>NC_141146.1:17444771-18699771 GCF_053477565.2 Lygodium microphyllum | reverse complement strand
AAAAAGAGAAACTTTCTTTTATATATATATATATACAAAGAGCAAAAAAGAAAGAAGAGGATAGGGATGGAGAGAGGGGGGAACTGAGAGAAAGAATTATAGAGAGAGAAAATATAAAATTTAAGAGAGAGAGAGAGAGAGGAAAAGAAAAAAGGAAAAGAGAAGAGAGAGGAGGGAGAGAGACATAAAGAAGAAAATGAGAGAGAGAAAATAAGAAGAGAGAGAATTTGAACACAGAGAGAGAATTGTAGAGAGAGAAAATTTAAAAGAAATATAAAAGAAAAAAATTAAAGAGAGAAAAAAAAGAAAAAAGAGGGGAGAGAAGGAAGAGAGAGAGAGAGAGAGAGAGAGAGAGAGAGAGAAGAAGAAGAATAAGAAGAAGACAGAGGAAGAGACATGGGAAAAAAGAGAAAATAGAAAAGTATTTTTAAAATTTAAATATTTTTTGAGAAAGAGAGGAAGGGAGAAAGAAGAAGGAGAGAGAGGGGAAGAGAGAGAGAGAGAAGATATAATTTAAAAGAGAGAGAATGAGAGAAGAAAAATATAAAATTTAAAGGGGAGAGAGGGAGAGAAAAAAAACGAAAAATTAAGAGAAAGGGGAGAAGAAGAAAAGGGGAGAGAGAGAGAGAGAGAGAAGAGAGAGAATATAAACATAAAGAGAGAATTATATATAGGGAAAAGATAAAATTTACATACTTTAAAAGAGACTGAGGGGGGAGGGGAAGAAAGTGAAAGAAGAAAAAGAAGAAGAAGAAGAAGAAGAGAGAGAGAGAACATGTAGAGAGAATTATAGAGAGAGAAAAGATAAAATAGAGGAGAAAGAGAGAAGGAAAAGAGAGAGAGAGAGGAAAAATGCAAAGAGAAGAAAAGGAGAGAGAGAGAAAAGAAAAAATTTAAAAAGAGAATGAAGAGAGAGAGAGAAGAAGAAGAGAAAAAAAGGAAAAAAGAGGAGAGGAAGAGAGAAGGAAAAGAGAGGAGAGAAGGGAGAGAATAAAAAGAGAGAGAGAGAGAAGAAAAGCGAGGAGAGAAAAAAAGTAGAGAGAGAGAGAACCAGGAGAGGAGAAAAAATAAACTAAAATAAAAGGTAGAGAGAGAGAGAGAGAATTAGACAGGGAATTTGGAGGGGGAGAGAGAGAGAGAGAGGAAAAAGAGGAAAGAGAAAGATGAGAAATGGATTGTTGAATGAAGTTGCCATGTGATAGCACAACTACTTCGCTTGCCGCTTTGAGGCAACGAAGTTGCCTAGCGTTTCGTGCGCGCGAAGCGCGTGCGAAACGCTAGTGTATATTAGAGAACTAAAGACATAGCTTGAAAGATTATTGGTTATATAAACTCTAATCCACCTTAACTAAGTAATTCATTAATGGTTTGCCTAGTCTTTAAAATATATATTCTAGATACTTTGAATGTAAGGAATTTCAATGGAAGGGTTTTAGGACTCAATGGAGAAGAGGAGGATAGAGAGATAAAAATAACTTTTTGATGAGAGAGAGAGAGGAGATAAAAATAATTATTGATGAGAGACAAGAAAGATAAGTTTTTTTAAAAATCATTGATAAGTTAGAAGAGAAAGAAATGTGAAAAGTAGTTTGGATAGAGAGGTACATTTTTCAAATTAATGTAGGAGAGGCCCAAAAGTAGTATTGTAGTATTATAGGAGAGAGTGCTAGAAAATTTGAAGCCAAAGAAGGGGGCTCTCCCTTCTTTGGCTTCAAATTTTTCTAACACTCTTTCCTATAATACTACCTTAGATCCTCTCCTATATTAATAGCCTTGGATCTTTACACACACACACACACACACACTCTCTCTCTCTCTCTTTCTCTCTCTCTCTCAATACTACAATATTATCTTTGGACATTTCTTACATATTAGTAGCTTTGAATTTTTATCAAAACACACACACACACACACACATAATCTCTCTCTCTCATGTGGCTTAAAAAAATTCTAACAACTCTCTTCTATAACATCACAATACTACCTTTGAACTTCTCCTATATTAATAGCTTTGGATCTTTATCAAAACACACATACACACACACACACACACACACACACACTCTCTCTCTCTCTACATATGTACGTGTGTGTGTGTGTGTGTCTCTCCAATAAATTCTTTTAACTTTCTCTTACAATGCTACGTTTGGGTCTTTCCTATGCATTAATAACTTTGGATCTTCAACACACACACACACACACACACACACACACTCTCTCTCTCTCTCTCTCTCTCTCTCTCTCTCTCTCTCTCTCTCTCTCTTAAAACAAGTATAGCAACTCTCTCTTATAATAATATAATACTACCTTTGGTCTTCTCTTACATTAATAACTTTGGACCTTTATCAAAATATACATACACATTCTCTCTCTCTCTCTCTCTCTCTAACTTAGATTAAATTCCTTTATTTAAAAGTTTTTAGTCCAAGTATAATTAGACTAAAAAGTCACATTTTGATTATAATTTCAATAGTATATAACTTTTTTAAATATTTGATAAGGTCTTTATTTTTGCAAATACACAATGCAAAAGACAATAACCGTTGTATGTTATGTTAATTATTAGTTTTCTATGTTAGGAGAATTTTTTTTCCAAAAGAGAGGATTGTTTTTTACTCATAAGGTCCAAACTTTTCAATATAGTTCATTAAAAAAATCTCAATTTACTATGTCTCACATTAAAACATATCATAAATATACACATAATTTGATATTCCTAGCTAATAATTATTTTTTATCTCTTCTCTCTCATCAAACATTATTTAAAAGCTTTCTTTTTCTCTTCACTCTCATTATATATATATATATATATATATATATATATATATATATATGTATGTATGTATGTATGTATGTATGTATGTATGTATGTTCTCTTCTCTCTCGACTCTATTCAGTCATAACGACTCTAGAGAGAGAGAGAGAGATTATGTGACTTGCTTTGACATTTTTTTGAGTTGAGAAGGGGGTTGCTAGCAACTTGTTGAGAAGAGGATTGCTTGCAACCCCTTTTTGAGATGAATTTTTTTTTCACAAGTCTCCTCCATCATTTCTTTGAGGGGACTTGTGAAAATTTTTTCCATCGAACATGGGATTGCCTGGTGCACAAATCGGATGTTGTATGTGTACGTAGCAAGCGCCGGAAGGTCCCCAAGAACAAAGAACTTGTAATATTTCTGCTACGAAATATTCAAGACCCTAAATCTCACACAAAAGCAGTTCAAAGTAATCTCCCGAAACGAAAAACACCTTGGGCTAAGTGCTCCCTCCGTGTGCATCGATAAACATCAGCCTCACGTCGTGTGTAGAAAGCCGTGGCTTGAAAACCGCAAGCCACCGTAGGCCTCCGCGGGAACATCCCTTCATGGGACAAAGTGATAATGAATTTGTGTAATTTTTTTTTATTAAACCCCCTCCCCTTCAGCCATTGCATGGCGGGGAGAGGGAGTATGAGTATGTGTGGAGTAGGAGAGCATGGGGAGGGGCAGCATGCCACCTACCACTTGTGTGGCTACCCTCCCCCCTTCAAGCCTATAAGACCCCCCCTCCCAAGCTTGAGGAGAGGGAGAGGAAGGAGTCCTACTGCTCGTTGCTGCCGTGGAGGAAGCTGCCGCCGCCGTCCGTTTGCTGCCGCCAGGCTGCTGCGCCATCGCCTCCTTCATCATCATCATCATCATCTTCAACTCCTTCATCATTCCCAATCACTCTCTCTCCACATCATCTGTCTGAGTTCAGAAGCTTGTAAGCTTCTAATTTGGAAGCTTCCAATAAGGCTTTCATAAGCCTTATTCATCCATACCTCTTGGGGTTTTAAACCCAAGTTTGTAAGATCCGATTCCTGCGAAGACGAGTAAATTTGCAGGCAGAAGGCAGTTTTGGAAATCGGAAAAAGGGCAAGGAGAGTTCGTGGAGTCTGAGTCCACTGTGCCAATGGCTCCTAAGCAAAAGTCGAGAGGAGCACACATGGGAGCTTCTAACTCGAGTACACGAGTGGACAATGCCCTGATTCTTAATGCCCAGGTTCCGATAACATTCTCGCATGAAAGGATGCATTAAGCATGTCTTTAATTCTCGTAGGCAAGTTTGAATACATTGGAAAATTCATATACTCGCATAGAATTACCAAGTTAAGTTGCATGACGAGTACTTGCATGGTCAAGGTAGTTGCATTCTTGAACGCATATTGCATAAGTTTGGTCTAAAGGCATCCTTGTTGCCTTGCGAAAAGAACAACGCATATAACACATAATGCACTTAGGTAATAATTTTCTAGTTGTGACTCATGTATAAGATAATCGTAGATGCCCATTAAATGATGTTCGAGTAGCTGCAATGCATGGAAAGGATTTATTACTTTGCAAACTACATGTGATGGTAGTTACATTCTAGGTTGGGTTAAGTGATAAAGGATGGATTAAATCAATGATGGACTCATGGCATTCGCTCATGCATGGAGTCCTTTTATCAAAGTTTGAATGCATCTTCATTAAAATATTAAAGCTTTGAATTTGATGCATCCACGTAGGGTTTTATAAGAGTTAGCTCTGAATTGTCAATCATTATAGTTTAGGGCAAGGAAAAGTAACGATCATTGTAGATCTTATAGCTGCATAGAAGGAAAATGTCTATGATCTTGAATTTGCATATTCGCATGGAATGATGCATCTCATCTATCTTGCAGTTACTTACATCTTTTAGGAGAAAGAGCTTGCAAATTTAGAAGAAAGTATTTGCATCTTTAAAAAGGAAAGATCATCTTAAATCGTGGGTTGGTTGGATCAACTAAGTAATTCGCGAATAATTGAGTAGCTTACATGAGAATCATAAAGGTATGATTAGTTAGTATATGACGATCACCTCAATGTGCTAGGTAGGATTAAGCTATGATAAAAATTCTGCCTAGTATCGCACTTGGGTTGCCGACTTAATACTTCTGATCTTAAAGGTCCTACCCATAGTTACGAAGTGTTAGGGTTATTTGAACACCCTGCAAGGACGATCTAGGGTTCTCACCCTAAGGATCAATTGACCAAACACTAGACTTCCGTATGAATTTAGGAGCCCTAGGGCCAAAGCGTTATCAGCCTAGTAGGGTTAGGGTTGGGTTGGGTCAAGAGGACTCCCAAGCCCTCATCTTGATCAAAGGCGTTCTTGATCAAGAAAGACCGTACGAAGAAAGATATAATCCCACAAGTTGGTATTGACACCTATCATGTGCAACAAGCTACAACGTCGAACGATCTTGTGTCTAAATCACAAAATAGTATTGCTACTCCTTAGATCAAGTTTGGCAAGTTCTAATTGCAAGTAAAATTTCCTAGGAATTGAGAAGTCATCCTGCTTCAACACTCTTCCTTGAAGACTGATTTGTCAAGCCAAGATAGCAATGAATTGCCAAGGAAGCAATTGACCAACCAAGTTAGGGCGACAAGGTCGCCCATGATTTATTTTAGGGAAACCTAAGGTTGAGACAATTTGGGTCAACAGGGTATAAACCCTAACCCAAGGAAAAAGAGGGTAAACAAGCAACTCAGCTTACGGAACCCTTGGGATCTTGCTAAGTCGCGATTGAACCCTTGGGATCTTGCCAAGTCGCGATTGATCCCGGATCTCGAATGCTGGATGTATTCGGAGAGAAGGATTCACACCTTAGCAGTTGGCCATACAATCGACCACTGGAATGCTCGTGATTGTACACTTAGGAGCACTGTTTGTACTTTTTTGCTCAAGGAACAAATACCGGAAAAATAATTAATGCTTCAGGTTGAAAGCCTGGAGGGAGAGGCAGTACCAGTTACCTCCGACTGTCTGCCTAACCCTATCCAAGGGGGTTGTTAGCCGTGCTGGGTACGTGGACCGAACTCGCCGTGAGAGGTCTCTCCATGGGTGCTACTTGGAGCAAGAGGACGCTTGGGTGCCAGGGGAGGCTTTGGCCGTAAATCCCTTGCCTCCAGATCCTGCACAAGAGGCTGACGTGACTCGAGATTGGATCTCGAGGCCCGCATACTGGTCAACGGGCGGAACTTGGAATAGTGATCCCTGAGGATTGCTGGAATAGCCTTCCGGCAGATTATATGATGTATTCCAAAGACTGATAAATAAAGATCAAATGTTGAAAAGGAACTTGCTTGACATTGTTTTCTATGTTAGTGCCTAAGTTACGTGAAGGAACCAGCGTTTAATTGGTTAATTAAGGAAGCTGTTTTTTGTGGGAGCTTTCGCTCAACCGCCAAGACCCACGGACCGCTTATTGTTCAAGCGTTCCAAGCCGAGCACTAATGGCTACCTCTCACATAGCCGACGTGCCATCCATATCTACGGGTGTAGTGAGCTTACCTCCATGCCGATTGAGTTACCTCCTCTCTCGCGCACTCCGATAGCTCCACGATCCAAGTGCAAGCTTTAAGCAAGCTCCATCCCCAAGCTCCATGCTCCAAGATCCATTGCCGCGAGCAAGACAAGAGAAGAGAAGAGAAGAGAAGAAGAGAGGAGAAGATGGAGAGCTTCTCCTCCTTGGTCCCTCATCCTCACACACTCACTCCCTCACACTCTCACACTCCCTCTCTCAAGCACAAGCTCAAGCAAGCAAGAAGAAGAAGAAGAAGAAGAAGAAGAGGAGAGCTACTTTTGGCCACATACAAGAATGAGCTTCTCATTCACTTTTCAACTTTATATACAAAACCCTAAATCCCTTTTTTGGCGGTCATCCCCTTTTCCCCTTTTTACATAGCCGGCTGTAGCCTAGGCCCTTTTTTCCATTGTCCTTCTATCTTCTTAGCTTCCTTTCCACCGCCCGTCTACATTTACAAATTGCACAGGTGAGAGCCCGGCGCTTCTTGAATTAAACCATGATGCGCTTGCGCTCTTTTACAAGAGTTTTGACTTGCGCTTTTCCTTGTGCGCCTTTGTCTTCCGTTTCTCTTTGCCTTGGCCTTTGTCTTTGTCTTCAGTTTTAGCTTTCCGGATTTTCCACCGCCTGGCACTCTTTTACAAGATTTTAGGGTGCACCTTTGTATTTTAAAGTGCACATTTTCCCTTTTGCATTTGCCTCAGACTTTTTAAGGTTGCCCTTGCGCTTTTGGCCTTTTCTCCTCTTCTTTCTTCAGTCGAGCTACCTTTTTTCCGCCTTCGCCATGCATCTTTTTTATTTCCTTTTGCTTTCTTCGTGTTGGGGTTAACATTACCCCCCTCCTAGACAAGTGCCAGTCCCATGGCACTCACCGTCATAGGTAGCAAGCGTTTAGCATGCACCGAAGACGCGGGTGGCAAGGGCGTCTGTGATTGCCATGGCGGAGTGTTGGTAGTGGTGGGGAGAAAGGTCATTGGGGGCACATTGGTGGGTTGAGTGGTAGGTGGTAGGGTAATGGGAGTTGGTGGTAGGGCTGTTCTTTGGGGGGGTTGCACTGATGGAGTACAAGTGGCGGTTTGTTGGGGATTCTGTACATGCTAATTCTTGGCAGGCTTACAGGGTGATAAGGATATGAATTCAGAGTTGAGTGTTGATGAAGAGCGAACGACACCTTCGTTGGAGTCTTCAATACCTGCAATTGAAAACCTCTCATGTGGTCTCTCCCTAAGGGGTAGTGCTAGTCTTTTTATCATGCACAAGACATATTTTGATTAGTTTGGGAGAC
Organism: Lygodium microphyllum; assembly: GCF_053477565.2. Lineage (NCBI taxonomy): Eukaryota > Viridiplantae > Streptophyta > Polypodiopsida > Schizaeales > Lygodiaceae > Lygodium > Lygodium microphyllum. Next base: position 18,692,137 of record NC_141146.1, on the reverse strand, counting down.
AAGTCGAACTCTAAGCAAGCTGAGAGTATTGTCTTGTACTTGAGGACCCAAACTGTGTATATACTTTGGTGCAGATATTATGTGAGTGCTCGTGCATACTTAGATATTACGTAGTTAGAAGACCATGGGCTAGTTTCTCGTAACAATGTGTTGATGAAGCAAAGTTGTCCATGTTGAGAAGAAGTACACGTGAAGGTATATGAGACATCCTTTGCATTGTGACTGCACAACGTAGCATAATTGAATACAGGGACACCGCACTTTCGGTAGTTGGAAGCTATTGGACTTGCTTGATGAGGACGGTGTACATTTCATGGCCAATCGTGCGGTGCTAACCACAATTGATTGCAATGGTATTAAGGCAGAGTGCAAGAGGAAATTGTGCAAGTGGGTCAGGGTGACAAGTCTAACCATAGGCGAGACAAGCTCCCTAGGTGTGTCCTGCCCTTGATGTGACCTGAACAATTGTGGGTGATGCTAAAGGGCTAGGGGACTAGGGACGGAGCCAGTCGATCAAGGTCACTGGACGTACCTAATTTGAGGACCCCTAGGTGCTGTGCTGTGATTGTGGGTGCTTCTTTTCGTTCATTTCTTTTCTTTGTTTTTTCTTTTTTCTCTCTCTCTTTTTTCCTTTTTTTGTTTTCTTTTTTGTTTCTTTTTCTTGTGCTTTTTTCTTGCTTTCTTTCTTTCTTTTTCTTCTCTTTTTTTTTTTTGACTTGCCTGAGTATAACCATTGCAATATGTTGAGGCTATCAGCCTTTCAGTGGGTTGGAAAATGTCAAGCTTCGAAGGCTTCAAGAAATGGATATTACAGTGATGATTGTGCCCTAGCCTCGTTGTTAGAGAAGCAGTTGTTGAGATGGGGAGATATACTTGAGATATTGGAAACCTCCTTGCGACACACGTGATGTTGGTACAATTGAGGTAACGACTGCCGTGAGCCAACTATAGAGCTTGACCCAGAAAGAGAGCGTAGCCCATGAATATGCTTTGGGCTATGCGATGTGGGCGGTCGGCAAGGGTGATTTTTGCTTTTGGCAGCGTGGCTTTGTCGCGGCTCTTTGTGGCGTCGATGGTCTTGCGGTGATTGGGCATTGAACACTTTCGCACAAAGACATGTATCATCTTGTATCCACTTGTCACTTCATGAGAGTACATGCATGGTATATGCCGCAACTATAGTAAACCAGTGCAACGCAAGGAGGCATCACTTATCTGAATTCTATGGTGTTGACTTAGATATTTATCACCTGCGCTTGATTAGCTTTTTCTTTTGCTAAAGCCGTGAAATATATTAAACGTAGATATAAAAAGTTCGTACAATTCGGGAACATGTCAACACTGAACCATTTAAAGGCAAAAAGTCCTGGCCAGGTAGCATTTGATAAGCCTTTATTCAACATGGGGCTACTCCATTTGTATGAGGCGGGGCGAGTCTGGGTGGTCGGGTGACTGGGGCTCTGCTGGTACGGGGCTCCTGTGGGGTTGGGCAGGGAACATGTCGGCCGGGACATGAATGGTGTAGTCCTGAGCCGCCATCGTTTCCAAAATGCCTTTAAATAGTTCATTGAATTCTTCCCTGTCCCGAGCTGCCCTTTCTGCCCTTGAGCATCTGGTGCCCGAGCGTATGTTGGGGATTTGTGCCACTAGTGTTGCCACATTGTGTGCGCCTCCTTGAGCGTTCGCTCCCCTAGCCCGCGGATTCTTCGACCTTCGTCCGGGGCGGTGTCGCTTGGGGCCGCGTTTCTTGGCGTACCTTTTAAGAGTAGGCACGTAGCACACCGACGGAGGGGCGTGTGCTGCATGTTCCCGTCGGCTGCGGAGAGCATCCTTGCAAGCTAGCTGCCCTTAGTTCTCCATGTTTTCCTCGCGGGGGGCCTGTAAGATGCGAATCAAGGATTAGGATTTGTTACATGATAAGACCATTCATATGTAAGGGATTATAGTGCAGGTTATCAAGCGCATAGGACGAGAAGGGGAGGGGTGGGGCATGCAGTGCTTGTTGTAGAGGGATGGCCCCCGTGATGTATATTTAGCCTCTTACCATTAGCAGATCTTGGCTCATGCCGAGTTACGTCGGCTGGTGGTCATGAATTTAGGCAGGGCTCAACCTTGGAAGGATAGATCAGAAAGGGAAGAAGGTGTATAGAAAGGGGCTGCACCCTGTCTACACCATTAGAGTTGTTGGTCAAGGCTTCCTATGGCAGTAATGTGGGTTGCATGCCCTTCACTTGGAGGTGGGGATGGTCACACGGCTTTTAAATGCATGATGAGAGGAGGCCTTGAGGAGCTTAGCCTGTTAGACTCGACTCTTCTCCCTGCGCTTGACTATCATTGCTTGTGTGTGTTGATATTGTTTATACACGGTGACACAAAAATCAGTGTTTATTTATATACATATCCATGAGTCCATGTCGCTTTACAAGGATAAAAACCAATTGTAGAACTCGGGATTGTACTGGAGTGTGGCACATGCATCCAGCACTCGTGGCAGTTGACTCAGTACCAATAGATATTTTGCCACATCGAGCAATATGGACCCTTGTCCGAGTCTACTAGCAACATGTAACTCCTCCTCAGTGAGAACCTTATCAAGCAGAGGGTTTTCTTGGCTTGGTTCAGCCAAGTCCTTGCCCCGAATGGTAGTCAGCACTCGGAGGGAAGTTGGTGCCCCGAATGGTAGTCAGCACTCGGAGGGAAGTTGGTGCCACATAGGTTGGGTCTCTTTGGGACCGCCATTTGGCCAATCGCTCCTCAGAGACTGTCATGATCTGAGCCCCTAGTTCGGCCATTGCAATGTGGCTTTTGCACCAACGCTGCTCAAATCGACTCCGGCTTGCTGACAATCGCTTTAGTTGCTCGATGTCTACGAGATTCGGTTGGCAGAGCACCTCATTGAATGTGTTAGTTAAGCACAGTTTGTTAGCTCCCTCATCAGAGATGAGTCACATGCATTCATACAGGAGCTTATTATAGTGATCGTCAAGATGTTCTTGCTCTTCCCACGATAAGGGAAATGGCAAGTACTCTTCAAGCTACTCCTTAGGGAATGCACCCATGTCTGCCTGGACATAGACACATGCAAACACTTTGAGCTTAGCATTTAACTCGATTAAGCATTCTGTGACACTTCTATGTTCCATGAGGGCTTGATCGGTTGCCATCTCATGCAAGGTTCTAGGAGTTTGCCTGGGCTTTAGTGTAGCTAGGGGCTCCGGCCTAGATGAGCAAGTTTGGCCAATGCTAGGATTTCTTATGCTCTTGGGGTTCTCACGTTTCTCCTGAGGCTTTGTCATTGTGTCATGGTTCTCCTTGGATGTGCCTGGTATAAATTTATCACCCTGTTGTGACAGCATTGTATCCACTCTTGATTGGTCGGTGGATTGAGTGTTGAAAGCAACTGTTGATGGCAACGGTTGCTTTGATTTTTCAGAGCACACGGATGTGTCTGAGGTTTCACTGCTATTAAAAGAGGCATCAGTGGGCTCATTGGTGGATGGACTCAATGCTTTATTCATCAGCTCTCGAGCACTCTTCGTCCCAAGGTTCTTGGGGTCCACAACCACCTGCAAGTGTTGTTGTTTTCGCTGTTTTCTCTTCGTTTTCTTGGTCAGTGCAGGTGCATCTAGCGTCTCAGGACCCTGGGCTACATCGACCGTTAACGTGCTTGGTTGGGCCTCAGCATTTCCCTTCTCTAGTGGGTCCTCATGGGACCTAGTTGTGGCCTGCGGAGTAGCCTTGCCAGGTTGGATGGGTACAACTATCTCCCTTTTGGGAGAATCTAGCTCTTTCGCCCATTCCCTTGTGCTTAACTCCTCTAGCCCAGGTTTTAGGCGCTTTGGAAGTGCTGGAGTTGTTAAGGAGGTAGGTCGCGACACCTCCTTCATAGGTAAACCACTAAGGACACGTTCCGCAAGGGGCCTTGTCATGGCCAAGGGCTGTGACTGCTGTGATCCTTGATTTGCAGTAGTAGTAGCTAGTTCAGTGGACTTGCTACTATTGGTGGATTGCGGTGTCAAGTCCTTAGGAAAATTGGAAGTGGTCGTTGCTCTTAGAGCATTCACTTGCGAGCTAAGGGGGGTGTCGTGTCCCACCTCTTGGACATTTGGAAGCTCTGATGTAGGTAGAGATTGGGATCGAGTAGCTGCACTTGACGAGTGTTGTGCTTCCCGTGTCCGTTTAGGGGAAGAGGGTATAGGAGACTTGGGACTCCTAAGTGGCTTTGACACTGGCTGGGAGATTTGCTCGTGGCTGTTAGATGATTTTGCTATTTGCTTTATTGAGCATTTAACCTTGCCATGAGCAATGTTGTGCCTATGATGCCTGCTATCCTCTTGGGGAATCAAAGGCTCCTTGGGCACTAGTGGCTTTTGCGTATCCTCAACGATTACATATGATGCCTGCTTGTCAAGCACACTAGACTGAGGATCTACCCTCCAATTGGTCCCGTTGGGTTCCTTGATTTCGACCATGAGGGGCTCGGTCACTCCACTATTTTTGACTTGGGACTTGGTTTTTCGTTTAGATCTCCTTCTACGCTTCTTTGCTCTTGATACATCCTGGCCTTCAGTCGACAAAGGAGGTTTAATAGGGGGTTTTGGTACCCAAATCCATCGGTTGCCTGCATAATACCCTTGAGCACGTAGCAACGCTTTGGATATCCATCGTGGTGTTGTGCTGACTCTCCATTGATGCCTTCGTCTATAAGGCTTGGGCTTCTTTTGGCGTCTTCTATGATATTTGTAAGTCCAAAGGCCGTCCTTGGCATTGTCTCCTGACCTTCTTGTTTCTAGCATGGCCTCACTCATTGGTTCTCGTTATTCTTCCAACAAGTCCTTGCTCTCGTCAGCAGGCTTGACTGTTATGTTAGCATCTTGCTTGCCTTTCCCTCGAGGTTCGATGAGGTCACCCTTGCTAAAGGTTGTGACTATCCTCACACCCGGTAGTGTCAGATGTATCCTCTGTGCTACATAGTCAGCCTCACATTTGGTCGCCCTTTTGAAGGGTCTTCCCAGGAGGGTTTCCTTACCATATTTAGCACTATTTGGAGGAATATGAAATATGATAGGCAAGCTTTTCATTTCAATTGTTGCAAGGATTTTGCACTTCCCTATGAGTGCTTGTGGGTGTCCCCTATAAGGGCTAAGAGTTGCACAAGTCAGTGTGAGCTCTGGTTGGCCTAGTAGGGTCCATGATTCATAGGTCAAGATATTAAAATCTGCTCCTTCATCAATCAGAGCATCGATAGTATGCTCTCTTTTCGCGGTGAGTTTGACCCTAAGATAAGCTGGTGGTACTATGTCTTCATCTTCTAGGTCTTGGCTTGTGAATTTAAGTCTTCTGACAAATGCCCTCGAGTCCCCAATTGCACGACCAGACGTGGATTCTCCACCAATGTCTTGGGTCGTCTGTGCAATGTTGCTCAAGGTACATCTCTCGTCAAGAGTGTCATGTCTTGTCATCTTGGCATTTGTAGCTTGCTGATGTTGCATTTCGCTCTGACTAGACATGGTCTGAACACAATGTCTTTGTGTTCTCGTGGTGTGGCCTTTTTGCCCTTGATGGCTAGATTGGCCCATTGAGATTCTAGGGTCTCTGTTTCTCTTTGTTTGGGTATGGGCTTTTGGTTGCTCTTTTACAAGTGAGGATCCATGCTCGTGTAGAGCCATTATTACACTAGGGTCTAATTTGGAGGACCTGTCACGACGCGCGTTTTCCCTCCAACCTACTTGGGGGAGGTGCGGAGGGGGCCCCCTCTGTGGGGGTCCGGGGGGGGGAAGTCCCCCCGGCCCGCAAGGCTGTTACGGTAAACACCATGCACAATTTAGAGGACTGTTTATAGCTAAACTTTGAATTACTTGCTCTAAGTTTCAGCCCAGTGATGACGGATCTTTGATGTGCCTTTAGCTCTACGTAGCCTTTGAGGTCAATTTCGGGGTTTAGATGTGTCAAAATTTGTGTTCTAGATACATGTCCAATTCTGAAAATTTTTTGTCTGATTCTCAGATGTCCGATTTTCAGGAGTCCGATTATCAAAATCGGACGTTCGATTTTGGGTTGGTCCGATCGACCCAGTGGTCTGATTTTGGTCACGTCTGATTCTGGGAATCGGATCGGAAAAGTGGTCTGATTCTGGGAATCGGATCGAGCAGGGTGGTCCGATTTTAGTAGTCGGACGGTCCGATTCTGGGAATCGGATAAAAAAAGTGGTCCGATTTTCGGAGTGGTCCGATCGGCCCAGTGGTCCGATTTTGAACTGGTTCGATTCTGAACTGGTCCAATTTTGGGTGGTCCGATTCTGAACTGGTCCAATTCTGGGTGGTCTGATTCTGGACTGGTCTGATTCTGGGTAGTCCGATTTTGGGTGGTTCGGTCCGATTTTAGACTGGTTCGATTCTGGGACTCGGACGAGCTGGTCCGACTATGCGGCCGACGGCCCATGAGTTGCACACGATGCCTCTAGGCTGACGTCTACTACACCGAATCGTCCAGCGCCTTCCAGATAGGTGCAAGACACTACAAGGAAATGCCAGACATGCTTGGAATCACTATGGTGCTCGAATCAAATGGCACTCCAAGGATCTGTGCCCCTATTTTCCTGTTTTAGCCTGTTATACATCAACAGAAAACCCTACTGTTTGCTTCTTTTTCTTTGTTTTTTCCTATCCTAAATGCATACAAATCACAAAGCAATCACCTACACTACTCCAACATGCTTCTCCAAATCCAAAAAATAAAAAATCTATTTGCTAAGGAGATCGAATACCTCTTCAAACTCCCTTGCTTCCTACCTATCTATCTCAAGCACCGGTTCGGGGAAAACCCTACTCCAATGCTCGATTCAAAGCACGCAAGTGCTCAAGGCTTGAATCCGTTGGTCCCGGCAACGGAACCAAAATGTGGGAGCTTTTGCTCAACTGCCAAGACCCACGGGCTGCTTATTGTTCAAGCGTTTCAAGCCGAGCACTAATGGCTACCTCTCACATAGCCGATGCGCCATCCATATCTACGGGTGTAGTGAGCTTACCTCCATGCCGATTGAGTTACCTCCTCTCTCACGCACTTCGGTAGCTCCACGATCCAAGTGCAAGCTTCAAGCAAGCTCCATCCCCAAGCTCCATGCTCCAAGCTCCATTGCCGCGAGCAAGACAAGAGAAGAGAAGAGAAGAGAAGAAGAGAGGAGAAGATGGAGAGCTTCTCCTCCCCGGTCCCTCACCCTCACACACTCACTTCCTCACACTCTCACACTCCCTCTCTCAAGCACAAGCTCAAGCAAGCAAGAACAAGAAGAAGAAGAAGAAGAAGAGGAGAGCTACTTTTGGCCACACACAAGAATGAGCTTCTCATTCACTTTTCAACTTTATATACAAAACCCTAAATCCCTTTTTGGGTGGTCATCCCCTTTTCCCCTTTTTACATAGCCGGCCGTAGCCTAGGCCCTTTTTCCCATTGTCCTTCTATCTTCCTAGCTTCCTTTCCACCGCCCGTCTACATTTACAAATTGCACGGGTGAGAGCCCGGCGCTCCTTGAATTAAACCATGATGGGCTTGCGCTCTTTTACAAGAGTTTTGACTTGCGCTTTTCCTTGTGCGCCTTTGTCTTCCATTTCTCTTTGTCTTGGCCTTTGTCTTTGTCTTCAATTTTAGCTTTCCGGATTTTCCACCTCCTGGCACTTTTTTACAAGATTTCAGGGTGCGTCTTTGTATTTTAAAATGCACCTTTTCCCTTTTGCATTTGCCTCAGACTTTTTAAGGTTGCCCTTGCGCTTTTGGCCTTTTCTCCTATTCTTTCTTCAGTCGAACTACCTTTTTTTCGCCTTTTCCCTGCGTCTTTTTTATTTCCTTTTGCTTTCTTCGTGTTGGGGTTAATATTTTTTCTTGTTAAATTAAATGTGGTAGGTAATTAGATAACTAAAGCAACTTGAGGAAAGTGCGGTGGATGTGACCATGGGTCCGTTCTATGGAAGGGTGGTCCCAATTGGCCGAGAACTTTTCTCAATGGAATTGACAGTAAGGTAAACGATGACCTAGAATCTTTAGAGCTAGAGTCCCGATTTATGCTGTTTCAGGGGAACGGAATGGGACTATGCCTTACAGGCAAAGAGGTCAAGCTTCGCATCCCTCTCGTTTTCCATTCTCCTTGAACCAAGTGTAGCATAAATCCGCTTCGACCCTGATGTTTCTACACAAAGTAGTTCGTTTGGGGCTCGACGCTAGCTACGTTCTAGGAACTTGACCATTAGGAAAACCCTGATTCAGGTTGGTCTTAAGTGGGAACGGTCAGAATGCTTCCACTTCATGGGAGACTCGGGAAGACCTAGATCACAAACCTCGTGACATTCCTTGGGAGTGCCGGGCAGTGCTTTCTAGACTCTCTTCCCGATGGCTGCTAAGACGTGTCCTTCAAGTGGATAGGGGGACACGTTACAGAACTCTAATGTAAGCTCAAATATTGAGAAAATAGACTTGCACGACATGAGGCAAAAAGACCAATTGGGTTCAATCTCCCCCCATGCCTTGTGTGAGCATTTCACAAGGCATGCATTTATAAATTTATTTATCTCAAAGCTCAAAAATAGCCCAATTTTACAATCAACATGATTTAGCTTTTGTGTTTGCTTTTGTCCAAATAAAGAATAAAGCGGTTGGGCGGCCCAAGAGTCGGGGTGTGCCCAAATACAATGTCAAATAATGAATATTTAAACCGTGCACCCATGCGCATACAAAATAATAAATATATGTCAAGCATTTCAATAAGTGCCTAAATAAATATTAGTGCCACGTCTTTAATGATAAGACGCGCGCCCATAAAAAATGTCAATTTCTTCTAGGTAGCTTGAATACATGCTATCGCCCATTGCTTCCCGACACCGACGTCGACGCCGCCAGCTCTATACATCAACTGAAGCATTCACAATTGTTAGAAAATAATAAAATTAAACCGACAAAAGTGAATACCTAGTAGTCTTCAGCTACAAAATAAATAAATAGGTTGGAACTCTATCCTAACCTTAATTTAATATGAGTGTGCACTCTAAACTCATAAACGTCGATTAATTTAAATATGTATTTTGCGAAATCACCCGCTATGGAATCACCCGCTTGTACATTAAATTAACATGATGCCTGAAAAGGACAGGCGTCCTCGTCAACTTCTCGCACAAGGAATCCACCTTCTATACGAGCCCCGGCAAATAAATATCGTTTTATGGAATCCTCCTCAAAACCTCACGAAATCCATCGTAAAATAAAAACTCACGAAATCCATCGTGGAATATGCCTCTTAGCATCATATCCTCAGGGTGGGATAGCATTTGTTCTCAATTGCTATTAGCTCAATGTGGAGTGAGTAGTGAGGGATAAGCACTTATGTCACGAGTGTGCATCCATTGGGCCTCTTCAACACGATGATTTTTAAACTTTACCAAATATCTAGAATATCTATGACGAGTTCTAGTGGTCATAAAGTCAGTGTCTAGAATAGTTTTGGGTTCAAGGATTTTAGTTTCTTCTTCTAACAAAGGAGGGTTTACATAGATAGGGTGTACAGGTAATTGGCCTTTAAAAGGTCGTCACAAACTGATATGAAAAGTATTATGGATTTTCCAATGTTGGAGTAATTCTAATTTAAATGCATTGTCATTGATTTTATGAATGATTTTGAAAGGTCCATAAAATCTAGGAGCTAACTTTACAATAGGGTGTTTCTCAACACTTTGTAATCTTCTCTTTTCAATGCGTAACCAAACATAATCATCAACTTTGAAACTCATAGCTTTTATTTTCTTGTTAGCTTGTTTTGTGTATGATTGCTGGGCTTTGGCAATCGTGTCTTTAACTTCAGTAAAAATAGTAGCATGCATATTGGCAATATCATTAGTAGCTTTAACTTTGTTTGGCAATGAGGTAACAGGTGTAGGCAATCTATATCCATAAATGATTTCAAATGGTGCTTTCTGTGTAGCTATATGTGGTGTGTTATTGTATGCAAACTGAAGTAAATGCAAGTGCATATCCCATGTTTGTGGTTTTGGAATTGTGTATGCACGCAAAAGATCTAAAATTGTACTGTTTGTAGCTTCTGTTTGCCCATTTGTTTCAAGATGAAATACATATGAAAAATCAATCTTTGTATCTAAATTAGCAAACAAAGTAGTCCAAAAATTATTGTAGAATCTAAAATCACGATTAGAAATAATAACTTTTGGCAAACCATGGTTAGTGAAAATAGTTTTCAAAAACAATTGAGTAGCTTGAGATGTAGTTAACATTTTCTTGCATGGAATGAAATATGCTTGTTTTGCTAAATCGATCTACAATAGTCCAAACCATATCATGATTAGCTTGGTGTTGAGCAAACCAGTAATAAAATCCATTGAAATATGTTCCCATGGTCGTTCTGGAATTGGTAATGGCAGTAACAAACCATATTGCTTACCATGGTGTCGCTTAACTCTTTGACAAATTAAACATTCAGATACAAAGTTAGAAACATTAGATTTCATCTGTGTGTGGCCGGTAAAAATCTTCAACCAATGTACATAAAGTGGAAACAATACCTCTATGGCCTTGATATGGGAGACAATGAATTTCGTACAACACAAATGATCTAAATGGAACAGTTACACATAACCTTTTCTCATAAAATATAAATCCATCAGCATAAGACAATGAATTTATTAAAATCCAGTTATTTACAACTAATTTATTCCAATGAGCTTGAAAACTGGGGTCTTGATCATAAGTATCTTGCATAGGGATAAGGGAATCAAAAGATATCATTGAGATATTATGAATAGTTGGTCTTCTACTCAAGGCATCATCAACAACATTTTCTTTTTCGGGTTGATATTGGATAAGTGGGTGGAAACTTTAAATAAAAGCAGCCCATTTAAAATGACGGTCAGAGATTTGTGGTTGACTAACGAGATGTTTGATACTTTGTTGGTCAGCTTTGATCATGAATTTAGATCCTATTAAATAGTGTTTCCATTGTCATAAAGCTTGTACTACTGCTAGCAATTCCTTATCATAGGTAGAATACTTAAGTTCTGAGGGTTTAAGTTTGCAGCTAGAGTAGGCTATGGGATATGAATCTTGCATAAGGACAGCTCCTATTCCAGATCCACTAGCGTCAGTGAGACTACTATGAAGAATGGTCTATTAAAGTCAGGTAATTGCAATATAGGGGCATGTGTTAATGCATGTTTCAATCAATCGAAAGACTTTTGTTGATTTTCAGACCAATGATACATAATACATTTCTTTAATAATTTTGTCAAAGGTAATGCAAGCAATGAAAAATTTCTCACAAATTTTCAGTAAAAGCTAGCAAGACCTAAGAAAGAACGTAGTTCATTCACATTTTTAGGTATCAGCCAATTCAAAATTGCTTCTATCTTTTTAGGATCAATTTTAATACCGTCATATGAAACAATATGTCCTAAGTATTCAATGTGGATTTGGAAGAATTCACTCTTTTCAGGGTTAGCATATAATTGATTATCTTTTAACAATTTGAAAACTAAGGATAAATATTTGTAATGATCGTTCTCATTCTTACTAAAAACCAATATGTCATCAAAGAAAACAATGACACAATGTTGATGCTTCAAAAATATGCGATTCATCATACGATTGAATGTGGCTAGTGTATTAGTTAAACCAAAAGGCATAACAAGGAATTCATAATGTCCAAATTGAGTCCTAAATGCAAATTTGAAAATATCATATGTATCCAATCGTACTTGATGGTATCCAGATTTAAGATCTATCTTGCTAAATATTGTAGCCCCTTGTAGTTTATCCATGAGGTCGTCTACACTAGGGATCGGATATATATTCTTGACAGTGATCTTATTTAGGGCACGATAATCAATGCACATCCTATAGGTGTTATTTTTCTATTTAACTAATAGGGCATGTATACCAAAATGAGAACTACTGGGCCTAATGAGTCCTCGGGTTAACAATTCTTCAACTTGGGTTTGAATTTCTTTATGTTCAATTTGATTATGTCGATAAGGTGCCTTACATGGTGGTTGAGAACTTGGAATTAAGTCTATTTCATGATCCTTAGGACATGTAGCTGGTAAGCCAGGTGGTAAGTCATCAACAAAACAATCTTTAAATTGTGAAAGAAATTGTGCGTGCCTAGGATGTATCTGATTTTCCTTAGCTTCAATTTCATTCACCCATACTAAATAGGATTTGCTACCTTTTCTTAATGCACGTTTAGCCTGTGTGTGACTAAGCAATGGAAAATTATCAAGGGTGTGCATACCATGAAATGTGATTTGTTTCCCATTAAATTGAATCTTCATTGAATGAGTGGAATAATCTATATTGGGATTATATTTATGATGCCAAGGCATTCCTAAGATAATGTCACTAAATTGCAAAGGCACAACTAAGAAATTTCTGCGCCCAACATAATCACCAATTTTAATTTCTAAGTCATGCACTTCTTGTATTCCATTGTATCTAGTGCCTAAGAATGCAACCTTGATGCGATAATGAGTCGAAACTGTATGTAAATTCAATTCTTTGACCAATTTTGGAGAAATAAAATCGTGTGTGCTCCCGTCATCATGTAAAACAATCTTTTCTTTACCATGGACAAGACATTTCATTGTTAATAAAGAATGAGGATTTGGAATACTTGGTAAAGTATCTGAAGTAGTACCGATACCATCATTATCTTCTGTGAAATCTGGCATTTCTTTATGGTCTTCATCTTCAGTTGCTCCCAAGTAGTTGATGTGAACAGTTGGTGGCACTTGTAGTAGACTATGGATGGATTTAGATTTGTGTTTGTTGGTAAAGCAGGGGGTCATGTCCAATATTTACAGAATGAAGATGGAACAAAGCGATTTTGATTGAATCTTTGAAAGTTAGAATTAGATTGATTTGTACCGAAGTTACCATTAGTTGGAAATTGTTGTGGTCGCTTCTCTCGTCCTCAAATTTTGTCTTCAGCAACATGGGCCAAAGAAATCGCATCCTCGAGAGTCGTTGGCTTGAACATGTTCACTTCTGCATAGAAGTGACCAAGCAAACAAGATATAAACTTGCGCTTATGGATCACCTCAGGTACATCTTCGAGCATTCGAAGTTGCAATAAGGCATTCCAGAAATGCTCGGTATATTATGGAATAGGCTCGCGATCTCTTTATTGCAAAAGATCCCACTGTTTTATTGCTTTTTCGTGGAATTGAGGTGGAAGAAAGTTCTATAAAAAATTCTTTTGAAAAGTCTCCTAAGTAGTAGGACAATCAATGCTTTTGCAGACAACAATCCACCATAGCAATGCTCTGTCCACTAAGTGATTAGTGACACACTTGAGTTTGTCTTTTTCGGCATACTATTCTTCATGGAAATAATCATCGAACTGACTAATAAAAGCGAGAACAGTCTTTCCATCACGTAACCCATTAAAAGTATGAAATTTGAAATTTCTTTTACTTATCTTGACTTCTTTCTGGATAGATTATGCTTCAAGTGTCGCATTGATCGTGTGTCGTATAACATATTCGGGTTGTAGTCCATCTTGATCGGTAGTAGATCGTTGAAGAGTGGCCAGTTGAGCTTGCAAAGTTTGACGTGCTCTTCATTCCTCTTGAAGCTGCATCATAATTAGGTCCAATTTTTGCTCCATCATTGGTTTTGGTAAATATCATTTGGCCATAAAATCTTCCATATTTTGATTAGTTATCCTGTAAAATTTCAAACAACCTCACACGCTCAAAATCTTGTTAGCGGGATGAGCGTACGCAAAGTTGGGTTTACAAGGCTTGTTTCTTTTTTTTAATACCTTTTTGAGATCTTTCTTCTTTGCGGATACGGAAGTTGATGAAATCCTTCTTCAATGAATACTCTGCCCGTGTAGACTATGTATAGCAATCTGCTTGTTGAAAATTATCTCTGTCATCGCAGCATGGGTGTGTGAATATAGGCTTGCAGGGAGGTTGGAAACGAGTTCAAAATTATCTCAGTGCGAACAACTGCTGCTGAGAAGGAGATTAAAGAGTGAAATCTTTAAACTTTAGCAAAGTTTAGTTTTAAGATTTAGTAAGCTTAAAGCTTAAAGATATTTTAAAAAGCTTGTTAAAAAAAAAAAAAAGTCTCACGGCAGGTCGACGACATGGCCCAGATGACGTCGACGACATTGAGTTCATGCTGCCACCACAATCGATTGAACTTTTTAGCTTAAGCTTTCTTTTAAGCTTATTAAGCTTGGTAATCTCAAATTTAATAAACCTTTCTTATCTATTTCTCTGAAGAAAAAATGTGTTGATGAAGAAGCTTCCCAAGTGGTCCTCCATCAGTATTTTGTCCAAATAAAGAATAAAGCGGTTGGGCGGCCCAAGAGTCGGGTTGTGCCCAAATACAATGTCCAATAATGAATATTTAAACCGTATGTCCATACGCATACAAAATAATAAATATATGTCAAGCGCTTAAATAAATAAGCGTATCTTAATAAATATTAGTGCCACGTCTTTAATGATAAGATGGGCGCCCATAAAAAATGATACTTTTTTCTAGGTAGCTTGAATACATGCTATCACCTAATGCTTCTTGATGCCGACGTCGCCTGCTTTACACATCAACTAAAGCATTCATAATTGTTAAAAAATAATAAAATTAAGTCGATAAAAGTGAATACTTAGTAGTCTTCAGCTATAAAATAAATAAATAGGTTGGACCTCTGTCCTAACCTTAATTTAATATGAGTGCACACTCTAAACTCATAAACGTCCATTAATTTATGTATTTTGTGGAATCACCCGCTATGGAATCACCCACTTGCACATTAAATTAACGTGATGCTTGAAAAGGACAGGCCCTTCGAAAAACCTCACGAAATCCACCGTGGAATAAAAACTCACGGAATCCACTGTGGTCTCATGGAATCCACCGTGGAATATGCCTCTTGGCATTATTGCTAGCAACCCTTTCTTAGTATTTTTTTTTTCATAAGTCCTCTCTTTTTTAAAAAAAATCACTAAACATGGAGCTATCAACAACCTTCCTAGCCAATAAAAAATTCATAAGTCCCCTTGGAGAGATAGAGGCAACTTCTGAATTTTTTTCACCAAGAAGGGGTTGTCGGCAACCCTTGTTTGGCAACAAAAAATTTCATGTCCCCTTAGAGAAATGTGTAGGGGAGTTGTGATTCAAAGCTCTCTCTCTCTCTCTTTCTCTGTCTCTCTCTCTCTCTCTAAGGAAGGGTTGCTAGTAACCCCTATTCGGCAAAGAAAAATCGCATCCCCTAGAGAGATGATGATAAAGTCACATAATCCCTCTCTCTGTCTCTCTCTCACTTTCTCAATGAGGAAAGTACTACAACATTCAAGTGGACAAAGATTTGTTCTTCTAATTCACATAGGAGATAAAGAGAATTTCAAACCAAATGATGATATTGAGTCTCAGAAGTCATGCAAGTTAGTAGCATGGAGACTTCTCTATAAGCACAACTCTGTATCCTTCTATAGAAGTATATTTACAATGGTATCTTGTCAATGTTTCTCTATATGTAATAAACTATGAATGGTAGGTTCATGTATAGGCAATTGGAGAAGGGGATGCTGCAAAATTTGCCAAGGAAATTGGGTGTGTCCCCAACATATGAGGAGAGAGAGAGGAGAATTGGTTGTGGCTCTAATGAGGAGGGGAAGAGTAAGATGTGGTGGTGGTGGTGGTGGTTGCTAGCAACCCTTTCTCAAAGAGAGAGAGAGAGAGAGAGAGAGAGAGAGAGAGAGAGAGAGAGAGAGAGAGAGAGAGAGAGAGAGAGAGAGAGAGCACTTTGAATCACAACTCTCCTACATCATCTCTCTAAGGGGACATGAAATTTTTTGTCGCCAGACAAAGGTTGTCGGCAACCCCTTCTCGGTGAAAAAAATTCAGAAGTTGCCTCCATCTCTCTAAGGGGACTTATGAAAATTTTTTGGCTAGGAAGGTTGTTGATAGTTCCATGTTTAGTGATTTTTTTTAAAGAGAGGACTTGTGAAAAAAAAAATTGCCAAGAAAGGGTTGTCGACAACCCCTTATTCGGCAGAAATTTTTTTCACAAGTCCTCTCAAAGAAATGATGGAGGAGACTTGTGAAAGAAAAATTATCTAAAAAAGGGGTTGCAAGCAACCCTCTTCTCGACAAGTTGCTAGCAACCCCCTTCTCGACCCAAAAAAAGTCAAAGCAAGTCACATAATCTCTCTCTCTCTCTCTCTCATTTGTCTTTGTCTCTCTTTCTCCCCTCTCTTTATATTTCTATTTAGTAATTAATTGAAACATGATTAGTACTTCAATCATTACCTAAGCAATAAATTAAGTAGTGCATGTGTGTATGTGCATCTCTCTCTCTCTCTCTCTCTCTCTCTCTCTCTCTCTCTCTCTCTCTCTCGTCATCAGGATTCAATAGAGTCGGGAGAGAAGAGTATATATATATATATATATATATATATATATATATATATATATATATATATATATATATATATATATATATATATATATATATATATATATATGAGAGAGAAGAGGAAAAGAAAGTTTTAAAATAATGTTTGATGAGAGAGAGAAGAGATAAAAAAGCTAGGAAGATCAAATTATGTGTATATTTATGATATGCTTTAATGTGAGACATAGTAAATTGAGACTTTTTAAATGAACTATATTGAAAATTTTGGACCTTCTGAACAAAAAACAATCCTCTCTTTTGGGAAAAATTTTTCTCCTAACATAGAAAACTAATAATTAACATAACGTACAATGGCTATTGTCTTTTGCAGTGTATTTGGAAAAAAAAAGACCTTATCAAATATTTAAAAAAGTTTTATACTATTAAAACTATAATCAAAATGTGACTTTTTAGTCTAATTATACTTGGGCTAAAAACTTTTAAATAGAGGAATTTGATCCAAGTTGGAGAGAGAGAGAGAGAGAGAGAGAGAGAGAGAGAGAGAGAGAGAGAGAGAGAGAATGTGTATGTATATTTTAATTAAGGTCCAAAGTTATTAATGTAAGAGAAGCCCAAAGGTAGTATTATATTATTATAGGAGAGAGTTGCTATAATTGTTTTAAGCCAAAGAGAGAGAGAGAGAGAGAGAGAGAGAGAGAGAGAGAGAGAGAGAGAGAGAGAGAGAGTGTGTGTGTGTGTGTGTGTGTGTATTGAAGATCCAAAGTTATTAATGTATAAGAAAGGCCCAAATATAGTATTGTAAGAGAAAGTTAAAAGAATTTTTTGGAGCCACACACACACACACACTTAGAGAGAGAGAGAGAGAGAGAGAGAGAGAGAGAGTATATGTGTGTTAAAAAAAAAAGAAAGATCCAAAGCTATTAATATAGAAGAAGTTCAAAGGTAGTATTGTGATGTTATAGGAGAGAGTTGCTAGAATTTTTTCAAACCACATGAGAGAGAGAGAGAGATTGTGTGTGTGTGTGTGTGTGTTTTGATAAAAATTCAAAGCTATTAATATGTAAGAAAAGTCCAAATATAATATTGTAGTATTGAGAGAGAGAGAGAGAGAGAGAGAGAGAGAGAGAGAGAGAGAGAGAGAGAGAGAGAGAGAGAGAGAGAGAGTATGTGTGTGTGTGTGTGTGTGTAGGTGTGTAAAGATCCAAGGCTATTAATGTAGGAGAGGGTCTAAGGTAGTATTATAGGAGATGCCCCCTTCTTTGGCTTCAAATTTTCTAGCACTCTCTCCTATAATACTACAATACTACTTTTGGGCCTCTCCTACGTTAATTTGAAAAATGTACCTCTCTATCCAAACTACTTTTCACATTTTTTTCTTTTCTCTCTTATCAATGATTTTTAAAAAGACACATCTTTCTTGTCTCTCAATGAATAATTATTTTTATCTCCTCTCTCTCTCTCTCTCACTCATCCAAAAGTTATTTTTATCTCTCTATCTTCTCTCTCTTCTCCATTGAGTCTTAAAACCCTTCCATTGAAATTTCTTACATTCAAAGTATGTAGAATATATATTTTATTTTAAGGACTAGGCAAACCATTGATGAACTACTTAGTTAAGATAGATTAGAGTTTATATGAGCAATAATATTTAAAGCTATATCTTTAGTTCTCTAATATACACTAAACAAACCTACCTTGATTGTTCTCTCTATGTGTATGTGTGTGTGCATGTATGCACGTGTGTATGTGTGTGTGTTTTATTAAGAACTTGTTTCTATCTCTCTCATTAATATATATACATATCTATGTGTGCATGTATTTATGTATGTATATTAGAAGTCTTAACACGTGCACACACATATGATTAATTCAAATAAGCATAACTATATTTTATAGCCTATGAATATTAATATTTCAACAACATGATGTCAACTTAGCAAAGACATGCACAATGAGAGACTAAGATGATGGTCACACACACACACACACACACACACACACACATTAAGAATATTGCTTGAGCATCGAATTTATACTTGTTTTCACCAATCAATATCCCTTCTTGCCACCCATGATAAATAATCCAAAAACGTGCAAGCTTTAATCATGAGTGTTTATTTTTTAACCAACATTTAATAAGGTTGCTAGAGCCATATATAAAGAAAAATGTTTAGTGAGTATTTGGAATGGATGCAAATGAAGATATGTTTATAGATCAACCGATGCTTACTGAAGAAAACTTACATCTCATATTTGGAAAGAGAAGAACTTTTCTAACGTCGCCCACAGTGTGACCAGCAAAGCAAAGACTTTGCGAATTATTAGAGTAAATGCATTTTATTTTGTTGAGAAAATACAAACATATCTTTCTTTGGTTAGCTATGATTAAATTTATGATAATCTTTTACTGTCATCAATTTGTGAAACAATAGTACACTTGCCAGAGATCAACATAATATGAATCTAGATCCAGATTGCTTGCAAAAATTGTTTTATATTGTAAATATGAGAGAGAGAGAGAGAGAGAGAGAGAGAGAGAGAGAGAGAGAGAGAGAGAGAGAGAGAGAAGTAAAAAATGAACTATTTGTTGTGACACAAGTCATAATCCAATGTAAAACAAATTAGCTCTCGATAAAGAGAGACTTTTTCGTTGGGACACATGTCACAATCCAACAATGTAATACAAGTTCTATCGATTTGGATTGCTTGCACAGATGTTTCTATATTGCAAACAAGAGAGAGAGAGAGAGAGAGAGAGAGAGAGAGAGAGAGAGAGAGAGAGAGAGAGAGAGAGAGAGAGGGAGAGAAGCATTTGTTGAAACACATTTCATAATATAATATAATATAATACAAATTCTATCAATCCATAGTACTAGCACAAATTATTTTTGGGTTGAGAGAGAGAGAGAGAGAGAGAGAGAGAGAGAGAGGAAGGTAGTGGTGATGGTGAGATAGGTGGCATAATGAGAGAGAGAGAGAGAGAGAGAGAGAGAGAGAGAGAGAGAGAGAGAGAGAGAGAGAGAGAGAGAGAGAGAGAGAGAGAGAGGTAGTGGTGATGGTGAGATAGGTGGCATAATGTGAGTGAGAGAGAGAGAGAGAGAGAGAGAGTGTGTGTGTGTGTGTGTATGAGTGAGTGAGTGAAGGTAGTGGCAAAGGTAGTGATGGTGGTAGAACTAACGATGACAGCAGTGGTGGTGATGGTGGTAGTGGCAGCGACAGTGACAATGGTGGTGGTGGAAGTGGAAGTGGAGGTGGAGGTGGATACATCTAAGGCTAGAAAAAGTGAACTATGTGGAATAAGAATAGAGGGTTTGCCAAAAAAAATTGCTCAAAAGCTCGCTCAAAAAACTCACTTCTTGCCCTTCCCCAAACTCACCCATGAGCACAATACTTGACTTCTTATGCAAACTATATGTCTCTACCTTCCATAAAGACAATGACCATTAGAATTAAAACATTTATAGTCAAGGGGCAAAAAACATTGCAAATGGGTAAGCATTTTCATTCCCTTTAATGACATATGTTCAAGTTGACGATGCCATAATGATACATGTGGTATTGCATCCACTCCCAAAACATAGTCATAGACCCAGATACAAGTAAGGGATAAAGAGTACCAGACTTGGCAACTCGTGCCAAGATAAGATTCCCACGAGTAATGGTCCATAAGGAATCACCAAAAGATACAGAATAACCTGCATCATCCAAGTACCTTGAAGAGACTAGACTTTTGATCAAAGCCAAAACATAGCATACACCATGCAAAGTAAAGATGCTATAGTTGGATATCTCCAATACCAACAATATCCAATGCCAATAATTCATTACCCAATCTGACAGATCGTGACATATTATGATAGGACTGGAACCATTTTTTATGAGGGGTAACATGAAAGGAAGCCACTGAATCAATCAACCAACACTAAGCCATAGGCAGACAAGGCATCAATCAATTACGAAACATCAAGAGAAAAAGCTGCAAGTATGTAGTTATCATCAAAATCAATCTACACGACATTAATCTCTTCAATCTTGACACTAGACTTGCTAGAAACAATGTTGTGATCATTATTCTTTTCCTACACTTTTCCCTTTCCCTTTTCCTTGTGCTTGTCATCATGCATTTTATGGCATTATGCCAAATGTGATTCTGCTTTCCACAATAATGACAAGTAAATGTGGACTTATAGCCATGAGACTAACTGCGAGATTTGTCCACGTGACTGAGAGTGAGACTTCTAAGAGTCTCTCCCATAGTATTACTGCTCTTAGCATTATTACCTCTAAGTGTCAAAGCATGAGAACTATAGGAAGCATCAACATTCTTTCTATTAACCTCCTCATTCAATAATGCACCCTCTACATCTTGCAATTTCAGCCCATCAATAGGCATAGTTGCACACATCGTAGTACAAAATGTGTCCCATCATTCAACAATGTGACTAGCAAGAACAAGGGAGAAAGATTATCCTTAGAAACAATCCCTTGCGAAGACAAGTGGCTAAAAATGCAATGAAACTCATTTAAGTGGGTGGACATGCAAGTCCCCTCCTTCATATGAAGGTCCATGAGTTGCTTTAGCCAATACATCTGAGAGGCAGAGCTTTACTTATCATAAATATTACAAATCTTGTCCCATAACTACCAAGTGGTCTGCCCTTTAGAGACAATAATATAGTAGACTTGCTTAGAGAGTGATAAAATGATCATAGATTTACACAAGTCATCCAATTCAGCCTAGTCCTATGTATCAAAGCATTTGGCTACACACTCTCATGTCTCAAATGGCTCAATCTACAAATTTTGCACCAAAACTTGCCATATTTTTGCCTTCCAATAGTTGTAATTAGTCCCATCCATTTTCTCAATTTTAAAGATAGCACTGTCATTTGATCCATTAGCCATCATGCCAAGAAATGAAAGCACACTACAAGTAGATGGGCTCTTTTAAATTATTGCATGTAAGAAGCTGGGAATAAGGATTTAGTGTAAATAATATTGATATTATGCCATGTCACATTGACATTGGTATAAAAGGAGAGGACATGTAATTTTTCATATCTTTTTGACACATTAATACAATTACAGTCCTTCTCTTCCATCTTGCTCACAGCTTCTATGGCTTCTCCCTTTTTCCTGTCTTTCTCTCTCCAAATCTAGTCTTTCTCTCTCCTCATCACTCTTCTTCTCTCTCTTCCTGCAGTCTTTCTCTCTCTTCTATAGTCTTCTCTCTCTTCTTGCAGTCTTTCTCTCTCTTCGACAGTCTTCTCTCTCCTCTTTCTCTCTCCCTAGTTCACTCTCTAACAAGTGGTATCAGAGCATTGGTCTTTGATCCATTATTTTTCTTCTATTTTCAATCCTATTTTCCTCCATCAAAATCAATTTCAGACAAAAATTGTTCAAGACAGTGACTAGTGGAGTGTTGTAGATCATCTACAGTTAGTAAGAGACTACATCTGGAGATATCCAAGGTCAAATATGGCGTAAGATGGCTTAAGTGATAGTTTTTATCAAATTTCATGCAAAATTGGAGGTAACTAGGGTAAAGGAGAGTTAACCGGGCTTAGTTTGGGGTTAAACTGTGGTTACTTTTCAAAAGAGGTCTTCCTTTCCTCTTTCTCCAAGCTTTGGCCAAGCTTCCATGGAGTTTTCCAGCTGAGATCTTCTCCTTATTCACTGATCATTGCTCTCCTTCAACAATGGCTTGTATAATGGCACTCTAGGCATCAAATGCAATAGGTTGCATACCATTTTATGGACTGGAGGATTAGCCACATGGGTAGGACAACAGCCTGAAATTTGCGCTAATTTTTTCAGCCCTGTTCTTCATCAATCTTCAGCCAATCTTCCCTACATGAACAGTCCATGGGCAGCCATGAAAGCTTCAGCCCAAGCTTTCATTTCTCAACAATTTCTTGAAGATTCTTCATCTTTTCAGCCCGTGGGATCATTTCAGCAAGGATTCTTCAACAAATTGCAAGGATTAAACACGAATGGTCAAAGATTGAAGCTCAAGAGCTTCCATGGGGCCAAAATTTGGGAAAAACGGGTTTAATGCTTAAATTTCAAGCATTTGAAGCTTCAAGATTGTTCTTAAGCACTGAATACACAAGCCTTGGGGATTATTTTGGCAACATTGGACCACCGGAGGCTTTATCAAGCATATGAAAATTGATCAAGTCATCATCAACCATGTCAAAGGTACTCTTCTTCAATTCTTAATCTCTCTCATTAATCCAATTGCTAAGCTTAATCCATTTGATTGAGAGATTAAAGAATTGAATAATATCCATCGAATTTCAGCCAACCTTTGCTTGAATCAATCCTTTCATGTAATGCAATGCTTGCTCTATGCATACTAGTTCTAATCAGTGAATTAGAGGCTTTAATCTGAAATTTCCAGCATAACACTTGAATCCAATTGATTGAATCTATTGATTGATGAATTTGTTCACTCTAATCCATTGATTGACTGAATTCTTTTACCCAAGTTGAAATATTGTAAAAGGGTAAGTACTAGCAATCAGTGAGTCACTGAATTGCATTGGTAAGACCCTTCCCCTATCCAAACTTTCAAGATTCCATTCAATTGTATCTTATGAAAGGCTGAATGAATATTTCAGAAATGCATCTCATGCTGATTGATTAGATTAGTAAGCTACTGCCATGTTGATATACCCATCGAGGAAAAATGTGGATGCCGGGGGAGATAGTGGGGCAAAAGAGAGGTAATCCTCCCTCACTATCAAAGATCCCGAAGGGGTGCAACCAACCGACCCGGGGGGAACTTTGCCCACCTCCCAGTGATTTGGAGCCCGTGTAGGGAGCCTGTCATGCAGTTTTATCTCTCACACAGGTACAGCGAATGGAGAATTGAAGATTGAAGACTTTCCAAAGGCTCAAGTACCTACAAGTTCAAAACAGGGTAAAACATGGAATTTAGAGGGCACTACAGGGCATTTATAGGTGGTTACAGGTACACCCTTCATTACTAAAGTACAGATACAGGTACTACAAGATACCCACAGTTCCTATCCAGCTTCTACAGGGTTTGGTAACCATTTGGGGTTACCATCTTGCCTTATAGGGTCAAAACAGGGCACTTACAGGTTTAAATAGGGTGTAGGCCTGGACAGTTCAGACTCAGAAATTGAGCTACATAAATTTTTGTCCTAAATAGCTCATCTTGAAGAGGGCGTTCTTGGCTTCGATTTGAACTAAAAAGTTTTAAAATCGGAGTTTTCCCTAGCAAAAGTTATAGCCGTTTTTCTGATAGGGGGTACTGCAGGACTGCACTATTATGGCAGGACATAAGGGTAAAAATAAGGTCCAGGAAGATTATGCTCAGTAAATCAGGAATTCCATGTTGGATAATACATGTCAAGAGAGCCCTGAAGAGCCTCAACAACAAAGGGAAGTCAGTATACTCAATAATACCTTGTGCATCCATGAACAAAGACATAGGAAACAACATGAGGCCATATGATCAAGAATGGAGCAAATGGTTTTGTCTACTGATCAAACGAAGTCTTCCATTGAGAAGTTGGTGGATTCAATGACTCAAACAAAGGCTTCTATTGATAAGTTGGTAGAATCTAATGCTCAACTTATGGCACAATTCTCCCAATAGATGCAAATGCAAATGGGATCAAAAGAAGCTAAGGAGAAAGCTTATTCAAACAGTGAGCCTTCAGTCCCACTTCAGCCATCTAACCAAAATGGTCATGGACATGGGATTATTGGAAGAAGATGCATCCCAAATAGCCAGTATGAAGTAGGAGAGTCTTCACAACGGCATGATGACTATTTGGGCAGTTTGAGTGGAGCTAATTCTCAAGCTTTTGGGCTGAATACTCAAATTCCTAGGGGTTCTCTACCAACAGGAAGATTACATAGTGGTTCTCAACCACCTATTGGGAGATTTCAGTCTCAATTTGGGGGTTCCATACATGATATTCATGATCAGCCTATTTTGGGACAGCAACCACTTCATGAAAGAGAGATAAAGGACAAGATTGTTCTAGCTAAATTTAATGGTCAATCATCTTCACCATCTAATTTAGAGAAGTGGACCTCTAAGATGGAATCCTACTTTGACATATTCCCTAAAACTGATGATATGAAGATTCATTTTACTTCCTTGCATTTGGAGGGATTTTCCCATACTTGGTGGGGGTATATAAAAAAAGAAAACATACTTGTAGAGAATTGGGAAGCCTTCAAGGCACTTATGGCTGAAGTATTTGTCTCCCCTCTTGAAAAAGAGAAATTAGCACGGAGATGGTATGGTTTGGAACAAAGAGGCCTAAGTGTAAGAGAGTAAACTAACCAATTCCTCAACCTAACCATGTATGTGGAAAGCATCAGTGATGAGGCTAAGCTCCACAAGTATATGTATAGTTTAGAGCCATCTTTATCAGCTGATGTCATGGCACAAAATCCTACTTCCCTCTTTAAGGCTATTGAGCTTGCGGAGCGCTGTGGAAGAAAGTATAGAAGAGAATCTTCATTTCAGCTTGGTTTTGGATAGCCAAGGACTGTTTTTAAGTAGGGGCAAGTTGGTAACACTTATGGCAGCAATCATGTGCCAAATGGGAGCTTACGGGTACCAACTTATCCTCCATTCAATGCTTCTAGACCTCAAAGTAATTTTAGGACAGCAAACAGTCCAAGAGTTGACTTCAAACAAGTGGATAGCAAGCCTAAATCCATTTTAGCCAATATGAATCCTAAATCTATTCCTATGGATCTTTATAAAGAAAGAAAGGAGAAATGCTTGTGTTTCAAGTGTGGGAAAAAGTATACACCTGATCATGCCTCAAAGTGTGTATACAAAAATGTCAAACCCAAGCTTCAGAGTATGTTTTGAGGATTTGAAGATGACATGGATGAAGCTAATGCAATTGCACTTAATGCTGAAAATGAAGATCTTGAGGAAGAAGTTGGGCAAGAGTATTTCTATGATCCAGGTGGAAGTGTTCCGACTCTTTTCCTTTTGATCCAGGTGGAAGTGTTCCGTTTGATCCAAGTGGGACTTGTTATGAGCCGCTTGCTGCCACTAATTGTTCTATTTCTATGGATGTTTGGATAGGATCTAAGAGCCCTAATACACTCTGTATGAAGGGAAGCATATGTGGAAAGCCAGTGTTCATTCTGATAGATAGTGGCAGTACTCATAGTTTTGTGAATAAGTCCATCATGGACAAGCTGAATTGCATTCCCACAGATTTACAACATCCCATTAGAGTTCAAGTGGCCAATGGTGAAGAGGAAATCAGCACACAGATATGCCCACAGGTTTCTTTACAGTTGGCTGAAAATTTTGAAGCAAAAGCAAACCTGATCACTTTGAAAATGGGGCCTATAGACATTGTACTCGGTTGTGATTGGTTGATGACATTAGGCAGGATCACTATGGATTTCTCACAGTTGTATATGGAGTTTATCTTCAATGGACAGCTTATCCATTTACAGGGAATTCCTAGTAGATCAGATTTTCAGCTTATTACCATTCAACAACTCAAAAGGGAGTACAAGAGGCGCTCATAAATATTTGTTTTGTATTTGAATAAAGGAATGCAAGATCAGCCCAATAATTCAGCAAACCATCCAGCCTTGACAGCTCTTCTTGAGGAGCATAGAGATTTGTTTGAGGTGCCTACTTCATTGCCTCCCAAGAGAGCAGTAGATCACCCCATTGATTTGGAGCCTAACTCAAAGACAATCAATAAGCCACCTTACAGATTATCAAAGTGTGAACGAGAGGAAGTAGCCAAGCAAATCAAGGAACTTCTTGAGATGGGATTCATTGAACCAAGTTCTTCACCTTATGCATGTCTAGTGCTGTTAGTCAACAAGAAAGATGGATCTTTCAGAATGTGCATTGACTACAGGGATCTTAATAAGATCACAGTGAAGAACATGTATCCGATACCCAAGATTGATGATTTTCTTGATGAGCTTAAGGGGGCTCGATTTTTTACGAAGATTGATTTGAGGTCAGGGTATCATTAGATTCGCATGCGAGAGGGTGATGAAGTAAAGACTGCTTTCAGGACTGATCGTGGACTCTATCATTTTGTAGTGATGCCATTTGGGCTTACAAATGCTCCAGCTATCTTCCAAAGCCTGATGAATAAGATTTTATAGCCTTTCCTCTTTTAGTTTGTCTTGGTGTTCTTTGATGACATTCTGATCTACAGTAAGACTTTATAGGATCACTTGGCACATATGAGGAGGGTTTTTGATGTATTGAGACATCACAGGCTTTTTGCTAAGGAGAAAAAGTAGGTGCAAGAAGGTGCAATGTATAAAAGATTGGCCAACACCTACTACTACTATCTCTCTTAGAGGATTCCTTGGTTTATCTTCATACTATCACCGATTCATTAAGCATTATGCGGCCATTGCAGCTCCTTTGACTGATAGGTTGAAGAAGGAGGCTTTCTTTTGGGATGCTCTTGCAGATAGCAACTTCAACCAGTTAAAGGAACTCCTTACCTCTGCTCCTATCTTAGTATGCTCGGACTTTTCCAAAGAATTTACTATACAGTGTGATGCTAGTGGCCGTGGCATTGGGGCTATTTTGCTACAGGAGCATGGAGTGATTGCCTTTGAGAGTCGTAAGCTTACAGATAAAGAAATGGCTATGAATGTTTATGACCAAGAGATGTTGGCTATCTTGCATGCAATTAAGAAGTGGCATCATTACTTGTATGGTAGCTGATTCAGAGTACACAGTGATCACATGGTACTTAAGTATTTCCTTACTCAGTCCAATCTTACTCCAAAGCAACGTCGTTGGGTAGCTACATTACAGAATTATGATTTTGACATCACTCATACAAGGGGCAAAGATAATATAGTGGTCGATTCTCTTTCTCGTATGTGGGCTTGCAAAGTTTCAACTATGACAGATTTGCATAATGACTGGATTGAAGAATTACAAGAGGCTTATCTTCTGGATGAAGAACTCAGCCATATTTTTTAGAAATTACAGCAAGGTCTTATGGAAGAAAACTCACATTACCAGTTCAAAAATGGCCTTATTTGGTTGAAAGGCAAGATTGTTATTCCTTCTACCTCTTCTTTTACGTGGAAAATTATGGAGGAACTACATTCTTCGCCTTTAACTGGACATTTAGGAGTTTTCAAGACCTATGACAGGATCAACAAAAGTTTCTATTGGAAAGGACTGTGGAAAGATATCAAGGACTTTGTTATGAAGTGTATGCCTTGTCAGTAGAATAAGGACAGCACCCATAAGCCAGGAGGTTTGTTACAGCCATTACCTATTCCTACAGGTAAATAGACTCATATTACTATGGATTTCATTACTGGCTTACCTACTACCAAGAAGGGATGGAACAATATATATGTGGTGGTAGACAGACTCACCAAGGCAGGCCATTTTATTCCAACCAAGATTTAGTTTACTGCTTCTCAAGTGGCCAATCAGTTTATGGAGTAGATTTTTAGACTACATGGATTACCGCAGGTGATTGTTCATGATAGAGACTCAAAGTTTATGAGTAACTTTTGGTAGGTGGTATTTACATCTATGGGCACTAAATTGGCTCCATCTATGGCCTATCATCCCCAAAACTGATGGACAAACAAAAAGAGTCAATAAATGGTTGGAGACTTATCTTCGCCATTTTTGCTATGATGTCCAAACTTCATGCGATTCTTGGTTACACTTGACTGAGTTTGCTTATAACAATTCTATCCATGCTAGTATCGGGGTTTCACCCTTTGAGTCTTTGTATGGTTACAAGGTGCCCTTACCCACAGTCATCTTTAATGAAAGGATCAATCCTCATGGGAAGGAAGAGTTAGAAAGAATACAGACCCTTCTTCAACAATGTAAGATGAATCTTAGGAAGGCTCAAGACCAAATGAAGATGTATGCTGATGAGAAGAGGCAGCCTTTAGAGTTCCAAGAAGGAGAGTTGGTCTTACTAAAGGTGCCCAAGTCCGAGTACTCTACATTAAAAGATGGATCTAGTAATAAGCTTGCCCACAGGTTTTATGGCCCTTACCGGATCCTTAAGCAAATTGGAGATTTGGCATACAGATTAGAGCTTCCCTCTTCCACAAAGATTCATAATGTCTTCCATGTTAGTCAGCTGAAGCCCTTTTATGGTGATCCAGTGGATATAGTTGATGAGCTACCACCTATTGATGAAGAAGGTCTTATTCAGTACATCCCAGAGGTTGTTATAGGTCAGCATGAGAAGAAGCTTTGATCTCATTCTATCGTGGAATATTTGATCAAATGGAGATTTTTACCACCCGAGGAAGCTTCTTGGAGGCTTGATTCTATATTGGATGAGTTTCCTTTCTTAAGGGATACATTGGTGGGACTGAAGCCTATTGATTATGGAGCTAGTGATGATGCAGACAGGATCAGGATAGCACGCTATTTTAGAACAGTTTTTATCGTGAATAATTTTCAGAATTAAGCTATCTATATGGGCTTAAAGTACTCTTCAAGAGCTTCGTTTTAATATATGGTACGCCTCATTTGGACACTTCTACTAGAAGTTATGGCAGATTTGATCCAGTAGGGTCTGTTTACACAGCAAGCTGTCTACTTTGTTTTGAGATTATTTGTTGAAGACTTTATGGCTCCATATACTTTTGAAGTACTCCAGATCATGTATATAGCTGCAGCCTACTCTTGTTCTTCAATCTCAGTCCATATAGTTGGTTATACTTCATTCATTTCCCATTTATAAAGCTGTAAAAATAGAGTAGTACTAAATTCTATCCATCTTTTTCTAGTCTTCTAGGTTTGTTTTTGAGGACAAAAACTTTTGGGAAGGGATGGATTGTAAGAAGCTGGGAATAAGGATTTAGTGTAAATAATATTGATATTATGCCATGTCACACTGACATTGGTATAAAAGGAGAGGACATGAAAATTTTCATATATTTTTGACACATTAATACAATTACAGTCCTTCTCTTCCATCTTGCTTACAGCTTCTATGGCTTCTCCCTCTTTCCTGTCTTTCTCTCTCCAAATCTAGTCTTTCTCTCTCCTCATCACTCTTCTTCTCTCTCTTCCTGTAGTCTTCTCTCTCCTCTTTCTCTCTCCCTAGTTCACTCTCTAACATTGCATAAGCCCCCAAATTATAGCCAACAAAGGGCTAAGTAAGAGAAATTGCCAAAATGGTGAGTTGTCTACTAATTGCAACCAATGAACTATCAATACAAAGTGCATGCTCTCATAAACAATGTTGAAAACTACAATTATAGTATGTTGAAATAAATATAATAATAAATCCAAAACCAAGTGTGGGCAATTTGATAAAAGACCAAGTTTCCATTGCCAAGAATATCTAGGGAAACAACCAGGATATGTAGAAGCAATGAGTAGTGAAGATGCTTACAACCAGTACCAAGATTTGTCACACCTCAATGTGTTAGAGAGGTACATTCAATGAGCATAAACATCATGCATGTAGTAGGTCTCAAGAATAACATAAGAGAATTGCCAAATGCACAACTAGTTGAGCTAGGGTAATGAAGCTCAATACATAACCAAGTAGGATGAATACATCATTGACAACACACTGAAAGAGATAGGTGCCAGCTTCAAAGCATGAATCAAATAAACCCCCTAGGCAATAACTATATCCAAAGAGCATCCAAAGAGCTTAGGTATAAAATAAGTGTCCCACGGTCTCAATGAAATGAGCTCAAGCTCAACTACATAAATCCAAAGCTCAATGTAAACATCCAATTGTCAAGTAGATCCCACTGAAGCAAAACCAAATGATAGATGAACAGTCAAGCTCAATACATGAGGTACATAAGCATCCTAAAGCTAAGATGCATCGACCATATATCCGAGAGCAATACAAATGGCCATTCCTCAAGCCTATAGTGTAATGGCTAAAGCACTCAAAATTAGATGTAACCAATCTCAAAGTCTATTGCAAGCATATCTAGGAATATCTCAATGCTAAGCATCGATGTCATACATTAGGGCATCCATTGAAGTATCCAAATATCCTCCAAGAGTAATAGGCATATAGTTTCTTTGAGAAAGAGCTTACTACCCTATTATAATGGTAGTGAAATAAGCTCTAAAAGCTAAGCCAAAATGAGCATCTCAAGACATGTCCCAAGCATATCCTGAAGGTTCAACATCAAATGAGCACTAAGAGGCATCAGTAAGAGCTCCAAAACTCTAAGAAATAGGCTATCCTAGAGGTATTACAAAAAATGGTGATGTATGACACTCGAAGGACTAAAGTATGGAAGCTCAAATCTAATGCCACATGCTCAATACCAATACTAGAGTTGCCAACAATGAATGACAAGCCTCCAAGGAGTGTTCAAGGACCAATGGAATGGGTATGAGTTGTTGTAGACTGAGTGTTATGATACCCTGGAGTGTTATGCTCAAGTGAGAGCACAACCAAGTGGAAACATCAAAGGTGTAAGCTATGGCAAACGGATTGAGAGAGAGAGAGAGAGAGAGAGAGAGAGAGAGAGAGAGAGAGAGAGAGAGAGAGAGAGAGAGAGAGAGAGAGATGTGGGAACTCCAATAGTCACAATATGTGAACGGCCTCCCTTGTTCTATTAGTCACTGAAAGAATAAAGAATGAAGTGACAATGATGAAAAAAATTCTTAGAGTATGGTATCAATAGTTCTTTTTAAGCTTAACTTCAAAAGACATGCCTTAAATGCTAATAACTTGTATATTTATAGAGATGATGACATCAAGAAGGATGTGTACATTGCCTAGCTACCACAGTTTGAGGCCCCCCAATTCAAGAACAAAGTTTTCAAGTTGAAAAAGGAATTGTATGTGTTGAGACAAGCCCCTAGAGCATGGTACCAATAGATAGATAAGTTTTTTCAAAGCTTAAACTTCAAAGATGTGTCTCATATGCTAGCTTGCATGTTTATAGGGATGGTGACCTTAAGAAGGATATGTGCATGGACCAACTAGCATGGTTTGAGGCCCCCCATTTTGAGAACAAGGTTTATAAGCTAAAAACAATATTGCATGGGCTGAAATAAGCCCCTAGAGCATGGTACCAATAGATAGATAAGTTTTTTAAAAGCTTAAACTTCAAAAGATATACCTCATATGCTAACTTGCGTGTTTACAAGGATGGTGACCTCAAGGAGAAGGTGTACATGGATCAACTAGCATGATTTGAGGCCCCGATTCTAAGAATAAGTTTTATAAGAAGCCAAGAAAGGTATTGTATGGGTTGAAACAAGTCCCTATAGCATGGTACTAGCAAATAGATAAGTTCTTTCTAAGCTTAAATTCAAAATGTGTGCCTCAGATTGACTTCTATGTTTATAAGGATGGTGAAAAGTCTATACAGATTGTTGTTTATATAGATGCCTTCTTATTAACATTTGACTATGAAGATACGATCCATTGGACTAGAAAGGCTATCAATTTTGAGTTTGAAATGATAGAGTCGAGCTTCTTGTACTATTGCTTGGGGATTAAAGTTTGGCAACATCCAAGAAAAATCTTTATCTCTCAAAAGAACTACTCATGGAAGATCTTGAAAGCATTTGGCATGACCAAGTGTAAGAAGATGGCTACACCTATAGAGATCAATGAGAAGTTATCTGTTAAGGGTACATCACACTTATAGATATTGGAGGTATAGGAGGTTGGTTGGCAGACGCATCTATTTGAGCAAACTAAACTAGATATTAGTTTTGCTCTATTGGTGTTTTGAGTAGGTTCTCAAACAAACCCTCTCAAAGTCATTGAAAGGCTGGGATGCAAGTGCTCATATACTTAAAGGGAACTCTTAACTATGGTATAACATATAGTTATGGAACTTCTCTTGTAAGGAATTGTGACTCACATTGGGCAACAAGAGACAATGATTTTATGAAGTCAATTTTTGGTTATTGTTTCTCTTTGGATTTAGGAAACTTCTCTTGGATTAGTAAGAAGCAAATGACAATGGCATTGCTTTCTATTGAAGTAGAGTACAAGGTAGCTTGTTTTGCTACATATGAAGTATTATGGTTAGGGAGGATCTTATGGCATATGGGAGTACAGGATGAAGATCCAATAGTGCTAAGAAAAACCAAAGTTGCATTGCCATTGCTAGAAGTCTAGTGTTTCATGCAAAAACCAAATATATGGAGATCCACTATCACTATGTACATTAATTGATTGAGGATGGGATAGTAGAGTATAATAGTGTCCAGTAGAGGAGAATGGAGTAGCTAACTTTACCAAAGTTTTTATGAAGGTTTTGCTTTGATTTCATACTCAAAGAATCGACTTGGTCCAAGGATGTAGTTCACCAATGAGTGGACACTAAGGGGGGGTGTTAGATATTCTCAATGCCCCACCCTTGTAAGGTGACACCAATGATCCATGTGCTCAAAGTTATGTCATCAGATGGCAAAAAGGTGACCTTTGTGGGTCTAGCCTTTGGATAGATAGAGTAAGCTAATATAGCGACTCAAGGCATACTCCATTGAGTTGGTGGGAGTTGTCCATTCCCTAGAATAATTCATGGGCAACTAGCGCATGGTCAAAATATGGTAGGTTGGATAGGCTGACCTAATTGCCTTTGCAAGCGATAAAAGGGAGACCCCTTAAGATACATTATTATCTATATTTCACCCAATCATAGTTCTCCCAAGTAGCATTAGGCTCTTTATCTACTATGGTTTGTTTAGATTGCCACATCTAAGCTTTCAGAGTGGAAGTACATAGATGGACATAGCCATCTTTGTATCAATTTATTTAGAACTAAAGAAATTTCTACTCTTCTCTTATTTGATGTGTACTCTCTATTTCTTGCTTAGATCTCTACGTTGCACCGTGTAATTTTTGCATAGTATTGTTCGATTCCATTTGTTTGCTTTACAAAAGATGACATGTATGTAAACATTGGAAGGACAATAACTTTCAAGGAGATTGAACTATCTTTTGATATTCCCCATTATATAACACCACCACAACACAAGACAACAAATTACAGATGGGACTCTAGAAAACTCTCACCTAGGAGTAAACTCTAAGAAACTACAATGGAGATGAATGATAGAAAATCAAAGAGTTGAAGATCCATAAGCTCACATACTTTGATAGAAGAAAAATAAATAGAGAAGGAGAAACCTAGAGATAGAAAAAGATTGTATTTTCTATATTGACACAAGCCATGTTTTCATTTAGACATTCAACATTTCCATTGGACTCTTAAAATAGCATACTTTTTTTATATAAAAAATGCATGGCTAACTTGAGTTTTATGTTCACTTTGCCCTTTGCTTTGGGAGACAACCATGCTCAAATAGAGCTCTTAGGGGTTTTTTGGATTGCTAAGGGCCATTTCCATTGCATATATTGTTGTTGTTTTTATTTTCACTTTAATGCAACTCATTTTCTAGTTGAAAAAAATAGTTTATGTTTCTTTTTCTTCTTCTTTATCTTTATATTTTCTAATTGTCTCTTCCCCTTATTCACTTTCTAAGGTTTCACAACGATGTGGTGATTTTAAGTCATTTGCATGTTACTCCTTATCTCATAAGATGTGGGTTCAAATATAGCAAATACCAATTGTAGAATTGAACCCACATCTTATGAGATGAAGAGGTAATATGTTAGCTACTTAAAACCTTTGGATGCTATTCCAGTGCAATTTTCTTCTTGCAAAGGATTGTTACCTCACACATATTTGAAATTTTACCAAGTGTTTTCTAGTTTATTCTTGATTTCTCATACATATTATCACTAAGTTCATTTCTTGTTTGTTTTGGAGCCTTGTAGGGTAAGGGGGCCAAATGCCTTTTGAAGAATCACGACAATTATTAGTTAACTGAAAAGGGCAGCTAATGATGTTTCACTTGCAACTCGCAAGTGATTAACACCATGAATTGAATGGACTTGTGGTGTATGAGAGATGACATGGGTATTTATGATTTGGTGGGTGTAGGTTCAAACACAGCAAAGCTATTGGCTCACAAATGTTATTTTTTGCAAAGGTGCTAAGATGTTTCTGCCAACACCCAAATTTTTCAAATATGCCTTTAAGATATGCATCAAACTCCCTCATTTGAACATTGCAATACTCAGATTTATTTTGAAGGAATGTGCCACATGATGTTGTATTCTCAAAGTTTGATTTTATCTTTTGCCTATGAGAAACAAGTATAACTATTTGAATATTACCAATACCACAATGTTCATGAGCAACTGATGTTTAGTATCAATCAAATTTATAAGTTTGAAAAAAACACTTATATATATATATATGTGTGTGTGTGGTTTGCTCTCTCCTCTTTTTGTCCTCCCCTCCTCTCCCCCTCATAAGGGTAAGGACTTTGTAGGCATACCATCAGGTTGCCTACGAATGTACCTATATAGGGAGTAGTAATCACTCAAGATTTGCTTGGGTTTTGCTTCTACATGTGATTCCCTAGACTCATTGGTGAACCCTCACATATGCAACATCACAAGGGTGCAATCTGTAGATGTGTCTCAATGTTGTATCTTTGCATATCGTGAATACAAAGTTTCCTTGTTGATATATTTTGTGTGCCTTTTTACCATGCCATTTCTATGCCTCATGAAAAGTTACCATTAGAAGTCCCATGAGGATCTGGGGGAAGGGCAAGAAGCGAGCTTTTCGAGTGAGCATTTAAGCGAGCTTCTCTCTCTCTCTCTCTCTCTCTCTCTCTCTCTCTCTCTCTCTCTCTCTCTCTCTCTCTCTCTCTCTCTCTCTCTCTCTCTCTCTCTCTCTCTCTCTCTCTCTCTCTCTCTCTCTCTCTCTCTCTCTCTCTCTCGTAGCACCTTCGAATGTACACACCCACACACACACACACACACACACACACACACATCTCTCTCTCTCTCTCTCTCTCTCTCTCTCTCTCTCTCTCTCTCTCTCTCTCTCTCTCTCTCTCTCTCTCTCTCTCTCTCTCTCTTGGCAACTTCTCGCTTATCCCTCTCTTACACTCACCTTCTCTCTCGCTTGCTCTCTCTCTCCTTATGTCGCTCACAAATACATATACACCCACTCTCTCTCTTTCCCTCTTTCCTTTCCCTCTCTCTCTCTCTCTCTCTCTCTCTCTCTCTCTCTCTCTCTCTCTGTGTGTGTGTGTGTGTGTGTGTGTGTGTGTGTGTGTGTGTGTGTGTGTTGTGTCTCCTTTCTCCCCCCATCTCTCTCAAATATAGCAACTAATGAATATTAGATTAGAGAGCACTAACCAAATAAGCAACTCCTCTCTTTCTCCCCCTCACACACACACACACACACACACACACACACTCTCTCTCTCTCTCTCTCTCTCTCTCTCTCTCTCTCTCTCTCTCTCTCTCTCTCTCTCTCTCTCTCTCTCTCTCTCTCAAATAGCAACCTTTGTCTCTCCCCCTCTCTCCCTCATACACACTCTAAATTAGCAACTTCTCTCTATCTCCCCCCTCTTAATTTTGCAAGGGTCATCCATCAGTTTTTCACAACCCTCTTATTATTACAAGGGTCAAGGTTTTGCATGAGGTAAATTACCTTAAACACTTTTAGCTGTTAATATCAAGATGAAAAGAATATCACACTGTTATTCCACATGCATATATACATTTATGTACCTCTCACTTTTATGTGTACGATTTGATATTATATCATGATATATCACTTCCATTATGCACACATAGGCAAAAATACATTGCACATGTTTTCGCTACTTTCAATCAAGCATTATTGTGTGGACTTACTACAAGAAGATAAGATATCAAATAGTTTGTTACACGCACTGTAGTAACATGAGATATCTATTGTTTTCCACTTTGATCGAATAGTTAATATCGAGACAACAAAATTACCTCATTGTTACTCGATCCACTGTGCACACATACATTCACATGCATGCATGTTTCTACACTCCACCCTTCCCTAGATATTTTGCACATGCTTTGTTTACACATCTTGTAGTATTGCAATTGAGCAAATGCATGTACAAAATCTCCTTCACTTGCACATTCCTCTCTCTTTATTATCTTTCCTCTCATCCTCATTTTATTGCGCTTGTAAATAAAAAGAATCTAATAATCCTAAAACTACATATTTATCATGCGCATCAAATATCAATCGAGTTCCATTGTTGGGGGGTGGAATTGGTGATCCCTAACAAAGTCTAGGACTGAACCACGGAAGCACGCTAGCTCAATCAAGTAGGGAAGCATGTGCTCCAGAAGGATTGTGTCCATGGGGTTTCCCTCAAATGGGGGTGGGCATATGAAGGTGTTGGGTGGGTTCATCTGCATCTTCTCCATGCTATCATCCACAAATAGTGTTGTTGTTGGGCTGAAGTGTGGCCAATCAATGTTGTCAAAACATTTCATGAAAAGGGGTTTTGTGTAACTTTTTCTAGCAGAAGTTGTTGTGGGAGTTGCTCTGCACTTTCCTTGTCCATATTGGAATACAAAGGTTGGTGCTTGCTTTGACAAATTCACACATTCACTTCTAACCAATTAGAGCAGCTCACTTAAGTTGTCTTCCTTCATGGAGCTCCAGATGGCAATGTCAAACAATGTAGATATTTCCTTCAAAAACTTGGCGAGCCCTGGCCGCAAAGTTACCCAATACTTGCCCACTTCTAGGGGCTTCACTAGTAACGATCCGTTTTGCTTTGGTCGCCTATGTAGAAGCACCCCATTCATATCTAACACGATTAATTTTGGGGTCGTGGGAGGTAGTTGTACATGCACACGTGGAAGGGTGAGCACCCATGTATTGATATGAGGAAAAAGAACACTACATTACAATCAGATATTGTACAAGTTTACGTAGAAATGTTACCTTTGCTCTTAGATATCTTCCATCTTCAATGAAGCGATACAGACATGCAATTAGACTATTGGAATTTAGTGCTACCGATGCAAAGTCACCACAACTTGCATTGCAATCTAAAATGGTTTCTCCTTCATTTGTGTACGTTTACAAGAAGGAGCTCCAAAAAGGCCTACCATGTTGCATGCCACCTACAGTATTTGGTAGTCATATAACGTATTAGGAATCTACTAAATGTTTACAAAACATATCAACAATAGTTTAACAACATTGGATCTCATATTGACCTCTCATTGGGGATCCTGATGTATCTCGCACCCACTCATTTGCAGTAATGTCATCTTTTGTGAACTCCGGAGGGATGATTCCATTGTAAGCGATATCTGAATACATGTACGCTAGAATATATAGCACATGTACATGCATTTAAAGATTGAAATACTAATTTTAGTAATTATACTCAATAATTGAAGCCAACAGTGTGATACATAAACAATATCTAGCATGAGCATATCATGACTTTAAAACTCTCACCTCTCTACCTCTAATGACACATACAGGTGTCTCGCAATGAATAACCTGTGCCATGCATAAGGCCCAACACTTTTGCCCTGACTCCATCCATCAGTGTCCATCCTCCACAACCTGCTCGATAAGCTCTACCATGGAGTGTATTGTGGCAAGGAACAATAACATCCCTATGTCCTTGAGAACACGATTAGCCAGATACATGGCATCGACTGACTCTACCTCCGTATGGAAGTTCCATGACGGAATTTCATCCCCCAATCCATGCACAACACTATCTTCAGGGAGACGAACCACCATGATATCGCATGCTGTTTTTGTGGTTTCTTCGTCAACCTCAACCATCTTGTTTTGGTTGACCTCCTCCAATGCCTCTACCAATCGAGAGAATGCCTTACTTGGCTGATCATTTTGCAATGCATGTCCTATCTCGAATGGGTTGCAGAGAATAGTACGCCACTCCACCTTCGCCATCACAGTGGCATGGGAGACATCGACTTGCAAGGGGTCTTCCATAGGGCTTTCAATGTTGTGGACCTTTGCACATTGACTCCTCGATTACTAACATATTCTTCTTACTGAATGTTAACGATAGATAATATTCTTCTTATATGTTTGTTTACTTGCATGTGTGGCTAAAACATCTTGCACCACTGTAGCTTCATGGGAGACGATGTCTTGCAAGTGGAATTCCACGTGTTAAGTGGTATCAATGAAGGGGCCTATATGGTTTGGTGGTTACAATTCATATTCAAGAAAATATTTTTACTGGAGGGACACAAGAGATGTCTTGGCTATAATACTTCAAAACATCAAACCTTTTAGGTGTGGAGAAACCAAATTAATTGGTGATGAGGGCCGATCTTTGCTTGGCCTCTCTTCAATGATATGCGCTTGCTCTTGTGTTTTCTTTTTATAATAATCCCACTACTAGTATCAGTTTCCTGTGAACCCATCATAGTCTCTTCATTAGGAGACAACAAAGTGCAATATACTCCTAAGAATGTAACTCAT
Organism: Lygodium microphyllum; assembly: GCF_053477565.2. Classification (NCBI taxonomy): domain Eukaryota; kingdom Viridiplantae; phylum Streptophyta; class Polypodiopsida; order Schizaeales; family Lygodiaceae; genus Lygodium; species Lygodium microphyllum. Next base: position 18,653,373 of record NC_141146.1, on the reverse strand, counting down.
TTCACTTACCATGCCTCTAGATCCTTGTGTCTCTTGTGTTTTCTTTTTCCTTGAGTATTTTTTGTACAAACTTTTCTCATTGGAGGGGTATTCACCTTCTGGATAGTCGAGGAAAATAGGGCATCTTCGATATACCTCTTCATCCCACTATTGCTCTATCTGGTAATCCTCATACATGCACTGATCCTCCTGAACGTTTGCCTAGTCCTCACACTCTCCTGGCAGAGTTTGTATAGCCCTCCTCTCTATCTGCCCATACATGAACCTGACTTGCAAAGTAACCATTACAAATCTTGAATGGATTGGCAAGATAGCACCGCAAACATGCTACTAAAGAAGAATATTGCGAACTACCTGTACAGAAGCCTCCATGCTGCCAACTTCGTTGACTTTTGTGATTCTATATCTTCGTCTGACTTGAAATCATGGAAGAAAATGCAAAACATTTGCTCTCTATTCTTTCTCTTTATCTCTTGGGTGTATTGGAAGAACAAATCGTGTTCCACTTGAATGTCATAGTAGTCCTCCCAACTCAAAAGCAGTCTCTTTCCGCCGTCTTGCAACATGGCCCAAAAGGTCTCTTGTCTTACCCAACTTTGAAATTGTGTATTTCTATTAGCTCGAATCAAAGATATGTTGTTTAATACCAATTCTTCAAACTTATGATACACATAATTTAGATGAACAAGAATAACATATGTTTAGGCATGCCCATCAACGTTCGAATTTTCCTATCAGAACTCTCCATGGCCTTCAATATCCTTACGCGATCTACCTCATTTAGCTTTGAGGATGCCGATGTGTATACTCTCTCCTCGTTCAATACAACCCTTGTCTTGGAGCCCCACTCCAAGCACGAGACAGTTCTGCATTGACAAAAACATTGTTACTTTGGACAAATGTAGTATAACTACATATAGATGGCAGGCACAAAGAGGTGGCAACTTACTGGTACCACTTCTCTCCGAGACTAGGGTCTATAACTCTTAGCAAACGTCGAGTTTTCTTGACGAGCTTTTCATTAACACTATAGTACGCCTCACCCCACTTGGTTCTAAACTCAGAGTCGGAGAGTTGTGTCCATTTCTGTTCGATCGGTCACACTGCCATATTATACTCGTCTTGCACTTGGTAATTAGGGACAACACCATTACATTAGGAAAAAATGCATCAGGAAAAACATTGTTCCCTATTCTCAGATTTGTGGTTTGTTTTTTCGCCAAAAACGGGTCGACGGCAGCCCCTTGTTAGGCGAAGAAAACCTACATATCCAGTTGGGTGAAAAGTTACTCTAGCAAGGAATGGCTCGCCAGAAAATTTTTCGTCTGATAAGGGGCTGCCGGCGACCCCTTTTTGGCAAGAAAAAATTACACACATCACATGCCCTCTCTCTCATCACCCTTTCTCTCCCCCCCCCCCATTATCTCAACTAATTAACAAATATTTACCTAATTAACTTTATGAGCGAATGAGAGAGATATAATTTTCTAAATAGTAGATCTTTACACTTCTAGAAGCATCATATGAGATAATCATACAAAGTAGAAGCTTATACACACTCGTTCAAACATTACTTTATTGCTTTAAAAACACACTCGTTCAAACATTGCTTTATTCATGTTCTCTCTCTCTCTCTCTCTCTCTCTCTCTCTCTCTCTCTCTCCCATCACTTTGTTACTCTCGCTTTCTTCACCCAACTAGATTTGTAGTTTTTATTTCGTCCATTAAGGGGCTGCCATCGACCCCTTTTTGGTGAAAAAACCACATATCCGAGAATATACAACATGGGGAGAATAGAAAAAAAAAATGTGTACCCTATTGGTCCCTATTCTCCCCATGCTGTATATTCTTGGATCTGTGATTTGTTTTCTTGCCAAAAAGGGGTCGCCCAGCAACCCCTTATTAGGTGAAGAAAAGCTCATACTCTATTGGTCCCTATTCTCCCCATGTTGTGTATTCTCAGATTTGTGGTTTGTTTTTTCGCCAAAAAGGGATTGCCGGCAGCCCTTATGAGGCGAAGAAAACCCACAATTCTAGTTGGGCAAAAAGTTACTCTCGTAAGAAATGGGTCCCCATTACTTAGTTCATTTTAATAAACAATGTGCGTTTACATTCCAAAGAAAATTTATTTATGTTGCACATTTTTAAAAACTAGCTCTAATTATGAAAATTGCTCTACTTATGAAGATAATTGTTATTATTAATGAGGTATTATATACCAGTTCATGGAAAAAAGACTTGGGAAACCCTCCCAAGATTAGCTTATTAAAACTATGTTTGTAGTATAGAACAACAAAAAGAACTAGCCTAGTGGATAGTCACTTGGCAGTTAAGTGCACTTGGGTGACGACACTACCAGGATGGGTGACCTCCTGGGAAGTTTTTCCTACAAGCTAGTGAGAGCTCCGCACGCGCAGCCAACGGCGCCAGCGGAGCCTTCGTAGCCCATTGCCAAGTATGCAAAGGCCAAGATGCCAAGATCTATGCCTTGGTTGTTGTCTTAGTCACCGCATTGCAGTGGCGGCGTATGGAAGTGGCGCTCTACTTAACCAACCCATGAACCCGCCAGGAAGGGGGCGGGTTCTTGGCGCTACGGGAGTGGTGCCCGACTTAACCAACCCACAAACCTGCCAGGAAGGGGGTGGGTTCTTGGCGCTACGGGAGTGGCGCCCGACTTAACCAACCCACAAACCTCCCAGGAAGGGGGCAGGTTCTTGGCGCTTACCTGTGTCCGTCCGCTTGTTGCACTACGTCTGTCCCCGCCAACGTCCGTCCATCCACACGTGCTCTCTCTTGGGTGGGAGGGGGGGAATCTCTCTCACTCATATAAAGACAAAAAAAAGTAAAAAACGTTATTTAATTTTTCTTAAATTGAAAAAATAATTAACTAATTAATCAATAGTGATTAAAAATTAAGTATTAACTATGTCTGTTTGTGCGTGCTCTCTCTCTAGGTAGGGGGGAATCTTTCTCACTCATATAAAGATAAAAAAAGCAAAAAGTGATATTTGATTTTTCCTCAATTGAAAAAATAATTTATTAATTAATAAATAGTAATTAATAATTAACTAAATAATTAACTAACTATGTTCGTCTGTGCATGCTCTCTCTCTCGGTGGAGGGGAGGGGGAGAAATCTCTCACTCATATAAAGACAAAAAAACAAGCAAAAATCGTTATTTGATATTTCCTAAATTAAAAAAATAAGTAACTAATTAATCAATTAACTATGTTTGTCCGTGCGTGCTCCCTCTCTGGGTGGGAGGGGGGAATCTCTTTCACTCATATAAAGACAAAAAATGAGCAAAAAGTGTTATTTGATTTTTCTTAAATTAAAAAATAATTAGCTAACTCTCTCTCTCACTCATATAAAGACAAAAAAAAAAGAAAAAAGTGTTATTTGTTTTTTCTTAAATTGAAAAAATAATTAACTAATTAATCAATAGTGATTAATAATTAAGTAAATAATTAATTAACTATGTTCGTCCGTGCGTGCTCTCTCTCTGGGTGGGGGGGATCTCTCTCACTCATATAAAGACAAAAAAAAGAGTTATTTGATTTTTTTAATTGGAAAAATAAATAACTAAATCTCTCTCACTTATATAAAGACAAAAAAAAGCATTATTTGATTTTTTCTAAATGTAAAAAATAATTAACTAATTAATCAATAGTGATTAATAATTAAGTAAATAATTAATTAACTATGTCCGTTCGTGCATACTCTCTCTTTGTGTTGGGGGAGGGGGGGAAAGGGAATCTCTCTCGCTCATATAAAGACAAAAAAAAGCAAAAAACTTTATTTAATTTTTCCTAAATTGAAAAACTAATTAACTGTGCTAGCGCTCGAGGTTTGTGGGTTGGTTAAGGGGGCGCCGGCGCCCCCTTCCTAGCAGGTTTGTGGGTTGGTTTAGTCGTGCGCCTTGGAGTGGCGCCCGAGGTTTGTGGGCTCGTTAAGGGGGCACCGACGCCCCCTTCCTGACAAGTTTGTGGGTTGGTTAAGGGGGCGCCCGCGCCCCCTTCTTGGCAGGTTTGTGGGTTGGTTGGGGAGGGGGGGTTTTCTTGGCTCTTACATGTGTCCGCCCGCCTGTCGCACTGCGTCCGTCCCCACCAGCGTCCGTCCGTCCACGCGTGCTCTCTCTCTGGGTAGAAGGGGGAGGAAATCTCTCTCACTCATATAAAGACAAAAAAAGCAAAAAATATTATTTGATTTTTTCTAAATTTAAAGAATAATTAACTAACTCTCACTCACTCATATTAAGACAAAAAAAAGCAAAAAGTGTTATTTGATTTTTTCTAAATTGAAAAAATAATTAAGTAAATAATTAATTAACTATGTCCGTCCGTGTGTGCTCTCTCTCTGGGTGGGGGGGGGGATCTCTCTCACTTATATAAAGACAAAAAAAGAAGCAAAATGCATTATTTGATTTTTCCTAAATTGAAAAAATAATTAACTATGGTGGCACCCGAGGTTTGTGGGCTGGTTAAGGGGGCGTCGGCGCCCCCTTCTTGGCGGGTTTGTGGGTTGGTTAAGTCGTGCACCTTGAAGTGGTGCTCGAGGTTTGTGGGCTGGTTAAGGGGGTGTCGGTGCCCCCTTCTTGGCGGGTTTGTGGGTAGGTTAAGGGGGCACTGGCGCCCCCTTCGTGGCAGGTTTGTAGGTTGGTTGGGGGGGGGGGGGGGGGGGGGGGAGGGGGTTCTTGGTGCTTACTGTGTCCTCCTGCCTGTCGCACTGTGTCCGTCCGCGCGTGCTCTCTCTCTGGGTGGTGAGGGAGGGGGGGAATCTCTCTCACTCATATAAAGACAAAAAAAAAGTAAAAAGCGTTATGTGGTTTTTTCTTTTAAAAAATAATAATTAATCAATAGTAATTAATAATTAATTAAATAATTAATTAACTATATCCGTCCGTGTTTTCTCTCTCTCTAGGTGGGGGAGGGGGGAGAATCTTTCTCACTCATATAAATACAAAAAAAGAAGCAAAAAGCGTTATTTGATTTTTTCTAAATTGAAAAAATAATTAACTATAGTGGCGCCTGAGATTTGTGGGTTGGTTAAGGGGACGCGGACGCCCCCTTCCTGGCGGGTTTGTGGGTTGGTTAAGTCATGCACCTTGGAGTGGCGATCGAGGTTTGTGGGCTAGTTAAGGGGGCGCCGGTGCCCCCTTCCTAGTAGGTTTGTGCATTGGTTAAGGGGGCGACGCCCCCCCTCCCCCTCCCCCTTGCTAGCAGGTTTGTGCGTTCGTTTAAAGGGGGGGGGGGGGGGGGGGGGGGGAGGAGGGTTCTTGGAGCTTACCTATGGCCGCCCGCTTGTAGCACTGCGTCCGTCCCCACCAACGTCCATTCGTCCACGCGTGCTCTCTCTCTCTGGGTGTGGGGGGGGGGGGGGGGGGGGGGATCTCTCTCACTCATATAAAAACAAAAAAAAAAGTAAAAATCATTATTTAATTTTTTCTAAATTCAAAAAATAATTAACTAAATCCCTCTCACTTATATAAATACAAAAGAAAAAAGAAAAAAGCGTTATTTGATTTTTTCTAAATTGAAAAAATAATTAACTAATTAATCAATAGTAATGAATAATTAAGTAAATAATTAATTAACTATGTCCATCCATGCGTGCTCTCTCTCTAGGTGGGGGCGAGGGAATCTCTCTCACTCATATAAAGACAAAAAAAAAAGCAAAAAATGTTATTTGATTTTTTCTAAATTGAAAAAATAATTAACTAATTAATCAATAGTGCTTAGTAATTAAGTAAATAATTAATTAACTATGTCCCTCAGCACGTGTGCTCTCTCTGGGTGGGGGCGGGGGAAATCTCTCTCACTCATATAAAGGAAAAAAAAGAGCAAAAAACGTTATTTTATTTTTCCTAAATTGAAAAAATAATTAACTGCGGTGGCGCCCGAGGTTTGTGGGTTGGTTAAGTCGTGCGCCCTGGAGTGGCGCCCAAGGTTTGTGTGCTGCTGACGCCCCCCCTTCTTGGGGGGTTTGTGGATTGGTTAAGGGGGCACCAGCAGCCCCTTCCTGTCAGTTTTCTGGGTTGGTTTTGGGGGGGGGGGGGGTTCTTGGCCCTTACCTGTGTTCGCCCGCCTGTTGCACTGCGTCCGGCCCCGCCAACGTCTGTCCGTCCGTGCGTGCTCTCTCTATGGGTGTGGGGAGGGGGGGAGAGAGAGAATCTCTGTCACTCATATAAAGACAAAAAGAAAAGCAAAAAGTGTTATTTGATTTTTCCTAAATTTAAAAAATAATCAATTAACTAATCAATAGGGGAGGGGGAGGGGGAGGGGGAGGGGGAGGGGGGAATCTCTCTCACTCATATAAAGACAAAATAAAAAGAAAAAAACATTATTTGAATTTTCCTAAATTTAAAAAATAATTAACTAACTCTCTTCCACTCATATAAAGACAAAAATAAAGCAAAAAACATTACTTGATTTTTCCTATAAATTGAAAAAATAATTAACTAATTAATCAATAGTGATTAATAATTAAGTAAATACTTAATTAACTATGTTCGTCCGTGCGTGCTCTCTCTCTGGGTGGGGGAGGGGAATCTCTCTCACTCATATAAAGACAAAAAAAAAGGCAAAAAGTGTAATTTGATTTTTCCTAGATTGAAAAAATAATGAACTGCGATGGCGCCCGAGGTTTGTGGGTTGGTTAAGGGGGCGTCGGCGCCCCCTTCATGGGGGGTTTGTGGGTTGGTTAAGAGGGCGCCAACAACCCCTGCCTGGCAGGTTTGTGGGTTGGTTGAGGGGGAGGGGGGTTTCTTGGGCTTACCTGTGTCAGCCCGCCAGTCACACTGTGTCTATCCCTGATAACGTCCGTCCGTCCGTACATCCTCCCTCTCTAAGTGTGGGGGGGAAGAGGGGGAATTATGTCTGTCTGTGACTGCTCTCTCTCTGGATTGGGGGTGGGGAATCTCTCTCTCATATAATTTTTTTTAAAAAAAGTAAAAAGTGTTATTTAATTTTTCCTAAATTGAAAAAATAATTAACCACGGTGGCGCCCGTGGTTTGTGGGTTGGTTAAGGGGGCGCGAGTGCCCCCTTCCTGGCAGGTTTATGGGTTGCTTAAGGCGTGCGCCTTGGAGTGGTGCCCTAGGTTTGTGGGCTGGTTAAGGGGGCGACGGCGCCCCCTTCCTAGCGGGTTTGTGGGTTGGTTAACGAGGCGTCAGCGCTCGCTTCTTGGTTGGTTTGTGGGTTGGTTTGGGCTTACCTGTGTCCGTCCGCTTGTTGCACTACGTCTGTCCCCGCCAACGTCCGTCCGTCCACACGTGCTCTCTCTTTGGGTGGGAGGGGGGGAATCTCTCTCACTCATATAAAGACAAAAAAAGTAAAAAACGTTATTTAATTTTTTTTAAATTGAAAAAATAATTAACTAATTAATCAATAGTGATTAAAAATTAAGTAAATAATTAATTAACTATGTCTGTTTGTGCATGCTCTCTCTCTAGGTGGGGGGGAATCTCTCTCACTCATATAAAGATAAAAAAAGCAAAAAGTGATATTTTATTTTTCCTAAATTGAAAAAATAATTTACTAATTAATAAATATTAATTAATAATTAACTAAATAATTAACTAAATAATTAACTAACTATGTCCGTCTCTGCGTGCTCTCTCTCTCGGTGGAGGGGAGGGGGAGAAATCTCTCTCACTCATATAAAGACAAAAAAACAAGCAAAAATTGTTATTTGATTTTTTCTAAATTAAAAAAATAAGTAACTAATTAATCAATAGTGATTAATTATTAAGTAAATAATTAATTAACTATGTTTGTCCGTGCGTGCTCTCTCTCTGGGTGGGAGGGGGGAATCTCTCTCACTCATATAAAGACAAAAAAAGAGCAAAAAGTGTTATTTGATTTTTCTTAAATTAAAAAAAATAATTAGCTAACTCTCTCTCTCACTCATATAAGACAAAAAAAAGCAAAAAGCGTTATTTGATTTTTCTTAAATTGAAAAAATAATTAACTAATTAATCAATAGTGATTAATAATTAAGTAAATAATTAATTAACTATGTTCGTCCGTGCATGCTCTCTCTCTGGGGGGGAGGGGATCTCTCTCACTCATATAAAGACAAAAAAAAAGAGTTATTTGATTTTTTTAATTGAAAAAATAAATAACTAAATCTCTCTCACTTATATAAAGACAAAAAAAAGCATTATTTGATTTTTTCTAAATGTAAAAAACATTTAACTAATTAATCAATAGTGATTAATAATTAAGTAAATAATTAATTAACTATGTCCGTTCGTGCATACTCTCTCTCTGGGTTTGGGGGGGGGGGGGGGGAAGGGAATCTCTCTCGCTCATATAAAGACAAAAAAAAGCAAAAAACTTTATTTAAATTTTCCTACATTGAAAAACTAATTAACTGTGCTAGCGCTCGAGGTTTGTGGGTTGGTTAAGGGGGCGCCGGCGCCCCCTTCCTAGTAGGTTTGTGGGTTGGTTTAGTCGTGCGCCTTCGATGGTGCCCGAGGTTTGTGGGCTCATTAAGGGGGCGCCGATGCCCCCTTCCTGACAAGTTTGTGGGTTGGTTAAGGGGGCGCCCGCACCCCCTTCTTGGCAAGTTTGTGGGTTGGTTGGGGAGGGGGGGTTTTCTTGGCTCTTACATGTGTCCGCCCGCCTGTCGCACTGCGTCCGTCCCCACCAGCGTCCGTCCGTCCACACGTGCTCTCTCTCTGGGTAGAAGGGGGAGGAAATCTCTCTCACTTATATAAAGACAAAAAAAGCAAAAAATATTATTTGATTTTTTCTAAATTTAAAGAATAATTAACTAACTCTCACTCACTCATATTAAGACAAAAAAAAGTAAAAAGTGTTATTTGATTTTTTCTAAATTGAAAAAATAATTAACTAATTAATCAATAATGATTAATAATTAAGTAAATAATTAATTAACTATGTCCGTCCGTGTGTCTCTCTCTCTGGGTTGGGGGGGGGGGGGGGGGGGGAATCTCTATCACTTATATAAAGACAAAAAAAGAAGCAAAATGCATTATTTGATTTTTCCTAAATTGAAAGAATAATTAACTATGGTGGCACCCGAGGTTTGTGGGCTGGTTAAGGGGGCGTGGGCGTCGGCGCCCCCTTCTTGGCGGGTTTGTAGGTTGGTTAAGTCGTGCACCTTGAAGTGGTGCTCGAGGTTTGTGGGCTGTTTAAGGGGGCACCGGTGCCCCCTTCTTGGCGGGTTTGTGGGTAGGTTAAGGGGGCACTGGTGCCCCCTTCGTGGCAAGTTTGTAGGTTGGTTGGGGGGGGGGGGGGGGGGGGGAGGGCGTTCTTGGTGCTTACTGTGTCCTCCTGCCTATCGCACTGTGTCCGTCCACGCGTGCTCTCTCTCTGGGTGGTGAGGGAGGGGGGGAATCTCTCTCACTCATATAAAGACAAAAAAAAAGTAAAAAGCATTACATTATTTAAATTTTCCTAAATTTAAAAAATAATTAACTAACTCTCTTCCACTCATATAAAGACAAAAATAAAGCAAAAAACATTACTTGATTTTTCCTATAAATTGAAAAAATAATTAACTAATTAATCAATAGTGATTAATAATTAAGTAAATACTTAATTAACTATGTTCGTCCGTGCGTGCTCTCTCTCTGGGTGGGGGAGGGGAATCTCTCTCACTCATATAAAGACCAAAAAAAAAAAGGCAAAAAGTGTAATTTGATTTTTCCTAGATTGAAAAAATAATGAACTGCAATGGCGCCCGAGGTTTGTGGGTTGGTTAAGGGGGTGCCGGCGCCCCCTTCCTGGTGGGTTTGTGGGTCGGTTAAGAGGGCGCCAGCAACCCCTACCTGGCAGGTTTGTGGGTTGGTTGAGGGGGAGGGGGTTTTCTTGGGCTTACCTGTGTCAGCCCGCCAGTCACACTGCGTCTATCCCTGATAACGTCCGTCCGTCCGTACATGCTCCCTCTCTAAGTGTGGGGGGGAAGAGGGGGAATTATGTCTGTCCGTGACTGCTCTCTCTCTGGATTGGGGGTGGGGAATCTCTCTCTCATATAAATTTTTTTTTAAAAAGCAAAAAGTGTTGTTTAATTTTTCCTAAATTGAAAAAATAATTAACCACGATGGCGCCCGTGGTTTGTGGGTTGGTTAAGGGGGCGCCAGTGCCCCCTTCCTGGCGGGTTTATGGGTTGCTTAAGGTGTGCGCCTTGGAGTGGTGCCCTAGGTTTGTGGGCTGGTTAAGGGGGTGACGGCGCCCCCTTCCTAGCGGGTTTGTGGGTTGGTTAATGAGGCGTCGGCGCTCGCTTCTTGGTAGGTTTGTGGGTTGGTTTGGGGGGGGGGGGGGGGGGTCATGGCGCTTACTTGTGTCTGGCACCTGTCGCACTATATCCGTCCCCGCCAACATTCGTCCATCCATGCGTGCTCTCTCTCTGGGTGGGAGAGGGGGGAATCTCCCTCACTCATATAAAGACAAAGAAAAATATACATTTTGTACCCACATAACTGACTTGCATTCTTTTCTCTCAATCCTCATGCACTCTATAGCTTCTATATATAAGTGAAGATAACGAACAATAAGGGTACTATATATATTTTACCTACATAATTACCTTGTGTTCTACTCTCTCAACCTTCTTGCACTCTATAGGTTCTACCTTATATCCCACCATTGCTTCCCTCTCAACTGTGTCATAGTGGTGTTCGATGTTTATGGGAGCTTGTGCTTGGAGCAAGGAGCATAAAAAGTGAAGGAACAAATATCGAGGATTCAAGCGCGTTATTTGATTTTTTTCTAAATTTAAAAAATAATTAACTAACTCTCTCTCACTCATATAAAGACACCAAGAAGAGCAAAAAGCGTTATTTGATTTTTCCTATATTGAAAAAATAATTAACTAATTAATCAATAGTCATTAATAATTAAGTAAATAATTAATAAACTATGTCCATCCCCGTGCGTGCTCTCTCTCTGGGTGGGGTACGGGGGTAATCTCTCTCACTCATATTAGGACAAAAAGAAAAAGCAAAAAGTGTCATTTGATTTGTCCTAAATTGAAAAAATAATTAACTGCGGTGGCGCCCGATGTTTGTGGGTTGGTTAAGGGGGCGTCGGGGCCCCCTTCTTGGTGGGTTTGTGGCTTGTTAAGTCGTGCGCCTTGGAGTGGCACTTGAGTTTTGTGGGCTGGTTAAGGGGACACCGGTGCCCCCTTCCTAGCGGGTTTTCAGTTGGTTAAGGGGGCGCTAGCGCCCCCTTCCTAGCAGGTTTGTGGGTTGGTTAAGGAGGCGCATGCGCCCCCTTCCTAGTAGGTTTCTGGGATGGTTGGGGGGGGGGGGGGGGGGGGGGAGGGGAGGGGGGTTTCTTGGGGCTTACTTGTGTCAGCCCGCTTGTCGCATTCCGTTCGTCCCCGCCACGTCCGTCCGTTCGCGCGTGCTCTCTCTCTGGGTGTGGGGGGGGGATCTCTCTCACTCATATAAAGACAAAAATAAAGCAAAAAACGTTATTTGATTTTTTCTAAATTTAAAAAATAATTAACTAATTAATTAATAGTGATTAATAACTAAGTAAATAATCAATTAACTATGCCCGTCCGTACGTGCTCTCTCTCTGGGTGGGGGTAGGGGAGAATCTCTCTAACTCATTTAAAGACAAAAACAAAACAAAAAGCATTATTTGATTTTTTCTAAATTTAAAAGTAATTAACTGCAGTGGGGCCCGATGTTTGTGCGTTGGTTAAGGGGGTGCCGGCTCCCGCGTCCTGGTGGGTTTGTGGGTTGGTTAAGTCATGCGCCTTGCAATTGCATCCGAGGTTTGTGGCCTAGTTAAGTGGGCACCGGCGCCCCCTTCCTGGCGGGATTGTGGGTTGGTTAAGGGGGCACCGACGCACCCTTCCTAGCAAGTTTCTAGGTCACTTCGGGGGGGGGGGGGGGGGGGGGGGGGGGGAGGGGCAGTTCTTGGCACTTACTTGTGTCTACCTACCTGTCGCACTGTGTCCGTCCCCGCCAACGTTTATCCGTCCGCGCGTGCTCTCTCTCTCTGGGTGTTGGGGGGGGGGATCTCTCTCACTCAAATAAAGACAAAAAAAAAGTAAAAAGCGTTATTTGATTTTTCCTAAATTTAAAAAATAATTAATTAATTAATCAATAGTGATGAATAATTAATTAACTATGTTTGTCCGTGCGTGCTCTCTCTTTGGGTGGGAGGAAAATTTCTCTCACTCATATAAATACAAAAAAAAGCAAAAAGCGTTATCTAATTTTTTCTAAATTGAAAAAATAATTAACTACGGTGGTGCCCGAGGTTTGTGGGTTGGTTAAGGGGGCACCAACACCCCCTTCCTGGCGGGTTTGTGGGTTGGTTAAGTCCTGTGCCTAGGAGTGGCGCCTGAGGTTTGTGGGCTGGTTAAGGGGGCGCCAGCGCCCCCTTCCTAGCGGGTTTGTGGATTGGTTAAGGGTGCGTCGGCGCCCGCTTCCTGGCAGGTTTGTGGGTTGGTTTTGCAGGGGGGAGATTCTTGGTGCTTACCTGTGTCCGCCCGTCTTTCACACTACGTCCATCCCCGCCAATGTCCGTCCATCAGCGCATGCTCTCTCTCTGGGTGTGGGAGGGGGGGGGAATCTCTCTCACTCATGTAAATACAAAAAAAAGTAGAAAACATTATTTGATTTTTCCTAAATTTAAAAAATAATTAACTAAGTAATCAATAGTGATGAATAATTAAGTAAATAATTAATTAACTATGTCCGTCCATGCGTGCTCTCTCTTTGGGTGGGGGATGGGGAATCTCTCTCACTCATGTAAAGACTTAAAAAAAAAAGCAAAAAGTGTTATTTAATTTTTCCTAAATTGAAAAAATAATTAACTACGGTGGCACACGAGATTTGTGGGTTGGTTAATGGGACGCCAGCACCCCCTTCCTGGCAGGTTTGTGGGTTGGTTAAGTCGTATGCCTAGGAGTGGTGCTCAAGGTATCTGGGCTTGTTAAGGGGACGTTGGCGCCCGCTTCCTAGCGGGTTTGTGGGTTGGTTAAGGGGGCGTCGACGCCTGCTTCGTGGTAGGTTTGTGGGTTGGTTTCGGCCGCGGGGGGGGGGGGGATTCGTGGCGCTTACCTGTGTCCTCCCACGTGTTGCACTGTGTCAGTCCTCGCCAACATCCGTTCTTCCACGCATGCTCTCTCTTTCGGTGGGGGGGGGGGGGGGGGATCTCTCTCACTCATATAAAGACAAAATAAAAAGCAAAAAGCGTTATTTGATTTTTCCAAAATTTTAAAAACAATTAACTAACTCTCTCTCACTCATATAAATACAAAAATAAAGGAAAAAGCATTACTTGATTTTTCCTAAATTGAAAAAATAATTAACTAATTAATCAATAGTGATTAATAATTAGGTAAACAATTAATTAACTATGTCCATCTGTGCGTGCTCTCTCTCTGGGTGGGGGACGGGAATCTCTCTCTGTAAGAAGCTGGGAATAACAAATTAGTGTTAATAATATTGATATTATGCCATGTCACACTGACATTGGTATAAAAGGAGAGAAGATGTAATTTTAACATCTTTTTGACACATTAATACAATTACAGACTTTCTCTCCCTTCTTGCTCACAACTTCTATGGCTTCCCCTTCTTTCCTATCTTTCTCTCTCTAAAATCTAGTCTTTCTCTCTCCTCGTCACTCTTATTCTCTCTCTTCCTGCAGTCTTTCTCTCTTCTGTAGTCTTCTCTCTCCTCTTTCTCTCTCCCTAGTTCTCTCTCTCTGACAAGTGGTATCAGAGCTTGAGTCTTTGATCCATTCTTTTCTTTCATTTTCAGTCCCATTTTCCTATTTCAAAATCAATTTTAGACAAAAATGGTACAAGACAGTGACTAGTGGAGTGCTGCAGGACATCTACAATTAGTAAGAGACTACATCTGGAGATATCCAAGGTCAGATATGGCGGATAATGGCTTAATCGGGCTTAGTTAGAGACTAAACTACAGTTAGTTTTCAAAAGAGGTCTTCCTTTCCTCTTTCTTCAAGCTCTGCCCAAGCTTCCATGGAGTTTGCTGGCTGAGATCTCTTCTTTACTCACTGATCCTTGCTCTCCATCACTATGGCCTGCATAATGGCACTCTAGACATCAAATGCAATAGGTGGAGCAGCATTTTATGGCCTGGAAGAACTGCCACGTGGACTGGACAGCAGCCCGAAATTTGCGCTAATTTTTCCAGCCCTGTTCTTCATCACTCCTCAGTCAATCTTCAGCTATGGTGCTTCTAAATGATCCTTGGCAGTGATTTCTTCAACTTCCTGGTGTGTTTACTCCAAAATAGGGCTATATTCCTCATCCTTTCACTCTCTTGAAACCCTACATGAACAGTCCATGGGCAGCCATGAAAGCTTCAGCCCAAGCTTTCATTTCTTAACAATTTCTTGAAGAATCTTCATCCTTTTAGCCCGTGGAGTTATCTCAGCAAGGATTCTTCAACAAATTGCAAGGATTAAGCACGAAATGGTTAAAGATTGAAGATCAAGAGCTTCTATGGAGCAAAAATTTGGGGGAAACGGGTTTAATGCTTCAATTTCAAGCATTTGAGGCTTCAAGATTGTTCTTAAGTACCGGATAAACAAGCCTTGTGGATTATTTTACCAACATTGGACAACCGGGGGCTCTATGAAGCATATGAGATTAATCAAGTCATCTTCAGCCATGTCAAAGGTACTCTTCTTCAATTCTTAATCTCTCTCATTAATCCAATTACTGAGCTTAATCCATTTGATTGAGAGATTAAAGAATTGAATATTATTCATCAAATTCTCAGCCAATCTTTGCTTGAATCCATCTATTCATGAATGCAATGCTTGCTTTATGCATATTAGTTCCAATCAGTGAATTAGAGGCTTTAATCTGAAATCTCAACATAATACTTGAATCCCATTGACTGAATCCATTGATTGATGAATTTGTTTATTCTAATCCGATTGATTGGCTGAATTTCTTTTGCCCAAGTTGAAATATTGTAAAAGGGTAAGTACTAGCAATCAGTGAGTCACTGAATTGCATCGGTAAGACCCTTCTCCTATCCCAATTTTTCAAAATCTCATTCAATTGCATCTCATGAAAGGCTAAATGAATATTTCAGAAATGTATATCATGCTGATTGCTTAGAACACTAGCCTCTGCCATGTTGATATTCCCACCGAGGAAAAAGGTGGATACCGGGGGAGATAGTGGGACAAAAGAGAGGTGACCCTCCCTCACTATCGAAGATCCCAAAGGGGTGCAACCAACTGACCCCGGGGGAACTTTGCCTACCTCCCGGTGATTTGGAGTCCGTGTAGGGAGCCTATCATGCCGTTTTATCCCTCACACAGGTACAACAAGTGGAGAATTGAAGATTGAAGACTTTCCAAGGGCTCAAGTACCTACAGGACCAAAACAGGGTAAAACAGGGAATTTACAGATCACTTACAGGGTACTTACAGGTGGTTACAAGTACACCATTCATTACTGAAGCACAGGTGCAGGTACTACAGGGTATCCATAGGTCCTATATACCCTCTTGCAGGGTTTAGTAGCCATTTGGGGTTACTATCTCGCATTATAGGGTCAAAACAAGGCACTTACAGGTCTAGACAGGGTGCAGGACTGGACAGTTCAGACTGTGAAATTCAGCTACAGAATTTTTTGTCCTAAACCTGTTATAGCGTGCTATAGCTCATCTCGAAGAGGGCATTCTTAGCTTTGATTCACACAAAAAAGTTTGAAATCGGAGCTTCCTAGCCAAAGTTATAGCCGTTTTTCTGATAGGGGGTACTGCAGGACTGCACTAATATGGCAGGACATAAAGGCAAAAATAAGGTCCAGGAAGATTATGCTCAGCAAATCAGGGATTCCATGATGGATAGTACACTTCAAGAGAACCCTGAAGAGCTTCAACAACAAGGAGAAGTCAGTATGCTCAATAATACTGTGTGTGCCCATGAACAAAGACATAGGGAACGACATGAGGCCATCTTGTCAAGAATGGAGCAGATGGTTCTATCTACTGATCAAACCAAGGCTTCTATTGATAAGTTGGTGGAATCCAATGAACAACTCATGGCACAAATTTCTAAATTCATGCAGTTGCAAATGGCATCAAGAGAAGTTAATGAGAAGGCTTGTTTGGCCCTTCAGTTCCACTTCAGCCATCTAACCAAAATGGTCATGGAAATGGGATTATTGGAAGAAGAGGCATTCCAAATAGTCAGTACGAAGTAGGAGAAGCTTCACAGAGGCATGATGACTATTTGGGTAGTTTGAATGGGGCCAATACTCAAGCTTTTGGACTGCATACTCAAAATTCTAGGGGTGCTCTACCAACAGGAAGATTATATAGTAATTCTCAGCCACCTATTGGAAGATTCCCGTCTCAATTTGGAGGCTCTGTACTTGGTAATCCTAATCAGCCAATTTTGGGACAGCAACCCTTTCATGAAAGGGAGTTTAAGGACAAAATTGTTCTAGCCAAATTTAATGGCCAGTCATCTTCACCATCAGACTTAGAGGAATGGACCTCTAAGATGGAGTCCTACTTTGATATATACCCTAAAACTGATTATATGAAGATTCACTTTGCTTCCTTGCATCTAGAAGGATTTGCCCATACTTGGTGGAGATATATCAAGAAAGAGAATATACTTGTAGAGAATTGGGAAGCTTTCAAGGCACTTATGGCTGAAGTCTTTGTTTCGCCTCTTGAGAAAGAGAAGTTAGCATGGAGATGGTATAGTTTGGAACAACGGGACCTAAGTGTAAGAGAGTATACAAACCAATTCCTCAACTTGACCATGTATGTGGAAAGCATCAGTGATGAGGCTAAGCTTCACAAGTTTATGTATGGTTTGGAGCCATCTTTGTCAGCTGATGTTATGGCGCAAAATCCTACTTCACTTTTTAAGGCTATTGAGCTTGCGGAGCGCTATGGAAAAAAGTATAGGAAAGAATCTTCATTTCAGCCTAGTTATGGACAACCAAGGACTGTTTTAAAGCAGGGACAAGTTGGTAACACTTATGGCAGTAATCATGTGCCTAATGGGAGATTACGGGTACCAACTTATCCTCCATTTAATGCTTCTAGGCCTCAAAGTAATTTCAAGACAGCAAACAATTTGAAAGTTGAATTCAAACACGGGGACAGCAAGCCTAAGACCATTTCAGCTAATACAAATTCCAAATCTATTCCCATGGATCTTTACAAGGAAAGGAAGGACAAGGGCTTATGTTTCAAGTGTGGAGAAAATTATACACCTGATCATGCTTCAAAGTGTGTATACAAAAATGCCAAGCCTAAGCTTCAGAGTATGCTGGTTTTTGAGGATTTTGAAGATGACATAGATGAGGCTAATGCAATGGCAATTAATGCTGAAAATGAAGATCTTGAGGAGGAAGTTGGACAGGAGTACTTTTATGATCAAGCCGACTCTTTTCCTTTTGATCCAGGTGGAAATGTTCTGTTTGACCCTGGTGGATCTTGTGATGAGTCGCTTGTTGCCACTAATTGTTCTATCTCTATGGATGCTTGGATGGGATCTAAGAGCCCTAATACACTTCGTATGAAGGGAACATATTTGGAAAGCCAGTGTTTATCTTGATAGACAGTGGCAGTACTCATAGTTTTGTGAATAATTCCATCATGGACAAGTTAAATTGTGTTCCCACAGACTTACAGCAGCCCATTAGAGTTCAAGTGGCTAATGGTGAAGAAGAAATCAGTACACAGATTTGCCCACAGGTTTCTTTGCAGTTGGCTGAAAATTTTGAAGCCAAAGTAAACCTGATCACTCTGGAAATGGGGCCTATAGATATTGTACTCGGTTGTGATTGGTTGATGACATTAGGCAGGATCACTATGGATTTCTCATAGTTGTATGTGGAGTTTATCTCCAATGGACACCTTATCCATTTACAGGGAATTCCTAGTAGATCAGATTTTCAGCTTGTTACCATTCAACAACTCAAAAGAGAGTACAAGAAGCGCTCACAAATATTTGTTTTGCATTTGAATAAAGAAACATAGGATCAACCCAATAATTCAGCAAACCATCCAGCCTTGACAGCTCTTCTTGAGGAGTATAGAGATTTGTTTGAAGTACCTACTTCATTGCCTCCTAAGAGAGCAGTGGATCATCCCATCGACTTGGAGCCCAACTCAAAGACAATCCATAAGCCACCTTACAGATTATCAAAGTGTGAACGAGAGGAAGTAGCCAAGCAAATCAGAGAACTTCTTGAAATGGGATTCATTGAACTAAGTTCTTCACCTTACGCATCTCCAGTCTTGTTAGTCAAAAAGAAAGATGGATCTTTCAGAATGTGCATTGACTACAGGGATCTCAATAAGATAACAGTGAAGAACATGTATCCTATACCCAAGATTGATGATTTGCTTGATGAGCTTAAGGGGGCTCGATTCTTCACGAAGATTGATTTGAGATAAGGGTATCATCAGATTCGCATGCGAGAGGGTGATGAAGTCAAGACTGCTTTCAGGACTGATCATGGGCTCTATCATTTCTTGGTGATGCCATTTGGGCTTACAAATGCTCCAGCTACCTTTCAAAGCCTGATGAATAAGATCTTGCAACCTTTCCTCTTTCAGTTTGTCTTGGTGTTCTTTGATGACATCTTGATCTATAGCAAGACTTTACAAGATCACTTGGCACATATGAGGGTTTGATGTATTGAGACATCATAGGCTTTTTGCTAAGGAGAAGAAGTGCTCTTTCATGCAGACTGAAGTGGAATACTTGGGACATATAGTCAGTGAGAAGGAATACAGGCTGATCCCAAGAAGGTGCAATGCATAAGAGATTGGCCAACGCCTACTACTACTACCTCTCTTAGAGGATTCCTTGGTCTATCTTCATTCTATCGCCGATTTATAAAGCATTATGCGGCAATTGCAGCTCCTTTGACTGACAGGTTGAAGAAGGAGGCTTTCTTTTGGGATACTCTTGCAGATAGAAGCTTCAACCAGTTAAAGGAACTCCTTACTTCTGCTCCTATCTTAGTATGCCCGGATTTCTCCAAAGAGTTTACTATACAGTGTGATGCTAGTGGCCGTGGCATTGGGGCTGTTTTGCTTTAGGAGCATGGAGTAATTGCATTTGAGAGCCGTAAGCTTACAGATAAGGAGATGGCCATGAATGTTTACGACCAGGAGATGTTGGCTATCCTGCATGCAATCAAGAAGTGACACCATTACTTATATGGCAGCCGATTCAGAGTACATAGTGATCACCGGGTACTCAAGTGTTTCCTTACTCAGTCAAATCTCACTCCAAAGCAACGTTGCTGGGTAGCTACATTACAGAATTAAGATTTTGACATCACTCATACAAGGGGCAAAGATAACATAGTGGCTGATTCTCTTTCTCGTATGTGGGCCTGCAAAGTTTTAGCTATGACAGAATTACATAATGACTGGATTGAAGAACTATAGGAGGCCTATCTTTTAGATGAGGAATTCAGCCAAATCTTTCAAAAATTACAGCAAGGTCTTATGGAAGAAAACTCGCATTACCAGCTTAAAAATGGTCTTATTTGGTGGAAAGGCAAGATTGTTATTCCCTCTACTTCTTCTTTTAAGCAGAAAATTATGGAGGAATTACATTCTTCGCCTTTAGCTGGACACTTGGGAGTTTTCAAGACCTATGACAGGATCAACAAAAGCTTTTATTGGAAAGGACTGTGGAAAGATGTCAAGGACTTTGTTATGAAGTGTATGCCTTGTCAACAAAATAAGGATAGCACCCATAAGCCAGGAGGTTTGTTACAGCCATTGCCTATTCCTACGGGTAAATGGACTCATATTACTATGGATTTCATTACTGGCTTACCTACTACAAAGAAGGGGTGGAATAGTATTTATGTGGTGGTTGACAGACTCACCAAAGCAGCTCATTTTATCCCAACAAAGATTCAGTTTACTGCTTCTCAAGTGGCCAACCAGTTTATGGAGCATATTTTTAGACTACATGGATTACCGCAGGTGATTGTCCATGATAGGGACTCAAAGTTTATGGGTAACTTTTGGCAGGCGGTATTTACATTTATGGGCACTAAATTGGCTCCATCTACGGCTTATCATCCTCAAACTGATGGACAGACAGAGAGAGTTAATAAATGGTTGAAGACTTATCTTTGCCATTTTTGCTATGATGTTCAAACTTCATGGGATTCTTGGTTACACTTGGCTGAGTTTGCTTATAACAATTCCACTCATGCGAGCATAGGAGTTTCACCCTTTGAGGCTTTGTATGGTTACAAGGTGCCCTTACCCACAGTCATCTTTAATGAAAAGATCAATCCTCATGGGAAGGAGGAGTTGGAAAGAATGCAGACCCTTCTTCAGCAATGTAAGGTGAATCTAAGGAAGGCTCAAGATCAAATAAAGATGTATGCTGATGAGAAGAGGAGGCCTTTAGAGTTCCAAAAAGGAGAGCTGGTTTTGTTGAAGGTGCCCAAATCCAAGTACTCTACGTTAAAAGATGGATCCAGTAATAAGCTTGCCCACAGGTTTTATGGCCCTTACATGATCCTTAAGCGAATTGGAGATTTAGCATACAAACTAGAGCTTCCCTCTTCTACAAAGATTCATAACGTCTTCCATGTTAGTCAGCTCAAGCCCTATTATGGTGATCCAGTGGATATAGTTGATGAACTGCCACCCATTGATGAAGATGGTCTTATTCAGTACATCCCAGAGGATGTTATAGGTCAGCGTGAAAAGAAGCTTCGATCACGTTCTATTGTGGAATATTTGATCAAATGGAGAGGTTTACCATCTAAAGAGGCTTCTTGGAGACCTGATTCTATATTGGATGAGTATCCATACTTGAGGGAGACATTGGTGGTGGCTAAAGCCTATTGCTTATGGAGCTAGTAATGCTGCAGACTGGTTCAGGACAGCACGCTGTTTTAGAACAGTTTTTATCGTACCTAATTTTTAGAATTAAGCTATCTATATGGGCTTAAAGTACTCTTCAAGAGCGTCGTTTTGATATATGGTACATCTCATTTGGACACTTCTATCAAAAGTTATGGCAGATTTGGTCCAGCAGGGACTGTTTACTCAGCAAGCTGTCTATTTTGTTCTGGGATTATTTGTTGAAGACTTTATGGCTCCATTTGGTTCTGAAGTATTTCAAATCATGTATATAGCTGGGGCTTACTTCCGTTCTTCAAATTCAGCTCATGTAGTGGTCATTTTTCATTCATTTCCCATTTGTAAAGCTGTAAAACAGAGTAGTACTCTGTTCTATCCATCTTCTTTCTAGTTGTTTCTAGGTTTGTTTTTTAGGACAAAAACTTTTGGGAAGGGATGGATTGTAAGAAGCTAGGAATAACAAATTAGTGTTAATAATATTGATATTATGCCATGTCACACTGACATTGGTATAAAAGGAGAGAAGATGTAATTTTCACATCTTTTTGACACATTAATACAATTACAGACTTTCTCTCCCTTCTTGCTCACAACTTCTATGGCTTCCCCTTCTTTCCTGTCTTTCTCTCTCTAAAATCTAGTCTTTCTCTCTCCTCGTCACTCTTCTTCTCCTGCAGTCTTCTCTCTCCTCTTTCTCTCTCCCTAATTCTCTTTCTCTGACACTCACATTCATATAAAGATAAAAGATAAAAGGCAAAAAGTGTTATTTGATTTTTTCTAGATTGAAAAAATAATTAACTGCGATGGCGCTTACTTGTGTCTGCCCGCCTATCACATTGTGTTCGTCCCTGCCAACGTCCATCCATCCGCGCGTGCTCTCTCTCTGGGTGGGTGGGGGGGGGGGAGGGATCTCTCTCACTCAAATAAAGACAAAAAAATGTAAAAAGTATTATTTGTTTTTTTCTAAATTTAAAAAATAATTAACTAATTAATCAATAATTATTAATAATTAATTAACTATATCCGTCCATGCATGCTCTCTCTTTGGATTAGGGGAAAATCTCTCTCTCATATAAATTTTTAAAAAAGCAAAAAATGTTATTTAATTTTTTCTAAATTGAAAAAATAATTAACTATGGTGGTGCCCCAGGTTTGTGGGTTGGTTAAGGGGGCGACAACACCCCCTTCCTGGCGGGTTTGTGGGTTGGTTAAGTTGTGTGCCTAGGAGTGGCGCTCGAGGTTTGTGCGCTAGATGAGGGGGCGTTGGCACCCCCTTCCTAGTGGGTTTGTGGATTGGTTAAGGGTGCGTCGGCGCCCGCTTCATGGCAGGTTTATGGGTTGGTTTGGAGGGGGTGGGGGTTCTTGGCGCTTACATGTGTCCACCCGCCTGTCGCACTGTGTTTGTCCCCACCAATGTCCATCCGTCCACGCTTCCTCTCTCTCTAGGTGGGAGGGGGGAATCTCTCTCACTCATATAAAGACGAAAAAAAAAGTAAAAAGTGTTATTTGATTTTTTCTAAATTTAAAAAATAATTAACTAACTCTCTCTCACTCATATAAAGTCAAAAAAGGAGCAAAAATCGTTATTTGATTTTTCCTAAATTAAAAAAATAATTAACTAATTAATCAATAGTGATGAATAATTAAGTAAATAATTAATTAACTATATCCATCAGTGCGTGCTCTCTCTCTCGGTGGAGGGGAAGAATCTCTCTCACTCATGTAAAGACAAAAAAAGCAAAAAGTGTTATTTGATTTTTTCTGAATCTAAAAAATAATTAACTAACTCTCTCTCACTTATTTAAAGACAAAAAAAAGCAAAAAGCCTTATTTGATTTTTTTAAAATTGAAAAAACAATTAACTAATTAACAAATAGTGATTAATAATTAATTAAATAATTAATTAACTATGTCCATCCATGCGTGCTCTCTCTCTGGGTGGGGGCGGGGAAAAATCTCTCTCACTCATATAAAGACAAAAAAAAAAGTAAAAAGCATTATTTTATTTTTCCTAAATTGAATAAATAATTAACTTGAGGTGGCACCTGAGGTTTGTGGGTTGGTTAAGGGAGCGTCGGCGCCCCCTTCCTGGCGGGTTTGTGGGTTGGTTAAGTCCTGCGCCTTCGAGTGGCGCCCGTGGTTTGTGGGCTGGTTAAGGAGGCGCCGGCTCCCTCTTCCTGGCGGGTTTGTGGGTTGATTAAGTTGTGCGCCTTCGAGTGGCACCCGTGGTTTGTGGGCTGGTTAAGGAGGCGCCGGCTCCCTCTTCCTGGCGGGTTTGTGGGTTGATTAAGGGGGCCTCGGCGCCTCCTTCCTAGCAGATTTTTGGGTTAGTTCGGGGGAGGGGGGATTCTTGACACTTACCTGTGTCCACCCGCCTATCGCATTGCGTCCATCCTCACCAACGTCCGTCTGTCTGCGTGTGCTCTCTCTTTGGGTGTGGGGGGTGGAATCTCTCTCACTCATATAAAGACAAAAAAAGAAGCAAAAAATGTTATTTGATTTTTCTTAAATTGAAAAAATCTATAACTAATTAATCAATAGTGATTAATAATTAAGTAAATAATCAATTAACTATGTGCGTCCGTGCGTGCTCTCTCTCTAGGTGGGGGCGGGGAGGGAATCTCTCTCACTCAAATAAAGACAAAAATAAAAAGCAAAAAGCGTTCTTTGATTTTTCCTAAATTGAAAAACTAATTAACTACGATGGTGCCTCAGGTTTGTGGGTTGGTAAAGGGGGCGCCCTCGCCCCCTTCCTGGCGGGTTTATGGGTTGGTTAAGTTGTGCACCTTGGAGTGGCACCTGAGGTTTGGCCAACCACAAAAAGTATGTCTCGCTCCTAGGTCACTTGGGGTCAGTGGAGCTCTGGACACCCCTTGCCAAGTCTAAAATGGAGTTGTAGACTGCCATGAGCCCAACGTCTAGGGCATTGGAAGATCCTATTCTAGATAAAGGATGGAAATTTTGGTGCCATGTGATTTGAACCGGGTACTTCTGTTGGACAGAAGGGATACATAATTCTCTTGTATGGGCAGGAGACAAAGAAGATAAGTTAAAGAACTTGTTTGTCAAAAAAACTACTCATTTTGTTTTTGTGTCTATGCTGTAAATTACGCAAATGAACCCAGTGCCCTAAAAGGCTTAATTAATGAAGCTGATTATAAATGTCGCACATAAATCTGGTTAAGGGGGCATTGGCTCCCCCTTCCTGGCAGGTTTGTGGGTTGGTTAAGGGGGCGTCGGCGCCCCCTTCCTGGCAGGTTTTTGGGTTGGTTGGGGAGTTCTTGACGCTTACCTGTCTCCGCCCACTTGTCACACTACGTCCGTCCCTGCCAACGTCCATCCATCCCCGCGCATGCTCTCTCTTTAGGTGTGTGGAGGGGAATCTCTCTCACTCATATAAAGACAAAAAAAAAGAAGCAAAAAGCATTATTTGATCTTTTCTAAATTTAAAAAATAATTAACTAATTGATCAATGGTGATTAATAATTAAGTAAATAATTAATTAACTATGTCCGTCCGTGCGTGCTCTCTCTCTGGATGGGGGGCGCGGAATCTCTCTCTCATATAAAGACAAAAAAAAAGCAAAAAGTGTTATTTAATTTATCCTAAATTAAAAAAATAATTAGCTATGTTCGCACCCGAGGTTTCTGGGTTGGTTAAGGGGGCACTAGCACCCCCTTACTGGCAGGTTTGTGGGTTGGTTAAGCCGTGCATCTAGGAGTGGCACCCGAGGTTTGTGGTCTGGTTAAGGGGGCACCAACGCCCCATTCCTAGCGGGGTTGTGGTTTGGTAAGACAAAACAGAATCAAAAAGCGTTATTTGATTTTT
This sequence comes from Lygodium microphyllum, assembly GCF_053477565.2. NCBI lineage: Eukaryota > Viridiplantae > Streptophyta > Polypodiopsida > Schizaeales > Lygodiaceae > Lygodium > Lygodium microphyllum. The sequence continues at coordinate 18,628,692 of NC_141146.1, read as the reverse complement.
CCTAAATTTAAAAAATACTTAACTAACTCTCACTCACTCATATAAAGACAAAAAAAAAAGTAAAAAGTGTTATTTGATTTTACTTTTGTCAGAGAGAGAACCAGGGAGAGAGAAAGAGGAGAGAGAAGACTGCAGAGGAGAGAGAAAGACTGCAGAGGAGAGAGAAAGACTGCAGGAAGAGAGAGAATAAGAGTGACGAGGAGAGAAAAAGACTAGATTTAGAGAGAGAAGACAAGAAAGAAGGGAAAGCCATAGAAGCTGTGAGCAAGAAGGGAGAGAAAGACTGTAATTGTATTAATGTGTCAAAAAGATGTGAAAATTTACATCTTCTCTCCTTTTATACCAATGTCAGTGTGACATGGCATAGTATCAACATTATTAACACTTATTTGCTATTCCCAGCTTCTTACAATCCATCCCTTCCCAAAAGTTTTTGTCCTCAAAAACAAACTTAGAAATAACTAGAGAGGAAATGGATAGAACAGAGTACTACTCTATTTTACAGCTTGCTGAATAAACAGTACCTGCTGGACCAAATCTGCCATAACTTTTGATAGAAGTGTCCAAATGAGATGTACCATATATCAAAACGAAGCGCTTGAAGAGTACTTTAAGCCCATATAGATAGCTTAATTCTGAAAATTAGGTACGATAAAAACTGTTCTAAAACAGCGTGCTGTCCTGAACTAGTCTGCATCAATACTAGCTCCATAAGCAATAGGGTTCAGCCCACCAATGTCTCCCTCAAGTATGGATACTCATCCAATATAGAATCAGGTCTCCAAGAAGCCTCTTCAGAAGGTAAACCTCTCCATTTGATCAAATATTCCACAATAGAACGTGATCGAAGCTTCTTTTCGCGCTGACCTATAACAGCCTCTGGGATGTACTGAATAAGACCATCTTCATCAATAGGTGGCAGCTCATCAACTATATCCACTAGATCACCATAATAAGGCTTGAGCTGACTAACATGGAAGACATTATGAATCTTTGTAGAAGAGGAAAGCTCTAGTTTGTATGCCAAATCTCCAATCTACTTAAGGATCTTGTAAGGGCCCTAAAACCTGTGGGCAAGCTTATTACTAGATCCATCTTTCAACGTAGAGTACTTGGATTTGGCATCTTCAACAAAACCAGCTCTCCTTCTTGAAACGCTAAAGGCCTCCTCTTCTCATCAGCATACATCTTCATTTGATCTTGAGCCTTCCTTAGATTCACCTTACATTGCTGAAGAAGGGTCTGCATTCTTTCCAACTCTTCCTTCCCATGAGGATTGATCTTTTCATTAAAGATGACTGTGGGTAAGGGCACCTTGTAACCATACAAAGCCTCAAAGGGTGAAACTCCTATGCTCGCATGAGTGGAATTGTTGTAAGCAAACTCAGCCAGGTGTAACCAAGAATCCCATGAGGTTTGGACATCATAACAAAAATGGCAAAGATAAGTCTCCAACCATTTATTAACTCTCTATGTCTGTCCATCAATTTGGGGATGATATGCCGTAGATGGAGCCAACTTAGTGCCCATAGATGTAAATACCGCTTGCCAGAAGTTACTCATAAACTTTGAGTCCCTATCATGGATAATCACTTGTGGTAATCCATGTAATCTAAAAATATGCTCCATAAACTGGTTGGCCACTTGAGAAGTAGTAAACTGAATTTTTGTTGGGATAAAATGAGCTGCTTTTATTCCACCCCTTCCTAGTAGTAGGTAAGCCAGTGATAAAGTCCATAGTAATATGAGTCCATTTACCCGTAGGAATAGGCAATGGCTGTAGCAAACCTCCTGGCTTATGGGTGCTATCCTTATTTTGCTGACAAGGCATACACTTCATAATGAAGTCCTTGACATCTTTCTACAGTCCTTTCCAATAAAAGCTTTTGCTTATCCTGTCATAAGTCTTGAAAACTCCCAAGTGTCCAGCTACAGGCGAAGAATGTAACTCCTCCATAATTTTCCGCTTGAAAGAAGAAGTAGAGGGAATAACAATCTTGCCTTTCCACCAAATAAGACCATTTGTAAGCTGGTAATGCGAGTTTTCTTCCATAAGACCTTGCTGTAATTTCTGAAAGATTTTGCTGAATTCCTCATCTAAAAGATAGGCCTCCTGTAATTCTTCAATCCAATCATTATGTAGTTCTGTCATGGCTGACACTTTGCAGGCCCACATACGAGAAATAGAATCAGCCATTATGTTATCTTTGCCCCTTGTATGAGTGATGTCAAAGTCGTAATTCTGTAATGTAGCTACCCATCATCGTTGCTTTGGAGTGAGATTGGACTGACTAAGGAAATACTTGAGTACCCGATGATCACTATGTACTCTGAATCGACGGCCATATAAGTAATGGTGCCATTTCTTGATTGCATGCAGGATAGCCAATATTTCCTGGTCATAAACATTCATGGCCATCTCCTTATCTGTAAGCTTATGGCTCTCGAATGCAATTACTCCATGCTCCTGAAGCAAAACAGCCCCAATGCCACGGCCACTAGCATCACACTGTATAGTAAACTCTTTGGAGAAATCCGGGCATACTAGGATAGGAGCAGAAGTAAGTAGTTCCTTTAACTGGTTGAAGCTGCTATCTGCAAGAGCATCCCAAAAGAAAGCCTATTTCTTCAACCTGTCAGTCAAAGGAGCTGCAATTTCCGCATAATGCTTTATAAATCGGCGATAGAATGAAGATAGACCAAGAAATCCTCTAAGAGAGATAGTAGTAGTAGGCGTTGGCCAATCTCTTATGCATTGCACCTTCTTGGGATCAGCCTGTATTCCTTTTTCACTAACTATATGCCCTAAGTATTCCACTTCAGTCTGCATGAAAAAGCACTTCTTCTCCTTAGCAAAAAACCTATGATGTCTCAACACATCAAAAACCTTCCTCATATGTGACAAATGATCCTGTAAAGTCTTGCTATAGATCAAAATGTCGTCAAAGAATACCAAAACAAACTGAAAGAGGAAAGGTTGCAAGATCTTATTCATCAGGCTTTGAAAGGTAGCTGGAGCGTTTGTAAGCCCGAATGGCATCACCAAGAAATGATATAGCCCACGATCAGTCCTAAAAGCAGTCTTGGCTTCATCACCCTCTCGCATACGAATCTGATGATACCCTGATCTCAAATCAATCTTCGTGAAGAATCGAGCCTCCTTAAGCTCATCAAGCAAATCATCAATCCTGGGTATAGGATACCTGTTCTTCACTGTTATCTTATTGAGATCCCTGTAGTCAATTTACATTCTGAAAGATCCATCTTTCTTTTTGACTAACAGGACTGGAGATGCATAAGGTAAAGAACTTGGTTCAATGAATCCCATTTCAAGAAGCTCTTTGATTTGCTTGGCTACTTCCTCTTGTTCACGTTTTGATAGTCTGTAAGGTGGCTTATTGATTGTCTTTGAGTTGGGCTCCAAATCAATGGGGTGATCCACCGCTCTCTTAGGAGGCAATGAAGTAGGTACTTCAAACAAATCTCTATACTCCTCAAGAAGAGCTGTCAAGGCTGGATGGTTTGCTGAATTATTGGGTTGATCCTGTGTTTCCTTGTTCAAATGCAAAACAAATATTTGTGAGCGTTTCTTGTACTCTTTCTTGAGTTGTTGAATGGTGATAAGCTGAAAATCAGATTTACTAGGAATTCCCTGTAAATGGATGAGCTGTCCATTGGAGATAAACTCCATATATAACTGTGAGAAATCCATAGTGATCCTTCCTAATGTCATCAACCAATCACAACCAAGTACAATATCTATGTGCCCCATTTCAAAGTGATCAGGTTTACTTTGACTTCAAAATTTTCAGCCAACTACAAAGAAACCTGTGGGCAAATCTGTGTGCTGATTTCCTCTTCACCATTAGCCACTTGTACTCTAATGGGCTGTTGTAAGTCTGTGGGAATACAATTCAACTTGTCCATGATGGACTTATTGACAAAACTGTGAGTACTGCCACTATCTATTAGGATGAACACTGGCTTTCCACATATGCTTCCCTTCATACGAAGTGTATTAGGGCTCTTAGATCCCGTCCAAGCATCCATAGAGATAGAACAATTAGTGGCAGCAAGCGACTCATCACAAGATCCACCAGGATCAAACGGAACATCTCCGCCTGGATCAAAAGGAAAAGAGTCGGCTAGATCATAAAAGTACTCCTGTCCACCGTCATCCTCAAAATCTTCATTTTCAGCATTGATTGCCACTGCATTAGCTTCATCTATGTCATCTTCAAAGTCCTCAAAAACTAGCATACTCTGAAGCTTTGGCTTGACATTTTTGTATAGACACTTTGAAGCATAATCAGGAGTATACTTTTCTCCACACTTGAAGCATAAGCCCTTGTCCTTCCTTTCCTTGTAAAGATCCATGGGAATAGATTTGGGATTTGTATTAGCTGAAGTGGACTTAGGCTTGTTGTCACCTTGCTTAAATTCAACCTTTGGACAGTTTGCTGTCCTGAAATTACTTTGAAACCTAGAAGCATTGAATGGAGGATAAGTTGGTACACGTAAGCTCCCACTAGGTATATGATTGCTGCCATAAATGTTACCAACTTGTCCCTGCTTTAAAACAGTCCTTGGCTGTCCATAGCTGGGCTGAAATGAAGACTCTTTTCTATACTTTCTTCCATAGCGCTCCGCAAGCTCAATAGCCTTGAAAAGTGAAGTAGGATTTTGTGCCTGCTGTGTCTGGCAGTGCCCTTCCTTCATTCCTTTCCTGTACCAATCTATTTGCCACTCCCAATTCTCAATAAGTACATTCTCTTTCTTGATATACCTCCACCAAGTATGGGCAAATCCTTCTAAATGCAAGGAAGCAAAGTGAATCTTCATATCATCAGTTTTAGGGTATATATCAAAGTAGGACTCCATCTTAGAGGTCCATTCCTCTAATTCTGATGGTGAAGATGACTGGCCATTAAATTTGGCTAAAACAATTTTGTCTTTGAATTCTCTTTCATGAAAGGGTTGCTATCCCAAAATTGGCTGATCAGGATTTCCAAGTACAGAACCTCCAAATTGAGACTGAAATCTTCCAACAGGTGGCTGAGAATTACCATGTAATCTTCCTGTTGGTAAAGTACCCCTGGAATTTTGAGTATGCAGTCCAAAAGCTTGAGTATTGGCCCCATTCAAACTGCCCAAATAGTCATCATGCCTTTATGAAGCTTCTCCTACTTCATACTGACTATTTGGAATGCCTCTTCTTCCAATAATCCCATTTCCATGACCATTTTGGTTAGATGGCTGAAGTGGGACTGAAGGGCCACTGTTTGAACAAGCCTTCTCATTAGCTTCCTTTGATGCCATTTGCAACGGCATGAATTTAGAGATTTGTGCCATGAGTTGTTCGTTGGATTCTACCAACTTATCAATAGAAGCCTTAGTCTGATCAGTAGATTGAACCATCTGCTCCATTCTTGACAAGATGGCCTCATGTCGTTCCCTATGTCTTTGTTCATGGGCACACAAAGTATCAGTGAGTATACTGATTTCTCCTTGTTGTTGAAGCTCTTCAGGGTTCTCTTGAAGTGTGTTATCCATCATGGAATCCCTGATTTGCTGAGCATAATCCTCCTGGACCTTATTTTTGCCTTTATGTCCTGCCATATTAGTGCAGTCCTGCAGTACCCCTTGTCAGTAAAACGGCTATAACTTTGGCTAGGAAGCTCCGATTTCAGAACTTTTTTGTGCGAATCGAAGCTAAGATTTCCCTCTTCGAGATGAGCTATAGCACGCTATAACAAGTTTAGGACAAAAAATTTCGTAACCGGATTTCAGAGTCTGAACTGTCCAGTCCTACACCCTATCTAGACTTGTAAGTGCCCTGTGTAATGCAAGATAGTAACCCCAGATGGCTACCAAACCCTGCAAAATGGTATATAGGACCTGTGGATACCCTGTAGTACCTGCATCTGTGCTTCAGCAATGAATGGTGTACCTGTAACCACCTGTAAATACCCTGTAAGTGACCTGTAAATTCCTTGTTTTACCCTGTTTTGGTCCTGTAGGTACTTGAGTCCTTGAAAAGTCTTCAATCTTCAATCCTCCACTCTTTGTACCTATGTGAGGGATAAAACGGCATGACAGGCTCCCTACATGGGCTCCGAATCACCAGGAGGTGGGCAAAGTTCCCCCCGGGTCGGTTGGTTGCACCCCTTCGGGATCTTCGATAGTGAGGGAGGGTCACCTCTCTTTTGTCCCACTATCTCCCCCGGCATCCACCTTTTTCCTCGGTGGGAATATCAACATGGCAGAGGCTAGTGTGCTAAGCAATCAGCATGATATGCAATTCAGAAATATTCATTCAGCCTTTCATGAGATGCAATTGATTGAGATAAGAAAAATTGGGATAGGAGAAGGGTCTTACCGCTGCAATTCAGTGACTCACTGATTGCTAGTACTTACCCTTTTACAATATTTCAATTTGGGCAAAAGAAATTCAGCCAATCAATTGGATTAGAGTAAACAAAGGCATCAATCAATGTATTCAGTCAATAGGATTCAAGTGTTATGCTGAAATTTCAGATTGAAGCCTCTAATTCACCGATTGGAACTAATATGCATTAAGCAAGCATTGCATTCATGAATAGATGGATTCAAGCAAAGGTTGGCTGAGAATTTGATGAATAATGTTCAATTCTTTAATCTCTCAATCAAATAGATGAAGCTCAGCAATTGGATTAATGAGAGAGATTAAGAATTGAAGAGAAGTACCTTTGACATGGCTGAAGATGACTTGATCAATTCTCAAATGCTTGATAGAGCCCCCAGTTGTCCAATGTTGGTAAAATAATCCATAAGGCTTGCTTATCTGGTGCTTGAGACCAATCTTGAAGCTTCAAATGCTTGAAATTGAAGCATTAAACCTGTTTTCCCCAAATTTTTGCTCCATAGAAGCTCTTGATCTTCAATCTTTAACCATTCCGTGCTTAATCCTTGTAATTTGTTGAAGAATCCTTGCTGAGATGATTCCACGGGCCAAAAGGATGAAGAATCTTCAAGAAATTGTTAAGAAATGAAAGCTTGGGCTGAAGCTTTCATGGCTGCCATGGACTGTTCACCTAAGGTTTATGAAGAGGCTGAGAAACCTTTAATGGAGCTAAATCTTCTCATCTAACTGATGATTTTGGTCACCAATGATCAGCAAGAAGTGCCATGGCTGAGAATGAAGCAAGCTGAGTAGGAGGCAGGGCTGGAATCAGCCCGAAAATTGCGCCGCAATTTTCGGGACTGTTTCTGGCTCCATGGCTGAGGCAAAACTGAGCAACCTTGTGCTCATTCTGAAGGTCTTGATCTGAGGAAACTATTCCAAGTAATTGTTGGCCAAGAAACTCAAGGGTTTGAGAGAGATGAACTGATCTTTAGGGCTGATCTTCCATGAAACCTGCAGGAAACTCCAGGAAAGGGGAAAGAGAAACCCCTCTTTTCAAAGTAACCACAGTTTGTTCCCAAACTAGGCCCGGTTAACCATCCTTTACCCTAGTTACCTTCAATTTTGTATTAAATTTGATGACATCTAGCCATTTAAGCCTTTACCCGCCATATCTGACCTTGGATATCTCCAGATGTAGTCTCTTGCTAACTATAGGTGTCTTGCAACACTCCACTAGTCACTGTCTTGTACCATTTTTGTCTGAAATTGATTTTAAAATAGGAAAATGGGAATGAAAATGGAAGAAAATAATGGATCAAAGACTCAAGCTCTGATAGCACTTATCAGAGAGAGAACCAGGGAGAGAGAAAGAGGAGAGACAAGACTGCAGAGGAGAGAGAAAGACTGTAGGAAGAGAGAGAATAAGAGTGACGAGGAGAGAGAAATACTAGATTTAGAGAGAGAAAGACAAGAAAGAAGAGGAAGCCATAGAAGCTGTGAGCAAGAAGGGAGAGAAAGACTGTAATTGTATTAATGTGTCAAAAAGATGTGAAAATTTACATCTTCTCTCCTTTTATACCAATGTCAGTGTGACATGGCATAGTATCAACATTATTAACACTTATTTGCTATTCCCAGCTTCTTACAACTTCAATTGATTAAATAATTAACTAATTAATCAATAGTTATTAATAATTAAGTAAATAATTAATTAACTATGTCTGTCCGTGCGTGCGCCCGAGGTTTGTGGGATGGTTAAGGGTGCACCGACGCCCCCTTCCCTGCAGGTTTGTGGGTTGTTTAAGAGGGCGTCGGCGCCCCCTACCTGGCAGGTTTGTGGGTTGGTTGGGAAGGTGGGGGGGGGGGATTCTTGGGGCTTACCTGTGTCAATGTGCTCTCTCTCTGGGTTTGGGAGGGGGAGGGGAGAATCTCTCTCACTAAATAAGTGATTAATAATTAAGTAAATAATTAATTAAATATGTGCATCCGTGCGTACTCTCTCTCTAGGTTGGGGGGAATCTCTCTCACTGAAATAAAGACAATAAAAAAAACCAAAAAGCGTTATTTAATTATTTCTAAAGTGAAAAAATAATTAACTACAGTATCGCCCGAGGTTTGTGGGTTGGTTAAGGGAGCGCCAGCACCCCCTTCCTGGCGGGTTTATGGGTTGGTTAAGTCGTACGCCTTGGAGTGGCGCCTGAGGTTTATGGGATGGTTAAGGGGGCACCGGCGCCAGCTTCCTAGCAAGTTTGTGGGTTGGTTTTGGGGGGGGTGGGGGGGGGGGGGGGGGGGAAGGGGGAGGATTCTTGGCGCTTACCTGTGTCTGCCCACTTGACGCTAGGCGTCCGTCCGTCCACGCGTGCTCTCTCTCTTTGGTGGGAGGGGGAAGGGAATCTCTCTCACTCATATAAAGACAGAAAAAAAAAGCAAAAAACGTTATTTAATTTTTTCTAAATTTAAAAAATAACTAACTAACTCTCTCTTACTCATATAAAGATAAAAAAACAGGAAAAACCGTTATTTGATTTTTCCTAAATTCAAAAAAATTAACTAATTAATAAATAGTAATTAATAATTAAGTAAATAGATAATTAACTATGTCCGTCCATGCGTACTCTCTCTCTGGATGGAGGCGGGGGGAATCTCTCTCACTCACATAAAGACAAAAAAAAAAAGCAAAAAACGTTATTTGATTTTTTCTAAACTGAAAAAAGAATTAACTACGGTGGCGCCCGATGTTTGTGGGGTTGGTTAAGGGGGCATCGACAATCCCTTCTTGGCGGGTTTGTGGGTTGATTAATTCATGCGCCTTGGAGTGGCGCCTGAGGTTTCTCGGTTGGTTAACGGGGCGCCGGCGTCCCCTTCTTGGCGAGTGTAAGGGTTGGTTAGGGGGCCGCCCGCACCCACTTCCTCGTAGGTTTCTCTCGGTGTGGAGGGGGGGAGAATCTCTCTCACTCATATAAAGACAAAAAAACCAAAGCGTTATTTGATTTTTTCTAAATTAAAAAATAATTAATTAATTAATTAATAATGATTAATAATTAAGTAAATAATTAAATAACTATGTTCGCCCGTGCGTACTCTCTCTCTGGGTGCGGGGGGGAATCTCTCTCTCATATAAATATTAAAAAAAAGCAAAAAGCATAATTTAATTTCTCCTAAATTGAAAAACTAATTAACTACAGTGGCGCCTGAGGTTTGTGGGTTGGTTAAGGGGGCGCCAGCGCCCCCTATCTGGTGCGTTTGTGTGTTGCTTAAGTCGTGCACCTAATAGTGGCGCCTAAGCTTTGTGGGCTGGTTAAGGGGACGCCAGTTCCCCCTTCCTCGTGGGTTTGTGGGTTGGTTAAGGGGGCGCCAGCACCCGATTCATGGCAAGTTTGTGGGTTGCTTTTGGGGGGGAGAGGTTCTTAGCGCTTACTTGTGTTGGCCCCCCTATCGCACTGCGTCCGTCTATCCACACGTGGTCTCTCTCTAGGTGGGAGGGGCAGGAGAGTCTCTCTCACTCATATAAAGACAAGAAAAAAAGCAAAAAGTGTTATTTGATTTTTTCTAAATTTGAAAAATAATTAACTAACTCTCTCTCACTCATATAAAGACAAAAAAGAGTAAAAAACGTTCTTTGATTTTTCTTAAATTGAAAAAATAATTAACTAATTAATCAATATTGATTAATAATTAAGTAATTAATTACCTAACTATGTTCATTCGTACGTGCTCTCTCTCTAGGTGGGGGCGAGGGGGAATCTCTCACACTCATATAAATACAAAAACAAAAACAAAAACCGTTATTTAATTTTTCTTAAATTGAAAAAATAATTAACTACGGTGGCGCCCAAGGTTTGTGGGTTGGTTAAGGAGGCGCTAGCGCCCCCTTCATGGCAGGTTTGTGGGTTGGTTAAGTCGTGCGCCTAGGAGTGGCGATCAAGATTTGTGGGCTGGTTAAGGGGGCATCGGCGCCCCCTTCCTATTGGGTTTATGGGTTGATTAAGGGGGCATTGACGCCCGCTTCCTGGAACGTTTGTGGGTTGGTTGGGGGGAGGGGGGGGGGGGGGGGTTCTTGGCACTTACCTGTGTCCGGCCGCCTGTCGCACTGCGTCCATCCCCGCCAACGTCCGTCTGCCCACGCGTGCTCTCTCTCTGGGTGGGAGGGGGGGGGAATCTCTCTCACTCATATAAAGACAAAAAAAAAAAGCAAAAAGTGTTATTTGATTTTTTCTAAATTTAAAAAAAATAACTATCTCTCTCTCACATATAAAGATTAAAAAACAACAAAAAGCATTATTTGTTTTTTCCTAAATTGAAAAAATAATTAGTTAATTGATAAATAGTCATTAATAATTAAGTAAATATTTAATTAACTATATCCGTCCATGCGTACTCTCTCTGGGTGGAGGGGGGGCGAATCTCTCTCACTCATATATAGACAAAAAAAAAGGGAAAAAGTGTTATTTGATTTTTCCTAAATTGAAAAAATAATTAACTACGGTGGCGCCCGAGGTTTGTGGGTTGGTTAAGGGGGCGTTGGCACCCCCTTCTTGGTGGATTTGTGGGTTCGTTAAGTCGTGCGCCTTGGACTAGCGCTCAAGGTTTGTGGGCTGGTTAAGGGGGCGCCGGCGCCCTCTTTCTGGCCGGCTTGTGGGTTGATTAAGGGGATGTCGGCGCCCCCTTCCTGGCAGGTTTGTGGGTTGGTGGGGAGGAGGGGTTTCTTGGCACTTACCTGTGTCAGCCCGCCTATGGCACTGCATCTGTGCCCGCCAACATCTGTCCGTCTGCGCGTGCTCTCTTTCTGGGTGTGGGGGGGGAGGGGGAGGGGGGGAATGTCTTTCACTCATATAAAGACAAAAAAAAAGCGTTATTTGAGTTTTTCTAAAAGTGATTAATAATTAAGTAAATAATTAATTAACTATGTCCGTTCGTGCATGCTCTCTCTCTCTGGGTGGGGGTGGGGGAAAATCTCTCTCACTCATATAAATACAATAAAAAAGCAAAAAACATTATTTAATTTTTTCTAAATTGAGAAAATAATTAACTAAGGTGGCGTCCGAGGTTTGTGGGTTGGTTAAGGGGGCGCCCTTCCTGGGTGGTTTGTGGGTTGGTTAAGTCATGCGCCTAGGAGTGGCGAACCGAGGTTTGTGGGCTGGTTAAGGGGGCGCTGCCGCGCCCTTCCTATCGGGTTTGTGCATTGATTAAGGGTGCGCCGGCACCCACTTCCTGGCAAGTTTGTGGGTTCGTTTGGGGAGGGGTGTTCTTGGTGCTTACCTGTGTCCGCCTGCGTGTCGCATTACGTCCATCCCCGCCAATGTCTATCCGTTCACGCATGCTCCCTCTCTGGGTGGGAGGGGAAAAATCTCTCTCACTCATATAAAGACAAAAAAAAAGTGAAAAGCGTTATTTGATTTTTCCTAAATTTTAAAAATAATTAACTAACTCTCTCTCTCTCACTTATATAAAGACAAAAAAAAACTACAAAAAGCGTTATTATATTTTTGCTAAATTGGAAAAATAATTAACTAATCAATCAATAGTGATTAATAATTAGGTAAATATTTAATTAATTATGTTCGTCCCTGCGTGCTATCTCTCTGGGTGGGGGGGAATCTCTCTCACTCATATAAAGACAAAAAAAAAACAAAAAGCATTATTTGGTGTTTCCTAAATTGAAAAAATAATTAACTATGGTGGCACTCGAGGTTTGTGGGTTGATTAAGGGGGCGCCAGTGCCCACTTCTTGGCGAGTTTGTGGGTTGGTTAAGTCATGCCCCTTGGAGTGGTGCCCGAGGTTTGTGGGCTAGTTAAGGAGGCACCGACGCCCCCTTTCTAGCGGGTTTGTGGGTTGGTTAAGGGGGCGATGGTGCCCCCTTCCTGGCAGGTTTGTGGGTTGGTTGGGGAGGGGTGGGGGGGTTTCTTGGCACTTACATGTGTCTACCCACATGTCGCACTTCTTCTGTCCCTGCCAACGTTCGTCCGTCCGCGCGTGCTTTTTATCTGGGTGTGGGGGAGGAATCTCTCTCACTCGTATAAAGATTTTTAAAAAAGTAAAAACCGTTATTTGATTTTTTAAATTAAAAAATAACTAGAAAATCAATAATGATTAATAATTAAGTAAATAATTATTTAACTATGTCCATCCGTGCGTGCTCTCTCTCTGGGTGGAGGAAGGAATCTCTCTCACTCATATAAAGACAAAAAAACACCAAAAAGCATTATTTGATTTTTTCTAAATTGAAAAAATAATTAACTATGGTGCCGCTCGAGGTTTGTGGGCTGGTTAGGGGATGTCGGCGCCCCCTTCCTGGCGAGTTTGTGGGTTGGTTAAGTCGTGCACCTTGGAGTGGCACCGAGGTTTATGGGCTGGTTAAGGGGGCGCCGATGCCCCCTTCCTGGTGGTTTTGTGGCATTGTGAAGGGGGCGCCGGCGCCTCCTTCCCGGTGAGTTTGTGCATTGGTTAAGTTGTGCGCCTTGGAATGGCACCGAGGTTTGTGGGCTGGTTAAGGGGGCACCGGCGTCCCCTTCCTTGCAGGTTTGTGGCTTCGTTAAGGGGTCATGGGTGCCCCCTCCCTGGAAGGTTTGTGGGTTGGTTTGGGGAGGGGGAGGGTTCTTAGCGCTTACCTATGTGCGCCCGCTTGTCGCACTACGTCCGTCCCCGCCAACGTCTGTCTGTCTGCGCGTGCTTTCTCTCTGTGTGGGAGGGGGGAAATCTCTCTCTCATATAAAGACAAAAAAAAAAACAAAAAGCATTATTTGATTTTTCTTAAATTAAAGAAATAATTAACTAATTAATTAATAGTGATTAATAATTAAGCAAATAATTAATTAACTATGTCCGTCCATGCGTGCTCCCTCTCTAGGTGGGGGGAGGGGTATCTCTCTCACTCATATAAAGACAAAAAAAGAAGCAAAAAGCGTTATTTGATTTTTACTAAATTGAAAAAAAATTAACTACGGTGGCACCCGAGGTTTGTGGATTGGTTAAGGGGGGCGCCGACACCCCCTTCCTAGCGAGTTTGTGGGTTGGTTAAGTCGTGCGCCTTGGAGTGGCGCCTGAGGATTTTGGGTTGGTTAAGGGGGCACCGGCACCCCCTTCCTGGCGGGTTTGTGGGCTGGTTAAGGAGGCACACCAGCGCCCCCTTTCTGGCGGGTTTGTGGGTTTGTTAGGTGGTGCGCCTTTGAGTGGCACCCCATGTTTGTGGGCTGGTTAATAGGGCGCCGGCGCACCCTTCCTAGAGGGTTTGTGGCTTGGTGAAGGGGGCGCCGGTGCCCGCTCCCTAGCAAGTTTATGGGTTGATTGGGGGGAGGGGTTCTTGGCACTTATCTGTATCCTCCTGCCTATCGCACTGCATTTGTCCCCGCCAATGTCCGTCCTTCCGCGCGTGCTCTCTCTCTGGGTGGGGGGATCTCTCTCACTCATATAAAGACAAAAAAAAAAAGTAAAAAGTGTTATTTGGTTTTTTCTAAATTGAAAAAATAATTAACTAGCTAATCAATAATGATTACTAATTAAGTAAATATTTAATTAACTATGTTCGTCCACGCGTGCTTTCTGTCTGGGTGGGGACGGGGGGGAATCCCTCTCACTCATATAAAGACAAAAAAAAAAAGCAAAACGTGTTATTTGATTTTTCGTAAATTAAAAAAATAATTAACTGCGGTGGCACCTGAGGTTTGTGGGTTGGTTAAGGGGGCGACGGCCGCCCCTTCATGGCCGGTATACGTGTTGGTTAACTCCTGCGTCTTGGAGTGGCGCCCGAGGTTTGTGGGCTGGTTAAGGGGGCCTTAGTGCCCCCTTCCTGCCAGGCTTGTGGGTTGGTTAAGGGGGCGTCAGTGCCCCCTTCCTGGCATGTTTCTGGGTTGGTTAGGGGGGGGGGGAGGGTTTCTTGGCTCTTACATGTGTCTGCCCGCCTATCGCACTGCGTCTGTCCCCACCAACATCCGTTTGTCCACGTGTGCTCTCTCTCTGGGTGTGGGGGAGGGGGGGAATCCCTCTCACTCATATAAAGACAAAAAAAGAAGTAAAAAGCATGATTTGATTTTTTCTATATTGAAAAAAAATTACTAATTAATCAATAGTGATTAATAATTAAGCAAATAATTAATTAACTATGTCCGTGCATGCATGCTTTCTCTCTAGGCGGGGGAAATCTCTCTCACGCATATAGAGACAAAAAAAAAAGCAAAAAGTGTTATTTAATTTTTCCTAAATTGAGAACTTAATTAACTACAATGGCATCCGAGGTTTGTGGGTTGGTTAAGTCGTGCTCCTTGGAGTGGCACCCCAGGTTTATGGGCTGGTTAAGGGGGTGCTGGCGCAACCTTCCTTGCGGATTTGTGGGTTGGTTAAGGGAGCGCCGGCGCTTGCTTCCTGGCAGGTTTCTGGGTTGGTTTGGGGGGGGGGGGGGGGGAGGGTTCTTGGCGCTTAACTTTGTCCGCCCGCCTGTTGCACTGCGTTCATCACCGCCAATGTTCGTCCATCCACGCTTGCTCTCTCTCTGTGGGTGGGAGGGAGGGGGGGAATCTCTCCCACTCATATTAAAACCAAAAAAAAAAAGCAAAAAAACATTATTTGATTTTTCCTAAATTAAAGAAATAGTTAACTAACTCTCTCTCACTCATATAAAGACAAAAAAAAAGTAAAAAGTGTTATTTGATTTTTCCTAAATTGAAAAAAGAATTAACTGTAGTGGCGCTTGAGGTTTGTAGGTTGGTTAAGGGGGCGCTGGCGCCCACTCCGTGGCGAGTCTGTGAATTGGTTAAGACGTGCGCCTTGGAGTGGCACCCAAGGATTGTGGGCTGGTTAAGGGGTGCTGGCACCCCCTTCCTGGTGGGTTTGCGGGTTGGTTAAGGATGCACCAGCGCCCCCTTCCTGGTGGGTTTGCGGGTTGGTTAAGGGAGCGCCAACGCCCCCCTTCCTGGAGGGTTTATGGGTTAGTTAAGTCCTATGCCTTGGAGTGGCACCCAAGGTTTGTGGGCTGGTTAAGGGGGTGCCGGTGCCCCCTTCCTAGCGGATTTCTGGGTTGGTTAAGGGGGCGCCAACGCCAACTTCCTGGCAGTTTTGTGGGTTGGTTTGGGGAGGGGGGGGGGGGGGGGAGTGGGGATTCTTGGCGCTTACATGTGTCTGCCCACTTGTCGCTTTGCGTCCGTCCCCACCAACATCTGTCCGTCCACGTGTGCTCTCTCTTTGGGTGGGAGGGGGCGGGATCTCTCTCACTCATATAAAGACAAAAAAAAAAAGCAAAAAGTGTTATTTGATTTTTTTTAATTTAAAAATAATTAACTAACTCTCTCTCACTCATATAAAGACAGAAAAAACATGAAAACCCGTTATTTGATTTTTCCTAAATTCAAAAAATAACTAACTAATTAATTAATACTAATTAATAATTAAGTAAATAATTAATTAACTATGTCCATCCATGTGTACTCTCTCTCTAGGTGGAGGCGGGGGGAATCTCTCTCACTCACATAAAGACAAAAAAAACGAAAAAGTGTTATTTGACTTTTCCCAAATTGAAAAAAGAATTAACTACGATGGCGCCCGATGTTTGTGGTTTGGTTAAGGGGGCGTCGAAGCCCCCTTCCTGGCGGGTTTGTGGGTTGATTAAGTCATGCACGTTAGAGTGGCGCCCGAGGTTTTTGGGCTGGTTAACGGGGCACCGGCGCCCCCTTCCTGGCAGGTGTAAGGGTTGGTTAGGGGGACGCCGGCACTCGCTTCCTGGCAGGTTTCTCGGTTGGTTGGGAGGGGGGGTTTCTTGGTGCTTACCTGTGTCCGCCCACCTGTCGCACTGCCCCGACGCCCACTTCCTGGCAGGTTTCTCTAGGTGTGGAGGGGGGAGAATCTCTCTCACTCATATAAAGACAAAAAAAACCAAAGCGTTGTTTGATTTTTTCTAAATTTAAAAAAATAATTAAGTAATTAATCAATATTGATTAATAATTAAATAATTATGTCCGTCCGTGCGTACTCTCTCTCTGGGTGTGAGGGAATCTCTCTCTCATATAAATATTTTTTTTAAAAAGCAAAAAGCATTATTTAATTTTTTCTAAATTTAAAAAATAATTAACTACGGTGGCGTCTGAGGTTTGTGAGTGCGTTAAGGGGCGCCAACGCCCCCTACCTGGCGTGTTTATGTGTTGGTTAAGTCGTGCGCCTAAGAGTGGCGCCCGAGCTTTGTGGGCTGGTTAAGGGGACGACGGTTCCCCCTTTCTCGCGGGTTTGTGGGTTGGTTAAGGGGGTGTCGTTGCTCGCTTCATGGCAGATTTGTGGGTTGCTTTTGGGGGGGAGGGGTTCTTAGCGCTTACATGTGTCCACCCCCTGTCGCACTGGGTCCGTCCCAGCCAATGTCTGTCTATCCACACGTGCTCTCTCTCTGGGTAGGAGGGGCGGGGGAGTCTCTCTCACTCATATAAAGACAAGAAAAAAAGCAAAAAGTGTTATTTGATTTTTCTTAAATTTAAAAAATAATTAACTAACTCTCTCTCACTCATATAAAGACAAAAAACAGCAAAAAGCGTTATTTGATTTTTCCTAAATTAAAAAAGAATTAACTAATTAATCAATAGTGATTAACAATTAAGTAATTAATTACCTAACTATGTCCGTTCGTACGTACTCTCTCTCTGGGTGGGATGAGGGAGAATCTCTCTCACTCATATAAATACAAAAAAAAATCAAAAAACGTTATTTAATTTTTCTTAAATTGAAAAAATAATTAACTACGATGGCGTCCAAGGTTTGTGGGTTGGTTAAGGAGGTGCTAGCGCCCCCTTCATGGCATATGTGTGGGTTGGTTAAGTTGTGCGCCTGCGCCCCCTTCCTAGCGGGTTTGTGGGTTGGTTAAGGGGGCACCGACGCCCGCTTCCTGGCAGGTTTGTGGGTTTTTTCTGTGGGGGGGGGGGGTGTTTTCTTGGTGCTTACTTGTGTCCGGCCGCCTGTCGCACTGCGTCCATCCCCGCCAACGTCCGTCTGTCCACGCGTGCTCTCTCTTTGGGTGGGAGGGGGGGGATCTCTCTCACTCATATAAAGACAAAAATAAAAAGCAAAAAGTGTTATTTGATTGTTTCTAAATTTGAAAAATAATTAACTAACTCTCTCTCACTCATATAAAGACAAAAAAACAACAAAAAGCGTTATTTGTTTTTTGTTAAATTGAAAAAAATAATTAACTATTTAATAAATAGTGATTAATACTTAAGTAAATATTTAATTAATTATATCCGTCCGTGTGTACTCTCTCTCTGGGTGGAGGGGGGGCGAATCTCTCTCACTCATATAAAGAAAAAAAAAAGGGAAAAAGTATTATTTGATTTTTCCTAAATTGAAAAAATAATTAACTGCGGTGGCACTCGACATTTGTGGGTTGATTAAGGGGGCGCCTTCTTGGCGGATTTATGGGTTCGTTAAGTTGTGCACCTTGGAGTGGCGCCCGAGGTTTGTGGGCTGGTTAAGGGGGTGCCGGCGCCCTCTTCCTGGCCGGTTTGTGGGTTGATTAAGGGGGTGTCGACGCCCCCTTCCTGGCAGGTTTGTGGGTTGTGGGTTTGCACTGCAACTGTCCCTGCCAACGTCCGTCCGTCCGTCCGCGCGTGCTCTCTCTCTGGGTGTGGGGGGGAGGGGGGGGGGGAATGTCTCTCACTCATATAAAGAGAAAAAAAAAAGTAAAAAACATTTTTATTTTTTTTAAATTGAAAAATAATTAACTAACTCACTCTCACATATATAAAGACCAAAAAAAAAAGTAAAAAGTGTTATTAGAGTTTTTCTAAAAGTGATTAATAATTAAGTAAATAATTAATTAACTATATCCGTCCGTACGTACTCTCTCTCTAGGTGGGGGCGGGGGAGGAGGGGAATCTCTCTCACTCATATAAATACAAATAAAAGCAAAAAACATTATTTATTTTTTTATAAATTAAAATAATAATTAACTACGGCGGCATCCGAGGTTTGTGGGTGCGTTAAGGGGCGCCAGCGCCCCCTTCCTCGGTGGTTTGTGGGTTGGTTAAGTCGTGCGCCTAGAAGTGGCGACCGAGGTTTGTGGGCTAGTTGAGGGGGCACCGGCCCCCCCTTCCTATCGGGTTTGTGGGTTGGTTAAGGATGCGCCGGCGCCCGCCTCCTGGTAGGTTTGTGGGTTCATTTGGGGAGGGGGGGTTCTTGGCGCTTACCTGTGTCCGCCTACGTGTCGCATTACATCCATCCCCGCCAACGTCCGTCCGTCCACGCGTGCTCTCTCTCTGGGTGGGAGGGGGGAATCTCTCTTACTCATATAAAGACAAAAAAGAAAAGCGAAAAGCGTTAATTGATTTTTCCTAGATTTAAAAAATAATTAACTAACTCTCTCTCTCACTCATATAAAGATAAAAAATATAGCAAAAAGGGTTTTTAAAAAAAGAATGTGCCGGCGCCCGCTTCCTGGTAGGTTTGTGGGTTCGTTTGGGGAGGGGGGGTTCTTGGTGCTTACCTGTGTCCGCCCGCGTGCCACATTACGTCCATCCCCGCCAACGTCCGTCTATCCGCGCGTGCTCTCTCTCTGGGTGGGGGGGAATCTCTCTCTCATATAAAGACACACAAAAAAAGCAAAAAGTGTTATTTGATTTTTTCGAAATTGAAAAAAAAACTAACTAGTTAATCAATAATGATTACTAATTAAGTAAATATTTAATTAACTATGTCCGTCCGTGCGTGCTCTCTGCTTGGGTGGGGATGGGGGGGAATCCCTCTCACTCATATAAAGACAAAAAAAAAAGAGCAAAAAGCGTTATTTGATTTTTCATAAATTGAAAAAATAATTAACTGCGGTGCCACCCGAGGTTTGTGGGTTGGTTAAGGGGGCGCCGACCACCCCTTCCTGGCGGGTTTGCGTGTTGGTTAACTTGTGTGCCTTGGAGTGGCGCCCAAGGTTTGTGGGCTGGTTAAGGGGGCCCCAGCACCCCCTTCCTGGCGGGTTTGTGGGTTGGTTAAGGGGGCGTTGGTGCCCCCTTCCTGGCAGGTTTTTGGGTTGGTTGGGGGGGGGGGGGGATTTCTAGGCGCTTACTTGTGTCTACTCGCCTGTCGCACTACGTCCGTCCCCACCAATATCCGTCCGTCGCGTGTGCTCTCTCTCTCGGTGTGGGGGAGGGGGGGAATCTCTCGCACTCATATAAAGACAAAAAAAAGAGTAAAAATCGTGATTTGATTTTTCCTAAATTGAAAAAAAATTACTAATTAATTAATAATGATTAATAATTAAGTGAATAATTAATTAACTATGTCCTTGCATGTGTGCTCTCTCTCTAGGTGGGGGGAGGAATCTCTCTCACACATATAAAGACAAAAAAAAACGCAAAGACCATTATTTAATTTTTCCTAAATTGAGAAAATAATTAACTACGATGGTGCTCGAGCTTTGTGGGTTGGTTAAGGGGGCGCAAGCGCCCCCTTTCTGGCGGGTTTGTGGGTTGGTTAAGTCGTGCACCTTGGAGTGGCGCCCGAGGTTTATGGGCTAGTTAAGGGGGCTCTGGCACAACCTTCCTTGCCGATTTGTGGGTTGGTTAAGGGAGCGCCGGAGCTTACTTCCTAGCAGGTTTGTGGGTTGGTTTGGGGGGGGGGGGGTTTCTTGGCACTTAACTATGTCCGCCAGCTTGTTGCACTGCGTTCATCGCTGCCAACGTCCGTCTGTCCACTCGTGCTCTCTCTCTCTGGGTGGGAGGGGGGGAATCTCTCTCACTCATATAAAAACAAAAAAATAAATAAAATGCATTATCTGATTTTTCTCAAATTAAAAAATAGTTAAATAACTCTCTCACTCATATAAAGACAAAAAAAAAAGCAAAAAGAGTTATTTGATATTTTCTAAATTGAAAAAATAATTAACTGCATTGGTGCCCGAGGTTTGTGGGTTGGTTAAGGGGGCGCTGGCGCCCACTTCATGGCGGGTTTGTGGGTTGGTTAAGTCATGTGCCTTGGAGTGGCGCCCAAGGACTGTGGGCTGGTTAAGGGGGCGTTGGCGCCCCCAGCGCCCCCTTCCTGGTGGGTTTGCGGGTTGGTTAAGGGGGTGCCAGTGACCCATTCCTGATAGGTTTGTGGGTTGGTGCCGGGGGGGGGCAGGGGAGGGGGGATTCTTGGCACTTACCTGTGTCCGCCCACCTGTCGCATTGCGTCTGTCCCCGGCAACGTCCGTCCATCTGTGCGTGCTCTCTCTTTGGGAATCTCTCTCTCGTATGAAGACAAAAAAAAAACAAAAAGCGTTATTTGATTTTTCCTAAATTGAAAAAAAAATTAACTAACTCTCTCTCACTCATATAGAGATTTAAAAAAAGTAAAAAGCATTATTTGAATTTTCATAAATTGAAAAAAAAATAACTAATTAATAAATAGTGATTAAAAATTAAGTAAATAATTAATTAAACTATATCTGTCCGTGCGTGCTCTCTCTGGGTGGGGGTGGGGGGGAATCTCTCTCCCTCATATAAAGACAAAAAAGAAAGCAAAAAGCGTAATTTGATTTTTTCTAAATTGAAAAAATGATTAATTGCGGAGATGCTCGAGGTTTGTGGGTCAGTTAAGGGGACACTAGCGCCCCTTTTGAGCCCCCTTTCTGGTGGGTTTGTGGGTTGGTTAAGTCGTGCGCCTTGGAGTGGCACCCGACATTTGTGGGCTGGTTAAGGGGGCGCCAGTGCCCCCTTCCTGGTGGGTTTTTAGGTTGGTTAAGGGGGCCGGGGGGGGGGGGGGGGGCAGGGGAGGGGGGATTCTTGGCACTTACCTGTGTCCGCCCACCTGTCGCATTGCGTCTGTCCTCGCCAACGTCCGTCCATCTGTGCGTGCTCTCTCTCTGGGAATCTCTCTCTCATATGAAGACAAAAAAAAAACCAAAAAGCGTTATTTGATTTTTCCTAAATTGAAAAAAAAATTAACTAACTCTCTCTCACTCATATAGAGATTTAAACAAAGTAAAAAGCATTATTTGAATTTTCATAAATTGAAAAAAAATTAACTAATTAATAAATAGTGATTAATAATTAAGTAAATAATTAATTAAACTATATCTGTCCGTGCGTGCTCTCTCTGGGTGGGGGCGGGGGGGAATCTCTCTCCCTTATATAAAGACAAAAAAGAAAGCAAAAAGCGTATTTTGATTTTTTCTAAATTGAAAAAATGATTAATTGCGGAGATGCTCGAGGTTTGTGGGTCGGTTAAGGGGACACCAGCGCCCCCTTTGAGCCCCCTTTCTGGTGGGTTTGTGGGTTGGTTAAGTCGTGCGCCTTGGAGTGGCGCCCGACATTTGTGGGCTGGTTAAGGGGGCGCCGGTGCCCCCTTCCTGGTGGGTTTTTAGGTTAGTTAAGGGGGCGCAGACGTCCCCTTCATGGCAGGTTTGTGGGTTGGTTTGGGGGGGGGAGGTTTCTTGGCGCTGACCTATGTCTGCCTGCCTGTCGCACTGCGACTGTCCCCGCCAAGGTCCATCCGTCCACGCATGCTCTCTCTGGGTGTGGGGGGAGGGAGGGGGGGAATCTCTCTCATTCATATATAGACGAAAAAAAAGCAAAAAGCGTTATATATCCGTTCGTGGGTGCTCTCTCTCTAGGTGGGGGTGTGGGGGGAATCTCTCTCACTCATTTAAAGAGAAAAAAAAAAGCAAGAAGTGCTATTTAATTTTTCCTAAATTGAAAAAATAGTTAACTACAGTTGTGGCACCCGAAGTTTGTGGGTTGGTTAAGGGGGCACCAGCGTCCCCTTTGCGGGTTTGTGGGTTGGTTAAGTTGTGCGCCTTAGAGTGGTGCCCGAGGTTTGTGGGCTGGTTAAGGGGGCGCCGGTGCCCCCTTCCTAGTGAGTTTGTGGGTTGCTTAAGGGGGCGCCGGTACTCGCTTCCTGGCAGGTTTGTGGGTTGGTTTGGGGGGGTTCTTGGCGCTTACATGTGTCCGTCCGTGCGTGCTCTCTCTCTAGGTGGAAGTGGGGGAGGAAAATCTCTCTCACTCATATAAAGAGAAAAAAAAAGCAAAAAATATTATTTGATTTTTTCTCAATTGGAAAAATAATTAAATATATAATTAATATTGATTAATAATTAAATAAATAATTAACTAACTATGTCCGTCCGTGCATGCTCTCTCTCTGGGTGGGGGAGGGGGGGAATCTCTCTCACTCACATAAAGACAAAAAAAAGTAAATAATGTTATTTGATTCTTTCTAAATTGAAAATTTTATTAACTATGGTGGCGCCCGAGGTTTGTGGGTTGGTTAAGGGGGCGCCGGTGTCCCCTTCCTTGCAGGTTCGCGGGTTGATTAAGTCGTGCGCCCTGGTGTGGTGCCTAAGGTTTGTGGGCTTGTTAAGGGGGCACCGGCACCCCCTTCCTGGCGTGTTTGTGAGTTGGTTGAGGCAGCATCAAGGCCCCCTTCTTGGCAAGTTTGTGGGTTGGTTTGGGGGGGGGGGGGGGGGGGGTTTCTTGGTGCTTATTTATGTCTGCTCGCGTGTCGCACTGCGTCCTTCCCCACCAACGTTCGTCTGTCCCCGCGCGTACTCTCGCTCTCGGTGTGGGGGAGGGGGGAATCTCTCTCACTTAGATAAAGACAAAAAAAGAGAGCAAAAAGCGTTATTTGATTTTTTCTAAATTTAAAAAATAATTAACTAAATAATCAATAGTGATTAATAATTAAGTAAATAAATAATTAACTATGTCCGTTCGTGCGTGCTCTCTCTCTGGGTGGGTGGGGGGAATCTCTCTCACTCATATAAAGACAAAAAAAGTAAAAAGCATTATTTGATTTTTCCTAAATTGAAAAAATATTTAACTACGGTGGTGCTTGAAGTTTGTGGGTTGGTTAAGGGGGCGCCGGTGCCCCGTTCCTGGCGGGTTTGTGGATTGGTTAAGTTGTGCATCTTGGAGTGGCACCCGAGGTTTGTGGGCTGGTTAAGGGGGCGTCGGCGCCCCCTTCCTGGCAGGTTTGTGGGTTGGTTAATGGTGTGCCGGCGCTCCCTTCCTAGCAAGTTTGTGGGTTGGTTGGGGGGGGGGGGGAGGCGCTTACCTGTGTCCGCCTGCCTGTCGCACTTTGTCCCTCCCTACCAACGTCCGCTCGTCCGCGCGTGCTCCTTTTCTGGGTGTGGGGGGAGGGGAATCTCTCTCACTAATATGAAGATTAAAGAAGTAAAAACTGTTATTTGATTTTTCCTAAATTGAAAAAATAGTTAACTAAATAATCAATAGTGATTAATAATTAAGTAAATAATTATTTAACTATGTTCGTCCGTGCGTGCTATCTCTTTGGGTGAGGGAGGGAATCTCTCTCACTCATATAAAGACAAAAAAAAAAGCAAAAAGTGTTATTTGATTTTTCCTCAATTGAAAAAATAATTAACTACAGTGGTGCCCGAGGTTTGTGGGTTGGTTAAGGGGGCGCCGGCACCCCCTTCCTGGCGGGTTTGTGGGTTGGTCAAGTCGTGTGCCTTGGAGTGGCGCCCAAGGTTTGTGGGTTGGTTAAGGGGGCTCCGACGCCCCCTTCCTGGAGGGTTTATGGGTTGGTTAAGGGGGCACCCACACCTCCTTCCTTGCAGGTTTGTGGGTTAATTGGGGGGAGAGGGGTTCTTGGTGCTTACCTGTGTCCGCCCGCTTGTCGCATGTAAGAGAGGGGGATTTAATAATGGGGAAATACTAGCTACACTGGCTGGTATATAAGGTGTTAGGGACTTGATTTTTGGATCATCATATTATAATACAAGTCTCCTTTCATCTTCATCTCCTTCTCCAAGCTCTCATGGCTTCTTTCTCTCTCTTTCTATCTTTCTCTCTATTTTTCTAGTCTTTCTCTCTCCTCATCACTCTCTTTCTCTCTCTTCTTGCAGTCTTTCTCTCTCTTCTGTATCCTCTCTATCTCCTCTTCTTCTCTCTCTCCTATCCTCTTCATGACAAGTGGTATCAAAGCTCTAGTTCTGATCCATTTAGTTACCTTACATGCTCAATTTCCATCCTTTTCAGTTTAAAAATCCATGAAGCTTCAGGTACACAGGGACATGCATTAAAATGGAGGAGCACTGAAAGGCAAGAGGTCAAGGACTAGGAGGACAGCAGTCAAGAGCATTAATGGAGTCCTTGGACCAAGTTTGGAGGCTGGAAGACTGGATTTGGTAGCTCCTGGGTCATTCTGGGCCAAATTTGAAGGTAAATCTCTAAAAACAGAAGTCACAGGAGTTCGAAAGAGTTTAATCTTGGTTACTTTTCACAGAGTCTTCTCTCTCCTCATTCCCAAGCTCCTGCCAAGCTCCCATGGAGGAGAAACACCATGGATCCTCTCTACCTCAACCCCAGTGATCTTCACCTCTCTTTCAAAGCCTCACAGGGGTCGTAGCCATCATTTCAAGCTGTCCAGGGATTGGTTTGACACTCGCTTTCTCCCTAGGAAGCAGCCCGTAAATTTTGGCACGGATTTAGGGGCTACAACCTGATCAGACCAGGGTCATTTGCAGCTTCTTCTTCATCTTGGCCTTCTTCCCCACCATCTTAGCAGTTGGTTCTTGCAAGTCTGAAGCCACCTTCTCATCTTCTTGGACTTCATTCAACCTCTAAAACCCTAACAGGTGCAGGCCATGGATAGCAATGGATTCTTCTTCAAAATTCACTGATTCTTGAGGGATTTTACCTTTCTTGGTGCCAAGAACTTGTGTCTACAGGAATCTTTGAAGAAACAAGCATCAAGAAGCCCGTACTTGAATATGGAGACAAGAATGCAAGCTGGACATTTGGGACAGCCATAGCCATAGACCACGACCTTCAATTTCTTCAAGTTCTCTTCAACATTGGGTCCCAGGGCTTCAAGATTGGACTCCTTGCCATCAATGGAGCTGGCCTACCCAATTGGAAGAGCTTTGGAGTACGGGAAGGCATTATGGGGTGAGATTTTGGGGCATTCTTCTTCTATGACCTTCAAGGCATGCTGAGAACTACTGAAGTTCAACCCTTCATTCTCCCATTGAAGAATCAAGCTTGAAGACTCAATTTTTGGCTGAAGTTGTCATCATGGAGCTAATGGGAGCATTGGAGAGCAATCATGGAACATTGGCCATTGATTATCAGCTCGTCTTCACCAATCAAAGAGACAATTGACTCTTGAACTCTCTTCTAATTACATCCTCTTGCTGAGCCTAAAAGCCTATTGCTGGAAGAGATTCAAGTAGTCAATCATGCATTTTCTTCAAGATTTCAATGCTTACATGCTGCCAATTTAATTTCAGTCCTCTCTTAGGCTTCCTTGTATTCAGAATGATCCATTCTATGCTGAAAATTCTCACTACTATTTACTGATTGCCTCACCCTAACCTCTTGACTTGTGATGATTGTTTGAGCACAAATTAATCTCTGAAATCCATTGTAAATGAGGTGAGTTAGCAATGAGTCACTGCTCGGTAAGCCCTCTCCTTATTCCCAACTCAATTCCATGCACTTCATGAAAAGAATCACTTCCAAGCCACCATGCCTAGCATGCTGATTGCTTAATAAATGTTTGCCATGTGTACTCTGGGTGAGGAAAAAGCCCGATGCCAGGCGAGGTGGCAAGACAAAAGAGGGATGACCCCCCCTTGCCATCAAAGACCTTGAAGGGGTGCACAACTCGGCTCGGGGGGAACTTTGCCAACGTCCTGGTGATTCAGAGCCCGAAGTTGCTTGCAAGTGCAGGTACCCACTTGAAGAATTGAGATATTGACTTGGCACAGATGTATGGATGTATTATTGGTTGCAAATATATGGAAATTACTATTGAGGATGTATTTGCAGATATGAGAATACATATGCAATCAATGGCAGTGAATACAATGCTTGGGATATATGAGAGATGCCTATGCATGGGGAATTGTGCTAAGAGATGCTTATGACATGCTCAAATCTGGAATAAGGCTACAAACAGTGAATTTGGATGACTGGGAAATGTATTATGCCACGTGGGATGACCCTTCAGTCATGCTTGTTGATGGGAGATTATTGATCAATTAATTCTCTGAATTGATCAATAGATCAGAGATTAGTGTTATTCCTCATTAATCTTAGCCTATTCCATTGAATTTGAGTCTTGATTCAATCATTACTTCATCATAGATATCATTTGCCAAGTTTGATGCATAACCTTGACTTGTTTTGGTTGAATTCTTTTGCCCAAGCTGAAATATTGTACAAGGGTAAGTACTAAAGCAATCAATGAGTCACTGAATTGCATTGGTAAGACCCTTTCCCTATCCAAACTTTCAAGATTTCATTCAATTGCATCTCATGAAAGGGGCTAAATGAATATTTCAGAAATGCATTTCATGCTGATTGAGTAGATTAGCAAGCTACTGCCATGTTGATATACCCACAGAGGAAAAAGGTGGATGCCGGGGGAGATAGTGGGACAAAAGAGATGTGACCCTCCCTCACTATCAAAGATCCCAAAGGGGTGCAACCAACTAACCCGGGGGGAACTTTGCCCACCTCCCGGTGATTTGGAGCCCGTGTAGGGAGCCTGTCATGCCGTTTTATCCCTCACACAGGTACAGCGAGTGGAGAATTGAAGATTGAAGAGTTTCCAAAGGCTCAAGTATCTTTAGGATCAAAACAGGGTAAAACAAGGATTTTACAGGGCACTATAGGGCATTTACAAGTTGTTATAGGTACATCCTTCATTACTGAAGTATAGGTGCAGGTACTACAGGGTACCCACAAGTCCTACTCATCCTTCTACAGGGTTTGGTAACCATTTGGGGTTACTATTTTACCTTACAGGGTCAAAACATGGCAATTACAAGTTAAAACAGGGTGCATGCCTAGACAGTTCAGACTCAGAAATTGAGTTGTAGAATTTTCTATCCTAAATCTGTTATAGCATGCTATAGATCATCTCAAAGAGGGTATTCTTGCCTTTGATTTAAACTAAAAAAATTTGAAATCGGAGTTCCCTAGCAAAAGTTATAGCCATTTTTCTGACAAGGGGTATTGCAGGACTGCACTATTATGGCAGGACATAAGGGTAAAAATAAGGTCCATGATGATTATGCTTAGCAAATAAGAGGTATTATTGAGGCTTCACAAAGGCATGATGACTATTTGGGCAGTTTGAATGGAGCTAAGTCTCAAGATTTTGGGCTGAATACTCAAGTTCCTAGGGGTCCTCTACCAACAGGAAGATTGCATAGTGGTTCTCAGCAACCTATTGGGAGATTTCCATCTCAATTTGGGGGTTCAATGCATGGTACTCATGATCAGTCTATTTTGGTACAGCAACCATTCCATGAAAGAGAGCTAAAGAACAAGATTGTTTTAGCCAAATTTAATGTTCAGTCATCTTCACCATCCGATTTAGAGGAGTGGACCTCTACGATGGAATCCTACTTTGACATATTCCCTAAAACTAATGACATGAAGATTCATTTTGCTTCTTTGCATTTGGAGGGATTTGCCCATACTTGGTGGAGGTATATTAAAAATGAAAACATACTTGTAGAGAATTGGGAAGCTTTCAAGGCACTAATGGCTGAAGTATTTGTCTCCCCTCTTGAAAAAGAGAAATTAGCACGGAGATGGTATGGTTTGGAACAAAGAGGCCTAAGTGTAAGAGAGTATACTAACCAATTTCTTAACCTAACCATGCATGTAGAAAGCATCAGTGATGAGGCTAAGCTCCACAAGCACATGTATGGTTTAGAGCCATCTTTATCAGCTGATGTCATGGCACAAAACCCTACTTCCCTCTTTTGTTGAGAAATAGACAAATGATGTATGCTGCAGGATGAGGTACTTTGTATCCCATAAGCACAGTGAGGAGAGTGGAACAAGCTGGAAAGCTATAAAGACATGTACTTGGTTCATTTTTCAATGCAATGCTATTGTCCTTTCAATCAAGTGTTAGTGTCATTGTCCTTACACACAAGAATGCGTTTATGAGTTCAAGTCTCAATCTTGAAACCTAATTCACTTGTGTGATAGTTGGTCTTGTCTGTGTCTATGTTCTCATGAGTCTTGTCTTCATCTTTCATCCTCCATAGCTCCTGCCATGCTCTAGATCCATGTTTTCTCACATGGTATCAGAGCTTAGCTGAGCATGGCATAGCTCATACACTACCTCTCTAGTCTCTCTTCACCTCTGGTCACCTCTGTCCAGCTCATGACTCCATTTTCAACTTCATCTTCTTCGTGTCTGCCATAGCCTACAGGACCTACTTGCCTTGGAGCTCCTTGAACTCTCCATACAAGGCATATCTCACTGAGGTGTCTTCAAGGGAGTTGTTCCTTGACTCAAGGGCAGCATTGTGTTATTACCTCACAGCATAAAATTGGGCACTATTCACTCCAGCATTTCGAATTTTCTCCCTTGCTGACCTATTTTAACAGTCGTCTGGCCGTACAGCTAAGACGACCTGCACTCATCCCGATCCGTCCTACAAGCTTGCTTAGGGCTTTTAAAGCTTTCTATATGAGCCTCCTTCCCTCTAGAGATCTCGAGAAATAATCACCTCTAGGAGCTGCTACGAGCAAAAGTTCAGTCGCCTGAGTGCTAAACCCTAGTTCCAACCATAGCCGTTGACCTTCAAGGTTATAAAACCTTTCATTTTCTTACTCCTCTCAATCCACTGAAGACTCTGTCACTCTGGTCTTACTGAGCAGTTAGTTTCTAGCAAACCATCACACTAAATCAGCAAGCAAGAAGAAGACCAAGCATCAACATCTGACATTGAGCTCCAAGATAGTATCTTTTTGATACTCATGCAGTGTTGTTAAACATTAATCGTCTTGTGTCTCTTGACACGTTGAGGTACAACTCTTTTGCTGGCTGACTTGCTGCTGCTGATAAAAAATGATAGAGCTCGAACAAATAGCTAAGTTCAATGGTGAGGGCTTTCATGCTTGGAAGGAAAAGACTATGTACCACCTCATGAGAAAGGACCTTTGGGATCTCTTTGAAGATGATGAAGCTGATGCAGACGGCGAGAAAGAAGATTTTGAAAGTGAGATCCTTGCAGTAGCTCCAGCAAGAACCAAGGAGTGGAAGAAGATGAACAACAAAGCACTAGGCATCATTGCCTGGGGTCTATCTGATTATGTAATGCATCATATCTCTGGCATCAGAGATGCAAAAAAGGCTTGGGAAGAGCTTGACAAAATCTTTGGAACTCAAGCAAATAATTCAAAGGTAAAATTTCTCATGCAGTTTTATAAGCTGGATATAAAAGATAGTGCTTCCATGACCACACACATTAATAAGTTCAAGAGTTTAAAAACCCAGCTTGCAACTCTTAAAAAGAAAATTGATGAAGATGAAGCAATAGCTGTACTACTTGCAAGTGTAAACAAGGATCCATATGAAAATCTTGTGTGTACTTTGAGTGATGTTCCAAGCCTCACACTTAAAAGATATTGAGCACTCACTACTCGATGATGAAGGCAAAGTAAAAAACAAGAATGCAAAAGACGATGTCTCATCATCTAGGGACAATCTTTTGTACACCAAAGGAGCTGCTGGACCTAAAGGAAGAGGTCGAGGATTCATCAACAACAACAACAAGGATTGGATTATATGTCACTATTGTGGTAAGACTGGCCATGTAGCCAGTGAATGTTTCCACAAGAAAAGAGCCCAACAAGTGCAAAGTGATCATCACCAGAAACAGTTCATGGATGAAGAAGAAGATGCTTCCGCTACCATCAACAACTCTGATAGATTGTTTTGAAGAACTTTCATTGTATCTTTCATATGTTTTTCCCATAGTGGATCTTTCTTTTCCTTAGTGGATTTGACTTTGTAAAAACCCTACCAAAGTGTGAGGTGCCCGCCCATCGGCTTTCCAGGCACTCTTTTAGCGGTCTATCGAGAAACAAATCTAAGCGTCACTGCCCAGCACTCCCAAGGAACGTTCCGAGTTTTGTCGCCTAGGGTTTCCCGAATCCGCCTCGCAACGGAATGTTCACAACCGAACCCACTAGGATCGACCTGAAATTCGGGTTCCTAGTTGTCAAGGTCTCCTATTAGCATTCTAGCATCGGGTTTTGGACATCCTACTTTACGCAGAGATACCCAATCTGAAGCAGACCCATGCCGCACTTGGTTCAAAGAGAATGGGAAACGAGAGGGATGTGCTGCTCAACCTCTCTGCCCATAGGGCATAGTCCCATTCCGGTCCCCTAAAACGGCATGAATCGGGTTCTAACCTAACAATACCTAACGGTCGAATGACGATAAAAACTTATGAGAAGCCTCCCAGTTCTTTGGGACCACCCTACCATAGAATGGACCCGTCGGGGGTTCCGCCCACCCGCTTCCCTTAATAGCTTTAGTTTTCTAATTAGGTCCTATCACATTTATATGTGACACTTAAAATCAGCTTCATTAATTAATCCTTTTAGGGAACAGGGTTCGTTCACATAACTTATAGCACAGACACGAAAACAAAGCAAAGCAGTCTGTTGACAAACAAGTTCAAACAAGTTCCTTAACTTATCTTCAAGTTAATCTTTGTCTCCTGCCCATACAGGAGAAATTATGTATCGCTTCTGTCCAACAGAAGTATCCCTTCTACCCTGCAGAAGTAACTGGTCCAATTCACATGGCACCACAACTCAATCCATTATCTAGAATAGGATCTCCCAACATGTCCAGATGTTGGGGGCCATGGAGGTCTTCAACTCCATTCTAGACCTAGCAAGGGGTGTCCAGAGCTCCAACTGACCCACAAGCTGTCTAGGAGCGAAACATCATTCCCGTGGTTGGCCTTTTCACCACTCGACCTTCGGCCCATGAATCGAGCAGTGCCCTCTCGGGTTAATACACGGTGCGACCATGGAGGTGATCCACCCGTACAATATATCCTTCCTTAATTAAATCCTTTAAGAATCAAGCACAAACAAGGCATTCAGCCTAATATCATTTTCCAAGAAAACATTCCTTTATTCCCATGGCGACTTGTCATCACAGACCCTTGCCATGCATTTACCATAAATCACAAACACTTGGAATAATCATCCAAACAACAACTAACAACCAGTTGAATGTAAAAGCATTTAGGATATTGTTTGATCAACCAACAAAACCAATTGCATTCTTTCCAAAACAATGCAAGAGTAGATGAAATAATATTTCCCATTGCATAATTGCTCTCCCCCTTGGGATCTAAGAGCAATATTATGCAAAAATGTTCTTAACACTTCCTTCCTTCGGCTAGGGCATATGTTAAGGGTTCAAACACTATTCATGATGTAAGTTCTATAGGTCACTTACCTTGACTGATAACCCAACCCTGAATTTGGATTAGCAAAAGTCATCGTTATCCGACGGATCTCAAGATATCTTAGTTTTAACCCTTATGATTAATTTCTTGTACTAGCTCTTAGTCAAGTCATGAGGCAACTAGAAAATTATCCTCATATATCAAACATGTTATAGGCATAACGTGTGCATACTTAATAAGATAAGTGTGAGATGATCTCAAGTAATTAGACTCCAATAGGCCGTGCATTGAGCTAGAATCTAGTTTTTCTTAATATTTGGGTTCTTAGGCTAAGTACTTTTGAAGTATCTAAACTTTAAACTAGTACTTCTCTATTCATGATTCTTAATGTCATATTCTTTTAGCAACCATGCTATTTATAACCCTTGACTATACTTTAATCTAGCACTTGTATGCCCAATCTTTTAATGTCGTTCTTTTGACGACTATGCCATTCATAACACTTGACTAATTCTTCCTTGTAATTGCTTTACTAGCAAATAAGTCATATGTAACTAGGTGCAATTATCTTCCCTTGATATATGCACTTCACAAACTCCATCTTCCGAGTAAGCGAGATGAAATTTATCCTTTCCCATGACCTATACTCATGCAATAGTATGGGGCCTAACGTATCTCATACGAGAATCAAAGCAAGCATCTATCAATTTGAAAATACATTACTTACGACCGGAACCACAGTTGGATTGACAGTGATGCCTTTGCCCGAAGCCTTGTTGCTGGTTGCAGGATTGTCATCCGCACGCGACATTCTTCGCTTGGAGGCCATCGTCCACAAGTAGACTCAAGAGATTAAGAAGGTGGAATAGATTCAAGATGGGAGATCGT
Source organism: Lygodium microphyllum (assembly GCF_053477565.2). Taxonomy (NCBI): domain Eukaryota; kingdom Viridiplantae; phylum Streptophyta; class Polypodiopsida; order Schizaeales; family Lygodiaceae; genus Lygodium; species Lygodium microphyllum. The sequence goes on along the minus strand of NC_141146.1, from coordinate 18,596,271 downwards.
AAGAGAAGATGGTTAAGTCCAGGATCGAGATAGAGGGAATTGAGCTAATTCTCTCCCTTGCAGCCTCTCGAGGTGACTCTTCTCTCTCTCTCTCTCAAGCTCTCTTTCAAGCTCTACCTCACAATCTCTTGGAGGGGTGTCCTTCTCTCTACCTCTCTCTCGCAGCCTCTCGATGTCTCCTTATGCTTCTTATGCCTCTCCCATGCCTCATATTTATAGTGAATTAGAGAAGAGGCTTGTGGTTGAGAAGTAGAGCTCTTTGTGGAGGGGGATCTTAGAAAGATCAGTGATCTGGTGCTCAGATCATAAATCTAATGGTTCCATTGGCTCCGAAAGGGGGGCAAAATTCTAAGACGCTTGGTTAGAAAGCTCTTAGTTCACTCCTTCTTCTTTTCTCTGTTCAAAGTGCTGTCCACTGCCTGTGAACTGCGATCACGACGCGCGCGATTTTGCAAATCCTCTCTTTATTTTTTTCTTTTTATAAAATCTCAAAACTAACTAAAATATCACTTATCTTTTCTTTTTAAATGGCATCCAGTTCTAAAAATCTCCATATCTTTTCTTTTAGGATAATATCTAAAGTATCTAGAATATACTAGTTTTGCCCAAAATCTAATATTTTTAGACCATCCAGACTATACACATTATCCTAGTGATTAATATAACTCATAAGTTTCGTTCACGTTATAATTTACGTGAAGGGTGACTAAGGTCCTTTTCAATCCGAGAAAAATATCAGATTTATGACTCTCGATTTTTCTAAATAAAATATTTTAAATTAAATAAAAATTATTACTAATTAATGTTAGTTAGTTTTTACCTTAGTTAGTCTTTAGTTAATAATCTTACTAACTTATTAATTGACTAACCAACTTTCAAACTAACCAACTAACTTTTATTGTGCGGAGATATTACACAAAGATGTACAATTTCAAGCCTTAACTTGACTAGGCTGCCATAGAGCTAGTCTCTTGGTCCAACTTTGTATGCAAGGGGGGCAAAAGCCAGCAAGGGTAGAGATTCATCATTTGAGGGGGGTGTTGAGAAATAAACAAATGATGTATGCTGCAGGATGAGGTGCTTTGTATCCCATAAGCACAGTGAGGAGAGTGGAACAAGCTGGAAAGCTATAAAGACATGTACTTGGTTCATTTTTCAATGCAATGCTATTGTCCTTTCAATGCTTAAGGGTGCCAAATGGAAGCTTAAGGGTGCCAACTTATCCACCATTCAATGCTTCTAGATCTCAAAAGTAATTTCAGGACAGCAAACAGTCCTAGAGTTGACTTCAAATAAGGGGACATCAAGCCTAAATCCATTTCAGCCAACATGAATCCTAAGTCTATTCCTATGGATCTTTACAAAGAAAGAAAGGAGAAAGGCTTATGTTTCAAGTGTGGGGAAAAGTATACACATAATCATGCCTCAAAGTGTGTATACAAAAATGTCAAACCCAAGCTTCAGAGTATGTTAGTTTTTGAGGATTTTGAAGATGAGATGGATGAAGCTAATGCAATTGCACTTAATGCTGAAAATGAAGATCTTGAGGAAGAAGTTGGGCAAGAGTATTTCTATGATCCAGCCGACTCTTTTCCTTTTGATCCAGGTGGAAGTATTCCTTTTGATCCAGGTGGGATTTGTCATGAGCCACTTGCTGCCACTAATTGTTCTATTTCCATGGATGCTTAGACAGGATCTAAGAGCCCTAATACACTCCATATGAAGGGTAACATTCATGAAAAGCCAGTGTTCATTCTGATAAACAGTGGTAGTACCCATATTTTTGTGAATAAGCCCATCATGGACAAGCTGAATTGTATTCCCACAAATTTACAACAGGCCATTAGAGTTCAAGCAGGCCATTAGGAAATTAGCATACAGATATGCCCACAGGTTTCTTTACAACTAGTTGAAAATTTTGAAGCAAAAGTAAACCTGATCACTTTGGAAATGGGGCCTATAGACATTGTACTCAGTTGTGATTGGTTGATGCATTAGGCAGGATCACTATGAATTTCTCACAGTTGTATATGGAGTTTATCTTCAATGGAGAGCTCATCCATTTACAAGGAATTCCTAGTAGATCAGATTTTCAGCTTATTACGATTCAACAACTCAAAAGGGAGTACAAGAGGCGCTCACAAATATTTGTTTTGCATTTGAATAAAGAGATGCAAGATCAACCCAATAATTCAGCAAACCATCCAGCCTTTATAGCTCTTCTTGAGGAGTATAGGGATTTGTTTGAGGTGCCTACTTCATTGCCTCCCAAGAGAGCAGTAGATCACCCTATTGATTTGGAGCCCAACTCAAAGACAATCAATAAGCCACCTTACAGATTATCAAAGTGTGAACGAGAGGAAGTAGCCAAGCAAATCAAGGAACTTCTTGAGATGGGATTCATTGAACCAAGTTCTTCACCTTATGCATCTCCTGTTCTATTAGCCAAAAAGAAAGATGGATCTTTCAGAATGTGCATTGACTACAAGGATCTTAATAAGATCACAGTGAAGAACATGTATGCGATACCCATGATTGATGATTTGCTTGATGAGCTCAAGGGGGCTCGATTCTTTACAAAGACTGATTTGAGATCAGGGTATCATCAGATTCGCATGCGAGAGGGTGATGAAGTCAAGACTGCTTTCAGGACTGATCAAGGGCTCTATCATTTCTTAGTGATGTCGTTTGGGCTTACAAATGCTCTAGCTACCTTCCAGAGCCTGATGAATAAGATTTTACAACCTTTCCTCTTTCAGTTTGTCTTGGTGTTCTTTGATAACATTCTGATCTACAGTAAGACTTTATAGGATCACTTGGCACATATGAGGAGGGTTTTTGATGGATTGAGACATCACAAGCTTTTTGCTAAGGAGAATAAGTGTTCTTTCATGCAGACTAAAGTGGAATACTTGGGACATATTGTCAATGAAAAAGGAATACAAGCTGATCCCAAGAAGGTGCAATGTATAAAAGATTGGCCAACACCCACTACTACTACTTCTCTTAGAGGATTCCTTGGTTTATCTTCATTCTATTGCCGATTCATCAAGCATTATATGGCCATTGCAGCTCCTTTGTGACTGATAGGTTGAAGAAGGAGGCTTTCTTTTGGGATGCTCTGCAGATAGTAGCTTCAACCAGTTAAAGGGTCTCCTTACCTTTGCTTCTATCTTAGTATGCCCGGACTTTTCCAAAGAATTTATCATATAGTGTGATGCTAGTGGCCGTGGCATTGGGGCTGTTTTGTTACAGGAGCATGGAGTGATTGCCTTTGAGAGTCGTAAGCTTACAGATAAAGAAATGGCCATGAATATTTATGACTAGGAGATGTTGGCTATCTTGCATGCAATTAATAAGTGGCACCATTACTTGTATGGCAGCCGATTCAGAGTACACAGTGACCACAGGGTTCTTAAGTATTTCCTTACTCAGTCCAATCTTACTCCTAAGCAGCATCGGTAAGTAGCTACACTACAGAATTATGATTTTGACATCACTCATATGAGGGGCAAAGACAATATAGTGGCTAAGTCTCTTTCTCGTACGTGGGCCTGCAAAGTTTCAGCTATGACTAAATTGTATAATGATTGGATTGAAGAATTACAGGAGGCTTATCGTTTGGATGAATAATTCAGCCATATTTTTCAAAAATTACAGCAAGGTCTTATGGAAGAAAACTCGCATTATCAGTTCAAAAATGGCCTTATTTGGTTGAAAGGCCAAAATTGTTATTCCTTCTACCTCTTCTTTTACACGGAAAATTATGGAGGAACTACATTCTTCGCCTTTAGCTAGACATTTAGGAGTTTTCAAGACCTATGACAGGATCAGTAAAAGTTTCTATTGGAAAGGACTGTGGAAAGATGTCAAGGACTTTGTCATGAACTGTATGCCTTAGCAAAATAAGGACAGTACCCATAAGCCAGGAGGTTTGTTATAGCCATTACCTATTCCTACAGGTAAATGGACTCATATTACTATGGATTTCATTACAGGCTTGCCTACTACCAAGAAGGGATGGAATAGTATATATGTGGTGGTAGATAGACTCACCAAGGTAGCCCATTTTATTCCAACCAAGATTCAGTTTACTGCCTCTCAAGTGGCCAGTCAGTTTATGGAGCAGATTTTTAGACTACATGGATTACCGCAGGTGATTGTTCATGATAGAGACTCAAAATTTATGAGCAACTTTTGGCAGGCGATATTTACATCTATGGGCACTAAATTGGCTCAATCTACGGCTTATCATCCACAAACTGAGGACAGATAGAAAGAGTCAATAAATGGTTGGAGACTTATCTTCGCCATTTCTGCTATGATGTCCAAACTTCATGGGATTCTTGGTTACACTTGCCTAAGTTTGCTTATAACAATTCTACCCACGCTAGTATTGGAGTTTCACTCTTCGAGGCTTTGTATGGTTACAAGGTGCACTTACCCATAGTCATCTTTAATGAAAGGATCAATCCTCATGGGAAGGAAGAGTTAGAAAGAATGCAAACCCTTCTTCAACAATGCAAGATGAATCTTAGGAAAGCTCAAGACCAAATGAAGATGTATGCTAATGAGAAGAGGTGGCCTTTAGAGTTCCAAGAAGGAGAGTTGGTCTTACTGAAGGTGCCCAAGTCCAGGTACTCTACATTAAAAGATGGATCTAGTAATAAGCTTGCTCACAGGTTTTATGGCCCTTACCGGATCCTTAAGCGTATTGGAGATTTGGCATACAGATTAGAGCTTCCCTCTTCCACAAAGATTCACAATGTCTTCCATGCTAGTCAGCTCAAGCCTTTTTATGGTGATCCAGTGGATATAGTTGATGAGCTGCCACCTATTGATGAAGAAGGTCTTATTTAGTACATCCCAGAGGCTGTTATAGGTCAGCGTGAAAAGAAGCTTCGATGTCATTCTATCGCAGAATATTTGATCAAATGGAGAGGTTTACCACCTGAGGAAGCTTCTTGGAGGTCTGATTCTATATTGGATGCGTTTCCTTTCTTAAGGGATACATTGGTGGTTGAAGCCTATTGATTATGGAGCTAGTGATGATGCAGACAAGATCAGGACAACACGTTGTTTTAGAACAGTTTTTATTGTGCCTAATTTTTAGAATTAAGCTATCTACATGGGCTTAAAGTACTCTTCAAGAGCTCCATTTTAATATATGGCACGCCTCATTTGGACACTTCTACTAGAAGTTATGGCAGATTTGGTCCAATAGGGTCTGTTTACACAGCAAGCTGTCTACTTCATTTTAAGATTATTTGTTGAAGATTTTATGGCTCCATATACTTTTAAAGTATTCCAGATCATGTATATAGCTGAGGTGTACTCTTGTTCTTCAATTTTAGTCCATATGGCTGGTCATATTTCATTCATTTTTCCATTTGTAAAGCTGTAAAAAACAGAGTAGTACTCTGTTCTATCCATCCTTTTCTAGTCTTTCAGGTTTGTTTCTGAAAACAGAAACTTTTGGGAAGGGATGGATTGTAAGAAGCTGGGAATAAGGACTTAGTGTAAAATAATATTGATATTATGCCATGTCACACTTACATTGGTATAAAAGGAGAGGACATGTAATTTTTCACATCTTTTTGACACATTAATACAATCACTGTCCTTCTCTCCCATCTTGCTCACAGCTTCCATGGCTTCTCTCTCTTTCATGTCTTTCTCTCTCCAAATCTAGTAATTCTCTCTCCTCATCACAGTCTTTCTCTCTCTTCCTACAGTCTTCTCTCTCCTCTTTCTCTCTCTCTCTAGTTCTCTCTCTGACAAACCCCCTCCCAAAGCAACCCACAAACTTGGTAGGAAGGGGGCGCCAGCGCCCCCTTAACCAACCCACAAACCCACCAAGAAGGGGTCGTTGACGGCCCCTTCACCAGTCCACAAACCTCGAACGCCACTCCAAGGCGCATGACTTAACCAACCCACAAATCCACCAGTAAGGGGACGCCGGCACCCCCTTAACCAACCCACAAACCTTGGGCGCCACTGCAGTTAAGTATTTTTTCAATTTAGGAAAAATCAAATAAAGCTTTTTGCTTTTTTTTTTGTCATTATATGAGAGATTCCTCCCCCGCCACCCAGAGAGAGAGTACACATGGACGGACATATTTAATTAATTATTTACTTAATTATTAATCACTATTGATTAATTAGTTAATTGTTTTTTCAATAAAAAAAATCAAATAATGCTTTTTGCTTTTTTTTTTTGTCTTTATATGAGTGAGAGAGAGTTAGTTAATTATTTTTTAACTTTAGGAAAAATCAAATAACGTTTTTTACTCTCTTTTTTGTCTTTATATGAGTGAGAGAGATTCCCCCCCCTCCCCCACACCAGAGAGAGAGCACGCACGCATGGATAGACCTTGGCAGGGACGGACACAGTGCGACAGGCGGGCAGACACAAGTAAGCGCTAAGAATCCCCTCCCCCCCCCCCAAACAACCCACAAACCTGCCAGGAAGGGGGCGTCGATGCCCCCTTAACCAACCCACGTACCTGCCAAGAAGGTTGCGCCAGTGCCCCCTTAACCAGTCCACAAACCTCGAGCGCCACTCCAAGGCGCACGACTTAACCAACCCACAAAACAGCCAGGAAGGAGGCACCAGTGCCCCCTTAACCAACCCACGAACCTCGAGCGCCACTGCAGTTAATTATTTTTTCAATTTAGGAAAAATAAAATAATACTTTTTGCTATTTTTTGTATTTATATGAGTGAGAGAGATTCCCCCCACCTAGAGAGAGAGCACACATGGACGGACATAGTTAATTAATGATTTACTTAATTATTAATTACTATTGATTAATTAGTTAATCATTTTTTCAAGTAAAAAAATCAAATAACACTTTTTGCTTTTTTTTTTTCATCTTTATATGAGTGAGAGAGATTCTCCCCACCCCCTTAACCAACCCACAAACCTTGGGCGCCATCACAATTAATTATTTTTTCAATTGAGAAAAAATCAAATAACGTTTTTTGTTTTTTTTTTTGTCTTTATATCAGTGTGAGAGAGATTCTCCCCCCCCCTCCCCCCACCTAGAGAGAGAGCATGCATAGACGGACATAGTTAATTAATTATTTGCTTAATTATTCATCACTATTGATTAATTAGTTAATCATTTTTTCCATTTACGAAAAAAAACAAATAAAGCTTTTTGCTCTTTTTTTTTGTCTTTATATGAGTGAGAGGATTCCCCCCTTCCTCCCCCCACACCCAAAGAGAGAGAGCACGCTCGGACGGATGGATGTTGGTGGGGATAGACGCAATGCGACAGGCGGGCAGACACAGGTAAGCGCCAAGAAACCCCCCCTCCCCCCCCGCCCCCAAACCAACCCACAAACCTGCCAGCAATGGGGCGTCGGTGCCCCCTCAACCAACCCACAAACCCACAAGGAAGGGGGTCTCGACACCCCCTTAACCAACCCACAAACCTTGGTTTCCACTCCAAGGCGCATGACTTAACCAACCCAAAACCTACCTATCACGTTGCTGTGCTACCGGGGGGGTTTGCTGCAGGGGGGAGGGAGAAACTAGGTCTTACCGGTTTTAGCCCTAGGCGATGCAATGAGGAAGGGAATCGTGGACATGGGGGCTAGGGTTAGTGTGCTTAGCCACACAGTGCTTCAGACTTGGGGAAACCCACCTGTTGAGACTGCTAGGTTTAATGTCACACAAGCAAACAGTATGAGAGTCAAGAAATTTCGGGGTGCTTAAGAATTGCCCAGTGAAGATCACAGGAGTCTAGTTCTCCGTCGACTTTATAGTCATGAAGGGAGTGGACTACAACATCCTATTACGCTGACCCTGGATGCGCAACGCTAGAGTCATCGAAGATTGGGGTAACGGCTTGATCTTCCTTGGCAATAGGACGGATGCCGTGAGAATAGAGATGGACACCTGGAAGACCTCACCAGTCGACTTAAATACCATCTCTGCTATGCTCAAGGGTAATGCTCAGGTGAAGAAGTCCTATGGGCCCTTGACCAAGTATATCCCATGCCCGGAGGACGAGCGAGATTGGATGCATGCCTTGCTACAATCGACCTGCCGTTCTCTGATCACGAGGTGTATGAGCAAGCCATCAAAACAATCGGCAAGGCTCACGACACACCTTTCGTACCAGTCTGCATGATGGCAAGAAGCCTTCGTGGAAAATCGAAGCCCGTCAATTTCCAGGTCCCAACCAACAAAAGAGAACTCCAGGAGATACTGGAATACCTAACAAACAAGCTAGCTGGCAGTCTAGCTGCAAATTTCAAACCACTCCAGGATCTCTTAGATGAATCCAAGTGGCAATGGACCAGAGTGCATGACTTAAACCTCATGTATAACTGGGCCCTGGTTCCTGACCAACAACCAAAGATATACCAAGCCCTAGGAGACGACGAGCAGTCTGATGAAGAGAATTCTAACGATGAATATGAAGACTGCCAACCCTTCAGTGATGAAAGTGAGGGTGAAGTAGATACCGTGGAATACGACACTGAAGGACAAGAAATAGAGCAAATACGCGTGGACTCCAAGCCGCAGAAAAAGAGTATCTTCAGGATGGAGAGAGGAGTCATGCACGTGGAATGTGATTGCACCTGGTTGGAACACGTAGGAGCCATAGACCTTGAGCAAGCAGGCCTAGCCCAGCCAGGAATGACATCAGTGCTTAGGACTGAATCACCATCTGAACTGCGCCCACCAGGGAAAACCACCTCTTCTATCAAAGACGGAGGGTTCGACTCTGAATCAGAGGTTAGTTCAGATAGTGATCCAGAAATCCCTAGGCCGCCCACAACCAGACGCACCAAGGGGACCTACCCATCCACCTGAGGCGTAGAGACGATCAAGGCAGAAAAAGGCAAAACAGCCCAGGGATACACAAATGATAGAACATCAAAAACTGCAGGACCTCCCTAAACGATTTATGAAATTCAAAAAAGGGGATAGGATGGTAGTTCTGTTAAGTGCCAAACGTCAAGCGCAGACGAGCGAATCAATCGAGGGACCAGCCCAGGTCAAAGAGGTGGACCTAGCTTAGGAAGGGGAAACACCCCGACCAGTCTTCATTGCCGAGGACTTGACTGATGAAGAAGAAATGAGTCTTGTCGCTCTCTTGCGAGAGTACATAGATGTGTTCACCTGGTCCTTAGAAGAGTTTAAGGGGATAGATCCGAGTGTCGTGACTCACAACATACCCATGACGCCAGAAGCAACGCCGGTCAAGCAGCGACCGTACCCTATGAATCCAAAACATGCTCATGCTGTCAAGGAAGAGATTGATAAGCTGATGAGAGCGGGATTCATCTACGAAATTGAGCACACAGACTAGATATCGCCCATAGTCATCGTGATGAAGAAGACTGGAAAAATCCGAGTGTGCGTCAATTACAAGAAGATGAACACTGCTACCAAGAGGGCCAACTATCCGTTGCCGTACACCGAGCACATGCTTGAGAGAGTGGCAGGCGAGGAAGCCTATAGTTTTTTGGACGGCTTCTCAGGGTACAACCAGGTGCAAGTGTATCCTACGGATAGGCATAAGACTGCCTTCACCACTGAGTGGGGCGTCTTTGCTTACATAGTCATGCCCTTTGGGTTGACTAATGCCCTTGCCACTTTCCAATGCCTCATGTGCACCATCTTTAAGGACATGCTTCGCAAGGAGTTAGAAGTCTTTGTCGATGACCTCTGTGTCCACTCGACCTAGATCGAACACCTAGACAAACTCTGAGCGGCCTTCGAGCGGTGTCGCTTATATCGTCTCTCCTTGAACCCCTTGAAGTGCCAGTTTTGGGTGAAGCATGGGTGCATCCTAGGGCATGTGGTGTCAAAGAACGGCATTGCCACTAACTTCTCGAAGGTCAGGGTCATTGTTGACCTTCCACCCCCAAACAACTACAAGGGAGTTCAATGCTTCCTAGGCCATACTGGATACTATTGGTGGTTTGTACTGAATTATGCGTTGATCGCCAGACCCTTGTACAAGCTGCTTATTGTCTTCGAATGGACTGAAGCATGCCAACGGGCATACGAAGAGTTGAAGAAGGCTCTAACCACAGCACCAATCCTACGAGCCCCAGATTGGACCATCACCTTCCATGTGCATATCGATGCTTCTAAGTTTAACGTGGGGGCAGTGTTGTGCCAACCTGGCGAACACAATTTAGACTATCCAGTGAGCTTTGCTAGCAGACAACTCACTGAGATGGAAATGAACTACTCGACGACGGAAAGAGAGGGATTAGCCATGGTGTTCGTTGTGAAGAAATTCCGGCATTATCTTTTGGCCACGCCCTTTACCTTCTTTGTGGACCATCAAGCCTTGCTCTATCTAGTAAACAAACCTTGTGCTACAGGACGCATAGCCCAATGGCTCCTTCTGCTTTTAGAGTTCAACTTCTCGGTGGTGGTACGGAAGGGAAAACAACATTACATGGATGATTACATGTCACGCATTCCCACCGGAGAAGCCAATGCATAACTGACTACACTAGTCGACTGGCGCTATAACTATGCCAGCTGTAAATAGGTGTAACAACCTGAATATAATAAGTAATGAGTCAGTGGCCATGTGAGAGTCATAATGACCACCGACGTGCTAAGTGTAGACGTGTGAACCCATCTAACCAGGCGGTCCATCATCAATGTCCGCATGTGTTGAGCTTGTCATCTCAACACTCCCCCTCAAGCTCAACTGCATCTCTGCAACTCTAAGTAAGCTTCGAAACTTTTGAAGCTTCTCTGTACCCAATGCCTTCGTGAAGATGTCAGCTATCTGGTCCTGTGTGCTGACATACACCAAGTCAATCTCACCTGCTAGTACCTTCTCTCTCACAAAGTGGTAGTGTACCTCAATATGTTTTGTCCTGGTATAGAACACAGGGTTCCTAGCCAACTGTATACTGCTCATGTTGTCACAATAAATGACAACTGGACCTTCCACCTGCACATCCAAATCAGCCAATAGCTTTTGCAGCCATACTACCTCACATGTTACAACAGCAACACCTCTATACTTAGCCTCTGTACTCGACAAAGCAACTGTAGATTGCTTTTTGCTGCTCCATGCAACTGCTGCACTACCAAGAGAGAACATGTATCCGCTGGTAGATCTTCTATTAGACATACTACCAGCCCAATCTGCATCTGTGTATCCAAACACCTGTACATCTGTACCTGCCTCATAGAAAAGTCCATAATCTAATGTGGACTTCACATATCTCAATATGCGTCTGACTGCATCCAAATGTGGCTTTCTAGGTACTTGCATAAACTGACTCACAAGACCAACAGCGTAGCTCAAGTCTGGCCTTGTAATGGTCATGTAGATCAAACTCCCCACTATCCTCCTGAACATAGTAGGGTCTTCTATCTCATCCCCAACATCAACACTCAGCTTTACATTCTGCTCCAACGGGACTGAAAGTGGTTTGCATGCAGTCATACCATACTTGGACAACATATCCAAGCCATACTGTCTTTGGGACAGCCATATACCATCATCACATCTGATCACCTCAATGCCAAGGAAGTACCTTAGCTCACCTAAATCCTTCATCTCAAACTTCATCTTCAAACAGCCCTTGACTTTAGCAATTCCACTATCACTATCACCTGTAATAATCAAGTCATCCACATAGATGACTATGATGACCAAACCTGCATCTCCCTTTCTCACATAAAGTGAGTGATCAGCATCAGAAACATAAAAGCCAATATTGACAAGATACTCTCTAATCTTGTCAGACCATGCTCTAGGTGCTTGCTTGAGCCCATAGAGTGCCTTCTTCAACTTGCACACATACGTGGGATGCTCTAAATCTTCATAACCTGCTGGCTGATCCATATACACTTCTTCCTGCAAATTACCATGCAAGAAGGCATTCTTTACATCCATTTGCTGCAACCTCCAACCTTTTGCTGCTGCCAAAGCAATCACACATCTGACAGTTGCCATCCTAGCAACTGGACTGAAGGTTTCATCATAATCTATGCCATATGTCTGGGCATAGCCTTTTGCAACCAGCCTAGCTTTGTACCTGCTAATAGAACCATCTGCATTGTGCTTAATCTTATAAACCCACTTACATCCAATAGCTTTCTTTCCCTTCGGCAATGATACTAGATCCCAAGTCTTATTGGCCTCTAATGCAGCCATCTCCTCATCCATTGCTGCATCCCAATGAGCATGACCAATAGCCTCCTCAAAACATGTGGGCTCAACATCCTCAACTAGTTTCACCATATAAGCATAATGGTGAGCTGCATAACCCTCAAAACCAAATCTTTTAACAGGGTATCTCATCCTGCTAGACCTGCGTATGACTGGATCACTCAATGGAGTCTTTGCATTAACACGTGCTCTCTGCACACCTGGAGTCCTCACTGAAGGAATGCCAAGCTCATCATCCAAGCTCTCTGAGCCACTAGAGTCTCCATCAAGAACTGGATCAATGCCTTCTGACACTTTATTCTTTCCTTTGTCTTTACCTGTAGTGCTACTAGATGCACTCGAAGATGTAGAGGTACTCCTTAGTCTCCCAGACCAAGGACTACCAGACGATGTCTCTGGTCCACTAAGAGTCCGTGATTCTTGCCTTTCAGCCTGCACATGAGTGTCATGATCATCATCAACATCCAATGCATCACCACTAGATGCATACCAACTGCTCATTTCATCAAAGATGACATCCCTGCTCACTCTGAACTTACATGTGACAGGGTTGTAACAGCGATACCCTTTCTGCTCTAAAGAGTATCCAATAAAGACACACTTTTCAGCCTTTGGATCCAGTTTCTTCCGCAACTCATCTGGCACATGAACATACGCAATGCAGCCAAATACTTTCAAGTGTGAAACATCAGGCTTCTTACCTGTAAAACATTCTTCGGGGGTCATACCATGAACTGCAGCTGTGGGAGTTCTGTTCATAATATAAACAGCAGTATGAACAGCCTCAGACCAAAAATGCTTAGGCATATTCTTTTCAGCCATCAAGGCGCATGCAACTTCTGCAATATGCCTGTTTTTCCTTTCTGCAACCCCATTTTGCTGTGGGGTATACCTGCATGTGAACTGTCTCTTTATCCCATGAGATCTCAGAAAATTACTGAACTCATTTGAGAGGTACTCTCCCCCTCCATCTGACCTCAGGCACTTTACTTTCAAGCCTGTTTCTCTTTCAACTGCAGCCTTGAAAGTTCTAAAGTGCTCAAATGCTTCACTCTCTTCCTTCATAAAATATACCCACAACTTTCTAGAACAATCATCAATGAATGTGACAAAGTATGAATTGCCTCCAAGAGATACATTTTGTGTAGGCCCCCAAATGTCTGTATGCACAACATCAAGGATATTTCTGCTTACATCTCTGTCATGTGAAAAGGGTTGTCTTGCCTGCTTACCAAACTGACATGCTTCACATACCTTCTGAAATTCTGCAACTTTAAAAGTAGGCAAACCTGTAACCAACCCTTTGGACTGCATTAATTTCAGCCTTTGTACATTTGCATGTCCAATGCATTTGTGCCAAATTTCAATGTCTGCAACAACACCTTTTCCTTTGGCATACATAGCCGCATTCATAGTAGGAATTCCAGCATCTAGAGTGAACATACGTCCAACTCTACTTCCCTTTGCTACCAACCTGCACTTGTCATTGAAGTCTTCTACAAAGCAGCCCTTTGCATTAAATCTGACTTGCAGCCCTTGCTCTACCATTTGACCGACTGACACCAAGTTCTTTGTAATAGATGGCACATGTAATACATCTGAAAGACTCTTTGTCTTACCATCATGCAAAGACAAGGGAACTTTTCCAATATGTGAAATTGGGTGGCATGAGTCATCACCCGTCTGCACATAACCTGCATTCTGCAAATTCTGCATCTCTCCAAACCATTCTGCATGGCTGGTCATATGATTGGATGCACCTGAATCAACATACCAAACATCATCATGTGCTCCCTTTCCTGTAACAGCATTCAGCATATGCTGCATAACAAACAGACGTTCATTTTTGTCTTCATTCTGTCGTGAAGACGATGCATAGTTTCCTTGCTGCAACTTACCACTGCGGATATCATCTCTCTTAGCATAACATTGGGCTGCAATATGACCTGTTTTGCCACAGTAGTGGCACACAATACCAGAGTTGTTAGAACCTCTGTTCTGCCATCCACCTCTTCCTCTAAAGCTCCCCCTGCCTCTAAAGTTACCACGACCTCCTGAAACCTGCATATCGCCAAATTGCTGATTCAATCTGTTTTGCTGGTTGTCACTACCACGTCCTGTACCACGGCCTCTTGAAGAGAACCTGCCACGTCCCCTTCCTGAACTGGAGTAGAAAGCTTGGACCTGTTCACCACTTCTTTCAGATGTCTCACTCTGCATGTTGATCTCTTCAGTGATCATAAGGGAGACCAACTCATCGAAATCTGGAAATGGCTTTCTGACATATACAGAAGTTACAAAAGACTTCCAAGCCTTTTCATTGTTAAGTCCACCCAAGGTAGACGACACCAAATCATCATCATCGGGCATTGCATCAATCGCTGCCAATGCATCTGCAATGCTTCTTACCTTCAGTGCATACTCATTGATAGACATCTTCCCTTTCTTTAATGTATTCAACTCTTGCTTGAGTTGAATCTTTCGTGCCTTTGTATTTACAGAAAACATACTTTCAAGTATGGTCCAAGCTGCATATGAATTCTCTGCATTTCTAATGTGTCCTAGCATATTATTGTCAATTACTGCAGACAACCAATACATGACCTTTTTATCCTTTGCATTCCATTCCTTCCGTGCCTTTGTCTCTTCTGCAGTTGGAGGATCACTCATCTCCGGTTCCTTTTCTTCACCTGAAACAAACTCGTAGAGGCCTTTTCCAATAAGGAAGTTCGTGACACGGAACTTCCATGAAGGGTAGTTGTTCTTGTCGAGCTTCTCAATGATAGGGCTTCCACTGTTCTCTACCATTATCACAAAATTAATACCAACAGCAAGTAAATCTTCTGCAACCCTGGACCTGTAGTGCACAGCAATACACCAGACAGCCTTTTTAACTGTCTGCTCAACAATACATGCAATCTGCAACCTGTTTGCAGATAAACCTTGTGTTTACTCACTGGTAAACACCTTTGAACTTAAAGATCTGAAATCTGTAACCTGCGCACCCACTTTCGGTCAATACAGTCGAAGTCACAGCGTACCCTAAAACGGCTATCCGCAACCTTGCGGCTCTAAAACGGGCCCTGAAACGGCCTCAGATGCCCAAAATAACTGCGGTAAAGCCCTAAAGGGTTTATTTGCAGAATACACAGTGCTCTTCACGCACACCAAATCTCACTGCAATCTGAGATTTTTGCTCTGCCCTACTTCCAGTGCCTCCACAGGCACTATCGAAGAGAAAGAGTTGAAGGATGGGAGAGCTTCTTACCCGTGGCTTGCTTGCTCGAACCTTGCTTCTTCTCCTTTGCTTCAACCTTCGAAATCATCCTCTCTCAATGGCGCGGCTCTGATACCATGTCAAGAATCGCGTGATGGAGGGGGTTGCTCAAGATGCTGCGCCGAACACACACAAAATGCACAAGGAGAAGCTCACTCAAGAGACACGAAGAGAGATGGAGGCCAAAACGTTTTCTTGCTGATTTCTTCTTCTTCTTCCACACTCTTTACAATGTACACAAAGTATAGATAAGATACAACATAAAAGGAAAGTGGCCTACTAAGTCAAACAATGCATAACTGACTACACTAGTCGACTGGCGCTATAACTATGCCAGCTGTAAATAGGTGTAACAACCTGAATATAATAAGTAATGAGTCAGTGGCCATGTGAGAGTCATAATGACCACCGACGTGCTAAGTGTAGACGTGTGAACCCATCTAACCAGGCGGTCCATCATCAATGTCCGCATGTGTTGAGCTTGTCATCTCAACACGCTAGACAAGGTGTTGTTGATGAATTACCCGATGCCCATCTGTTTAACATTTCCAGCGAGAGAGATCTATTTAAGGCTAATCTAACACCATATTGGGCAAATGACATAGTCTAGGTGCTTGAGCATGGACTGCCCGACCGACCGATAGAAAAAGCCTGACTTAGGTGATTAATCCTTAAGATCCAACCCTATCAGCTGATTGCAGGCCAACTCTATAGGCTGGGGCAAGATGGATTGTTGCGCAGGTGCATATGCGAATATGAGATGCACGATGTGCTCTCAGAAACGCACGGCGGCATTGTCGAAGGGCACTTTAGCGGGGACACGACAGCACGAAAAGTGTCGTACTCTCAACTGTGGTGGCCCATGCTTTTCCACGACGCAGCACGATTCGTCAAGCATTGTGATGAGTGCCAGCGGGGACAAAGGTCCCAATTCGCAAGGATCAAATGGAATTAACCCCAGTTATTGCTCGACAACCCTTCGAAAAATGGGGAATTGATTTCATTGGACCCATCAGTCCTGCGGCACAGTATTCGCAGGCTAAGTACATCATTGTGGCCACGGATTACCTCACTAAATGGGCAAAAGTGCAAGCAACACGAAAAAACGACGCTAGAACGATGGCTAAGTTCTTATGGGAGCAAATGATTTCACGATTCGGCTGCCCCATCAAATTGGTTAGACCAAGGCACACACTTCATCAATGAAGTGATCGCACATCTCCTGTCCACCTTCCTCATCATCCATCGCAAATCCTCGCCATACTACCCTTAGGCAAACGGCCAAGCCGAATCAACGAATAAGATTCTTGTCAATGTCCTAACCAAGGTTGTCTCTGCTTCACGCAACGACTGGGACAACAAGCTGATGGCAGCTCTGTGGGCTTACCGAACAACTTATAAAACGGTTGTCAATCAAACCCCCTTTAGGCTAACATATGGAGCAGAAGCAATTCTACCATTACAACGACTGGGACAACAAGCTGATGGCAGCTCTGTGGGCTTACCGAACAGCTTATAAAACGGCTGTCAATCAAACCCCCTTTAGGCTGACATATGGAGCAGAAGCGATTCTACCATTAGAATTCTTCATTCCTAGCCTGAGAATAGCACTTCAAGAACGATGGGAAGGAAAGGAGGCATGGACGCAATGCCTAGTTGAGCTCAAACGCCTCCCGGAGACTCGTCTTCTAGCCACCCATGCGCTGATCTGTGAGAAAGCCCGACACAAGAGCTGGTTTGACCAGCACATCAAGCAGCGCGAGTTCGAATAGGGTGACTTAGTGCTCCTCTACTCAGTTAGGGGGCATAAGCAAAAAATGAAATTTAGAGGTCTTGGACCCTTCAAAGTTCGTGCAATCAGCCGAACAGGCAATGTCGAACTTGAGACTCTAGACGGATAGGCTTCTTCAATGGGAGTCATGTCAAGAAGTACAACCCTCCTACGCACCCTTTGCATGAGCCCCCGATGTTAGAACCGCTTGTCAAAGTATGAGTAGCCACAATCACTGAAAGCGACGACGAGGATGAGGAAGCCGTAGAACCCGCATACCTCCATATTACGGTCATGGCAAAACAAACATGCGCTTTCAACGCCTTGATCGACGAGGGAGCAGACTTCAATGTCTTAACCCATGATTATTGGACTCAACTTGGCAAACCACAACTTCAGCCCACTAATGCAAAATTAAGCCCATATGGGGCCCATTTCTACGCACTACTCGGCAAGTGCAAAGCAGCCGTTTATCGATTCTGAGACTGTTCCGATGATTTTTTACGTGTTGCCAAATGTTAAAAACGCAGGCACAGAGTCACTGCTAGGCCGAACTTTCAAAAAGCAGACCTCTGCAATGTTGATTACGCGTCGCAGCGCATCCACCTCGCAATAGGCAACGTTCACATTGTTGCAGCCTTCAACAAGGGCTACGCGACCTCATCCTGGGCCACAGAGCCACCGATAGAAACATATGTAGTCAAGTCTAAGGAGGGGGGTGGTGCGCGGCCGCCGCACCCCGAATTTCATAGACTGCAACCCATAGCAGCCAAAGCTAAGACCCCGCGCCTCGCCTTCAATGGATGCCTAAATAGCCGCAATAGCTGCCTCGGAGTCGACGCTCCTACCCTCATAAGACCAGAAACTCTAAACATAGGAGGCCCAAACGCAGTTACAGGTATAGACACATCATCAGTCAAAGATGGGTTTCCAAAGCCCTCTTGCACGCTCAAGGCTACTACGAGGGCAATTCTTGGATATGGATATCCAAGGCCCATACGGCCAAAGGCACCACTCGTACGCCAGCCTCAAGCTTGGTCATCCCAAAAACCATACAACCTCAATACCACAAGCCGCAGAGCTTCCATGACCCGCAACCATCCAGTTCACCCACGCGTGAACCCAAGAGAGTCGCCCGAGCCTATTGGCCCACGCGACAACCACTGTCACAAGAGGCATCACCTGCCAGAGTTGATCAGACTTTCCCAATCCATCCTGAAGTAGCAGGCCGTCACTTGAGGCTGCTGCTAACCCAGCCTTCATCCCAGCCACCCAATCGCAAGCTCAAGAACACTCATCACCGCAACTTTTCGTCGCCAAAGGCTCAAGTCCTACCAAACCCCAACCGCCCCGCAGACCTTAGGCCCTCTTACGAGAGGAAATCCTTTCTCTCACTAGCAGCAGATTTAGCTGAAGAAACAGGGGATGACGTGGTGGATTGCATTAAGCGACTGGACACCACCTTTGTGTCGCTAGCTCTGAGCTATGATTACCTTACTTAGGCCTATCGGACGATTCCTTCGCAACCAAAGTTCAAACGATGCCTTGTTCTTGGGAAACGTTTGAATTCGCATTTGCAAAAGCTGCTACCTTCGCTGCTAAATTGCTCAGCAGTGAGATCTCCAAAGAGCAAGCAATCAAACAACACCTCATCACGTCATATGATCAGCGAACCACTTCTACCATCACTGACCAAGAAGTGGCAGAGCTGTCAAGACTTGCTGAGATGAAATCTCAATTTTTAAGGCATTGGTACGCTCTTAGGTTGCAATGGGAAGTTGAAGGATGTCGAATAATGACCAACGCTGAGCAGCACCGTGCTATCAAAACAACAGAGTACGATCCCACATATGTCGCGCCAACCTCATATGGAGTGTTAACCACTCTTCAGGGCCATCCGATAGAAGAACACATCAAAGGGCACCCCTACCTCGACCGCTTGTTGACCGAGGAAGAGTTACACATTGCTAGCCGAGTCAACTCTGGTGACTTCCTAACAGATGCTCTCACATACATCACCCAAGTGGGGATTAAGCCCTATGATGTAGACCGCGAAGCCCAATTGAAATACAATCCCAATTTCTATACTTGGCTCCTTCACAAGTAACCCCTACACTTCCATGCCGAAAGCCCTTAACCTTCTGACCCTAAATCCTATAAAGGATTCTTCTCAAGCTAGAAGGGGAGGGGGTAAGGTGAATCAAATCAAAATCAGTAAATCAAGGGGTAAGGTGAATCAAATCAGAATCAGTAAATCAAATCAAAGTCAGTCAAACACATAGCCATATATTATAAAAAACGGATGGGGTAGGAAAAGGGCATGGAAACTTTGAAGTAAAGGGCAAAAAGTCAAAGTCTAAAAAGGAGAATCTGTATTAGATCTTAATGAATTCATTCAAAAGCATAGAATTTTTCTTTTTCAGCAAATTATTATGTCGCAAGCACTAATGAAAATTACGATTTATGATAGGAATTAAAAAAAAAGAGACGAAGAAAAGAAAAGCACGATCACTGCACCTAGGGGTCCTTAAGTTAGGCGTGTCCAGTGGCTTCGGTCGACTGGCTCCACTCCTAACCCCCTAGCCCTTTTTGCTCCCCCGCTTCACGCTTAGGGCACATCAAGGGTAGGACACACCTAGGGAGGTAACACTCACCTATGGTTAGACCTGTCACCCTAAGCCACTGGCACCACACCCCCTTGGCACAAATGGGGCCCTCAAGTGTGGGACATCACCCGGGCTCACGCCTGCGGTTAGACCCACCTCCCCATTCCACTTGCACGAGCACAATGCACCAACACGCTGAGGAACGCACTCCCCTTAGGTAAGTACCGCACCTTCTTCTTCAGGCACCCCAAAAGTGCCAAATCACCAACTTCGGAGGCCCTCGTCCACCCATGGCATCCAGTGAGCTGCTCCGACGAACATCATTCTTGAGCTTCCACAAGCACCTGAGTTTACATGTGGCCCTCACCCTTACACCAACACTGAAGTGCCATGGGACTAGCACCCGTCTAGGAGGGGGGTAATGTTAACCCCAAGTCGAGATGGATAAAAAATGAAGGAAAAGGCAAAAGGAAGATGGAAAAAGAGCAAAGACACGCAGGCGGCCTCTAAAGATGAACCGGGGCAAAAAGCGCAACTTTAAATAAAAAAGTGCCTCAAAAAACTCAGAAAACTCTTGTAAAAGAGCTCCAGGCTCCCTCCTGTGCCAATTGTAAAATATTAGATGGGTGTAGGCTAGAGGCACAAGGCTAGAAGAGAGAAATGGAAAAAGGACCTTGCCACAATGGTTGGTCATGTAAAAAAGGGATGGGCGCCCATGGGGTTTTAGGTTTTGTATATATAAAGTTCAAAAAGTGAATAAGAGATCATTCTTTGGTGTACGCTTGAAACAATAAGCGGTTCGTGGGTCTTGGCGGTTGAGCAAAGCTGAATCAAATCAAAATCAGTAAATCAAGGAGTAAGGTGAATCAAATCAGAATCAGTAAATCAAATCAAAGTTAGTCAAACACATAGCCATATATTATAAAAAATAGATGGGGTAGGAAAAGGGCATGAAAACTTTGAAGTAAAGGGTAAAAAGTCAAAGTATGAAAAGGAAAATCTGCATTAGATCTTAATGAATTCATTCAAAAGCATAGAGTTTTTCTTTTTCAGTAAATTATTATGTCGCAAGCACTAATGAAAATTATGGTTTATGACAGGAATAAAAAATGTCGTAGCAAGACCGAGCCCACTGACTCCCATTCACGGAAGAGGAGAGAACGCGGTACAGCATCACCTTGGAGAGCCGCGCCTACAATCAATTGAAATTCCGAACTATTCACAATGTAGAAGGATTAGTGGCCAAGGAAGAGGTAGCCAGGAGAGTCGTGGAAAGCTGCAACTTCAAGAAGTACCTGGAAAGTTTCGCACAAGAACCCGACCACACGAGCTGTGTGGAATTTCTCAGGTCCTACGACCCCGACAGCGAATGCGGCACCGTCATAGTGGGAAGAGGACAGAATGCTAAGCAAGTATTGGTTTGTTCAACCCCGGCCTTGGTGGAGAAGGCACTAGGACTGGAATCAAAGGTGGAAAAGAAGCAGAAGAGGGATGTATACGCCATGCTGGGGATGAGAAAGGAGGATGTGCTGACAAATGACAACATCAGTGTCCAGGACATTCCCAATGCAGAGATCAAGTTATAGGCGAAACTCATACATGCGCTCTTTTCCAGCCAATGCTACAACGCGTTGATGCACCGGATTAGCGTATCAATACTGGAGAATGTGGCCGTCCATACCCTGCACGAAGTCGACTGGAACGGCTACGTACGCAAGACCATCGACCAGGTAGCTCGAGCGCTAGCCTTAGGAAGCATGCCCGCAGGAGGAGAATCCCCAGTGTCGAAGGCCGCAGAAAGAAAGAGGGCCTCCTCCAAAGCCTCATTCATCACCTATGGGAGCATCTTAACGGCACTTATCCAAAAGGCCGTGAAGGAAGCGCAGGAGGCAAAAGAAGGGAAGGGGGAAGCACCCAATAGACCATCTCCTCATCAACACCAAGAGAGGTCTAGTGATAGGACTGAAACTGAGGAAGAAGGGGAGGAACAGGAAAGTAAGAAGCAGGTCAAGGAGACTGAGAAGAAGGCAACGCAAAGGAAAAAGAAAAAGGACGACGAGGGCCGCAGGAAAGAGAAAGAAGACTTGAAGAAGGCTAAGAGAGAGTCCCTTAGGGAGGCCAAAGAGAGGGAGAAGAAGAAAAAACAGGAAGAAGAAAAGGAAAGGGAGCAATTACAGAAGGCTAAGAAGGCATCGAAGCAGGAGGCAGAGGAGAGAAAAAGAAAGGAAAAGGAAGAAAAAGAGAAAAAGAAGGAAGAGCAGAGAAAAGCAAAAGAGGAAAGGCAAAAAAAGGCTAATGAAGAAGAGGAAGAACTAAGAAGGAAAGAGGAGGAGGACCTGGCTGAAGCTACACACCGGTCCATAGAACAGCAATGCAGAGCTGATGAACCAGGGAGTTTGAGCCCACATAGAGAAGAAAGGCCTGGGTCAAGTTCACAGGTGCCGGAGATTGTGCCGCCCGCCATCTCTGAGGGCAAGGGCAAGGCCCCAATCCACCCAATCCCTACTCTATTGGTGCCTCCCACCGAGCCAACCACCGTCACTCCTAGCATCCCCACCAGTGCAGACGTATCAAATCTTGTGGCATGGATGCAATATATCATTAACAAGGAGATAGCCCAGGGGACGAGCACTGAAACTATGGCTACAGGACAAAAGCGGCCGGCCACAGACGCCGAGTCTAGGCAAGATCCTAAGCGACAAAAGGTGGAGGCCTCAACAACACCCATTCAAACAACGATGACACCGGCGGCTAATTACGACGAATACGTTGCCGAGCTACTCGCAGTTGGAGAGAGCTAAGGAGGAGCAAAGGGTAGCTGTGGTTGAGTTGGCAACTGAGAAGGAATCAATAGCCACCTTCCAGCTTGACAAAACAAGGATGATAGCCATGCAACAAAGGGAGATCGCAGATCTCAAACATGAAATAAAGGCTAAGGATGACAGAGAGGAGCACTGGAGGCAGCAGCTCGAGAATGAAACACAGGAGCTGGTGAAGATGCAAAGAGAACATAAGCTCTTGATAATGCAATACTAGGAGCTCGTCACAAAAACTGCTAAAATTGAAGAACTCATGGTTGAGCTCAACGCCAAGGATGAGAAAAGAAAGCAGGACATGGAAGAGCAACAAGAAGAGATTGAGCGCCTAATCGGTTAGTTGAACTCTGAAAGAGAAGAACAGGAGAGGCTGATCAGGGAATTGGAGGACCAAGAGCAAAGACTCATGATATTGACCCTGAAGCAAGGGGAGAGCATGGAGGACATGAACAAGAAGGCAGAGGAGTGGGCAGTGCATAATGAAAAGAGGGTGAAGACACTGGCACGATGCCTCGCTCTGGCAGAAAAGGAAAAGATTATTGCAAAGAGCAAGGCAGAAGCCGCCCAACTGGCCTTCAATGCCCAACAAAAAGCCTTCCTCGATACCATCAGGGACACTACTTGCTCAGAGGAGGGAGAGCCGTTGGAGGTGGCACAAAGAAAGCTCAACATTGCACGAAGAGCCCTACACGCAGGACTACAATTGCCACCCCAACCTGCGGAGGTTAGGCTGAGCCTGGACGAGCAACAGAAGTACCTACTGCTAACTGGCCTAACCCCCTAGGAAGCGGATGCCCCAGGATATGAAGAGAGAGCACCACAGGGAAACCGACAGGGGGAGGAAGCCGAATTCGAAGTCGACGTGAACAGATTCGTGGAAGATGTGATCCCACAACCCCCCTCGCCGCACAATCAAGAACAACAACCACTTGACTCGCCCCTGGACAGACAAGCCACGCTCAAGGAGCAACGAAAAAGATTGGTGGAAGAAGCCAGGAAAAGGCTGCAGGCCAAGCCAGTCGTGCGGCCATCCGCATCCCTCCCACCATGCTCCGGTGACCTCCCAACGCAATTCCACGTGGAGCTGGTGGTCTGGGAACGGCAGGAAATCGAAAAGGACCCCTTCTCTTTCAGCTTCCTTATGCCTAACTGCCTGAGAAGGGTCCTGCCGATCAAAGTAATGGAGGAGGTGACGCGGCTGGCAGTCGACTAGGCCAAAAATGGCTGGATGATAGGGCAAGGACCCCCACTCTGTGGGGCACGGAGGAAGCAGAATTTTGGCAAGACAAAGTGTACGAAGTGCCACACACTGTAAGGGGCTACGACTACCAACCCCTCTGGAGAAGGCGAATATGCAATACCAACATGCTCGCCTGGATGGCATTTTGCAACACCCTACCCTACAAGAGGAACGACCCCACATTCATGGCGTATCCTCGTAGGGTAGGTGTGGATTTTGTCGCCACCCTCCATGGGAGACATGACTTCCCCGTCATCTACAATTCCAATGCCACCTCCTTCGAGGATGCTCTACTTTTTGATTTAGGAAGCCTAACCGACTCCATGACGCGCTTCCTTGTGGAATTCTCCTCCTGTCCCGATCTCGCTTTCATAACTACATGTAATTACCTTAGGCTCCTTAAGCTCCTACTCAAGCAAGATCCGACACTGCAAGAAAATGGCTTGCCTCCCCTCTTTTTTGATCCCAATGCTATTGATAGCTGTGCTATGGCCTGCTTAATGATGAGAGCTAGCCTACTACCTTCCTTTTGCCTAGCTCTCCTAGAGGATATAAGTGACAGCCAATTAATTCACTAGGTGTAATCACCCCTTCCTATCCACCACCTCTCTCCACGTCTGCATGAACCTGAAAGGGTACATGCAAAGCCACCAATTTTTACGCAAATCCATCCGCCCTCCCTCCCCCTCTCATTCCGATGATGAGAATTAGACTTGGTTGTCATACTCCTGATGTAATACTATCCCTAAACGTATAAAAAAAAAAGAGAGACGAAGAAAAGAAAAGAACAGAAGAAAAGAAAAGCACGATCACTGCACCTAGGGGTCCTTAAGTTAGGCATGTTCGGTGGCTTCGGTCGGCTGGCTCCACTCCTAACCCCCTAGCCCTTTTTGCTCCCCCGCTTCACGCTTAGGGCACATCAAGGGCAGGACACACCTAGGGAGGTAACACTCACCTATGGTTAGACCTGTCACCCTAAGCCATTGGCACCACACCCCCTTGGCACAAATGGGGCCCTCAAGTGTGGGACATCACCCAGGCTTGCCTGCGGTTAGACCCACCTCCCCATTCCACTAGCACGAGCACAATGCACCAACACGCTGAGGAACGCACTCCCCTTAGGTAGAGCACTGCACCTTCTTCTTCAGGCATCCCAAAAGCGCCAAATCACCAACTTTGGAGGCCCTCGTCCACCCATGGCATCCAATCAGCTGCTCCGACGAACATCATTCTTGAGCTTCCACAAGCACCTGAGTTTACATGTGGCCCTCACCCTTACACCAACACCGAAGTGCCATGGGACTGGCACCCGTCTAGGAGGGGGCAATGTTAACCCCAAGTCGAGATGGTGAAAAAATAAAGGAAAAAGCAAAAGGAAAATGAAAAAAAAGCAAAGACATACAAGCGGCCTCTAAAGATGAACCGGGGCAAAAAGCGCAACTTTAAATAAAAAGGCGCCTCAAAAAACTCGAAAAACTCTTGTAAAAGAGCGCCAGGCTCCCTCCTGTGCTAATTGTAAAATATTAGATGGGTGTAGGCTAGAGGCACAATGCTAGAAGAGGGAAATGGAAAAAGGACCTTGCCACAATGGCCAGTCATATAAAAAAGGGATGGGCGCCCATGGGGTTTTGGGGTTTGTATATATAAAGTTAAAAAAGTGAATAAAAGATCATTCTTTGGTGTGTGGCAACAAGAGTCTTCTTCTTCTTCTCTCCTTCTCATATTCTTGCTTGTGTGTGCTCTTAAGAGAGGGAGTGTGAGAGTGTGAGGGAGTGAGGGATCAAGAGGGTGAAGCTCTTCGCCATCTCCCCTTCTCTTCTTCTCTTCTCTTCTCTCTTCTTATGCGCGCGGCTATGGAGGATGGAGCTTGGAGGTGGAGGAGGCTTGAGGATGCTTGAACTTGCATCTAGAATCGTGGAGCTATCGGCGTGTGTGAGAGAGGAGGCAACTCATATCGGCACTAAGGTAAGCTCACTACACTCGTAGGATCGACGGTGCGTCGACTAGGTGAGAGATAGCCATTAGAGCTCCCTTGGAACGCTTGAAACAATAAGTGGTCCGTGGGTCTTGGCAGTTGAGCGAAAGCTCCCCCCCCCCCCCCACACACACACACACACACACACACACAAGAATTTATGTTTCAAAGTTTGAGTTTGGATGTTTGGGGATGGAAAGAGAGAAACTCAAGGAGGTTTTGAAAGGTTTGAGAAGATTTCGATGCTTTCGTGATTATTGACGCTACAACAAAAATAATAATATAGTATAGATTAGGAGTAAAAAACCTACAAAAACTAAGAACAGACTTGCAAATCAAAAAGTTTGAAGGTTTATGTATCCACTTTGAGAAAATGTTAACTATGAAACTCATATGGCTCCTTTACATTGATTAAGATTTGATATTAGAATCTCCATTTTGCTATGAGGTACTCTAATACTTATTAATATAGTACTCGAAAAAACCTAGGTTAAGTGTAATCTTACCTTTAAATTTTGAAATTTTCTTCTAAAACTCCAATTAAGACGTGAGAAAACCTTTAAATTTGGAATGACTTTTTAAGAAAAAGTTTCAAATATAGGTATTGCACCTCTTAAATTTTTCATTAAAGGTTTTTTTCACTAGTGCTCAAAAGAAAACCAAGGTTTAACATAACCCCACCTTTGAATTCTGAAATCCACTTGTTAATATATGAGAAAACCTTCAAAATTTGAATGATTTTAGTAAAAACCTTCAAACAAAGGGATTTTATCTCTTAAAATTTTCATTGAAAGGTTTTTCAACTTTTGAGATTTTTTTTTCCTTGAAGCATCAGAGTACACATGTATGGTCTCTTTAAAGTGAAGAGGTGAGAAGATCTTCCAAATTTGAAGGATGTTAAGCATAAATTTCAAGGATAGTAGGTGTAAAAACCTTTCGCCTCTTAAAATTTTGATTGAAAGGTTGATCCCCCCCCCCGAAAGGGACCATTGGAGCCTATATATATTGTGCTCTCTCTCTCTCTCTCCACACACACACACGCACACACACACTAGTGTTTCGCACTAGGAGCATGGGTCTTAGGGCACTAGTAAAGTGAAGATATTTTAAGCCCCTCCCCCTCCTCACCCCCTTCCTCCCTCCTCTCTCTAAACACATTCTATGCTAAGTATACCCTAAACATTAAACTTATTTCTTGCAAGATATAAACAACACACCACCTTTTATCGTTATTTTGTCACAACAAAGTAACACTTGTGTGCAAGAGAAACATGTAAATCATTGAAACTTCATCTCAAATTTTGATAGTAATCGTTAGTAAAACATGAACAAATATGAGAAAGTTTATAGCTTACAAAGAGCCTTTTCTCAAACTTTGTGGGTGCATCACTAGGTTTGCCATGCTCTTGTGCTTTGGGGATCAACTTATGGGCTTTGATAGACTCATGCAAGGCTCAAGAGTAGGTGTTAAGGTCCCTTCAAGCTTGGATGTGCGATGCTTCTCTCTCTCTCTCTCTCTCTCTCCTCATGTAGTCATAGAAATGAAGGATAGTTACCATTACTTTGTTAATGTTACCTACTTACTTTCAAAGCATTTACCTCTTAAAATTTTCATTGAAAAGTTTTTCGTCTTTTGGCTGGAGCCTATATAATGTGCTCTCTCTCTCTCTCTCTCTCTCTATTTGTATATACATACATGTAAAAGGCCTGACCTAAATAAATTTAAAAGGAACATTACAATGAATCAGGGAACTTGAGAGAGAGAGAGAGAGAGAGACAGAGTCGTCTAGAGAAGTCAGAAGAAGAGCAAGAAGACAACGAGGCGCAGGTCGGCTATGGCGATCTCAGTGCAGGGAGCAGGTCCGCAGGCTCTCTCGCTTCCTTCGTCTTCATCTCCTCTGTCCCGTTCGCGACCTTGGCCGGCCCTAGCAACGAGGCTCAGCTGCGTCCGATATTGCGGTGCCGCGTTGCCTCTCATCCGCTGCTCCGCCCACCCAAACGCCGCCGTCATTGTCGCCTCTGCAATCTGCAAAACCCTAACTGCGTTCCAGCAAGCAGCCGCGGCGTTTGCAAGCAAACAGGCGGCTGCCGCGGCCGTGGCCTCCACCTTCAACGGTGCAGCAGCAGCAGGAGCAGCGGCCGTGGCCCTGCGGAGCAGTACGCTGCCGCTGGCAGCCATTTCATCGGTGAACACGCCCCTGACGGTGGTGGCATCCGGCATGGCCAAATGGCTGGAGCTGTACAGTGGCGTCCTGATGGTGCGTGTGCTTCTGAGCTGGTTCCCCAACATCCCCTGGGAGCGCCAGCCCCTGCAGGCCATTCGCGACATGTGCGACCCCTACCTCAACCTCTTCCGCAACATTATCCCCCCGCTCTTCAACGCCCTTGATGTCAGCCCCCTCCTGGCCTTCTTAGTCTTGGGAGTCCTCACATCCATCTTGAACACAACCATCCATGCCTGAGGTGATTCCTATCCCTAGTCCTTCATCATTAGTACTTTTTCTTGTACATCAGAGCAGGTTGTGATTGTGATGGTGGCTTGTCACCTCTTGTATAAGGACCTACAGGTTATGTGAATTGAATTATTCAGACAGGTTATGTTATTCAACTGTTCACACAGGTTATGTTAATGCGTATGTATGCTTTGTTATTGGAGGATTGCCACCTCTGGTTTAAGGACCTGCAGGTTATGTTAATTCAACTGTTTGGACACGTTATGTGAATTCATCTGTTTAAACAGATTATGTACACTCAACTGGTTAGAAGGATCACTAACCTGCCTCACAAAAACATGTGCCTTGTTCTTTCCTTTTTGGTTCGTCTTCTTGGATCTTCAGGTTGGTTTAATGGCGCAGATGGTTCAATGTGCTTCCTACATGGGTTTAATCCTGCAAGGTAGCACCTCTCCATCTCTCGGACTGATAAGATTTTGATACTGATATTCTGTTTTGTGGTCTAACCTTGATCTTCTGTTTGGTCATTAGACTAGAGCACGAAAATTTTCAAGTTGTGTACTGCGGATACCAATGGTCATGGATGTGAGCTTCTCTGGCCTACTCTTGGATGTTAAACAAATCTCGTGAACATGCGCAACATGGAAAATGCTACGTCTTCTGCCCTGCAAATAGTTCATAGTACAAGAGAGAGCATATTTGTTTGGATGTATTTCTTGCAAGAGTTCTAGCTATAAGAGAGAGAAGGGAACATAAACAAGTTAAAAACTATCGAGTGAGTTTGGCATGGTGCCATGAGCCACCAAGTACAGGTTTAGCACGCTCATGTTGCATGTGTTACAAGCCAAGGGTTAAAAT
Organism: Lygodium microphyllum; assembly: GCF_053477565.2. Lineage (NCBI taxonomy): Eukaryota > Viridiplantae > Streptophyta > Polypodiopsida > Schizaeales > Lygodiaceae > Lygodium > Lygodium microphyllum. The sequence goes on along the minus strand of NC_141146.1, from coordinate 18,567,102 downwards.
GCAACATGATTTATTTACATAGTGGGTATTTTGTAATGTTACCTATTCCATTAGTTGTGGGATCCCTTACCTTGCATTCGTCAGTACTACGTGTTCTTTTTATATCGTCTCTTATATTATTTTTGGCATCCCTTGAGTTGAAGTTTGACGAGGAAAAGTGCGAGTTTGCATGAGTTCCATGTCTGTAGAAGTTTAATCTGCTCATGACAAGCTTAAAGAGTTAGGAAATACTATTTAGTAGCCATGCGACACACGCCATTACTAGGACAAACATTGGAGGAGGGTAGCACACAAGTAATCATCATGTCCTTGTTATGTATGGTCATGACTACAATGGCAAGTTGTAAAATGTGCCAGTTTCATGTAGGAATGTGATGTCATGATTTTATTGTAGTTTCCATGTAGTGATACAATACTATGTTTAGTCTCAAGTTCTAGCTTTGCTATACATGATAAGTATGTACTAGCATTTATTCAACAACAATGGGAATGCGCTAATATGTTTTCAACCATAATGGTGAGGGTGGTGATGGGTTGGTGGCCATCGCATAGGGTATAACTTAATTCCTACCATAATAATAATGATGGTGATGGTTGTTACTTCTTGTAGTTACATGTTACCAATTTGTCAATCATTGCTCATAGTTGGCTTGTTACTAATATATGGATTGTAAAAGTTGTTAAAAGTGATAGTCCAATATAACATGGAGTGGAACTTTTATGGTGTCATTATTGTGGCCTTGAATCTTTCTTTAGAAGCAACATGCTTTATGTTGGAGATCGTTATGGATATGTCCTTCAAGGTTATAGGTGTGGTCTTGAAGCCTTCCTTGGAAATGGGTGTGCTCCTTACAGAGGTCTAATTTTGCAAGGTAGCACCTTCCAATGTTTAGAACCATAGGATTTTGATACTGCTCTTGTATTTATGTTTTTGATCTTGAAAGGAAAGAGTTGCATGACATGTTTGTAGAGAATGTAGTCTTGAAGCTTATGGAGTTGGAATGCTACAATCCACATAAGATCACGAGGATAAAAGGTTGGATGGGAGCCAACGCCCAAGTTTGTTGTGTAGGAAGTGATGACCATACATAGGGTAGTAGTCTATTTCCCACCAATATGGTGATGCACTGATTGATTTTCAACCATGACGGTAATGGTTGGTAGTTATCACGTAGAGTATTGGACTATTCCCTACCATAGCGATAATGGTGTTGATTGTTATTGGTTCCTTGTATTTGCAAATTTTCAATCTAGTAAAATGGCATGGAGCTAGCTTGTTAGAAGTTAAGTTAATGGGCTCTCAACTTGAGAGAGATCTATCCTCTCTCTCTCTCTCTCTCTCTCTCTCTCTCTCTCTCTCTCTCTCTCTCTCTCTCGATCCAATTGTCAATTTATTGTGTATGACATTAACCTCTAGAAGCTAAGGTGTTACATCTTGCCTTGCAACTTGACGTGCATGGGCTTTAGCTCCTTGATGATCTAGTGATGGTTGTTGCTCCCACTTGGTCATCATGTACATGACCATTAACCACTATAAGCCAAGGGGCTACACCTTGCCTTGCAAACTTGATGCACATGGGCTTAAGCTCCTTGTGATCCAAGGACTTAATTTAGTGATGATTGGTGGTCCACTTCACTACCATATGCCTTGGTGAGAGTCTCTTTTTGGTTGGTAGAAGGGTGATCACAAGAATTTATTGTCAATGGGTTTGAACATGTATTGTTTGTATATATCGTAAGTTGATAGCATAGTATGCAACAACGTTGTGATGCATGTTGTGGGCAAGGGATATAGGGATGGTAGTGCTCTAAATTATAGATGATAAGGATGGTGGATTGACATGTTGATTGCATTCAAATAGGGGATCCAACTTACCATTCTCATGCTAGAGAGACAAATGTATCATGTAAATGGATTTTCGGGTAATGGTTACTTTCAAAAGTCCTATGTAGTTGAGGCCTAGCCAATGGAAAGCTTATACATGACATCTAGACTCCTAATGGATGAGAGAGCTTTTCAATTCTAAATTGGCAAATGATGAGGAATCAGCGAGGTCAAGACAATGGAAGCATAATGGTATACATGGCACTTAGAGCTTTAACAGAGGAGAGCTCTTTCATTCAAACTTAGCAAAATGATGAGGAATAGGTGAGGAATTGATCTTGAATTGTTGCTAAGTTTTGAGTGGTAAGAGTAAGTTACTTTTGGCCTCCTTCGAGTTTTGCATTGTAGCACTTACATTAGTAAGACGAGGAAGAAAATAAATCATGTCCTCTTACTAAAATTGATTTGATGAGATGGTGAATATAATGCAAATGTAGATGTTTAAAGGTTTAATAGGTTTGTGTTGAAAGTTGCATGTGAAATTACCGTCTAAGAGATGGTCCCAATTATATGGTATTTAAAATGACAGCGATGTTATTCTAGAAGTGCCCTTCAAAGGTGTTGAGACCATCACCATCACCATCACCATTACCTTTGTGCTGCTCTATCCATGCTCATTGAATTGCATCTCGAAAGGTATGGTATTTAAAATGATAGCGATGTTATTCTAGAAGTGCCCTTCAAAGGTGTTGAAACCATACCATCACCATCACCATCACCATCACCATCACCATCACCATCACCATTGTGCTGCACTATCCATGCTCATTGAATTGCATCTCGAAAGGTATGGTATTTAAAATGATCGCAATGTTATTCTAGAAGTGCCCTTCAAAGGTGTTGAAACCATCACCATCACCTTTGTGCTGCACTATCCATGCTCATTGAATTGCATCTCGAAAGTTTTCTCACTTCTTTGGAGGTTAAGGGCAAACCTAGCCATGTTGAAAACTAGGTTAGAGGTAATTAGGCCTCAAGTCTAATACTTTCACCAAAGTAAATATACACGTGCATGGTAGTGAAAATAAGTGTGCTTGTGTATGCACAGTTGTTCTTACTTATCTCTCTCTAGGAATATTTGTGGTCTACTCTTTCTTTATCAATACAAAAAGGACCATCAGTGTGTCACTAGAACAATTTGTTACAACAATTGTCCAGCTTAACTCAACTCATCATCTATTATTGAAAGAAAGTAGGCTATGTTGGAGACATGACCTTCTTTGGAAATTTTGAATTGAATGGTTATAATTTTCCTTCTAGTCCTTGGGACGCAATTGTGGATGCATTGGGGCTTATAAGTGCTCCGTTGATGTAACATGCTCCATGGTTGTCATAATCTTGCATTGAGATGCAATGACATGCCCCATTTTGACCCTGGAAGAGCCACATCTTATATATTTTTATGGGGTGCATTTTGGGCCAATGATTTAGCTTGAGAAAATGGTGTTTTGTCATTTTATCTCCCTTGCCAAGGGCTGTTATTGGATTAGTATGACTCGGCGGATGTGGTACATGAGTTGGTTGGTTAGGCTGTTATTTGGAGTTGAAGCATATTGGGTTATGTCATGCACATCATATATGATTTACTTACACCCATAACCTATGGGGTAGCACTTCTTTTAGCGCACGACATGCCCTCTCCACGATTGTTCTATCTTTGTGCTCAATGGATTTATGTTCTCAAGAGTGTATGATATCACTAGTGAACAATATCATGATTGGATAAAATTGTAGCAAATGCACTTGACATACGCTTTTCCCTTTGATTGAATCTAAGAGTTCACAACTTGTAATCACACAAGGGCTAATCTTAAACAATCATCAACAAGTGACAAAGATAGCATAGAAAAACCCAAGAAGAAGGGCAAGCGTTATTACAATGAAAAGATAAGGTAGCAGCTTAATCAATGTAAGAAGCAAATCGCCAAGGAAGCTAGAAGGAAGAGAGAGAGTGGTATGGCGATGAAAGATGATTTTTTGTTCAACCTTTTGTGGGACAATTGAGCTTTCTTCACATGTGATATGATCAATCTAAGGATGCACATGTTCTTAGTGTGAGAGATTTGGTGGACACTTTTCTTTGACAGTGGTGGTTCGCAACATCAACTCCAAGAGAGAGACATTTGGAAAATTTGACACGTGTATATGTTATGTATGATCATCCAATGAAAAGAACAGAAACCAACAATCTTGCCATTTCCTCTAGGCTTCAACTTGGTAACAAAACCCTTCTCATAAGTGAGTTGATCCAAGTTCTTACATGTATTCTCTTCCTACAACAAGTGCCCAATCAACTTAGTTACACATGATTTCCCCTCAAGGACAAAGTCAGGGAGGTGTGGAAGCCCAAATGGTGTTGGAAGAGAGTATAAGGTCATAGTGGCTATCTCTATGTCAGGAAGAACCTACATGATTTTCTCCTTGAAGTCTTGAATATATGTGGTTTATCTTTGCATTTAATATACTTCATCTATACGTGCTCGCTAAAGCTTGTGCTTCATAAAATGGAGGTGTGACTCTTGGTTAGAGGGGACCTTGGAGACTCTTGCCTTAGTATTAATGTGGGACATAGCTTCCAAAATTTTCATGCCACCTTGGAGGACTTGCATGAATGAATGTGCGGTATTGGACTCTTAAAGAGTAATAATTGACAAGGCTAGTGCATTCTTAGGGTTGTACTTCTTCTACTCTATAGTTGTGGAGTGATGGGGTAGCTCTTGCTACTTGTGGGAGAGTGTAGTGAGCAAAATTCATAGGTCTTACCTCATTGTACATCACATACTATCCATGCTCATTGAATTGCATCTCGAAAGGTATGGTATTTAAAATGATAGCGATGTTATTCTAGAAGTGCCCTTCAAAGGTGTTGAAACCATCACCATCACCATCACCATCACCATCACCATCACCATTACCTTTGTGCTGCACTATCCATGCTCATTGAATTGCATCTCGAAAGTTTTCTCACTTCTTTGGAGGTTAAGGGCAAACCTAGCCATGTTGAAAACTAGGTTAGAGGTAATTAGGCCTCAAGTCTAATACTTTCACCAAAGTAAATATACATGTGCATGGTAGTGAAAAATAAGTGTGCTTGTGTATGCACAGTTGTTCTTACTTATCTCTCTCTAGGAGCATTTGTGGTCTACTCTTTCTTTATCAATACAAAAAGGACCATCAGTGTGTCACTAGAACAATTTGTTACAACAATTGTCCAGCTTAACTCAACTCATCATCTATTATTGAAAGAAAGTAGGCTATGTTGGAGACATGAAATTCTTTGGAAATTTTGAATTGAATGGTTATAATTTTCCTTCTACTCCTTGGGACGCCATTGTGGATGCATTGGGGCTTATAAGTGCTCCGTTGATATAACATGCTCCATGGTTGTCATAATCTTGCATTGAGATGCAATGACATGCCCCATTTTGACCCTGGAAGAGCCACATCTTATATATTTTTATGGGGTGCATTTTGGGCCAATGATTTAGCTTGAGAAAATGGTGTTTTGTCATTTTATCTCCATTGGCAAGGGCTGTTATTGGATTAGTATGACTCAACGGATGTGGTACATGAGTTGGTTGGTTAGGCTGTTATTTGGAGTTGAAGCATATTGGGTTATGTCATGCACATCATATATGATTTACTTACACCCATAACCTATGGGGTAGCACTTCTTTTAGCGCACGACATGCCCTCTCCACGATTGTTCTATTTTTGTGCTCAATAGATTTATGTTCTCAAGAGTGTATGATATCACTAGTGAACAATATCATGATTGGATAAAATTGTAGCAAATGCACTTGACATACGCTTTTCCCTTTGATTGAATCTAAGAGTTCACAACTTGTAATCACACAAGGGCTAATCTTAAACAATCATCAACAAGTGACAAAGATAGCATAGAAAAACCCAAGAAGAAGGGCAAGCATTATTACAATGAAAAGATAAGGTAGCAGCTTAATCAATGTAAAAAGCAAATCGCCAAGGAAGCTAGAAGGAAGAGAGAGAGTGGTATGGCGATGAAAGATGATGCTTTGTTCAACCTTTTGTGGGACAATTGAGCTTTCTTCACATGTGATATGATCCATCTAAGGATGCACATGTTCTTACTGTGAGAGATTTGGTGGACACTTTTCTTTGACAGTGGTGGTTCGCAACATCAACTCCAAGAGAGAGACGTTTGGAAAATTTGACACATGTATATGTTGTGTATGATCATCCAATGAAAAGAACAGAAACCAACAATCTTGCCATTTCGTCTAGGCTTCAACTTGGTAACAAAACCCTTCTCATAAGTGAGTTGATCCAAGTTCTTACATGTATTCTCTTCCTACAACAAGTGCCCAATCAAATTAGTTACACATGATTTCCCCTCAAGGACAAAGTCAGGGAGGTGTGGAAGCCCAAATGGTGTCGGAAGAGAGTATAAGGTCATAGTGACTATCTCTATGTCAGGAAGGACCTACATGATTTTCTCCTTGAAGTCTTGAATATATGTGGTTTATCTTTGCATTTAATATACTTCATCTATACGTGCTCGCTAAAGCTTGTGCTTCATAAAATGGAGGTGTGACCCTTGGTTAGAGGATACCTTGGAGACTCTTGCCTTAGTATTAGTGTGGGACATAGCTTCCAAAATTTTCATGCCACCTTGGAGGACTTGCATGAATGAATGTGCGGTATTGGACTCTTAAAGAGTAATAATTGACAAGGCTAGTGCATTCTTAGGGTTGTACTTCTTCTACTCTATAGTTGTGGAGTGATGGGGTAGCTCTTGCTACTTGTGGGAGTGTAGTGAGAAAAATTCATAGGTCTTACCTCATTGTACATCACATACTATCCATGCTCATTGAATTGCATCTCGAAAGGTATGGTATTTAAAATGATAGCGATGTTATTCTAGAAGTGCCCTTCAAAGGTGTTGAAACCATCACCATCACCATCACCATCACCATTACCTTTGTGCTGCACTATCCATGCTCATTGAATTGCATCTCGAAAGTTTTCTCACTTCTTTGGAGGTTAAGGGCAAACCTAGCCATGTTGAAAACTAGGTTAGAGGTAATTAAGCCTCAAGTCTAATACTTTCACCAAAGTAAATATACATGTGCATGGTAGTGAAAAATAAGTGTGCTTGTGTATGCACAGTTGTTCTTACTTATCCCTCTCTAGGAGCATTTGTGGTCTACTCTTTCTTTATCAATACAAAAAGGACCATCAGTGTGTCACTAGAACAATTTGTTACAACAATTGTCCAGCTTAACTCAACTCATCATCTATTATTGAAAGAAAGTAGGCTATGTTGGAGACATGACCTTCTTTGGAAATTTTGAATTGAATGGTTATAATTTTCCTTCTAGTCCTTGAGACGCAATTGTGGATGCATTGGGGCTTATAAGTGCTCCGTTGATGTAACATGCTCCATGGTTGTCATAATCTTGCATTGAGATGCAATGACATGCCCCATTTTGACCCTGGAAGAGGCACATCTTATATATTTTTATGGGGTGCATTTTGGGCCAATGATTTAGCTTGAGAAAATGGTGTTTTGTCATTTTATCTCCCTTGCCAAGGGCTGTTATTGGATTAGTATGACTCGGCGGATGTGGTACATGAGTTGGTTGGTTAGGCTGTTATTTGGAGTTGAAGCATATTGGGTTATGTCATGCACATCATATATGATTTACTTACACCCATAACCTATGGGGTAGCACTTCTTTTAGTGCACGACATGCCCTCTCCACGATTGTTCTATCTTTGTGCTCAATGGATTTATGTTCTCAAGAGTGTATGATATCACTAGTGAACAATATCATGATTGGATAAAATTGTAGCAAATGCACTTGACATACGCTTTTCCCTTTGATTGAATCTAAGAGTTCACAACTTGTAATCACACAAGGGCTAATCTTAAACAATCATCAACAAGTGACAAAGATAGCATAGAGAAACCCAAGAAGAAGGGCAAGCGTTATTACAATGAAAAGATAAGGTAGCAGCTTAATCAATGTAAGAAGCAAATCGCCAAGGAAGCTAGAAGGAAGAGAGAGAGTGGTATGGCGATGAAAGATGATTTTTTGTTCAACCTTTTGTGGGACAATTGAGCTTTCTTCACATGTGATATGATCCATCTAAGGATGCACATGTTCTTAGTGTGAGAGATTTGGTGGAAATTTTTGTTTGACAGTGGTGGTTCGCAACATCAACTCCAAGAGAGAGACGTTTGGAAAATTTGACACGTGTATATGTTATCTATGATCATCCAATGAAAAGAACAGAAACCAACAATCTTGCCATTTCCTCTAGGCTTCAACTTGGTAACAAAACCCTTCTCATAAGTGAGTTGATCCAAGTTCTTACATGTATTCTCTTCCTACAACAAGTGCCCAATCAACTTAGTTACACATGATTTCCCCTCAAGGACAAAGTCAGGGAGGTGTGGAAGCCCAAATGGTGTTGGAAGAGAGTATAAGGTCATAGTGGCTATCTCCATGTCAGGAAGAACCTACATGATTTTCTCCTTGAAGTCTTGAATATATGTGGTTTATCTTTGCATTTAATATACTTCATCTATACGTGCTCGCTAAAGCTTGTGCTTCATAAAATGGAGGTGTGACTCTTGGTTAGAGGAGACCTTGTAGATTCTTGCCTTAGTATTAATGTGGGACATAGCTTCCAAAATTTTCATGCCACCTTGGAGGACTTGCATGAATGAATGTGCGGTATTGGACTCTTAAAGAGTAATAATTGACAAGGCTAGTGCATTCTTAGGGTTGTACTTCTTCTACTCTATAGTTGTGGAGTGATGGGGTAGCTCTTGCTACTTGTGGGAGAGTGTAGTGAGCAAAATTCATACGTCTTACCTCATTGTACATCACATACTATCCATGCTCATTGAATTGCATCTCGAAAGGTATGGTATTTAAAATGATAGCGATGTTATTCTAGAAGTGCCCTTCAAAGGTGTTGAAACCATCACCATCACCATCACCATCACCGTTACCTTTGTGCTGCACTATCCATGCTCATTGAATTGCATCTCGAAAGTTTTCTCACTTCTTTGGAGGTTAAGGGCAAACCTAGCCATGTTGAAAACTAGGTTAGAGGTAATTAGGCCTCAAGTCTAATACTTTCACCAAAGTAAATATAGATGTGCATGGTAGTGAAAAATAAGTGTGCTTGTGTATGCACAGTTGTTCTTACTTATCTCTCTCTAGGAGCATTTGTGGTCTACTCTTTCTTTATCAATACAAAAAGGACCATCAGTGTGTCACTAGAACAATTTGTTACACCAATTGTCCAGCTTAACTCAACTCATCATCTATTATTGAAAGAAAGTAGGCTATGTTGGAGACATGAACTTCTTTGGAAATTTTGAATTGAATGGTTATAATTTTCCTTCTAGTACTTGGGATGCCATTGTGGATGCATTGGGGCTTATAAGTGCTTCGTTGATGTAACATGCTCCATGGTTGTCATAATCTTGCATTCAGATGCAATGACATGCCCCATTTTGACCCTGGAAGAGCCACATCTTATATATTTTTATGGGGTGCATTTTGGGCCAATGATTTAGCTTGAGAAAATGGTGTTTTTTCATTTTATCTCCATTGGCAAGGGCTGCTATTGGATTAGTATGACTCAGCGGATGTGGTACATGAGTTGGTTGGTTAGGCTGTTATTTGGAGTTGAAGCATATTGGGTTATGTCATGCAAATCATATATGATTTACTTACACCCATAACCTATGGGGTAGCACTTCTTTTAGCGCACGACATGCCCTCTCCACGATTGTTCTATTTTTGTGCTCAATGGATTTATGTTCTCAAGAGTGTATGATATCACTAGTGAACAATATCATGATTGGATAAAATTGTAGCAAATGCACTTGACATACGCTTTTCCCTTTGATTGAATCTAAGAGGTCACAACTTGTAATCACAGAAGGGCTAATCTTAAACAATCATCAACAAGTGACAAAGATAGCATAGAAAAACCCAAGAAGAAGGGCAAGCGTTATTACAATGAAAAGATAAGGTAGCAGCTTAATCAATGTAAGAAGCAAATCGCCAAGGAAGCTAGAAGGAAGAGAGAGAGTGGTATGGCGATGAAAGATTATGCTTTGTTCAACCTTTTGTGGGGCAATTGAGCTTTCTTCACATGTGATATGATCCATCTAAGGATGCACATGTTCTTAGTGTGAGAGATTTGGTGGACACTTTTCTTTGACAGTGGTGGTTCGCAACATCAACTCCAAGAGAGAGACGTTTGGAAAATTTGACACGTGTATATGTTGTGTATGATCATCCAATGAAAATAACAGAAACCAACAATCTTGCCATTTCGTCTAGGCTTCAACTTGGTAACAAAACCCTTCTCATAAGTGAGTTGATCCAGGTTCTTACATGTATTCTCTTCCTACAACAAGTGCCCAATCAACTTAGTTACACATGGTTTCCCCTCAAGGACAAAGTCAGGGAGGTGTGGAAGCCCAAATGGTGTTGGAAGAGAGTATAAGGTCATAGTGACTATCTCTATGTCAGGAAGGACCTACATGATTTTCTCCTTGAAGTCTTGAATATATGTGGTTTATCTTTGCATTTAATATACTTCATCTATACGTGCTCGCTAAAGCTTGTGCTTCATAAAATGGAGATGTGACTCTTGGTTAGAGGAGACCTTGGAGACTCTTGCCTTAGTATTAGTGTGGGACATAGCTTCCAAAATTTTCGTGCCACCTTGGAGGACTTGCATGAATGAATGTGCGGTATTGGACTCTTAAAGAGTAATAATTGACAAGGCTAGTGCATTCTTAGGGTTGTACTTCTTCTACTCTATAGTTGTGGAGTGATGGGGTAGCTCTTGCTACTTGTGGGAGAGTGTAGTGAGCAAAATTCATAGGTCTTACCTCATTGTACATCACATACTATCCATGCTCATTGAATTGCATCTCGAAAGGTATGGTATTTAAAATGATAGCGATGTTATTCTAGAAGTGCCCTTCAAAGGTGTTGAAACCATCACCATCACCATCACCATCAGCATCACCATCACCATCACCATTACCTTTGTGCTGCACTATCCATGCTCATTGAATTGCATCTCGAAAGTTTTCTCACTTCTTTGGAGGTTAAGGGCAAACCTAGCCATGTTGAAAACTAGGTTAGAGGTAATTAGGCCTCAAGTCTAATACTTTCACCAAAGTAAATATACATGTGCATGGTAGTGAAAAATAAGTGTGCTTGTGTATGCACAGTTGTTCTTACTTATCTCTCTCTAGGAGCATTTGTGGTCTACTCTTTCTTTATCAATACAAAAAGGACCATCAGTGTGTCACTAGAACAATTTGTTACAACAATTGTCCAGCTTAACTCAACTCATCATCTATTATTGAAAGAAAGTAGGCTATGTTGGAGACATGAAATTCTTTGGAAATTTTGAATTGAATGGTTATAATTTTCTTTCTACTCCTTGGGACGCCATTGTGGATGCATTGGGGGTTATAAGTGCTCCGTTGATATAACATGCTCCATGGTTGCCATAATCTTGCATTGAGATGCAATGACATGCCCCATTTTGACCCTGGAAGAGCCACATCTTATATATTTTTATGGGGTGCATTTTGGGCCAATGATTTAGCTTGAGAAAATGGTGTTTTGTCATTTTATCTCCATTGGCAAGGGCTGTTATTGGATTAGTATGACTCAACGGATGTGGTACATGAGTTGGTTGGTTAGGCTGTTATTTGGAGTTGAAGCATATTGGGTTATGTCATGCACATCATATATGATTTACTTACACCCATAACCTATGGGGTAGCACTTCTTTTAGCGCACGACATGCCCTCTCCACGATTGTTCTATTTTTGTGCTCAATGGATTTATGTTCTCAAGAGTGTATGATATCACTAGTGAACAATATTTGGATTGGATAAAATTGTAGCAAATGCACTTGACATACGCTTTTCCCTTTGATTGAATCTAAGAGTTCACATTTGTAATCACACAAGGGCTAATCTTAAACAATCATCAACAAGTGACAAAGATAGCATAGAAAAACCCAAGAAGAAGGGCAAGCGTTATTACAATGAAAAGATAAGGTAGCAGCTTAATCAATGTAAGAAGCAAATCGCCAAGGAAGCTAGAAGGAAGAGAGAGAGTGGTATGGCGATGAAAGATTATGCTTTGTTCAACCTTTTGTGGGACAATTGAGCTTTCTTCACATGTGATATGATCCATCTAAGGATGCACATGTTCTTAGTGTGAGAGATTTGGTGGACACTTTTCTTTGACAGTGGTGGTTCGCAACATCAACTCCAAGAGAGAGACGTTTGGAAAATTTGACACGTGTATATGTTGTGTATGATCATCCAATGAAAATAACAGAAACCAACAATCTTGCCATTTCGTCTAGGCTTCAACTTGGTAACAAAACCCCTCATAAGTGAGTTGATCAAAGTTCTTACATGTATTCTCTTCCTACAACAAGTGCCCAATCAACTTAGTTACACATGATTTCCCCTCAAGGACAAAGTCAGGGAGGTGTGGAAGCCCAAATGGTGTTGGAAGAGAGTATAAGGTCATAGTGACTATCTCTATGTCAGGAAGGACCGACATGATTTTCTCCTTGAAGTCTTGAATATATGTGGTTTATCTTTGCATTTAATATACTTCATCTATACGTGCTCGCTAAAGCTTGTGCTTCATAAAATGGAGGTGTGACTCTTGGTTAGAGGAGACCTTGGAGACTCTTGCCTTAGTATTAGTGTGGGACATAGCTTCCAAAATTTTCATGCCACCTTGGAGGACTTGCATGAATGAATGTGCGGTATTGGACTCTTAAAGAGTAATAATTGACAAGGCTAGTGCATTCTTAGGGTTGTACTTCTTCTACTCTATAGTTGTGGAGTGATGGGGTAGCTCTTGCTACTTGTGGGAGAGTGTAGTGAGCAAAATTCATAGGTCTTACCTCATTGTACATCACATACTATCCATGCTCATTGAATTGCATCTCGAAAGGTATGGTATTTAAAATGATAGCGATGTTATTCTAGAAGTGCCCTTCAAAGGTGTTGAAACCATCACCATCACCATCACCATCACCATCAGCATCACCATCACCATTACCTTTGTGCTGCACTATCCATGCTCATTGAATTGCATCTCGAAAGTTTTCTCACTTCTTTGGAGGTTAAGGGCAAACCTAGCCATGTTGAAAACTAGGTTAGAGGTAATTAGGCCTCAAGTCTAATACTTTCACCAAAGTAAATATACATGTGCATGGTAGTGAAAAATAAGTGTGCTTGTGTATGCACAGTTGTTGTTACTTATCTCTCTCTAGGAGCATTTGTGGTCTACTCTTTCTTTATCAATACAAAAAGGACCATCAGTGTGTCACTAGAACAATTTGTTACAACAATTGTCCAGCTTAACTCAACTCATCATCTATTATTGAAAGAAAGTAGGCTATGTTGGAGACATGAACTTCTTTGGAAATTTTGAATTGAATGGTTATAATTTTACTTCTAGTACTTGTGACGCCATTGTGGATACATTGGGGCTTATAAGTGCTTCGTTGATGTAACATGCTCCATGGTTGTCATAATCTTGCATTGAGATGCAATGACATGCCCCATTTTGACCCTGGAAGAGCCACATCTTATATATTTTTATGGGGTGCATTTTGGGCCAATGATTTAGCTTGAGAAAATGGTGTTTTGTCATTTTATCTCCATTGGCAAGGGCTGCTATTGGATTAGTATGACTCAACGGATGTGGTACATGAGTTGGTTGGTTAGGCTGTTATTTGGAGTTGAAGCATATTGGGTTATGTCATGCACATCATATATGATTTACTTACACCCATAACCTATGGGGTAGCACTTCTTTTAGCGCACGATATGCCCTCTACACGATTGTGTATATGTTGTGTATATGTTGTGTATATGTTGTGTATGATCATCCAATGAAAAGAACAAAAACCAACAATCTTGCCATTTCCTCTAGGCTTCAACTTGGTAACAAAACCCTTCTCATAAGTGAGTTGATCCAAGTTCTTACATGTATTCTCTTCCTACAACAAGTGCCCAATCAACTTAGTTACACATGATTTCCCCTCAAGGACAAAGTCAGGGAGGTGTGGAAGCCCAAATGGTGTTGGAAGAGAGTATAAGGTCATAGTGACTATCTCTATGTCAGGAAGGACCTACATGATTTTCTCCTTGAAGTCTTGAATATATGTGGTTTATCTTTGCATTTAATATACTTCATCTATACGTGCTCGCTAAAGCTTGTGCTTCATAAAATGGAGGTGCGACTCTTGGTTAGAGGAGACCTTGGAGACTCTTGCCTTAGTATTAGTGTGGGACATAGCTTCCAAAATTTTCATGCCACCTTGGAGGACTTGCATGAATGAATGTGCGGTATTGGACTCTTAAAGAGTAATAATTGACAAGGCTAGTGCATTCTTAGGGTTGTACATCTTCTACTCTATAGTCGTGGACTGATGGGGTAGCTCTTGCTACTTGTGGGAGAGTGTAGTGAGCAAAATTCATAGGTCTTACCTCATTGTACATCACATACTATCCATGCTCATTGAATTGCATCTCGAAAGGTATGGTATTTAAAATGATAGCGATGTTATTCTAGAAGTGCCCTTCAAAGGTGTTGAAACCATCACCATCACCATCACCATCACCATCACCATCACCATCACCATTACCATCACCATCACCATTACCTTTGTGCTGCACTATCCATGCTCAATGAATTGCATCTCGAAAGTTTTCTCACTTCTTTGGAGGTTAAGGGCAAACCTAGCCATGTTGAAAACTAGGTTAGAGGTAATTAGGCCTCAAGTCTAATACTTTCACCAAAGTAAATATACATGTGCATGGTAGTGAAAAATAAGTGTGCTTGTGTATGCACAGTTGTTGTTACTTATCTCTCTCTAGGAGCATTTGTGGTCTACTCTTTCTTTATCAATACAAAAAGGACCATCAGTGTGTCACTAGAACAATTTGTTACACCAATTGTCCAGCTTAACTCAACTCATCATCTATTATTGAAAGAAAGTAGGCTATGTTGGAGACATGAACTTCTTTGGAAATTTTGAATTGAATGGTTATAATTTTCCTTCTAGTACTTGGGACGCCATTGTGGATGCATTGGGGCTTATAAGTGCTTCGTTGATGTAACATGCTCCATGGTTGTCATAATCTTGCATTGAGATGCAATGACATACCCCATTTTGACCCTGGAAGAGCCACATCTTATATATTTTTATGGGGTGCATTTTGGGCCAATGATTTAGCTTGAGAAAATGGTGTTTTTTCATTTTATCTCCATTGGCAAGGGCTGCTATTGGATTAGTATGACTCAGCGGATGTGGTACATGAGTTGGTTGGTGAGGCTGTTATTTGGAGTTGAAGCATATTGGGTTATGTCATGCACATCATATATGATTTACTTACACCCATAACCTATGGGGTAGCACTTCTTTTAGCGCACGATATGCCCTCTCCACGATTGTTCTATTTTTGTGCTCAATGGATTTATGTTCTCAAGAGTGTATGATATCACTAGTGAACAATATCATGATTGGATAAAATTGTAGCAAATGCACTTGACATACGCTTTTCCCTTTGATGGAATCTAAGAGTTCACAACTTGTAATCACACAAGGGCTAATCTTAAACAATCATCAACAAGTGACAAAGATAGCATAGAAAAACCCAAGAAGAAGGGCAAGCGTTATTACAATGAAAAGATAAGGTAGCAGCTTAATCAATGTAAGAAGCAAATCGCCAAGGAAGCTAGAAGGAAGAGAGAGAGTGGTATGGCGATGAAAGATGATGCTTTGTTCAACCTTTTGTGGGACAATTGAGCTTTCTTCACATGTGATATGATCCATCTAAGGATGCACATGTTCTTAGTGTGAGAGATTTGGTGGACACTTTTCTTTGACAGTGGTGGTTCGCAACATCAACTCCAAGAGAGAGACGTTTGGAAAATTTGACACGTGTATATGTTGTGTATGATCATCCAATGAAAAGAACAGAAACCAACAATCTTGCCATTTCGTCTAGGCTTCAACTTGGTAACAAAACCCTTCTCATAAGTGAGTTGATCCAAGTTCTTACATGTATTCTCTTCCTACAACAAGTGCCCAATCAACTTAGTTACACATGATTTCCCCTCAAGGACAAAGTCAGGGAGGTGTGGAAGCCCAAATGGTGTTGGAAGAGAGTATAAGGTCATAGTGACTATCTCTATGTCAGGAAGGACCTACATGATTTTCTCCTTGAAGTCTTGAATATATGTGGTTTATCTTTGCATTTAATATACTTCATCTATACGTGCTCGCTAAAGCTTGTGCTTCATAAAATGGAGGTGCGACTCTTGGTTAGAGGAGACCTTGGAGACTTTTGCCTTAGTATTACTGTGGGACATAGCTTCCAAAATTTTCGTGCCACCTTGGAGGACTTGCATGAATGAATGTGCGGTATTGGACTCTTAAAGAGTAATAATTGACAAGGCTAGTGCATTCTTAGGGTTGTACTTCGTCTACTCTATAGTCGTGGAGTGATGGGGTAGCTCTTGCTACTTGTGGGAGAGTGTAGTGAGCAAAATTCATAGGTCTTACCTCATTGTACATCACATACTATCCATGCTCATTGAATTGCATCTCGAAAGGTATGGTATTTAAAATGATAGCGATGTTATTCTAGAAGTGCCCTTCAAAGGTGTTGAAACCATCACCATCACCATCACCATCACCATCACCATCACCATCACCATCACCTTTGTGCTGCACTATCCATGCTCATTGAATTGCATATCGAAAGTTTTCTCACTTCTTTGGAGGTTAAGGGCAAACCTAGCCATGTTGAAAACTAGGTTAGAGGTAATTAGGCCTCAAGTCTAATACTTTCACCAAAGTAAATATACATGTGCATGGTAGTGAAAAATAAGTGTGCTTGTGTATGCACAGTTGTTCTTACTTATCTCTCTCTAGGAGCATTTGTGGTCTACTCTTTCTTTATCAATACAAAAAGGACCATCAGTGTGTCACTAGAACATTTTGTTACACCAATTGTCCAGCTTAACTCAACTCATCATCTATTATTGAAAGAAAGTAGGCAATGTTGGAGACATGAACTTCTTTGGAAATTTTGAATTGAATGGTTATAATTTACCTTCTAGTACTTGGGACGCCATTGTGGATGCATTGGGGCTTATAAGTGCTTCGTTGATGTAACATGCTCCATGGTTGTCATAATCTTGCATTGAGATGCAATGACATGCCCCATTTTGACCCTGGAAGAGCCACATCTTATATATTTTTATGGGGTGCATTTTGGGCCAATGATTTAGCTTGAGAAAATGGTGTTTTGTCATTTTATCTCCATTGGCAAGGGCTTCTATTGGATTAGTATGACTCAGCGGATGTGGTACATGAGTTGGTTGGTTAGGCTGTTATTTGGAGTTGAAGCATATTGGGTTATGTCATGCACATCATATATGATTTACTTACACCCATAACCTATGGGGTAGCACTTCTTTTAGCGCACGATATGCCCTCTCCACGATTGTTCTATTTTTGTGCTCAATGGATTTATGTTCTCAAGAGTGTATGATATCACTAGTGAACAATATCATGATTGGATAAAATTGTAGCAAATGCACTTGACATACGCTTTTCCCTTTGATTGAATCTAAGAGTTCACAACTTGTAATCACACAAGGGCTAATCTTAAACAATCATCAACAAGTGACAAAGATAGCATAGAAAAACCCAAGAAGAAGGGCAAGCGTTATTACAATGAAAAGATAATGTAGCAGCTTAATCAATGTAAGAAGCAAATCGCCAAGGAAGCTAGAAGGAAGAGAGAGAGTGGTATGGCGATGAAAGATGATGCTTTGTTCAACCTTTTGTGGGACAATTGAGCTTTCTTCACATGTGATATGATCCATCTAAGGATGCACATGTTCTTAGTGTGAGAGATTTGGTGGACACTTTTCTTTGACAGTGGTGGTTCGCAACATCAACTCCAAGAGAGAGACGTTTGGAAAATTTGACACGTGTATATGTTGTGTATGATCATCCAATGAAAAGAACAAAAACCAACAATCTTGCCATTTCCTCTAGGCTTCAACTTGGTAACAAAACCCTTCTCATAAGTGAGTTGATCCAAGTTCTTACATGTATTCTCTTCCTACAACAAGTGCCCAATCAACTTAGTTACACATGATTTCCCCTCAAGGACAAAGTCGGGGAGGTGTGGAAGCCCAAATGGTGTTGGAAGAGAGTATAAGGTCATAGTGACTATCTCTATGTCAGGAAGGACCTACATGATTTTCTCCTTGAAGTCTTGAATATATGTGGTTTATCTTTGCATTTAATATACTTCATCTATACGTGCTCGCTAAAGCTTGTGCTTCATAAAATGGAGGTGCGACTCTTGGTTAGAGGAGACCTTGGAGACTCTTGCCTTAGTATTAGTGTGGGACATAGCTTCCAAAATTTTCATGCCACCTTGGAGGACTTGCATGAATGAATGTGCGGTATTGGACTCTTAAAGAGTAATAATTGACAAGGCTAGTGCATTCTTAGGGTTGTACTTCTTCTACTCTATAGTCGTGGAGTGATGGGGTAGCTCTTGCTACTTGTGGGAGAGTGTAGTGAGCAAAATTCATAGGTCTTACCTCATTGTACATCACATACTATCCATGCTCATTGAATTGCATCTCGAAAGGTATGGTATTTAAAATGATAGCGATGTTATTCTAGAAGTGCCCTTCAAAGGTGTTGAAACCATCACCATCACCATCACCATCACCATCACCATCACCATCACCATCACCATCACCATCACCATTACCTTTGTGCTGCACTATCCATGCTCATTGAATTGCATCTCGAAAGTTTTCTCACTTCTTTGGAGGTTAAGGGCAAACCTAGCCATGTTGAAAACTAGGTTAGAGGTAATTAGGCCTCAAGTCTAATACTTTCACCAAAGTAAATATACATGTGCATGGTAGTGAAAAATAAGTGTGCTTGTGTATGCACAGTTGTTCTTACTTATCTCTCTCTAGGAGCATTTGTGGTCTACTCTTTCTTTATCAATACAAAAAGGACCATCAGTGTGTCACTAGAACAATTTGTTACACCAATTGTCCAGCTTAACTCAACTCATCATCTATTATTGAAAGAAAGTAGGCTATGTTGGAGACATGAACTTCTTTGGAAATTTTGAATTGAATGGTTATAATTTTCCTTCTAGTACTTGGGATGCCATTGTGGATGCATTGGGGCTTATAAGTGCTTCGTTGATGTAACATGCTCCATGGTTGTCATAATCTTGCATTGAGATGCAATGACATGCCCCATTTTGACCCTGGAAGAGCCACATCTTATATATTTTTATGGGGTGCATTTTGGGCCAATGATTTAGCTTGAGAAAATGGTGTTTTTTCATTTTATCTCCATTGGCAAGGGCTGCTATTGGATTAGTATGACTCAGCGGATGTGGTACATGAGTTGGTTGGTTAGGCTGTTATTTGGAGTTGAAGCATATTGGGTTATGTCATGCACATCATATATGATTTACTTACACCCATAACCTATGGGGTAGCACTTCTTTTAGCGCACGATATGCCCTCTCCACGATTGTTCTATTTTTGTGCTCAATGGATTTATGTTCTCAAGAGTGTATGATATCACTAGTGAACAATATCATGATTGGATAAAATTGTAGCAAATGCACTTGACATACGCTTTTCCCTTTGATTGAATCTAAGAGTTCACAACTTGTAATCACACAAGGGCTAATCTTAAACAATCATCAACAAGTGACAAAGATAGCATAGAAAAACCCAAGAAGAAGGGCAAGCGTTATTACAATGAAAAGATAATGTAGCAGCTTAATCAATGTAAGAAGCAAATCGCCAAGGAAGCTAGAAGGAAGAGAGAGAGTGGTATGGCGATGAAAGATGATGCTTTGTTCAACCTTTTGTGGGACAATTGAGCTTTCTTCACATGTGATATGATCCATCTAAGGATGCACATGTTCTTAGTGTGAGAGATTTGGTGGACACTTTTCTTTGACAGTGGTGGTTCGCAACATCAACTCCAAGAGAGAGACGTTTGGAAAATTTGACACGTGTATATGTTGTGTATGATCATCCAATGAAAATAACAGAAACCAACAATCTTGCCATTTCCTCTAGGCTTCAACTTGGTAACAAAACCCTTCTCATAAGTGAGTTGATCCAAGTTCTTACATGTATTCTCTTCCTACAACAAGTGCCCAATCAACTTAGTTACACATGATTTCCCCTCAAGGACAAAGTCAGGGAGGTGTGGAAGCCCAAATGGTGTTGGAAGAGAGTATAAGGTCATAGTGACTATCTCTATGTCAGGAAGGACCTACATGATTTTCTCCTTGAAGTCTTGAATATATGTGGTTTATCTTTGCATTTAATATACTTCATCTATACGTGCTCGCTAAAGCTTGTGCTTCATAAAATGGAGGTGCGACTCTTGGTTAGAGGAGACCTTGGAGACTCTTGCCTTAGTATTAGTGTGGGACATAGCTTCCAAAATTTTCATGCCACCTTGGAGGACTTGCATGAATGAATGTGGGGTATTGGACTCTTAAAGAGTAATAATTGACAAGGCTAGTGCATTCTTAGGGTTGTACTTCTTCTACTCTATAGTTGTGGAGTGATGGGGTAGCTCTTGCTACTTGTGGGAGAGTGTAGTGAGCAAAATTCATAGGTCTTACGTCATTTTACATCACATAGTCATACATTCTTAGCCACTATCGAGTTGCATACCATAAAGCTTTCGAATCAAGAGTTGGTACCATCCAAATTATTGTCATGAGTATTGGCATTATAGTAGAGTCACTAGAACTTTGATCCTTTTGAAAAATGCACAAATCTACCCACAAACTTCATATGCATCATTGTAAATTCTTCCATAGGTTACAATGTACATTGACAATTAGCACTACCCACAAATGCTTTCATTAGGGGAGTTTTGAGGTCTTGAAAATGCCCTGTAGGCGATCCTAGAGAGAGAAAATATTTTAGGAAATAAAATAATTTTTAAATTTTTTTAATATTTTGGTAAGTAAATATATAAAAAATTGTTAATAAGTCATTGTCGCGACATTCTCGTGGTCACATCAAACCTAGAAATCTAGGCCGCCATAAAGGTGACAAAGATTGTCATAATCAAGATCTTACTCATCCTCATTAAAGTGAAAACTAATATTCAATTTGAATTCTTTTTGACGTTTGATTACTTCCCTCCATTCTCACTCTCTTCTTTCTTTCCCATCCTTACTAGTTTCTTCTTCGTTTTCCTTCTTGTTTCTAATTCGCATACTTTTTCAATCCAATCTTCTAATCACAACCCTAGCTATGGATCAATCATCCAATGATCTCTGTAGCTCTAGTAAAAGGCCTCTCTATCGTCTTCATATTGAGTTGGATAGTGAGGATGAACCAATAAGGAAGGGAACAAAACCCATTACCGTTACAGAGTCTACGAAACATATACGCAGGTTTGAAGGAAAGAAAAATCTTGATCTTTGGTTAGATGGCATGCTATATTCCAAAGATCCTAGCAAAAATAGTACTCCGCCTTTCTATAATAGCTCTTGCTTGTTGAGGTTCATTGGTGATGGTTATAATGGCTTTCTAGGCTATACACTTAACTTGGTTGCAAAAAAGGATGTCCTGAAATTGGAGAACCTTCTTTTATCAAAACATAACAACGAGTTACTGTAGATGCTAGAAGGTTATCAACAGAGGATTCATTTGTTGGAGAAATGAATCAAATCTTATCAACAAAAGCAAACTATTTTAGGACTTCGAAATCGACAAAAGGCTCTTAGAAATATTGAGAGTCTCAGACCAGGAGGAGGTGGTTATAGTAAAAGAATCCAAGCAGCAATGTACATTTTTATCCACCTTAAAAATATGAAATATGACTTTGTTTATAATTAATTGTATTGATTTGTGATGTTGATTTTATTTAGATCTCTTCTTCAACCGAATACAAGTGAAAGAGATTCTTTCAAAGCATCTCAGTTTTATTATCATCTTATTCCTTCAATAGTTTCAAAAGATATTTTGGAGAAGAAATTTAAAAAGGCAAAGAAACAATACTTGGAGTCATTTATATCTCTCTTTGGATACTGAGTTAGTACAGAAGACACTAGATAATATTGGTATAAGTCGAGATGCTTATATATAACTTTTTCAGCTTTTACAGTCAAATATGAAGTAAGGATAGAACATAATTGCATACTTCCAAGGCCATCTATGATTAGAACTATTAGACAGAGAGTGAATAACAAGGTAATGGAGATTTTGGGTGAGTCTTTCCATATAAAGGCTAGCTTCAAGGGCAAGAAAAAGGAAGTTGGATTCAATGAATTTAATAATATTTTCTTTGACTTGCCTACCCTGCAATGCTTAATGATTAGATTCTATGACTTGTCACTAGAAGAGGCACAAGGAGTGGCTAGATTTGTGGTTAAACTTGATGAAAGTGAGATTCTAAAATGTACAAAACTAGAGAGGGTCTCTATTATCTGATGAATAGAGTACTTTCATCAGATCATTACAATCACTCAATGTCATTCAGTGTTCAATCGAAACACAACATCTAGTGGCTAGGAGCATTTGAAGTAGATGCAAAGGATTTTGATATATTGTATTGGGTTTTCATCGAACACCAATACCTGATGTTATTAAGAGACAACAAGCAGAAAAAGAGCTATTTGTTGAAGGATTTGGGAACTATAAGATTGAGTGGCACATAGCTGGTGACTTAAAGACACTTAAATGTATGCACAATGTATCAAAGGGAGCCAACTCTAGATCTCCTTGCCTATATTGCATGTCCCCAGCCAGAGAGTTGAACTCAAGCAATTGGAATAGAGCTCCCTCTAGGCACAACAAGGATCTATAGTTTAAGCCAGTCCTAGATATTCCTTTAGTGAATGTCCATATCTATACACTTCATGTACTTTGTAAGATAATTGAAAAGCTTGTTCATCTTTATATAGGATTTGCATGGAAGTTGAAGCCATTATCAGCTAGAACAGATGCTATAACAAAGATTGAAAAAGTCTTATTCAGAGCTATAAAAGCGCTATCATGCCGAAAAAGTAAGTGACACGTGGCACAACTTCCCAGGCAAAACAATCTTCAGTCACACGTGTGAAATTAACTACCTATTACAGCAGCCACACGTGTAAACCAATATCATTATAAACTCGATGTCGCCCACAAAAGAGTTTTTTCAAAGACAAAACCCTCTCTATGCTCAACCACACCAACACAAAGCTAATTTGATCGCAGTACAAAATTATTCTTCCACGCAAGGCTACCAAAGAAGGTTTCATTGACATCATATGCACTTAGCACTCAAGAATGTAAGTTTTTTTATAAAATATGAGTAAGTTCTGAATCACTTGAACACTTCTACTAAATCATCCCCAAAAATGCCAAATGTATGAAACACGATGGATGCTAGGTTTCTCTTGTCCACATGATGCCTCCTCGTGTTTCATACGACTAAGGCCTACAAGTTTCTCTTGTAACGTGGGTGCTAGGTTTCTTTTGTCCATTAAGGCCATACTCATGTTTCATGCATTTAACTTGATGCATGTTTTAGAACTTTGAAGGATAAATTTCGACTATGTAGTACATTGAAAGCATAAAATGTGCCTACTGAAAGCTATGAATGAGAAAAGGGAGGTAGATCCCCTAAATGGCTATGGATATGCCTTTTAAGAGCTGTGAATGAGAATAGGGAGGTAGATCCCATAACTGGCTATGGCTATGTAGGCTAGGGTTTGAGTTGCAATGGAGGAGAGATTGAGGAAAATCAGAGGCGAGGATGTTCCAGTGTCTCTAAATGCAATGTCAATAGAATTCTTCATTCTTCATTAATGTTATGCCTCTTAAATAGCCATATACATGATAGGTAGGATCATTAGCATGTCTTAATGGACAACCCTAAGGCATCGATACCTTTCTCTAAAAGTGGGGAGTGACTTCATGAACTACTCCACCTCCTTAACACTATACCGTTGCTTCTCAATCAACAAAATTGCAAATTACATACCAAGCAAAAGATCCAACTCACCTTCATGAATCAAGTTTGTTTCATTGTATACTAATGGGTAAGAGTGCATAGCCAAACAATATCTCATGTTAGCTTGAGTTAAAGATAAATTTCGACTATGTGGTAAATATGATGTGCAATGGTAGATGAGTTGAACATGACTAGGATTGCCATGTTTGTCATGTGACGTATGAAACATGAATGGTGTTATGTTCTTTTTTCTGAGTAAGGCCATATCACGTTTCATCCGTTTTGAGCCTGCATTATTCCCCCTGTGCAGTGTGAAACGCGATATGATGTCGAGTTCTCTCTGTCTTCAAGGCCTACTCGCGTTTCATACGTCTTTGTACCGTTTTAGTGAGACTGTATTTAGACTTTGTGATTATTGTTTGCCTATTGCTTTGTGATTTAAGATATATTGATATGAGAGATTAGAAAATCTTTCCTAATTTGTTAGTATTATCTGTTTTTTTGGATGCTCTAGATGGCTAGAACTAAGTCCACTACAAGGAAGTAGAAAGTTTATCCTAGAGATATTGCTTCAAAGATACATCAGTCCTCCAAGCCTTCCAAACTTTCAAGGAAATCAAAGCCAAGAAGAAGGTTCTCACAGCATGTGAGGTGCCTTAAGGAGATTAGAAGTACAATGAAGGCTCTGAATAATGCAATTCCAAAGATGTCTTTTCAGAGGATTGTCAGATAAATCTGTGACAAGCATAGTCTACACAGTTTTAGATGGACTAGGGCAGGTCTCAACTGTATTCAGGAGGCTAGGATTTTGTGATTGAGTTTTTCCAAGATTCTTATATTTGTGCGGCTCATGCACATAGACTTATGCTTATGGATAAAGACATGATTATTCTCAGGAGATTGAGATATAGGTTTTCAAAGGTCCTTGAGCCAGTCCCTCTTTGTGATGTTAAGGCTTTCAATATTTTAAAGTGCCTCCATATAGAAAGAAGAAAAATGATGTTGGTCTGAAGGTTGAAGATGTTACACATGAAAAGGACACAAGACAGCATGAGAAAGAGGAAAAGGCCACAGTAGAGCAGGGAGATAAATGGAGGGAGTTTAAAAGAAAGAAGGAAGAAAAAAAGGAAGTAGAAAATCTCCATCTTTTGAAGAGGAGTTATCTACACTTCTTGAAAGAGCTGACCCTAAGGGCTTCAATATTTCTTGCTTTTTACCTGCTGATATTAACAAGAGATCTGATATGATATTTTTGGACTCTAATTATGTTCAAATTCTCAAAAATAAAGTGAGAGAAGTAAATGACTCGATTCTTCTTGTTGGGATGAGGTATAGTTTACCAAAATTTGTTTAAACTCACCATATTTTTATAGCAATAAACTTTCATGTTGATGCTTACTATCTCCATTCCTTTGCTAGGTGTGTAATGTATGAGCTCCCCTTCGATATACAACAAAAGATTGAGGTTCTTGATCCATCCATCTCATACTATTTGAGGAGTGAGCTTGATGCAAGTGCTTTTGACCATTGGTTCAATCCAATTGACTTTGAATCTTTAGAGCTTCTTTTAATTCCATACAATGAAAAGTAAATAATTTGATATTTTTAAAGATATTATGAGATATTTTTTTTGCTAGATTATTGAAATATTTTTGTTTTCAATTCTCATTGGAGCCTAATTGGAATAGACTGTGTGGAGAGACAATGTTTCCTCATCAATTCTATAAAAAGAAGCCATGAAATGCCAAGTTGCAAGTTATATAATCTAGGGTCTCCTTGATATTTTGATCTTTTTTTGCAGGTAATCTAAATATTTTGATCTTTCTTTTGTAATAACTCTAAATTTTATTGCATTTTTTATACAGAGTTTGCAAAAGATTGATTGAAGTGCTAGAGAAAAGACATTCCATGCCTTTTGACTTACTTACAACAATGTAATGTAGACAAGTTGCAGTAAGTTCTTGATTAATATGGTTGGAACATACTAAGAAAATCTATTCTAAAAACTACCATAAACAAGTTACTCTTGTTGATTGCAGTGTCCTCATCAGGATGATAGTTACTCTTGTGGTTGGAGAGTAATTGTAAATGCCAGAAGATTAGTTCAGTTTATTTATCTCAATGATGATAAAATTATAAAGGTAATGTGAAACATATTGAACTTTAAGATAGAGTTTTATTGCAAAATAGTCCATTGTAAAAAATAACAATGAACTAAAAATATATATTTTACAAATGTATGACAGTTTACAAGGGATTGCTATACAAGTGAGCACATTTGGTATATAAGAGCAAAGCTCTTGAAGTACATAATGACCAATTATATACAACCGACAAGAAGTGGAGGCTTGGACATTAAAGGAGAGGAGGTGCATGTAGCTACAGCAGATGAAGCTATGCCTTCAACAACCAAAGCATCAAAGATAGGCAAAAGGACTCCTAGAAAGGATGTTCCTTCTATAAAAAAAAAGCTTTGTCTCAGATTGTAAGCCCTTTTGTATAATTCATGGAGATAGCTGACGAAAATTTGTACATGTATTTTATAAGTCATGGAGATAGATGACAAAAATTTGTACTACCACCAACATAATGCCATCGACTGTAATAAAAGCTAAGGATGAAATTTTGAGTAGCAATCATATATTTACAAGCTATAGAGTCTTGATCTATCTTACATATAATTTTCTGTTCTGTCCTAGTGTCCCATCCCTCATCAACAAATTGTATAATATGATCATGTGTTAGTCTCTTCACTAAAAGCATAGCCTTTGATTTTCTTATCTTAGCATTAGAAAGAAGTCAACAAATATATTAATAGGCATGAATAAAGTAACTTTGCTTAGCCTACTTGAGATACTAGGTTTTAATGCTCTCTGTATCTCAGAAAATATTTTACATCTATAGCCCTCACTAGTGGTGGCTGGTCTTGGCAAAGGCCACTCAAAGCTTGAAAAATCTAGCAAAGGAAGGGGGGATGTTGATCCCTATTGGCTACGCTGCATGGGGACAATATAAGAATGGTCATAGAAGAATATTCCATTCTTTGCAAGCTTTGTCTTCTTTCTACCTTTGTATATCTCTTCTCCAATCAAGCCATGCATCACATCAATCACATCAACAATAGACTCGCGACCGGTTGCCATTCCTCAAGATTAGAGGGATAGACATCTACAAGACAAATGAAAAAATGCTATAATGGAAAACCTTAAACCAAGCTCAAGAAAAGAAATAATTTAAGAATTAAATCCTTACAATTTGGTTTATACATTGGAAGATTTGAACTTCCAGGTTCCAAATATAGCTCTCTGTGCATAAGCACATGTTGCGCCAAAACCTCTTTTATGCTATTCTTATTTACTCCAAGATTAAAATCTTGGATTCTACCCAAGCAGAGATGAATGAGCTCTCATATCTTTGCCTTTTCCCATGTTTTGCATGTTGCATGGTGATGCAACTGCATTTGCTAATGATTGTAGGAATCCATCTTCCATCTTTTTGGAATGAGTTAAATACTGATATGGATGTGATTTGGTAGCTTGGACGCTTTGTTGAAGATCGAATTTCTGTATCCATGGAGAGAGAGAGAGAGAGAGAGAGAGAGAGAGAGAGAAGACTAGGCTACCACGAGAGGGACAAAAGAAAGGAGGGAAAAACACGAGAGGAACAAAAGAAAGGAGGGAAAAAAATATGTGCCAAGCTTTTTGCTAATTTGAATTTAGAGTAAACATGTCATAATCATTAATTCAGACATATCATTAAATAAAAGAGGTCGAGACTGTACATGATTAATGCAAAGAATGTCATAATCATGAATAGAAGAGGCTAAAAATAGATATTGATAATACAAATTCGTAATATTATTATATATGTATCTTTTTGTAAAATAAATTTGTCTTTTTTAAAATAGAAGTTCAGTTACGGAGGCTTTGCTCCTATTGGTCTAGAGCACTCTCTTTCTATCTCCTAAAAGGCATTTTGGAGACCTCAAAACTCCCCAAATGATTGATAAAAGCCCATCCTTGTCTCAAAAGGCATAAACCAAATGAAAATTGATCGTGCTTGAAAATATGGTCCTTAATGGCATGATGCCCAATGGATGCAAGCAAAATAGAACAAAATGAAGCTCCAAATGTAAGCAAAGACAAATTGAGCTCTAGATAAATGGGTGGTCAAATACCTTAGATGAGGACCTTCACATGATGGACTAAAAATGCACTCAAGAGTGCAAAAAGTGGGTTATTCCCATATAATATCACTTGGAACAAGTCCAAAATAGCAATGATGATAGTCTTTAAAGCTTGAATATACTATCAAATTTGATGGTATAACTCTAAAATACCAAAATAGATGAGAAAAAGGAACCTTAAAATGTGTGCAGTTAGAACTCTTAGGTCTTGAGGCCCTTAATAGTTTTTAATTGGTTTTGTAGATTCTATACATTTTAGTTGTTTCATTGACAACTATTTGAACATACTCTTTTCTTAGACCCTCTATATCATACCTCATGTTCTTACACCACTTTTTTCCTCCCCCCCTTACATTAAAAATTTTTTGAACTAAAAAAATGGGCCTTCTAAGGAATACCATGTCACAATATTCCCTAAAAAAGAGGGCACAATAAAATTTTTGCAAACAAGCTTCAAATTTGTTGGATTTTGAGGATGTAGATTTTACTCATTAGGATATTTCCAATAATATATGGCTTGATAGGGTTTGGAAGTGGGACAATGAAGTTATGCGAAACATTTCCTTTTGCTAGGGAATATTATTGTTATGTCATTTTCAAGGTTGATCTTTAGAGGCATAGATCATAGAAGTTGATATTCTCTTTTTGTAGCCATTTTGACAAATTCTTCAAAGCTAGATTGTGTGATCCTAGAAAGTATAAATAATATCTTATCTACATAACGACAATATTCCATAGGCAAAAATGACTTTTTTGTATAACTTAAGTGTCCCACTTCCAAACCCTATCAACCAATATATTATTGGAAAGATCCTAATGAGTAGAATCTACATCCTCAAACTTTGACAAATTTGGAGCTTGTTTGCAAAAAATTTATCATGTCCCCCTTTTTTAGGGAATATTGTGACATGGCATTTCTTAAAAGGCCCATTGTTGGGTTCGAAACTCCCATAATGCCTCTTTCATAATGCTTTCAATTCTCACCCCATTCTTGTCTCATTCATTAGCATGGAGGGTTCTTCTTTTACTATATTCATGGATTTTTTGGGGATAAACACATCTTGTTATCAGAAAGACCTCTTCAATGTTGAGATCTTGTATTATGATACAATACTCTAGCATGGGCCAAATATTAAAAGTCCTAGTGAATATATGCATCACCATTTGCAAGAATGTGTCATTGCAACATTTGAGGAATCCAAGGAGGATTGGATCCCTTGTAATCTCTCTCTATCTCCTTGTTATCTCCCAAAGTCTAATGTTCAGGCTTTCATGGTAGAAGCAACTGATATGATTGTAACTCTATACAAAATTTAATATTTTTGATGCTTTAATTTTCTTTGCTAGTTCCTTTCTTATGCATGGTAATATTCTCCATAACGTGTTTCATACTCATGTAACTCATTCATGATTTATTCTAATAGCATGAATAATAATTTTTTCAATCATGGACCCAACACTATGACCTATATACTACCCATGTATTGAACTAGGCATGGAACTACACTATCCTATTTTGTGGTTTTGACACACATGAGTGGCTTCCTTGTTAATGTGTATGTTCTCTCGGTAATGGAATCAAAATATTACACTTTATGAGCTTGATGTTGACACATTGGACACACTTATTATTTCAAGACTTTTGACGTATGCAATCTATGACTAGCTCTCACCTAGCCTACTCACATGAGGGATCCATATGAGATGGGAGAATGCGCTTACCTATACTTACCTCCTTCGTTGTATCCCACGTATTGGTTCACCTCATTCACGATCCAAGCGCATGCTCCTTCACCTTTGATCTCACTTCCTTATCGATGCTCTAGAAAGGAGATACTCAATGAGCTCAAGGAGAAGAAAAGAAGAAGAGGTTTCTTGCTCTCCACAACTCTCATCCTCTTGCACTTTTAACTCACATACTCTTGTCCATGAAGGCACTCACCACGGTGGGATAGAGAAGAGAAGATGGCATGTAAGGAGCTTCACACTCTATGTCCCTCTTTCTCACAAGCTCTGAACTCACTCTTCTTCACTCTCACTCTCAAGGCAACATGTTGCAAGGAATCAAGAAAAGCAAAGTTTGCACACACATGAATGGCCTTTTCCATCAATTCTCATCCTTGTTATATATGAAATTTAGGGTTAGTATTTTTCCATTCCCCTTAGGCTTTTTTCCCTTTTTGTGATCTTTTTGATCGGTCATGGCTCCTATTTTATACTCTAGGCCAAGGTCTTTAACTAGAAATTGACTAATACAAATGATAACCTCAAAATGCCAGTGATGGTTACAATTTTCACAACTAGGAGCTTGCCTCTCAATAAAATAATAACATATGTTCTCACAAATTCATTTCTTTTTTCAAAATTTGTAGGCTTCATTTCTCTTTGCAGTTAACAAAAGGCTAGACCCAAAGGTTATCATTTTGTAGTTAACAAAAGCCTAGACTTGTAGCTAAGGACTCACAAAGGTCATCATTTTGCAGCTAACAAAAGGCTAGACCCACAAATGTCATCATTTTTCCATCCAATCACATAGATCTCATTTGGCATACAAGTCATGACCCAAAGACTTCCTCATGATGGGGGCCTTACAACTTTGAGCACCATGGATCATTGGTGGTACCTTACAAGTGAGAGAGCATTCGACATATCTGATAGTCCATATATACTTTGATTACCAAATATTACTATACCAAGTGGGTGGAGGCTTGGCACTTGTAAGATAATATTGCTAACTTTGTTAGAGTTTGTCTATTCTAAGATATCATCACTTGTTATGGTTTCCCAATAGAGTTGGTCAATTACCGAGGTAGATTTGATCAATAATGTTACTCAAAGATTGATGGTCTTCTTCTTGATTATATTGATAAGAAGGCAAATGGGAAGGATTGGGATGTTAGATTACCATTCATATTGTGGGCACCAATGGGAAGGATTGGGATGTTAGATTACCATTCATATTGTGGGCTTATTGAACTATACATAAGATGGCTATGAACTTAGTTCCATTTACCTTGCTTTTGGTTTGTAGTCATTACCATGGGTTTTTGGTGCCTAATAGCATGCATCCCTCATATAATTTCTATCTCCTAATAGCATGCATCCCTTATACAGTTTCTATCTCCTAAATGGGCTTCAATTGTAGTAGAAGAAGTAAACTTACTGCCTATCCCAGAAATACAGGTGTCAATGTGGCAAGGTAGTGTTAGTGTTTAACAAAAGGATGGGTATGCTAAGGTCCCATGTCCTTGTGACTTGGCATTAAAAGGACACCATAGTTAGTATAGTCATGCATTTGACTTAAGTGGTTTATAGCTTGTACTCTTATCTTTATGTTAGTGTCCTAGGTCTTGCTTTGCACACATAGACACAATACTTGCCTTTTGCTTGCACTAAGCAAGCTGTCTATGTTCCACATCCTTATGGCTTGGCACTAACGGACACCATAATTAGTGTAATCATGCATCTGCCTTAAGTGGTTTATAGCTTGCACTCTCACTTTGTTGTCAGTAACCCATGTCTTTCTTGGCACATATAGACACAAGGCTTTCCTCATGTCTACACTAAGTGTGGTGGCTAGGTCCCATGCTTAAGGGACACTGTAACTAGTATAGTCATGCATCACACTTAAGTGATTTATAACTTGCACGTTAAGCTTAACACATTTGTAAGATAGGGAGGGAATCAGTTTCATTTAATTATAACCAACAAATTCATGAAGTGTAAATACTACAAAGTTAACAATGGAGAAAGGAAATATAAGTAAAGTGGATAAGAATTTTCTTGTCGAAGTATGTAAATACAGGTTGTTTAGAGTCATTTCACACTATGGAAGATGATGAGATGAGAGATGCATGTTGGAATCTTGGGAAAAGAGACATGTTAAGGTATAAGGTGATTTCTAAAACTAAAAGCATGAAGAAAATTAAGGCATTGAATATTTATTTAGGAAGATAGATTTAGATGTTGTTGTGACTAGATGGATTTGTAGCATGATTGGAAATCTTATGAGATCTAGGAGTATTAATAAATCTAGTGCTTAAGAAGAGTTTGATAGTAGTGAGAAAATACAAAGGTGAAATAAGTTGCCAAATGCAAATTTGGTAGAAGTATTATCAAAGCAATATCTTGGGATAAATGAATGCACTTTGCATATGGTGGAGTTTTGCAACTACTCGAATTATAGGATCAAAAGCATAGGATATCCATTCTCTTATTGCATGTATGCCTCATGTGTGTACCACCACTTGAGTGAAAACAAAATAGTCTTAGGAGAACAACTAGAGAAAGGTACATATGGTGTAGCCCTTAAAGTGAAAATTATAGGAGTTGTGGGGTTTGATCCTAATAGGATTTATGTTGGAAAGTATTATAGAGGGAAAATTTATAAAAGATAGAGAGCGCAATGTCAGGAGATTGTAATGCAAATTAGACACCAACTATTGGTGCATGTCATTGTAGCCATTGTTGATGACGAGCTGTTGTGGATTATTCAATGTACTTTAATGGTGGAAGTTTTTTAGACTTTATGACTCAACTCTTCTCATCATGTGGATAGTTCACAATATTTATCCATTCTTGTAGTGGAAAAAGAAGGTTGATGAGGATAGTCAATTAACAAGTGACCAAATTTTTCAAATTAATGTATTTTACAAATAGATATTATCTATTATGTATGAACTAATTTTGGAGATGTGCCAATTAGATTTTTGCAAAGTGGATGCAGACAGACTTGCATCCTAGCAATATTGTTTTATATTTTGTTAGTGATGTGTCATATAGGGAGAAGAGACTAGAGTAGATCTCTAGATTTCTCAAAGTAAAGAAGAGCGTAATGATGATGATACATATGCAAGAAGATTCAATCAATGCAAAGCAGAACATGTACAAAGGAAATGGTTTACTTCAAAGTTGCAAGATATCGCATTGAAGGGATGATACACACTACAGGCAGATATTTATGCACTTGGAGAGATTTTGAGAGAAATTTGTCATTTTCACAAGGATGCATTAGATTACTTTGACTTGAGTAAAGATATTTCTCCCTCCTTTCAAATCATTGGACACTTATCTTGGAATTTTGAAGATATAATGATCAATGTAAATTTTTTGATTAGGGTTTCTTTCAAAGAGATAAATGAGCTTGTTTGCAATTATCATGGTATAAATGGTGACTTAGCCATGTGCCTCTTTGAAGACTTGGAGCCATGTTCTATATGATCAGTTTGTTACACCATGTAAATCCCACTACCATACTTGTTATTGACTTGATTTTCAAATATTTTAGTCCAAGTCTCTATGAAATTCTTATTGCATGGTTGCATGTTTTGAAATACTATCTTTGTGCTGGTCAAGATAATGCATTTATTTGTGATAAACTACTACTTCTGGAGTGATGCAATAACTTATCACCTCTTATAGTATGTGTAGAGATTTTCTTGTATTAGAAATATCCTAGCCTTTGAAGCTTAGTCAATGTGATCAAATGGGAAGAATGTATTGTGGTGAATTTTACATCTTATAATCATTTCTAATGCTATGTATTGGTCTTTTCTATTGATAGCTTTTACTAGGTGGATAATTAAGTTTTTGCTAGATCAATTTCTTTCACATTTGTAAACTTAAAAAATGAAGTGCATTTTTCACTATATGCTCATGTTATATGGTGGATGAACTTAATAATTTATTTTGGTAATTTTAGTACATATTTCTTTCCTAAGAGAAGCTACTTGTATTTAGATATAAGGTTGATCATTCATGGCTTTAAGGACTTGCATGAAGGTTTTTTATTATAAGTCCAATGAGAAAAAGCTTTTGGGTTATGTCCAAGTTATAATTGATTCTACATATATTGCAATAAGACAAGAGGTTACATAATATGGGACTTTTTTGTGGTTCTTTTATATTCATAATTGATATGATGATGATGATGCTAAAGGTTGCATGCTAAACCTGATATAAGAAGAACATTGGCATGTAAAAAATATCAAGTTTATTGGTATAAAGAGGGATCCAAGCATGGTAGATGAGGTTGGGGATTAGGGCAGGCCCAAGAAATGCATGTGTGAAGGCTTAAAGGATACTATAGAAGTTGTAGACTTTAAAGCAAGCAATGAAGGTGATCATGGTCTCCATAAGTTGGGTGACAACCCAAAGCATGTTAGAAATATGCTCAAGGGAACATTGATTTCAAAATCTAGACTTGATAATTGGCTAAACCCATGTGAGAAAACTCCAAAGAAGTTGAGGGATCAAAACCCATTCAAAGATGGTAGGTTTGAGCTTGCCATGGAAGATCTCAATGGTACACCCTTGGGTCAAGTATGGTGCCATGAATGTGAAGATCATTATGGATCATGCATCATTTTGGTAGGCAATCCACTTATTCATGTATTTCTAATAACCCATGTATTAGAAGGTCAAGTGCATCTAAGAAGATATTTGATGAATTGAGGGTTAAAGGTGGAAGCAATATCTAGCTCAAAAGATGTAGAAGAAAGCAATGAAGATAACATGGTTGTAGTTTTAGCTATAGTAGAGGAGATGGATATTTTCAATAGCACTCATGAAGGCAAGTGACTTCTAGCCATTGAAACCTTGAGTAAAATGCTCTTTTCATGCACAACAGCTATTAGTGTATGGAAAAGCTAGCTTTGGGTGTTTTTGAAAATTGCTTTTGTATATGCATCTTAAAGCTTATTTATAATCATTTTGGACATTAATTTGTGAGAGTTTTGACTTGAAATCATGTATGTTGGAAGAGAGGGAGAGAGACAAAGTGGAGCGAAAGATGAGCCTTAGCTCATTGTTGTTCTTCTTCCATTATTCTTCCATCATACTAACTGAAAGAGACTTACACACATAGGTA
Source organism: Lygodium microphyllum (assembly GCF_053477565.2). Classification (NCBI taxonomy): domain Eukaryota; kingdom Viridiplantae; phylum Streptophyta; class Polypodiopsida; order Schizaeales; family Lygodiaceae; genus Lygodium; species Lygodium microphyllum. The sequence goes on along the minus strand of NC_141146.1, from coordinate 18,532,044 downwards.
TGACTAACCAAGACTAATTGTGGTTAAGTCACTGACTACACCGACTTATTGAATGTCACACATGTGTATAGCTATATCTAGCTAATGTCAGTCGCACACATAAAGATAGAATGACTGAAGAGTAACTAGAGCTTGATATTCTAACACTCCCTCTCAAGCTCAAACATTACACAAAACAATCCACTATGAATAGTCTTCGCCTAAGTTCTATTAGACACTAGAACAAACATCTCCATATAGACAATCAAAATCTTGTAGTACAGATTCAACATCTTACTCAAGGATTAGTAGAAGTTAAAAAATGAGAAATGGACACAATACTAAAAAATATATTGTTGTGAATAAGTATACTCATGACCATGAAAGGCATGCCATGACCATTGAAAAGATCACGCACTTGTCGACAAAAACATCTACACCCTACTCCATGGTACCCAAAGCAATCCATTCAGTGTTATCATATGCCTCCCATGCAAGTACTCAAAACATAGCTTCTTTAAAATCTAAAAAATATTTAATAAAAAATATATCCAACAACAATAATGTTCCTTCTAGAAGAGAAAAGTCCAACAAACCAATAAGAAATTAAATTTCTAACGGCACCAAAACACTAACCTCAACCACTATAAATTATGCCACCAACTCAAGTGCATCTACATCATCCAGCACCAACTCTAAGCAACACCTATCAATCAATCCAAAACCGACCATGCAAGGAGACAAGAGCTTGCATTTCATCTACATCATCAGATGCAAACAAAATGGAAAGGTCTATGTAGGTCGTCACACAACGAACGTTTAAAAAAGACTCCACCAACACAAAAGAAAACCTATCAAAAAGATGAAAAAGGACATCCAAACCTACCAACAGTTTGAAGAAAATTTTGAGGTTAGCATCGATGTGTTAGTGGATAGCATAGAAAAGGCCACAAAGCTAAATTAATAAACAATTCTAAAAAAGAATTCTACTGCAAGCTACAACAACCTAAACAAACACCCAACAAGATGTAAAAAATATCACTTTTTGAAGAGAAGAAACTTAATTTAGAATAATAATACATTGTACGCAATGTATTCCATGATCCATGACACTTAATAAATAAAGAAACCTATTCCACTTTGTACTTGATTCATATTTTCTACATCACCCAATCTAAATCCATGTCTCTATAAATAACAGCTGATCCGAGCATTCCATGCTCTAGGTGCTTGTTTCAGTCCATATAAAGCCTTTTTCAACTTACATACATGTGTAGGAAAGTCCGGGTGAACATACCCTTCAGGATGCTCCATATATACTTTTTCAACCAAATCACAGTTCAAGAAAGCATTCTTGACATCCATTTGCCATAATTTCCAGCCTTTGCATGCTGCCAAAGCAATGACAGTTCTGATTGTTGCCATTTTAGCCACCAGACTGAAAGTCTTCTCATAGTCAAGGCCATACTGCTGCACACACCCTTTTGCAACCAGCCTGGCCTTATAGCGCTCTAACGAACCATCTGACTTGCACTTAACTTTGTACACCCATTTGTAGCCAATGGGGACTTTGCCTTCAGGCAACTCAACCAATTTCCATGTCTCATTTTCAGCCAAGGCTGCATACTCCTCATCCATGGCAACACACCAGTTATCATCTGTAACTGCATCATCAAAATTTGTAGTTTCTTTGTAACTTGTCACACTAGCCATATATGCATAATGGCGGGCCGAATAACTAGTGTATGTAAACCTGTCAACTAGTTTTTTGACTCTCTCAGATCTCTGTAACTGTGGCTCACTCTGAGCTTGTTCTCACGGATTGGCCATGTGAATGTACAAAATTTGAAATCTATGCAGCAGAAGGAGATTATGCTTGGACTATCTAAGTTCAAGTATCATGATTTTGGACATGTATGTGATGCATGAAAAGCAGACATGGTTTCCATTTATGAGACATGTACGGAATAGCTCACGACCCTTGCAGTTGGTACATTCAGATGTATGGGGGGGGTCCGTCTCATAATGCTTCGTTTGGTGTGTGCTCGTTACTATGTATCCTTCATTTATGATTTCAACAGAGGTATAATTGGCTTTACATACTGAAACATAAGGATGCTATGTTTGATGCATTCAAGGACTTCAAGAAGCATGCTAAAAATGAGTTGAGCTGTAAAATTTCATGTCTCAAGAGTAATTATTCTGCCATCTCTTTGGCCTCTAGCAATCAATTTGCAGGCATTACCATATTCTTAAAAAAAGTATCCATCTTTATTAAATCTCACATGCAGATTCTGTTCTGCCATCTGTCCAACTGACAAAAGATTATCGGTTATTGTAGGTACATGTAGTACATCATGCATGCTCTTTTTCTTGCCATTAGGCATCAACAATCGAACAATTCCTGTGTGTTGAATGTCATGTTGGGTGTCATCCCCATTACCCACATAACCATGTCAACCTACAACCATCTCATCAAACCATTCTCCATGGGGTGTCATATGATTTGAAGCCCCTAAATCAATGTACCATCTCTCATCTCTGTTGTTCTGCCTAGATGCATTCTTAGACACATGCTTGCGTCGCTCAACATATAAACATTTCGCACAAAAGTCGCTCAAGGTACCAAATAAGCGTGTCCAGGAATGTACCATTGTCCTTACTTCTCTTTCTCCTAGACCCCACGACTAGCCTATGGCTTAGGGTGTCCTGTCTCTCACTCAATGTGGGTCAAGGTCCTAATGAAAACAATTGCTGTGCATCCAGGATTTCTGATACCTTTTAACATTTCCATGATGAATTTCATGATGTTATCATCGATATAATTAAAAGAAAAGGACAAATTATCGAAGAGTTGACACATGATATGATCCATCCTGATCATCAGGAACTCCGCTAGATGAAGCATAATTTCCATGCTGTCTACCCTTGACTTTTATATCTCCCTACTTCTTGTAACAATTCTTTGCAATGTGTCCATATCTGTCATAATAATGACAATCCTTATCTCTGTTTGACTAATCATTTGACTGCCATGAACCAGATCCATCACCTCTACCATGGGGTGATCTCTCTCTATCTCTAAAGCCGCCAGATCCATGCTGGCCCTATGTATTTTTGCCATGCCAGGCATTCTACTGATGCTGTCCATAAGCATTTTGAGTGTCTCCTCAACCTCGAAAAGATCCACGGCCTCTGCCACCTCTAGCATGATGGCTAGAGTAAAGAATAGTGTCTCTACTTTGAGATGTACTATAACTTGTATTCAGCCCAAGCTTAACTTCCTCATGCAGCAAAAAAGCAATCAACTCATCCCAATCAATGGATTTAGCTCTCACAAAAATAGACATATGAAATGCTTTATATTCTTTGCCAACTCCATTCAATGTCACTGCAATCATATCATCCTCAGACACTAAAGATCCAATGATGGCAAGCTGATCCGCTATGTTCTTGATCTTTGTAGTGTAGACTTGAATGCTTCTGCCATTCCTAGACATGCTATTGAACTGTTGCTTTAGTTGAATCTTTCTTGCATGTGTTACATTTCCATAATTCTTTACAAGTATGTCCCTTGCATCCTTTGGGGAACTGCATCTAGTAATCTATATAACCATAGCATTTGATATACATAAGGAAAACTAATGTAACACTTGCATGCTCTCTCAGTCCATAGCTTATGAGCCCTTTTCTGATCATTTGTCAAATTCCTTTCATGCATTTTAGGTTCAGCCTCATCACATGTACATAAGTCCTAATAACCTCTGCCAACCAAAATATTCTTCATATGGAACTTCCATAAAGAAAATTTTTTGTTATCCAGCTTTTCTTCCACAATTTGAGTGCTATTGTCAGTGCCTTGAGCATTTGCTATAATTGCAGCTTAGGTATTTAGTGATGTATACAACCTGTAAGTATGTGACTCCTTTTCCTACAGTTCAGGACCATTTTCATGCTATTCAGGACAATTTTCTGCAATTCAGGACAGTTTTCCTAACAACTTGCTTGCTGCAAAATGTATTCCAACAATGAAAAAACACAGTCAACTGAGCATAAACCAAGCTCAAATCGATTCAAAACATTCTATGGTAGTGGCAAAACATCCTAGCAACAAACTATGTCCATACAAGTATCAATGTTTGTATTGTATGCAAGTAGCAGTACCAAATACAGCCAACCCATTGCTATAACCAACAGTATTTTCTCTGTTAAAACAAGAGTATTCAGACCTTAAAACAACCCCAAAACATCTCATTCAGTTGTTACCACTCTATGCAGGAGTTGATACATGTCCAACCGGTCAGAATATATTGCATGTATGTCAAGTGAAGATGATATGTATCCTTCCTGCAGACAATAACCGGTCAATACCCTGGTATAACTAGTAGCAAATTAGTCCAAACTTTGGACTTTTAGCACTCACAATATCCCAAAAAACACTACCACTCAAGTGGTATGATCCAAGCATTTGTCAGTAGCAAATAAGCATAACAGATACTTCAACCTTGTATGTATATTGTTTCCAAATTCAGAACAGCAACCAATTCACTGTTTCCAGCTTGCAAATAAGCTCCAAAACTGAGCATTTAACACTCCAATATCATGCTCAAATGCATGATAATAAGGGCATATACATCGTTAGGATGAAATCCAACAGTGCCGCCCTGGAATCACCTGATGTTTACTGCAGTAAATAACCAGTCTGCACAGGTCTATGCTCAATATCTCAAAATCTGTGAGGAACTTGGAAAAATTTTCTTTTGAAAAGTTGTAAACCACGTCGAAACGGTCAATAGTAGGGGCCGTTTCTCCAAAACCATTTCTATAGCAAGATATAGCTTCTGCAAAAAAAAGGGCTACAAGCACAGTCTCCTTTGATGACGTTTTCTTCAGATTTGATGTCTTGATGTCAAATGGCCATTGCCAAGCCTTCAGGCTTGAGGCGTTCAAGCTCTGATACCATGTTGGAAGAGAGGAAGAGAGAAGAGTGGAGCGGAAGATGAGCTTCAGCTCATTGTTGTTCTTCTTCCATTATTCTTCCATCATACTAACTGAAAGAGACATACACACATAGGTATGACTAACCAAGACTAACTATGGTTAAGTCATTGACTACACCAACTTATTGAATGTCACACACATGTACAACTGTATCTAGCTAATGTCAGTCACACACATAAAAATAGACTGACTGAAGAGTAATGGGAGCTTGAAATTCTAACAATGTAGGATCTGTTTTGAAGCTTATTGAGGCAACCTTGGATGACTACAAGATTAAAGGGAGAGAAAGAGTTATATGCGAGTATGATAAAAAATGGTTGCATTTGTGCCCTCCAAGATCAAAATCACACACAATTATTATGGAGTATATAAAGTCAAAGTCTCACAAAAACCATCCACCAAACCGAGTAGTTATGACAAATGCTCAAGGGTGACCAATGAAACTTTTTGATATAGATCCATGATAAAAGTCAGTGAGCTCTTTTCTCCAGCCAACCAAAGGTTAAGGAAAGCATAGATAGATCAAGGAGATCTTAAATAATAGAGGAGAAAAGAAAGGCTTCTTCTTAAATACTCAATATGGCATCGATGGGCTAAGATTATGAGAGAAATAAAAGAGCCAATTGACTTGGAAGAAGCACTTGTAGATCTAGTATGGAGAGTAGCTATGCAAGCTAAGTATTATAGCATAATGAAGAATGTTACTTGGAGCTCATGGATGAAGGAAGATTATTGGTAGGGCCTAGAAGGTAAGTACAAGGCAGATGTGGTAGCCTAGGAAGTACAAAACTAGACTAGTTGCATAGGGATTCTCATAAGTTAAAGGATTTGATTTTCAAGAATCATTTTATCTAACTACTAAAATGACTAATATTCGCATAGTACTTGTAGTGGTTTCAAAATCAAAGGGAATAGATTTCATAATATTATTATAAATACGGCATGAAGGGCTGCCCGTGTCGGGGGGAGATTGAACCCAATCTTGAGTCGTTTCATCTTACTTTACCTTCTCTTTTAGTCTATTTTTAATTTCTCGAGTCATATGCAATTTTATGAGTAAAAGAGAGAAAGAGGGAGCTTGTTCCATTCGCTACGCGCAAACCACGCATCTGTTGTTCGCAACATGTGGCTCCTAAGAGACCCGCGTGTATGGAACTGTATGCCTTTGGCTAACCTTATATGTGATTCTTCATATTTTTCCACCACTTCTCAAAGATCCTGGGAATAGTACCTAGAGCAAGTACTACAAGATTAACATGGGAACATCTTTAATCTAACTAATAGGACTATGGGACTTTGCAAGCCATGCAAATGATTCTAGCTCATTGGGTTTTGTCCTCAAAGGGGATTCCCTTGCAAGGAGTAATAGGGGCCCACAAATGCATGTCATGGAAAACTAATAATAGCCTACAAGGTTTAGTTCATTGGCACTCATCACAATGCTTCACGAATTGCGTAGCATCTCAGAAGAGGTTAGGCCACCACAATGGGGACTGTAGCATCTTGCGGGCTGTCACATCTCCACTGAAATGTCCTCCTGCAATTCCATTGTGTGCCTCTGTCAGTACGCCATGCATCTCATGCTCACACACACATCTACATAGCAACCGGACCACTAGAAGATAGAATAGTGTGCACATTTTATCCACTTCCTTTTTTCCCTTAGGCCTACCACAAGTAGACTTGTCCCCCTACTAAACTTTACCTCCCCCTTGCCCACTCCCTCCCCCAACTTTTACCTCTCACAATAATGACTCCCATGCTAGGTGGGCCCCATAGGGCATCCAAAAGTTAGGCATAAGAATTGAAATTTTTCCTTCTCTCCCAAAAATCCCTCTTTTTCTCATTTCATATTGTATATAGTCAAAGAAATATTTTTTTTATGTTTCTCCAAGAATTGTTGCTTCTATTTGCATTCTTTTCTACATTCAACTAATCCTTCCATCAAATATAAAGTAAAAGCCATAGCCAAAAGATAATGTCGCAATTTCTTCACAATAAATACCATGGCCAAGCCCTCTCTTTCCACTGTCGAGTAATTAATTTCAGTCTCAGTGAGTTGTCTGCTAGCAAAACTCGCTGGATAATCTGGGTTGTGTTCACCAAGTTGGTACAACACATCTCCTATGGTGAATTTTGAAGCATCGATGTGCACATGGAACGTGAGTGTCCAGTCTGGGGATCGTAGTATCGTTGTGGTGGTTAGAACCTTTTTTAGTTCCTCATATGTGCATTGGAACTCCTGGTCCATTCGAATACAATCAACAGCTTATAGAGAGGTCTAGCAATCAATGTGTAGTTTAACACAAACCGTCGATAGTACCTGGTATGTCCTAAGAAGCACTGAACACCCTTGTAATCAGCTTGGGGTGGAAGATCGACAATGACCTTGATCTTCCAAAAAGCTGTGGCAATGCCATTCTTTGACACCACATGTCCTAGGATACATCCATGCTTCATCCAAAACTGACATTTCAAGGGATTCAATGAGAGGCGGTACAATCGACATCATTCAAAGACTGCTCGAATCCTACCTAAGTATTCTTGCCAAGAAGACTGAATGCACAAGTCGTCCATGAAAACTTCTAACTCCTCCTCATCATGTCTTTGAATATTGTACACATTAGTCGTTGGAAAGTGACTGGTGTGCTAGTTGATCCAAAAGGCATGACTATGTAGGCAAAGACTCCCCATTCAGTAATGAATGCCGTCTTATGCCTATCGTTAGGATACACTTGCACATGATTGTATCCCGAGAAGCCATCCAAGAAACTGTAGGCCCGATGTACAACAGTGGGTAATTATCTCTTTTTGTAGCTACATTTACTTTCTTGTAATTGACACACACTCGAATCTTTGCATTTTTCTTTAGGACGATGTGACTATGGGCAAGACCCTATCTGTGTGTTCAATTTTGTACATGAATCCTGCTCTCATCAATTTGTCAATTTCTTTCTTAACAACATGAGTGTGCTTTGGATTCATGGGATACGGTCGTTGTTTGACCGGTGTTGCGTCAAGTGTCATGGATATGTTGTGAGTCACTACACTCGGATCTACCCCTTTGAGCTATTCTAGGGACCAAGCAAAGATGTCTACATACTCTTGCAAGAGAGTAATAAGACTTGCCTCATCTTTCTCAGCCAAATCATTGGCTATAAAGACAAATCGTAGGATCTCCCCTTCCCTGGCTAAGTCAACCTCCTTGACCTTAGTGGGTCCCTCCATGGGTTGGCTTGCTTTCCCTTATCGTTTGGCTTCCAGCAAGATCACCACCCTATCTCCCATTTTGAGCTGTATGAACCGGTAGGTCTTGCGGTTTGTGTTGTTCCTCTGTCCATGTTTCTTTGCTTAGCATTTGTCATTCCTCCGTCAATCGTCGGCATCGTAGGTTAACAGGTAGGTCCCCCTTAGTGCGTCTAGTCTTGGGAGGCCGAGGTATTTCAAGATCACTATCTCAACTGACATTCGATTCGGAATCAAACTCTCCATTTTAGCTAAAAGAGGGGCTCTCTCTTGGAGGTCATAGCTCCGAAGGTGAGTTCATTCGCAGCAATGGTGTATCACTAGGCCTGCCTGCTCACAATCCATTGCACCTATGTGCTCCAACCAAGTTCGATCGCAGTCCTCACATCTGACTCCATCTCCAAGTGCACTATGCTTGTGTGGTTGCTTGTATTTTTTTGGTTACATGCCCCCCAATGTTGTACTCTAGGATATCCACTTCCTTTCTGCTCTCTCACTAGTGAAGGAACAACAATCCTCATACTTGACATCGAAGTTGTCTTCGTTAGGTTGCTCTTGAACCTCTTGGTTTTGACTACTCCCTTCTTGTTGGTCGAGAAGTAAGGCCCAATTGTAATTCAAGTTCAAATCGTGTACCTTGGACCATCGCCATTCACGCTCATCGAGGAGATCTTGGAGTGGCTTAAGGGTCATCTCGTAGGATTTCCAATCAACCTATTGGTTAACTATCCTAGGACCTCCTGGAGCTCGCGCCTATTGCTTGGGACTCAGAATGGAACAGGAGTGCATCTTCCATGTAGACTCCCGGTCATCATGCAAACTGGTACTGAAGGTGTATCCGTGAACTAATCAGTCGCCTTGAGGACTTGTTCGTACTCCTCAGTATCTGAGAATGGTAGGTCGATGGTAGCCAAAATGTGCATCCAATCCCGTTCGTCCTCCGGGCATGGGATATACTTGGTAAGGGCTCCATAGGATCCCCTAGACTGTTCGTCACCCTTTAGCATGGTGGAGATGGTGTCTAGGTTGGCTGGGGTAGTCTTTCAAGTGTCGATCTCTACTCTCATAGCTTCTGTTTGGTTGCCCAAGAAGATAAGACCATTTCCTCAGTCCTATACGACTCTCGCGTTGCGCATCTAGGGTTGGCCTAGCAAGATGTCGTAGTCCATTCCCTTCATGACAATGAAGTTATTTGATCCCTATGATCTTTACTAGCCAGTTTTTTAACACTCCAAATGGCTTCACCTTCATTCCATTTGCCAGTGTGATGTTAAATCTAGCAATCTCGACCGGTGGGTTGCCCCAAGTTTCGAGTATCGCATGGCTCAGTACACTCACTCTTGCCCCTGTGTCCACAATCCCCTTTTTGGTGACATCTCCCAATGCTAGGACTGGCAGGACTGTATGCATTTCCGTGCCTTCCCAAAAGGCATTGATGTGTAGGGATTTAGGTAGAGAGTGCAGAGTCAAGCTCGGTATTTGGGTTTCTGCATCATGCTCAGTCCAGCCTGTGGCAATTGGCTCATTTGGTTCTTCAACCCACTGCTTAAGCTCCTGCCATAGTGTTGGGTGCTGCCTAAGCAGGATGCCTAAGCTCAGAGTTATCGAAGTGGTCACTAGTGTATTGAGAAGGTTGCTAGTCACTCGGCTCTCTTCTAGGTCTATGGTTCTCGGCCAATGGCCTTGATTATTTTGCCAGCTTGAGGCGGTTAGAGACTTTTTCCAGGCAGTACAACTTGTGGTTCCATTGCTTCCCTTGGTTTTGATTGTGGGGGAGAGATTGGGGCGCCTATGCTTGAGAGATCGTCGATCTCCTTCTCCAATGTATGGGCTCAATGTCCTTTAGGTGCTCCTAGGCCGCCCTTACCCATTCTTTCACCTTCTTGATGGCTTCAAGTTGGCGCTTCGGGTTGGGGTACTCCCCAACCTTAGCACTTTCCTTTTCAGCCGTCTAAGGCAACGACATCTCTTCTTTTGCATCAATGGCTTTCTCTCCGACCGGCAGAGTTGTGGCACTTTCGGTTTTGAGGGTGACCTTAGCATATGGTCTCCTCTTCCTTCATTTTCGTATCCTCTTTCCAACTGAGGTTGCATCAAGGTTGCTAGGCCCTAGTAGTGATATGCCAGCCTGCTTCATTTGCACACGCGTCATGACATGCAATAGGATAGGTGTGGCCTCCCCGTCGAGTGTCTCGACACCGGACAACCCCAATGGAATCGTTGGCTCATTTACCAAACTAGAGGATGTTCTCCGCCTAGGGCAGTTGACAAAGAGATAAGAGATTCCACACTCAGCGCATCTCTAGTTAGCCTTATCTATGTTCGCTTGTTCCCTCTCAAGGGGGCAACATAAAGAAAAATGTCATGGGTGACCACAACTCCAACACACGATTAGTTCTTGGGTTTGCCCTCCTAGGCCTTTGCCTCTTCCTCTACCCAACGCCATCACTGGTATTGGTCGATAGTCCATGAGGATAGCGTTTCTATCCTCATCGTATGACACGTACGGGTTTACATAAGGCTCATCGTTGCTAGGCTTGTCCACATAGTGGACTCGAGTATCACTTGGTGAATGGGTCACGTAGGGTCCAGGTGGTCTAGGGATACCTGTAGGATTTATTTCTATCCTAGGGATTGTCGATTAAGCGTCATTTGGTGCAGAAAGAGCCAAGGGGACTTGCCTTCCAAAGATGTTCAGTGGCCTGTTCGCAAGGGAAGGTTGACCGTAAAGCTGTGGGTATGGGAGCCTCCGAGGTGATCGACACTGCATGGTGTCATGTCCGAACCTACCAAAATTAGCGCAAGGTCGTGACCTAGGGTCTTGAAAATCAACTAGCAAGTGGTTTCCACCACAATACACACATTGGACATGTGGGCGCATTGGTCGTCTCATCATCTCCTCTTGTAATTTGGCTATGACCATCCTAATCTCTACTAACTCTTGTCCCGACTCAGTGCCCTTCCCTTTTTCCTGAGTGCTTGAGTTTATTCTCTCACTCGGTGTTGAGGCTCTCTCGGAACTCCTGGCACTCGACTCTTCCTGATTTGAGCCTCTGGAGCCTCTTTCCTTGATCTGGTCAGCCACTCTAATAGCTTCTTCAAAGACCCTTACGAGTACATCTCGCTACAAGCTTGAGTTGCTGGCCAAGGCTTTGTAGAGCTCCTCGCCCCATATTCCCTTGATGAATACCATAAACACCGCCCTTTCGGTTGGTCTCTCACCCATGGGAATTCTCTTGAAGAGGCTCTTTACGTGGGTCACATAATCTCGAATGTCTTCTCCCTCTTTCTACTTGACATTCATAAGCTGCACTAACACATTCTCGGAGTATCCAGGTTCAAAAAATCTCTTAATGAAGAGATTTTCAGGCCATTGAAATCGGCATGCTCCGCAGCATCCAGACTTGTGTACCAAGTCTAACCCTTCTTGCCTAAGCAGAGTCCAAAGGCTTTGGAGCGTTGATAAGGATCAGCGAGGCCGTTGGCTTCGCAGACCTACTCAAACTGCTCTACGTAGCTGTATGGATCGTCAGTAGCTTGGTATTTTTCCAATTGCTTTGCTACCACATGGATTTTTGATTGACTTTTCGAGCCTTGGTTGACTCCCAACCCCGTCAGTAGCGATGTTGCCAATGCTTCAACGCTATGTTCTGCGGTCGTGTTATCTAGCAGCCGCTTTGTCAAGAGCTCACAAAGTGTGAGATCTCCTTCTAGCACTCTCTCGCTCTCTGTTTGATTCGTGCCCGCTAAGGCTAGTACTCTCTGGATCTCTCGCATTTCTAAGCTCAGGCGCAAGTTCCTGGTTTACTATTGCTGGTTGTATGCAACCAGAGCTTGCAGAGCCCTACGGGCTAGTTTTCTCTCTTCCTCTAGTTTCTAACTAGGTTTGAGCATCATATTGGTTCACTAAATGTTTGACAACCACAAGAAAGTCTCCTAGGTTAAGCTCCTCGCTGCCTCTACCACCTGAGCTACCTCCTTCCATGTCTAGGACTTCCTGTTCTCCCAAGTTGTCGATCAAGTTGATAAGGCTGGGTAGATCCACTTCCGCGATGTTGTCTGTCCTTGTTGTGTTCAAATTTTTGGCTGTGTTCTCCGCTTGGTCCTACCTTTGGGGATTCGATATCAACCTTGAGTCATCTTTTATTGGTGGGTTCCTTCAAGTCATTAAGTCCAGGTGTGTTCCTTGTTACTTACAATCAGCCCTTAACGTACCCTCACTCTGTGCGTGTGTGCTCTTTTCTGTGCACTATGCAAAATCAGTCTTTTAGCTTTCCTTAATTGAGCTTCAAATAGTGGAATTCAAAGTGAGTGAAAAAACAAAGTGTGCATAACTCCGATGCTTAGCCCACAACACCAAACACCCTTTTAGACCGTTCCACCACAATCTCTAGGTTTGTAACTATGTGTGAGGCTCTCGGTGGGTTCTTTCAGTGTGGATCACGCTTCTCGTTAGCCTGGGTTTGTCAATTTCCCAGATTCTCTCACTAATACTGTGTCGAAATTACCAGTGTCCGATTTTGAAAATTGGACAAATTCGGATCCGATTGTCACAATCGGACAGGTGTGTCTCCGATCGGACAACTGAAGCTCGTCTAATTCTGGATGGTCCGATTATGGAATCAGACAAGATCAGTTGGTCCGACTCTATAGTCCAATCATCACGATTGGACGGTCCGAGTCCAAGTGGTCCGATTTTTGTGTGTCCGATTTGCAAGTGTCCGATGTGGGACAAGGCTGTTGGTCCAATTCTGGGATCCGAGCGTCACGATTGGATGGGTCGAGCGCCCGATCGGACGGTTTGTGTCTCCGTTTATGGGTTGTCTAATTTTCAAAATCAGACAGGGTGTCCGATCAGACCAGGTAGAGTTGTCGGAGTGGTCCAACTCTGGAACTCGGACAAATCGCTCGGTCTGACTTTGGGAATCGGACACTACGGGGGGTGTTCGATTCCGCCGCTCAAAACGCATGTCGATCACTTATTTGTCCAAAATTCTAAATGTAGATGTTGCTAATAGCTACCAGAACTTTCAGGAATCAAGGAGGAGTGTGGGCCAAAGGCCTTCCATACCTGAATGTCGCAAAAGGTCCCGATACACTCCGATCAATCTGATGCAGACCTGGACCTAGAAGCTCTCTCTCTCTCTCTCTCACAAAGCCACAACTATAAATAAGGTTTTCCCTGGTCACCCACCAGGACCTTAAGCCCTCATTGGCCTACACCTTAGCCTTCCCAATCACTCGACCTTCGACTCCGACACCTCTGAGCACTCTTTTGTTTTCATTTTTCCCTATTATTGCCCTATTTAGGACTGTTTTACTGCAGTGAACTTCAAGCTTCCCTCTCTATTTTCTCCTATACCTATCCTACTCTAAATGTGACAACAATCAAAAGCAAGGTACTGAATGGATTTCTCCTACTTGACCAATCATCAAAAACTAGAAATACTTACTTGTAGCACAGAACCCAAAACCTCCCATCTATCTCAAGCTCTAATTCAAGGGTGAAACCCTTACTTCGACGCTCAATTTTGAAGCGCACAAGCACTCAAGCTTGAATCTATGGTCCCAACAACGGAACCAAAATGTTGGGAGCTCTCTAGCTCAACCGCCAAGACCCATGGACCGCTTATTGTTCAAGTGTTCCAAGCGAGCACTAATGGCTACATCTCACATAGTCGACGCACTATCCCTCTCCATGAGTGTAGTGAGCTTACCTTGATGCCTGATTGAGTTGCTTCCTCTCTCAAGCACTCCCATAGCTTCACGATTCTTGATGCAAGCTCAAGCATCCTCAAGCCTCCACCTCCAAGATCCATCCTCCATAGCCACGTGAGAAACAAGAGAAGAGAAGAGAAGAGAGAGGACGGTGGAGAGTTTCACCTCCTTGATCCCTCACCCTCACACACTCACTCCCTCACACTCTCATGTAAAATATTACACGGCGCAGCGAACAGAATCTGAGAAAGAGATAGAGAGTACACAACAGATAAGAGGAGAATCAGTAAATTCTTTAACTTCAAACAACTGATACAAAGATGGCTCTGTCCACCCGTGCGCTTCCACTGAGTGAAGCTTAGATGGCGATCTAGACAGAAGATAGGTGAAGAGTTTAAGGCTAGCTGGAACAACAACTCTGACTGGGTGAAAGATTAGTGTAAGATGGCTGCGAAGGGGTTTAGCTTTTATAGCCCGCGAAGGTCGTTAGGTCGGCCTGCTGACCGACCTACCATATGAGCCTCCACTAGTCGGCCAGGGAATATTCCAGGGAATATTCCCTTTACCATCGGGCCGGGGGCGCTGCCCCCGGACCCCCGCCAGGGGGGCCGCTGGCCCCCCTGGGACCCCCCAGCCAGGGGCCGCTTCCGCGGCCCCCGGACCCCACAATAGGGGCCCCTTTTAACTCCCTTACCACGCAACTCAATGCAATGTGCCTCGAGTTGCTACCAGCTTAACCACTCCGTCTAACCCAAAGATTAGACCCACAACAGTCACCTTTTTTGCCATCCGGTCACATAGACCTCATCTGATATACAAGTCAGGACTCAACCAATGTCCGGGCTCACATTTGGCTTCTCCTCATAATGGGGGCCTTACAACTTTGAGCACCATGGATCATTGGTAGCACCTAATGAGGGTGGGGCATTGATCATATCTAACACCCCCCCTCAATGTCCACCCATAGGTGAACTATCTCCTCGGCCCAATGCCGAGTCTCTGAAGATGAACTTGAAGCAGATCCTTCGTAAGTGCTTTGGTGAAGATATCTGCTCCATTCTCCTCTGTTGGACAGTAGACCAATTCCACTATCCCATCCTCCATCAAATCACGCACATAGTGATACTGGATCTCTATATGTTTGGTGCGTGCATGAAACACTGGATTTTTGGCAATGGCGATGCAACTCTGATTGTCACATCTCAGCACAGTTGGTTCTTCATCCTGCACTCCCATATGCCATAGAATCCTTCTCAACCATACGGCCTCACATGCAGCAAAACAAGCTGCCTTGTACTCTGCTTCGGTAGAAGACAATGCCACTGTTGGTTGCTTCTTACTAATCCAAGAGAAAATTCCTGAACCCAAAGAGAAACAATAACCAGAAACTGACTTCCTGGAATCAATGTCTCCTGCCCAATCTGAGTCACAGTTCCCCACAAGAGAAGTTCCGAAACTGTATGTGATACCATAGTCAAGAGTTTTCTTCAAGTATCTGAGCACCCGCATCCCAGCTTTCCAATGACTCTCATGAGGTTTGTTTGAGAACCTGCTCAAAACACCAACAGCAAAACTGATATCTGGTCTGGTGTTACACAAGTAGATTAGACTGCCGACCAACCTCCTATACCTCCCAATGTCTGCTAGTGCTGATGTATCCTCAACGGATAACTTTACATTCACCTCCATAGGTGTAGCTATCTCCTTGCACTCGGTCATGCCAAATGCCTTCAAGATCTCCCATGCATACTTCTTCTGAGAGATGAAGATCTTTCCTGGCTCTTGCCAGACTTCAATCCCCAAACAATAGTGCAGCAAGCCCAAGTCTGTCATTTCAAACTCAAAACTCAAAGCCTTTCGAGTTTGGTTGATCATATCTTCATAGTCACCTGTAATAAGAAGGTCGTCCACATATAGGACAATCACTACAGACTTTTTACCATCCCTGTAAACATACAAGTTAGCATCTGAGGCACATCTTTTGAAGTTTAGGTTTAAAAAGAACCTATCTATCCGTTGGTACCATGCTCTGGGGGCTTGTTTCAGCCCATACAATGCCTTCTTCAGTTTACACACTTTGTTCTCAGAATGGGGGGCCTCAAACCCTGGTGGCTGAGCCACGTACACCTCCTCCTTGAGGTCACCATTTAAGAACGCTGACTTAACATCCATTTGGTACACTGGCCACTTCTTGTGGGCAGCCACTGCAAGTACCGTGCGAATAGTGGTCATTCTGGCAGTTGGGGCAAATGACTCTTGAAAATCAAACCCTTCAACTTGTGAAAATCCTTGGGCAACCAGTCTAGCTTTGTACTTTTCTAAGGTACCATCAGCCTTGTACTTTACCTTCCAGATCCACTTGGTGCCAATAATCTTCCGCTTTGCTGGCCGATCCACTAGCTCCCAAGTGTCATTCTTCATTATGCTGTCATACTCCGCCTGCATAGCAGCCTTCCATGATGGATCTGCAAGTGCTTCTTCTAAGTCAGTTGGCTCCTTTACTTCTCTCATAATCTCAACCATCAAGGCCATGTTGACTATGTGAGCAGAAGCCCTCCTTTGCTCCTCTATTCTCTGAGACCTCCTTGGTCCGTCTGCCTTCTCCTCAACAGATGCAGGCATAGGATTATTGTGGTCATAGAGCTGCTTCACCCAGCGCGGCAATGGCTTTTCCGGTGGGGTGATGTCAGGTTGGTGAACTTTTTCCTCATCATCTGAAGATGATGCTTCCTCCTCCTTAAGGATAGGGATAGCTCTCGGGACAGGTTCATAGTGGACTACTTCTTCGCTTGATGATAAAGTGGAAGACCTTGCCTTCTCCTCCTCCACTGTATGCGGCTCCTCCTTGAACACCACATCACGGCTCGCGATGATCTTCTTTGCCTCTTGGTCATATAACTTGTAAGCCTTCTGCTCATCACTATAACCCAAGAAGATACATTTTCTGCTTTTTGGTTGTAACTTGTTTCTCTTCTCATCTGGAACATGTGCATAACATTCACATCCAAAAATTCTGAAATGTGAAACAGATGGTTTCTTACCAGTGTAAGCCTCATGAGGTGTTTTTCCCTTGAGAGCCTTTGTGTAGCTCCGATTTAGAATGTAGACTGCAGTATTAACAGCTTCAGCCCAAAAATGGTTAGGCAATCCCTTGCCCTTTAGCATGCATCTTGCCATCTCCACAATGGTACGATTCCTGCGTTCCACAACACCATTCTGCTGAGGTGTGTGAGGCGTCGTCAATTGACGCTTGATCCCTTTGCTCTTGCAAAAGCCTTCAAACTCCTTTGAGTTGAACTCACCACCACCATCTGTTCTAAATTTCTTCACACTTTTCCCTGTTTCATTCTCAACAAGTATTAGCCATTCTTTAAACTTACCAAAAGCTTGAGCCTTATCACGAAGGAAGTACACCCACATCTTCCTACTGTAGTCGTCGACAATCAACATAAAATAAGAAGATCCCCCCAAGGCCTGTGTAGGCATCTTACCACACAAGTCAGCATGCACCAACTCTAGAGGAGCATGTGCTCTATTCTTGCTTTCTTGTGGAAATGCCTTTCTCTGTTGCTTGCCCATCATACAAGCTTCACATGGTTCCTCCAATTCAGTTATTGTAGGTAGGTGAGCAACCATACCTTGCTTTTGCATCTCCTTCAATACTGCAAATCCGATGTGTCCAAACCTTTCATGCCAAAGCTTACTTGTGCCCACTCCAGCGGTGGCTGTAAGAGCACTTAGCTCATACAGGTTGTTCCTCCTTTCTCCTTTGCCAACAATTGTGCCAGCACTATCAATAATTTCTGCACCTGTCTTCTTGAACCTTACTTCATGACCAAGATCAGTTATGGCAGCAACTGATAAGAGATTTCTTCTGATTTCGGGAACATACAACACATTTGAAAGCTTTTTGACTTCACCATTTGCAGCAACAAAAGAAATAGTACCTGTGCCCGCAGCAGGGCATTTAGCATCATTTCCAACCGTCACAGTGATGGATTCTTGTAGAGGCTGCATAGAACTGTATAGACCTTTCTTGTTGGTCATGTGACGGGAGGCCCCACTATCCAACACCCAAGAGTCAGTGGTAGATTCTTCTTGCGCCGAGGAGCACACTTCCTCAATGGTCGCCATGAATAATTCCAACTCTGCTTCAGCCGTATTGGCTGTCTCTTTCCCTTTACTTTTAAGGGTACCATTCTTTTCATCTGCCTTCTTGACACGACAATCTGCAATTGCATGTCCTTTCTTCTTACAGTAGAAGCACTCTCCTTGAAACTTCTTCTTGCCGCCCTTCTTCTTTTTGTCACCATCATTTTTGGTGGAGGAAACACCTTTGCCTTTTGCATTGGCAGAGAATGCAGCATCTCCATTGTTGCTTCCTTCTCGGGCTTTCAGCCTCAACTCCTCCTCCATTAATAATGCACAAAACTCCTCAAAAGTCAAAACTTGAGGTCTCACCTGAGTATTAAGGGCAGTTACTAGTCCATCAAACTTTTGTGGACAAATCCGAAGACACCTCCGAGCTAGCTCTTCGCTAGTCTTTTGTATCCCAGCGCCAGCCATCTGGTCGCGTAGATTCTTAATCCGAGTGATGAATGCTTCAACCGTCTCTCCTTCAGCAAACTTCTCCGCTGCTAGTTGATTCTCCAAGTTTTGAATCCTTGTTTGGTTTCGTGTTTCATACTGACTCCTTAGTACATTCCAAGCCTCCGACGCTTTGGTTGTATGCTGAATCAGAGTCAAAACACTGTCAGAACAGCTTGTAACTAAGGCACACAATGCATCTGCATTCCTTCGTTTCCAAGCTCGTAGAAGATCTGCATTCGGAGGAATCATCACACTAGGATTTGATGGGTCGGGGGTAGGCTGTGGTTCTGCGTCAGTCCCCAGCACAGTCTCCAGAAGCTCATAAGAATCAAGGATAGTAGTAATTTTGAACTTCCACAAGGTGTAGTTTGTACCATCTAACTTGCCTTCGCTGAAGGTTGGTGGACGAATCCTCAGTGTTTGAATAGCCGGTACAGCAGCACCACCTCCTGCACCGCTTCCGGATGCGCCAGAACTGCTTCCCGGAGTCGACATCGTTTCTCTTTGCTGTTGAAGCCTTTGCCTCTTGCACGCTCTCCGATCTCTAGAGCCCCCTGGGCTCTGATACCATGTAAAATATTACACGGCGCAGCGAACAGAATCTGAGAAAGAGATAGAGAGTACACAACAGATAAGAGGAGAATCAGTAAATTCTTTAACTTCAAACAACTGATACAAAGATGGCTCTGTCCACCCGTGCGCTTCCACTGAGTGAAGCTTAGATGGCGATCTAGACAGAAGATAGGTGAAGAGTTTAAGGCTAGCTGGAACAACAACTCTGACTGGGTGAAAGATTAGTGTAAGATGGCTGCGAAGGGGTTTAGCTTTTATAGCCCGCGAAGGTCGTTAGGTCGGCCTGCTGACCGACCTACCATATGAGCCTCCACTAGTCGGCCAGGGAATATTCCAGGGAATATTCCCTTTACCATCGGGCCGGGGGCGCTGCCCCCGGACCCCCGCCAGGGGGGCCGCTGGCCCCCCTGGGACCCCCCAGCCAGGGGCCGCTTCCGCGGCCCCCGGACCCCACAATAGGGGCCCCTTTTAACTCCCTTACCACGCAACTCAATGCAATGTGCCTCGAGTTGCTACCAGCTTAACCACTCCGTCTAACCCAAAGATTAGACCCACAACAGTCACCTTTTTTGCCATCCGGTCACATAGACCTCATCTGATATACAAGTCAGGACTCAACCAATGTCCGGGCTCACATTTGGCTTCTCCTCATAATGGGGGCCTTACAACTTTGAGCACCATGGATCATTGGTAGCACCTAATGAGGGTGGGGCATTGATCATATCTAACATCTCACGCTCCCTCCCTCAAGCACACACAAGCAAGCAAAGAGAAGAGAAAGAGAGAAGAAGAAGATTCCACTTTGCCACACACCAAAGAATGAGCTCTCATTCCTCTTTTGAACTTTATATGCAAAGCCCTAAATTCCATTTGGGTGGTCATCCTCTTTTTACATGGCTAGCCATAGCCTAGGCCCTTTTTTTAATTATTCTCCTATCTTCCTATCTTCCTTCCAACCACCCATCTACATTTACAATTTGCACAGGTCAAAGCCCGTCGTTCTTAAAATAAATCATTGTGCACCTTGCGCTCTTTTACAATAGTATTGACTTGTGCTTTTTCTTGAGGGCCTCTCCTTGATTTAGAACTTTTTCACACTTCTTGTGTTTCCCGATTTTTCTTGGCATGCCTTCATTCTTCATTCCGCTTTTGCCTTGACTCTATCTCCTGCTTTTAGATTTTTTCAAATTTCCACCTTGTTCGTTCAAGGGTTAACACATAGAAACATCTAAGTGGTTTTTGGTGATAGTGAAAATGAGCATCTAGGTGAAGATGAGTAACCTACAATATAAATCTATAGATTCAGATTCAACTTTGTACAAATTTTCTCATGGATTTTTTAAAACATTCTCTGAAATTTATACTCACAATTACTTTTTTGTACACTTTGTTAGATGTTCTTAGATGTTCATTTCTATTCTTTTATGTGTACTATGTTATTCTGATCAAAATTAATGGTATATAGATAGTAAATTTTGTAGTGTAGTAATGTCTCCCTTCTCTTTTTGAAGGGTATGTAGTCCATAACACAATAACACTTTTTTTATGTGGGACTCCTGCATTTGCTTTTGCTGCTATTCTTATTTCTCTAGCCAAGAGATGCATGCTGAAATTTATACTCAAGGTTTCTTTTCTATACACTCTATTAGATGTTCATTTCTCTTCTTTTCTATGTACTCTATTAGATGTTCTTATATGTTCTTATCTCTGTACTCTATTATTTTGATCAAATTTAATGGTATATCAGTAGCAAATTTTGCAATGTAGTAATGTCTCCCTTCTATTTTGAAGGGTATTTAGTCCATAACACAATAACACTTTTGTTATATGGGACTCTTCCATTTGCTTGTGCTACTATTCTTATTTCTCTGGCCAAGAGATGCATGCTGAAATTTGGAAATCATGAGTAGAGATAGATCTTTTTCTGGGCAACACATTAAAATGTGGCTCAAATGTGGAAGCACGTGAAGTTTTTTGTCATTTTTTTATACATAGGTTGGCAAGTGGAACTTCGCTCAAAGTTCTTGCAGATCTCTATGGATGTGGGAAAGGTACAACATGTCACATAGTGCTACAATTTTGTGCAATATTGGTAGCATCAAGATTGAAGGATACATATATACGTTGGCCAACACTATTTCGAATGCAAAAGCTTTCCAAACAATTTGAAGCTATCATCCCTTTGTGATTGATGCCATTGATGAAACACATATCCCCATCATAGTACCTAAGGACAATGCAACAAACTACTATAACACAAAAGGTTTTCACTCTATTTTGTTATAGTTGGCAATTGCACCTTATTGCATTGCTTGGGACTATGATGTAGGTTGGTGCGGGTCCACACGCAATGTACTTGGGATCCAATGCAACAAAGGTGGCCTTGGCGAGTATTGCTTAGTAGGTGATTGTGCATACACTGCAAATTTGTACATGCTAGTTCTTTTTAAAGGAAGCAAGGAAGGCTTGTCTAAGATGAAGTATTATTGGAATTTCATCCAATCAAATACAGGGATGGCCATTGAGAGGGCTTTTGGATTGCTGAAGGCAAGGTTTCAGATTCTCCTAAAATGCATACACATGGATCTACTTAATGTTCCCGACATTGTCAATGCATGTCTTGTGTTGTATAACATTTGCATACTACATGGTGACACGTTTGACATGGATTGGGTAAGGGATGATGAAACAACCCTTAGGCAATTAGTAAACCTTGAGGTAGGGACTGCAAGGACGTCAACATCCACCTTATTTGAAGGTCCTGCAATTCTACCAATGTCAAAAGCAAAGGTGGTCAATCGAGCACAAATTGAAACGGATGATATAGAGACCAACAGTATGGGTAGAGATACTGAACGCAAGGGCAATTTGGCTCGACTAATGTATAAGGAGCATTGTCATAGAAACATCCAAGTGGTTTTTGGTGATAGTGAAAATGAGCATCTAGGTGAAGATGAGTAACCTACAATATAAATATATAGATTCAGATTCAACTTTGTACAAATTTGCTCATGAATTTTTTAAAATATTCTATGAAATTTATACTCACATTTACTTTTTTGTACACTTTGTTAGATGTTCTTAGATGTTGATTTCTATTCTTTTATGTGTACTATGTTATTCTGATCAAAATTAATGGTATATCGCTAGTAAATTTTTAGTGTAGTAATGTCTCCCTTCTATTATTTGAAGGGTATGTTGTCCATAACACAATAACACTTTTGTTATATGGAACTCCTGCATTTGCTTGTAATGCTATTCTTATTTCTCTAGCCAAGAGATGCATGCTGAAATTTATACTCAAAGTTTCTTTTCTATACACTCTATTAGATATTCATTTCTCTTCTTTTCTATGTACTCTATTAGATGTTCTTATATGTTCTTTTCGCTGTACTCTATTATTTTGATCAAATTTAATGGTATATCAGTAGCAAATTTTGCAATGTAGTAATGTCTCCCTCCTATTTTGAAGGGTATTTAGTCCATAACACAATAACACTTTTGTTATATGGGGCTCTTCCATTTGCTTGTGCTACTATTCTTATTTCTCTGGCCAAGAGATGCATGCTGAAATTTGGAAATCATGAGTAGAGATAGATCTTTTTCTGGGCAACACATTAAAATGTGGCTCAAATGTGGAAGCACATGAAGTTTTTTGTCATTTTTTTATACATAGGTTGGCAAGTGGAACTTCGCTCAAAGTTCTTGTAGATCTCTATGGATGTGGGAAAGGTACAACATGTCACATAGTGCTACAATTTTGTGCAACATTGGTAGCATCAAGATCGAAGGATACATATATACATTGGCCAACACTATTTCGAATGCAAAAGCTTTCCAAACAATTTGAAGCTATCATCCCTTTGCGATTGATGCCATTGATGAAACACATATCCCCATCATAGTACCTAAGGACAATGCAACAAACTACTATAACACAAAAGGTTTTCACTCTATTTTGTTATAGTTGACAATTGCACCTTATTGCACTGCTTGGGACTATGATGTAGGTTGGTGCGGGTCCACACACAATGCACTTGGGATCCGATGCAACAAATGTGACCTTGGCGAGTATTGCTTAGTAGGTGATTGTGCATACACTGCAAATTTGTACATGCTAGTTCCTTTTAAAGGAAGCAAGGAAGGCTTGTCTAAGATGAAGTACTATTGGAATTTCATCCAATCAAGTACAGGGATGGCCATTGAGAGGGCTTTTGGATTGCTGAAGGCAAGGTTTCAGATTCTCCTAAAATGCATACACATGGATCTACTTAATGTTCCCGACATTGTCAATGCATGTCTTGTGTTGTATAACATTTGCATACTACATGGTGACATGTTTGACATGGATTGGGTAAGGGATGATGAAACAACCCTTAGGCAATTAGTAAACCTTGAGGTAGGGACTGCAAGGACATCAACATCCACCTTATTTGAAGTTCCTGCAATTCTACCAATGTCAAAAGCAAAGGTAGTCAATCGAGCACAAATTGAAACGGATGATATAGAGACCAACAGTATGGGTAGAGGTACTGAACGCAAGGGCAATTTGGCTCGACTAATGTATAAGGAGCATTGTCATAGAAACATCCAAGTGGTTTTTGGTGATAGTGAAAATGAGCATCTAGGTGAAGACGAGTAACCTACAATATAAATCTATAGATTCAGATTCAACTTTGTACAAATTTGCTCATGAATTTTTTAAAATATTCTATGAAATTTATACTCGCATTTACTTTTTTGTACACTTTGTTAGATGTTCTTAGATGTTGATTTCTATTATTCTAATCAAAATTAATGGTATATCGATAGTAAATTTTTAGTGTAGTAATGTCTCCCTTCTATTTTTTGAAGGGTATGTTGTCCATAACACAATAACACTTTTGTTATATGGAACTCCTGCATTTGCTTGTAATGTTATTCTTATTTCTCTAGCCAAGAGATGCATGCTAAAATTTATACTCAAAGTTTCTTTTCTGTACACTCTGTTAGATGTTTATTTCTCTTCTTTTCTATGTACTCTATTAGATGTTCTTATATGTTCTTTTCTCTGTACTCTATTATTTTGATCAAATTTAATGGTATATCAGTAGCAAATTTTGCAATGTAGTAAAGTCTCCCTTCTATTTTGAAGGGTATTTAGTCCATAACATAATAACACTTTTGTTATATGGGACTCTTCCATTTGCTTGTGCTACTATTCTTATTTCTCTGGCCAAGAGATGCATGCTGAAATTTGGAAATCGGGAGTAGAGATAGATCTTTTTCTGGGCAACACATTAAAATGTGGCTCAAATGTGGAAGCACATGAAGTTTTTTGTCATTTTTTTATACAGTCTCATGGAATGGTTTAATTGCAAGATATATTGAACATGGGTTCTATAAGGAAGTTGACAATTGTTTTCAGCAAATGCAACTCGATATGTATGTCAAACAGGGCTATATTGTAGATATGCATGTCAAATGTGACTCTATTGTAGAAGGAGAAAAGGTGTTTGACTGGCTACCATTTTGCAATACACGATCTTGGACTGCACTCTTTGCAGGGTATGTTGAAGATAGGTTTGATGAGAAAGTAGCCAATTGCTTCAAATACATGCAAGTTGAGAGCTGATTTGCCAGAAGAGAAGAACAAGTGAAGGCTTGCAGGTCTCTTAGTTGAATGCAAGTTTAATGTGTTCTAGCCTCTAGGCTTTACTCCTCTATCACAATATGTAGTTTATGAGGATCCCATTTGACAAAGAAGAGACCCTTGATGTGCCTCAAGCTTTACTCCTTTGCTACAAGAATGCAGTCTTTGAAGAGTCTATCTAACAGAGAAGAGGTCCTTGTACTTCCCTCATGTATTGTCCCCTGTTCTTTATCTTCCCACAGAAGAAGATCAAAGGCTCTCAATCAAGGCTACATTTCACTTGGCTCCTCTCTAAAATGCAATTTGAGCAGCCCATCTACCCCTGTAGATGCAACCTCGAAGGCAATCCCTACTGTAGAGAACAGTCTTGAGCTTGAAACTGCCCAATATGCAGGTCTCTCTGGGCCCTTCTCATCTGGACTGAGCCTTTGTTTGTCTCTCACAAGCTTAGATTTTTCAAGGAACAAGTTGTCTGGTCCAATTCCAAGTGATGTTTGAAAGCAAATGCGGTTCTTAACGAGCCTGGACCTCTCCCAAAACCACTTCACTGGCCTTATTCTTGATAACCTGGAAGATTGCAAGAACTCATCTTTACCTCAAGAATAATCAGCTTTTAGGTGAATTACCATGGGATATTGGACTTGCCGAGACTCACCGATGTGGACTTTGTAACTTTGCAATGAAATGGTCATCCACACTCCCTCAAGATTTGCACTGCTCTGTTTACCCATGGAAGATATAACCTTCACATTCCCTTTCCAATCACTTAGCACAACATCATAGACTATACTTTCCCCTTCAAGGCATACACAAACACCATAAGATACCTTATGAAGTTGCACGCTACATCCTTTCTGCTTGCTTGGCCATTATCAAGCTGCCATTGCTTACATCTGGACCATTAAATGAGGTAAAAGAAAAGGTTCTCCCTCAGGCATGCTTACAAGTTGGGCTTTAGGGGAGTCATTTGACAGACTCTCAAGCATCCAAGAGATCAAGGCTCCCTCTCTATTGAGAATTCGAGTGATCATGAGCTTATCACCATACAGCCCAACTACGTTCAAATTGAGGGCATCCAATGATTTTCCCATTGGTTGTCCAAGCCACTACTATCAACAGTGGGAGCAAGTGCATGCCCTATGAGTTGCGGCAAACAGCAATGGAGTAATGGGTGGAGCCAAGGTCAATATCGACGGCAGCATCACCGATCACTCAAGCTCCCCCGAGCTCCTTTCGCTCCTTTCCTTGTCCACCACTAATGTGAATGGGATGGTGGACAACTCTTGGGAAATCCTTGTGGATGGGTGGAAAAGGGGATTTTTCACCCTTTTGTCCACCGTGAAAATGTGAACCCACCCTAAATCAAGGGCTATCATTTTATCGGCCCCTTTACCCTATATGAGAGAGAGAGAGAAAGAGAGAGAGAGAGTTATGGGAGAGACAAAAAGAGGGGGAATACTAAGGTTGGTTACGCACCAAATGACGAACGTCCACTTTGTAAGCTTTAACCAATCAAAACCCTTATTTAAGGGTTGGGCGTCCACAATCCTTTACACAGTGGAGAGGACATGACTTGTTATTTACTTGCTAAGCAGGTGAGCTTCCCGCCCACTTTTGGACGAGGAGTCTTCCTTGCCCACTTTGTAGAGTGACAGACAAGGGTGCACTTTTTGTATTTGCAACCAATCAAAAAGTTTTAAGTTTTTTTTTTTCTACAAACTATATTTATTTGGTATGTAAAGGTATGATCCTCACGTTTGAGCCCAATTTCAAAAAATGCATGCCTCCAATAGGTGGGGAAGCATCAATCTAAACCGTGTCTTCTCCCCCTCCCCCAAGAAAACAACCGGCCTCTCTGTCTCTCTCTCTCTCTCATATTCGTGGCTTCGATTTGAGAGTGGATTGTTCTGAACAGTGGACTGACGCAAGCGCTCTAGCCTCTCTCTCTCTCTCTCTCTCTCTCTCTCTCTGTGTTTGTGCAAGGCAGCACGTGGGAAAGCAGGCAAGCGACAAGTTCAGCAGCGTCAAGGCTGGTAGCACAGGTGAACAGGGATGCAGATCTCTGAAAGGTGGCAGCGTGATGCGTTAATGATGGGGCCAACAGCCACGTCGGGAGCATCAAGGCATGGGCGACTGGCAGGAGAGGCAAAAGAAGAGAACTACCAAGCAAAGAAGAGAAGCAACAGCTCAAATGGACAAATGTAGACTCAATTAAGCAAGCTAGCTTAGTTCATCCAATTGAATGCAAAGCTTCTGAAGGACATTGTCTACATGTGTATGTAATCTTGGTGTATTACTTTAGAACTCGGTTCAACTTTTTGAGCTAGTTCGTATTTGAAATGTTGCACATTAGATAAACATTAGAGATAATGGTAAATTATTCATTGATATATCAAAAATAGGTACTTCATCTACATTTTCCACCCTCACTAGATGCTATGCAACTCACATGTCGCATGAGTGTAAACCCTCAAAATAAGCTACACCTTAAGCAAAAAATATTCTTATGGTGTGTTTTCTACTACCAAAACTTGGGCGATGATAGATGACAACTACCGCACCCCCTTTTCACATCAATCACATTGAGATTTCCCCACATGTTAGAAAATATGAAATATCATTTCAATACTATGATCTATACATGTGCACATGTGATGTTCACCCACCATTCGCAAGTGTGCAAATATGTATTAAAAAGTGACTTTATAGTCAGAGGAAGAGAAATTGCCTGATAAATTGTTCCATGTGACAAGTTTTATCACTCGTCGACGATCTCTTTTAGTACAATGATTGCCCAATAAGGCCTTCTGAAAATAATGTCCTTCAATGCAGGGCACAACAGCAAGGTGATGAAGGTGGACACCATCCCTTTTACTTGTTGGCCACAAGCATGAAGTTCTGAAATAATAAGTGAGTTTGATGACCTAACCATGAGACTAACTGAAAGCAATGTCTTCTAGAATAGATGTCAGCCCTTAGGTTACATTTTTGACTGCTCTTTCAGAGCTTTGTTCTTCAAAGCAACAGCTGCCTTAGAGTTGTTCTGTCGTCCTAATTGCTGACAAATATAATCTCCAGTCTGAATCACTTTGTTGATGTCCACATGTGTCTGCACACCGAGGCCATGCAGCATGTACAGAACATCTTCCGTGGCTACATTACCTGTTGCACCTTTGGCATAGGGGCATCCACCGAGACCAGCAACAGATGAATCTACAACCCCAATACCTAGCTGCAAATCCAAAAATTGATTTACTTAAGAGAGGCCTACCCACATACATGCACAAAGGCAATGATGTACATACATAGATATGAGCTTTGATGCATAGCAACCTGGATCGCATGCAAAAGATAGAACTTGAAAACCAAAAGACATAAATCTTGCAGAGAAGTGCACTTATGGCATCCAGAACTCTGATTGTATGTTTCAAACATATAACATATACTGAGTAACGTGGATACCACTCATTTAGTAGATGACTGGTTTAGGTTTTGGTTAAATTGATATTCCAAAAAACCAAAGTCACAGCAAACCTGAAGAGCCAGAAATATATTGGCCAATGCTTGACCATATGTATCATGAAAATGAACAGCTATTCTCTCTGCTGGAACACTTTCCATCACTGCTTCCAGCATTGGCAGCACATTACCTGAAGCACAGCACTTTATAGTCAAGCCTTCGAAGTCTCATCAAAGATTAGAGAGCCTACATGTCCATTGAAAGCATAAACCAATTTGTTTCTCCAGAACAGAACATAGAAACATAGTTGACTATCATGACAAGTCGTAAGAATAGTAAGAAAGTCCTCTTAATGCAGATGTTTCACATGGTATTTCAGAAATCTACGTTCAACAGCCATAAAACAAATTACCAGGAGTTCCTGCACCAATTGTATCACCCAGTGAGATCTCATAACATCCCATCTCCCACAACCTCCTTGCAACAAATGCAACTTTTGAGGGAGCAATGGGCCCTTCGTCTGGGCAAGCCACAACGCAAGAAACATACCTGTTACATAAAGATGATACTTGGTTGTGTCAGTGGATTTTGTTGAGTTAGCTGTGATATGAAACGGGCAGGAAGCTAACAATGATGCTAGTTGCAAGTTTTACTCTTATTCGCGTTCATTTTGTCTCCCACCAAAAAATGTCTCATAAAGTGTTTACTGAATTTTAACAACAAGAGAATTGGGAGACCAACAATGAGTCCAAACTCCTGAGCAGTGTGGTAACTAGGTTAACTACAATAAGGCAAAGCAGACACAATCAAAAGGAAAAATAGACAAGAAAAGATGACAATAGACACATAGAAACTTGGTATTACTACCTGATCAGAAAGAGACAAAATTCTCCTAAAACACAAAACTCACATACAGAAAGGGATTAGAATAAGAATAATAACAGTTCGAAGTGGGCAGACAGTAACAGACTTTACATGATTCACAGACATAATACGAGCACAGCAAAATTCCCATAAACTAGTGAGCAGACAGTATGATGCATCATGTAGTTCACAAATATCTGCATGGGTCAGCAGCCATAAACTAGAGTATTAATCATGCATACGATTCCCCTGCAAAATAACTAGCAGGCAGAGAGTAAAAGACATTGCATGACTCACAAATGCATCATATAGTTCACAAGTATCTGCACAGCCATAAACTAGTGTATTAATCATGCATATGACTTCCCAGCAAAATAACTAGAAGGCAGAGATAAACTGTTACATCATTTGTAACACTCCCTCTTTGCTTCACACTCCACCCTTTGGGCCACAACTAGCCCCAATAATGCTTCCAAAATTCATGTTGTGTTCAGCCAGAAGTCTATTTAAAGGGTCATGTATGTTTGGTCAGTGAATTCTTTTACTTTCACAGTTCATAACCACTAATTGCAATACTGCCATCCCTTGTGCATCAAAAATACTCTTGAGTTGAAATAAGGAAAGCCTAAAGAAGGCAGGTCAAAATCATCTCTGGTGCTTCTCAATTTTCACATGACAAATTGCTTTTCCAAAGAATGAGATGGCTAAAATATGCAGAAACCAAATAGACATGACTTCTGGAAACTCTGCCACTGCCAGCAACTAGGAAGTAGGGCTTTTAACCAAGCACTGCACCTCAGCCGTTCTATCTACTAGCTTTCTACTTTTACTATCCTATGCTTCCAGGCTGTGGGGAGCCATCAAGATCCTAGCTTATGGCTTAGTGAAGGCAAACGTTTTAGAAGCCAATAGCTAGCAATGGGTCCAATCAGATGTGCAAATGGTATGGGGCACTGTAGGTTCAAGGAAGCCATCAAGACCCTAGCTCATCACTGAGGAGTGAAGGCAAACGTTTTAGAAGCCAATAGCTAGCAATGGGTCCAATCAGATGTGCAAATGGTATGGGACACTGTAGGTTCAAGGAAGCCATCAAGACCCTAGCTCATCACTGAGGAGTGAAGGCAACCTAACCTATCAGAAGCTAATAGCAGCATAATGTGCAAAGCCTATGGCAATCTGTTCAGAACCTATGGTAGATTGATGACAGAGCTAGGGTCTTGATGGCTTTGAAGGGTTGAGAATGTTAGTACTTGTGAACCTGGGTTACTCACATCCCTGAGACATCGTTATTCATGACACATTTTGTCCACTACCAAAGCAAACACCCCAGGCTACTGAATCTATTGCTCCCGATTGCAACCAGATGAAATAAGCCCACTATGTAACCAAACAAGACATGTAAGCCACAAGATGTCTGCTTTTGGCCAGCAACCTAATTTGATGCCAAAGCAGATCGCACAGCCACACCACCACTCCCATGGCATATGCACAGGCAATCTCTTTGAATTTTCGGCCTACATGCACAACCACAACAGTAAGGAAAACAGCCCTGCTCTTTGGTTAGGCTGTGATGCGCACAATGCCTGGGTGCAAGAAAGCTCGCCAGCAGAGCTTCTGCCATGAACAACCGCAACCAGCCAAATTCCAAGCAGAACATGAGTTCTGAAGATGGGTGTTTATCATATCATTATACAAAGAATCAGTATTCATTAACAATAAGTGGCCAAATGTTTTCATTTAAGTAATAATCATTTGTTTTTAAAGAATATAACAAGATCCAACTTCATATCAGCAGTGCCATATGAAGGCACAACCATCAGCACAATTTCCTTTGCAAAGCACAGCCTCAATTAACTTCACAACTAAGTTGCAATCTCTACAATTGCATCTCAGTTACCATTTGCAGATTGTAGTTCTGTTTGGCAATAAATCAGCCACTCAGCCAAGTTTTGCATTAGGCACACCCAAAACATCTTTACAATCTGCTCCAAAGACCATGCCAATTCCTTCTTTGCAACATTAAATGACTCGGATCAGTCAGACAGGACTAGAAAAGACTACTTCACAGTTGTGCTTTAGAACTCCCACAAGATCACCAATAGCTTTGCTTAACCTTCAGACTTCTATCCAGTGGCACAACCTAAACAACCTTTTGATTTATTTGTGATCGGATATTGACATGATGAGAGAAAACCCCTTCACTTATTTCAAATTGAAAGAACATAAAAATATCCTTCAAGGGATGTTAGTTTACCCTCTGACAGGCAGGTAGTGCCTTTTTGCAGCATTCATGACATCTTCATAACGTTTCAAGCTGTCTTGAATGCTACAGTTTATATTTGCCCTTGAAAAGGATTCAGATGCTGAAGCAAAAATTGCTACTTCCTTTGCTCCAGCAGCCACAGCAGCTTCAAATCCCTGAAAGGAAATTCATTATATAAGCACAAAGGTATCTCAGTAAATTGCATCTGAAATCAAATGAGTCACAATTATGCCTCTCGGAGAAGAACTCAGAGGGCAGATAAATACTCTGAGATTAGGAGTCAGAACAGGGAATCGGGCACCCTTGAAAGACCCGACACTGGCCATGACCTCCTTAGCATCTGCAAGCTGTGTTGCAAATGTAAAGTAAAAAGCCAACAGTCAATTCTCCTGTTACTGCCGAGCAGCAAACAATGTTAGACATAAATAAACAGGGGTCTTATTGTCAAACCACTCAAGCTTAGCCCATGGATAAAACAGAACCCTCTGAAACTCCATGTGCTCCTTCAGATGGTTAATGCAGTCAGCTAAAATGCATTTTCTTTCAAAAAACAAACTGCTTTTGGGATTGTGAATGAAAACTTAACATCATTGAATCAAGACTCATTAGCCTCATTGGGACTGCGAGGAAAGTAATGAGAGCTGTGTGCGCTTATGTGATCTCTTGGTTGTGAACCCTATCAATGAGTTACTGGGGGACATTTTCAAGCTCTGACAGTTTAAGTCCATTTATAGATAGGTGTTGAGAAATAAGCCAAAAGTCTAAGGCATAGTCTAAGCCTTATCATATTGTTGTATGTAAAGTGTCCTTAAGTTTGGGAGCATCTATCTTTTGAGGATACCACTTTAGTGAGTGGACTGTTGTTGGAGATAAGTGTGGGAGAATATTGAAGAAGAGGAGTATGAAGAATGGTTGAGCCTCCATATCCCATGCTGTCCACTCTCCATTGCGCGTCTTTTCTCCCTCTCTTTTCAGTTGGTATCAGAGCACGAGTGCAGGAGCTCAAATTGGAGTGAGGAGCGCGTCGAATCGAGGTCTACATCGACTTGGGAGCTAACTGTCCACCATTGAAATCAGGTATACTAATCTCGATTTAAACCACTCAAAGCAAGTACCAGGCTTGAGGAAGCCATTGAGGCTCAGATTTTGAGCTATTGAGTTCGCATCGGATGCATACGGGAAGAGAAAGCATGCTGGAAATCATGTATGACAGCAAGGAATCGGTTTGTTTTTGGTTCAAAATCGAGTCATGGATCGATGCCGGAAGCTTGGGGGCTGCTTGAGCTCAACCCCAGCTTAAGCACAGGGTCTGCTTGCAAGAAAGAAGCAGGGGGCCTACTTGCAAGAAACACAGGGCCAGCTTGTTTGAAGTAGAGAGCTTATCTTTAACAGACAGGGAAGAGTGTTGAGTTTGAGAAGATTTGATGGTGCTTAAGGAAGAGCTTTGGGCTCACAAAGTTGATCGTCTGCGGCGGGAGTATGCTCTTGAATCATTCGGCGGCGTCAAAAACAGGCCGCAGGATGCCTGGGAGTGCGCCGTTCTCTGAAGGCGGCGACCTGGCGTGATGGATAAGGTTTTTTTTTTAAACCTTATTAGCCTTATTACAAAGGCTTAAGGCCCTCTTAAATTACCCCTGTTCACACTTGTATGCATTGAACTAGATATTTTGGAACCCATGTTCATACTGGAGGAAGATGGAACTAGTTAACTGGTAAACTGGTTCACAGTCAAAGGATTTCACACTACAGAAGAACTTGAACTAGTTGTTTTGGAGCTGAGAAGGACAGTTTCTATGCAATTTACGGGAGGCCATTTGAAGGCCAATTTTTGCTCAAAAAATTCCAGGAAAATTTCTGCAGCTTCCTCTTGATATGCACTTCCAGTCTGGCATGAAAAACTACAGAAAAAATGCAGGAAAAATGGTCAATTTTAAGCCCGTGTTTTGATGCATTTTGGGTCATACGGACACCGATTTGGATGTTTCTTGTTGGGAATTGAATGTATGACATGTTGGCATCATGGATGGATGTATATAACCGTTTTTGGACACATGTATGACAATCATATTGCTGAATACCATTTCTGGACAGATTGTATTATTGTATTCTTCTAAATTTGCAGCAGTCATAATGTCCGACACGGCACAAATCACTCAGATCGTGGGGGACAAATTGACCAAAGACAACTATAGTGTTTGGTCCTACAAGATGGAGAAGTTTTTGATGGGTAGAGGTCTATGGGATCTCATAACAGGTGATGATGAATGTCCAGAAGTTCCCGAACATCCAACTGAAGAGCAAAAGAAAGCGTACAAGGATTGGACTGGGAAGAATAGGAAGGTTTTGCATTGGATCTCCATATGTATTTCAGAAACATTGATTCCTCATATCAAAAAGGCAAGTACTTGTAACGAGGCATGGGAAATCATAGAAAAAATGTATGGAATATGTACAGAGGCTCGTAAGATACAACTTAAGCAGAGATTACATGGTGCATGGAGAGGCAATCGCAGTATCAGTGACTATGTGGCAGAAATCAAGCAAATTGCAGAAGACCTTGCATCCATTAATGCACATGTTGATGATGATGATTTAGTGTCAGTAACATTAAATGGGCTTGGACCAGCTTCTAAATCTTTGGATACCTCTATTTCTGTTAGGGGAGGCTCTATGCCTGACTTTGAGGAGCTTATTGGATTGCTACTTACAGAAGAAATCAAGTTGGGATTGAATGCATCTAGCAGTGGCAAAAATGCAGGTGGAGATAGTGTTTTCTATCACCAGAGAGGTCGTGGCAGCTCATCTAGAGCTAGAGGCTCTTCACCTGGTCGTAGTAATTATGGTTTTGCTCATGGAAGAGGCAACTTTAGTCGTGGTGACTTCATGCATAGAGGCAGGGGGAGATCTTTCCCTAGAGGTAGAGGACGGTCTAGTCCTTCTTCACAGAGAGATGGCACTTGTCATTATTGTGGGCATTTTGGTCACTTTGAGAGGGGATTGTTATCAAAAACAGAATCCTATGTCTAGGGGTCGTGGAAGGACCCAATATGGCCACTATGCAAGCACTTATGGTGGTACAGGTTATGGACCTAGAGGTGGATCGCCTAGAGGACATTTATTTGCTATGGAGCATGTGCTTGGGAGCATGACTCATCCTCCTCGTGAGAATGACTGGTTTTTGGATTCAGGAGCTACAAACCACATGACTCATCATGTTGAGTGGTTTAACAGCAACAAGGAGCAAGTGCAAAATGATGAATATGTTGCCACTGGTGATGATACTTTACACAAAATTACTCATATTGGTAGTGTGCCACTTGTTACTAAAGATGGGATTGAGAACAAGCTTGGTGATGTACTTTATGTGCCCACAATAACTAAGAATCTAGCATCGGTTGGTCAAATGACAGATCAAAGATTGCAGGTGAGATTCAATAAGTTTGGATGTTTCATTGAAGAGTTCCATAATGGGAGAACTGGCAGGGTGATTGTTCATGGTAGAAAGAAAGGGAGATTGTTTGCCTTGGATGCAGGTACTCCAGTGATTCAAAACTCTATGTATGTTGAGAGAGGACATGGGCAAGATAAGGATGTGGAATTATGGCATAGACAGATTGGTCATGTTAATTTGCAAAGATTGAAGCAAATGCAATCAAAACAGATAGTCCGTGGTCTACCGCATTTAGGATATGTAAATTTTGATCATGTATGTGAGGCTTGTCAATTTGGCAAGCAGTACAGATTGCCATTTCCAAAGAGGGGGAGAATAAGCAGCTATCCTTTGGAAATAATACACTCAGATATTTGGGGCCCATGTCAGAATGTTTCCATGAGCGGAAGATGTAGATTCTATATCACTTTCATTGATAATTTCAGTAGGATGACTTGGGTATACTTTATGCAGCATAAAAGTGAAGCGTTTGAAAAGTTCTTGGAATTTAAATCTATGGCGGAAAAGCAATTTGGATGCTACATAAAATGTTTGAGGTCAGATAATGGTGGAGAGTACATGTCATATGAGTTTTGTGACTTCTTGAGAGATCATGGTATCAAAAGGCAATTGACATACAGATATACACCTCAACAAAATGGTGTGGCTGAAAGGAAGAATCGGATTATTGCAGAGGTTGCAAGGGCAATGATGAACCAAATGAATATGCCATTGTCATATTGGACAGAAGCAGTGCATACTGCAGTTCACATTATGAATAGAACACCTACAGCCTTGATTCATAATATGTCACCATATGAGAGAATGTATGGCATGAAACCTACTGTTGCATACTTTAGAGTCTTTGGATGTGTCTGTTATGTTCATGTTCCGGATGATTTGAGGAAGAAGATGGAACCTAAGGCTATAAAATGCATTTTCCTTGGATATCCTGATGAGAAGAAGGGATACAAATGCTATGATCCAGTGAGTAAGGAAGTATACATAAGCAGGGATGTCAAATTCAGTTGAATCATGGTACAAGCCCAAAATTGTAGTGGATGTTGATTCTTATGAAAGCAATGATGATAATGGCTATGGAAGGAAAATTTCAGCAAACAGCAAGGCTGAAAATCAGCATGTGGAAGATGCTTCAGGACCTCAAGAGAATGTGGAAAGCAGTGGTAGCTACAGCCCATGAAGTGGTAGATTGAGAAATGCACAAAGGAGTGCAGAAGTTGCAAAAGGTAAGAGACCAATGATTGAAAGTTCAGAAGATGAATCTATAGATGATGAGTATGGCATTCCGCATGTTAAAACACCTGGCACTAGAAGTGCAAGAAAGTATGTGCCACCACATGCTAGATCAGATGAGACACACGGTAGTGCGCCTCAATTGAGAAGGCCAGAAAGAGTAAGGTATCCAGTTGATAGATTGACTTATAATGGGTTCATGAAGATGCATTATGCATACATGGTTTCTTATGTACAATATGTGGAACCTACTTGCTTTGAAGAAGCAGTAGAGAGCAAAGAGTGGAGACAAGCAATGGATGAAGAGATGGATGCACTAAGGAAAAACAAGACTTGGGATTTGGTGAAACTACCTTATGGCAAGAAGTCCATTAGATGTAAATGGGTTTATAAGGTCAAATGTAAGTCGGATGGTTCTCTTGAAAGGTATAAAGCAAGGCTAGTTGCAAAAGGATATGCACAAACTTATGGTTTGGACTATGAAGAAACATTCAGTCCAGTAGCTAAAATGACGACAGTAAGATCAGTAATTGCTTTGGCTTCTATCTATGGTTGGAGGCTTTATCAAATGGATGTGAAAAATGCATTTTTGAATGGCAATTTAGAAGAGAAAGTGTACATGGATCAACCAGAGGGCTATGTAGATCCAGAATACCCACATTATGTATGCAAGTTGAAGAAGGCTTTATATGGACTGAAGCAAGCACCAAGAGCATGGTGTGATAGAATCAGCAAATTCTTATGCAGTATGGGATTTCAGCAGAGCAAAGCTGATTATTCACTTTATGTGAGGCATACAGAAGATGGTATAGTTGTTGTGGTTATCTATGTTGATGATCTCATTATTACAGGTACACTTGAGAAGGAGATTACTGAAGTCAAGTATGGGTTACATAAAGAGTTTGATATAAAGGATCTTGGGTTGTTGAGATACTTCTTGGGTATTGAGATTATTGATACACCTCATAGTATATGGCTGATACAAAGGCAATATGCATTGGAGATGTTGGAAAAATATGGCATGACAGGATGCAAACCGGTTGATACACCATTGGATCAAAATGCTAAGTTGATGGATGATGGATCTTATGTTGAGGATGTTACTATGTTCAGAAAGATGGTTGGTAGTCTTATCTACTTAACCATTACAAGACCAGACTTGAGTTACGTTGTTGGATTGGTAAGTCAGTTTATGCAGAAACCATGCAAATCACATTTGGATGTAGTAAGAAGAGTTCTTAGATATGTGAAAAAGACAGCTAGATTTGGGTTGTTTTATGGAAAAGGAATCAAGCCTACACTGTTTGGATACTCAGATGCAGACTGGGCAAGTAGCTCTATGGATACAAGATCTACTAGTGGCTATGCATTCTCATTTGGATCAGCCATGGTAAGTTGGAGCAGCAAGAAGCAACCTACAGTTGCTTTATCAAGCACTGAAGCAGAATATAGAGGCATTGCATTGGCAGCATGTGAGCAGACATGGTTGAGATTAATCCTATATGACATGGGGATAGAGATTGATGGTGGAGTTATTCTGTATTGTGACAATGTTAGCAGCATTATGTTGGCAAAGAACCCAGTCTATCATGCAAGGACAAAACATATAGAAGTGCACTATCATTTCATTAGAGAAAAAGTCATTGATGGAGAGATTGACTTGGTCCATGTGAAGACCAATGATCAAGTTGTTGATATCTTTACCAAAGCATTAGGTAAAGATAAGTTTGAGTACTTCAGGAGTGCACTTGGAGTCTTATGTGTGCAGCTCATTCTGAGCTTGAGGGGGAGTGTTGAGAAATAAGCCAAAAGTCTAAGGTATAGTCTAAGCCTTATCATATTGTTGTATGTAAAGTGTCCTTAAGTTTGGGGGCATCTATCTTTTGAGGATACCACTTTAGTGAGTGGACTGTTGTTGGAGATAAGTGTGGGAGAATATTGAAGAAGAGGAGTATGAAGAATGGTTGAGCCTCCATATCCCATGCTGTCCACTCTCCGTTGTGCGTCTTTCTCCCTCTCTTTTCAATAGGTTGGTAACTTTAGTCCCTTTTAGCACCCAGTTATATTATGGTGTGACTCTTTGTAATCTGCACTTAAAAGGTTTCTCTATATATGCACCCTACTATGACTGTGTCCTTGTCTTTCGCCTTGCCACCTTTGGCCCAGAATGACATGGTGGGTCTATAACAACCACTCTCCAGCACGCATTCACATGTGCAGGCTGGATGCGCTCAGGACTGCCATGTTGTATCACTGTTTTGCATCTAGGTAGTTCCATGACTTCATGTGCCCAGGTCTTCATTCCTTCATCTCATGTACAACCTAGTATGGTATCATAGCCAGAACGAGTGTTGCCTTTTCTCCTGCTGCTACGTTTCACCCTTAATCAGCCTTGGTCAACCAGGCAGAATTCCTTCTCCTTCATCTCATTGAACCCACTATCCCCTTGCACTCCAGTAAAGTTGCTTGGAGAAGCCTCTTCACCTTTCCAACTATGCGCCGTGAGATTGTAGTTGGAACTTAACCCAACAAAACCCCCCAAAAAAAGGACTTTTGCAGAGAACATATGTCAGTTTGCAAAAAACACCAACCTGCACATCATTCATTGTTTAAAAACACTGGAAAAAAGTTGCACTTCGATCAAGATAAAAGTTGCAGCACCTGAGGAACCCATTTGGGTGAAACAAAACTTGTGGCTTCTACAACACTTAATCCTGCATCTGCTAATTGTCTGACGAGCTCAACCTTCACATGAGTAGGAACTGTCACGTTTTCATTTTGCAAGCCATCCCTTGGCCCAACTTCCACAAGTTTTACAAACTTAGGAATACCCCTTAGCATCTGCAAAAAATTCAGAGAAATCAGACAGTTGCACCACACAACAGCAACCGTAATCAGATGCAATTTTGAAATTCACCGAAAACCTTTTGACTAGGACAGTTTATCCCAATATCTCTAGCCGGTATCACTGTTTGCGTATTTGAGTTATTTTGCTGAGATTGTGTGTTTAGCTCCCAAGAAGACTTTTGAATTCGGTGTGTTCTTCTTACATTTGTAGTACAGATTGAAGGGATCATCCAAGCACTTTCCACCAACCTGTTCACATAAAAATATGGAACACCTCATTACCCAGAATACAACAAGAATACAATCACCCATAGTATTACTGCAAAGAAACTTGTAGCAAAAATTCTTTTGAAAAATGTCTGGCCCTGATTCACAAGACCATCCTGGATTATGTCTTATACAAAACCCAAAAATGAAAACATCTTGGAACACGATGTTTCACCCTTCTAAAATACCTACATTAGCATGCATGCATGAAAACCTTCTACCATCTCTACGATATAAGCAACAAACATATTCAGAATATGGGGGAGGGGGGGAGAGCACAATGTAGAGAGTTAAGAGCTGCAAATAAATGCTTTGTTTAGGAACAGGAGGGTTGCATGGCTAAGGACTATCCCAAAAGGCAATAAGCTACAGAATTAGAAAATCACGGAGATCCTAAGAAAAAAAAGCCCAAAACATACATTGGTTTGGTGCCTAATGTTGTTAGTGATCAGCCCAATAATGATGCTACTAAGTTATGCAAAGTGTAGAGCAAAATCAAAGATCGGCATACATTAATCTCACAAGCCAACTTCATCTCTATGCATCATAGAGGATGACATGGGACCCATGGGAGAAGCTTGTATGGCATGCAAGGGCCATGCAAAAGGCTATCATACTACTCATTAGGAAGCTTCACTTTCACGTTCAAGGATATGTGGACAACAATGAGTTTTTCATTGCACCAATTGAGGGTTGTGATGTATTGCTTAGGTATGCCTTGGCATCATCATGCGCATGCAGTGATTGATTCACATGCTAAAGTAATCACTATTCAACATAAGGGCAAGGCCCATACCTTAGATGTACAATCGAAAGGGAATTTTGTCCCTATTTATATTGGCTGCTTCCATTTCTAAAGTAATGAAAAATCACCTTTCAATGTACTTGGTTTTAACGTACTTGGTTTTAGCGAATGTTTATGTCCTATATGTCAGACCCTAACTTGGGAGAATCCACTCACCCATAAATAGACAAGCTCCACCATCACTCTGTTAGCGATTCAGAGTCTGGTCTGGACTGGTCGGACTGACCAGTCGGACTGCCACGTGGCAGTCCGACTGTACTGCACCAGTCGGCTACATCCGACCTGTCTTTTCTAGCGCCTATTTTCTGGCTATTTATAGCCGATCTTCTGCAGTCTTCTCACACTTCTGATCGCAGGTTTCAGGCTGGAGATTCGTGCAGATTACATCTCTGTTTGCAGATTTCAGGTTGGAGATCGTGCAGACTGCAGCGGACTTCGAGGTGAACAGCAGGTTGCATCATCGAGGTGGAGACACGCAGTCCCGCGCACTGCGCCGTGTACATATCTGCATATCTTTGTATACAACACACTTTATACAGCAGATCTTCATCTTCCACTGTCTCTTTCTCTCTCTCTCTTCTCTCTGCGTTCTCTCTCTCTCTCAGTCTTGGTCCCACGCTTCCGCATCGCTGCACTCTGACATGGTATCAGAGAAGTGAAGAAGGGCTGACTGAGTGAAGAACCTACCTGAAGAGGAGATTCCATCGTGACACAAGGCTGCGTTTCCAGCGTTCGAGGGCGAGCGGGAGGGCTGCGCATCGGAACAAGGCTGAAGCGAGCGTGGGCGCGCGGGAAAGGAGTCCAGTTGGTGGATTTGCTACTGTTTACTGCTGTTTGAAGAGGAGGAAGGCTGAGTTTTCAGCTTTCAAGAGCAGGTTTTGCTTTTTCATCGCCTCCGGCGGGTGAAGAAGGTTCGGGACGCGGAAGAACGAGCCCTAGCAGGCTGCGTTTTCACAGTCAAAGGGGGCTGCTTTTGCGTTTGTGAAGGCATTACAAGTGAAGACACACAGAGATTGACTTGGAGTTCCAGCCGATCATGGACCGGAAGGTGCCTGTCTTACCGGCTCTTCCCGCAGATCAAAAGCTTGATGGTGACAATTACCGCATCTAGCGCGTGATGATATTGGCCATCCTTGAGTCCTACGATTTGGCGGAGCTTGTACAGGAGGAGATCGACCGGCCCTCGGTGAGAGATGAGTCCAAACTCTCTTCCGATGCTCGTGCGGAGTTGGCCAAGGCACAGTCTCATTGGGACAAACTAAATGCCCGGATTCGTTCTTTTCTTTTTCTGTCTTGTACTACAGCTGTGATAGCCCACATCGAGCACTTGACGGTGGCTCAGGAGATATGGCTGGAGCTTGATCACATGTATAACCGGATGACCCTTATGAAGCGGGTTTCTTTGGAGGTGCAGATACGGATCTTGTCTGTGAACAAGTCTTCTTCGTTGCGGGAGCACATCAACAAGCTTAGACAGCTTCAGATGCAGGTTCAGAATGCGGGGAAACCGATTTTCTCCGAAGACATGGCGATCACACTACTGTCCCAGTTGCCGCCACGATTCGGTGCTTTTTACTCTGCCCTTATTGCTTCGGGGCGTGAGTCTACTCTTCGGTGGGAAGAGTTGGTTCCTATGGTCTTGGACCAAGAGGAACAACTGAAGGGACAGCATGCTTCCAAGTCGGAAGCCTTGACAGGTCAAGTCTCTCAGAAGAAGAGGAAGGACCAAAAGAAGAAGAAGGAGGACAACAAGTCAAAGAAGGACAAGGACAAAGAATCCACATGCCATATTTGTGGAAAGACCGGCCATTGGAAGAAGGATTGCCCTGACAAAGACAATAAGGACACCAACAAGAAGGACACGAAGGATTCTGGAGCGGTGGCTGCACCCTCATCAGCTGTGTTTCTTCATCTAGCTGTCATTGAGAACTCTACACCGAATGCTTCTGATGCTGCGATGACAACTCCCCAGGCTCGAGAGTGGATCGTTGACAGTGGTGCCTTCCGGCACATGACTCCTTCATTAGTTGGTGTTGCCCAGTTGCAACCTTCGCGTGGGCAGATTCTCATTGGAGATAGCTCTTCGGTGTTTATTGCAGGACAGGGTGAGATGCAGCTTATTCCAGATGGACGTGGTGGTACTCATACCTCAGAGGTCTTGCATGTGCCAAGTTTGGAGTATCATCTACTTTCGGTTCATAAGATTTGTTTCCTTTGGTGGAGTTTGACAATGATTCGGTGCGAGTCCTTGATCGTGGGTCAAGGAAGATTCTCTCATTAGGATATAAGGAGAACAGCATCTACGAATTGACGTCTACTACCGCCCTCCCTACTCTTCTTCTTACCTCTCAAACACAGTCAGAACTATGGCATGCTCGGTTTGGTCACCTCAACTATGATTATCTTCGGAGGGCGTCACATGGACAGCTTGTTCGAGGGTTGCCGGACATAGTGGTGAGCCAGCAGCCATGCGTCTCCTGCATTCGTGGAAAGCAGCATAGGGATGCGATTCCCAACAAAGCTTCGCGGCGGTCTACTTCACCGATGGAGCTTGTATCTACGGATCTTTGTGGCGAAAGGGAGCTCGTACTTCATGTTGATCGTAGATGACTATAGCAGGATGACTTGGGCCTATTTCTTGGCGTTGAAGTCGAAGGCTTTCTCCCACTTCAAGGATTGGCTTCTCTTTGAGGAGAACCGCTCCGGCCGGCGATTGAAGACCTTGCGATCCGACAAGGGTGGTGAATTTATTTCTAATGAGTTTGCTCGTTTGTATGCAGATAAAGGTATTCACCAGGAGTTTGCTAACACCAACACTCCTCAAGAAAATGGGATTCTTGAACGGAAGAACCGAAGTGTGATCAAGATGGCGCACACCATGATGGAGCACCGACAGACACCTCAATTTCTGTGGGCCGAGGCTGTGGCTACTGCAGTTCACATCCTTAACCGATCCCCCACTTTGGCCGTTGATGGGATGACACCTTTTGAGGCTTACTTTGGAACTAAGCCCGATGTTTCTTATTTTAGGATTTTTGGATGTGATGCCTATGTTCACATTCCCAAGACTTATCGTGATAAATTTGAAGCAGCTTCCCGAAGACAGGTGTTTGTTAGCTACAGCTCTCAATCCCAAGACTATCGTTTGTATGATCCCGTCAAGCGGGATGTGTACACCAGTCGAGATGTGCGGTTCGTAGAGGTTCCGGCCATAGCAGCGGGTGAGGAGCATCCCGTTCTTGGAGATCCATGGGAGAGTTGGGCTCCCGAGACAGTTCCTTTGGAGCCAACGCCTTTTGATTCCGATTCTGTTTCCGATACAGAGTCTACTATTCCACCGGTCACCCCCGAGGAGTTACCACCGATGGATATCCCACAGTCTTCAGCTAATGGAGAGAGACGAGGAGAGGTCCGGCCTCCTCCTCGTTGGGCCCGTGACACACTTCGTGATTCAGGGATCGAGGAGGTCCTTGAGAAGTGGGGACCGCAAGATGGTCCGTGGCGATCACGGAGGCACCAGGCACATTCTACG
Source organism: Lygodium microphyllum (assembly GCF_053477565.2). Lineage (NCBI taxonomy): Eukaryota > Viridiplantae > Streptophyta > Polypodiopsida > Schizaeales > Lygodiaceae > Lygodium > Lygodium microphyllum. The sequence goes on along the minus strand of NC_141146.1, from coordinate 18,488,583 downwards.
GAGCTTATTTGCTCTAACTATTATTTGATGACCCATGTTATGCGGGATCAAGAGCCCACCTCCATGAAGGAGGCTTTACAGTCCGCACCATGGAAGAAAGTTATGGAAGCCGAGTTGGAGGCTATTGAGAGGAATGGCACTTGGTATCTCGTGCCTCGCCCCTCGAATAAGAAGGTGATTGGCGTCAAATGGGTCTTCAAGACCAAGTACCTTAGCGATGGTTCTTTGGACAAGCACAAGGCTCGCCTTGTTGCTAAAGGTTTTGCACAGCGCCCAGGGATTGATTGTCATGATACTTTTGCCCCCACTGCTCGTATGGCGACTATTCGAGTTGTTCTTGCCTTGGCTGGCCATAGGAGATGGCCTGTTTACTAGTTGGATGTGAAGTCGGCCTTCCTCAATGGTGATTTGAAGGAGGAGATCTATGTAGAGTAGCCTACTGGCTTTGGATCTTCAAATGGAAAAGTCTACAGGTTAAAGAAGGCCTTGTATGGCCTCAAGCAGGCTCCGCGTGCATGGAACGAAAAGATTGATTCGTTCCTTCAATCATAGTTGGGATATCGACGTTCCAAGGCCGATCCGCAGCTTTATGTACACACTTCCGAGGCTGGTTGTGTGCTTTTTGTGTTGTATGTTGATGACTTGATTGTCACAGATGATCATGCACAGAAGGTCAAAGAGACAAAGGCAGCTTTACATCAGACGTTCGAGATGGCGGACTTGGATCTACTCCACTTCTTCTTGGGCCATAAGATTTATCAGTCTCTGAGGGGGATTTTCATCTCTCAGCAGAGATATGTACAAGAGCTCTTGGTTTCTTTTGTGATGGAGGATTGTCGGACCATTTCTACTCCTATGGATCCGAACTGGAAGGCCACTTCACATTCAGATTCTCCCATGGCGGATGCTTCCCACTACCGTCAGTTGATTGGATCATTGATTTGGCTCCTCAACTGTTGATCTTTGTTTTGCTGTTGGTCTCTTGGCGGGGTTCATGAGTGAACCTCAGACGGTGCATTGGCAGGCTGCCCAGAGGATACTTCGATATTTGAGGGGGACATCTAATTTAGAGATTCATTATCCAGCAGGCACTGGTGGTTCAGATCTTGTACTTGCAGGTTGGAGCGACTCAGATTGGGCTGGTGATGTGGACCACAGGCGGTCTACTACAGGTTACTGTTTTACCTTGGGTGCAAGTGTTATCTCATGGAGTAGCAAGAAGCAGCCCACGGTAGCCATTTTATCTACTGAGGCGGAGTATCGAGCCGCGTCTTCCACCACATGTGAGGCTATGTGGCTTCAGAGATTGTTGGAGGAGCTTGGCTGCCCCCAGACTCGTCCTACTTTGCTGTAATGCAACAATGAGAGTTGCATTGCCTTGGCACGGAATCCTGTTTTCCATGCCCGGACGAAGCACATAGAGATCCAGTACCACTTCATCAGAGAGAAGCTTCTGGATGAGACCATCGCTGTGGAGTACTGCAAGATGGAGGACAATCTTGCAGATTTGTTTACGAAGGCGCTTCCCCAGGCTCTACTTCGGAGACATGCCAGATCCCTCAGGCTTCTGCTCCGCCCAGGCTCTGAGAGGGGGTGTTAGCGATTCAGAATCTAGTCTGGACTGGTCGGACTGACCAATCGGACTGCCACATGGCAGTCCGACTGTACTGCACCAGTCGACCTATCTTTTCTGGCGCCTATTTTCTGGCTATTTACAGCCGATCTTCTGCAATCTTCTTACACTTCTGATCGCAGGTTTCAGGCTGGAGATTCGTGCAGATTACATCTCTGTTTGCAGATTTCAGGTTGGAGATCGTACAGATTGCAGCAGACTTCGAGATGAACAGCAGGTTGCATCGTCGAGGTGGAGACACGCAGTCCCGCGCACTACACCCGTGTACATATCTGCATATCTTTGTATACAGCACACTTTATACAGCAGATCTTCATCTTCCACTGTCTCTTTCTCTCATTGGCTCATATAGGACCATCATGATTGGGCCAGTTTTGGCCAAACTTTATGGCACGGTGATGGAGGAGGAGCTTAGCACGTTGGCAGAGAGAGAGTGCATGCGCGCAGCCGGACAGGCAGGGTTCAGACGGGGCATTTTCTACCATAGACCACATCTTCACTCTCCGTTGTCTGATCGACCAGACACGAGTGAAGAAACAGAGATTGTATTGTTGCTTTGTGGATTTCCGCAAAGCCTTTGACACGGTCCCGAGAGAGAGGCTTTTGAGACGCCTACTTGATCTGGGGGTGGATGATGACATGATGTGCGGTATTTATGCACTATATGAGCGGGTTACTGGCAGAGTCAGATGTCCGGGAGATATATCAGATCCCCTTGTGAGCACCATTGGTGTGAAACAAGGATGCCCACTCTCACCGACTCTATTTGGGCTATACATTGATGAGATAGCAGAGTTTATTCAACAGCGAGCCGGTGGAGGTATAGATCTCAGTGGAGCCACAGTTCATATCTTACTATATGTAGATGACATTGTGTTGGTCTCAGATTCAGCTCAGGGATTACAGCAGCATTTATTAGCATTGGATGATTTTTGTATACAGAGAGGCATGACAGTGAACCTTGGTAAAACCAAGGTTCTTATATTCCATACATCAGCTCAGATACGCAGACAGAGTATTTTCATGGTAGCAGGAGGGAGTATTGAGGTCACTGGATCATATGTATATTTGGGAGTCACCTTTACAGGCAGCTTCAAGGATTTTCTCGATGACACAGGCAGCTCGTGACCGCCTCACTAGAGGATACTCAGCATTGGCTCTTATGGAGCGACAGTGTCATCAGGCACATTTCCAGGAGCCCCGCACCAAGGGGTGGCTCTTTGATACTCTAGTCACTCCAGCACTGATGTATGGAGCAGCTATATGGGGGCCAGGCCTTGCCGATTATGTATGGACATTGATGGAGAGACCTCAGGTGATCATGATATCTAGATTGATTCACAGCAAGGCCTCAGTCCCACATGACATTGTGCGAGCAGAGCTTGCCACACCGCCCATGCTAGTAGAGGCATTATTTCAGACAGTCTGCTTCCTACACAGATTTCAGGATATTGACAGAGATCGCATTGCATACAGAGCATATATGGCATCTCAGGAGATGGCTTGAGCGGGGGATACCACATCATGGTATGCACAGACTAGAGCTTGGTTTGACAGACATGGGCTGGACATTGATAGACTCCCACCTCTTCTATATGATACTCAGGCTCCCACTTACACCCTCTCTCTCTCTCTGAGAGGAACAGAGTCATCAGACAGGAGATATGGCATATTTATATACAGAGGACATGGGTCAGCCCTACACAGCCACTGCCACCGAAGATGGCACATTATTATACACAGTTCTTGAGCATATCAGAGCAGGGATTCATAGATATTCCGAGATATATGCAGATCTATATGCCACATCGATTGAGAGTTCTTATTGGACAGCTCAGGATATCATCACATCAGCTTATGATTGAGAGAGGCAGAGCCAGTGGCATCCCACGGGAGGAGAGGATATGCCCCCTTTGCAGATCAGAGGTGGAGAGTGAGGAGCATTTTGTTCTCAGATGCCCGGCATACTCAGAGTTGAGATCTAGATACACATTGAGCAGCTCACTTCAGGGATGTATGACTGATATGGATCAGAGATCATTTGGCCGTTTTCTGGGAGAGGCATGGCACATCAGAGAACAGAGCACACAGCGGGACCCAGTCAGAGAGGGGCCCACCCAGACGACTATTACACAGTTCTTTCAGATAGACAGAGTGAGAGCTACTGTACCAGCCTCCAACCAGACCTCCGGGCTCACACTACAGCAGGCTGAGGACCAACGTACCCGACGCCGCACGAGGATCCGTGGGTTTCGTACCCCACAGCCACACCGACAGGAGATCCGGAGGATTCTTGATCTACATCGACAGCAGACTGAGATCCGACGACACTCGACACATTGGATCTCAGATCTCCAATTTGCTCTTTCTCCACCACCGATGTACCACATCCTGCATCCAGGAGGGATCACCTGCTATTAGCAACTTCGACGACTGCTACTACATCCCAGGATAGTATATCTCCCTGCATCTGTTACATATACACATCGCACCACTTTATCACAGCCGACAGTTGTTCCCCTATCACAGCCGACATTTGTTCCCCTTTTGTAGCCATTATCTGGAGTACCAGAGCTACATACGCACATACACATACACGACACTTATCACACTCACAGCACCGTATTTTCAGTTTCCAGTTTTTAGCTTTTCATTCAACACTTTTATTTTGGATAGCTGGACCTCATCAGTTGTATCACAGTTTGTCTCATAGGCCAGTTTTGGTCTTTAGAAGACGTTAATATAACTTCCTTTCTTTCTTTCTTTCTTTCTCTCTCTCAGTCTTGGTCCCACGCTTCCGCATCACTGCACTCTGACACACTCATCCCTATCCTTGTTGGCAAATTGCTAGCACCCTATTCTCTAATGTCCATACTCCTTCCTAACAAATATCACAATTCAAGTTGTTATCCATCATCAAGTGCCTGCAACAGCCTCCTCTAGCTATTGACGATGAAGCACCCCTACATCCTTACATTTGTTGATTAGCGTTACTCTCCAACAAAGAGTAGCCTGATTTCCAACCTTTATCCACCATCCAAAACACTTAGTCGAGCTAAAAATTCATTACATCTTGATTAACTCTTTAAAATAGCCCCAAAACAGCAATTACAAAAAGTTCAATTAAACAAGGAGCGGTTCTAGAGAATTTCTATGTCAAACATGCAAAACCCTAATATGGGAGAATCCTTCCATGTCTATAAATAGACAAGCTGCCCATCATTCGGCCCCATCCTTGTCTTGCAGGTTTCAACGATCAGCCCTCTTCCACTAGCTATCCAACCCCCAACAACTGCTGCTAATTGGTCTACAGCTATCACCCAGCCTCCCACTATTGTCAGTGACTAGCTTCCATCATCAACATCAAGTTACTTTTGCATTTTCAGCACTTTTCTTCATCAACTTCTACTCCAACTCATGGTTACTGCACTCAAGATCCATCTCTGGTGGACAATACACATTGACACCTTCCTTAGCCCACTCCCACAAGAGCCACCAATTGTTGGGCAGCTCTGCTCTTGAGCATTCTATATGTTCTCTCGTTTGCGGAATTCAGACTTCTCTTTCTTCTTTGTTTGCATTTTGTGTTTTGTGCTTTGCATTTATAATGGTTTGCATTTATTGCACAATCTGCTATAACCTGCCTTTACAGCATATTTTCTGTCATCGTCATCAGCATGACTGCATACTACTGTGTCTTCACTTCTCAGCTATTGCATGCTTCCTTCTGGCACTTTTCAGCCTGCTGCCCATTGTTCAAGCTGTCCCTATCGTGTTCAGCATGATCAAATCTCTCCAAGTTTGCATTTGGCACTGCTAATCACTTCCGTTGGCTGATTGCTGCATTTCAAGATCCATGACATTCTAGAAGAAGGTACGCTTCACTCCATTCATAACAATCTAAGTCTTGAAGAGAACAAATACCTTTATATAAACAAAAGAAGAGGTGCTATGAGAAAAACTCAGATTTTCCTTCTTCAAGTTTTTCTTCAAGCATTGTTTCTCAAAGTTAGTCCAAAGTTGGTGCATTATCATTTCCATCATCATCATTATTGAGCTAAAAATGCATTATAAACTGATTAACTCTTAATTACAGCCCCAAATCTCAAATTGGCAGACTTTCCTTAAAAAGATATGTGTTCCTAGAGAGAGTCCATGTCCCATAAGCCAATCCCTAATTTGAAAGGACCAATCCATCTATAAATAGATAGACTGCCCATCACTTAACCTGTAATATTTCCACGCAATTAAAAAATAGTTGGTTAGTTCGAAAGTTAGTTAGTCAATTAATAAGTTAATTAGATTACTAACTAAAACGAAGGTAAAAACTAACATTAATAACTAACAATTTTTATTTAATTTAAAAAAAATTAAACCGAGAGTCGTAATCTGACATTTTTCTTGGATTGATTAGGGCTATAGCCACCCTTCACGGAAGTTATAACGTGAACGAGAGTTATGAGCCATATTAATCACTAGTGTTAATGTGTATAGTATGGATGGTCCAAAAATATTAGATTTTTGGACAAAACTAGCATATTTTAGATATTACTTATTGTAAATATCCTAAAAAGATATGAAAATTTCTAGAACTAGATGTCATGTTTTTTAAAAAAAGCAAGTGATTTTGTGGCTAGTTTTGGAGATTTAATACAAAAAATAGGGATTGGCGAAATCACAAGCACCGCGATCGCAGTCTACAGGCAGTAAACAACACTTCGAACAGAGAGAAAAAGAAAAGGTCATCTTAAAGATTTCTAACTAAGTGTCTTAGAGTTTTACCCTCCCTTCCAGAGCCAATGGAATCATCAGATCAATGATTTTTTCAAGATCCCCCCCACAAAGAGCTCTTCTTCTCAACCACAACTCCTATTCTCTTGTTTAGCTATAAATATGACTCATGGGGAGCAGTTAGAGAGGCACAAGGAAGTATAAGGAGACCTCGAGAGACTTTGAGAGAGACATAGAAGAATACCCCTCCAAGAGATTGCGAGAGAGAGAGAGAGAGAGAGAGAGAGAGAGAGAGAGAGAAGTTACCCCAAGAGGTTGCGAGGGAGAGAACTAGCTCAATTCTCCCTATCTCGTCTTCGACTAAGCCATCTTCTCTTACGCTCTTCCATCTCAAATGCATTCCTCCTTTATCTCTCGAATCTACTTATGGACAATGGCCCCCAAGCGAAGAATGTCACGTGCAAATGGCAATCCCACAACCAACAACAAAGCTTCGGCCGAGGGTATCACCACCAATACAACTACGGTACTAGATATAAATAATACATTTCTAAGTTGTTAAGCTGCTTGCTTTAGTTTCACATGAGACACATCATGCCTGTACTATGCCGCACGAGAATGGGTCATTGAAAATGATAAATTCATCGCAAATATTCGAAAGATGGAGTTTGCGAAGTGCATGTATCAAGGGAAGTTAATTGTACCTAGTTGCATATGGCTTATTCATTGCTAGAGCAATTACAAGGAAGAATAGGTCAAGAGTTATGAACGGGATAATCGTAAAAGAAATGACATTAAGAATTGTGCATACAAGTGTTAAGTAAATTTTGCATAGAATCGCTCTTTGATCCCAAGGGGAAGAGCGAATATGCAATGGAATTGTTATCGAGTCTATTCTTGTATTGTTTGAAAAAAATACAATTGGTTTTTGTTGGTTGATCGAACAACACCCTAAATGCTTTTACATTCCACCGATTGTTGGATTGTGGTTTTAGGTGAGCATTCCAAGTGCTTGTAAATTGATAGTGAATGCATGGCAAGGGTTTGTGATGACAAGTTGCCATGGGAATAAATAAATGCTTTTTAAAAGACGATATTAGGGTTGAATGCCTTGTTTGTGGTTGATTCTTAAAGAAATTAATAAAGAAAAGGTTCTTTGCATGGGTGGATCACCTCCAAGATCGCACCCCGGATTAACTCGAGGACACTGCTCGATTCATGGGCCGAAGGTCGAGTGATGAAAAGGCCAACAATGGGAATGATGTTTCACTCCTAGGTAGCTTGTGGATCATGTGGAGCTCAGGACGCCCCTTGCCAAGTCCGGAACAAAGTTGAGGACGTCCATGGCCCCAACATCTGTGGCGTTGGAAGATCCTATTCTAGATAAAGGATGAAAATTGTAATGCCATGTGATTTGGACCAGCTACTTCTATAGGGTAGCATTGTTTGCACAACAGTGACTTGGTTACATGATGGATATTAACTGGTGGGCTAGTCCCGAGGTCCCTTACCTAGGCATTATCTTTCGAGCCCCTCCACAGTGGAGAGCTCCGAGGAATGTGATCGAGTGGCCCTTGGCACAGGCGGCCCATTTCTACCAGTGCACAGAGTCTCGACTCTCAGCATGGCTGATAGATACATTGATAGTACCACCTGGAACTTCTATTACCTCTATAGTCAGGCCAAGGGCCACCATGGGGGATTGAAGTTCGTCGTCCAAACCGGCGGCAAAGCATCCCTGCATGCCTCATAGCTCCTCCTCTTCATCAGCAGCCTCCACACCGAACAGATGCATGTTCGGTCAGTCACAGGTTTCCCCATGAGCTTACACCTTGCATCCTGGAATGTGAATAGCCTCCACTACAGTGGGGCACGTGGTTCCAAGAAATTGATTGTTCAGCAGGAGTTGCAGCCTGACCTTGCCGGACGGATCGACATTCTACTTCTACAGGAGCACAAGCTCACCCTCACCCAGGCCCAACGGATAGGGAAGGTACTCCCAGGCAGCTCGCACACTTACTGGAAGCTCGCCATAGGTGTACTCCCAGGCAGCTCGCACACTTACTGGAAGCACGCCATAGGTGCCCACGGCAGGAGTGGAGGCCATGCACCTCTATTGGTCCGAGTCTTACCGTTTGTGTATGAGACCACGGGACGATAGTAGCAGGGAGGGTGCTATGGATCAGATTGGATATTGGGAAATCGTACCTTGGGGTCCTTAATATCTATGCCCCTACAGAGGTTAGGGCACGCAGCAAGTTCTGGGTGGAGATCGCGGAAGGACTCCCAGAGATGGACTCCTGGATTGTTGAAGGAGACTTCAACAACTTGGAGGCTTTGAAGGACCAACAGGGCAGAGGGAGAAACTACCAGGGCATGGCTAGGGAGAAGCAGGAGGCATGGGAGGTCTTTCTACTGGCAGTAGGAGCACGCGATGCCTGGAGAGACCCTGCCTTCCACAGGAGAGAGAGGTCGCTAGACTTCTCTTGGAGATACAGGCGGCTAGGTGGAGTCCTGCTGGAGCAGTTAGTGAGAAGGCTCTTAGGGAGGCCAGATCAGGCAATTGGCGGCAATTGGCCGGCACCACGTTGTCTGATCATTGCCCGGTTCTCCTGACACTAGATCCCCCAACATCTGCCCTAGATACACGATCTTGTCGGATCCCTGACTCGATCTATAGGAGGGAGGAGGTGGCGAGACATATAGAGCAAATTTGAACCATAGAGTGGGGCAGGAGAGGCCATATCGCAGAGGAGGTTGCAGAGGTCCTAGCTGAGTCGAGCAGAATCTGCCAAGAGGCAGCCATACATGCCAGGTAGCAGAGCTGGGAGGAGGAGAGAGCACTCTGACGGTACCTTGCAACCACACAGAGATTATTACAAGAGGCACCAGGGGATCCCACTCTCCACGCACAGGAGGTGTGTGCGCGAGTAGCCATTGCTGGCCTAGAGGATAGGCACTCAGAGTTCTCTTTCCGCACCTCAGCAGCTTTCTGGGCGCGGAAAGGGGACACGATGTGCAGGGAGTTTTTCCAGGTGCACCAGCCTCGCACCTCACAAGCGCAAATACGCAACTTCTGAGATCAGTATGGAAGGACCCGTTCTAGCCTAGACAAGGTGATGGAGATTGCAACCAACTACTATAGTCGCTTGTTCCAGCAGGAGACAGCCTCAACTAGAGGATAGCGATGTAGAGAGCAGGTCTGGGATAACATCCCGTCCCTCGTCCCAGGAGATGGGACGCTCCCTCCTAGCCCCCTTCACAGAGAAGGAAATAGAGGAGGCTTTCCATACACAAGACGGGCAAAAATGCCCAGGAGAGGATGGCCTCTCTAAGAACTCTCTTCACTAGCTTCTGGGAAGTGGTGAAGGACCCCCTACTAATGGCCTTTCAAGAGATTTTCACTTCAAGACAGATGCCAAGAAGTCTTTCGGCAAGCCTTATCAGTCTTCTCCCCAAAGGGAGAGACCAATTGGAGCTTTTCCAGTGGAGACCGATCACCTTATTGTCAGTGGCCTATAAGGCGCTGGCAAAGATGATTGGTAGGCGACTACGCCCCTTGCTTCTAGACATCATCCATGACACACAGAAAGGATTTGTCCAGGATAGGAGTATCCTGGACAATGTATTCATCTCCTTTGAGGCGACAGAGTAGGCCCAACACAGTGGGCAAAGACTCGTCGTACTACTCTTGGATTTTGAGAAAGCCTATGACAGGGTGGACTGGGATTTCCTAGAGGGCACCATGGTGAGGTTGGGTTTCCCCCAGGCTTGGATCTCTAGGGTCTCCGCACTTTACAGATCGGCCACCAGCAGGGTTCTCATAGGAGGGAGGTGAGGGGAGGAGTTTCGGCTGGAGAGACCGGTCCGACAGGACTGCCCCCTGGCCCCGTACCTATTTCTACTCTTTGCAGAGGCGATGTCTCACTTCATGGGGTCACGTGTGAGCGGATTACATGGCCTCCGACTTCCAATAAGAGAGGAGACCAAGTTGTTAGACTCAGAGTATGCTAATGATACAGCGCTCTATATAGAGGACAACGAGTTGATGCTGGAGAGAGTGAGGTTGGCTCTTGAGGTGTTTTGTTCTGCAGCGGGAGCAAAAATCAACTGGCGAAAGTTGGTTGGTTTCCTCACGGACCCGGACTCTAGCACGGAGTGGGACGTTCACCTAGAATTTAGATGGGTAAGCAGAGGACAAACCGTCCGGTACCTAGGGTTCCAGGTGGGACTCGACATCACTCCCGCCCAGCAATTTCTTCCAATCCTCGATTCTATTCGGGGGAAGCTGACCTATTGGAGCATGGCTCGCCTCTCACTAGCTAGCCGAGCTCTGGTGGTTAACCAGGTCCTCCTAGTGACGGCCTAGTACATCACCTCGTGTTGGTGCTTCTCCACTTCCTACGTAATGCAACTTCACCGCCTAGTACGGAATTTCCTTTGGTCCGGGTAATACGGCTCCAGGGATTCTAGGGCCAAGGTGGAGTGGGCAACCATCATATGACATCGGTCAGAGGGAGGGCTTGGTATCATAGACCTAGAGTATCAGAGTATGGCCCTCCTGGGCAAGCTAGTTGTACGCGGCCTCACACCGAGAGGGCAGACCTGGAAGGTCCTATTGCAGGAGGGTCTTCAGGACTGTAAACCGAGGCTTGGCAGTGAGTGGAGGCCGTCCCTGAGATGGATCTTCACGTCAATCCAAATCACCCCCCCCCCCCCACATCACCCTTCCTACACAGCTTGCTCCGCGTGTGGCAAGGCCTTCGTAAGGTCCTAATCCAGAGCCCCCTAGGCTGCCAAGAGGAGATAGACCGTTAGTCGGTGATTTGGAACCCCCAGGTCAGGGATCGAGAAGGGGCACAGATCGGCGAGTGCCCCCACATCCAATGGGCTGGTTAGGAGGCTGGCCCGACTTGTACCATCAGGACATGGCGGGAGGTGTACAGGATGGCGGACGAGGAGGTATGCAGCAAGTATCAGGCTGCCAGTGAGAAGTGGAGCCGAGGAGAAGGGAGATAGACGCAACAATACCTTAGGCTCCCCCAATACGAGAGCCGATAGAGCCCGGGGAGGTATGGGCCGCTAGGTTTTCACCAGCAGGCATCCCCTTACAGGTGGCAGGAAGAGTGGATGGCGCTCCACCTGGGATTTTTTTCATAGTGCAAGAGGGGGGGCGTCTAGCTCTTGACAAAGGACACCAAGACGAGCGGATAGATGTCCTTTCATGGAAGAGGATCCGGGTGGTTGTCCTTCAGGGGAAAACATGGCGGTTGGACCCTTTGGTCTTTTAGCAAGAGCTCAGGGAGTGGCACCTCTGACTCGGGGAAGGAAGGCCACTTGATGAGCTGGAGTGGGATCCGGGAGAGTGGCTTTGGCCGGCCACTGTGGTCGCCAAGAAGCCACCGAGGTTCCTGGAGTACACCCCCAGGATTGGCAAACATGTATTGATACAGGAGGATATGGATTGGGTGCCGTCACGTAGCAGGCACTGGGCGGAGCACAGTATCACGGAACCGTTCCGACGGACCTTCTAGCACCGCCTATGGGACAATTGGAGGCCGAGGAGAATATCATATTTTTTATGATTGGTGGCACATGGAGGCTTGGCGGTGGGAAGCTGGAGGCTTGGCCTATGGGACAATTGGAGGCCGAGGAGGATATCATATTTTTTATGATTGGTGGCACATGGAGGCTTGGCAGTGGGAAGCTAGCTTGTCAAGATGCAGAAGGAGGAAGTTTGTAAGCGTTGCACACAGCAATCTATGGAAACCCCAAAGCACTGCATTTGGTCGTGTGAGGCGGCACAACTCGTGTGGAGAGGAGTATGCCGCATCCTTCACCGCATGGCACCCAGCCTTGGATGTATCTCTTGGGGAGCTTTCTGCTAGCAGGCAGTCAGCCAAGGCCGTCACCTTCTGTATGAGACCTGGATACAAGATACGATATTCATTATCGAGGCAGGGTCGTGCGCAGTGGTGGGTTTAGAGACTCTACCCATCCGCCAGGTATTGGAGCCCACAACAGACAGCTCTAAGGTATGGGAAATCATAGGGAGTCTTATTGGTTGGCATATCTAAAAGGCACGGTGTCAGGTGGCTTTCGGCGAAGAGACTTTCAGTACAGGCGACCTTAGCAGAGCTCTAGAGCTCCATCATCCACTCCCTTCGAGGCCGATGCGATCAAGTGAAGGGCAAGTCCAAGGCTCGTCAGGAGCTCCGATGTCATTTCATGCGCACTTGGGGCGGCCAGGACCTGTTCTTCGTGATGCAGGCAGGCAGCCCCAGATGGCAATACACCCCTCCCCCCATCCATGGCTTCTTACCCCTATCTCCCCCAGACAACCTTGAGAGGCTTATATATATGATGTATCTGTGACTTTCATCAGCTCCAGCTTGGTCTGTTGAGCATGAGTACTCTATTGTAATCAATTTTTTTGAGAAATATAATCAGCCACATTTTACAGGAAAAAAATATAATTTCTTCTGTATGGACAAAAGATAAAGATTAACTTGAAGATAAGTTAAGGAACTTATTTGTCAAAAAGATTGCTTGCTCTGTTTTCGTGTCTGTACTACAAATTATGTGAATGAACCCTGTTCCCTAAAAGGCTTAATTAAGGAACCTAATTTTAAATGTCACACATAAATATGATAGGACCTAATTAGATAACTAAAGAACACCTATTGAGGAAAGCGGGTGGGCGGGACCCCCAACAGGTCCGTCCTGCGATAGGGTGGTCCCAGAGAACTGGGAGGCTTTTTACAAGGTTTTACCAACGTCCGACTGTGAGGTATTGTTAGGTTAGAACCCCGAGTCATGCTGTTTTAGGGGACCGGAATGGGACTATGACCTATGGGTAGGGAGGTTGAGTGGTGCATCCCTCCCATTTCCCATTCTCTTTGAACCAAGTACGGCATGGATCTGGTTCGGCTTGGATATCTTTGCGTAAAGTAGGATGTCCTCGACCCGATGCTAGAATGCTATCAGGAGACCTTGACTACTACGAACCCAGATTTCAGGTCGATCCTGTTGGGTTCGGCCGCAAACATTCCATTGCGAGACGGACTCGAGAAACCCTAGGCAACAAACCCCGTAACATTCCATGGGAGTGCCGAGCAGCGTCGCTTAAATTTGTCTCTCGATGAACTACTAAAAACGTGCCTGGACAACCAATAGGCGGGCACGTTACATAGCCGTAATCTTGTGTTGCAAATGGTTGTGATGTCTCTATTGTCCACACCCAATTTAAAGAGGATATCTCAATTCAAGCTGTCGTTTTCTACTGCCCAACCTCTTCCACTTGTTGGCGATCAATTCCATCTTACTGCCATCACTTGGACTGCTGCACTCATTACTATACACTCTATTCCAGCCTGCGTTTGGTCTTCCACTTCAGCCTCCAACTGTTGACATCATCTACAGACCTATGTTCATTTAGTCCTATTGTCCCTTATATTGCAATGTATGTAAATACATTGCATTTCGCTATCTACGATCATCGCTAGTGTACCACATCATCACTCAGCAAGCATTTTACTATTTTTGCTTCCATTCACCTACTCAAACACTAATCCAGCCTCCTCAGGGCTCTGTTTGCTCTTACCATACATGTCATTCTCTACCTCATAATCTCTACCCTAGTACTAGACACAGAGTTTGGGGTCAATATTCATTGTGCATAGTATGTTTGCTGCATTGAGCATCGTATATATTCAGCATTCACATTACTCATCTTCAACATTCATTTTCTCTATGAGTTACCCTAACCCTAACTGTGGTTTTTATCAATCTCTCCTTCATCGTACAATTGTGTTTATTATCTATAGATGAGTATTACTTTACATGATATTAGAGTGAGGTACTCACTCGAGAAACCTAGGCTTTTGATCAAAAAGCTTGTCATTAGAAATAAGTTCACGGAAGAAAGATGACTTCAAACACTTCCTCACCACTCGAGTCTCTTGAACTCACCATGAAAAGACCCAAACAAGAGTGGGCCTCACAACTTGCTCTGCAAGGATCCTACATAGGTGGAGAGAAATCGGACTACCATGGAGCCCATTGACCTTATGAGATCGCATAACCGAGTACTAACTTATTCCTATGCAGCAGACTTAGCAATTACTAAAAGGTAAACATGTTTTATCCCCTTTAGATTTGGTGCACAAATCTATGGTTCTTGCAAGAAGAACGAGTACACCACATTGGACTTGCCATTCTATTGGAGAAACTAGCACAAAGTGTAAACCCATCTTTTTTTCTCCATCTACTCTTGTGTCAAGTATACCTATTGAAAAACTCTTTAAGACCTTTTGTAAGTTTTCCTTCTCCTTCGTTTCCTTGTAGTATTGTTTCTCAAGGTCAATTTGAAGATGGTGAAACATCTCATTCTTCTTTTCCATCATCGTCCAAATTTCAATTTCAAATATTAAGTTTAGAAAATCAAGTTAATGAGTTCACATCCACATCATCACCTAAATAATAATCCTCACCTCTATTCATTTCCAGCCAGCCCTCCTCATCCTTCTATCCCATCCTCCTACAACCGTCTCACGCCCACACTAAAGCTCCAAGTTGCATATGGGGGTTGATTGTTGCAATCTTGTATCATTTGATCTATTATCGATTGTGTTTCTTCATTTCACTACATCTCTCTTGTCTTCTTCTCTATTCACTCCATGTTCACTATCCTTTTTACTAGGAAATCTTACAATAGCTTTTGTCACATGCAATGGTCTAGTATGAAACTCTGAGGATTTTCAAGGAAGCCACTCTTTTCTCATCATTAGCTAGCAATTGAGGATAATCCCCTCTCCAAATTGCTAGCGAGCACAATGGTCTTTGAGGCAATCCTAGATGGGAGCAAATTGCTAGTATCATCATTTGATACATTTCAACTACAAGATGCAGGCATGCCATTGACCTCCAAGATATTCCCACTACAAAGATTCATGTGGATATGAAATCCTGACACCTAGCAAGGCAATTTTGAGAGGAGGAAGAGGAGGAGGAGGAGGAGGACAGGTGCTTTCATATAGATAAGGAACGGACTCCTCTCACACCTAGCCCTCATATTGTAATTCTGGCATTCTTTGTACTTTGTTATTTACCTCAGGGGGAATTTGTTGGAGGAGTCACTAATAGAATTTTCTTTTCTCAAGAAAAACGATTGGTGGGGAGGCTGTAGCATACAAATGACATGGAATTCAATTTGGAGGTGATGCAATCTAGCCCCAGTCCCCATAAAAGATTTCCCTTGATATTATTTTATTAGTGGTGATCATATTACTAACAAGGAATATGAATATTGTGGAACAAAACCCAACATAAGACCATGTATAGAGATGACTATTAAGATCCCAATGTGAGGGTAAAAAATGGAATGAGTATTTGAGCTAAATCAGATTTTGCTTCACAAGGATAAACCTCAAAAAGTGGCCCTTCAAACTTTCTTTCTAAAGATTTACCTTGTTCAATGCCAAGTGATACAATAAGGAAAATAAGGGCTTCCTGCAATAACCTTCAGTAATATAAATAAGCTCTTCAGCTGAGGAAAACAGTATAAAAACCCAAGGGCTATCACAACTCAATTAAAGAAATTGTTGTAGCCTTCGATAAAAATCGGATACTTGTTTAATTGATTGAGCCTGATTTCCTTTGGGCTTGAAAAATGTTCATGTAGGATGCTGCATTAAAAACTGGCATCCAAAAAGTAGGCTCACGTATCATGGTGGACACGTGCACTTGGGTGGAACAAAGATAATATACACTTCCACGTATATTCTCTGATCTGGCACCTGTGCCTAGGACTCTAGAATGTTTGGAACATTGTTAAACATAGAAAATATCATTAAAAAGGAAAAGGCAGACGATTTGGGGGCTATCACACTAGAGATTAGTAAAAACTGACTTTGCAGCATATTGGCATGACCTCTTGGATTTTTGTTGTACTCGGATGAAATTTCAACAGTGTAGAAGCACAAGAGGGTGAAGCGCCAACCTTACATGACACTAAAGCCTTGCAGTCTGAGAGCTGATACTTACATTGAAAACATGAAAATTGGGATAGCTGCTTTCCTGGGCAGCGCAAACTGGAGTTCTTTTGGGCCTAACAAGAGGGAGAAGGCCACAAGCAAAATGGTACGAAACTTAGCTTGTCTGCCATCATTATATAATTTGTGTTAGCACACATATATTTTTTCTTTCTGGCACCAATAATGCCAAATTTAACTATATCCAATGGGATGCCATGATTCTACAATTTCAATCCTGTATAACTAGCCACTATGTGTAACGAACCCATAATTCTAATCTGTAAAAAGTATGCCATAGTTCTACACAGCGCCATCAAAGGGTACAGCACAGCATTACAAATGAAAGCAAATAGCAATTGTTATTCAAGATTTAAATTTAAGTAGGACAGCAAAAACATAATGAACTAGCCACAAAAGCTAACAAACCCGTAAGTTTTACTGACCTATCACCCAATCCCTCACAAGGGTTACATGCCTTTCCAGAAATTGAAAATCTACTGTGTTCTCTGTCGTCATAACTCGGAGTACACCTGTCAACAGGAGAAGACATAAGCCTATCAACATCTGCTCTTCTTGTAGAAGCATCCATAATCCCATTATCGAGGAAGCTCGATCTGTCCACAGTATGACGGCGTGTCATCGCCTTTCCAATGCGTGAATCTCTTCCAATGCGCTCAAAAATCATAGGCTCCTCGAGGCTAGACATCTTGGATCTCTGCACAATGCTCTGGACCTTAAAAACTGGGTCAGAGCAGCAAAGCTGTGGCCTGAACAACCTTAGCCCACCCTTGGAAACCAGCATTCACTTCGGGAACTGCACGGTTTTTTGTTTATCAGAGCCGGTTTACCTTCGGACCAGGGGCTGCTGCCAATGGGTTCTGTTGCACAATCATCACACGGCTAGTAAATCCTCTATCACGTATGATGACAACGTTAAATGAAGAAAGCTTGTTAATGAACTGTGCTGAATTGATTATTATGCATTGATGTTAAATGAGATCATAGGCTAGCACGAACTGGAAGAACAGATGGGTGAAATTCCCTGATTGAGAGAGGAGGAGGGAAAGAAAGAGAGTAGATTCCTCTTATCATTTGTGAAAATTCATCTGTGATTTAAGAGAGAATAGTATCGTGATAACAGGTAAATTCCATTCATCTTCTCGATAATATCTGTGAGGAATCAAGAATCTCTCTCTCTCTCTCTCTCTCTCTCTCTCTCTCTCTCTCTCTCTCTCTCTCTGTAGGTTCCTCTTTCTTTTACGTGTAGGATTCATCGGCGATTTGTGAAGTTCACGATCATTTTCTACACGGAATCTGTCTGTGTGTGTGTGTGTGTGTGTGTGTGTGTGTGTGTGTGTGACTGACAGAGAGCAATGGATTACCAATACCAAGCGGGGATATCGTAATCAAACGAACTAAGCGACCGAGCTTATGAGAACAGACAGAGCTCTGTTTGGCAACTGTGTTACAAACGAACGCTAGAGAGAGAGAGAGAGAGAGAGAGAGAGAGCTTTGGTCGCTTGCAACCGCGATCAAAGCTCTCTTCCGCAATAGAGAGAAGGTGAGAACAGTCAAGGCTGTGTGTGGCACGTATATGTCACGGACGAGAGAGAAAGAGAGAGAGAGAGAGAGAGAGAGAGAGAGAGATACGGACGAGAGAGGGGGTGATGGGTACTGCGTTTTTTGTGTAATTATTAATAATGAGAGCAGCTGAGTTTTGGTGACCAGCTCCTCTCATTCATCGTTCCTCCAGCAAGAAAGAGTCCGTCCAAAGCTTTTCCATTTATTCAATTTCAGAAGCAATTCACAAACAAATATTTATACTCCGCTCGAAATGCTAGACTTGTTTCCCTCCATAAATCAAGAAAACGGAATACACGTTTTGTAGCGCCTTTCTTCTTTTACCGCACGGGGAGAAAAATAACAAATAAAAAAATATCACAAAAAACTATACTTACGCTTGCGGGTCGTCTGCCACCAGAATTGGCTTTTGATTAATTTTTGGAAATATTCTTAGCGCCGTGCGGGTTCTTCTACCACCAGAATTTTATTTAGAATCTTTAGAAATTCTCTTCTTAGCTGGTTCTCCAATGAGATATTTGGTCAATTTTCTATTGCGAAATGATCTAAAGCTAAGCCCGTGTATCAAATGCAATATGCAAAAAGCCCCGAACCTCTAAAAGGCTTTCAGAACCTACTATCCTTTTACCAAACCTCCTTTTTTAATTAAAATCCTCTCTCCTCTTCTCTCTCTCACTTGTAATCTCTCCTTTTCTCTTCCCCCCTTTTAAATTAAAAGTCTCTCCCCCTTTCTCTTCCCCCCTTTTAAATTAAAACTTTCTTTTTCTCTCTCTCTCAAATTAAACTTTTTAATTTTAATTATTTTAATTAAATATTTTTAATTTAAATTTTTTCAAACATAGTTTTTTACGCATTTTGAGAGGGAGATAAAAGGAGAAGAAAGAGAGAGAGAGGGAGGGAGAAGAAGAAAAAGACGAAGAGGAAGGAAAGAGAAAAGAGAGTTTTTTTATTAAACATTTTTTTTCCCTTCCCCCCCTCTCTGGGGGAGAACAGGGAGAAGAAAAGGGAGGGGGAGAGATAGAGAGAAAAAAGGAAAAGAAGAATAGAGAATTTGAACACACAAAGAGAATTATAGAGAGAGAAAATATAAATTTTAAAAGAATTAGAAAATAAAAAAATTAAAGAGAGAGAGAGAATGAAGAGAGAGAAGAAAAAAATAAACAAAGAAGAGAGGACGGAGGACGGAGAGAGAGGAAAATAGGAAGAGCGATGGGAAAAAAAAGAAAAGTTTTTTATTTAAATATTTTTTGAGAGAGGTGGGAAGGGAGAGAAAAGGAAACAAGGGAAAGAGAGAGAGAGAGAGAGAGAGAGAGAGAGAATATAAAATTTAAAAGAGAGGGAGAGAATAAAAAAAGGAAATTTAGAGAAAGGGGAGGAGAAGAAAAGGGAGTAGAGAGAGAGAATAAAAGGAAAGAGATGAGAAGAAGAGAGAGAATATGAACATAAAGAGATAATTATATATAGGAAAAAGATAAAATTTACATACTTTAAGAGAGATTGAGGGAGGAGGGGGAGAAAGTGAAAGAAGAAGGAGGAGAAGAAAAATAAGAAGAGAGAGACAGAGAGACAGAGAGAGAGAACATGGAGAGAGGAAAGATAAAATTTAAAAGAGAGAGAGAGAGAGAATTAAAAAAATCAGAAGAAAGGGGAGGAGAAAAAGACGGAGAATTATATATAGGAAAAAGTAAATTTACAGGGGGAAGAAAGTGAAAGAAGAAGAAAAAGGAAAGAGAGAGAGAGAGAGAGAGAGAGAGAAGAAAAGTGTAAAGAGAAGAAAAGAAGAGAGAGAGATAATAATAATAATTTAAAAAAAGAAAAAAGAGGAGAGGGAGAGAGAAGGAAAAGAGAGGAGAGAGGGGGAGAGAGAGATAACTAGGAGAGGAGAAAAAATAAACTAAAATAGAAGGCAAAGAAAGAGAGACAGAGAGAGAGAGAGAATCAGACATAGGGAATTGGGGGAGAGAGAGAGAGAGAGGGGGTAAAAAAAATAGAAACGAAGAGGGAAAAGAGGAGAAAGAAAGATGAAAAATGGATTGTTGAGCAAAGTTGTCGTGCGATAACACAGCAACTTTGCTTGCCGCTTTAGGGCACGAAGCTACCACGAAGCGGCCTAGCTTTCTGTGTGCGAAACTCTATTGCAATTTATTTGCAAAAGTTACCCCACTATTCCCGCTCCTTTCACATCTTGGCATCATTTGATGACTGGGAACATGTGGGTAGCATGTGTCGTGCCATTGGGACAAAGGGCTACATAAAAGTGCTCTCAAGTTTTTGATTAACATGGCAAAGAGAGGAGAAAGAAAGGTTTGAGTGAAACGTATCCCACTTGGTAAGATAGGATGGCTGCCCTAGTGCACAAAATAACTTACGTGCTCCATCTAGGCTGCCACCCTTCCTCTCCCACACTTCCAAAAAGGATTATGCAAGTTGTATTTCCACATCTTGAGAATCCAAAGGTGTAGGACCTACATTCCTTTGGATTCATTTTCTTGGTTAGCTCTCTCTCTCTCTCTCTCTCTCTCTCTCTCTCTCTCTCTCTCTCACAAATTAAGGAAAGGGGATCACAATGTGTCCACCACCCATATTATAGTAGACTAAGACCATTATCGTGGTAGGCTACTAACATGGCAAACCAAAACTATGGTAGATTAAGATTGCTACCATGGTGGACTTCTATAATGGTAAACCACTGCCATAGAAGACCACTACTATGGTAAACTTGGACCACTTTAACCCACAATTTTGTGCAATAAAGGGCACAAGCTATGGTCTTCATGTCGGCAAGTCTCTTATTTATTTAGCATTAATGCTATGTACTTTCTTAGCAAAGACTATCTTAAAGCAATGTTAAAGGCATTGGTTGCTAGAGTAGACAAACTCCATAGGGAAAGGAGCAAAGATAAGGCGGGCAGGGGGGAGGGAGATTCTAAGCCGAGCAAAAGCAATCCAGAGCTCAGCACTACCCAAGCCTTTCTAGCTACCTTTAAGCAACAACATCAAGAGCTCTCATGGCTCATGGAAACCGTAAAGCAACCAAGCACCTTTAGACAAAATATGTAGTGTATATAATGTGATAGATACCATCTGAGTCAAGCTTGCACTATTTGTGATTGCTTTGGCCACGAAGCTGCTACATTGTACTCTCATGTTGGATACCAACAACAAAATGGAGGGCCCTTCCATAGAAGACCTCAACAATGGGTCTTACCAACCACACCCTTGACCAAAGACCAATTATACCTAAAGCAGACATCAATTTTTCAAGGATACCAAGACCTCTGCGTCCAATCATGACTCACATCCATCAAGCAATGCTCCTATCCATTATATTGAAGAACCACTAGAAGAAGAAGAGTGCACAAACCCAGGTGTTAAATGTGACAAAGGAAAATTTTTTCCTTATGGACTACCACCCCATTCAAGTAATGATGTTAGGACACGGTCAAGGAAGAGGAGTGATGCAAACCCTGCAATAGTAGAATGCTAGAACTACGGTCAACCTCGGTGCATGCAAGCAAAATGTTCTCAAAAGCAAGAATCCATCCAAGAAGAGAAGGCTAACCAAAGATGCAATGGGTGTGATTTCACTATTATATGTCAAGATTTTCCCAAATGTAAGGCATCCAATAACAGCATCATTGGGTCTATACGCCCTAATATTTCGACAAGAAAGGTCAAGGCCATTGGAATTGACCCTAATGATGATAAGCTAGTACCACCTACATATCTTAGGATCAAACTAATAGCAAAACGGGAGCATATCACAAATGCTCTCATCGACATGAAGATTCCGATTTCAATATTCATGTATGGACTCAAATTGGACAACCTGAACTTGTGCTAGTAAATGCACCTATCAAACCCATATGAGGGAGCTCCATACTTCTTAGCAAGATATGTCAATAGAAATTCAAAGCATGCCACTGATCTCCTCCCAAACCACGAGCATCTTGGAAGGAAATCCTACTTGGAAGGACTTTCAAGAGGGTGGTCGAGTGTGACATCAATTTTGATACACAATGCATGCACTTTAGCCTTCCAAATGTTAAAATCATTTGGCTTTCAATAAAGGCAACCTTGTTTATCCTCCAGGGAAAGGAAAGGGAATTGAATGAGGATTGACCACAACCTCTAATTGAGGCAAATAAGAAAGTGGTTGAGGCTCAAAGCGAGAAAAGGAAGCTACTCAATCAAGCTCTCTTGGATAAGAAATATGTGAGCACTAAGTGGGTGCCTAAGGCCACTAACAATGATGTGATGGCTCCCAAGCCTATCAAAGGAAAATACCAAATGGCCCCACTTATGAAATTGGCAAGACCTAGAGCTTTTCTCTTTTCACTATAAGTGTTTAGGGAGGGTTAACTTTGACATTGCAATTGGTTCCCAATACCTTATCTCGCACTCAAGGCTTTTATGTTGGTAAACAACATATTTGGTTGCCTAGATTATCTATGTTGACTTCTCCCATATCCATGCTCATTCTAATCTCTCCACATCAACATAAGATCCTTCAAAATCAAAGAGCAAGAAAGTTAAATCTAAATGTGTATTGACACCAATGACTAAGCTAACTCAAGAACCAACATTGCAAGAATTAGGCAAGCTAGAAGCCAAAAAGCTTGTGCTTCTCTATTAGAAGGAGACAGTAGAACCACCCAACATCGAAGCACAGCATCCTAAGGTAGTCACTTGTTCAAATAGACAGACAAAAGTATCTCAAACGCTTCCACCATCACCCTTGAAGTAGAAAATAGAACAATAGGAACATCATCCTGCTACTCAATCCAAAAGGCTAGATTCTAGGGGGAAGACAATAGGCCCATCCAACACAAAAGTGAAATAGCCCACGACAATTGCAAGTTCATGTGAACAACCAAAGGTATCTGAAGAACTTGCAATGCCAAAGCAAAAGTAGAAAATGCAACAATGATAGCTCTACACTATTGCTTAAAACAAGACATCAAATTTCAAAGGGAAAGCAATGGAAATACCAAAAATTCAATAAAAGGAATTCAAGATTGCTATCAAATCCACATCTGAGACTTCTAAACAAACAACTACATTCAATACATGCAAGGATCTGAGTAAGCAATCATCCTTGATTACTAACACTACTCATCACCCACTGAACTAGTGGCAACTACTTCCAAATCAAGAGTGAAATCAAAACAATCATAGAAGTCAAAGGGCATAGACAACATGGCAACTACAAGGATGTGATTGATCATCTCCATCATCTTGTTTGAGGGGTGAAGTGGGGTTTTTGGGGTCACTAGAATGGGGTAGAGTTTTTCTTCTGAGGGGAGGGGAGTGGGAAGATCTTGAAAGCATTTGGCATGACTAATTACAAGGCGATAGATGCACTTATGGAGGTCAATCTGAAGTTATCCATCAAGGATACATTAGCAATTGTAAACACTGGGAGGTACATGAGGTTGGTCAACAAACTCATCTACTTATGCAACAATAGGTGAGAGGTTGAGTAGGAGTGAGAGAGAAGAGCACAAGCAGAAGAAAGAAGCAAGAGCTATGGAGGTTTGAACTCAAGAGAGCAAGAGTAGTGTGGGGGAAGCTCCAACAGTCACAATGTGTGACATGCTCTCCCTTTATTATATTTTGGTACATTTAACAATAAAGAATAAAGATGACAATGATGGATGGTTGTCACCTACAATATACAAATGTGCGAGCATTGAGTGCAAGGTAAATATAAGTGGCTAAGCGCTAGGGAGCTTCAACCCCTAATAACCTCCCACTTAAAGGTGAGTGTGATAGAAATGAGGAGAAAAATACAAATTGTACATATGAGTACAATTCGATGAGGAAAAATGTAATCTCGTCCTACACCCCATTAATCTTTCTAAGAAAGGCATAACATTCTACTGGGAGACTTTTAGTGAGCAGATCTGTAGAGAGCTTGACAAGATTTATGTGCTTGTTCTCAATTGCCTCTCCGATGAAGTGATAATGCACCTCAATGTGCTTGGCCTTCACGTGAAAGATTTTTTTGCAAGCCAACTAGATGGCACTCACAGAATGCGAATACAAGGTAGGACTCGTAGAAGTAATACCGAGGTTTAAAACTAGACAACCTGACCATAGGGCCTCCTTGCAAGCCTTAATAGCTACAATATACTCAATTTCAATAATAGACAAGATAGTGCACTTCTTCACCCTAGACATCCAAGAAACAAAACCTCCAACAAAGGGAATGACATAATCAGAGATGGACTTCCTACTATTTTTATATCTTGCATAATTTGATTCAATATAAACCACAACTCTAGTCTTGGTTTCCATAAAAAAGGCACAACTCTATGGTGCCCTTAAGGTATCTCATGATGCCCCTTCATGCTATCCGAATGTCAACAACCATGTTACCTACAACAAGCCACAACTCCCACTACAAATGTTATGTCATGTCTAGTGGCTCTCATGTAATACATTAAGCTGCACTGTAGATGCATGTAGAATCTTGGCCATCTCCGTCTTCTCATCATCTCTGCATGATTGACCTTCATTTGAGAAGGTAAAGGGGTGTCAATGGGCTTACCACCTTGCATATGGAACAGCTCAAGTATTTGTGAATGTACTTCTCTTACGTCAAGTGGAGGAGTTCCTTAGAGCGATCATGCATAATACACATACCAAGTATATGAGGTCTCAAAGCTTCTCTTGAGCTAAGTCTTTAAAGCATCTAGTTCATTATAAACACTCCCATTAATCAAAACATCATCAACAAAGTAATAAGGCTATCATTACATGCCTTCTTTGTGTAGAGACATAGATCAATAGCATTGTGGGAGCAAGACTATGAATGCATAAAGGCATCAAACTCATGATACTATTCCTTAGGTGCCTAGTTAAGTCCATAGAGACTCTTTCTCAACTTGTACACTAAGTGTTCCCTACCCTTTTCCAAAGCCATTAGGTTGCTACATATAAATGTCCTCATGTAGGTCCCCATGTAGAAAAGTCATCTTAACATCCATATGATACAAGTTTACATCTAATTGCGCAACCAAAACCAAGCAAAGGATAGTCATTTTCAACATGCGAGAAAATATCTCATCAAAGTCAATTCCTTTTTCCTATTTGAAACCCTTTGCAACTAAATGGACCTTATATAGGCTTGGCTTTGGGTGCTCTTCAACTACCCACTTGCATGGCAATGCATGTTTTCTAGTAGGTGAGGAAACCAAATCCCATATATGGTTTTCTATAATGAGTTAAACTCAGATTGCATACCCCTATCCCAAGGAGAATTGTCACCTCTATGCATAGCCTCTTTATAAGTAATGAGCTTAGTAGAATCTGTCGCCATGACATAATCCATAGAGGGCTCATAACCATTAGGAGGATTTAGGCTCTAGTAGAGCATCGTACAATTGGCTCAGGAGCCAATGCATCGTGTCCTCTCTATCCAACATCAAATGGGCCTTACATATGCTGGCTTAGGGTGACCACGAATGTTCTTCAACTTATATACCCACTTGCATGGCAATGCATGTTTTTTGCAAGGTAAGGAAACCAAATCCCACATATGGTTTTTTGTAATAAGTTAAACTTAGACCGCATACCCCTCTCCCAAGGAGAACTATCACCTCTGTGCATAGACTCTTCATAAGTAAGGGGCTTATTAGAATCTTATCTCCATGACATAATCCATAGAGGGCTCACAATGATCAAGAAGGATGCAAGGCTCTAGTAGAGCATTGCAAAACTAGCTTGGGAGCTAGTGCATTGTGTCCTCTCTATCCAACATCAATGCAGTCCTACATAATAAGTGGATCCTAGGCCATTAGAGCAACAACAACAAGTGCAAGCTCACTAACAAGGGCTAGTTGGTTGGTAACAAGAGGTTCCTCTTGAATGATTGCCTTGCGCACCTCAATCATATGCTCAAGTTTTTAATGCATCGTATTCTCATGGAACACGACATCATGGCTGCAGAATAACTTTCCTAGCCTATGGATCCTAAAGATGATAGCCCATCTCACTTGCATTACCATATCCAAGAAATATAGATTTGACAAACTTTGAATCTAACTTGTTGTGCTTGTCTTTGGAAATATAGCAAAATGCCTCATATCCAAAGACTCTCAAGAGTGCATGTAAAGAAGATTTACCATATCATACCTTCTTTGCAACTCTAAAACCAAGAGGTGATTTGTTAATCAAATGAATAGTAGTACTAGTTTCCTCTGCCCAAAATGTATAGGTAATCTTGCATAACTAATCATACTATAGACCCTCTCTTGAATGACCCTATGTATGCATTGAACAACACCATTGTAGGGTGGGATATAAGAAGCGGTCAATAGACACTTAATGTCTTGTTCATTATAAAACTACTCAAAAGTATGTGATACATACTCACCCCCATTATTTGATCATAGGCATTTCAGCTTATTTCCATATTGCTTCTAAACCAAAGTAACAAAGCACTGAAATGTAGCTAAAACCTCTAATTTCTACTTTATGGGATAGGCCAAGATTTTATGTAAAAAATCATCAATGATTGTAACAAAATACTTAGCACCACCCAAAAATTGACAAGGCATGGGACCGCATATATTAGAACACACAAAAGCCAACAACTTAGCCATGAGTGTATAATGAGCATTATGAGTCTACCTGCTATATAAGCATGATCACAATAATCAAAACATGAATAGTCTAGGGGTGGAAGATACTACAAATGAGTCAAAACTTTATTTCCTTTAAGTGACATCTACATTAGAGGGTAAGGAGCCAAAAAGGACTAAGTGTGACCAAGGTAATGATGCCATAGAGATACATGATGAAGATCGGTGAGGCCAACATATGATCTGCAGATCGTGAAACAAGTAAGAGATAAAGTCTTCCAGCTTTGGCATCTCTAGCAAAAATGAGGTTGCCATGAGTAATCTCAAAGCAAAATCACCAAGATAGACATGATAGAGCCAGCGTCATCCAATTGTCCAACATAGATAAGGCTTTTGGTTAAAGTTGAGATATGATGTACACTATATAAAATAAAAGAAGTACCTATAGCAAACTACAAACAAATATCATCAATACCAATAATATCACATATATGATCATTCCCTAGGCATATTGAATATGAAACCATATGGTAGATGTAAAACCAACTACGATGTGGGGTCACATGAAAGTAAGCCCTCAAATCAAGTAATCAACAATGAGAAAATGACAACTAACCATTAGTCAATGTGTAGTACCAAGTGAAGAAGCACCTAATATGTTATAACTATACTCCAATACATTAATCTCTTCAATATTGACAGTGGATTTAGTGATGCATTGAGAAATATGTTGATTTAGCACTATCCCATACTTTTGCTTTGCCTTTATCATACCTATCCTAGCATATCTTATGGAATTGTGGCCATATGTGTCCCTACTACCCACAATAATGACATTTAAGTGAAAACTCAAGACCTAGAGATCTACTACAAACATGTTCATGATATCTAGACTTAGATATATTCTACATCAATATTCTTCTGTTAATCTCTTTAGTGAGTAAAATTCCCTCTATATCTAAGCATGTAAACCACTCTCAGAAGCATTAGCGCTAATGGTAGTATGAAATGTGTCCCATGACTGGGGGAGATTAACAAGCAAGAACATAGACTCAATATTGTCATAAAAAACAATATTTTGTGGTATTGTAAGCTAGTTGTAAATAGAATGGAACTCATTCAAATGAGTAGACATAGGAGTGCCTTCCTTCATATAAAGGTCCACAAGCTTCTTGAGCTAGTATAGTTGTGAAGCTAGACTCTACCTATTGTAAAGATCACATACCTTTTCCCATAATTGCCACCACCAAGAGTCTCAATGACATTAAAATAGACTTACTTAGACAAAGATAAAATAATCATGGACTTCCATATCTCATCAAGGTTATCCCAAGTGTTAATATCAAAGTCTTCTTGTTTTTTGGATTTGCATCTCAATGGCTTAACGTGCTTTCTTTGTATCAATACTTGCCAAATTTGTGTCTTCTAGTAGTTAAAGTTATTGGCATTCAACATATTAATGTTAACGATAGCATTAACACTAGAAGCACTAGAAGTGCCTACCATAATGGCTACAAAATAAGAGAGTATGGTTTGCTATAATTTCAATAAAAAACCCCAAAACGGAGGCAAAAGTGTATGCAAAAGGAAGAGTATGAAGCAATGTACTAGTATCCACAAAATGAAAGCACTAAAGTACCTGAAACAACTGTCTACCCTTAATAAAATAGCTCACAGATGAAGTACATCAATGATATCCATAAAACTATAGTAAATGAGAATTCAACTATAGGAAAATGTCCAAAACAAAATGCTCCCACTGCTGCTAAGAAAGTCCACAATTGGGTTTACAATGCAGCCAGCAGTGATTGACCAATGAAGGGCACACAACTCCAAGTATCAAATATTGTCAAAGAACCAAAAGTGTTAGGTAGATAGATGAATCTTGAACCAAGGGCTAACAAAGGACATAAGATAATTATGCATAATAGATCTCCAAGCAATAGAGGGATCTATCAAGTTGCAACCAACTCACTGCTCATGAATAATGAAGCTCAGTATATAACAAAACATGTATCCATAATTGACAGGAGGAAGTATTGAGTAACTAAAAAATCAAATAAATATTAGCACATAGTGGTGAATAACTGCAAAGATAGTGTTTGCATAAACCAATGATCATATATGCGACATCCCACAATCTCCAAAAGCCAAGCTCTTCAATAGTATTGAAAGTACTCCCATTAGAAGCAACCAAAGTATCTAAGAACAAAGAAAGATCAATTCATGTATGTCATAACATTTAGAAGCCCAAAGGTACTAAATAACATCTAGAAGCTGAAATAATACATCCAAGAGCATACAAACAACATAATCATCTAAGCTTGTAAATATGAGATCATTGAATTAGGCAACCTTTGCAAATATGGATATAAGAGAGCTTAGAATCAAAGTTCAAGGTTCAAAAGAGAGCATATCCATACATTACCAACAATGTCAAGCATACATATGATCCAAGAGCATTCCCAAAATGGCATGAAAGGATAGATTGCACTAACATTCAAATCATATACTTGTTGTCCACTATTTATGATAGCAAAGATCCTTTAAATGGTTCAGCAACATGAGCTCTAATCAATTCGTAGAGCATCCCCAAGCATCAATACATCACCACAGTATTAAATCTTTGTAAATAAGCATCAATGGAGCATAAATATTTAATTGCTTATTGTCCCAAAATATGAATAATTGGTCTATCCATAAATGATAGTCAATGGCTTATGATTCTGTTTACCGTGTTTATCGCAGCACAGAGGAGCGGGAAAATGAAGCAGAGGAGCGGGAAAATGGAAAAAAGGAAAAAGCAAAAAAGGCGTAGGATAAAAGAAGGAAAAGGCGCCTTGACCAGCAACCAGACCCTGAAAATTTTAAATGTTCGGGCATGACCCCTAGAAAGTCTTAGTGTCGCCCCGAGAAAGCAAAAGAGTAAAAAGCGCACCATTAAATGTGGAAGCACTCCCGAATCCTTGTAAAAGAGTGCCATGCTTGCTCTCGTGCAAATTGTATGCATTAGTTGGGAATATGATAAATTAGAATGGTGGGAAATGAGAAATGGGCTTAGTAGGCCAATGGCCGGCCATGTAAAAAAGGGGATGATTGCCCAAAGAAGGGAGGGCATGTATATAAAGTTCAAAAGTGAATGAGAAGTTCATTCTTGTGTGTGGCTAAAGCTTCTTCTTCTTCTTCTCTTGTTTCTTGCCTTCTTGCTTGTGCTTGAGAAAGGGAGTGAGGGAGTGTGAGAGGGTGAGGGAGTGAGTGTGTGAGAGTGAGGGATCGTGGAGAAGAAGCTCTCCATCTCCTCTCTCCATCTTCTTCTCTTCTCTTCTCTTCCCTTGTCTCGCGCGTGGCTATGGAGGATGGAGCTCATGGGAGAGGGATTGAGGTTGCTTGAGCTTGCCACAAGGATCGTGGAGCTACCGGTGTGCAAGAGAGAGGAGGGTACTCGATCGAGCATCAAGGTAAGCTCACTACACTCGTAAGGTAGGCATGGCGCGTGGGCTATGTGAGAGGTAGCCATGGCCACCCGGCTTGAAACGCTTGATCAATAAGCGGTCCGTAGGTCTCGGGGTAGAGCTCGTAGCTCCCCTTCATTTTGGTTCCGTTGCCGAGACCGACGGAATCGAGCCTTGAGCACTGCGCACATCAAATCGAGCATAGGAGTAGGGCCTTTGCCCGAAATGGTGCTTGAGATAGATAGGAGATTTAGGAGGTTTAATAATTGGAATAAGTAAGTATTTTGAGTTTTTTGATGAGTGCTTGAGTAGATAAGTACAACCCATTCTTGGTTTTGCGATTTTTCTGGTAGCATTAGGTAGGATAGGATTAAGATTCGAAATTGAAATGGTAGGGTTTTTGCTGTTGTAAATCTGGTTGCAATAAGAAAAAGAAGGCAAAAATCGTGTCTTTTAAGGGGAAAATCGCAACAGGGAAAGGCTCTAAAGTTAGAGAGTGGTTGGGCAATGCTATGTAAGGCTAGGGTAAGGGGAGAAGAGCTCATTTGCATTCTGACTTAGTTGAGAGAGAGTGAGAGAGCTACAGGCACAGGAGAGGAGCGAACGCCCTTTGATCACACTTCCGGGGTGATACAGGTATATAAATCTCTTTCCTGGCATGTCCTTGTGTGTATTTAATAGCCTAGAATAGCTAATCATCAGCACAACACTAGATTCGTCACCATTTTCCTTGTCGAAAGTGCACCGACCCCGACACGTTCGGATGTTTGAAACCCAGAATTGGGCAGTTGGCTGCCCCGAACCTAGGGTTCAGCGTTCGGCCTTCGGGCATTCGGCCACGTGCCGTTCGGGCTTCGGTGGTTCAGCCCCTTCGAATTCAGGATTCGGCCATTCGGTGTTCGGACGGTCGAATCGGCCCGCCCGAACTTGGCCATTCGGCCCAACTCGAGTTCGACCCTCGAACTCGGCCATTCGGGCTTCGGCCCTGCCGAACAAGACATTCGGGCTTCGGCCCGGCCTGGCTGAACGAGACATTCGGACTTCGGCGGTTCGGACACCGATTCTGGGATTCGGACCTTGCCATTCGGGCCAATTCTGGCCGAATGCATTTTTTGACATTATTTTAATAATTTAATCCCAGACTTGCGTTGCCAATACTAGTGCGACCCTGTAGGTGCGAGAAAATCATAGAAAACTTGGCCGTGTGGCTAGGAAACCTAGCAGAGTGTATTGTCGCAACCTAGTCACAACAACAAACCAGACATCAGACCCCCACATACCTGAGAGACGTAGCAGAGACCCAAATTTTAACCAGGCAGCCGTGTGCTGACCTCATACCTAGTGGCCAAGAGCTAAAGGTAGCATTGACATCGCACTTGAGTGCCATACCTAGTGGCCAAGAGCTAAAGGTAGCATTGACATCGCACTTGAGTGCCATAACCCCGCACACACAGTAGGCCACATTGGTTGTGCACTAGAAGAGCAGAAAGCCTGATTTCGCACCAAACGCACAGATACCACATTGAGTGTACATAATTTGAGGATTGGTTGTAATAACAAGGAATACACTCAAACATAATCATTCAAGGAACCCACCAATAGGAGTGAACCCCAAGAATTAGCAAACAAACAGGGTTAGGACCCAGGAGGACGTTAAGTGGATGCGAGGATCCAGAAGATGACAACATAGAGGATCGGGCGCTGCTAGAACTACTCGAATTGATCGACGGCCTTGTGGAATTGGAGGCAGAAACAATGTCAGGATCAAGAGGCAACTGAGGAGAGGACCAGCTAGACCTAGGAGAATTCCTAGTCTCAGTACAGGAACTAGTCCATGACTATGATTTACTTACTAGGACCGTGATCTAGGGCAGACCTGTAGAAGAAGTGGTAGCAAGCCTCGAAGAAGAGAGAAAAACAATCAGGAGAGCACTAGAAGGCATAATTGCCTACAACCACGAGCAAAGGGCTAGAAAGCTACAGCAAGACATAGATATGTACGAGGCTAGAAGGGTGCTAGACCTAGCTGGGGCAGCCAAATCTGGACCAAATGAAGAGAGGGAATGGGCATCAGAGGCTGACATGACATTGAGCGAACTTGTAGCCAAGCGACTCATGGACAATACGTCTGATGAGCAGAGTGCTACAGCTCTAGCCACCGCATTACTCTCGGTAAGCGAGTCACGCAAGGGGCTAAAGGGCAGGCTAGAATCCCTATCGTAGCAAAAGAGCTAGCGAAGTATGAGCCTAGCAGTGACCCATATAGCTTCATGGAGTAGTTCGAGCAAGTATGCGAAGCAAACGGTCTTACTGACCTTGCGCAACACTCTCAAGCTTTTGGCCTGTGCTTATGCGATAAGGGGAGGATCTGGTATTCTAGCCTCGATGATGCAGAACGTACAAACTTTGCTCACCTTAAGGGCCTCTTCATCAAGAGATTCTCAGAGACAGGGTATTCTGACAACCTCATCGTCCGGTTGATGAATATCAGCCAAAGGGAGAAGGAAGACGTCAGGGACTACGTCACTCATGTGCGTAGCCTCTTCAAAAGGATCCCTGCCAATGAACGACCTACTGAGAGGGCAGTGTCTACAGCATTCATGAACGGAATTCGGAGTGAGGAGCTCTACAAGACTTTGGCTAGTAACTCTACCTTGCAACAAGACGTGCTAGCTAGAGTTTTCGAAGAGGCAATACATGTAGATGATTAGCTTAGGGAACGAAGCATGAGGACTACCAGCCGAAAAAGTGTAAATCAAAGGGATCCAGAGAGAGCAACTATTTCGGGAGAAAAAGCAACCGCTAGTGTGCAGGAAAAGGGAAAGAGTATGAACCAAGGCCACGAGATGGCGGAGATGAGAATGGAGATTGCACGACTGCAGGAACTGATAAGGAAGCTTGCGTGATCGCATGTATAGTGTATATACTGTGGCAACAATCACCTCCCAGCTGAATGCCAAGATCCTAGATCTAGGCCATACTCAAATTGTGGTAGATTCGGGCATGATGCATTGCATTGCTGGATGCCAAGGAGATTCC
Source organism: Lygodium microphyllum (assembly GCF_053477565.2). Lineage (NCBI taxonomy): Eukaryota > Viridiplantae > Streptophyta > Polypodiopsida > Schizaeales > Lygodiaceae > Lygodium > Lygodium microphyllum. The sequence goes on along the minus strand of NC_141146.1, from coordinate 18,455,525 downwards.
CATACGCACAACAATACAATCCTCCGTACTTAGGTAATAGACCACCCAATCTCTCTGGGAGGGGAGCCCAATTGGCACTCCCTGCATCAAATGACTCAAGACCTGCCATACTACCTAGGCTGGAGATGAACCCAACAGGTATACCAAGACCACCAGGGCCTTTTGTAACCCACCCACTGAGCGATGCTCCAGTTCACTATGTGGAAGAGCCTAGTGAAGAGGAGACATATGTCAACCCGTATATATCCTATGACGAGGAGGGCAACCCAGTCCTGATGGACTATCAGCCGGTGCCGGTGATGGCATTAGGTAGAGGAAGAGGCAGAGGCTTTGGAGGGCCAAGCCAAGATCCGATTGCATGCTGGACCTGCGGTCGGCCATCTAGGCCACATTTCATCACGTTTCCCAGAGAAGGAACACGCTAACAAGGACAAAGCGGATCTCCAATGCACAGAATGTGGGATCACTCACCTGTTTCCTGATTGTCTTAGGCGGAAACCATCAGCTAGCTCTGCCAACGTACCGTCAGTACCTCTGGGGCTGTTTGGAGTGGAAACCTTTGATAGTGAGGACACACCTATCCCACTACAGGTTATGACACGAGCTCAAACAAGGCAGGCAGGTATCTCCTTGCCTGAACCAAGTAACCTTGACGCAGCCTCAATAGGAAAAAAAAGCCGAAGGAGAAGGAAAAAGAGAACAGACGCGAAGATAACCCTTAAAACCGAGGAAGCCACGACGTTAGTGACAGGAAAGAAAGTCACGGATGCATAGGCAGAGACTTGAGCCCCGAAGATAGTTGAGCTAGGGAGTGCCAAGGTAGGGGAATATCCCCATCCCAAACGGCAACTCGAAGCTATAGCCAAAGTCAAGGAGTGGGTCAAGGATTCCCAAGAGCACCTCAAGGATGCTGAACCCATACTAGAAGATCCCATGGACGATTTTTCTAGCGTGAGCACACCAGTCTCACCCACAAAACCACAAGCTAAAAGTGTATCCATGCCACAGGGGGCAACTCAGCAGCAAGGCCAAAGGGGGACTTACCAGGGCAGACAGAATGCATGGCCCAGGAGTGCTAGCCTTAGGGGAAGACAAGAGCCCACAGCAATCTCCTTGCAACCTTGTTGTCCACCCCAGTAACTCTAAGCGTAGAAGACCTGCTTAGGCAGAATCCTTCTTTATGGCAGGAGTTAAAAGATTTGGTGGAGGGACACACAGGACTTACGGGTGCTGATCAGCAAGATCATGATGCAGTTACGTAAATCCCAAGTCTAACTCTACACTCAACTCCATTGCACATCAATGCTTTCTGGGAAGGCACTGAAATGCATGCAGTCCTACCTGTTCTAGCCTTAGGAGATATGACGCGGAAAGGAATTGTAGACATAGGCGCCGGTATTAGCGTACTGAGCCATGCAGTTTTAGAGGCATGGGGAAACCCTCCTGTAGAGACTGCCAGGTTCAATGTCACGTTAGCAAATGGAATGAAGGTAAGGTAATTCGGAGTCTTAAAGAACTGGCTAGTAAAGATTGCAGGTGTGTAGTTTTCCGTGAACTTCATCGTCATGAAAGGAGTGGACTACGACATACTGCTAGGCCGACCTTGGATGAGAAACACTCGAGTCATTAAAGATTGGGGGAATGGTTTGATCTTCCTAGGGAGTAGAACTGAAGCAGTAAGGGTAGAGATGGACAATTGGAAAACGACCCCCGTTGACCGAAATGCCATCTCAGCCATGCTAAAAGGTGATACTCAAATGACTAAACCCTATGGATCACTCACTAAATATATTCCCTGCCTTGAGGATGAGAAGGATTGGATGCACGTCTTGGAAACCATTGACCTACCATTCTCAGATGAGGAAGAACTATATCGGTAGGCTGCTACAACCATGCCAATAGAGGAGCCAACTGTGCCACTTTGCATGATGGCAGGAAGCTCACTCAACCCAAGGAAACCTGTCTCGTTCCATATCCCCAGCAATAAGCTAGAGCTTCAGGAAATCGTGGAGTATCTAACAGACACACTGAAGGGAAACTTGGCTGCCAACCTAAAGCCTCTACGTGATCTGTTGACTAAGCCAGAATGGAAATGGACCAAGGTCCACGATCTGAATTTGTTATACAATTGGGCTTTAGTTTACTGACGACAAGGAGGTTGAAGAGGAAAGCTTAGGCGATGATGAACAGTCTGAAGAGCAAGACTCTGACGACGAGGAATATGAGGACTGCCGCTCCACAGGAGATGAAAGTGAGGAAGGGATAGATACAGTAGAGTATGACATAGAAGGGAGAACGATAGAACAAATCAAGGCAGACTCGAGACCCAGGAAGGAAAAGATGAATCGGAGTGAAAAAGGAGTCATGCGGATGGAGTGCGATAGATCCTGGCTTGAACACATAGGAGCCGTGGATTACAAGCAAGCCGGAGTAGCACGACCATGGATGATCCCAAGTGCTCAAAACGGATGCACCTACTAAACTACGACCCCCTAGGGAAACTCCTTCCTCGAGTGAGGGATGCGAGTTTAACTCGGAGTCGGAAGTCAGCACTAAGAGTGATCCCGAGATACCCCAACCCTCTAAGGTCAAACATACAAAAGGGGACTTGCCAGTCCACCTAAGGCACAGGAGATTAAAAGAGGAGGCCAGGACGCAAGCGAAGGACTCAGAAGCAGAGAGGCAAAAGAAACTGCAGGATCTACCCAAACGGTTTACAAAATTTAAAAAGGGTGACAGAGTAGTGATTTTGCTAGGTGCGAAGAGGCACGGCCAAACTAGTGAACTGATTGAGGGACCCGCCAAAGTCAAGGAAGTCAACTTGGTTGGGGAGGGCGAAAAGCCAAGACCTGTATTCATTGCAGACGATTTGACTGAGGATGAGGAGGCCAAACTTGTTGCAGTCTTGCAAGAGTATATTGACGTATTTGCCTGGACATTGGAAGAACTTAAAGGGGTCAACCCTAGGGTTGTGACTCATAATATCCCAATGGTCCCTGATGCAGTGCCAACAAAGCAACGACCTTACCCCATGAATCCCAAACACGCCCATGCAGTAAAAGAGGAGATTGATAAGCTCATGAAGGCGGGATTCATATATGAGATTGAGCACACGGACTGGGTCACAATTGTGATCGTGATGAAGAAGAATGGAAAAATCCGAGTGTGCATTAATTACAAGAAAGTTAATGCCGCTACGAAGAGGGATAACTACCCTTTGCCATACACCGAGCACATGCTTGAGAGGGTAGCAGGTAAAGAGGCCTACAGTTTTCTAGACGGCTTCTCGGGCTACAATCAAGTGCAAGTGCACCTCGATGACAGGCACAAGACTGCCTTCGCCACGGAATGGGGTGCATTCGCCTACATTGCCATGCCCTTTGGGCTGATGAATGCGCCTGCGACTTTCCAATGCTTAATGTGCACTATCTTCAAAGATATGCTTAGGCACGAACTAGAGGTGTTTGTAGACGACTTATGCGTACACTCTAGTTGGGCCGAACACTTAGAGAAATTGAGAGCTGTCTTTGAACGGTGTCGGTTATACAACCTCTCGTTGAACCCCTTGAAGTGCCATGGATGTATCCTAGGGCACGTGGTGTCAAAGAACGACATCGCCACGGACTTTTCAAAAGTCAGAGTCATTGTCGACCTTCCGCCACCCAATAACTACAAGGGAGTTCTGTGTTTCTTAGGACATACTGGATATTATCGCCGCTTTGTACTAAATTATGCACTGATTGCTAGACCATTGTACAAGCTATTGATTGTGTTCGAGTGGACTGAGGAATGCCAGCGCGCATATGAAGAGTTGAAGAAGGATCTTACCACTACACCAATCTTACGAACCCCAGACTGGAACATAACATTTCATGTGCACATAGACTCCTCTAAGTTTGCTATTGGGGCCGTGCTATGCCAGTCTAGTGAACATAACTTAGACTATCCGGTGGGTTTTGCCAGTAGGCAACTTACAGAGATCGAGATGAATTATTCCACCACAGAAAGGGAGGGGTTGGCCATGGTATTTGTTGTAAAGAAATTTAGACATTATCTGTTGGCCTCTCCCTTTGTCTTCTTTGTTGACCATCAAGCCTTACTCTATCTTGTGAACAAGCCTTGCGCTACAGGACTCATAGCTAGATGGTTACTTCTCCTATTGGAATTTTACTTCTCTGTGGTTGTACGCAAAGGAAAGTAGCATTACATGATTGACCATATGTCCCGCATACCCACAGGAGAAGCCACTGGACAAGGCATACCTGACGATTTACCGAATGCTTATCTCTTTAACCTGTCTAGTGAGAGAGAATTGTTTAAAGTTGATTTGATGCCATATTGGGCCGATGATGTAGTTCAGGTGGTGCTGGAGAACGGATTACCTGAGAGACCAATTGAGAAGGCCAGGCTCAGGAGACTTATTTTGAAAATCCAACCATACCAATTGATAGCCGGCCAACTCTATAGGTTAGGACAAGATGGTTTGTTGCGCAGATGCGTGTGTGAGCACGAGATGCACGATGCATTGAAAGAAGCACATGGCGGAATCGTTGGAGGACACTTTAGCGAGGATACAACAGCCCGAAAGGTGCTGCAATTCCAACTATGGTGGCCCACCCTATTCCGTGATGCTGCTAAATTTGTGAAGCACTGCGACGAATGCCAAAGAACCAAGGTGCCCGTGCACAAAGATAAAATGGAGTTGACCCCTGTCATAGCTCGACAACCCTTTGAAAAATGGGGCATCGACTTCATTGGACCTATCAGTTCCGCAGCACAGTACTCTCAGGCTCGCTACATCATAGTGGTAACCGATTACCTAACAAAGTGGGCAGAGGCAAGAGCTACAAGGAAGAATGATGCTAGAAAAGTTCTTGTGGAAGCAGATCATTTCACGGTTTGGGTGTCCAATAGAATTAGTCAGTGATCAGGGCACACACTTCATTAATGAGGTGATATCGCATCTGCTCTCTACTTTTCTAATCATTCACAGAAAATCCTCGCCCTATTACCCTTAGGCTAACGGACAAGCAGAATCCACCAATAAAATCCTAGTCAATGTCTTTTGATGCTTTTTTTTTTCTTGTGCTAGAATGTTCACCAATAGAGCTAGAATATCTCACGGAAACCCACCTCTTAGCCACCCATGCGCTGATTTGTGAGAAATCACAGAGGAAAATGTGGTTTGACAAGCATGTCAAACAATACGACTTTGATTAGGGGGATCTCGTTCTGCTATACTTTGTGAAGGGTCACAAACAGAAAATGAAATTCCGTGGACTGGGACCTTTCCGAGTACGTGCAATTAGTCAAACGGGCAACGTTGAATTAGAGACGCTCGAAGGCGAAGGAATCAGCTTTTTCAATGGCAGCCACATTAAAAAATACTATCCTCCTTCCCACCCGTTGCATGAGCCACCTATGTTGGAAGCCCCTGTCAACGTTTGCGTGGCTACTATTATGGAAATGATAGATCAAGATGAAGAAGCAGTGGCACCCGCCTACTTACGAATCACCGCCACTGCAAAAAAGACCTATTCTTTTGATGCTTTGATTGACGAAGGTGCCGATTACAATATCCTTACGCATAACCATTGGACACGCATTGATCAACCTAAACTATAGCCCTCCAACGCCAAACTCACCCCATTTGGGGGCAATGCTTACACGCTCTTAGGGAGGTGCAAAGTGATCATTTCTATCCAGTTTGAACATATACCAACTTTCTTTCACGTGTTGCCTAACACAAAAGGGGCCGGTAATATGTCACTATTAGGTCGTACTTTTAAGAAGCAGACGAATCGTAATGTGGATTATAATCTAGATCGCATCCATCTTGCAATAGGCAATGTGCGCATAGTGACGACTTTCAACAAGGGCTGTTCTAACCCTTTCAACATTGTGAAGCCACTGATAGAAATCACTACGACTGCACTTACGCTCAAGTCTACATAGAAGGACACTAAGGTCTCATGCCAAGCTCTAGACCCTAGACCCAAACCCACCAAGAGTGCTCACAAGACCAAGGAGTCTAAGCTTATATGGGTGCCAAAGCGGTAAAGACCACCTCCGGGTAGACCACCCAAACGTGCTTCTAAACGCCAAAACAATCAGTCATCACGGCCTAAGAGGCAATTTGGACGCTATCAACGTAGGCACATAACCATGCCGCGATGGATCCCCAAAATCTCTTGCGAGCGCAAGGCTACTATGAAGGCAACCCCTAGATTTGGGTGCCTAAGAATGGCAAGTCTAAAGGCTCATCTCCAAACACCCTCACTCCAGTGAGAGAGGCTTGCAAACATAGCGCCCGGGTCATAATTATCAAACCACTGCCAGATGTGACTAATAAGTCCCAGCTAATTTATCGACCAAAGCAATCTCCAAAAGCCTCAAGCTTACCTCACTCAAAAGAGTTGAATACTTCCGTGACTGTGCACTCAGAACCTAGCACAACTTCCATGCCACCAGAGCTTCCTGTAGCACTTCAAAGTGCTTCGGAGTGCAAAGCCACGCCCGTGACACCAGCAATGGAGTAACTGCTGTTCAGCTCAATTGCACTATCACCACCAGCAGGTCTCAGGCCTTCCTATGTGGTACGATCTTTCCTTTCCTTGGCTAAAGACCTTGCTAAAACTTCGGGAGATGACCTTGTGACTTGCATTAAGGTGTAAGACCACACTTTCACCACATTTGCTAGGAGTTATGAGCGGTTGGACCTAGGTCTTCTTGATGAACCACTTGCTTCCGATGTTCGTGCATTACCATGCACTTGGGAGGAATACGAGTTTATGACTGTCAAATTCCCCAAGATCGCTACTGAACTAATAGCAAATGAAAAAATCTCAAAGGAGCAAGCTATTCTCAGGTGACTAATCACCTCATACCATAAGCCTCCTCGTTTTGCTCCCGAACAAGAATTACATGAGCTCACGCAACTTGCAAGCTCAACTTCCTTGTTCTTACAGCAGTGGTTCACTTTACGGACCCAATGGGAAAAGAAAGGCTATCGTATCATGACAAATGCTGAACAAAGGAGAGCAATCAAGACCATTGAGTACGATCCTACTTATGTGGCACCTCTTTCATTTAGAGTTTTGGCCATTACTTGGAACCAACACTTAGATGACCAGGTTCTAGCCCATCCTTACATTGACCAATTCCTTATGGAAGAAGAACTGCACGTTGTGAGCCACCTTAATACTAGGGATATTTTTCACAATGTCTTGATCTATATCTCCCAAGTTTCTGTACAACCCTGTGAACTCGATCGTCACGCTCAACTTGAGTACAACCCTGCATTTTATGAGTGGCCGTTGGCTAGAACACCCCATCACAATCGCCTTTGATATCCTCACCACTTCGTTCAATCCTAGGAAGGATTTTCATCTTTCCGAGGGGGAGGAATAATGCTAAGAAGGCATTCCTGTTTTGCATATTTTTCATGCTTAGCTTCATTTAGCCATGTTTTCCTTTTCCACTTGTGATTAATGAAAAGTATTTTTGCTAGGCAGGAACCCAAGATGGCTCATCAAGATCACGCTCATAAGCTTCCCTTCACGGAAGAAGAAAAGCAAAAATATATACTGAATCTGGAAATTCAAGCTTACGCACGCTTGAATTTCTGAACTATCCACAACCTATCCAGGGTTGTGTAAACGGAGGAAGCAGCTAAGTGCGTCATAGAAAAGTGCAATATGACCAAGTATGTAGAGAAGGCGGAGCAAAATGTGGATCATGCAAGGTGTGTTGAGTTCTTACGAACTTTCGACTCTGCCTCAAGAGTGCCCCGGTGATTGTGGGAAGGGGGGATGCTGCCAGGCAAGTCAGGGTACCCTTAAGCAAGAAACTAGTAGAAAAGGCACTGGGCCTGGAATCAAGGGCCGTAAAGAGATCAAAAAGGGATGTCTTTGCCATGCTAAAAATGGCAGCACCATGACTCGCCTCATGATGCACGCTACTCTTTTGCCATCCTTTTGTATTGCACTGCTTGAGGATATGAGCAATAGTAAATTCACACAGTGCAACCACCCTTTCCTTTCCACCACCACTCTCAAGACCCGTCTCAACTTCAAGGGCTTTTTGCTGAGTTGCAAATTCCTTAACAAAGCCCCTCGCCCTCCACCATTCCCTACCTACCATTCGGATGATGAGGATTAAACTCCCATCATGCTCTTGTATCACATGCATCTATGTATAACCTCTTCAAAAAAGAAAAAGCCACAAGGCAACAAAAGAAAAGGTGAATTGGAAAGAAGAGACAACATCAAAGAATAGCAAAGCCAAGGGATGAATCTACTACTAAGCAAAGATAAGAGAGAGGACTTCACATGATGAGCTTGCAACTTCCCTTCGCCTTGTTGTGCACCATAGTCATTGCATCTAGGGTTCTCCCTAGCCCCTTCCCCACTTCACACTTAGGGCACATCAAGGGCAGGACTTTCAAATCTGTCACCCTAAGATTTGCACCGCACTTCCAACGACACACAAACTGGGTCCTCAAGTGTGGGACATTACCAAGGGCTTGCCCAAGGTTAGACCCATCTCCCAGTTCCACTGCCATGGGCACCATGCACTACACGGAGAGGCAGACACACCCCTTAGGGAGTGCACAACTTTTCTTGCAAGTTATGTTCGTGTTTCAAGAACTGGCTACTTAGCTAAAGAAGATCATCCATGGCATCCTTTAACGACCAAAACTTTTTTCATGTGTTAGACACCATTGCTGCTGTTTCAGGAGCTTTTCTGGATTGGACGGACCAACATGCTTCATGTCGCCAACCATCTGCCTCTGCTGATGGCTACCATGACTGAATCAAATCAAGCAAAAGGAGTACTCAGTAATAGATCTGCCATTGGCATAGATTTTGGAACCTCATCTTCCACGACCCCTAGAAAGTCTCAATGTTGCCCCGAGAAAGCAAAAGAGTAAAAAGCGCACCATTAAATGTGAAAGCCCTCCCGAATCCTTCTAAAAGAGTGCCAGGCTCGCTCCTGTGAAAATTGTATGCATTAGTTGGGAATATGATAAATTAGAATGGTGGAAAATGAGAAATGGACTTAGGCCAATGGCCAGCCATGTAAAAAAGGGGATGACCACCCAAAGAAGGGAGGGCATGTATATAAAGTTCAAAAGTGAATGAGAAGCTCATTCTTGTGTATGGCTAAAGCTTCTTCTTCTTCTTCTCTTGTTTCTTGCCTTCTTGCTTGTGCTTGAGAAAGGGAGTGAGAGAGTGTGAGAGGGTGAGGGAGTGAGTGTGTGAGAGTGAGGGATTGTGGAGAAGAAGCTCTCGATCTCCTCTCTCCATCTTCTTCTCTTCTCTTCACTTCCCTTGTCTTGCGCGTGGCTATGGAGGATGGAGCTCATGGGAGAGGGATTGAGGTTGCTTGAGCTTGCCACAAGGATTTGGAGCTACTGGTGTGCAAGAGAGAGGAGGGTACTCAATCGAGCATCAAGGTAAGCTCACTACACTCGTTAGGCATGGTGCATCGGCTATGTGAGAGGTAGCCATGGCCACTCGGCTTGAAACGCTTGATCAATAAGCGGTCCATAGGTCTCGGGGTAGAGCTTGTAGCTCCCCTTCATATTCTTCCTCAAATGATGTCGAAGACGAAATCAAAAGTGCCAAGAGATATTCCCAATAGCTAGACAAGAAGTAGAAGAAATGCTAGAGCTAAGTGTCTAAGGGGAATTGAGAAGGACATACCACCTAAAATTGCACCAAAAAATGTGGGCCGATGGAGGGTTTGGTTGCTACTCCTAAACTTTTGGGATCACTTGGAAATACTAAAATATCCTTTGGAAGCTTGGAAACAAGTTGGAAGGTGGGGAGCATATGTTTATCTCAATAAGTTCAAGATATGGTTGCCATGGAAGCTAGGGTTGATGCTCCCTTTCCTATGTTGAAGTGAAATAGTTGAACCTCCTCAAATGCCCACTCTAATACCAGGGTGAAAGGGTGAGTAGGAGTGAGAGAGAATTGCACAAGAGCAAGACTAGTATGTGGAAATCCCAATAGTCACAATGTGTGACATGCCTTCCCTTTATTATATTCTAGCATAGTAAAGAATAATGAATAAAGATGATAATGATGGATAGCCACCACCTGCAACAGCCTATAGGTGCGCGGGCACTAAGTATAAGGTAACCAAGCTAAATATTGGTTTTGACATTAGGTTTTTGAGTATGATTTCAAAGAAACCTAGTTAGTCATTAGAAAGCTACGATGCATATGCTTGGATACTTAGAGGGAACTCTTGGCTATTATATCACATACAATGTTGGAGTTTCTTTAATTGGCCAATTTGACTCATATTGTGATTCTAGAAAACCAATTTCTAATAATTGTTTTTCTTTGGGTTTAGGAGTCTTCTCTTGGATTAATAAGAAGCAACCAATAGTGGCATTGTCTTCTACTAAAGCAAAGTAAAAGGTACAATGTTTTTCTACACATGAAGCAATATGGTTAAGGAGGATCCTATGGCATACGGGAGTGCAAGATGAACAATCAACTATGCTATGATGTGACAACCAATGTTAAATTGCAATTTCCAAAAATCTAGTGTCCCATGCATGCATTAGGCATATACAGATTCAATATCACTATTTTTGTGATTTGATCTCATGAACTAGATAAAAAAGTTGATCTACTATTTGATATAGGAGAATGGAACAAAAATCTTCACCAAAGCCCTTACAAAGGATCTACTTTGAGTTCATCTTCAAAGACTTAGCACTGGGCCATGAATCTAGTTCACCCACAAGTGGGCATTGAGGGGGGCATTAGATATGCTCAATACCCCACTCTCATGAGGTGCTATTGTTGGGAGTAAAGGCACATGTGTCTAGTAGCCCGTATATTAGTTACACTGACAATACCCGCATACCCACACACTTGTACACTGCAAATGGCAGGCACCCATCACTATCACTTCATTCTTTATTATTTCAATGATATTTGAATAAAGGGAAGGCCAATCACATATTGTTGTCTGTTGGAGTTTCCACATCTTCTCTCTCTCTCTCTCTCTCTCTCTCTCTCTCTCTCTCTCTCTCTCTCTCTTTCTCCCCCCCATAGCTCTTGCTTTTGCTTGTGCTTCCACTTCAAGTCTCATTCCCTTCAACTGGTATCAAAGCCATTGCACCAGCATTGAGGAGATCTTTCCCTTTAGTTTACTTCAGCAGCCTGATAAAAGCTTTAGCTTGAAGGTTCCATGGCCTCTTCTTTAGAGGTATGAATCTTGCTCCCGCTTCTTTCCTAGTTGCTCCCTCCACTTGAGGCTTATTTTGACCTTCAAGACCATTGCCCAAGCTTCAATAAGCACTCAGTAGCAATCATTACCAATAGTAGCAATATTGTGAATTGTGTCTGCTGTGCTATTGCTCACTTCTTGACATTCTCAACCCCATCCTCCAACTCATGGCATTGCTCACGACACTTGGCAACCTTTAGAATCCTCCAACTCATGGCATTGCTCCTAACACTTGGCAACCTTTAGAATCCTCCAGCTCATGGCATTGCTCCTAACACTTGGCAACCTTCAGAATCATCCCTGACATTGGTCTTGTCATCTTACACATCATTTGAAGCTCTCAGGATCAACCATTGATTCACAATTTGTGACAATTTGTTGTCATACAGCTCAAGATAGCACTTCACTCATTGTTTGGAGATCACTTATGCTCCTTGGGATGTCTATTTGATGCTAGATCATTTGGCGATGTAACGCCAATGTATTGGAATGCTGTGGGACTGATTTGAGCACTTTTTGATTAGTTTTACATAGGTTTTTTTACTATTGTAACAATTAGGGATGAAGGCAATTTTTATCAATGAAAGCAAATGTGTATTGCTCTCGAATGCTTACTGACTACCTGGGTTGATATACCGATGCTTATGGTTCATGTTGCATACTGAGTTATGCTCTCGGATTGCTTTTGAGCTGAGATTGGAGCTTTGAAACTAAGATTGGTTTTCATTCACTATTATGTATGGTTATTTGATGCTCTAGTAAGATCTTTGTAAGTTACTTGGGTTGAATGCCCTAGGATATATGCTACTTGGATCTTGGATGTGTGGATGCCTTCCACATGATTGTTTGAGCTTTGTTTCCTCATCTGACATTCAACTTTTGTTCAAGTGGAAGCCACTAAGTACTTGGATGTTACATTAAGCATTTGGTTATGCAGTTGAGCTTGAGGATCTTCTAGTGAGATCATGGGACTCGATGACATATACATCTTCTTGTCATGCTTTATGTATGTGGTTGCTACTTAGTGGGATGATCTAACATTACTTTTGGGCCAGCACCTATCTTTGTCCTCACAATGTTGTTAGTGATGTATGCATCTTAATTTGCTATGTATTGAGTTTTTATTACATTGCTTAGTTCATTGCGCCTTTAGTTAGTCTCTTCTATTACCCATGAGATCCACTCTATGCATGATGGATATGCTTGTGGGATGTATCTCAGTCTAGCACACTGATCCTTTGACAATTCATTGTGCATGTTGCATACTCACTCACTACTAGTTGGAGCTATTCCGTGGCAGTTGCAATTTGTCTTATACTAGTGATTGCCCCTCTTTGGCATTGATTTCTTACTTATGTCCTTCATTTTCAGCATGTTGTACTTGCAATTTTTTGCATTGTTTATTTGATTAGTCACCTTCATTTGATAGTTCTTTGCATTGAGTTTGTGGACGGTTTATTACTTGGTTAGTACCCCTTGTTTTCAATTTCATCTGGTAGTGCTTTTGGGGCTGATTTACAAGTTATTACAACAACTTTTTTTGCCCCCTCTCTGCGCATTTACTTGGTCTCAATATAGTTGGTGGTTCCAATGATAAGTGCTATCTTTAATATTGATGAGTTGGATGGCAACAACTATAGCTACTGGAAGGCCCAATTTTGGCAAGTTTTAGTGCAAAAAATATAGGTTAGGCATTTGAAATCAAAAAAGCCTAAATTTATTTATGCAGAGGATTGGGTTGAATAAAATGAGCTATGTAAGTCCACCATCATATTATCCCTCGCTAAGTATGTGCTCTATAATGTCATCTCTAATGGGAAGTCCATAAAGATTCACAATGTCTATGACCAGTAGAGCCCAACTTCTCATATATTGGCTAAAGCAACTCATGGACCTTCACATGAAAGAGGGCACTTCTATGTCAGCTCACTTAAATGAGAATTATTCCATTATCAGTCATTTGTATTTTAGGGGATTGAATTCAATGGCACTCTTCTTCCCTTGTTCCTCTTAGTTACACAATCCGAATCATGGAATACATTTTGTAATGTTATGTGTTGGGGGTAAAGGCGCCTCCGCCTAGCTGCCCATGTATTACTACACTGATAGTACCCGCTACTACACACTGCAAGTGGCAAGCGCTCGTCACAGTCACTCATTCTTTATTCTTTTAGTGACAGTTTGAATAAAGGAAGGCCCGGCCACACATTGTGGTTGTTGGAGTTCCCATTTCTTGTATCTCTCTTTCTTGCTCTTGCTCTCCTACCATAGCTCTTGCGTGCAAGCTTCGATCCTTCTCACCTTTCAACTGGTATCAGAGCTCGACTTCCTGACTCTTGATCTTGGCTCGTGGCATTCTCAGCTTTCCATCGACTCCCTACTCACATCGGTTCTCCATCCCGGCAGCCATAGCTGACTCCCTCGAGCTCCCATCACTCCCCGGCTTCCCGAGCTTCTTCCCGACATTGTTGGGCACCCTCAGGGCATCATATCAGAGGTATTGAAGCTTCTTTTTCACTTTTTCCTACTAGTTACAAGTTAGGCAGGGCAGGGGCAGCCATATCCAAGACCCATTGAAGCTTGATGGTGCCATATCTTGGCTTGAGCCTTCTATGGCCTCTATGCCCTTGCTCTAGGGCTTGAGTAGAAACCCTTGTGGCCCCCCATTCAGCCCCTTGATCATAACGTTGAGTAGCTGGTCCTGCAGCAAAATCTGCGCTGTTTGCACACCTGGTTTTCCATAGCTCTATTCGGCAGCTCCTCCATTCAATCATGGCTATGCTCAGCTTCCTCATCATTGTGGCACACATGGCAATGACAAATGCAATGCATTGATGCTTATACTTGGATTTGGACCTCGATCTAGAGTTCTTATTGGCTGTGTATACAGTAGTAGGTCTGTTACAGATCTATGGTAGTCATTTCTTCATCACTTGGAGCTCCTATTTGCATACATTGATGCTTGTATGCCATTGGATGTATGCCAAATGCTTGGTGGTTGTAATGTTATTGATTTGCCATCACTTTGATGATTATTTAAGCCTGCAAATACACAGTTTTGGACTATAGTTGCATGCTATAATTGACGCTAGGAGGCATATTTCACGGTGGATTCCGTGCCACGGTGGATTTCGTAAACTTTTATTATCGGGGCTCATACACAAAGTGGATTCTTTGTGCGAGAAGTCGATGGGGACGCCTATCCTTTTTGGGCGTTTTGTTAATTTAGTGTGTACATGGGTGATTCCATAGCGGGTGATTCTGCAAAATACATATTTAATTAATAAACGTTTATGAGTTTAGAGTGCGCACTCGTGATAAATTAAGGTTAGGATTGATTTCTAACCAATTGATTTATTTAGCTGAAGACTGCTACGTATTCACTTTTGTCGGTTTAATTGTATTATTTTACTAACGATTGTGAATGCTTCAGTTGATGTGTAGAGATAGCAGCAGTGGCGGTGGAAAGCATTGGAGGAGATCGTGTATTTGAGTTATCATCTATATTTTGATGGGCGCATACCTTAGGCATGGCGTCTATATTTTGTCGCGTGTATTTATCAAGGTGTTGGATACTTATTTAATATTTTTGTATGTGCATGGGCGCACGATTTAGATATTTGTATTTGGATATTGTATTTGGGTACACCTAACTTCTTGGGCACCCATTAGCTTTATTTCTATTTGGCACTAAAGCAAACTCAAAAGCCAAAAGCGTGCTATTTTGTAATTTGGGCTATTATTTGAGCTTGAAGATGATTAATACATAAAAATACATGCTTTGTGGAGCGCTCACACAAGGCATGGGGGGAGATTGCACCCAATTGGTCTCTTGTTCATATCGTGCAAGTCTTCTACATTGATTTGTGTGCAAAAAGTAGAGTTCTTTTGTCCTTGGGGACCTTCTGACGCTCACTACGCGTGTTTACGGCATCCAATCTGTGCACCAATGGTATCAAAGCGAAGCTGAGATCAAGAGCTTCCAATCACTACCCATCTTGCGCGAAGGCGGAGCTCCTGGAATGATCGAGCTCTACAGTGAGTTTCATCACGAACGGTCGATACGGGTGGATTTCTGGCGGTCAAGAACATCTGTCTGCAGTCTCTGATCGCGAAGGACCGGCCTGAGGAGGCGGAGGACCACTCCTACATCTCCCTCTCCAAGTCGTTTTTTTTTCCACAGACAAACAGATAAGCTTCATAACTCAAAAATCTTAAAAGATTTGATTATTATTAAGCTTAATAATAAATCTTAAAGCTCCATAAATCGACGTCTGATATCGCGGCATCTTCTGGATGGAATTGGCGGCATGAAAAACGCCCCCCCTCCCAAAAAAAATGTCATCAAATCAATTTAAAGCTTAGTTACTTAAGCTTCTTAATTCACTAAGTTATCCAAGTCCTCCAAGTTCAAGCTTACTTACTCTGCAAGTCCTGCAAGTCCACAGAGATCAAAACAGACTTATCTCAATTACTCCCATAAAGATTGTTTTTGCACAGAAGCACATAATTACAAAATTGTTTCCTGGAAGACTCTGTTCACACACGCAGACTTGCTGAACCAGTTTCAGCAAACGCAGAAGTTCATACGCAGTTTCTATGAAGACTACGAACACTGCAACCGCAAAGGACAAAGATCATATAAGCCAAACAAAAATATATAAGCCTTGTATACCCGACTTTGAGCTACGCTCATCCCGCTAATCATATTTCGAGAGTGTGAGGTCTTTTGGATTTTTACAAGATGACAGAACAAAATATGGACGATTTAATGGCTGAAGGTGATTTACCTGAACCTACGATGGAACAAAAATTGGATTTAATTATGATGCAGCTTGATGAAGAAGGAAGAGCCTGGCAAGCTTTGCAAGTTTAACTGGCCAATTTGCAACGATCTACCACTAACAAAGATGGACCGCAACCCGAAGATCTTATCCGACGTACCATTGATGCGACGCTCGAAGCTCAATCCATTCGCAAAGAAACAAAGATAAGTAAAAGAAACTTCAAATTTCGTACTTTCAATGAATCTCGAGATGAAAAGACTGTACTTGCATTCATAAGTCAGTTTGATGATTACTTTAATGAAGAGACATATATTGAAAAAGACAAAATTAAATGTGTCACTAATCATTTAGTTGATCGAGCATCTCTTTGGTGGACTGTGGTTCGCAAGAGCATTGATTGTCCCACTACCTAGGAGAGTTTCCAAAAGAAGTTTTTGCAGAATTTCTTTCCTCCTCAATTCCATGAAAAAGCCATAAAGCAATGGGATCCTCTACACAGCAAAGAGAATGTGAACCTATTTTCCAATACATTGAACGTTTTTGAAATGCCCTACTACAATTACGCATGCTTGAAGATGTACCTGAAGTGACTCACAAATGCAAGTTTATGTCTGGTTTACTTGGACATTACTATGCTGAAGTCAATATGTTCAAGCCTACAACCCTTGAAGATGCAATTTCCTTGGCTCATGACACTGAAGAAAAGATTCGAGAAAGAGACAAGCGTCCACAACAATTTCAAGCAAATGGTAACCATGGTTCCAAACAATTCAATTCAAATTTTAGAAGATTCAATCAAAGTCGTTTTCTTCCATCTACATTCCGTAAGTCTTGGACATGACCACCTACTTTGCCATCAAATACCAATCCAAACCCTAAGCCATCCTCACAGTCAAATCCCAATATTCCTAAACTTCATGTCATTGCCAACAATGTATCTAAAGCCAAACCTATAGTTTGTTACAAATGCCATCAATCTGGACATCTAGCAGCCAATTGTCAATCGAAGAAACCACCTGTCCATATCAATTATCTTGGAGCAATGGAAGATGAAGAACGTGAGGAAATGCCTGACTTTACAGAAGATGATGACGACATTGCCACTACTTCGGATACTTTGCCAGGTATGCCAACTCCACATTCTTTATTGACAATGAAATGTTTAGTGCATGGTAAAGAAAAGATTATTTTGCATGATGATGGTAGCACACATGATTTTATTTCTGCAAAGTTAGTGAAAGAATTGAATTTACAAACTATTTCTACACATTATCACATTAAAGCAACATTCCTAGGCAAAAGATATAATGGAACACAAGAGGTGCATAACTTAGAAATTAAAATTGGTGAATACACTGAATGTAGAAATTTCCTAGTTGTATCTTTGCAGTCTAGTGATATTATCCTAGGTATGCCTTGGCGTCATTAGTATAATCCTGACATAGATTATTCTACGCATTCAACTAAAATTTATTTTGAAGGAAAACAAATAACATTGCATGGTATGCACGCTTCTAATAATGTTCCACTACTTACTCATACTCAAGCTAAATGTGCATTACGTAAAAGTAGCAAATCTTATTTAATTTGGGTGAATGAACTTCAAGCTAAAGAAAAACATATGCATCCTAGGCATAAACAATTTCTTGATCAATTTAAAGATTGTTTTGCTGATGATTTACCACCTGGACTACCACCTTCACGTCCTGAAGATCACAAAATAGATTTAATTCCTAGAACACAACCACCATGTAAAGCACCATATAGGCATAACCAAATTGAACAGAAAGAAATTTAAAATCAAGTAGAGGAATTGCTTAATAGAGGATTAATTAGAGCTAGTAGTTCTCCATTTGGCGCACCTGTTTTATTAGTAAAGAAGAATAATAATACTTATCGCATATGCATTGATTATCGTGCCCTAAATAAAATTACAGTTAAGAATAGATATTCGATTCCTAGGGTAGATGATCTTATGGATAAACTACAAGGTTCTGCCATATTCAGTACGATAGATCTTAAATCTGGTTATCATCAAGTGAGATTGGATAAATCTGATATATTCAAAACTGCATTTAGAACACAATTTGGACACTATGAATTTCTAGTGATGCCTTTAACTAATGCACCTGCTATACTTAGTCGCATGATGAATTGCATATTTTTGAAATATCAGCATTGTGTTATAGCATTCTTTGATGATATATTGGTATTCAGTAAAAATGAGAATGAGCATTATGAACATTTGTCTTTAGTTTTCAAGTTGTTGAAAGATAATCGATTGTATGCTAACCCAGAAAAGAGTGAATTCTTTCAAACAGAAATTGAATATCTAGGTCATATTGTTTCATCAGAAGGTATTAAGGTTGACCCTAAAAAGATAGAAGCAATCTTAAATTGGCCCATACCCAAAAATGTGTATGAGTTACGTTCTTTTCTAGGTCTTGCTAGTTTTTATAGAAAGTTTGTGCTAAAATTTTCATTACTTGCTTTACCTTTGACTAAACTTTTAAAGAAAGATATTGTGTATAACTGGACTAATAATCAACAAAAATCTTTTGATTTATTGAAACATGCATTAACCCATGCTTCTGTATTACAACTACCCGATTTCAATAGAACATTCTTTTTAGTAGTTATTGATGCTAGCGGATCTGGAATAGGAACTGTACTTATGCAAGATAATCATTCCATAGCCTATTCTAGCTGTAAACTGAAACCATTCGAACTTAAATATTCTACATATGATAAAGAATTGCTAGTTGTAGTACAAGCCTTACGACAATGGAAACATTACTTAATGGGTTCTGAATTTATGATTAAAACTGACCAACAAAGTATTAGATATCTCCTTAGTCAACCCCAAATATCTGATCGACATATTAAATGGGAAGCTTTCATTCAGAGTTTTCATCCCCTTATACAATATCAACCAGGAAAATAGAATGTAGTAGCCGATGCTTTAAGTAGAAGACCAACAATTCATAATATCTCTGTGACATCATTTGATTCCCTAATCCCTATGAAAGATACTTATCATCAGGATCTTACTTTTCAATCTGATTGGAATAAATTAGTTGCAAATAATTGGATTCCTATTGATTCACTGTCTTACAATAATGGATTCATGTTTTATGAAAAGAGATTATGTGTTACAGTTCCATTTAGATCTTTTGTTTTGAATGCGATTCATTGTCCTCCATATCAAGGTCATAGAGGTATCATATCTACTTTGCGTACATTGACTGAAGATTTTTATTGGCCACATATGGACACTGATGTATCTAACTTTGTTTCTGAATGTTTAGTTTGTCAAAGAGTTAAAAGACACCATGGTAAACAATATGGTTTATTGATGCCCTTATCTATTCCATCACGACCATGGGAACAGATTTCTATGGATTTTATTACTGGTTTACCTAACACTAAAGCTAACCACGATATGATTTGGACTGTTGTAGACAGGTTTAGCAAACAAGCATATTTCATTCCATGCAAGAAAACTTTAACTGTATCTCAAGCAGCTCAATTGTTTTTGAAAACTGTTTTTACTAATCATGGTTTACCAAAAGTTATTATTTCTGATTGTGATTCTAGATTTTGTAATAATTTTTGGATTACTTTGTTTGCTAACTTAGGCACAAAGATTGATTTTTTATCTGCATTTCATCCTGAAACTAATGGTTAAACAGAAGCTACTAACAGTACTATTATAGATCTTTTACGTGCATACATGGGATACACATCTACATTTACTCCAGTTTGCATATAACAATACGCCACACACAGCTACAAAGAAAGTACCATTTGAAGTGATTTATGGTTATAGATTGTCTACACATGTTGCATCTTTATCAAATAAAATTCAGACTGCTAATAATATTGCTAACATGCACGCTACTATCTTTGATGAAGTTAAAGATATGATTGCCAAAGCCCAGCAATCATATACAAAACAAGCCAATAAGAAAAGACAGGCCATGGATTTTAAAGTTGATGACTATGTTTGGTTACGTATAGAAAAACGTAGATTACAAACTGTAGATAAACACCCAGTTGTGAAATTAGCACCTAGATTCTATGGACCATTCAAGATTATACACAAAATCAATGACAATGCATTTAAACTAGAACTACCACCACATTGGAAAATTCACAACACCTTCCACATTAGTTTATTACGACCCTTTAGAGGCCAATTACCTGTACACCCCGTCTATGAAAACCCACCTTTACTAGATGAAGAGACTGAAATCCTTGAGCCTAACACTATTATAGATATTGACTTTATGACCACTAGAACTAGCCGTAGATATTCTAGATATTTGGTCAAGTTTAAAAACCATCCTGTTGAAGAGGCCCAATGGATGCACGCTAGAGACTTAAATGCTTTACTCACTTTGTTAGCTCCACATTGAGCTAATAGCAATTGAGGACAATTGCTATCCCACCCTGGGGGTATGATTCCAGGAGGCATATTTCACGGTGGATTCCGTGCCACAGTGGATTCCGTGAGGTTTTACGGTGGATTCCGTAAACTTTTATTATCGGGGCTCATACACAAAGTGGATTCTTTGTGCGAGAAGTCGATGGGGACGCCTATCCTTTTCGGGCGTTTTGTTAATTTAGTGTGTATATGGGTGATTCCATAGCGGGTGATTCTGCAAAATACATATTTAATTAATAAACGTTTATGAGTTTAGAGTGCGCACTCGTGATAAATTAAGGTTAGGATTGATTTCTAACCAATTGATTTATTTAGCTGAAGACTGCTAGGTATTCACTTTTGTTGGTTTAATTGTATTATTTTACTAACAATTGTGAATGCTTCAGTTGATGTGTAGAGATAGCAGCAGTGGCGGTGGAAAGCATTGGAAGATAGCGTGTATTTGAGTTATCATCTATATTTTGATGGGCGCATACCTTAGGCATGGCGTCTATATTTTGTCGCGCGTATTTATCAAGGTGTTGGATACTTATTTAATATTTTTGTATGTGCATGGGCGCACGATTTAGATATTTGTATTTGGATATTGTATTTGGGTACACCTAACTTCTTGGGCACCCATTAGCTTTATTTCTATTTGGCACTACTCAAAAGCCAAAAGCGTGCTATTTTGTAATTTGGGCTATTATTTGAGCTTGAAGATGATTAATACATAAAAATACATGCTTTATGGAGCGCTCACACAAGGCATGGGGGGAGATTGCACCCAATTGGTCTCTTGTTCATGTCGTGCAAGTCTTCTACATTGATTTGTGTGCAAAAAGTAGAGTTCTTTTGTTCGTGGGGACCTTCTGACGCTCACTACGTGCTTACGGCATCCGATCTGTGCACCAATAATACAATGGGATAATGTTACATTACATGCTTTGGGTTATGCCCATTGCTTCCGGCCTTATATCTTGGGTTATTAATGAAATATTGATGCTTCGGGATACGATTTCGAGCTTGTCTTTGGTTTCAGATACCTTTTTTTTGTAAAGATTGAGCTTATTTCAGCTCACACTCATTGACTTTGGTTTATGCTTGACATTGGTATATGCTTTGACAGTTGATGCTCTTTGTGTACATGCTTGCCCATTGCCTACGGATTGATGCTCATGTTACAGTGATTATACCATGTACTTGTTGAGCTTGAGTGCTCATTGAAGCTTAGGCTTCACTTCATAGTTGATCATTTGGAATTTGTCTTGGATGTTACTTGGTTTGCTAGAGATCTACATTGGGGATGTCTTACATGCTTATGGATGCTACATACAGATGCTCTCTAGCCGACATGCTCATTGGGTACTATTGACGTATTGTCTTGGTCTTTTGTCATTGGCACTTTGACTTGGCTTGGTTGGGCTTTTGACCTCGTACATATAGCTTTTCTTCCCTAGTGGGAGCGTCTTTGGATGCTTGACAAACATAGAGCATGCGGATCTTATGCTATTTGAGCTTTTGAGACTATTTGGGATTTCTTACCCTTTGGGATAATGCATGGTTCATATGTCTTGGTTCCTTTCGATGCTTATGAGCTGACTCTTTGATTTGGGTTCCTTTCCTTGTGAGCTAACACCTACTTGTGTCAAGTCTTGGTAGTGGGGCAGGCACACTTTGCTCCGTTGACTGGGGGGTGTGCCTACTCGCTGGTAGATATTTCATGACATGTTTGGGTGTTGGATTCATGCTTATCAACTGTGATATGCCTATGTTATGCATGCATGATGCTCGTTATGGTCTTGGCAGTATATGATTGACTTGGGATCTGCTTCTGGCACAGTTAGCTCTCATTTACTGAAATCTGTCATTTATTACAGCAAGCTGAAATCTATAGATTTTGAGCACTTCTATATGCTTACTATTTGATGTTATCTTGTTCATATTTGGTGGATAAGTGCTTCTCTTGGTGAAATCCACCCTTTCAGCCAGTTTTAGCAATGGTTTTAGTGCATTTTTTGCTAATTACAACAACCTACAATTTTACATTTTTTGCTTTGATTTGGGATAGTATGGTTGGTCATTTGAAAGACACAACTCTCTTTAACATTGCCAAGTTGGATGGTACCAACTATGGGTATTGGAAGTCCCAAATATGGCAGGTTTTGGTGCAGAAGTTGCAGATTAAACCCTTGCATTTCAAAGGTGTCAAACCTGAGGATATGGATAATGATCTTTGGATGGAAGTTGATAAGCTATGCAAATCTACCATTATTTTGTTACCCTCAGAAGAGGTCCATCATAATGTTGTGGAAGATGAGAATCAGAGTGCATGGGATTTATGGTAGAAAATTCAGGAGCTCTATGCCCAACAGAGTCTTGCGTCACAGATGTATTGGGTGAAGCAATTAATGGACCTTCGCATGAAGGAGGGGTCATCCCTATCATCTCATTTCAGTCAGTTTCATGCTATCATGAAGAATATGTTGTCACATGGTATTGAGTTCAACGATAACTTGTACCCATTATTTTTGCTTGGCACTCTTTCTGAATCATGGGATGTCTTCCGTACTGTCATATGCACAAACAAGCTTGATGGGCTGAAAATCAAAGATGTTGAGAGTGATTTATTGATTGAGAAAATCAACAGGAGAAAGAATGATGCTTCTCGCTCTTCACATGCATTGACTATTAGAGGTGGCAAACATGGCAGGCATGATAATGATCATAAGGGCAAGGACTCTCAGAAGTCTAGGTCCAAGTCACGTGGTCGCAGTAAGTCCCGTGGACGAAAGTCTGATCTTACCTGTCATTATTGTGGAAAATCAGGACATATTAGGCCACAGTGCCATAAAATGCGCGATGATAAGTGCAAGGAAAAGGGAAAAGAAAAAGTGCAGGAAAAGTATTTTGAGCACAGCATAGTATCTGCAAAGTCTAGTGTGAAGATAGAAGAGGTTAATGTCACGCATGCCACTGATTCAGATGATGATTACATACTTGTAGCTTCTTCATGCAATGCCTTACACACTTATGAGATACACTCTATGTATGCACAGTGATGGCTCTTGGATTCAGGTGCGTCATTTCATGTGACACCCTATAGAGATTGGTTTCATGCCTATCGTACTATGTCTGGTTCTATGCGCCTTGGTGATGATAAGTCTCTTGACATTGTGGGCATTGGAGATGTTAGGCTGCAGTTTCCTTCTAGTGGCTCTTTTATTTTGCATGATGTATGCCATGTACCTGTGTTGACTCGCAGCCTCATGTCAGGTGAACAGCTTGACGATGCAAGGTATTTTTTGTCTTTTGGAGACTCTGCATGGAAAATTACTCGTGGTAGGCTTGTATTTGCAAGAGGTGCTAATTCTGGCAACCTCTATCCCTTACTTGTATCAGGAGCTACATTGGATCATGTTTTGTCTGTGGGTTCTATTCCCCATGTATCCCTTTGGCATGATCATTTGGGGCATATGTCTATTAAATGAATGAAAATGCTCTGTGCTTTGTAGTATCTTTTGCCTTTTGACTCTTCGCATTTTGATTCTTGTGATCACTGTTTGTATGGCAGGAAGACTAGAAATACGCATAAAAAGTCTGGTAAGAAACACATGGGTGAGCCCTTGGCTCTTGTGCACTCAGATGTATGTGGGCACATGCCCTGTCAACCACTTGGTGGGGCAAAGTACTTTGTTAATTTTATAAATGATTACTCACGTAAGGTTTGGGCTTATCCCATAAAGAGAAAACCTGATGTCTTAGACGCATTTCAGCATTGGCTTGCATTGGCAGAGAACCAGTCTAGGAAAAGGCTCAAATTCCCAAGGTCAGATAATGGGGGTGAGTACGTATCACGTACTTTTGAGTAGTTTTGTGATGAGCAGGGTATCAAGTGTCATTTGATCGCCCCTTACACCCCCACCCTAGAATGGTATGGTTGAATGCATGAATAGGACCATTCAAGAAAGGGTCCGTAGCATGCTTAGCCAGGTTGGTTTACCACAACACTTTTGGGCTGAGGCAGTTATTACTGCAGTGCATCTCATTAACAAGTCGCCTATCATTGGCATAGACTTTTAGGTTATAGAGGAGGTATGGGCAAGCAAGCCCCCCTCTTATGATCATTTGCATGTCTTTGGATGTGAGGCATTTTGCCATATACCCAAAGACAAACGCAATAAGTTGGATCATAAAAGTGTCAAATGCATTTTCATTGGCTATGGAGATATAGGAGAGATGGGTTACTGTCTATGGGATCCACAGGCACGAAAAAGGAATTCACATCCATGATGTCATCTTTCATGAGGATAAAATGCATATGCAGCTTGAAAAAGTGGTTGAGGTACGCAAAATTATCTTTTAGGAGGAGCCACTTGCTTCCGTTCAGCCCGCTCCATGGCCAACTAGACAGCGCGCAGCATCACCTGCTGATGCTCATGGCCCAGATGCTAGACATGCTAATGCTAGACATGATGTTGCTCAGGTAGCAGAGCCTGGGTTGAGGTGTTCTACTAGAGATAGATGACCTCCTAACCGTTTTGCATCCTCTATGGATTATGTACTAGTTATAGATGCAGGAGAGCTTCTCACTTATGATGAGGCTATGCACAGGGGTAATTGTCACTCTTGGGAGAGGGCTATGCAGTCTTAGCTTGACTCATTGCATAAGAATCAGACTTGGGATTTGGTTTCCTTGCCTCAAGGTAAGAAGGCTTTGCCATGCAAGTGGGTATACAAGCTGAAAAGTACCCCTGGACACCCCAAGCCGGCATACAAGGCTTGATTGGTTGCTAAGGGTTTTAAGCAAGAGCATGGTGTTGACTTTGATGAAGTCTTTTCTCCTGTGGTCAAGATGACCACCCTGTGCTTAGTCTTGGCCTTTGTTGCATAGCTTGACCTGGAATTGTACCAGATAGATATCAAGACGGCTTTTCTACATGGGGACTTGCATGATGAGATTTACATGGAGCAGCCTAAGGGCTTTGCAAACCCTGGTAGGGAACACCTAGTGTGCAAGCTAAAGAAGAGTCTATATGGCTTAAAGAAGGCACCTAGGGAATGATACCATAAATTTGATGCATGTCTATGGATCCGTGCTCGTACATGAAAAAAGCCTGTGACAGTTCTTTATTGATTTTGGTTCTCTATGTGGATGACATGCTTTTAGCAAGGATAGCTCATGAGGAGCTAGATGCTCTTAAGGCTCAGCTCAAAAAGAGCTTTGAGATGAAAGATTTGGGACAGGACTCTCATATACCTTGTATGCACATTACGCGCGATCGATCTCAGGGACTACTCTATCTGTCACAAAGGGAGTACATTCATAAAGCCATTGAATGCTTCCACATGTAGGATGTTAAGCCTATTGGCTGTCCATTACCTTCTCATGTGAAGGTTTCACAGGCCGATTGTCCACAGACAGATGAGCAGAGGGCCGCGATGGACAAGATTCCCTATGCATTAGCCGTGGGCTATGCCTGCCATGATAGTGGAGCCCCGAGAGGAACACCAAGGAAAATGGAATTCTCTTGCAAGAAAATCTATCTTGTAACATCAACAAGCTTGTTTATCATGTTTCATATGATCACAATGAAGAAAAGAACAACAGGCACAACAAATCTTCATACAGCATCATGTAGATCTCCCACGGTTTTAATAGAATCAACCATATTCTTCAATATCTTCACAAAATCCATCAATAGAACAAAGAAAGCAAAGGAATACACCATCTTTGAATGGAAATACATCACATAGTATTCATCTTCAATATCTTCATAGTCTTCTCTCTCAATCTCTCATATACAATCACTCTCCCTCTCTCTCTCCATCAATAATACATCATGTCCTCACTACAATCTCTCAAAA
The DNA here is from genome assembly GCF_053477565.2 of Lygodium microphyllum. Lineage (NCBI taxonomy): Eukaryota > Viridiplantae > Streptophyta > Polypodiopsida > Schizaeales > Lygodiaceae > Lygodium > Lygodium microphyllum. The sequence goes on along the minus strand of NC_141146.1, from coordinate 18,429,191 downwards.
ATCACTCTCAATAACCCTTCTTAGGTCGTGGATACCCCTCCCAAGAGGTATGTCTGATATGAAGGGTCACCAGAGCCACTACAGTGTCCTTTCATAGCTCACTACTGTCACTTCACTCTAGTCTTCACTTGAGTCTTCAACAGCTACTTCTTCCACTTCTTTAAACTCTTTTGCACTTGTATTCACCTCTTTCCAAGGCTAGAAAACTTTCCCAAAGTCACACATACATTCCACATAACAATTACAAAAGCATACAGAACAGTCTACAGAACAGTACCAGAACAGCTACAGTACAGAACAGAACAGAGACAGAACAGAAGCAGAAGCTCTACAGAAGACCTACAGAAGGTCATCAAAACCACATAACTCATTCTCAAATCATTCCAAACTCTTACAAATCATTCAATAAGCTTTCACAATATCTCATTCTTCATCAATCAATACTCCATCCCTCTTCACAGAAGACAATTAGAACAAAACAGACCAAAACAGAGCAAAATAGAAGGTATACAGAACCTATCAGAACATCACAGAACCACCAACAAACATCACGATCTTCCAAAACACAATCAATATCATCCAAAACATTCTCAAACCACTTCCAAATCAATCAATCATCTCATAAAATCAACCATTCAGCTCTCAAAAATAACAAAAATCAGCCAAAAAACAAGTCATTTCAACACTCAACATATCCCCACACTTAATAAGGAAGCGTCCTCGTGACCCAGGAAAAAGGGAATACAAGTTCAACTTTGATCTTCAATATCTCCTCAAAAAGAATCCATCCACCATGACCCCAACTTATAACCTGTTTTTGATAGAAAAATACAAAGAAAGGAAAACCCTTTATAGATTAACACCTCTTATCAAACAAGAAAATCACAACAAATTTGTAAAGGATATAAGAGTTTGCTTCTTCTGCATCTGCATCTGCTTCAATTCTCCATCCACGACCCCATCACCACAATTTTCCAAAACGTAGCTCGTACACGAAATCCAATAGAAAACCACCACGTTCGTTTGATATAAATGAACTCACAACACAAACGCTAATACACAACACAACCATCTGAATGACTCCTTCAAAAAGAGAGTTTTGCATTAAAAGCTTCCACCATACATTGGAAAGGTATCAATGAAGATGATCCCTCTTAAAAGATTGATGTTGTCGGAAACGATCCATAGATAAGGATTCATCTACAAAGTTTTTGGGAGGATTTTGAAAAAATTGGAGACAGCACATCCTTTCCAACAGGACCAAGTATCTACTAGGCAAACAAAGGGCATGAAAATACAATATCTCCAACTGTTGGGAATCAATGCCAACATTGACATTCATGCACAACTTTGGAATAGGCTTTGAATCAGTATGAGAGTGCCTATGCATATACGCCAGGTACCAAGCAAAGTGAGCAGTTAATCTCACTGAGGGATCTGCAGACTGTGAATACTGTTGGGCAAAATGAACATAGTTTTGATAAGCTTGACTGGAAGCTGTCCATTCTCCTGGAATTACTGGCCAATTAATCTGCGGTCCTGTAAGGCAATCATCCGAACTCCATCCCCTTCTTCTAGAAATCTGATTATCAAACCCGTCACAGTCACTAACCAACTGAGGTGGTTGAGATATGGAAGTGTTAGGAGAGGGTAATGAAATAAGGGAAAGTGGATGAAGGGAAGGATAGGAAAAATCATAAAAGGAAGAAAAGGTTAAAGAAGGAGTGGCAGAAATTTGTAAGGAATCACTAAGGAACGGTGTTAACTGATAAATAGGAAATGTGGAGGGTACATTAATGGAGGGAGAAGGACAGGGTGGAGAAGGGGAAAATACCCTATCCTCAATAAAGGAACAGTATGTGAAAATAGGAATTTGAGGGAAAGATGAAGGTTGGAAAAGAATGGGTAGAATAATGGTGGAATTAGACTGACAAAGGGAAAAATATATAACATAGCGGTGAGCCATTTGTTGGTAATAGAGGAGGGTAGGAACAGAAGGTCCTAAGAGAGATCGTCTATGATAGGTATCAAAGAAGGTAGCATCAAATGGATGATGTTTGGAAAGATAGGTTAAGAGATCCATCCTCAGTTGGGTAGTAATCTGGGCAAAGGTAGGAGCTGTGTTTTGTCTTTGATTGAGAACCACCGAATCAATCATGGGATGCCACGAATTATCATGACAATCAGCTACTTTGGAGGAATAACTTTGGAACATATCAGCTATGCGCAACTCCAAATGATTGACATACAAAACAGCCTGTAAGACCACATCCCCCACATACCATGCCATATCTACCTCATCTGGAATTAACAAATCTCCTCGTAGATACATGTATGACATCAACATGGTATCTGGTGTGACAGAATCTTCAAAGACCATTCTGACTACCTCTGTCAACAACTCAGCAGACCAAGCCCCACTCCAGCCATCCTCTGGAAAAGGTAAATCCATCGTGGAAAGCTTCATGTAGAAGACCAACTTCTGTAAGTGGTAGTGGACAAAGAAAGAATGGTCTGGTGAGACATATTCCTGAAACTGCTCAAAGGTAGACCATAACAAGTCCATTCTGGACTGCAATCTTTCCACTTTATCTTGGAATAGAGGGCACAAAGTAGCCTGTCTCTGAAGAGCAGCCAAGTCCTGTTGTGAAAGAGAAGGAATCAATGGAACAGGAGGGCTTGGAGGAACAGAGCGGGACTTTGCAAGCTGATCTTGCAACTGCTGGATTTGGGAGGCTTGGTTGGCCACTGTGTCATTAGCAGTCTGTAAAGCTGAAAGCTTGTCATCTAAGATAGCTTGGAACTCCGTCGCTTCCCTGGACATCCTCTCCTTCTCTGCGGAAAGGCTAGTAACCTGGGATTGAGCCTCGAGTAACTGGGTCTTCAATGAAGAAATCTCATCGCTTTGGGTGGCCACCAGTTGGGTTTGCTGTTCCATTTGCTTAAATAAATCTGCTAGGGTATCCTTAGCAGAAGCTAACTCAGATGTTGCCTTATGTAACTGGTCTTTGGACTGCATGAGCTCTTCATAGAAAGATGCGTACAGTTGTTGAACACAGGCTGTCACTGACAACTCAATGGAACTTTGAATATCCTTGCAGAGGAAAGGAATGGCATCTCCTGAGACGAGACTGTTCAGGGAAGGAACGGAGATCTCCAAGGATCCTTCTCGATGTGCTCGGAACATGTTATTACAAGTGAGATACCCAGGGAGTTCATTGCCAGAAGTAGCAGGGATAGGCACTGAGGGAAGTACAGCAGGGGCTTTATCCGCTACCCGCTTCAAGCGTTTGCGCTGTATGACCAGGGGAGGCAGAGAATCATCATCCTCTATGTCAATGGGTTTTGACTCTTCTGAAGGTGGAGGAGGAGGTACTGGATCTGATGGAGGAGGTGGAGGCACACTCTTCTATAAACCTGAATAGGTCAAGAAGGCAGACAAATATGATCCGTAGGTAACATTGGTAACATTACCCCTGGTGACTTTAACAAAATGCTGATCCATTTTAGTGAGGAGGTAAGTGCTCCAATCAATAGCAACTCCTTTCAGCACCATCCTGGAAGCTGTGAAAAGCTCTTTGGACAAATAGTGGGATGGCGTTTTGGCAGGCATAAACCTGTCCTGAAGGAATTGACACATCGTCTTCCATACGGGATCAGTAATCATAGAAAAGGAAACTCCTGAAGAGTTTATCACCTTCTTAACATCGAGGATTTCCCGTGTCTGCTTCTGCAACAGCTTGAGAATCTCTTCATTAGAGAAGAGCTGACGAGTGGTCACAAAAGGTTCTCCTTTGAAGGGAAGAGACAGAGCCTTCCCTAAGCCTCGAGATGTCAAAGTCATAGACATGCCTTGGACGACGCCTGTCTTCTTGCTGTAAGAGGCCAGGAACTCATCACATAACGACGGATCCTCTGGAAGCAATGGAAAAGGAGTGGCCACAAAAGCAGCAAGTCCCGCCTTCGTGAGAGGCTCAAAAGTAAGTAGGGAAGAGTAATCCCTACTAACTAATGGGACGTACTGAATAGGGGGAGGAGCATGAGAAGGCGCCATTCAGATGGTTACACACACACCACAAACACAGACAATCAAGGAGAATGCCTGCAAAGCAACAGACAAAAACCAAGGATAAGAGAACAACCAATAAAACGTGACACGACCTACGAACCCCAAGCAAACCACATTCTAGAAAAAATTTGACATGATCTTGAGACAAATGCGACCGAAAGCTTCATGCGATGCATCAGACAAACACCCAGAACCTCGTATCAGGCAACAAAAGCAAAAAACTGCATACCGTACCCGTAACCGTAACTAAGACAGGAAACCAAAATAATACCACATCTGACACATATCAAAACTATATCTGTGATAAACCAAGACTGGACCATGGAAAACAACTCTAATGACTGCGCATACCCATCCCACGAAACGGTTCATTGAAAAGGGGAAGTAAGTGCAGTGAGGGGGGAATTAATTTAATGAAGGGTTGATTTTAATCAATTATTAAAAATGGGTGAATTTTTATTAGGTGATAAACCTTAACAAGAAAACGGCGGTTCCTTATTAGTTATTTAATTACCAATTATTAGGTGAAGTGGTGCAGTTATTCGATTCCCGGACTTTGATTCCCGACTGGATCTCTAAATGCAATTCATTGATTACAAATTAAGGTGATGTGGAGCGCTTTTTTGCCAGCGCGTGCTCATGTGATGGCTGGTTCTTTTTAATTAAAAAATTAAAGTGCCTCTTGAGCACACGTAGCGCGTGCTAAGTGAACGGCTGGTTTATTTTAATTAAAAAGTATGTGTGTTGAGCGCGAATGCGCGTGGAAACTGTGGGTGAATTAAAGGGTTCATTTTAACAATTAATTTGTGATTAAGGGAGAAATGAAAATAAATAAAGCACATAAAATAAATACCTGGAAGGGGTGTGTATGTAATGCAGAAATGCGCACGGAAGAGTCCCCCAAAAGAAGTGAATCCAGTAAAGGAAAAGTAAAGATCACTGATGAAATAACAATGACCACACCTTAGCGGATGGGTTAATTTGGTTTTTGTGGGTTTTTAATTTTTATTTGTATTTTTATGTTTATTTTTTATTTTTTAAATTATTTTTTGTTGTGTTAAGTTGGGAGTAGTTATGGTTGAATAAATGGAAAATGAGCAAAGGAGGTGAGGGGAATTTTTGAGAATTTTTTTACTATTTTTAAATGAATTTTCTACATGTATTGGCAATTTGGGGGTTAAATGAGGAAATATTGAATTCGCAGAAATTTCAGGGTAGGTAATTTCCAGCGGACAAACTCCCAAAAATTGGCAAAAAACAAAAGGAATTTTTAGAAATTTTTTTGAATTTTTTTAATGGAAAAATTAAGTTAGAAATTAATTAAATCACATAAATCATGTTAATCAAATAAGTCAGTTAGAAAGAAGTCAGTTAAGTCTGGTTAGTGTGGGTAAGTCATGTTAGTCTACCTAAATCAAGTCAGGTTAAGTTAGTCAGCTAGGTTAGTCAGGGTAGGTTAGTCAACTAGGTTAGTCAACTAGGGTTAGTAAACTAACCTGACTATGGTTAGTTAGAACTAACCTAGCTAGGGTTAGGGTAGGGGTAGCTAACTAGGGTTAGGTGATTAGTGGGTGGGGTAACCAGGGTTAGTGGCCAACTAACTAGGGTTAATTTAGGGTTAGGGGGTGGGGTTAGGTTAGTTAATTAGGGTTAGGGTTAGTAAACTAACTAGGGTTAGGTTAGGCTAGTGGGGTCCTAGTTAATCCTAGTTAGGTTTAGGTTAAACTAGTTAGTCCTAGTTAGGTTAGTGATTAACTAACCAAGGTTAGTGACTAACCTTAGTATGGTTAGGGGAAGAGGTGGTTAGAGAAGGTGGTGGTGGCGAGAGGAGGTGGTGGTGGCGGCGATCTGCGGCTGGAGGGTGGGCGCCAGCACTGCGACGGCGGCGATCTGTGGTTGGAGGGCGGGCGCTAGCACTGCGACGGCGGCGATCTGCGGCTGGAGGGCGGGCGAACGAAGGGGAGACACGGGCGGCCGCTTGGCAGAAGGGCGGACGAAGGGAGAGATGCCAAGGAGGTAGGCGCCAGGCAGGTGGGCGGAGGGTACAGGGCGGGCGGCCACGGCCTGCGACGGGGGGCGGCGACGGCCTGCGATGGGGGGCGACGGCGGGCGGAAGAAGGAGGTAGAGGAGGGGGAGGCAGGCGGACAGGAGGAGGAGGGGAGAGGAAGGAGAAAGAAGAAGAAGGTGGGAGGAGGCGGGAGAGGGAGGAAGAAGGGGAAGGAGGAGTAGGAGGAGGGGAGGAAAGGAGGAAGAGGAGAGGGAGGAGGAGGAAAGGAGGAAGGAGAGAGGGAGGGAATGGAGGAAGGAGATGGAGGAGGAGGGAGAGGGAGGAGGACGCAGAAAGAAGAGGGAGAGGGAGGGGGTTGGAGGGAAGAGGTCGGGCGGTTGGGGGGAAGGGGTGGGCAGTTGGGGGGAAGGGGTGGGCAGTTGGGGGTAATAGGGGAGGGGGCCCATGGGGGGGCCATGGGTTGGGTAGGGGTCAAGAGGGTAAGGGGTAGGTAGGGACAAGGAAAATAGGGGGGTAAGGGACAAGGGCACGTACCCCCGTCCCGCGCACGTGCGCGGGGCGGGGTAAAAAAAATTTGCCGTGACGGGATTGAAATGGCACCGGGATGACGATATGGGTCATGCGGACACGACTAGGACACGTGGAGACGCATAAAAATCGAAAAAGGGCGCGTTCATGCGCAAAACGGGCGCGCGAATACACGTAAAAATAAAGAAAAATTAATAACTCCCAATCCGGACGTCAAAACGAAATAGCGTAAAAATAAAAAGTGGGCAGGAAACAGGGGGAAAACAAGAAAAATATGCGACGAAAGTTCCGGGAGGGGTAAAGGGCGGTCACGTGCAAAAAACACAAAAAACGAACCAAAAAACGCATTTAAAAATTAATATCGAAAGATCCGTGCATCGGAACGAGGTGTAGAAAAAAGGAAAACTGTGCAGAAAGATGTGCCCGACAATCCTATCACATCAAAACATAATTCCGACGGAGAGAAGACGCGTTCACATGGGAAAAACCCAAAAAACAAACCCGAAAATGGGATCGGAAATTAATATCGGACAAACCGGTCACCGGAATGACATGAAGTAAGAAGGAAAAATGTCCGCAGGGAGGAGTGGCACAGGGTTATCACGTGAAAACGCAGTTTTGATGGAAATAGGAGGGGTTCCTATGAGAAAAACTCTAAAAATACGCCCGAAAACTCATTTAAAAATTAATAAGTAAAAATCCGAAAGTCGAAAAAGGGTGGAGGAAAAAGGAAAAAGGTAGGGGAAGGCACAGGGGACACGACTGTCAAATCAAATTGGAATTCCGATGCAAATAGGGTAGGTTCACATGGAAAAAAGTCAAAAATACGCATGAAAAAGTCTTAAAAAATCGGAAAATTAATAACGGACAAACCGTGTAGCGGAATGAGGCGAAATAAAAAGGAAAAATGTCAGGGGAAAGTGGTGGTTAGGGCTATGATGTGAGAGCATGGTTCCGAAGCAAGAAAAGTGCGTTCATATGGAAAACCGACTAAATTGCGCAAAATGCTTCAAAAATTAATAACTCAAAAACCGTGCACCGGAACAAAGGTAGGTAAAAAGGAAAAATGATCAGTTCAAAGGGAGGAACAGGGCGATAAAGTTGGATTTGGACTTCAGTGAACGTAGGATGCATTCACATGGTAGGATCTCAAAATCAGGGAATAACGAGAAACGGCAAAGGAACAACCCCAAAGGTGGGTGGAACATAACCGGGTGGGTGGGAAGGGATCCCATTAGGGTAAAAGCAAGGCAAGGCATACATGCATGAGCAGGGCAAGGCATATGCAGAGGATATGCAATGTAGACGCGCAGGGACGCGTCCCCACACTTAAGATCTCAATGGATAGGGTTAACCGAGCAACAGGGACCTAGGACCACGCCATAGACCATCCACTAACGTCCCCACACTTAAAACATGAACGTCACGAAGAACCCGAAGTGTAGGGTTAGAAAAACTTGGCCCGTTTCGTCAAGAATCAAGGTTGAGTGTTGACGGCACGTCCAGTGTGGTTGTCGGCGTTGGAGGGACCAAGGCATCTTCTCGGCATACGTCCGTCATGGCAGGGACCACGCGGCAGCACCTAGGGAGGTAGCTGATGGAAGGAATCACAGGAAATTCGTCGATGATGAGGGATACTACACTCAACTCACAGTCACTCAAACGAAATGAAAGAACAGTCACTCGCCCCATGACTAATATCACTCGAGGAAGAATGATTAAAACCCATTTTTCATACCCGGTTGAGGAATCGACAAGGGGGAATGGTGCAGAAGAAGTATGCCAGGGTGCACAGTTGATGATGCATTAGTGCGTCCAACCCGTCTGGCATAGGTGCAAGGAGGAAGGCAAGGGAGCCTTACAGTGCAGTGTACAGAACAGGGTGACGTGTCTTGTGATGATGGTAAAGACCCATCCCGTGGGTGCACAGGGAAAGTGGAACATACCTGACTCCAAGTGTCGTAACGTCCCTCAAACACACCTCTCGGTAAATGATTGAAGAAACTCCAGTCACACTCAACCCACCCTCTGTCTCACGCTCTGTTGATAGAAACATAAGGGCAGCCTTTTCCTGAAACCCATTGATGTAATCCTCACAGTCACTTGTGCAAAGGTTGTATGCCTTGTGCGCATTTGATGGTGCAACTGTGCATCCCGCCCTGTGCCGGTATACGGTGCGAGAAGGAAGGCCAGGGAGCCTTATGGTGCAGTGCACAGAAACAAATTGTGCTTTGTGCTTTGAGAGGCCCATCCTGTGCGTGCAACACTTCATTCACACTTCTCACCTCGCATTTGATTTGAAGGGAAAAGATTGGTCACTCGCCCCACCCTCTGTCTCACTCGTTGTTGATAGTTACAGAGGGCAACCCATACTCACTTCCCCATCCGGTTAGGATGAAAGCTCACGTCACGCTATTGTTTGTCGATGAAGATCGTGTCATCAATTGTTAAAGAGGCGTACCCAGGGAGGTAGCCATCAAATCGAATATTGTATTGGACAGGAACATGTCGTCTGTAAGAGGACATGTAGACACTTTGCAAAGAGACCCAGGACACAGCGTACCAAGGGAGGCAGCTTCGGAATTGGATCTTAGGGATATCAATTAATGAATCCACTTTCTGGACTGCTGGGTGTTACCACCTTTTCCACAGCCAACTTCTCGCCCAAGGGTGTTTACCACATTTTCTTAGAACGAGGCCTGCTATGACAGGGAATTGATTCCTTTTCTCTCATAACAGATTTGTGTTTTTTTTTCTTTTTCTTTTTCTTTTTCTTTTTCTTGATTTCCCCTATTCCCGAGGGTGTTTCCACCTTTTCTCGAAGAATAGGTCGGCATGACAGGGACCTAAGTCCTTTTCTCCCATGACCGATATGTTTTGTTTTGTTTTTTTTTTCTTTTTTTTTTTCTCTGCAAAGTGAGCAAGGGAATGGTAGAAAAACCATGTGTCAAGACCAACCTCACCACTGTCGCTGGTGGAAAATAGAGGATAAGAGATTAAGGCTAGAAGGGGGGTTTGAGGGGACAGAGGGTTGCGTCCACTTCATCAGGAGTGATTGAAGAACGGCTATCAGAAGTAGCATCATAAGAAGTACAGTGCCGCACCAACGAGGGAAAGGATCAAGTGTCCGTAATTGTCAAGATCCCCAAGGAGGGAAGTACTTCTTCAGGCGATATCCATTGATCAGAAAGGGATCATCAGAGGCATCAACGGTCTGCACTTGGACAGAACCATTAGGGTTGACTGCAAGTACCTTATAGGGGCCCATCCACCGCTGTTGGAGCTTGCCAGGAAACTTGCCAAAGCGTGAATCATAGGCTAGGACCAAATCACCTTCTTTGAACTCCTTATGCTTGATGAAACTGTCATGATAAGCCTTACGTCGAGCTTGCGTGGCTTCCATGCACTGTAGAGCCATCCTGCGAATTTCGTCCAAACATTCCAAGTGTAGGAGACAGCGTTGTAGTGAATCATCATCCCCCAAACGCTCTTTGATAGCCACTCTCAAAGAGGGTAATTCTAGTTCAACAGGAAAAACAGCTTCTGTTCCATACACCAACTGGAAAGGTGTCTGTCCCGTTGCTGCTTTATGGGAGGTTCTCTACGCCCAGAGGGCCTCTGTAAGTCGATCATCCCAATCACGACGATGTGCGGCAATTGTTCTTGTCAGAATCGAGCAGACGATGCGATTGGTGACTTCGACTTGGCCGTTGGCTCTGGGGTAATAAGGAGTGGACTTGCGATGGCGGATCTTATACAACTCTGTCAACTCTTCCATGACTTTGTTGAGGAAATGAGTGCCTCTATCACTTACCAGCTCTAAGGGACTACCAAAACGGGTGATGATATTCTCGTACATGAACAGGGCCACGCTGTTACCATCGTCCCGCTTTAGGGCTTTAGCTTCACACCACTTTGTAACATAATCCGTACATACGAGGATGTATCTGTTCTGTTTCCTTCTGGTAGGAGGATCGATTGGACCTACGAAGTCAATGCCCCACTTCTCAAACGGCTTCAAAGGAAGGATAGGTTGCAGTGGCATGGCACTTGTCTTCGTGGGTTTCCCCATTCTTTGACAAGCATCACATCTTTTACAGTAATCATAGGAATCTTTGTGGATGGTAGGCCACCAATATCCCGCTAGCAGAGCCTTCCTGGCTGTAGCTTCTCCTGCAAAGTGACCTCCACATGGCTCGTCATGGCAAGCCTTCAGAACAATCCCAATCTCATCTCCTACAACACATCTTCTGAGCACTTCATCTTTGCCTTTCTTGTACAGTGCACCGCCTAGCAGGGTGTAGGGGGCTGATTCTAGCATGAGCTTCTTCCTTTCCCGACTAGAAATACCAGGAGGGTACTGTTGAATGGCCAGCAGATTGGCAATGTTTGCATACCAGGGGGTTACAGTTTCTACCAAGAATAGGGAAGCATCAGGGAGGTTTGGATCATCCTGCTCCTCGTCTGCAGTTTGTGGGATACGCGACAGATGATTAGCCAGAACATGGGAACGACCAGGCTTAGTAATCACCTCAAAGTCGAACTCCTGGAATAGAAGGAGCCATCTCATCATTCGTCCTTTCACATCTGCTTTGTTCATCAAGAAGGACAGGGCCTCATGATCCACATAAAATTTAAAGTGGGTAGATAGGAGGTAATGGCGAAACTTCTCCAGGGCAAACACCATTGCCAAGCACTCCAGCTCGGTCACTGTATAGTTCTGTTCCCTATCAGTGACTTTTTGGCTTGCATAATAGATCGGTTGATCCAGCTTCGAGGAGCCCTTCTGGCATAAGACTGCGCCTAAGCCTTCAATAGATGCATCAGTATGTACGTGGAACTCTTTCGTCCAATCAGGAGGTTGCAGAATGGGTGCCTCTATCAGACACTGCTTCAGAATGTGGAAGGCTTTGTCACATTCTTCCGTCCAAGTAAACTCTGCATCTTTCCTCAGGAGCTTGTGCAAGGAGGTTGCCTTTGTTGCAAAGTGGGCTATGAACCTCCTGTAGTAACCCACATGGCCTAGGAATCCCCTCAACTGTTTGAGGTTGGTGGGTGCTGCCAGAGCTGCGATCTTTTCAATCTTTGCAGGGTCTGTGGATATCCCTTGTGCAGAGACAATGTGGCCCAACAGAACTCCAGAAGAGACCCCAAAGATGCACTTGTCGCGGTTGAGGGAAATCCCATACTCCCGGCATCAATCAAAGCATTGCTCCAAATGTCCCTAGTGTTCACGGATCAAACTATAGACACAAAAGTCATCCAAATATACCTCAATGAAGTCGTGCAAATGATTTTGAAATGCGGCCATCATGACTCGCTGGAAAGTAGCAGGGGCATTGCAGAGCCCAAATGGCATCACTCGGTAAGCGTAGGTCCCCCATTCTGTGGTGAAGGTTGTTTTGGATTGGTCTTCTTCTGGGATTTGGACTTGGTTGTATCCGCTGAATCCATCCAAAAGAGAATAAAGCTCATGTCCTGCCACTGTGTCCAACAGTTGGTCTGTGAAAGGGATAGGAAAGTGATCCTTCTTTGTCTTGGAATTAAGCTTTCGAAAATCCACACATATTCGCAATTTGCCATTCTTCTTGGGTACAACCACGATGGGTGAAACCCATTCACTATTTGCCACTGGATAGATGAACTCGGCTTCCAGAAGCTTCAGCAGCTCTGCTTTCACCAATGTGGAATAATTCGGGTTCATTCGCCTCTGTCGTTGCCGTACTGGCTTGGCATCAGGCTCCAAGTCAATATGATGTTGACATATTGTGGGATCAATCCCCTTTAGGTCTTTGTAAGACCATGCAAACACGTCCAAATTCTCTTTCAACAAGTTGTACAAGGTTGACAACTCCTCTTCTGGGAGACTGCTACCCACCTTCTAGTGGCGTTCAATGCCTTCAGCATCCACAAGGGTTATCTGCCTTTCACCTTCTACTTCACGGATGAAGGTCCCGCGGACTGCTTCTGGGTAGAGATCCGACTCCTTCAAGGGAGTGGTGTCCTCTTCTGATGTCCCACTAGAACCAATTTCTTCTTTTGGTGGAGACTTAGGTTGCTCCTTGAGATGTTGAAATGGGATAACAGCTGTTTCGGGTTTGGTGTCAAAATTAATTACCTCTTGTCTTGAGGACTCATCTTCTGATGATAACACATCCAGGTACGTCACATAACAGGGACCCTCTGATGCCTGTTGGGTTTGTGGGATTGGTACTTGCTGGCACGGTGCATCATCATCATCTTTCTTTAGCAAGGATGGGTTAGGACGACAGGAGCCACTCTTGAAAGACGGCTTGCTCTTCTTAATCCATTTCTTATAAAGGTTTTGCATATGAGAAGATCCATTTACCAAACCAAATGGTACCATTGCCATTCTGTCTCGTAGCATGAGCTCGTCTGCTTCTGATGCTTCTAGAACTTCTTCCTCAAATGTATCCTCTTCAGGTGGGATAGACTCTTCTGTTTCTCTTTCATAACCTTCTTCGTCCATTTCATATCCAACCTCTTCTGTCTCTGTCTCTGCTTCGGCTTCTACCTCTGCTTCTGCTTCTGTCTCTGTCTCTGTAGGAGCTCTGTAACAGAAGAACAGATTCTCTGTTTCCTCTCCTGCCTCTGTCTCTGCTGTGGCCATGTAACAGGGAGAGCAGTACATCCATGCTTCTATCTCACTGTCAGAAGTGATTTCAGAAGTCATGCCCGGTTCAGGCAGGAAGTATTCACCCATTGATAATGGCTTTGCATTTGTTGGAAGACGGCTTACAGTATCCACTGTTAAGGAATGTGCCACTGTTTTCTTAGGAAGTATCTATTTGACAGCATCTTCGTCTGCTGATGTTCCATCCGCAACCTCATTAGGGGAGTCAGAAGATAATTCCAAGGAGGTGGATCCATGTCCTTTTTGAGAACCATACAGTTTCAGCACCACTTTGTTGGGTCCTCTACCCAAGGTCAAGGTTCCTTTGAACCAATCCGTCCTTGCTCGGGCTTCAAAAAGCCATGGTCTGCCCAGTAACAGAGGATAAGATGTACCATAAGAGTTTGGCTTCACCACCAAATAGGTCAGCCAATAATCTTTTCCAGCCACTATAGTCTTCACATATGGGAGAATGCCCAAAGGCTTGATTCTACTCTGATCCGCCAGTCTGATGAGCCATTGGGTGGGTTGCACACCTTGTAGGCCTAGATCCTTCATTGTCACATCCGTCATAATGTTTACTGATGAACCACCATCAATCAGTGCGTTTGCAATGAAGCAGCCTTCTATCCACACGCCAGTCTCTGGAGTACCCGGATCTAGGAAAGCGTTAGCCACATCCACTTCTTTTACAGGCTCTGGAGCCTTGTTGGACTTTGTTGCTATTGAGGGAGCAATCCTTAAGCCACGTCTTCTTGTCAGTATACTTTTGAACCTTTTTCGGCAACTGGGAGACAACATCAATAATTGTCGGAATGTGAGGTTTGGTTTAAAGGTATCTAGATCTCCGACCAGATCGTATTCCTTAATAGGATCCACTGGCTTCTCTAAACGATTAGGGAATGGGGCAACACCCATTTTCATTTTCCCTCTTTCTTCCATCAGAGGAATCATGGGAACTTCTTCTGCCACTTGTGGCACTTCCTCCTCTTCTGTATCCTGGACCTCTGGTCCTGTCTCTGTAACTGTCTCTGTAACTGTCTGTGGCACTGTAGGGCTCTGTACGGCACTGTTAGGCTCTGTTCTGTTCTGTTCTTCTGGTGGAAGATTGAACTTCACTGTTCTGGCAGGAGGGTTATTTTCTTTCTGGATAGGTGGTTCCTTCTGCTTTGCACGAGTGATGGCAGCAACTTCCAATTCCACTAAATTGGAGGTAGGCTCTTGGGCCTTGGCCGGACTATCAGTAGCACTGTTTTTCACTGAGGCTGGGCTTGGACAGTCTTTTGCAGTGTGGCCTTCTCCTTTGCATTGACTGCATAAGGGCTTGTAATCCACTGACCTTCGAGGATTTGGACAATTTGGTGAGATGTGTCCCTTTTCTCCACATCTGTAACACTCCACTTCTGATCTCTGACCACCGCCAAACTGTCTTCCTCTGTAACTTTGAGAAGGAAATCTTCTAGGTCCGAAATTAGGACCAAACTCTCTAGGCTTGGGTCCAATATCTTGTGTTGTCATTTTGGATTTCAACAGGTTGAATCTTGCGTCTTCTTCCTTCCTTCTCCTATCATGCATCTCCTTCAGAGAGCAAATGTCCTCTGTATGATTCTTCCGCAAACAGTAGGAATAGAAGGCTCCAGGGATGGTTGGTTTTCGTGTACATTCAATGGCTAAATGGCCTGCTTGATGACACTTACCACACCAAGTATTTGACCGCATCACATCTCTTCCTGCTCCTGCAACATTGGATATGCTTGCAGTATTCACTTTCAACGTCTGTAGTTGCTCTGTAATCACATCCATCAACTCCTTTTTGATGTTTGCAACTGAGTTAGATAAATAATCCTGCAAGCTTTCTCCTCCTGACGTACTGGTAGGAGGGTTTTGAGGAGTCTTTGTAATCACTGCATAAACGGGTTGGGCTGGTACAAAGGGGTCTCTGTTCTGGTTCTGATGCAGAGCTCCTGTTTGAACTGTTGGCTGTTGGCTCCAGTTGGTAGGATTCCACTGTTGCTGCTGACTTGTCATTGAGGAAATTGGTTGGGACCATTGTTGTTGTGGTTGAGCCATCATTTGAGGCATGGATTGTGGCCACTGTGGATTTGGTGCACTGTACTGTGATATCGGGGGCATCTGTTGGTAGGGATAGGGAACAGTCCCTGGGACTGCATTTGGTGGATACATCATTCCTGGCATCAGAGGAGGTAGAACTCCTCTTCCTGTATTCATCGCCAATCTAGCTTCCACTTCATCGTACAGTCTTGCACCTTCTGTTGCAGCTTGCAGGGTGGCTGGTCTTTGCAGCTCCACAAACTTACGGACTTCTGGTTGTAATCCTCTGAGAAACACTCCCTTCTGAATGCCATCATCTAGATTATGGTTAGTCCATCTCTTCAGGATGGATTCCATTCGTGAGACATAGGCTTCTACTCTTTCTCCAGAGGACTGACTTAAGTTCATAAATTCCTCTCTCATCCGCTCTTCAAAACCTTCATGCTTGAATTTAGTGAGGAAGGCCAACTTCAGGTCGTCCCATGTGCCAAAAGTTCCTGCTGCTTGTCTCTCATACCACTGAAACGCCGCGCCCTTGAAAGTGGCGGGGAATATTGCTAACCAATGCTCAGGGGTTCTGGCATTGTTAGCCACACATGCTACCATAAACTCTGCTACATGAAGATCGGGGTCTTCATTGTACTCTCCCTTAAAAACTGGCAATGGGACTACATTCGCTGGCCTGTCATCAATATTTCCAGGATGGATCTGGCTTGGAAGTGGACCTCCAGCAGGAGGAGGAAGGGCTTGATGTGCCATTGGAAATTCTGTAAAGAGTTCCGCAAGGGCGTCAAAGGCGGCTTTTGCTACAAGCTGGCTCTCGGCTCTGATTCTTGCTTTCTCTCTTCTCACGTACCTGTGGACTCGTTCTAACGCTTGCCTCTTTATTGCGTCATTCATCAGGGGTGTGGCTCCACTATGTTGTTAGTGCTCCATAGAGGGTTAACAGAAGACTTCAGTCTCTGGAGGACTCTCTTGCCAACATTTCTTCTACTTCTTTCTTTTCAACATCCCTGAATTCTGCTTTCATGCCACTGCACAGAGAAAGGTATTCGGTTCTGAAGGTGTCAAAATGCATACGTTTGAGCATTGTGGTGGTGCCATCATCATAGTAATGCCAACTTCTGATGGTTTCAACAGTGTATGTTGTGAAAAACACTCTGTCTACCAACTTCTAGTGGGTTGCTAATTGAACAAACAGAAGATTATCAGTACACCAAGCATCCCATGTATCTTGCTGTTGAGCGTCCACGAACAAATTCCAACTCTTTTCCTTCTTGTCTTTGTGAACCTCTACAGACCAAGACTCCTGAAGCTTCTTCACAATCTCCCACTTGATGTTATCTGGAAACTTCTCAATGAATGCCAAATCTTCCATGGATGATCATTCTCTCTGTTTCTACTCTTCAGTTTGTTCCCAAACAGTTTGCCACCAAGATGCAAGTTTCTGCTGCTTCAATAGGAAGAGGAAACTGTCCACCACATAGAGCATGCATCATGATGGTGATGTGTTTCCGCCATTGTGGGATGAACTTCTTGTGGAAAGTGGCTTTGATTATGAGGAATTCCAACTCTTCAGTGGAAGAAGGACCTTTACAAACATCCATTGAATTCTTCTCTTCTTGGCAATGCCATTTCCTTCATTTTCAGCCTCTTTTGGTGCTTGTTGATGGAAAGTTTCCCCGGCTGCGCACCAAAAACATGGAGCCCCGAGAGGAACACCAAGGAAAAGGGAATTCTCTTGCAAGAAAATCTATCTTGTAACATCAACAAGCTTGTTTATCATGTTTCATATGATCACAATGAAGAAAAGAACACCAGGCACAACAAATCTTCATACAGCATCATGTAGATCTCCCACGGTTTTAATAGAATCAACCATATTCTTCAATATCTTCACAAAATCCATCAATAGAACAAAGAAAGCAAAGGAATACACAATCTTTGAATGGAAATACATCACATAGTATTCATCTTCAATATCTTCATAGTCTTCTCTCTCAATCTCTCATATACAATCACTCTGTTTGAGTAGAATTAGCTATCTCTGACTCTCCCTCTCTCTCTCCATCAATAATACATCATGTCCTCACTACAATCTCTCAAAAATCACTCTCAATAACCCTTCTTAGGTTGTGGATACCCCTCCCAAGAGGTATGTCTGATATGAAGGGTCACCAGAGCCACTACAGTGTCCTTTCATAGCTCACTACTGTCACTTCACTCTAGTCTTCACTTGAGTCTTTAACAGCTACTTCTTCCACTTCTTTCAACTCTTTTGCACTTGTATTCACCTCTTTCCAAGGCTAGAAAAATTTCCCAAAGTCACACATACATTCCACATAACAATTACAGAAGCATACATAACAGTCTACAGAACAGTACCAGAACAGCTACAGTACAGAACAGAACAGAGACAGAACAGAAGCAGAAGCTCTACAGAAGACCTACAGAAGGTCATCAAAACCACATAACTCATTCTCAAATCATTCCAAACTCTTACAAATCATTCAATAAGCTTTCACAATATCTCATTCTTCATCAATCAATACTCCATCCCTCTTCACAGAAGACAATCAGAACAAAACAGACCAAAACAGAGCAAAATAGAAGGTATACAGAACCTATCAGAACCTATCAGAACATCACAGAACCACCAACAAACATCATGATCTTCCAAAACACAATCAATATCATCCAAAACATTCTCAAACCGCTTCCAAATCAATCAATCATCTCATAAAATCAACCATTCAGCTCTCAAAAACAACAAAAATCAGCCAAAAAACAAGTCATTTCAACACTCAACAGATAGCCACCCGTCCAGATATTTCTTTTACAGTTGGGGTCGTGGCACGTTATATGGCTACACCTAGCAAGAAAAATTGGGATGCCGTGAAGGGTATCATGAGGTACCTAAAAGGCACAGTAGATATGTGTCTTTGTTATGGCAACCAGGATACAAGAGTCATGGGGTACACTGACTCTGATTATGTAGGACATGCAAATAGTATCCACTTCTGGCTATGTGTTCACTTATGCTAGAGGGGCTATATCTTGGATGTCCAGGGCGCATAAGTGTATGGCCCTTTCTACTATAGAGGCCAAGTATATTGCAGCCACTGAAGCTTGCAAAGAGGCTATCTGGTAAGGCTGTTTGATTGCAGACCTTGGTATGACAGATGTTATCCCTACACTGCATTCGGATTCTATGAGTGCCATTCAATTGGCCAAGAATCCGGTCTTCCATGCGAAGATGAAACATATTAAGGTAAGGTATCACTTCATTCACGAGGTCATTGAGGACAGGTCCATTGACCTTATCAAGATTCCGACTGAGCAGAATCCTGCAGACTTGCTCACGAAGAGCCTCACTACCGAGCACTTTGCCTTCCTTAGGAGATTGATGGGCATTGGATGAGATGACATATTTTTCCTCATCCTGTTGTACATGTGTACATGTTGTACTGTCCTTTCTTTTTTCTCTCTCTCATTGCGGCAGATTCGCCTTTAGGTGGGAGGTTGTTGGGGGTAAAGGCACCTCCGCCTAGCCGCCCGTGTATTACTACACTGACAGTACCCGCCACTGCACACTGCAGGTGGCAGGTGCCCATCACAATCACTTATTCTTTATTCTTTTAGTGATAGTTTGAATAAAGGAGGGCCTGACCACAAATTGTGGTTGTTGGAGTTTCCATTTCTTGTCTCTCTCTTTCTTGTTCTTGCTCTTGCTCTCCCGCCATAGCTCTCACGTGCAAGCTTCGATCCTTTTCACCTTTCACTATGTGTGCCAATATCTCTACTAATGGGTTATAGTTGCAAGATATAAAGGGCACACTCTTGACTGAAGAGGTTAAGAAAAAGAATGTCGATGCTTCTTACTCCTCTTATGCTTTGATATTAGAGGCAATAATGGTAGGAGCAGTAATGACTACCATGGAAGAGACTCTCAATAGCCTCACTCTCAGTCATGTGGATAGACTTGCAGTAAGTCACGTGGCCATAAGTCCTCATTAACTTGTCATTACTATGGTAAAATAGGGCACATTCATCCACAGTACCATAAGATGCACAAGGACAAGCGCAAAGAAAAGGGCAAGGATAAAGTACATGACAAAAATGATGATCATAGCATTGTCACTAGCAAGTCCAGTGTTAAGATTAAAGAGATTAATATTATGCAAACTAATTTTGATTATGATTTCATACTTGTAGCTTCTTCTCTTAATACTTTATAGCTGATTGATGCTTTGTCAAGGTATACTTAGTGTTGGCTAATAAATTTAGGAGCTTTCTTTCATGTGACCCCTCATAGAGAGTGGTTTCACTCCTATTGCAGTATGAGTGGATCTGTCCGTTTAGGTAATGACTTGGCATTGGACATAGTTGGTATTGATGATGTCAAATAACTCCAATAGCATGTTTACTCTTCATGATGTACACCATCTATTGGCTCTCACGAAGAGCCTTATCTCTACTAGCACTTTGGATGATGTAGGTTATGTTGCTTCTTTTAGTGATTCCTCATGGAAGATTACCCATGTGAATCTTGTCATTGCACATGGTGCTAAGTCCAACATTCTCTACCTTTTGCTGATATTTAGGTCAGTGGACCATATTTTAGCAATGGGATGCAATTCCACACTTATCTCTGTGGCATTGTCTCCTTGGACATATGTCCTTAAAAGGAATGAAAATGCTTACATGTTTGCAATATTTTTCGTCCCTTTACTATGAATGTTTTGAGTCTTGTGATCATTATTTATATGATAGGTAGACACATAATACACATAAAAAGTCTGGTATGGTACACATGGGTGAGCCATTGGCTCTTATTCATTTAGATGCATGTGGTCCCATGCCGTACAAGTCATTAACTAGTGTGAAGTATTTTGTTACTTTCATTGATGATTATATGCATAAGGACTAATCATTCTCCATAAAGCAAAATTTGAATGTTTTGGCTACATTTCAACATTGGCTTGCCTTGGTTGAGAACCAATCTGGGATGGTTAAAATGCCTAAGGTCAAATAATGGGGGTAAATATGTCTCTAAAGCCTTTGAGCAATTTTGTGATTTGATTTAGGAGTGATTCCACAATATGCTTAGCCAGGTAGGCTTACCATAGCATTTTTGGGCTGAGGCTATTACTATTGCCACATAGTTGATTGATTGGCCTCCATGCATTGCTCTTGACTATCAGGTTTGTTATAGAGGAGATATGGTCTAGAAAACCTCCCTCATATACTCATTTGTCCATCTTTGTTTGTGAGACTTTCTACCATATTCCCAAGGATAAGTATAATAAGCTAGATCCTAAGTCTAGGAAATGTATCTTTCTTGGTTATGGATTTGCAAGTGAGATGGGCTATCGCCTATGGGATCCGCATTCTCAGAAGGTTATCCACAACCACAATGTTTTTCTCCACGAGTAGAAAATGCATTAGCAGCCTGAGCATGTCATTAAGGTATGCAGGGTGATATTTCAAGAGAAGCCTCCTGGTAAATTGTATAATCAACTAGATAGCCTATAGTAGCAATGGTGGTGGTTGATGCTCCAATGGCCTAGGTCCCTTATGCTCCATAGGATGTCCATGCCCTCAACCTGTTTTGAGGCAGTTTATTAGAAATAGACAATAGCCTGTGTGGTTTGATCCCTCTATGAATTATGTTATGGTGATGGATGTTAGTGAGCCTCTTACTTATGAAGAGGCCATGCACAAAGGTGATAGTTACTCTTAGAAGAGGGCCATGTAGTCAGAGTATGAATCACTACGTAAAAATCATATGTGGGATTTGGTTCCTTTGCTTAGTGAAAAGTGTGATTTACCACGCATGTGGGTGTACAAGTTGAAAAGTACTTGGATGCCCCAAGCCACCATATTAAGGCCAGATTGGTTGCTAAGGGTTTCAAGCAAGAGCATGGTGTGGACTTTGATGAAGTCTTTTCTCATATTATGAAGATGACTATCCTACACTTGGTCCTGGCTTTGGTTGTTTAGCTTTACTTGGTTCTTTATTAGATGGACATCAAGATGGCCTTTCTTCATGGGGACTTGCATGGTGAGATTCACATGGAGCAACCTAAGGGCTTTGCATAACTTGGCAGGGATCACCTAATGTGCAAATTGAGAAAGAACCCTATTGTCTTAAGTAGGAACCTAGGGAAATGGTACCACAAGTTTGATTCCTTTATGCATTCACAAGGATATTCCCGTAGTGATATGGATTCATGTTTATATAGGAAGAAGGCTCATGATGAAAATTTTATGATTTTGATTCTCTATGTGGATGATATTTTGATTGGTAGAGTGCTCATGATGAGCTAAATGTCTTGAAAGGTCAACTCAAGAAGAGGTTTAAGATAAAGGACATGGGACAAGCCTCACATATTCTTGGGATGCACATTACGAGTGATCACTCTAAGGGGCTTCTTTACTTGTCACAAAAGGAGTGCATTCAAAAGGTCCTTGAGCAGTTTCATATAACGGATGTTAAACCTATTGGCTATCCTCTACCTTTTCATGTGAAGGTTACTCATGTCATTTGTCTGCAATCTGATGAGCAGAAGAACAAGATGGCCAATGTCCCTTATGCATTCGTGGTGGGTAGTTTGATGTATGCCATGATAGCCATTCATCTTGACATAGCATTTGCAGTGGGAGTTGTGGCATGCTATATGGCTACACTTGGTATATGGCATTAGGACATCATCAAGGGTATCATGAGGTACTTGAAGGGCACAACAACTATATGCATATATTATAATAGACAAGATATAGGAATCATGGGATATACTAACTCAGATTATGCAAGACATGCAAACAATAGGAAGTTCACCTTTGGTGATGTCTTCACCTTTGCTAGAGGTGTTGTTTCTTGGATATCTAAGGTATAGAAATGCATGGCCCTATCTACTACAGAGGCAGATTATGTTGCAACCCCACTCAGGCTTGCAACGAGGATCTCTGGTTAGTTTGACATTACTAATGTGGTCCTTACATTGCATTTGGATTCTATGAGTGCTAGTCAATTGGCCAAGAATCTAGTCTTCCATGCTAAGATGAAACACGTTGAGGTGCATTACCACTTCATCAGAGAGGTCATTGAGAACAAGTCCATTGAGCTTGTCAAGATCTCAATTGACCAAAATCATGCAGATCTGCTCGAAAAGTCTCTTAGCAAAGCATTTTGCATTCCTTATGAAGTTTATGGGCATTGGAGGAGATGATGTCTTTTCTCATCCTGTTGTACATATGTACATTTGTACTTTGTCACTTTTTTCTTGTTCTCTCCTCACTAGGGACACATTTTCCTTTAAATGGGAGATTGTTGGGGGTAAGGGCACCTATGCCTAGCTGCCTATGTATTAGTTACACTGATAGTACCCACATACTTGTACATTGTGCCCATCATTATCATTCATTCTTTATTCTTTTAGTGACATTTGAAAAAATAAAAGGTTGGTCACACATTGTGAATGTGGAATTTCCATATTCTATATCTCTCTCACTCTTGCTCTTGCTCCTTCCACCATAGCTCTTGCTTTTGCTCCATGCTTCCACTTTAGGGCTCACTCCCTTTAGCTATTAATGATCTATGGTGCTCAAAGTTCCAAAGTCCTTGTTATGAGGAGAAACCATGTGTGAACCTTGATATTGGTTGGGTGCCAAATGAGGTCCATGTGAATAGATAGCAAAAATGCGACCTTGATGGGTCTAGCCTTTGGGTTAGATAGAGTAGTTGCTAGTAACTCAAGGCACATAACATCAATTTTCAAACGTGGGATTTATCAAGGACCCCTATTTTGGGTCATAGGGGCCTCTTAGGGGTTCCCAAGGGAAGCTAGCAACCCCCCTAACAAGGGTTCAGGGTAGCAACCCCAACCCGATTGTAAAGAGAATATTATCAAAGGTTAATGAGTATATTAGTTATACAAACTTGACTATCTTTGTAGACTACAAAACAGTAGTCCCCCTAGAATCATCATCATCTATATTTTGCCTAATGAGAGTTCTTCAAGCTAGCCTTAAAATTCTTCATGCATCATCTATCTAGATCACCATGTAACCTTCACAATGAAAGTTGTAATGGCGAGCACAAGCTCTACCACCAAGACCCACGGACCGCTTATTGTTCAAGAATTCCAAGCGAGTACCAATGGCTACCTCTCACATAGCCGATACGCCTTGCCTCTCTACGGATGTAGTGAGCTTACCTTGTTGCCTGATTGAGTTGCTTCCTCTCTCAAGCACGTCGATAGCTCCACAATTTGTGATGCAAGCTCAAGCATCCTCAAGCCTTTTCCTCCAAGATCCATCCTCCATAGCCAAGCATGAGACAAGATAAGAGAGGAGAAGAGAAGAAGAGAGGAGAAGATGGAGAACTTCTCCACCACGGTTCCTCACCCTCACGCATTCACTCCCTCACACTCTCACACTCCCTTACTCAAGCACACACAAGCAAGCAAAGAGAAGAGAAGGAGAGAAGAAGAAGAGTCCACTTTGCCACATATCAAAGAGTGAGCTCTCATTCACTTTTGAACTTTATATAAAAAGCCATTAATTCCATTTGGGAGGTCATCTCCTTTTTATATGGCTGGTCATAGCTAGGTTATTTTTTCATTGACCTCCCGTCTTCTTAGTTTCCCTTCTATTGCCCATCTACATTTACAATTTGCATGGGGCGCTTTTAAAATAAATCATGGTGTGCTTACACTCTTTTGCAAAAGTATTGACTTGTGCTTTTTCTTTGGGGGCCTCTCCTTCATTTAGGACTTTCTCACACTTCTTGTATTTCCCAATTTTTCATGGCGTGCCTTCGTTCTCCATTTTGCTTTTACCTTGGCTTTGTCTTCTACTTTAGATTTTTTGGATTTTCCACCTTGTTTGTTTAAGGGTTAATATTACCCCCTCCTAGATGAGTGCTAGTCCCATAGCACTTGTTGGGGGATGAGTCAGACTCTGTTGCTAGAGTGGCCAAGTAGCTTTTTGAGTTTGGGTATGAGTCATGTTGGATGGAGTTATGGAATTGTAGGGCCCTTGAGTGTTGAGATGACAAGCTCAACACATGCGGACATTGATGATGGACCGCCTGGTTAGATGGGTCCACACGTCTACTCTTAGCACGTCGGTGGTCATTATGCATCTCACATGGCCACTGACTCATTACTTATTATATTCAGGTCGTTACACCTGTTTACAACTGGCATAGTTATAGCGCCAGTCGACTAGTGTAGTCAGTTATTCATTGTTTGACTTAGTAGGCCACTTTCCTTTTATGTTGTATCTTATCTATACTTTGTGTACATTAAAAAGGGTGTGGAAGAAGAATAAGAAATTAGCAAGAAAACGTTTTGGCCTCCATCTCTCTTCTTGTCTCTTGAGTGAGCTTCTCCTTGTGCATTCTGTGTGTGTTCGGCACAGCATCTTGAGCAACCCCCCTCCACCATGCGATTCTTGACATGGTATCAGAGCCGCGCCATTGAGAGAGGCTGATTTCGAAGGTGAAGCAAAGGAGAAGAAGCAAGGTTCGAGCAAGCAAGCCATGGGTAAGAGGCTCTCCCATCCTTCAACTCTTTCTCTTGGATAGTGCTTGTGGAGGCACCAGAAGCATGGCAGAGCAAAAATCTCAGATTGCAGTGAGATTTGGTGTGCGCGAAGAGCGATGTATATTGTGCAGACAAGCCCTTCAGGGCTTACCCGCAGTTATTTTGGGCATCTGAGACCGCTTCAGGGCCCGTTTTAGAGCCGCAAGGTTGCGGATAGCAGTTTCAGGGTACGATGTGACTTCGACTGTATTGACCAAAAGTGGGTGCGCAGGTTACAGATTTCAGATCTGTAAGTTCAAAGGTGTTTACCAGTGAGTAAACACAAGGTTTATCTACAAACGGGTTGCAGATTTCATGTATTGTTGAGCAGACAGTGAAAAAGGTTGTCTGGTGTATTGCTGTGCACTACAGGTCCAGGGTTGCAGAAGATTTGCTTGCTGTTGGTATTAATTTTGTGATAATGGTAGAGAACAGTGGAAGCCCCATCATTGAGAAGCTTGACAAGAACAACTACCCTTCATGGAAGTTCCGTGTCACGAACTTCCTTATTGGAAAAGGCCTCTACGAGTTCGTTTCAGGTGAAGAAAAGGAGCCGGAGATGAGTGATCCTCCAACTGCAGAAGAGACAAAGGCACGGAAAGAATGGAATGCAAAGGATAAAAAGGTCATGTATTGGTTGTCTGCAGTAATTGACAATAATATGCTGGGACACATTAGAAATGCAGAGAATTCATATGCAGCTTGGACCATACTTGAAAGTATGTTTTCTGTAAATACAAAGACACAAAAGATTCAACTCAAGCAAGAGTTGAATACATTAAAGAAAGGGAAGATGTCTATCAATGAGTATGCACTGAAGGTAAGAAGCATTGCAGATGCATTGGCAGCGATTGATGCAATGCCCGATGATGATGATTTGGTGTAGTCTACCTTGGGTGGACTTAACAATGAAAAGGCTTGGAAGTCTTTTGTAACTTCCGTATATGTCAGAAAGCCATTTCCAGATTTCGATGAATTGGTCTCCCTTATGATCACTGAAGAGATCAACATGCAGAGTGAGACATCTGAAATAAGTGGTGAATAGGTCCAAGCTTTCTACTCTAGTTCTGAAGGGGACGTGGCAGGTTCTCTTCAAGAGGCCGTGGTACAGGACGTGGTAGTGACAACCAGCAAAATAGATTGAATAAGCAATTTGGCGATATGCAGGTTTTAGGAGGTCGTGGTAACTTTAGAGGCAGGGGGAGCTTTAGAGGAAGAGGTGGATGGCAGAACAGAGGTTCTAACAACTCTGGTATTGTGTGCCACTACTGTGGCAAAACAGGTCATATTGCAGCCCAATGTTATGCTAAGAAAGATGATATCCGCAGTGGTAAGTTGCAGCAAGGAAACTATGCATCATCTTCACGACAGAATGAAGACAAAAATGAACGTTTGTTCGTTATGCATCATATGTTGAATGTTGTTACAGGAAAGGGAACACATGAAGATGTTTGGTATGTTGATTCAGGTGCATCCAATCATATGACCAGCCATGCAGAATGGTTTGGAGAGATGCAGGATTTGCAGAATGTAGGTTATGTGCAGACGAGTGATGACTCATGCCACCCAATTTCACACATTGGAAAAGTTCCCTTGTCCTTGCATGATGGTAAGACAAAGAGTCTTTCAGATGTATTACATGTGCCATCTATTACAAAGAACTTGGTGTCAGTCGGTCAAATGGTAGAGCAAGGGCTGCAAGTCAGATTTAATGCAAAGGGCTGCTTTGTAGAAGACTTCAATGACAAGTGCAGGTTGGTAGCAAAGGGAAGTAGAGTTGGACGTATGTTCACTCTAGATGCTGGAATTCCTACTATGAATGCTGCTATGTATGCCAAAGGAAAATGTGTTGTTGGAGACATTGAAATTTGGCACAAATGCATTGGACATGCAAATGTACAAAGGCTGAAATTAATGCAATCCAAAGGGTTGGTTACAGGTTTACCTACATTTAAAGTTGCAGAATTTCAGAAGGTATGTGAAGCATGTCAGTTTGGTAAGCAGGCAAGACAACCCTTTTCACATGACAGAGATATAAGCAGAAATATTCTTGATGTTGTGCATACAGACATTTGGGGGACCTACACAAAATGTATCTCTTGGAGGTAGTTCATACTTCGTCACATTCATTGATGATTGTTCTAGAAAGCTGTGGGTATATTTTATGAAGGAAAAGAGTGAAGCTTTTGAGCACTTTAGAACTTTCAAGGCTGCAGTTGAAAGAGAAACATGCTTGAAAGTAAAGTTCTTGAGGTCAGATGGAGGGGGAGAGTACCTCTCCAATGAGTTCAGTGATTTTCTGAGGTCTCATGGGATAAAGAGACAGTTCACATGCAGGTATACCCCACAGCAAAATGGGGTTGTAGAAATTAAAAATAGGCATATTGCAGAAGTTGCACGCGCCTTGATGGCTGAAAAGAATATGCCTAAGCATTTTTGGTCTGAGGCTGTTCATACTGCTGTTTATACCCCCGAAGAATGTTTTACAGGTAAGAAGCCTGATGTTTCACACTTGAAAGTATTTGGTTGCATTGCATATGTTCATGTGCCAGATGAGTTGCGGAAGAAACTGGATCCAAAGGCTGAAAAGTGTATCTTTATTGGATACTCTTTAGAGCAGAAAGGGTATCGTTGTTACAACCCTGTTACATGTAAGTTCAGAGTGAGCAGGGATGTCATCTTTTATGAAATGAGCAGTTGGTATGCATCTAGTGGTGATGCATTGGATGATGATGATGATCATGACACTCATGTGCAGGCTGAAAAGCAAGAATCACGAACTCTTAGCGGACTAGAGACATCATCTGGTAGTCCTTGGTCTAGGAGACTAAGGAGTACCTCTACATCTTCGGGTGCATCTAGTAGCACTACAGGTAAAGACAAAGGAAAGAATAAAGTGTCAGAAGGCATTGATGCAGTTCTTGATGGAGACTCCAGTGGCTCAGAGAGCTTAGATGATGATCTTGGCATTCCTTCAGTGAGGACTCCAGGTGTGCAGAGAGCACGCGTTAATGCAAAGACTCCATTGAGTGATCCAGTGGTACGCAGGTCTAGTAGGGTGAGATACCCTGTTAAAAGATTTGGTTTTGAAGGTTATGCAGCTCACCATTATGCTTATATGGTGAAACTAGTTGAGGATATTGAGCCCACATGTTTTGAGGAGGCTGTTGGTCATGCTCATTGGGATGCAGCAATGGATGAGGAGATGGCTGCATTAGAGGCCAATAAGACTTGGGATCTAGTACCATTGCCGAAGGGAAAGAAAGCTATTGGATGTAAGTGGGTTTATAAGATTAAGCACAATGCAGATGGTTCTATTAGCAGGTACAAAGCTAGGCTGGTTGCAAAAGGCTATGCCCAGACATATGGCATAGATTATGATGAAACCTTCAGTCCAGTTGCTAGGATGGCAACTGTCAGATGTGTGATTGCTTTGGCAGAGCCAAAGGTTGGAGGTTGCAGCAAATGGATGTAGAGAATGCCTTCTTGCATGGTGATTTGCAGGAAGAAGTGTATATGGATTAGCCAACAGGTTATGAAGATTTAGAGCATCCCACGTATGTGTGCAGGTTGAAGAAGGCACTCTATGGGCTCAAGCAAGCACCTAGAGCATGGTCTGACAAGATTAGAAAGTATCTTGTCAATATTGGCTTTTATGTTTCTGATGCTAATCACTCACTTTATGTGAGAAAGGGAGATGCAGGTTTGGTCATCATAGTCATCTATGTGGATGACTTGATTATTACAAGTGATAGTGATAGTGGGATTGCTGAAGTCAAGGGCTGTTTGAAGATGAAGTTTGAGATGAAGGATTTAGGTGAGCTAAGGTACTTCCTTGGCATTGAGGTGATCAGATATGATGATGGTATATGGCTGTCCCAAAGACAGTATGGCTTGGATATGTTATCCAAGTATGGTATGACTGCATGCAAACCACTTTCAGTCTCGTTGGAGCAGAATGTAAAGCTGACTGCTGATGTTGGGGATGAGATAGAAGACCCTACTATGTTCAGGAGGATAGTGAGGAGTTTGATCTACATGACCATTACAAGGCCAGACTTGAGCTACGTTGTTGGTCTTGTGAGTCAGTTTATGCAAGTACCTGGAAAGCCACATTTGGATGCAGCCAGACGCATATTGAGATATGTGAAGTCCACATTACATTATGGACTTTTCTATGAGGCAGGTACAGATGTACATGTATTTGGATACACAGATGCAGATTGGGCTGGTAGTATGTTTGATAGAAGATCTACCAGCGGATACATGTTCTCTCTTGGTAGTGCAGCAGTTGCATGGAGCAGCAAAAAGCAATCTACAGTTGCTTTGTCGAGTATAGGGGCTGAGTATAGAGGTGCTGCTGTTGCAGCATGTGAGGTAGTATGGTTGCAAAAGCTATTGGCTGATTTGGATGTCCAGGTGGAAGGTCCAATTGTCATTTATTGTGATAACATGAGCAGTATACAGTTGGCTAGGAACCTTGTGTTCCATGCCAGGACAAAACATATTGAGGTACACTACCACTTTGTGAGAGAGAAGTTACTAGTAGGTGAGATTGACTTTGTGTATGTCAGCACACAGGATCAGATAGCTGACATATTCACGAAGGCATTGGGTACAGAGAAGCTTCAAAAGTTTCGAAGCTTACTTGGAGTTGCAGAGATGCAGTTGAGCTTGAGGGGGAGTGTTGAGATGACAAGCTCAACACATGCGGACATTGATGATGGACCGCCTGGTTAGATGGGTCCACACGTCTACACTTAGCACGTCGGTGGTCATTATGCATCTCACATGGCCACTGACTCATTACTTATTATATTCAGGTCGTTACACCTGTTTACAGCTGGCATAGTTATAGCGCCAGTCGACTAGTGTAGTCGGTTATTCATTGTTTGACTTAGTAGGCCACTTTCCTTTTATGTTGTTTCTTATCTATACTTTGTGTACATTGGAAAGGGTGTGGAAGAAGAAGAAGAAATCAGCAAGAAAACGTTTTGGCCTCCATCTCTCTTCTTGTCTCTTGAGTGAGCTTCTCCTTATGCATTCTGTGTGTGTTCGGCGCAGCATCTTGAGCAACCCCCCTCCACCACGCGATTCTTGACATTGAGTTGGAGACGATCCCTTGTCTTGGAGGGATTGATGGACCCATTAGAGGGATTAGGGAACTGGAAGCTGGGTAGGGGCCTTGGTATTGGAGGGATTTTTGGAACTGAGATGCCCTGGTGTTGGATATGATCCTTACTGTTGGAGGGATGTTGAGAGGCAGGTCCACCTTTGCAATTCAAAATGGTGTTAGATGGATCCACGCTTGGAGAATGGCTTATGGACAGATCCTTCTTTGAAAGTTAAGATGGTGTTAGATGGATCGGTCATTTAACTCTCCATGATCGAGTTCACCTACGCTATTCCAAATGAGCTTCTTCATTCACTTTCAGAGCATGGCTATTGCATTCGGCCCTTGGTTTGGTGGGTCGACATAGTAAGATGTGTCACAAGATGGAGAGCACACTGCATGGATGATGGGGTCACTGAAGCGGGTGGTGGGGCCTTCTATTTTACCTAGAAAGGAAAGAAAGGTACAATTTGTGTCGGTGTGTACCACTATCGTGTGGTGCATTATGTGCGTGCTAGTGGGATGGAACTTAGGGAAACAAGTCTAACCACAAGCAAGTGTTACCTCCTCGGGTGCATCCTACCCCTTGATGTGCCCTAAGTAGAAAGTGGGGGAGTAGAATGAGGTTAGGGGGTTAGGGATGGAGCTCACTGACCGGGACAATCGGATGCACCTAACTTGAGGACCCCTAGGTGTAGTGGCTGTGGTGGATGTGCAACTTGCGGTGGAGACGTGTGATTTTTTTATTTTTATTTTACCATTGATAATAATAATAGTAAAGTTACATAGTTGTGGCGGAACTTCAATCTTCGTCATTGGAGTGAGGTGGAGAAGGAGGCTTAATAGATTTACTAAGGAATTGGCGGCTTTGGAGATACCCCTTGAGGTTTAGGCAGACTTGAAGGGTGGTGGAGGAGAGGAATAGATGATTGTAGCTAGTTAAGCAGCTATCATTCATATCCTCTAGCAAAGCTAAGCAAAATGAAGGCAATAGAGTGGCACGCATCATTAGTCGAGCCATTGCGCAACTATCTATAGCGTTAGGATCAAAATCAAGCACTAGGAGGTCACATTCCTATGGGGTGGGGTCTTGCCTAAGAAGTATCCTAAGCAATCTAAGGTAATTACAAGTGGTAATAAAATCCAAATCAAGGCATGAGGAGAATGTTTTAGTAAATTGGATTAGGGTATCATACGGGTTTTTTGATGTGAAGGCGAAGGCATTTTCATATTATGTAGTACAATAATGGGGATTATAGATTACAGGGAAGTCGTAGCGGCCGTGGACATTGGGGTCGAAATCTACTCCGACCCTTCGAGGGTAGGGCATAAAGGTTGCGTTGCGTCATTCCTCTCAAAGGAGGGTTGAGTGTTGTAAAAATCCGCCCACGTGTCCAGGTTGGTGTGGCAGATTCTTCTTCTCCATGTAGCTTGGCATTCGTAGTTGGGCACAGACCTTGGTATCTCAAAAACTTTATCTTGCCAAAATTCGGCATCTTTGGTAGCCCATAAGGTGGGGTTTTGCTCTCTCTCCTCCAGCCACCTCTGTCTAAGTTTGCTGCCGACGTTAATCACCTCCTCCACCACCTTGATGGGTAACACTCTTCACAGGGTGGTGGGAAATTGGAAGTTGAGGTTGAAGGGGCTCCTGGCCATCTCTTGCCTTTCCCAGATTATAAGATTAGCATGGAAACTTGCTGGATCATTGTCCTCACTTGGTGGGATAGTTACTTGGGGCGCCCTTACTCCCTTGGTATTCCATTTTTTCAGTGTCTCCTCCACCATTCGCTTCCTTCTTTCTCTTAGTGCCACCTTTCTTTCTGTGGAGGTATCTACATGTTGTTGCTCTTCAGGCCTCGGGGAAGGGGGTGGTGGGACAAGTTCGTCTTCATGTGGTCCCATTTTGAAGTTTACTTCCACCTCCCTCTGCCAATTTGGCTCTTGCTGCTCCTCTTGAAGGAACCCGGGCACGTCCACTTCGTGCGAGGTTAGGTCCGCCAATAGGAGATAATGGCATTGTTGGGCTTTCTCCCCTAGATTGTGGCAGCATCTGGAGTCCGGCCTTCAATGCTCTACGATCCATTCCCAGTTTCTTCTTTCCATCATGGGCTCTCCCTCCTTTGCCTGAGTGATGTCCGGCAAGGTATTTAAGAAGGCACATTGTTGCATTTGGAAGGTCATCTGGGCAGCTTCTACTATACTTTCCGCAAGTGTTTTGTCTTTCTCAGCTTGAGTCAGATGGCGTGCTAGGGTTCTTATCTGCTCTTGAGCGTGAGTTGCCCACTCTTTGGCTCTCTTTTCCATCTTCATGGAGCTCTCTTCCTGCCTACATGCTAGAGATATTATGATTGATTCTCGCTATTTCCCTATGTGAGTGAGCTCTTCCTTTTCTTTTCTCCATTCTTCCTGCTCTTGTGCTCTCTCTGCTTCTAGCATGGTGAGCTCCTCCATGCTTGCTTGAAGTTTTCTCACATGTGCTTTGAGCTCCACCTGTTGTAGAACTGGGAGCTCCACTGCCACTCTCTTCTCCTCCCTTGCCCTTTCCAACTGAGCATAGAGCTCCTTGACATGCTCATCCTAGTCTGCAGCTTGCGAATCTGTGATGATAGCCTCTACCTTTGTTCACTTGGGTCCCTGTTGAGATTCGGTGTCTACAAGCAGCCGATCTTTTCACTCTTGTAGTTGGGGTGCTCGCATTGGAGGTGGGCATTGGGGTATGTGCCTGATTGACCAAGAACTGCACCCATCCCATGAGGTTGTTGGCGTCCACTGTGGCAGGGCTACCTAGCATTGCTGTAATGGTTGAGGTAGTGGGTAAGAGGGTAGGCGGGGTCGAGTAGAGTGTTGGTTTGCCCTTTCCTTCCAAGATGGGTGGAGGCAAGTCTTTTCTTGCTTGTGCACTGGTTCTCAGCCTATCCTACCTAGGCGGGCTCATTGTTGCTAGTTCCTCCTTTTTGCATTGTTGTTCAATGGACATGTGTACAACTTGTGCCAGGTCCTCCTCTTCTTTCCTTCTCAACTCCTCTTCTTGTTTTGCACCTCTTTTTGACTTATCCTTGGCTTTAAGTAGGTCTTCTTCTTCTTTTC
The DNA here is from genome assembly GCF_053477565.2 of Lygodium microphyllum. Lineage (NCBI taxonomy): Eukaryota > Viridiplantae > Streptophyta > Polypodiopsida > Schizaeales > Lygodiaceae > Lygodium > Lygodium microphyllum. The sequence goes on along the minus strand of NC_141146.1, from coordinate 18,396,109 downwards.
TCTTTATCTCTTCCTCCTACTTCTTCTTTGTTGCCTTCGTTTTAGGTGTCTTCGCCTTGCGTTTGCTGGATTGAGCCTCTTGCTCTTCCTCTTCTTCACTAATCATCCTCTCACTTAATGGTTCTTTGTCATGATGAGGAGGTGACTTCTCAGGTGTTTCATCCGATCCCTCTTCTCCATCTTGTGCCTCTTTTATAGCCTCTCGGATAAGGGCAATCAAGACTCCTCCATACCCTATGAATGCGGCCTCTCGGATAAGGGCAATCAAGACTCCTCCATACCCTTTGATGCTAGGGATTCCCCAGCCGCCGGTCTACTTCGAAGGTCGAGTGTCTTGATGACTGATTGGTCTATGGTTTTCCTAACATAGAGTTCCAATCCACTTCGTGCAACGAGTGAGCCTCCACATTCTCCAACATGGGTATGCTAATTCTATGCATGAGCGAATTGTACCTTAGGCTAGAGAAGAGGGTGTGGATCACCTTTGCTTGCAATCTAATCTCTGTGTCGGAGATGTCCTGGATGCTTATGCAATCATTTGTTAAGACACTTTCCTTCATCCCCAGCATGGCATAGATGTCTCTTTTGTGCCGCTTCTCCACCTTTGGTTCCAATCCTAGTGCCTTTTCCACTAGGGTCTTACTGAGTGGGACCTGCACTTGCTTAGTTCCTTCCCTGCCTGCCAAGGATACTATTCCACTCTCCTTGTCAGGGTCATACCTCCTGAGGAATTCCACACACCTAGTGTGGTTAGGCTCTTGTCCAAACTTTTCGATATACTTGGCAAGGCCGCACTGATCCTTAATCCTCCTGATAGCTTCTTTGTTGGTCACCACTCCTTCGATATTGTGGATGCTCCTAAACCTAGTTGGTTGTATGCCCGATTTTCAAGGAATAGGCCGTACTTTTCCCTTTCCTCTTCTGTGAAAGGTAAGCGATGGGCTCGATCTTGCTGCAACATCTTTCGCTCCTGTCATAATGCATGTTTTGCCATTAGTGCTTTTCCACCTAGCTTTACCGAAATACAAGACTTCATACCAGGCAGATAAATCTATTTTTTGTACATGATTAGAAATTTTCCTTCAACAGTCTAAGTCCATTGCTTTCAATTTTTCTTGTCAATTTCTCGGTCACAAGTTACTTCATCCTACCATTGAGGTCCCTCATGTCCCCTGCATGCGTTATTTTTCCTTTATGGTTCTTGTTATGTGTTTTGGTTTGTTTTACCATCCCCCCCCCCCCCCCCCCCCCCCCCCTTGAATTGAAAAGAGTCCTTCCTAGGATTAAAGGGTTAGAGGGTGATGGTCATTTAGCACCTAATGTGAGAGTGTTACCTTCGCATGAGCCAAGCATAGAAATTTGGATTATATTCGAGATTAGCATAGTTGTCCATGTCAAAAGGACCAATGCCTATGTGCGTAATATAAGTGAGGACGTCAGCAAGAAGTCACCGAAGTCCATTTGACTAGCGACATGTAACTTCTCCTCTAAGATGATGTGATCTAAAAATAGATGTCCCTCAATGTGCTCTTCTGGGGGTCAGCTATAAATAGATGAATACACCCTATAGGAAGTTGGAACAACATAGGTTGGGTCATATTCAGATGCCTTGATTGCGCATCGCTGTTCAGCATTGGTCATTATTTGGTGTCCCACTTGCTCCCATTGCAATCGTAGTGTGTACCATTTCCGTAAGAAGGAGGAGTTATGGTCGACAAGCTATTCCAACTCCGCGATTTCTTGATTTATGGCCGGGGTTGTATTCTTGTTATATGACGTAATGAGACGTTGCTTGATGGGTTGTTCGTGGGATATCTTAGTTGAAATTAATTCCTAAGCTGCTTCAAAATCCTTGACAAATGCAAATTCAGACTCTTCCCGAGATCAAGGGAGTATTCATACTTCCGCTGTTATAGGTTTGTCCAAGAGACCTAAGTCTAGTCGTGCGTAGCTTTTAGTCACGGTCATGAAAGTAGCGTCTAAGCATCGAAGGCAAGCAACCAAGTCGTCCCCCATATTTCAAGCTAAGTTTGTGGCCAAAGTTAGAATTGATCATTGTTCATAAGAGGATCAAAGGCCAGGGGGTGGTCCAGGCTTGATAGGGCTAGATAATTCAGTTGGGTAATGGTTGCTATGTGGTTTGCTCTTTAGGTTGAAGCTGGGTTTCCCATGTGATGGTTTTGGTGGTGGTTGTAGTTGTCGTGCCTCTAGATGCATGTGAGATTTGAGTGGCATCATGTGCACTAGAACTAGGTATTTTGTTAGTGGAAGTCGGCAATTGTGGACGATCGAGTGGTTTAGGTCTTGCGGAGCTAAGCTTCGGAGGTTCTATGGGCTTAGCGGCCTGATTCACGAGTGGTTTGAGTGTTTCTAGCATGATGTTGTGGGTGGTCAAGCTTGAGGGAGGTGCTTGCATAGGGCCTTTAGTCACTCTGGCTTTAGGCATCCAAATCCAAGTGTTACCCTCATAGCAGCCTTGTGCGTGCAATACGGTCTTAGGGACCCATCGCGGCTTGACCGTGCGTCAATGTTTATGGTTTTTCTTTGGCCTCCTAGGTTTTGGGTGTGGATTGTTAGCCCCGTGAGACCATGGGTTTCTCTTTCTAGGTGATGCTCGTTGTTTAGGTACCCAGTTGAACTAGGGTTCATGGGCTTCAGTGGTGGTTCTAGTGGGTTGCTGGGCTGGAGGTTGGAAAGGTTGTGACAAGTCACGATCTTCCTTCTTAAGTGTGATTGCGGATCGCTCTATCGGTGGCTCTATGCGGATCGCTCTATCGGTGGCTCTATGGACTGTGGTTTGTTGATTTGGGTCCAATGGTCATGAGTCAAGATATTAAAATCAGCTCCCTCATTAATCAATGCGTTGATGGTGCATGTGTGCTTAGTGATGACCATCATGCGTAAGTAAGATGGTGGTACTGCTTCCTCATCTTCACCATCTGTTTCAATGATAGTGGCTACTCGCACGTGGAGAGGGGGTGCTGTCATTGGGGGCTCATGCAATGGGTGCATGGGGGGGAAGTACTTCTTTATTTGGCAGCCATTGAAGAAGCCTATGTCTTCACCCTCTAGGGTTTCAAGCTCTACGTTGCCAGTTTGACTGATGTTCTAAACCTTAAAAGGTCCTAGCCCCCAAAACTTCAGCTTTTGCTTATGTCCTTTGACTGAGTATATAATAGTACTAAGTCACCCTGTTCGAAGCTGCACTACTTGACATGCTTGCCAAACTATCTTTTGCATCTCGCCTTCTCGCATATGAGTGCATGGGTGGCTAGAATCCGGGTTTCCATCAAGCATTCGAGGTCAATCAAGAATTCCGTCCATGCCCCCTTTCCATCCCATCTTTCTTGAAGGGCAATCCTGAGGCTTGGTACGAAGAATTCCAAGGGGAGGCACCATATTGGGAAGATGACATAGTTCAAGCGCTTGAGCATGGACTGCCGAAGCGACCAATAGATAAAGCCTAACTTAGGTGGCTTATCCTAAAGATCCAACCATACCAGTTAATAGCAAGCCAACTTTACAGGCTGGGACAAGATAGATTACTACGTAGATGTGTTTATGAGCATGAAATGCATGATGTGCTAGTAGAGGCACATGGCAGAATCGCTGAAGGACATTTCTACAAAGAAGTGACAGCTCGCAAAGTATTGTAGTCCCACATGTGGTGGCCTACCCTTTTCTGAGATACTACATGCTTCGTGAAACACTACGACGAATGCCAAAGGACCAAAGTCTTGATTCGTAAGGATCACATGGAGCTAGCCCTAATTATTGCACGACAACCCTTCGAGAAATGGGGGATTGACTTCATCGGACCGATTAGTCCTACAACACAATAATTGCAAGCCAAATACCTTATTGTGGCTACCGATTATTTGACAAAATGGACAGAAGCATGAGCTACAAGAAAGAATGACTCTCGGACCACCGCTAAGTTCCTATGGGAGCAATTGATGTTACGATTTGGCTACCCCATCAAACTAGTTAACGACCAAGGCACCCACTTCATCAATGAAGTGATAGCTCACCTCTTGTCCTCTTTCCTAATCATCCATCGAAAATCCTCGCCTTATTACCCACAGGCAAACGGTCAAGCTGAATCAACAAATAAAATCTTAATCACTATCCTAACTAAAGTCTTCTTGGCTTCACGCAGTGATTAGGATAATAAGTTGATGGTGGCCTTACGAACCTACTGCATGGCTTACAAGACAACTGTGGGACAGATCCCCTTTAGATTGACATATGGCAAACAAATCTTTTTCATTGGATAAATAGAATAGGTGTGTGTCTGGCAGTTTATCCACAATGCCTTGGCCAGTCACTTCTCTTATGAGGATACGAGATAGATGGTCAACCATGTAGTGCTACTTCCCTTTACACACTACCACGGAGAAGTCAAATTCTAAAAGCAGAAGAAGCCATCTAGCAATGCATCCTGTAGCCCATGGTCTATTAATCAGGTACAACAAGGCTTGATGGACAACAAAGAAGGTAAAAGGCATAGCCAAAAGATAGTGCCGGAATTTCTTTACAGCAAACACCATGGCCAAGTCTTCTCTCTCCATTGTCGAGTAATATGTTTCACTTTCAATGAGTTGTCTGCTAGCAAAGCTCATTGGATAATCGAGGTTATGCTCACCCCGTTGGCACAATATGGCTCCTATGGCAAATGTTGAAGCATCGATGTGCAAGTGTAACGTGAGTGTCCAATCTGGGGCTTGTAGTATCAAAGCAGTGGTCAATGCATTTTTTAGTTTCTCATATGCATGTTGGCACTTTGCACGGGGGATTCACTAGTAGTAATAAGGAGACGTCACCTGCATGCAAGAAATATATGAAAATATCCCTTATCTACCCCTATTTATGGGACCTTACCTTATCAAATATACCTTCCTTTCCTTAAATAACCCCCTCCCTTACACTCACGCGGTAACATACGATAAACCCTAGTGGACCCCCCAGGACACTCTATAGTCCATTCAAATACAATCAATAGCTTGTATAGAGGCCTAGCAATCATTGCATAGTTTAACACAAAGTGTCAATAGTACCCAGTGTGTCCTAAGAAGCATTGAACACCCTTGTAATCAACTGGGGATGGGAGGTAGACAATGACCTTGATCTTCGAGAAATCTGTGGCAATGTCATTCATTGACACCACGTGTCCTGGGATACATCCATGCTTCACCTAGAATTGGGATTTCAAGGGGTTCAATGAAAGGCAATATAGCCGACATCATTCAAAGACCGCTTAGAGCCTATTTAAGTGTTCTTGCCAAGTAGAGTGAATACACAAGTCGTCCACAAAGACTTCCAACTCCTTCCTCAACATGTCCTTGAATATTATACACATTAGTCATTGGAAAGTGAATGGTGCGTTGGTCAATCCAAAAGGCATGACTATGTAGGCAAAGACTCCCCATTCAGTGGAAAATGTCGTCTTATGTCTATCGTTAGGATGCACTTGCACCTGATTATATCCCGAGAAGCCTTCCAAGAAATTGTAGGCCTCTTTGCCAGTCACTCTCTCTAACATGTGCTCGGTGTACAGCAGTGGGTAATTATCCCTTTTTGTGGCTACATTTACCTTCTTGTAATTGACACACACTCAAATCTTCCCATTTTTCTTTAGGACAATGACTATGGGTGCGACTATGAGCGAGACCCAGTATGTGTGTTCAATTTTGTAGATGAATCCTGCTCTCATTAGCTTGTTGATTTCTTCCTTGATAGCATGGGCATGCTTTGGATTCATGGGGTACAATTGCTGCTTGGTAGGTGTTGCATCAGGTGTCATAGGTATGTTGTGAGTCACCACACTCGGGTCTACTCCTTTGAGCTCTTTTAAGGACCAAGCAAAGATGTTTATGTACTCTCGCCGGAGAGCGACGAGAGATTTGCTTCATCTTGCTCTGCCAAGTCATTTGCTAAATTGACCTCCTTGACCTTGGCAGGTCCTTTGATTGGTTCGCTTGCCTGCCCTTGTCATTTTTCTCCCAGCAAAATCACCACTCTATCTCCCTTTTTGAACTTTGTGAATCGTTTTGCCAAGTCTTTTGGTTTTCGTTGTTCATTCGCCCATGTTTCTTGGTTCCACACCTGCCATTCCTCTTTTAATTATCGGTGTCATAGGTGGGCGGGTAAGTCCCTCTTAGTGCATCTAGTCTTGGGAGGCCGAGGTATTTCATGGTCACTATCTGAGTTGACCTTCAATTTTGAATTGAACTCTCCATCTTTGCTAGAAGAGGGGCTCTATCTTGGTGGTTGTAGCTCAAAAGGTGAGTCCATTTGCAGCAATGGTGCATCACTTGGTTGGGCTACACCTACCCGCTCGTAATCGATTGCACCTGTGTGCTCCAACCAAGTTCGATCGCAACTCTTAAGTCTGACTCCACCTCTAAGTGCACTCTGCTTGCATGGTCCAGGGTCTACTCATATTTGTTTGATTATATGCCCCCCAGTGTCGTACTCTAGGGTTTCGATTTCTTTTTCACTCTTATCACTGAAGGAACAATAGTCCTCATATTCGTTGTTGGAGCTATCTTTGTCTGGTTGCTCCTAATTCTCATGGTTCTAACTATTCCCTTCTTGTAAGTAAGGCCCAATTGTACTTCAAGTTCAAATCGTGCACCTTGGACCATCACCATTCAGGCTCATCCAAGAGATCTTGGAGTGGCTTAAGATTCGTTGTTGGATTGCCAACCAACTTATCGGTTAAGTATCCTAGGATCTCCTGGAGCTCGCCTCTATTGCTTGAGACTTGGGATGCAACATGAGTGGGTCTTCCACGTAGACTCTTGCATCATGCCTCTCACCGAATGTGTGTCTTTGAACTTATCAGCTACCTTGATGGTTTGTTCGTATTCCTCAGCATTCGAGAATGGTAGGTCAATGGTAGCAAGAGCATGCATCCAGTCTCGCTTGTCCTTAGGACACGGGATATACTTGGTGAGAGCCCCATAGGATCCCTTAGTCTGCTGTCCACCGCCCTTCAGCATGGTGGAGATGGAATTTAGGTCAACTGGCATAGTTTTCCAAGTGTCCATCTCCACTCTAATAGTTTTTGTTCAATTGCCTAAGAAGATAAGACTGTTGCCCCAGTCTTCGACGACTCTCGCATTGCACATCCATGGTCAGCCTAGCAGGATGTCATAGTCCACCCCCTTCATGACTATGAAGTCAACCAAGAATTGGATTCTTGCAATCCTCACTTGCCAATTTTTTAACACTCCACACGGTTTCACCTTCATTTTGCTAGCTAGAGTGACATTGAACCTAGCAGTCTCGACTAGTGGGTTACCTAAGTTTGGAGTATTGCATGGCTTAGCACACTCACTCTTGCCCCTGTGTCCATAATTCCCTTTCTTGTGACATCCCCCAAAGCTAGGAATGGGAGGATTGCATGCATTTCCGTACCCTCCCAAAAAGCATTAATGTGTAAGGATCTAGGCATGGAGTGCAATGTCATACACTCGGTATTTGAGCATTTTTATGCTCACACAAGTCCGTGATATTTGGCTCATTTGATTCTTCGACCCAATATTTTAGCTCTAGCCATAGTGTTGGATGTTGCCTAAGCAGGTTGCCCAAGCTTAGAGTTATAGGGGTAGTCACTAGTGTATTGAGGAGGTTACTAATCACTTGCCTCTCTCCTAAGTCTGCGGTTCTCGGCCAATGGCCTAGATTGGTTTGCTGGCCTGGAGCATTTAGGATTTGTCTAGGCAACCATGCTTGTGGTGCCATCATTTCCCTTGATTTTGGTCATGGGAGAGAGAGATTGGCGTGCTTAGGCTTGAGAGATCATTGATCTTGTCTTCTAGTATGGGCTCAGTGTCCTTTAGGTGTTCCTAGGCCTCCTTCACCCACTCTTTCACCTTCTTAATGGCTTCAAGTTGGCGCTTTGGGTTAGGGTACTCCCCAACCTTAGCACTTCCCTTTTCAGTCGTCCGAGGTGCCGATGTCTTTTCTTCTGCGTCAATGACTTTCCCTCCAACCGGCAGAGCCGTGGCACTTTCGGTTTTGAGGGTGATCTTAGCATATGATCTCTTCCTTCTTCATCTCTAACTCTTCTTTCCAACTAAGGTTGCATCAAGGTTGATGGGCCTTGGCAATGATATGTCGGCTTGCTTTGTTTGCGCACGGGTCATGACACGCAACGGGATAGGTGTGGCCTCTTCATCAAGCATCTCGACACCAAACAATCCCAATGGAACCAATAGCTCATTTGTTGAACTAGAGGATGGTCTCCACCTAGGGTAGTCAACAAAGAGATGAGTGATTCCACACTTGACACATCTCAGGTTAGCTTTATCTCTGTTTGCTTGCTCCCTCTCAGGGCAGCACAAAGAAATATGTCATGGGTGACCACAGGTCCAACACATGATTGGCTCTTGGGATTGCCCTCCTAGGCCCCTGCCTCTCCCTCTTCCCAATGCCATCACTGGTACTGGTCTATAGTCCATGAGGATAGCATTGCCTTCCTCATTGTATGACACATACGAGTTTACATAAGGCTTATCATTGCTAGGCTCGTCTACATAGTGGACTGGGGTGTTACTCGGTGGATGGGTCACATAGGGTCTAGGCAGTCTAGGGATACTCATAGGATTAATTTCCATCATAGGATGGCAAGTTTAGCATCATTTGGTGTCGGAAGAGCCAGTGAGGCTCCCCTTCCAAAGAAGTTCGATGGCCTGTTCGCAAGGTAGGGTTGACCATAAGGCTGCGGATATGGGAGCCTCTGAGGTAATTGACAATGCATGGTGTCATGGCTGAACCTACCACAATTAGCACAAGGTCATGACCTAGGGTCCTGACACTTAGTTGGCAAGTGGTTCCGCCACAATGCACACATTGGACGTGTGGGTGCGTTATTCGTTTCATGATCTCCTGTAGTTTGGCTATGTCCATCCTAATCTCACCTAGCTCTTGTCCCGACTTAGTGCCCTTCCCTATCCTGAGCACCTGAGTCTACTCTCTCACTCGGTGTTGAGGCTCTCTCAGAGCTCCTAACACTAGACTCTTCTTGATTTGAGCCTCTGGAGCTTCTTTCCTTGAGCTGGCCATCCACTCTAATAGCTTCTTCAAAGACCTTTGCCAATGCGTCTCGCTGTAAGCTTGAGTTGTCGACCGAGGCTTTGTAGAGCTCCTCGCTTCGTATTCTGTTGACGAATACAGTGGATACTGCCCTTTCAGTTGGTCTCTCACCCATGGGGATCCTCTTGAAGAGGCTCCTCACATGGGTCACATAATCTCGAATATCCTCTTTCTCTTTCTACTTGACGTTCATAAGCCACACCAACAGGTTATTAGAGTATCCTCATAAAGTGATCGTGTTATCTAGCAACCGCTTTGTCAGGAGCTTGCTCAGTGTGAGATCTTCTTCTAACGCTCTCTCGCTCTCTGACCGGCTGTTAGGGCTAGCACCCTCTGGATCTCTCACATTTCTAAACTCTAGCATAAGTTCTTGGTTTGTTGATCTTGGTTGTACGCAACTAGACCTTGTAGAGCCCTACGGGCCAATTTTCTTTCTTCCTCTAGGTCTGCTATGATGTCCTCTACCAGTCTACTGTGGTGTTCTAGCCGGTTTTGAGCATCGTACTGGTTCATCACTAAATATTGGACAACCTCAGGGAAGTCCCCTAGGTTAAGCTCCTCGTTGCTTCTATGGCCTAAGCTATCTCCTTCTATGTCTAGGGCTTCTTGTTCTGCCAAGTTGTCGATCAAGTTGATAAGGCTAGGTAGATCTACTTCCTCAATATTGCTCTTTGTCGATCAAGTTGATAAGGCTAGGTAGATCTACTTCCTCAATATTGGCCCATTAAGGTCCTAGGGTCTTTGTTTGTCTCTATTCGGGCACGGGCTTTTGGTTGCTCTTTTGCAAGGGGGAATCCATGCTCGTGTAGAGCCATTGCTACACCGGGGTTCAATTTGGAGGACCTGTCACAGCACGCGTTTTCTCTCCAACCTACTCGGGGGAGGTGCGGAGGGGGCAGAGCCCCCTCTGTGGGGGTCCAGGGGGGGCAGTCCCCCCCAGCCCGCAGGGCTGTTACGGTAAAATCCATGCACAATTTGGAGGACCGTTTATAGCCACATTTTGAACTACGTGCTCTAAATTTTAGCCCAGTGATGGATCTGTGATGTGCCTTTAGCTCTACATAGCCTTTGGGGTCAATTTGGGGTTTTAGATGCGTCAAAATTTGTGTTCTAGATACTTGTCCGATTTTGACAGTTTTTTGTCTGATTTTCAGATGTCCGATTTTCAGGAGTCCGATTATCAGAATCGGACGTCCGATTCTAGGTGGTCCGATCAGCCCAGTGGTCCGATTTTAGTCACGTCCGATTCTAGGAGTCGGATAAAAAAAGTGGTCTGATTTTCGGAGTGGTCCGATTCTGGGAATCGGATCAGACAGAGTGGTCCAATTCTGACTGGTCCGATTTCAATTTTGGGACTCGGACGGCCTGGTCTGACGGCGTGGGCGACGGCCCGCGAGTTGCACACGATGCCTCTAGACTGACGTCTACTACACCGAATCGTCCAACACCTTCCAGATAGGTGCAAGACACTACAAGGGACTGCCAAACATGCCTGGAATCACTGTGGTGCTCGAATCAAACGGCACTCCAAGGGTCTGTGCCCCTATTTCCCTATTTTAGCCTGTTATATAGCAACAAAAAACCCTACTGCTTGCTTCTTTTTCTTTGTTTTTTCCTATCCTAAATGCATCCAAATCACAAAGTAAATACCTACACTACTCCATCTCACAACATAAATCTCAAAAAATCAAAAAACCTACTTGCCAAGGAGATCGAATACCATCTTCGACCCCCCTCACTTCCTACCTATCTCAAGCACCAGTTCGGGGGAAAACCCTTACTTTGATGCTCGATTCGAAGCGTGCAAGTGCTCAAGGATTGAATCTGTTGTCCCGCAACGGAACCAAAATGTGGGAGCTTTCACTCAACCACCAAGACCCACGGACCGCTTATTGTCTCAAGTGTTCCAAGCCGAGCACTAATGGATACCTCTCACATAGTTGACGCGCCATCCACATCTATGGGTGTAGTGAGCTTACCTCCATGCCGTTCGAGTTACCTCCTCTCCCACACACTCCGGTAGCTCCATGATCCAAGTGCAAGCTTCAAGCAAGCTCCCTCCTCAAGCTCCACGCCCCAAGCTCCATTGCCGCGAGCAAGACAAGACAAGAGAAGAGAAGAGAAGAATAGAGGAGAAGATGGAGAGCTTCTCCTCCTTGGTCCCTCACCCTCACACACTCACTCCGTCACACTCTCACACTCCCTCTCTCAAGCACAAGCTCAAGCTAGCAAGAAGAAGAAGAAGAAGAAGAAGAGGAGGAGAGCCAATTTTTGGTCACACACAAGAATGAGCTTCTCATTCACTTTTCAACTTTATATACAAAACCCTAAATCCCTTTTGGCCGGTCATCCCATTTTCCCTTTTTTACATGGCCGGCCGTAGCCTAGGCCCTTTTTCCCATTGTCCTTCTATCTTCCTAGCTTCCTTTCCACTGCCCATCTACATTTACAAATTGCATGGGTGAGAGCCCGGCGCTCCTTGAATCAAACCATGATGTGCTTGCGCTCTTTTACAAAAGTTTTGACTTGCGCTTTTCCTTGTAAACCTTTCTTTCTTATTTAGGACTCTTCTCCTTGTGCGTCTTTGTCTTCCGTTTCTCTTTTCCTTGGCCTTTGTCTTTGTCTTCTGCTTTAGCTTTTCCGGATTTTCCACCTTCGTTCGTTTGAGAGTTAACATTACCCCCCTCCTAGACGAGTGCCAGTCCCATGGCACTCGCCGTCGTAGTAGGTAGCAGGCTGTAGCATGCACCGAAGACGTGGGTGACAAAGACGCTTGTGGTTTTTGTGGAGGAGTGTTGGTGGTGGTGTGAAAGAAGGTCCTGGGGGCCTGTTGGTGGCCAATGTGGCTGGTGGAAGGGTTGTTCTGTGTTGGGGATTGCATTGATGGCCAGCACAAGTGTAGGTTGGTTGGGGATTCTGCACATGACGATTCTTTGCGGGCTTGTCGGATGGTGAGGGATAAGCATTCAGAGGTGGGTGTCGCTAAAGAGCGATTGAAATTTCATTGGAGGCTTCAATACCTGCAAGTTGAAAACCTCTCATGTGGTCTCTCCCTAAGGGGTAGTGCTAGTCTTCTTATCGTGCACAAGACATATTTGATTAGTTTGGGAGATAGGTCGAACTCTAAGCAAGCTGAGAGTATTGTCCTGCACTTGAGGACCCAAACTGTGGATATACTTCGGTGCAGATATGATGTAAGTGCTCGTGCATACTTAGATATTACATAGTTAGAAGATCATGGGATAGTTTCTCGTAACAATGTGTGGATGAAGCAAGGTTGTCCATGTGGAGAAGAAGTACACGTGAAGGTATATGAGACATCCTTTGCATTGTGACTGCACGATGTAGCATAAGTGAATACACGGACACCGCACTTTCGGTAGTTGGAAGCTATTGGACTTGCTTGATGAGGACGGTGTACTTTTCATGGCCAATCGTGCGGTGCTTAACACCACTGATTGCAATGGTACTAAGGCAGAGTGCAAGAGAGAATTGTGCAAGTGGGTCAGGGTGACATGTCTAACCATAGGCGAGACAAGCTCCCTAGGTATGTCCTTCCCTTGATGTGCCCTTAACAATTGTGGGTGATGGTAAAGGGCTAGGGGACTAGGGACCAAGCCAGTCGACCAACGTCACTGGATGTACCTAATTTGAGGACCCCTAGGTGCTGTGCTGTGATCGTGGGTGCTTCTTATCTTTTCATTCGTTTCTTTTTTTTCTTATTTATTTATTTATTTATTTCTTTCTTTCTTTCTCTTGTGCTTTTTTTTTCCCTTTCTCTGGACTTGCCTGAGTACAACCATTACAATATGTTGAGGCTATCAGCCTTTCAATGGGTTGGAAAATGTCAAGCTTCGAAGGCTCAGGAAATGGATATTACAATGATGATTGTGTTCTAGCCTCGTTGTTAGAGAAGTAGTTGTTGAGATGGGGAGATACACTTGAGATATTGCAAACCTCCTTGCAACACATGCATGTTGGTACAAGTGAGGTAACGACTGCCGTGAGCCAACTTTAGAGCTTGACCCAGAAAGGGAGCGTGGCCCATGAATGTGCATTGGACCATGCGATGTGGGTGGTCGGCAAGGGTGATTTTTACTTTCGGCAGCGTGGCTTTGTCGCAGCTCTTTGTGGGGTCAATGGTCTTGCGGTGATCGGGCATTGAACACTTTCGCACAAGGACTTGTATTATCCTACATCCACTTGTCACTTCTTGAGAGTATATGCTCGCTTGTGTTAAGTACATCGAACAAATGCAATCATGATAATATATAATTTTTCAGAATTCTATGATGTTTATTGGGATGCCTATTTCATTGCTTATTAAGGTCACATACATTAACGAAAAGTAACGGGAATGTGTACAAGTGGGGATCTTGCCCCTTTACTCGTCAAAAAACAAAATGTTCTGGCATGTTGACTTGTCGAGCTACTTGTACATCATAGGGATTTAGTCGATAGGTACGAGGCGGGGTGAGTCCGGTTGGCTAGGCGACTGAGGCGGTGCTAGTGCAAGGCTCCTGTGAGGTTGGGCAGGGAACATGTCGGCCGGGACATGAATGGTATAGTCCCGGGCCGCTACTATTTCCAGAATGTCTTTAAACAATTCATTAAATTCTAACCTATCCCGAGCTGCCCTTTCTGTCCTTGAGCATCTGGTGCCCGAGCGTACGTTGGGGGTTTGTGCCATTGGTGTTGCCACATTGTGTGGCCTCCTCGAGCGTCCGCTTCCCTGGCCCATGGATTCTTTGGCCTTCGTCCGGGGCGGTGTCGCTTGGGGCCGCGTTTCTTGGCATACCTTTTAAGAGTGGGCACGTAGCGCACCGGCAGAGGGGCGTGTGCTCCATGTTCCCGTCGGCTGGGGAGAGTGTCCTTGCAAGCTAGCTACCCTTGGTTCCTCATGTTTTCCTCACGGGGGGCCTGTAAGATGCAAATCAAGGATTAGGATTTGTCACATGATAAGACCATTCGTATGTAAGGGATTATAGTGCAGATTATCAAGCGCATAGGACGAGAAGGAGAGGGGTGGGGCATGCAGTGCTCGTTGTAGAGGGATGGCCCCCGTGATGTATATTTAGCCTCCTACCATTAGCAGATCTTGGTTCACGTCGAGTTACCTCGACTGGCGGACATGGATTTAGGCAAGGCTCCTCCTTGGAAGGATAGACCGAAAAGGGAAGAAGGTGTATAGAAAGGGACTATACCCTGTCTACACCATCAAAGTTGTTGGTCAAGGCTTCCTATAATGGCGGTAATGTGGGTTGCATGCCCTTCACTTGGAGGTGGGGATGGTCACACGGCTTTTAAATGCGTGATGAGAGGAGGACTTGAGAAGCTTAGCCTGTCAGACCCAACTCTTCTCCCTATGCTTGACTATTATTGCTTGTGTGTGTTGATATTGTTTATTCATGGTGACACAAAAATTAGTGTTTATTTATATACATATTTATGAATCCATGTCACTTCACGAGGATAAGAACCAATTGTAGAACTCAGGGTTATATAGGAGCGTGGCACACGCATCCAGCACTCGTGGCAACTTACTTAGTACCGATAGATATTTTGCCACATCGAGCAGCATGGAACCTTGTCCGAGTCTACTGGCAATGTGTAACTCCTCCTCAGTGAGAACCTTATCAATCAAAGGGCTCTCTAGGCTAGTTACAGCTAAGTCCGTACCTCGAATGCCAGCTAGCACTCGAAGGGAAGTTGGTGCCACATAGGTTGGGTCTCTTTGAGACTGCCATTTGGCCAATCGCTCCTCAGAGACTGTCATGATCCAAGCCCCTATTTCGGCCATTGCAACGCGGTTCTAACACCAACGTTGTTCAAATTGACTTCAGCCCTTTGTTAGTCGCTTTAGTTGCTCTATGTCTACGAGATTCGGTCGGCAGAGCACTTCATTGAATGTGACAGTTAAGTGCAGTTCGTCGGCTTCCTCGTCAGAGATGAGTCGCATGCGTTCATGTAGAAGCCTATCGTAGTGCTCGTTAAGATGTTCTTGCTCCTCCCAGGATAGAGGGAAGGGCAAGTAATCTCCAAGTTGCTCCTTGGGGATTGTGCCCACGTCCGCAAGGACGTAGACTCGTGCGAACACCTTGATCTTAGCATCCAACTCAGTTAAGCATTCTGCGACACTTCTATGTTCAACGAGGGCTTGCTTGGTTGCCATCTCATGCAAGGTTCTAGGAATTTGTCTAGGCTTTAGCATAGCTGGGGTTCAGGCCTAGATGAGCAAGATTGGTCAATGCTAGGATTGCTTATGCTCTCAGGGATTGTGCATTTTTCCTGAGGTTTTGCTGCTATTTTGTCATGGTTCTTCTTGGATGTGACTGGTATAGATTTGTCACCCTGTTGTGACGACGTTGTATCCACTCTTGATTGATCGATATGAGTTCTATTGTCGGTGGATTGAGTGTTGATAGCAACTATTGATGGCAACGACTGCTTTGATTTTTCAGAGCACACAGATGTGACTGAGGTTTCACCGCTATCAAGGGAGACATCAATGGGTTCATTGGTGGATGGACTTGATGCTTTATTCCCTAGCTCTCCATCGCTCTTAGTCTCAATGCTCTTGGAGTCCACAACCACCTGTGATTGCTATTGTCTTCGTTGTTTTCTCCTCTTTTTCCTGGTTAGTGAAGTTGCATCGCTCAACGACTCAGGACCCTGGACTAGATCAACCGTTGGTGTGCTTGGTTGGGCCTCAGCATTCTCTTTCTCTAGTGTGTCCTTATGGGACATGGCCGTGGCCTGGTGAATAGCCTCACTAGGGTGTGAGAGCACAACTACCTCCCTTTTTGGAGAGTCTAACTCTTCAGCCAACTTCCTTGTGTTTAACTCTACCAGCCTAGGCTTTAGGCACTTTGAAAGTGTTGGAGTTGTTGAGGGATTTGGTTGCGACACCTCCCCCACATGCAAACTACTAAGGACACGTTCTACAAGGGGCATTGTCATAGCTAAGGGCTGCGACTGCTGTGATCCTTGATTGGAAGTAGTAGTAGCTAGTTTAGTGGGCTGGCTACCCTTGGTGGATTGCAGTGGCAAGTCCCTAGGGTGATTGGAAGTGGCCATGTTTTTTGTTGCCCTTTGAGCACTCATCTGTGTAGATCGAGCATGAGTTGATCTAGTCACGTTAGGTTGCTCATGCATATCCTTGGGTTGAGAGCTACAGATGGCGTCACGTCCCACCTCTTGGACATTTGGAAGCTTAGATGGAGATAGAGATTGGAATTGAGCAGTTTCCCTTGACAACCGCTGTCGTGCTTCCTGTGTCCGTTTGGAAAAAGAGGATGTAGGAGATCTAGGACTCCTAGGTGGACTTGGCACTGGCTGAATGATTTGCTCGAGGCTATTAGACGATTGTGCCATTTGCTTTGTTGAGCGATCAGCCTTGCCTTGAGCAATGTTGTGCCTATGATGCCTATTCTCCCCTTGGGAAATCACAAGCTCTTTGGGCACTAACGATTTTTGTGCATGCTCAATGGCTACATATGACATCTATCTATTTAGCATGCTAGGTTGAGGCTCTTTCTTTCGAACACTCATGTCTGGTTTCTTGCCTTGAGATCTAGAGTTTCTCTTAGGTTTCCTCCTGTGCTTCGTTGCTTTTGATGCACTCTGGCCTTCAGTTGATAGAGGTGGTTTAGCAGGGAATTTTGGTACCCAAATCCATTGGTTACCTACGTAGTACCCTTGAGCACGTAGCAACGCTTTGGATATCCATCGCGGCATTGTACTGACCCTCCATCGATGCCTGTGTCTATAAGGCTTGGGCTTCTTTTGGGGTCTTCTACGATAAGTCCAAAGCCCGTCCTTGGCATTGTCTCTTGACCTTCTTTTTCTAGGCCTGGCCTCACTCACTGGTTCTTCTTGTTCCACCTGTGCTTGTATCAGTTCTTCCAACTATTACGTCAGCACCTTCCTTGCCTTTCCCTTGAGGTTCGATGAGGTCACCCTTGCTAAAGGTTGTGACTTTTCTCACACCTGGTAGTGTTAGGTGTATCCTCTGTGCTACATAGGTGGCCTCACATGTGGTTGCCCTCTTGAAGGGCCTTCCTAGGAGGGTTTCTTTCCAACAGCTAGCACTATTTGGAGGAACATGAAACAGGATAGGCAAGCTTTCCGTTTCAATTGTCGCAAGGACTTTGCACTTCCCTATGAGTGTTTGTGGGTGTCTCCCATAAGGGCTAAGAGTTGCACTAGTTGGTGTGAGCTCTGGTTGGCCTAGTAGGGTCTATGATTCATAGGTCAAGATGTTAAAATCTGCTCCTTCATCAATCAGAGCATCGATAGTATGCTCTCTTTTCGCGGTGAGTTTGACCCTAAGATAAGCAGGTGGTACTATGTCTTTATCTTCCAAGTCCTGGCCTGTAAATTTAAGCCTTCTGACATATGCCCTTGAGTCCCCACTTGCATGACCAGACGTGGATTCTCCACCAATGTCTTGGGTTGTCTGTGCAGTGTTTCTCAAGGTACATCTCTCATCAAGAGTGTCATATCTAGTCATCTTGGCATTTGTAGCTTGCTGATGTTGCATTTCACTTTGACTAGACATGGTATGAAAACAATGTCTTTGTGTTCTTGTGGTGTGGCCTTTTTGCCCTTGATGGCTAGATTGGCCCATTGAGGTTCTAGGGTCTTTGTTTGTCTCTATTCGGGCACGGGCTTTTGGTTGCTCTTTTGCAAGGGAGAATCCATGCTCATGTAGAGCCATTGCTACACCGGGGTCCAATTTGGATGACCTGTCACAGCGTGCGTTTTCTCTCCAACCTACTCGGGGGAGGTGCGGAGGGGGCAGAGCCCCCTCTGTGGGGGTCCGAGGGGGGGGGGGGGGGCAGTCCCCCCCGACCCGCAGGGCCGTTACGGTAAAAGCCATGCACAATTTGGAGGACCATTTATAGCCAAATTTTGAACTACATGCTCTAAATTTTAGCCCAGTGATGGATCTGTGAAGTGCCTTTAGCTCTACGTAGCCTTTGGGGTCAATTTGGAGGTTTAGATGCGTCAAAATTTGTGTTCTAGATACCTGTCCGATTTTGACAGTTTTTTGTCTGATTTTCAGATGTCCGATTTTCAGGAGTCCGATTATCAGAATCGGACGTCCGATTTTGGGTGGTCCAATCGGCCCAGTGGTCCAATTTTGGTCACATCTCCAATTTGGGAGTCGGATCGAAAAAGTGGTTCGATTCTAGGAATCGGATCAGACAGAGTGGTTCAATTCTAGTAGTCCGATGCTGGGCTGGTCCGATTCTGATTGGTCCGATTCCGATTCTGGGACTCGGACGGCCTGGTCCGACGGCGCGGGTGACGGCCCGCAAGTTGCACGCGATGCCTCTAGACTGATGTCTACTACACCGAATCATCCAGTGCCTTCCAGATAGGTGCAAGACACTACAAGGGACTGCTAGACATGCTTGGAATCACTGTGGTGCTCGAATCAAATGGCACTCCAAGGGTCTGATCCCCTATTTTCCTGTTTTAGCCTGCTATACAACAACAGAAAACCCTACTGTTTGCTTCTTTTTCTTTGTTTTTTCCTATCCTAAATGCATCCAAATCACAAAGTAAATACCTACACTACTCCATCTCACAACATAAATCTCAAAAAATAAAAAAACCTACTTGCCAAGGAGATTGAATACCATCTTCAACCCCCCTCACTTCCTACCTATCTCAAGCACCAGTTCGGGGGAAAATCCTTACTTTGATGCTCAATTCGAAGCGCGCAAGCGCTCAAGGATTGAATCCGTTGTCCCGGCAACGGAACCAAAATGTGGGAGCTTTCACTCAATTGCCAAGACCCACGGACCACTTATTGTCTCAAGTGTTCCAAGCTGAGCACTAATGGCTACCTCTCACATAGCCGACGCGCCATCGACATCTACGAGTGTAGTGAGCTTACCTCCATGCCGTTTGAGTTACCTCCTCTCCTGCGCACTCCGGTAGCTCCACGATCCAAGGGCAAGCTTCAAGCAAGCTCCCTCCTCAAGCTCCACGCCCCAAGCTCCATTGTCGCAAGCAAGACAAGAGAATAGAAGAGAAGAGAAGAATAGAGGAGAAGATGGAGAGCTTCTCCTCCTTGGTCCCTCACCCTCACACACTCACTCCCTCACACTCTCACACTCCCTCTCTCAAGCACAAGCTCAAGCTAGCAAGAACAAGAAGAAGAAGAAGAGGAGGAGAGCCAATTTTTGGCCACACACAAGAATGAGCTTCTCATTCACTTTTCAACTTTATATACAAAACCCTAAATTCCTTTTGGGCGGTCATCCCCTTTTCCCTTTTTTACATGGCCGGCCATAGCCTAGGCCCTTTTTCCCATTGTCCTTCTATCTTCCTAGCTTCCTTTCCACTGCCCATCTACATTTACAAATTGTACGGGTGAGAGCCCGGTGCTCCTTGAATCAAACCATGATGCGCTTGCACTCTTTTACAAAAGTTTTGACTTGCGCTTTTCCTTGTGCGCATTTCTTCCTTATTTAGGACTCTTCTCCTTGTGCGTCTTTGTCTTCCGTTTCTCTTTTTCTTGGCCTTTGTTTTTGTCTTTTGCTTTAGCTTTTCCAGATTTTTCACCTTCGTTCGTTTGAGGGTTAACAGCGCAAGCGCTCAAGCTTGAATCCGTTGGTCTTGGCAACAGAACTAAAATGTAGGGGCGAGCACAAGCTCTACCACCAAGACCCACGAACTACTTATTGTTCAAGCATTCCAAGCAAGCACCAATGGCTACCTCTCACATAGCCGACGCGCCTTGCCTCTCTACAAATGTAGTGAGCTTACCTTGTTGCCCGATTGAGTTGCTTCCTCTCTCAAGCACACCGATAGCTCCATGATTCGTGATGCAAGCTCAAGCATCCTCAAGCCTCTTCCTCCAAGCTCCATCCTCCATAGCCAGGCGTAAGACAAGAGAAGAGAGGAGAAGAGAAGAAGAGAGGAGAAGATGGAGAGTTTCTCCACCATGGTCCCTCACCCTCACACACTCACTCCCTCACACTCTCACACTCTCACCATGGAGAAGAGGAGAAGACAAGCAAGTAAAGAGAAGAGAAGGAGAGAAGAAGAAAAGTCTGCTTTGCCACACACCAAAGAATGAACTCTCATTCACTTTGTGAACTTTATATATAAAGCCCTAAATTCCTTTTGGGTGGTCATCCCCTTTTTACATGGCCAATAGCCTAGGCCCTTTTTCCATTGTCCTCCTATCTTCCTAGTTTCCCTCCTACTGCCCATCTACATTTACAATTTGCAAGGGTCAAGGCCCGACGCTTTTAAAATAAATCATGGTGCGCCTTGCACTCTTTTGCAAAATTATTGACTTTTGCTTTTTCTTTGAGTGCCTCTCCTTCATTTAGGACTTTCTCACACTTCTTGTGTTTCCCGATTTTTCTTGGCGTGCCTGTCAAGATTGTGGGAGAGAAGGAAGGAGTCTCACTTGAAGCTTTCTTGCTTGCACAATGGGGGAATACACACAAAGGTGGAGGCTGAAAACAATTTTTCTCTTCTTAGTTGTGTAAGCCAAAAAGAACTCTCATACAAAGAAATAGAACAACCCTATATATGGGTCTCAAACCAAAGACAACTAACTAAGGTGGCATACTAACTGAGCCACGAACTAGAGTAGATAAGGATAGCTGTCATCTAGCTATTATTCATGGGCGGTGTACCAACCGCATCTACAACTGACAAGTCGGTGACATAAATGCACAACGGTCACCCTGGCATATCACGAGTGGAGCTCGATATCTCAACACTCCCCCTCGAGCTCAATCCCAATTCCTACACACCACGCAGGTCTCTGAACTTGCGCAGCTTCTCTGCGCCCAATGCCTTCGTGAATATGTCAGCTACCTGATCCTCTGTGCTGACATAAACTAGATCAATAAGACCTAGTAAAACCCTCTCCCGTACATAGTGATAATGCACCTCAATGTGCTTTGTTCTAGCATGATAGACTGGATTATTTGCCAAGTGTATACTACTCATGTTGTCACAATAAATGACAACTGGCCCATCTATAGGCTGATGCATATCATAAAGTAGCTTATGCAACCGAGCTACCTCACATGCAGCCATTGCTGCACCCCTGTACTCAGCCTCTGTGCTGGACAAGGCAATTGTAGGCTGTTTCTTGCTGCTCCAAGTGACTGCAGCACTCCCAAAAGAGAACACATATCCACTGGTAGATCGTCTATCAGAAATGCTACCAGCCCAATCAGCATCAGTGTATCCATGCAACTGTATCTGAACCCCAATCTCATAAAATAGTCCATACTGCAATGTGGACTTCACATACCTGAGTATGCATCTAGCAGCATCCAAATGCGGTTTCCTTGGAGCCTGCATAAACTGACTTACCAATCCAACAACATAGCTCAAATATGGCCTGGTAATAGTCATATAAATCAAGCTTTCTACTATGCGTCTGTACATAGTAGGGTGTTCCAGAAGCTCACCTGCATCTGCGCTCAGCTTCACATTCTGCTCCAAAGGAACTGAAATAGGCTTACAACCTATCATCCCATATTTGGACAGCATGTCCAATCCATACTGCCTCTGCAAGAGCTGTATCCCACTTGGTGATCTAATCACCTCAATGCCCAAGAAATAACGCAGCTCTCCCAAATCCTTCATCTCAAACTTCTGCTTCAATAGCATTTTCACATGAAGGATATCTTCATCACTATCACCTGTGATAATCAAATCATCAACATAAATGACAAGCAGCATAATATATTTCTCTATTTTTCTCACATAAAGTGAGAAATCTGCCTTGGAAATCTGAAAGCCAATAGTGACAAGATACTGTCCTATCTTGTCAGACCATGCTCTAGGTGCTTGCTTCAAGCCATACAATGCTTTCTTCAACCTGCAAACAAACTCAGGATGAACATCATGCACATAACTTGGTGGCTGCTCCATATATACCTCTTCTTGCAAATCACCATGCAAGAAGGCATTCTTTACATCCATCTGATGTAAAGACCATCCCTTTGATGCATCCATAGCAATGACTGCTCTTACGGTTGCCATCCTTGCAACTGGACTGAATGTTTCTTCATAGTCAATGCCATATGTTTGTGCATACCCCTTGACTACTAATCTTGCCTTGTATCTGTTCACAGAACCATCTGCATTGTGCTTCACCTTATAAACCCACTTACAGCCAATTGCATTCTTACCTTTAGGCAAAGGTACCAATTCCCATGTAGCATTTGCTTCCAAGGCATCCATTTCTTCATCCATGGCTTTCTTTCATTTTTCTTTTCCCATGGCTTGCTCAAAAGAAGTGGGTTCTGGTTCCTGTATCACTTTAACCATATATGCATAGTGAATGGCTGTAAATCCATCATATTTTAGCCTATCCACAGGATACCTAGCTCTCGTAGACCTGCGCAAAATAGGTTCACTCCCAGGTGCTCTCAAAACATCCCTGGTCTTCCTTACTCCAAGTGTAACAATAGAAGGAATACCCAACTCATCATCAATGCTCTGTTCTGAGCCACTGGATTCACCATCCACATAAGAGTGACCTGCATTCACATCAAACATGGGCTGATCAACCTTCTCTTTTCCTTTTCGTGATACCTGCATACCACTATCTACATTGCTTTGAGAAGATTCTCCTGATCTCAATCTGCCTGTCCATGGCGAAGAATGTGAACCACTGCTAGAGGACGCTCCAGGTCCACTAATATTTTGTGACTGCTGCTGTGAATTCTGTGCAGCATTACCATTTGGTGCATCTACATCATCAATCACATTTACTGGTTTATACCAGCTACTCATCTCATCAAAAACAACATCTCTGCTCACTGTAAACTTACGAGTAGAAGGGTTATAACATCTATACCCTTTTTGCTACAGAGAGTAACCAATAAAGATGCACTTCTCAGCTTTTGGATCCAACTTGGATCTCAACTCATCAGGTACATGTACATAGGCAATGCAACCAAAAATTTTCAAATGAGAAATATGTGGCTTCCTACCAGTATACCTCTCCTCTGGAGTCATCCCATGCATTGTTGCAGTGGGAGTCCTGTTCATTATGTAGACTGCTGTAGCAACTGCTTCAGCCCAATAAAAATCTGGCAGGTCTTTTTCATTGAGCATGGCACGAGATACCTCTCCAATATGCCTGTTTTTCCTTTCTGCAATTCCATTTTGTTGTGAGGTATGATTGCATGAATATTGCTGCTTTATGCCATGCTCCTGCAGGAACCTTGCAAACTCATTTGAGATGTACTCTCCCCCTCCATCTGACCTTAGGCATTTTATTTGCAAACCTGTTTTTTTTTCAGCCATAGCTTTAAGAGTTTTGAAATGCCCAAAAACTTCACTTTTGTTTTTCATAAAATATACCCAAATTTTTATGCTATAGTCATCAATAAAAGTAACAAAATAATGACAGCCTCCAAGAGATGCAGCTTTAGTAGTCCACACATTAGAGTGGATTAATTCCAATGGCTTCTTACTCTCTTGAACATGTCTAGGAAATGGTTTCCTTGCCTGTTTTTCAAATTGACAGGCTTCACATATCTTATGCATTTCTGCAATCTTGAATTTAGGCAATCCTGCAACAATATTTTGGGCCTGCATTGATTTTAGTCGCTGTACATTAACATGACCAATGCGTTTATGCCAGATATCAATATCTGTAACTACACCGGTCCCATGTGCAAACATTGTTGCACTCAATTCAGACATGTCTACATCTAACGTAAATATTCTGCCCTTCTTCTTTCCTTTTGCTATCAAGCGACCTTTATTTTTCATATCCTCAACAAAGCATCCATGAGGATTAAATCTGACCTGCAAGCCCTGCTCAACCATTTGACCAACAGAAACCAGATTCTTGGTGATATTTGGGACATGAAATACATCGGATAGGTATTTCTTTTTCCCATCCTGCATAGACAAAGGAATTTTTCCAATCTGCACAATAGGATGTGCAGTATCATCACCAGTCTCCACAAATCCTGGTTTTTCCATTTTCCTTGCATCCTCCATCCATTCTGCATGACCTGTCATGTGGTTTGATGCACCTGAGTCAACATACCGTACATCATTGCTTTCTTCTGCACTTGTCACAGAATTGTTCATGTGCTGCACCATAAACAAGTGCTCATTTCTGTCATCACCCTGTCTACTAGAAGATGCATAATTCCCTTGTTGTAGTTTTCCATTCATGATGTCATTCTGCTTTTTATAGCAGTCTTTAGCCATATGACCCATTTTACCACAGTAGTAGCATTCAACATTACTGTTTGCATTTTGGCCTCTCTGCCATCCACCACGATCTCTTTGGCTCCCCCTGCCTCTAGAGTTACTACGTCCTCCTCCATAGGACTGGTTTTCTTGAGTTTGCTGCATATTCTGATTTCTACCACGGCCTCCAAATCGGCCTCCTCTACCTCTGCCTCTACCTCTTCCAGCATTTGAGTAGAAGACAGCTTCTTTTGAAGTTTCTCCTGAAGAAGATGCACCACCATTTCTCTGCTCCTCAGAAATTAGAAGAGCAATCAACTCCTCAAAATCAGGAAATCTTTCACGGACGGAAATGGATGTTCGGAACTGTGCATAATCCTTTCCTAGACCATTCAAGGTCACAGAAACTAAATCATCATCTTCCATTGGCGACCCAATGGAAGCAAGTGCATCTGCAATCTTCTTCACCTTCATGTGGTAGTCATTGATGCTCATATTTTCTCTTTGCACATTATGCAACTCTTGCTTGAGCTGCATTTTCCTGGCTTGCGTATTTGTGCTATACATTTTTGACAAAGTATCCCATGCCTCCTTTGGCGTACTTGCATCCTGAATATGCACAATCATAGAGTCTGAAATACTGATAGACAGCTAGTACATAACTTTCCTGGCTCTCTCATGCCATGCTTTGAATGCCTGCATTTGCTGTTGATTGGGAACATTAGGAAGAACTGGTTCTTCTTCATTTCCTGCAACAAATTCCCAATATCATTTTCCCATAAGGAAATTCGTCATTCTAAACTTCCATGCTTGGAAGTTGTTCTTGCCAAGCTTTTCAGTGACAATCTGTGAAAGAGAATTAGACGCCATTACAGAACACTACAAAAAATTCTGTCACTGCAAAGAACACAACTTCAACCTCACAAGGGCTAATCTGCAAAACTGGCGAAAGTGGTATTTGACCACACAGTCACTTCCTAGTGACGATTTTGCATCAACAGGCAACAGGGATAATTCTGTAACTCCCAATGTCTCTATGCATAGGCATACGATGCAATTTCTACAATAACTTTTCACCGACCTGTAGAACAATGGTCGCACAGCATAAAACAGGGCTTTTTCCTGAGTGCGTGGAGAAAACTTTCGCCTCCAAAACAGGCCCCGAAATGGCCTCAAATCAAAAAAACAGGGTCGCCATGGGCTAAAGCCCTCTCCCGCAGCATATACTGCCCTCTTGCTTCATCGCGAAGGGCGTCTCAACCTGAGACAATGCACTCTTGCAATTTTCGGTTGTGCTGCCTGCAGAGATCTGCTCCCAAAACATAAAATGAAAGCAACACTGCTCCTCTTACCAGAACACCGCGAGCTTGGCTTGCTTTCTTGAGCTCCTTACCACGAACAAGGCTCTGATACCATGTCAAGATTGTGGGAGAGAAGGAAGGAGTCTCACTTGAAGCTTTCTTGCTTGCACAATGGGGGAATACACACAAAGGTGGAGGCTAAAAACAGTTTTTCTCTTCTTAGTTGTGTAAGCCAAAAAGAACTCTCATACAAAGAAATAGAACAACCCTATATATGGGTCTCAAACCAAAGACAACTAACTAAGGTGGCATACTAACTGAGCCACGAACTAGAGTAGATAAGGATAGCTGTCATCTAGCTATTATTCATGGGCGGTGTACCAACCGCATCTACAACTGACAAGTCGGAGACATAAATGCACAACGGTCACCCTGGCATATCACGAGTGGAGCTAGATATCTCAACCGTGCCTTCGTTCTCCATTCTGCTTTTGCCTTGGATTTGTATTCTGCTTTAGATTTTTTGGATTTTCCACCTTGTTCATTTGAGGGTTAACAAAAGTGCATAGGCGGATAGAGCCATATTTGTGTTAGTCTATTTGGAATTAAAGAAATTTTGGTTCTTCTCTTATTTACTATATACTCTCTATTTCTTTCTCACACATTTTAGTTATTCTCTTATTTGCTACGTACTCTTTATTGCTTGCTCAAATTCTATATGCTATGCCTTTTAAATTTAATATGATAATGCATGAAGTGGGATGACTTGGCTACCTACCTATGATGCACATGTATGGCTAGGACTATTGGAGTTCCCTACATGCAAAGACAATAATATCCATGGGGAAGGAGGGCTCTCTTGAAGCTTAAAAATGTGGTGTGAAGGATGAGATCAACCCACCATTGTGATATAGCTTGATATCCCTAAAGGTGTATCAACCATGTTGAGGCTATTACTTTTGGATGGGAGTACATTGTCACTCAAGGTGAAAACATGGTGTGATTATAGTAGCCATTAAAGGTGATTCGACTAGATTGGTGATGCTAATCATGGTGTCCTTTATCAAGAACATGTACCTCCTTTTCCACCTTTATAAACCAACCAGGGGAGGTGCTAATGTAGACCAAAGAAGGGTTGTTTCTATCTTGGGATGCACATGAGAGAGAGGGGGGGGGGGGGGGGGGGGCAAGGAGGGGATTCATGCAATCATCATGAGATATTGTCTCCTTGAAAATATTCACATGTTTTTTGAATCTTTGAATTTTAATATTTAATATTTGGTTTTTATAGGGATAGACTAATTTTATGATTAATTGATTATGTAGTTGACATTTTTCCATTCGCATATATTCCTCATTTCCTCTTTCTTTCTCTAAGTATACTCTTAGTTTACTAAATTTTGTATATGCATTAGTAACAATAGAGTGAAATGTTGTGATTTTTTCCAAAGCATTAATATTTGGACTCCTTATATCATGGTCTTCCTATTGATGAGCAAATTAATCATGTGCATGTCCAATTTAATAGCTAACCAAATAGTGAATGCTTAATTTTGTAGCTAACTAAATAGTGAATGTGCACATATTTTATTCAACTTATATGTGAATATCATAGATGTCACATATAATGCATTTATATGGACATACATGCATGATTTTTGTGATTAGACCATAGTCTTACCCTCCCTTTTTGTAAAAGTGATACATATAAAAGACTTTTCAAAGTTGGAATTCTAGGTGTGGTCATTGAAACTAAAACATAAAAATTGCATGTGCACAAGAGAGACAAAGAGAGGTTGTCACCAAATTAGTAAATAAGACTACCAATCCACAACCATATTTTGACAACTTTATTGGTTTGTGAAGGGAGGGATAATCCGAAGAAGCTAAGCAAGCCATACAAGACTTTTGAGAAGGTGATTACTAGGACAACAACCATAGAAGGGTAGGGAATGTCATATTTTTTATTAATAGGCCAAAGACTGATAGCCTCCGATTTTATCACCAAAAAGGCTAAAAGAATGTGGTTCTTCATCGATAAAATATTTCCTTTTATCCAAAATTTTTGGCATACACATCCTTGTATAATGCTTAATGTCATATTTTGTAAATGCTATTGGCTCATTAGTGGGTCTACACATTTTAATGCCAATGCATACAAAACCTCTCTTCCTTTGGTTTATAAAGTTCAAAGATATAGCCATGTATACACAAAATTGAAAGCCAAAGCCTAAGGTTCAAAAATCATGTAGATGTTCTCATTTTGAATAAAGAAAAGAAAGAAGGAAAGAATAGCCGTGATTGTGGGTGGTTGAGGAAGTTGTAACTTCTCTCTTCCTTTATCAACCCATGCATACGGTCTTTTCTCTCTCTCTCGGTTGACACAATTTCTCTCTTGATTCTTGTTCTCTGCTCTTTGTGCTCTACTGCAAGATCAATGGAGAGTGAGGGTGAGGATGAAGATGGGGATGGATTTCATGTATTCCTTTTGCGTGTCAGAACTTAGGCGAGGTTCTTGCAATATTTCATGGCTATGGGCAAAGCCCAAGGCATATACTTTGCCTGTTGGAAGCTGGGTTTTGTGGGAGCTTGGAAGGGATTAAGACTGGCCAAAGACCAAGCCACTTTTACCCAGGTCAACAAGCCAACTCCTAAGAGTTGTTGCACTAAATAGGTGATTGTTGCTACTAACAATGCTAATTTGGTTTAGTCTTCCATTAATTGCATGACATTTTGTTTGTAGTAGTCCAACTATAAATATCTAAACTCCAGTAAACATACTTAATCTCATACTTCGCTTCTTTTCAACTTTTACAGTTAGATTTTTATATTGGGCACTAAAACGCTTAACCTAGGATAACTACAGTTTCCCTCCATCTTTCAGGAGCGGCTTCTCATAAATTTCTCCTGCCAACTAGTGGCGGTTTATCCAGGAAATTTTAATATTTGGCTTTAAGAAGTTTGTTTCATATAACAGATCCCTTGGATCTATTTAAATATCTTCATTTAAGTTCCTTTGTATATTTATCTTCTTCAACTGATTAAAATTATTTCATTTTATTTATTTGATTAACAACAAACATTCAAATCTAAACAATCCAACGTTCTAAAAACCCATAACTTTTATCCCTTGGTAAACGTCTTCCCACTTTGTACCGCAATTTCGTCGTTGCTTATTAGTATTTAAGTACTTAATTCATTTTGCAAATATAACGTCCTTTTCTTCTTTTTCTTCACTAAATACAAATCAGGACTAAACCAGGTACTTTCCACACTCTAACAAAATCACATACATAGTTTATTTTACATTCCCATATTCCCTGTTAATTTATAAATAAGTCTTAGTAGCCCTTCACTCTTCCTTGCAATCATCAGATGATTTCTTTTTAATATGAACAAAATATAAATCTTAAATTTGGATGCTGAGGCTTTCCCTCATGCCATCAAACAATTATTTTATTACGTTTCCAATATTTGTAATCTGAATTTAAAGTTATAATTTTCTTATCATCAACAAATATCATAAAATACTATTACATCTCTCAATTTTTTTTTACCCATCCCCATGTTATTGAATAGTACATCATGTATCGTTTTACTTACTTAAAATAAAAACACCATGTTTATGAGAAAAAAATGTTTTTTCGATAGAATATAATTAAACTGATGTTTCTTTTCAACTTCAAGCTTACAAAAATTCATCAGCAATCAAGAATTGTCTTTTCAACTTTCCATGTAAAGATTCCATATTTTTATTGATAGAGAACATTTTTTATTTAAGTGAAAAGTGTTATTTTACTTTGAACATAACTAGTTTTGAATTTTTTAAATATGTTAAACCATCTCTAAAAATTATAATAAAATTTTAGTAAATTTCTTGAGTCATAACCTTTATAGAAAAAATGTCACAACTTATAAATTTTCAATTAGCCATTTTATAAAAAATTATTTGAGTCATTTTTAAGTCATTTTTAA
The DNA here is from genome assembly GCF_053477565.2 of Lygodium microphyllum. Lineage (NCBI taxonomy): Eukaryota > Viridiplantae > Streptophyta > Polypodiopsida > Schizaeales > Lygodiaceae > Lygodium > Lygodium microphyllum. The sequence continues at coordinate 18,366,524 of NC_141146.1, read as the reverse complement.
GCATTTTCGACTATTTTCTATTTCTAATAAATAAAACAAGTCCACATAAATGCAAACAACCATTCAACATAGAAAAACAAGTTTCAAAACATTTTCTAAAAATACTAAACTAAACATTTACTGATAATATATCATTCATTTTAGATAAATAGTTTAGGCATATACTTGTAAATCCTGCTGATCGTTGTTGCTTCTTTGAAAACCGTGTCCTCTTGCAGTCCAACCAAGAAGAGTCTTGTATCCCGCCAGTCATTCCAACCGTGAGCTTATCAATTCTTTTTACTCTCTCGCCGACCCTCGCGTGACTATTGCTCTATGGCAATAGGAATGGTATCTATAAGTTCAAAGTTATTAAGCTTTAATTAAAAGATTTAAATCCATGGACATGGTGTCTTCACAGGCGATGACTCATTGAGAAAGAGAGAACTAATTGAATATCTTGGCAATCTGGCCACAGAATCACGCGCGAGATCAGGTGATTTGAAGAGGACAAACTCTTCAACCAGCCTACCACTTCAGATTAGGCAAGTATATTGAAGCTCCGAATTCACATAGAGAGAGATATATGGCGTCGTGTGATGATGAAGGCATTGATGGAGCAATTCATCTTTCTTGCTCTTCTTGATTGTGACCTTGATGAGTTTTGTGACTTTAATCTTGCTTTGGAGATGCTTTTATCTCTCTCTCTCTCACTTTGAACAGTCGCAGGAAAAAGAATGGTGCCCTCCTGTTCATGTCGAGATGAAATATATATATCTCTCTATCTCAATTGAAGGGTGTTGATGCGCAGATGATTAAACATTGAATCGAGATGATGCTAGAGAAGTAAATCACTACGCTGGTCTTCAATTCCAACGCCTCCTCTTTGGATTGGACTTCATTTCAGTCAGGCAAATGAGACATCTCTCTCTCTCTCTCTATCTTCCTTCCTTCACGTGCTCTATTGTTATCGGGCAGAATTTTTGTGCAAAGCTATCGGCCAGTAACAACACTTGAAGAAGTGCATGGGCTTCGTCATCGGCTACGTTTGATAAAGAGACTTTGGCCCCTTTCTTCACAGCCATCAGTAGCAGACGCCCTGCTAATCTCTCTTCCTTTCTCTTTTTTTTTTCGACGATAGCGCCCCTCCTTCCTATCACATGGCGGCCACACATCCTAACCGACACCCCCTCCCAAGATGTCACGCTCCTGGTAGTTATGAAATTTGATAAACGTCTTGAGAAATGTGTCAGAGGAAGGCCTAAGGTCTTGTGGTTGGAATACCTTTAATTTATTGTCTCTTGGAGTATTGATGTTAGAAAACTTCAAAAGATTTGTCCGATCATGGCACTATGGATTATAGTCTTTGTATCACTTGGGATAAGGATAGTAAAGTAGATCTGCTCAATCATAAGGCCATGAATACTAGAATACTAACTAAATAATGTTGTCTGATTCCAAGATAGCATGCTACCATTCTAGTTGAGACTTCCAAACACCCCAAGGCTTCAATACCAAATATTCACTTTTGGGCGTGTCTTTTTGAAGCTAAAAATCTCCCCATAATGCATCTATATTTTGTTGCTCTATCTGTAAGATCTTAATGTCAACATTTATAGCCAAGTCTATTTTTTTTTCCTAGTACCTTCTCTGTAGTTCTTCTAGGTTCTCTTGCCATTTTTTCATATCCTTGAAAGCTAAGGGGATGGTCAGACATCTTATAAGTGGGAATCCACAATGATGGATCATCTTTGTGTAATGCTCTTGTACCTTTAGTGCCATCTCAATTTCCTATTGAGGGCTTTGACACAATTCTCCTTTGTTGTAACCTAGGCTCATTAAACTCAAAGAGAACTGCATAATCTTCCATGAATGACATGATTTCTAGTGGCTCTAAGGATGTGGATTGCATAAGCTCAAAGAACTTCATTTTGCAAAGTCCTACAGTCTCTAATTCTTGGTCTCCATAGCCTATGCCTTGCAAATGAGATATAAGAGTTTTTCTTGGTTGTACACAGGCCAAAAGTTGAGTTTTGTACCGACATTTCCTGGCCAGACTGCAAGGACACAGCCTCCAAAGACAGCAACAACGAACACCGCATCTGCATTAAATTCATGTAAAAATTTAGTAATAAGGTGTCAATTGTATACAGTTTTGCCAAAAAATTGTTGCAATAAATGTCATGTTTTTAGGTGTTGTCAAAGACAAGATGATGCTTTGTTATACCCTTACTCTTGGTTGACTATTCTCTCTTATGATAAGATTAGTACATAGCATTTAATCACATTGAGATAAAGTATTCAATGTGCTTGATCAATTACTAGTAGGTTCAAGCAACAATGGTCATTAGTTATAGATTTTAAAGGCATCTTAAAATCTTGAAGCTAGCACCGATCTTTGATAGCATCACCCATCATGGCTTAAGTGCCCATCTTAAGTCAATATTGTGACAATAGTGTTATAGACTATTGTAATTATGTAGCTCATATTATTTAGGTTTTATTAGTGTTACATATGAGGATGGATTATCAATGTTTTAAAGGATAATCCAACTAAGCTAAGCAAGCCATATAAGACTTTTGAGAAGGTAATTACTAGGACTACAACCATAGAAGGGCAAGGAATGCCAAATTTTAGATTAGCAGGCCAAAGACAAGATGACACTTTTTTATACCATTAGACTTGCTTGACTCCTCTCTTTTATGATAACATTATTAGATATCGTTTAATCAAATTGAGATAAAGTATTCAATGTGCTTGATCAATTGCTAGAAGGTTCAAGCAACAAAGGTAATTAGTTATAGATTTTAAAGGCATCTTAAAGCTTGAAGCTAGCACCAATCTTTGGTAGCATCACCCATCATGGCTTAAATGCCCATCTTAAGTCAATATTGTGACAATAGTGTTATAGACTATTGTAACTATGTAGCTCATATTATTTAGGTTTTATTAGTGCTACATATGAGTATGGATTATCAATGTTTTAAGGGATAATGCAAAGAAGCTAAGCAAGCCATATAAGACTTTTGAGAAGATAATTACTAGGACTACAACCATAGAAGGGTAGGGAATGCAAAACTTTAGATTAATAGGCAAAAGACAAGATGACTCTTTTTTATACCATTAGTCTTAATTGACTCTTCTCTCTTATGATAAGATTAGTACCTAGCGTTTAATCAAATTGAGATAAAGTATTCAATGTGCTTGATCAATTGCTAGAAGGTTCAAGCAACAAACATCATTAGTTATAGATTTTAAAGGCATCTTAAATGCTTGAAGCTAGCACCAATATTTGGTAACATCACCCATCATGGCTTAAATGCCCATCTTAAATCAATATTTTGACAATAGTGTTATAAACTATTGTAACTATGTAGCTCATATTATTTAGGTTTTATTAGTGTTCTAATATTAGTGTTACATATGAGGATGGATTATCAATGTTTTAATATCAATGTTCAACATTAGTGTTACCAAATATATCTATGACAACACAATACTTGATGCTAATAGGTCATGTCCATAACACAAAAATGTTTAGATACATAACACACTCCATTAATTGATTAATTAACATTGCATTCATAGAAGGAGAAAATCCAAGGTGGTAAAGCAACAACTAGAAATATATATATATTTTTTAAATGTGAAGGATTCATAGTAACGAATATTGTTGTGTACAAGAACAATGAAAGGGCCATTTTCAAATAAAGCTTTAAGATTTCTTTAGAGACTTATAGAAAAGGAGAAGACATTGGGATAAGGTTGGCCAATCACTCCCTATTAGGCAATTTGTTCATGGTCACCCTCCAAAACATACAATTTGATTTTCTTTAGGGGCGGCTCTCCAAGTCCTTATTCTTTTCTACCATGTCTTCATCTTAGATCTAGGAAACCATTTCTTCCAATAGGCATCCATTTGGTCTATATATTCTATATTCATGACTAAAAAGTCTGCTTTTTCTTTACATTTCTAGAATAGCTTCCAAACTTACTCAAAATTGCATTATAGATGAGCTTTGCATTAGCCAATCTTCTCTTACATTCTCCAATTGGCATCCCATGAACCTAACTTCAACTTTAGTAAGTTCGAATTGCTCCTTGATAGGATCCAATTACATAAATTTCAACCTCTTGGAATCTCATATGTCCTTCCAATGCATAGTGCCTTTTTGACATTGAAATCTTATGATCTTAGGCTCCAAATCAGAAAGCCTATAGGGTGGGGGGATGAAATGCATGGTCAAATGTCCAAATCATCTACACAATAGATAAATCTTCCCTTGTGATATTGAGCTCCCACCCATTTTGCATAGTTAAGTACATCATGCCATGCTTCAACCAATCTTTTTACCCCTTGTGACTTTTCGAACATCAAAGTGCTCTGCTCTCTTTTTTTAAGAACTTTAGTGACCATCTATAACAAGTTGAGAAAATATTGCAAGAGAAGGATGATGGGAAGTTAGCTAATACAATATGTATAGCAAGTGAGATGGAAGAAATAAGGGCAAAATTATGAGAAATATATGAACATTTTCAAAAGTATTGGCCAACAAAAACTTTAAGAGATCGTGACAAGAAGCTACATGAGCTTCCTAGAAGTACTAGTTACATAGAAGAGATAGTATGTGAGTGAATTGCTCACAAGCATGTGAATTTGTAGGTATTAGAGGGTTTTTTCCTAGATATATGTCTATTTGTAGATACAACCTACAATTATATAGGAAAAAACACCAAGATTTCTTGTAAATAGGCACAATTCTATAGCAAAGAAACTAGAGAAACTAGAAATTCAAACACATGTGTACACCAAACCATAGCCATGCTATAGATCGATATTATTACCAAGAATCATAGCACAAGGAAGCTGTGGTTGAAAGTGAAAATGAAGATTTACAACAGAAGCATAGAACACACCTCATGTTGATGGGCATGGATACTCACTTCCATGTATGGTGGGAGGTTCCAAGGAGATCCTCAAGAAGGTGTTCTTGAAATTGATCATGGTAAAAAAGTCCACAAAATGTTACATCTCCCTCTTTTATTCTTAGCCTGAGTTCTCGTGACTTATGCTAATTTCCTAGAACTAAGTCAAAGGTAAATGTGCTACATGACAAGCCATCCCAAACCAAAAAAGTTTTGTCATTCAAACTAAGATATAAAGAAAATACAATGGAAACTCCAATAAATATCTCCACAAGATGTAGATCCTACCAACGAAACATTTGAATGAATATGGTGAAGACCACCCATTGAAATAGCACAAATAGAAGATCATGAGTGAATTCCCTATAAATATGAGAAACAAGGTTGATGGTATAGTAAGATGGCCATAACTTTGTATAGGTAGCTCTAAATCAGACAAATGAAGAATTTTAGTGAAGTAGACAATAAGAGGCATCTAGTCAAAGCATGAAAATTAAAGTTTGGGTAAGTTCTGGCATTTTATTTGGATGTAGAATTTTAATACAAAAACTTAGTCTACTCATTGTATTCAATCTTCCCCCTGCAAAAACCATGAAAAAGAATCAAGATAGGATGATGGTTGCCAAGTGAACTCTTCCATAGGCCACACTGTAATAAGATATTCTAGTATTTTTCAACTCCTTGGAACCTTATCTTGCTTTCCAATTATCTTTTTAGGTTCATATGTGATAAGACCATCCTCATCCATTGGAACCTTATCTCGCTTGGAACCTTATCTCTTCCATAGGCCACACTATAATAAGATATTCTAGTATTTTTCAACTCCTTGGAACCTTATCTCGCTTTCCAATTATCTTTTTAGGTTCATATGTGATAAGACCATCCTCATCCATTAGAGGTAAGTTCTCAACTACCTTGATTTTTGGGTCTACGTATTTTTGAAGTTGGGATACAAGGAAAAAACTTCATGATTGTAGGTTGTGGAAGGCAATAAGATATTCTAGTATTTTTCAACTCCTTGGAACCTTATCTCGCTTTCCAATTATCTTTTTAGGTTCATATGTGATAAGACCATCCTCATCCATTGGAGGTAAGTTCTCAACTACCTTGATTTTTGGGTCTAAGTATTTTTGAAGTTGGGATACAAGGAAAAAACTTCATGATTGTAGGTTGTGGAAGGCAATTCAAGTTTGTAGGCAAGGTCCCCAACTTTCTTAATGATTTGATAAGGCCCATAAAATTTGTGAGCTAACTTATTGTGCTTGCCCTTAGGTGAAGCATATCGAGAGTTAAGAACCCAAGAAAAACCCAATATTCTTCAAACTCTAAAGGCCTTCACTTCTCCTAGCTTTGGGATTCACATCTTCATTGAAGAGGACTGAGGGTACTTGTACCCTGTATCTATAAAGCACCTCAAATGGGGACATTCCAATGCTTACATTTAAGTATTGTTGTTACTAAATTGAACAAGGTGCAACCATTGATTGATGCAATTTAGTATCATGGGAAAAATGTCACAAATAGACTTCTAACCATTGGTTGACACACTCAATATGACCATCCCTTTGAGGATGATAAGCAGTATACTCAGAGTCAAGATGATGTCCATGGAAGTAAATAAACTCCTCCAAAAATCACCCATGAACTTGATAGCCTAATCAAACACAATCTTGATGGGAGCTCTATGAAGCTTAAAGATACCTTCCTTGAATAATTTCACGACTTTTTTTACCGAAAATTGGACATTGGTAGAGATGAAGTAACCTAATTCAATCAATTGATCCACCACAAAAAACATACTATTTTACCCATGCTAAGTGGTTGGCAACCCCATTATGAAATCTATGCTAATATCCATCCATTTTCCTTGAGAAATAGGTAAAGGGTCTGAAGCAAGCCACGAGGCAAAAGAGAAGAGTGGAATCCTTATTTTGTTGACAAGGCAAACATTGGGAAACATACTCCTTGGTATTCTTCCAATAGAAAGATCTTCTGAATATTTTCAAATGCTTTAAATAGCCCATGAGGATTGTGGGTAGAAGGACTTCTAAAAGGGATAATATCCATTAAAATCATCATATTGCTTAGATTTGAAATAAATCCATTCATGCCAATCATTATTCCTTGGAGTGAATTGAGGTATTTCCTTATAATTGGTTTGCATTTGAGGTGGCTAATAAGAATGTCTTAACCTTGATGGCTCACCTATTTCGAAATTGGGTCCATGATGTTGATTTTTTTATATTGGCAAAGTAGGCTCAATTGGGATAGAATTAAAATGAGTGGGGGCTATTGTAGAAGTAAACTTGTCACTAAACAAAGTGAATGTAGCAATTAGTTTGTCCAACTTTGAGTCCACACTCCTATTAAGTTTTGAATAGGAGTAAATGGGCTTAGGAACACTAGGGGCTATGCAAAGTTCCACCCTAGGCTTGGTTGTGCACCCCCTCAAAGTCTTTAATAGTAGGGGAGCATCACCTCACTATTGTCCTACTACCTCATCCATCATCCAACCTCTTCTTCATCAAGAAATCAACATGATAGCTCAATGCTAAGCTAATCAAACATTGATTAGATTCATTGATTGGAAATAAACTTTTCGCATTTCATGAGATGCAATATGAATAGAATACAAAGATTAAATACATTGGGGAAGAGGGACTACCATGGACAATCAGTGACTTATCGCATTGCCACTTACCCTTATTACAATGGAATTTATGTTTGTCAATGGTCAAGCACAACCACCACCAATCAAGCTTATGGATTAGAGTAAATGTCTTTGCAATAGAGAAATTTTCGATAAGACTATAGTCAAGAGAACCACTAAAAGAAGTAAATAGGCTATTGATTTAAATCAAACATGCATTCTAACAAGGGAAATAGCACTAATCCATTGAAAAACTCAATTCTTGAATCCGAATAACAAGTGGATCATGTACATTGTGCCAAAAAACATATTTGCACAACTTTTCATATAAACAGTCTCTTTCCCTAATCATTCATGTATATGGCACAAGTGCTTTGCTCCACCAAGTACTTCTAACTTAGTGGGGTGCTTCTAGTATACATTCTCTCCCACCTATGACCATGCTCCTAAGCATAATTAGGAGACCCCTATATATCTAATATACCTATAGAAGTGGCACCTATAGGAGTGCCACTTGGAAATAGCTAAGCAAACTTGGCATCACAAGAGTGGAAGTGCCTACAGGTGTAGCCATGCCGATGGGTGATGCATGTCCACTCGATTGATAAGACGGGGACATTGCATCAATGTCTCCACAACAAGCACCAAAACCACCCTCTCTAGAATTGTGTCCGCTTAAATAAAGAGGTTGACAAAAAGAATTGTGGGAGCCTTTGCTCAACCACCAAGACCCATGGACCACTTATTTTTTCAAGCATTCCAAGCCCAGCACTAATGTCTACCTCTCACATAGCCGACGTGCCATTCATGGGTGTAGTGAGCTTACCTCCACGCTGATCAAGTTACCTCCTCTCCCGCGCACTCCGATAGCTCCACGATCCAAGTGCAAGCTTCAAGCAAGCTCCATCCTCAAGCTCCACCCTCCAAGCTCCATCGCCGCAAGCAAGACAAGAGAAGAGAAGAGAAGAGAAGAAGAGAGGAGAAGATGGAGAGCTTCTCCTCCCCAGTCCCTCACCCTCACACACTCACTCCCTCACACTCTCACACTCCCTCTCTCAAGCACAAGCTCAAGCAAGCAAGCAAGCAAGAAGAAGAAGAAGAACAAGAAGAAGAAGAAGAAGAAGAAGAAGAGGAGGAGGAGGAGGAGAGCCACTTTTGGCCACTGGTGCGCAGATCGAATGCTGTACGCTCGCGTAGTGAATGCCGGAAGGTCCCCAAGAACAAAAGAACTCTACTTTTTACACAAAACTCAAGGTAAAAAGCATGCATGACATGAACAAGAGACCAATTGGGTGCAATCTCCCCCCATGCCTTATGTGAGCGCTCCACAAAGCATGTATTTTATATATTAATCATCTTCAAGCTCAAATAATAGCCCAAATTACAAAATAGCAAGCTTTTGGCTTTTGAGTTTGCTTTAGCACAAAATAGAAATAAAGCTAACGGGCGGTGCCCAAAGAGTCAGGCATACCCAATACAATGTCCAAGTACAATAACATAATCATGCGCCCATGCGCATACAAAATAATAAAAAAATATCCAACGCCTCAATAAATAGGCGCGACAAAATATAGGCGCCATGCCTAAGGTATGCGTCCATCAAAATATAAGTGATAACTCGAATACTCGCTATCCTCCAATGCTTTCCTCCGCCAGTGCTGCTATCTCTACACATCAACTAAAGCATTCACAATCGTTAGTAAAATAATACAATTAAACTGACAAAAGTGAATACCTAGCAGTCTTTAGCTACATAAATAAATCAACTGGTTAGAAATCAATCCTAACCTTAATTTATTACGAGTGCGCACTCTAAACTCATAAACGTTTATTAATTTAATATGCATTTTGCGGAATCACCCGCTATGGAATCACCCATGTACACACTAAATTAATGAAACGCCCGAAAAGGATAGGCATCCCCATCAACTTCTCGCACAAAGAATCCACTTTGTGTATGAGCCCCGGTCATCAAAGTTTACGGAATCCATTGTAAAACCTCACGGAATCCACCATGGCACGGAATCCACTGTGAAATATGCCTCCTGGCATCATACCCCCGGGGTGGGATAGCAATTGACCTCAATTGCTATTAGCTCAATGTGGAGCTAGCAGAGTGGGGAAAGTATTTAAGTCTCTAGCGTGCATCCATTGGGCTTCCTCTACAGGATGGTTCTTAAATTTGACTAGATATCTAGAATATCTTCGGCCAGTTCTAGTGGTCATAAAATCTGTGTCTATGATAGCTTCAGGTTCAAGTATTTCAGTCTCTTCCTCTAACAAAGGTGGGTTTTCATAAACATGGTGTACAGGTAATTGGCCTCTAAAGGGTCGTAATAAACTAATGTGAAATGTGTTGTGAATTTTCCAGTGAGGTGGTAATTCTAATTTGAATGCATTGTCACTAATTTTGTGAACGATCTTAAATGGTCCATAGAATCTAGGGGCTAATTTCACAACTGGGTATCTATCTACACTTTGTAATCTACGTTTTTCTATTCTCAACCAAACATAGTCATCAACTTTGAAATTCATTGCTTGTCTTTTCTTATTGGCTTGTTTGGTATATGATTGCTGGGCTTTGGCAATCATGTCTTTAACCTCATAAAAAATAGTAGCGTGCATAGTAGCAATATCATCAGCACTCTGAATTCTATTTGATAAAGATGCAACATGTGTAGACAATCTATAACCATAAATCACTCCAAACGGTGCTTTCTTTGTAGATGTGTGTGGTGTATTGTTATATACAAACTCTAATAAATGCAAATGTGTATCCCATGTCTGTGGTTTAGAAATAGTGTAAGTACGTAAAAGATCCAGAATAGTACTGTTAGTGGCTTCTGTTTGTCCATTAGTTTCAGGATGAAATGCGAATGAAAAATCAATCTTTGTGCCTAGGTTAGAAAACAAAGTAATCCAAAAGTTGTTACAAAATCTAGAATCACGATCAGAAATAATAACTTTTGGTAATCCATGGTTAGTGAAAACAGTTTTCAAAAACAATTATGCTGCCTGTGATGCTGTTAAAGTTTTCTTACATGGAATGAAATACGCTTGTTTACTAAACCTGTCTACTACAGTCCAAATCATATCATGGTTAGCTTTAGTATTAGGTAAACCAGTAATAAAATCCATAGAAATTTGTTCCCATGGTCTCGATGGAATAGATAAAGGCATAAGTAATCCATCCTGTTTACCATGATGTCTCTTAACTCTTTGACAAATCAAACATTCAGAAACAAAGTTAGATACATCAATGTCCATATGTGGCCAATAAAAATCTTCAGTTAATATACGTAAAGTAGATATGATACCTCTATGACCTTTATATGGAGGACAATGAATCTCATTCAAAATAAAAGATCTGAATGGAATTGTAACACATAATCTCTTTTCATAAAACATGAATCCATCATTATAAGACAGTGAATCAATAGGAATCCAGTTATTTCCAACTAATTTATTCCAATCAGCATGAAAAGTAATATCCTGATGATAAGTATCTTTCATAGGAGTTAAAGAATCAAATGATATAACAGAAATATTATGAATGGCAAAAGTCGTCTACTTAATGCATCAACCACTACATTTTCTTTACCGGGTTGATATTGGATAATCGGATGAAAACTCTGAATAAAGGCTGCCCATTTGATATGTCGGTCAGATATTTGAGGTTGGCTAAGTAAATGTCTAATACTTTGTTGGTCGGTCTTAATCATAAATTTAGAACCCATTAGGTAGTGTTTCCATTGTCTTAGAGCTTGTACTACAACTAATAATTCTTTATCATATGTGGAATATTTAAGTTCGAAGGGTTTCAGTTTACAACTAGAATAGGCTATAGGATGATTGTCATGCATAAGTATGGCTCCTATTCCAGATCCGCTAGCATCAGTCACTACTAAAAAGAATGGTCTATTAAAATTAGGCAGTTGTAATACAGGAGCATGAGTTAATGCATGTTTCAATAAGTCAAAGGATTTCTGTTGATTATCGGACCAATGATAAACAATACCTTTCTTTAAAAGTTTGGTCAAAGGCAAAGCAAGTAATGAAAAATTACGCACAAACTTCCTGTAGAAACTAGCAAGACCTAGGAAAGATCGTAACTCATGCACATTTTTAGGTATAGGCCAATTCAATATTGCTTCTATTTTCTTAGGGTCAACCTTAATACCATCTGATGATACAATATGACCTAAATATTCAATTTTTGTTTTAAAGAACTCACTCTTTTCCAGATTAGCATACAGTTGATTATCTTTTAATAACTTAAAAACCAAGGACAAATGTTCATAATGTTCTTTCTCATTTTTACTAAACACCAAAATATCATCAAAGAATACTATAACACAATGCTGATATTTCAAAAATATATGATTCATCATTCTACTAAATGTAGCAGGTGCATTAGTCAATCCGAAAGGCATCACTAAAAATTCATAATGACCAAATTGTGTCCTAAATGCAGTCTTGAATATGTCAGACTTATCTAATCTTACCTGATGATAACCAGATTTAAGGTCTATTTTACTAAATATGGCAGAACCTTGCAGTTTATCCATAAGGTCATCGACTTTAGGAATTGGATATCTATTCTTTACTATGATCTTATTTAAAGCACGATAGTCAATGCACATACGAGATGTATTATTCTTCTTCTTTACTAACAAAACAGGTGCACCAAATGGAGAACTACTAGGTCTAATCAATCCTCTATTTAGTAATTCCTCAACTTGACTTTGAATTTCTTTTTGCTCTATCTGGTTATGCCTATATGGTGCTTTACAAGGTGGTTGTGTACCAGGAATCAAATCTATTTTATGGTCTTCTGGACGTGAAGGAGGTAAATGAGGTGGTAGATCTTCTGCAAAACAGTCTTTAAAGTGTGCAAGAAATTCTTTATGCCTAGGGTGCATATGATTTTCTTTAACTTGCGGTTCATTCACCCAAATGAGATAAGATTTACTACTTTTGCGTAATGCACGTTTAGCTTGAGTATGCGAAAGCAGTGGAAAAGCATTAGATGCATGCATACCATACAATGTAATATGTTTTCCTTGAAATTGAATATTAATTGAATGTGTGGAATAATCTATATCAGGGTTATGCTGATGACGCCAAGGCATACCTAAAATAATATCACTGGACTGTAATGGTACAACTAGAAAATTCCTTCTTTCAGTGTATTCACCAATTTGAATTTCTAAATCATGCACTTCCTGTGTTCCATTATACCTAGTGCCTAAGAATGCTGCTTTAATGCGATAATGCATAGGTACAGTCTGTAACTTCAATTCTTTCACTAGCTTTGCAGAAATAAAATCATGAGTACTACCATCATCATGCAAAATAATCTTTTCCTTTCTATGCACTAAACATCTCATTGTCAATAAAGAATGTGGAGTTGGCATAACTGGTAAAGTATCCGAAGGAGTGGTAACGTCGTCTTCATCTTCCGTGAAATTAGGCATCTTTTCATGTTCGTCATCTTCCATTGCTCCAAGGTAGTTGATATGGACAGGTAGCTTCTTTAAATGGCAATTGGCTACTAGATGTCCAGGTTGGTGGCATTTATAACACACTATAGGTTTGGCTTTGGTTACATTGTTTGCAATGGCAGGAAGTCTAGGAATATTAGGATTTGACTGTGGAATAGGCTTGGGGTTTTGGTTGGTATTGGATGGTAAAGCAGGTGGTTTTGCCCAAGTTTTACGAAAAGATGATGAAGGAAAACGACCTTGATTAAATCTTCTAAAATTTGAGTTGAATTGCTTCGATCCATAGTTACTATTGGTTTGAAATTGCTATGGACGCATGTCTCTTCCTCGAAGCTTGTCTTCAGTGTCATGAGCTAAAGAAATTGCGTCCTCAAGAGTTGCAGGCTTGAACATATTGACTTCAGTGTAGTAATGCCCAAGTAATCCAGACATATACTTGCACTTGTGAGTCACTTCAGGTACGTCTTCAAGCATGCGTAACTGGAGTAATGCATTCCAAAAGCGTTCCGTGTACTGAGGAATAGGCTCACGATCTCATTGCTGAAGAAGATCCCATTGCTTTATGGTTTTTTCATGAAATTGTGGAGGAAAGAAATTCTACATAAACTTCTTCTTGAAATTCTCCCAGGTAGTGGAAAAATCTACACTCTTACGAACCACGGTCCACCAAAGAGATGCTCTATCCACTAAATGATTAGTGACACACTTGATTTTATCTTTTTCTGCGTATGTTTCCTCATGAAAGTAGTCATCAAACTGACTGATGAATGTAAGAACAGTTTTTCCATCTCGAGAGCCATTGAAAGTATGGAATTTGAAATTTCTTTTACTTATCTTTGTTTCCTTGCGGATGGATTAAGCTTCGAGAGTCGCGTTGATGGTATGTTGAATAAGGTCTTCAGATTGAGGTCCCTCTTTGTCGGTAGTCGATCTTTGTAAATTAGCCAATTGAACTTGCAATGCTTGCCTAGCTCGTCGTTCTTCATCCAACTGCATCATAATTAAGTCCAGCTTTTGCTCCATCGTAGGTTCAGAAAGATCGTCTTCAGCCATTAAATCATCCATATGTGGTTCCGTCATCCTGAAAAACTTAAAAAAACCTCACACTCTCAAAATCCAATTAGCGGGATGAGCGTAGCTCAAGTTCGGGTATACAAGGCTTATATATTTTTATGTGTGGCTTTTACAATCTTTGTCTTTGGCTATTGTGGGATTTATAATCTTTGAAAAATCTGTGTTTTATCCTTCTGTGTGTGCTGAAAATGGTTCAGCAAACCTGCGTCAGTACCTTCCAATGAACAACTTTGCAGTTCGGAGTTTCTGCGCAGGAACAACCCTTCTATGAGTTTTGAACAGAAGTCAGTTTTGACTTCAAGTGACTTGTCTGACTTGTAGAGTTGCAGACTTAGGTGACTTGCAAAGTACCAGGACTTGCAGAACTTGGTTGATTTAGCAGACTTGTAGAACTTGAACTTGGAAGACTTGCAGAATTTATGAAGCTTGTGAGATTTGAAAGCTTAAGTGATTAAGCTTATAGCATAGATTGATGAAAACGGTGAATTTTAGGGGAGGGGGGGTGTTTTTTCAGCCGCCAAAAATTTCGCGAGCATCCTCTAATACGCCGAGTTGAAATTCGTGAAGCTTAAAGCTTCTTTAAGCTTTATTATTAAGCTTAATACTAATGAAAGCTTTTAAGCTTTTGAAGATATAGCGCTTATCTTTGTGTAACCACGACTTGTATGAGAGGATGTAGGAGTGGTCCTCCGCTGCTCTGCAAGCCGGTCCTTTGCGATCTAAAGATGGAAACAGAGGTTCTTGACCGTCAGGAATCCACCCGTATCAATCGTTCGTGACGAGATTGACCGTAGAGCTCGATCGTTCCAGGAGCTCCGCCTTCGCACAAGATGGGTAGTGATTGGAAGCTCTTGATCTTAGCTTCACTCTGATACCACTGGTGCACAGATCGGATGCTGTACGCTCGCGTAGTGAATACCGGAAGGTCCCCAAGAACAAAAGAACTCTACTTTTTGCGCAAAACTCAAGGTAAAAAGCATGCACGACATGAACAAGAGACCAATTGGGTGCAATCTCCCCCCATGCCTTGTGTGAGCGCTCTACAAAGCATGTATTTTATATATTAATCATCTTCAAGCTCAAATAATAGCCCAAATTACAAAATAGCAAGCTTTTGGCTTTTGAGTTTGCTTTAGCACAAAATAGAAATAAAGCTAATGGGCGGTGCCCAAAGAGTCAGGCGTACCCAATACAATGTCCAAGTACAATAACATAATCATGCGCCCATGCGCATACAAAATAATAAAAAAATATCCAATGCCTCAATAAATAGGCGTGACAAAATATAGGTGCCATGCCTAAGGTATGCACCCATCAAAATATAAGTGATAACTCGAATACTCGCTATCCTCCAATGCTTTCCTCCACCACTGCTGCTATCTCTACACATCAACTGAAGCATTCACAATCGTTAGTAAAATAATACAATTAAACTAACAAAAGTGAATACCTAGCAGTCTTTAGCTACATAAATAAATCAACTGGTTAGAAATCAATCCTAACCTTAATTTATTACGAGTGCACACTCTAAACTCATAAGCGTTTATTAATTTAATATGCATTTTGCGGAATCACCCGCTATGGAATCACCCATGTACACACTAAATTAATGAAATGCCCTAAAAGGATAGGCGTCCCCATCAACTTCTCGCACAAAGAATCCACTTTGTGTATGAGCCCTGGTCATCAAAGTTTACGGAATCCATTGTAAAACCTCACAGAATCCACCGTGAAATATGCCTCCTGGCATCAGCCACACACAAGAATGAGCTTCTCATTCACTTTTCAACTTTATATACAAAACCCTAAATCCATTTTGGGTAGTCATCCCCTTATCCCCTTTTTACATGGCCGATCGTGGCCTATGTGCTTTTTGCCATTGTCCTTCTATCTTCCTAGCTTCCTTTCCACCGCCCATCTACATTTACAAATTGCACGGATGAGAGCCCGACGCTCCTTAAATTAAATCATGATGCGCTTGTGCTCTTTTACAAAAGTATTGACTTGCGCTTTTTCTTGTTTGCTTTTTTCCCTTATTTAGGACTTTTCTGCGCTTCTTGTGTTTCTAGATTTTTATTGGTGCGCCTTCATCTTCCGTTTCACTTTGCCTTGGCCTTTGTCTTCTGCTTTAGCTTTTCCAAATTTTCCATCTTGTTCGTCTGACAGTTAACAAGAATGTAGATGCCTTCTACTACACATCTCATGCTTTGATAATCTGAGGCAATAATGATAGGAGTGATAATGACCACCACGGAAGAGACTCTCAGAAGTCTCATTCTCAATCACGTGGATAGTCTTGCAATAAGTCCCATGGTCGTAAGTCCCCATTGACTTGTCATTATTGTGGGAAACAAGGTCATATTTGGCTACAATGCCATAAAACGCACGATAACAAGCACAAGGAAAAGAAAAAGGATAAAGTGTAGGAAAAGAATGATGATCATAGCATTGTTCCTAGCAAGTCCAATATCAAGATTGAATATATTAATTCCATACAAATTGATTCTGATGATGACTACATACTTGTAGCTTATTCTCTTAATGTTTTGTAGTTGGCCAATGCCTTATCTGCCTATGCTCAATGTTGGATGATTAATTTAGGGGCTTCATTTCATGTCACCCCTCATCAAGAGTGGTTCTACTCCTACTACAGCATGACAAGATCTAACAAATTGGGTAGTGACTTGGCATTGGATATCATTGATATTGGAGATGTCTAGTTGTAGTTTCCTTCAGATAGTATGTTTGCACGATGTATGCCATGTTTCAACTTTAACTAAAAGCCTACTTTCAATTGGATAGTTGGATGATGGAGGTTATGCTATCTCGTTTGGTGATTGAAGGGAAAAGCCCAGGTGGAAGCATGAGCAAGTGGAAGCAAGAGAGGTGTGAGCTATGGTAGATGGAGCAAGAGAGCAAGAGAGCAAGAGAGAGAGAGAGAAAGACTCAAGATGTGGGAACTCCAATAGTCACAATGTGTGACCGGCCTTCCCTTTATTCAAATGTCATTGAAAGAATAAAGAAAGAAGTGATAGTGATGGGTGCCCACTACCTCCAGTGTGTAGGTACATGTATTATTAGTATAGTAATACACAAGCAACTAGGCACATGATGCCTTTATCCCCAATAGCCTTCCACTTAAAGGAAAATGTGCCTCAAGTGAAGAAGGAATAAGTTAAAAAAATCACAAAGTACAATATGTGCATAGAGTACAACAGGATGAGCAATAGAGGTCATCTCATCCAACACCCACCAACTTCCTAAGGAAGGCAAAGCACTTTGCTGAGAGACTTTTTATGAGCAAATCTGAATTTTGGTTAGTGTTGAGATCTTTACAAGGTTAATAGAGTTGTCCTCAATGATCTCTCTAATAAAGTGATACCACACCTCAATGTGCTTTGTCTTCACATGGATGACCGGATTCTGTGCTAATTGGATAGTACTCATAGAATTGGAATGCAGTGTAAGGACCACATCAATCATACCAAGGTCTGCCCCACTAGAAAACCTAACTAGAGAGCCTCCTTGCAAGGCTCCATGGCTACAATATACTCGGACCTCTATAGTAGTAGTAGAGAGGACCGTGGATTTTTGCACCCTAGATATCCAAGAAACAACACCTCTAGCAAAGGTAGATTTTCTATTGTTTGCATTTCTTGCATAATTAGAGTCAGTGTACCCCACAACACTTATATCCTAGCCACCATAACATATCCATATATCTGTTGTGCCCTTCACGTACCTCATGATATCCTTGATAGCATTGTTATGCCGGCCTACCAAGTGTAGCCATATAACATGCCACAACTCCTACTACAAAAGCTATGTAGGATGAGTGGCTATCATGGCATATCTATTGTGTCCTTCAAGTACCTCATGACATCCTTGATAGCATCGTTTAGCTAGCCTGCCAAGTGTAGCCATATAACATGCCACAACTCCCACTACAAAAGCTATGTAGGACAAGTGGCTATCATGGCATACATCAAACTACCCACCATTGTGGATGCATAAGGGATCTTGGCCATCTCAACCTTCTAGTCATCAAGACTGTGAACAATCGGCCTAGCTCACCTTCACATAAAAAGGTAAGGGACATCCAAAATGCTTAACATCCTACATATGAAACCGCTCAATGACTTTCTAGATATACTCCTTCTATGACCAGTAATGAAGCCCCTAAGTGTGGTCACATGTAATGTGAATCCTAAGAATATGTGAGGCCCATCCCCCCATGTCTTTCATCTCAAAGCTCTTATTGAGTTGACTTTTTATAACATCTAGCTCATCAAGAGCTCTTCTAGCAAATCATTATGTCATCCATATATAGAGTGCCAAAATAAAAAGGTTTCCATCACAAGCCTTCTTCATGTATAAACACATATCTATATCACTACATTCTCTAAACTACTCTCCATGAGAAGTCATGTGGTTAGAGGCACATGAATATAAACACCAAATATCATTCTTTGATGAATCCTCAATAGTCATAGTATTCATAAACTATCATTTAGCAATCAACTATTCACTTCTATCATCAATGTTTCTACTACTGGATGCATAGTTACCTTGCTACTTTTTTCCATTTCTAATTTCAACATTCTTTTTAAAGTAATGTCTAGGAATGTGACCTTTCTAACCACAATGTCTGTACTCTCTATTATCACCAAAATTATGTTTCTATTAGGATCTGCAAATTTCCCTCTTTGGTTCTCCCTTTCTCAAGACTATCCTCCTCTATTTTGATGTGTATCATAACCTTGACCATGATCACCACCTTGGCCTCTACCATAACCTCTACCTCTACCATAAACAATATCATAATCATCAACTACCACACTGATACATCGAAGAGCTTTCACAATACTCTTGATCTTCAAGGCATAATCTTTAATGGACATATTCTCTCTTTTGACTTGGTTTGAGATGTAGCTTTCTAGCCTTTGTATTTACTTTGAACAACCTTGTCAAATTCTTCCATGCAATAGTCAAGGTTTCAAATTTCTACAAATAGCCCATCATGCTAGCTGTGGCATTGACTGACAACCAATACATGACTTTACTCTACGTTTGCTTCTAATCTTTGTTAGCCTTTAAGTATTCTGTAGTAGCACTTCATGCATGAACTTTAGGTGCTACTGCCATGTCTTCTTCAATGTAATTCCAAACACCTTTGTCCTTCAAGACATATGTCATCCTAAATTTCCATGTAGGACAATTATTATTATCAAGATTCTTGCAAACACTCTGGTTGAATTTGTTAGACATTTTGACAAAATAGAAAACCTTGCAAAAACCTGCAATGTGTAAGTAAGCTGATACTAGATGCACCATAACTAAACATGTAGCCTTTTTCATTGACTACACAATAATAACTATAATCTACAATTTTTATGCAAATGCCATTTATATCTACAACCCAAGAAACTCCTAAAACCTTACAAATTCAAAATTTGTAACATGTGCATTAGCAAATGACGCAGTCAAAATTACAATATGCCCTAAAATTGCCCTCGGGCAGGTCTAGAGCAAGGCCGAAATGACCTCAAATGCCAAAAATCATAACAAAGAAGCCCTGAAGGGTGGATGTATAGTATATACACTATTCTTCTTATTCACCAACTTTCACTGCAATCCAAGATTGCAACCCTGTCAATTGCAGGAGTCTCCTATGGCTATAACCTGAGGCAAATCAAGTAAGATGGAAGATGTTTTTATCAATTTCTTGCTTGCTTGCTTTCTACTCCAATACCTTTACCTTACCCTTCAATTAAGCTCCACATATTCATGGAACAATACCATGAAAATAGACAAGAGGGGAGAGAAGTGAAACACCCAAGAGCACACATACACACAAAAGCAATGAAGACTTGAGATCACATAAAGATAAAGCTGAAATCTTCTTTTTCTCACTAAAGAACTAAGTCTATAACATGATAAAAGACTAATATGAAAGTACACAATGTATGTACATATGGTCACTAAGTTTGAATCCACTATGAAAGAAGAGGTGGCACAATGAATGTGCCATAACCAAGAATGGACTACATGGGTGTAGTCCAACTATAGGATCACTGGCATATCCTCATGTCGGTCACCTAACACACAAGTGAATAATATCACACCATATCATCAAGGCATGTAGTAGATGCCAGCTTATGTAGATCTTGTCATCTCAATAAGGAAGACCACTAGATGCAAGGCATCCAAGTGATAGAAGACTGGGGTAATGGGCTAATGTACTTCAGAAATAGAATAAGAGCTATTTGAGTGGAGATGGATGCCTAGAAGATCTCACCAATTGATCTAGATGCCATTTTTACAATACGCAAAGGAGAATCACATAGCGAACACAACTACAACCCCTTGACCAAATACATTCCCTATCCAAAGGACAAGTGCAACTGGATCCATGTGGTGCTGGCAACCACTGACCTACAATTCTTCAATAACAAAGATCATTACACGAGGATTATTGAAAAAGCGAGTGTGTTCAACAAAGCTAGGAAAGTCGATACACCTAAGAATGATGACCTACCCATAGTGCCCTTGTGGATGATGATAAGAACCTCAAGCAAAAGGCAGATGCCTATGACATACCATGTTCCAATGAGCTAATTAGAATTGCATAGGACCCTTGAGTATTTGATAGGAAAAATACCTAAGAACCCTACAACCAATGTGAAAGCTCTCAAGGACTTGATGGAAGACTCAAAATGGAAATGGACTAGAGTGCATGACTTGAATCTCTTATACAACTAGCCTTTGCTCAAAGACAATGAGGATTTGAAATATGACGAGCAAGAAGAGGACAAGCCCTCTTAACAATAGAATTTTGATGACACATGCATAGAGAGTAACTCTAGAAGTGAAGTAAGTGATGAGGAAGTAGATACCATCGACTACAACACTAAGGGGCAAACAATTAAGTAGATAATTATGAACCCTAATCCCAAAGAGACTAATGTGTTCAAGATTGAAAAAGGAATCATCAGGTTGAATTCCAATCAATCCTAGTTCAGTTGAAACACATAGATGTGGCTGACTATAAACAAGCAAGATTGGCCCAACCTGAATCTACAATGTTATATGAAATAGAATTAGCATTGAAGCTCTGACCACCAAGGGAAACTCCCTCTTTCAGCAAGGGCGTGAGTTCAACTCAAAGTTTGACTTGAGCTCTGATATTGACCTTGAGATACCATGATCCTTTAAGACGATGCATTAAAGGGAACGTAAATGGCAAAAGAAACACCAGATCTACCAAAACGCTTCACAAAGTTTAAAAAAGACGATTGATTAGTGGTATTAGTGGGAACCAAAAGGAAAGGCCATGCCAATCAACCCATTGAGGGACTTGCCAAGGTCAAGGAAGTCAACCTAGCAAGGGGACGGGACAAGTCTTGACCTGTGTTCATAGCTGATGACCTAACTAAGGAGGAGGATATCAATCTCATTCATCTCTTAAAAGAATTCTCAAATGTATTCACATGGTCCGTGGAAGAGATGGAATACATTGATTCGAGTATAGTGACTCATAACATCCCTATGGTTCCCGATGCAGCACTAGTCCAAAGAAAGACCTTATCCCATGAATCGTAAGCATGCTCATGCAATAAAAGAAGAGATTGACAAGCTCTTGAGTGATGGGTTTAATTACGAGATTAAGGGCACAATTTGGATATCACCCATTGTTATTATATGCAAAAATAATGGAAAGATCTGAGTGTGCATTAACTATAAGAAAATCAATGCATCAATGAAGAGATACAACTATCTTTTGCCTTACATTGAGTACATGCTTGGGAGAGTGGTAGGGAAGGACCCCTATAGCTTCTTAGATGGATTTTTAGTGTATAATCAAGTACAACTCCACTTGGATGATAGGCACAAAATAGTATTCACTACATGATGGGGAGTGTTTATCTATATAGTCATGCCATTTGGGCTGACTAAAGCTCCTGCCACGTTCTAGCACCTCATGTGTGCAATCCTCAAAAAAGACATACTTAAGAAATGGTTAGAAGTATTTGTCAATGACTTGTGTGTTCATACCAATAGGGAGGAACACGTAATAAAATTCTACATTGTCTTTAAGCAATGTAGACAATATGGTCTCTTATTGAACCCCTTGAAGTGCTAGTTTTGGGTCAAACTACTATATTAGGGAATGTAGTAAGGAATGGGATTGCCATAGACTTCTCAAAAGATAAAGTGATCTTGGATCTCCTACCTCTAACCAACTACAAGCGAGTCATGTGTTGAAAACGAGGATATTATCAACGATTCATATTAAGCTATGCATTAATTACTAGAGCCCTATACAAACTGTTGATTGTATTCGAGTGAATAGAGGAATGTCAGCAAGCCTATAAGTAGCTTAAACTAGCTCTGACTTCAGCGCTCATTTTAATAGCTCCAAATTGATCCATCACCTTTTATATACACATTGATGCTTCAAAATTTACTGTGGGAGTAGTGTTGTGCCAACTTGGTGAGCATAAAATGGATTTTCTAGTGAGCTTTACAAGCAAGCAACTCATTGATGCTAAAATTAATTACTCGTCGACAAAATTGGAAGGGTTATCTATGGTTTTTTCACAGTGAAGAAGTATAGGCATTATCTTTTAGCAACACCCTTTACCTTCTTTGTAGATTTGCATGCATTGCTTTATCTTGTGAATAAGCCATGTGCTATAGGTTTCATTGCCAAATGGTTATTGCTTCTATTGGAGTTTGACTTCTCAATGACAATGCATAAAACAATACTGTATGGTTGATCACACGTCCCGCATACCCACTAGGGCTATAGCTAAGCAAGGCATCATGGATTATCTACTTGATGTTTGTCTTTTCAAGATCTCTAGCGAAGAGGAGCTTTACAATGGATACCTTAACTCTTATTGGGCAGATGATATAGTTTAGATTTTGGAAAAAGGGAACCCAGATTCTCCCATTGAGAAGGCTAGACTAAGGTGACTCATTCTGAAAGTTCAACCTTATCAATTGATTGTCGGTCACCTTTATCTGCTAGGATAGGATGACTTATTAAAAAGGTGCATCTTTGAAAATGAGATACATGATGTACTCACCAAGGCACATGGGAAAGTGAAAGAGGACACTTCAACATAGATACTATTGCATGCAATGTTCTTTCATCTCAATTGTGGTGGCCTACACTCTTCCATGATGCTACTAAGTTTGTCAAACATTGTGATACACACGAAAGTACCTATACAAAAGGACAAGATGAAGTTAACACTAGTGATAACATGCCAACTGTTTGAAAAATGGGTCATTGACTTCATTGGATTCATTAGCCCTACAACCCAATACTCATAAGCCAAATACATCATTGTAGCCACTAACTACCTTATGAAATGGGCCAAAGCAAGGGCAACTAGGAAAAATGATAAAAGATGGCTACCCCATTGAACTAGTGATTGACTAGAGCACGCACTTCATTAATGAAGTAATTGCCTATATGTTGTCCATGCTCCTAGTGACCCCTCAAAATAGTTGCCATATTATCCCTAGGCTAATGTTCAAGTTGAAGCAACAAATAAATTTCCAATGAGTATACAAATCACTTACACTATACTTCAAAGTTCACTCATAATTGCTTTACTCACATTCTAAATTTGAACCTCTTGCTTTACATATGTGCATTGAGGTGCTTCTTCCCTTGCATCACAAGGACCTATCTCTTGGATGCATCCATACTTACATTCTCAGAGTCAAGTCCTTACTTGCCATATCGTGATAGTTACATCACAAGGACCTATCTCATGGATGCATCCATACTTACATTCTCGCAGTCAAGTCCTTACTTGCCATATTGTCAACTTGACATGATTGTGATACTTTTAGGAATTCTTGCACACATGCATATTGTTTGAATAAAAGAAAGCTTGACTTTGCACATCTAACTCTTATACATTCAAAGTGTCTCAAGTGTCTTGAAGGCTCTATATTTTGGAATGAATTTGTTGGAAAAAGCATTTAAATGCCTTAGGAATTCACTAAGAAACTTGTCCAAAACCAAGGTCAAGTGGCCTAGGAGATACCTTGCCACATCATAAGGAACTTGCACACCTAGTACCTAGGCAACTTACATTAGGCTAACATCACCTAGGGACATTTAGGATCATAGTGCAAAACCACAACAATTGTTTGCACACCTTGGCATATAACACACAACACGTCCAAGGGGAAAATCATCCAAGCTACCACCAAGAGCTAAAGTCTAATCACTATAGCCCAATGAGAGAGAAGTTATTGACTAAGCTATCAAGAGTACCAAGTTGAATTCACATCATTCTAGAGATTCAGAAGAACAAAAACGCACACAAGAAGAGCATCATCTAGCTTTTCAGAACCTATAGTCAGTTGATGTGCCTCATAATGGACTAGACCATAGGTCTACAAGTCCTAAAATCTTTAAAGTCAAAAATAAAGAGAAACCTTCCTGTTGACAATCTGATTGAGCTAGCAACTCAAGAACCTAGGCCATAGCTAGCTGACCGGATGGGGATGGACACATTCACAAAGATTGACCTTTGATGCATTAAGTGTGGCATCACTCATATATATCATCATTATCCAACACACAAGGCATCCAATAGTACCCTTATATGTAGTCCACAAAGCTTAACACCCAAAAGGTTAAAGCCACCAACACTGACCTAAAAGATGAAGAGCTAATACCTCCCATATAACTTAGGGTCAAACTAATTGCCAAGTGAGAGTTCATCATTGATGCTCTCATTGACAAAGGTTCCACTTACAACATCATGACTTATGATGTATGGATTGTGATTGGTTAACCTGAACTAGTCCTAAGAAATGCAATCATCAAGCCTTATGGAGAATCATCTTATTCCCTCCTGGGACAATGCAAAATTCTTCAGACTATAGAGATTGAGAGCCTACCCATTGTTTTCTATGTGCTTCCAAATCGAGAAGACATGGGCATTCCTAGTTGGAAGACCTTTCAAGCATGGAACCAAGTGCGATGTGGTCTATCTGGCACATCACATACAATTAAGCTTACCAAATGTCCAAATTGTCACTACTTTCATCAAAGGGAACGTTGTCTCTTCTTCAAAGACAAGCAAGCAACCTATCTTAGAGTCAAACCACACACCTAAGGTAGAATGCCAAAGAGTTCTAAAGGAACTCCTCAAGTCACAAGTGGACCAAAGAGAACCACTTAGTAGGAATCTTCCTGGAATCAAAGGAAAGACCAAAGCTATTGGGAATACTACCACAACTTCTCAAGTTTATGAAAATAGAAATTCATCTAGAAGGAATAAAATATCCAAGTCATATGATCAAAAGTGTCAATGAAAAGGCAGCATAAAGCCATGATGGGTTCCCAAAACATTGCCATGTATACTCAAGGGTATTATGTGGGAAATTGTTGGATTTGGTTGCCAAAACAACCTACAAGGCCACCTCCACAGACCATTGCCCAAGGTCCATCAAAATCTAAGAGAAACGGAAAGAAACCTAAATGTAGCTCTCGGTCAACGATGAAGATACTTACTAAGACACAAATTGACAAGCTAGTGACCAAGCAGCTAGTTCTTGAGATGCCCATATCCATAGTTTTGGAAGTGCAACAGCCTAAAGAAATTGCTAATCCATAAGAGGAACTTGCAATGACTGAGAAATCACTGAGTCAAAAAGAGGACACAAAGTAGTCACTACCTAGTTATGCTGCTCATGCTAAAATAGAAAGTCCAAGGAAGATAAATATAGATCCCTCCAATGTTGACAAGTGCCAATTCACGAAAGTGGCTAGTCCTTTAAAAAAACTAATGTCTCCCAACAACCAAGAACCTTTGTCACCCAAGCCAAAACAAAACAGCCTAGTGCAACTACTTGCTACACTAAAATAGATCCATAAGGGATAGCTGCAAAAACATTATAGGATCAAAAACCTCCCTTTGAGAATGTTGTCAATAACAAATTTGGAAATTTGAAGACCAAGCCTACCTCTCATGAGCCCGAGGATCCTAGTGTTCCATCATCTTTGACAGATATGATTGACAAATCCAATACCTCAAAAGTTATTGCTTCCAATTCTTAGGTGGAACATATGTAGTCCCAATCCTTGGCTACAACTAGACCTATCATTTCAAATAAGGAACAAACGTCTACTACTTCAATCTCACAATAGAATACCAGCTCTAGCTTAATGAGCACAATGAATCCCATGATTCACAAATTGTGTTCTTCTCAACAAGAAGCTTCGATGCATTTAAAGCCAGTTAAGAGATCTGTCATGGAGGCTTTAGAAAATACGGGCCAATAAAATCATCAATCCAAGGTTATATGTTCCAGGGAACTAGATGAAACACTATTGACTTCACTCACTCGTGCATATATTCATGTTGAATGCCACATATTCATGCTAACATTGGCATTCAAATTGCTAATAATTAGAAGCTCTTAGAACTACCTCTAACATGGTCAAAGAAATCAAAAATTTGTTCGCGTTATCCAATGGTCATGGGAGAATTCATGAAGAAAATGACCAAAGCAAAGTAAGAGAACCATCGCATGATTCTTATGTTCCACCTTGAGCAAGACATGGCAAGTGAGGAAGACATTGTAGCATTAGCCAAGAAAGCAGAAGGACAAAGTGAGTTTGAAAGAAAATGGTATTCTACTCGAGGTTTCATTGTAAGGTATGGCAACCACCTAATGACTATTGTTGAGCAAAGGAAGGTATCATGGACTTCCATGCATGATCCAACATATATATAGCACCTACATCTCTAAGAGTGCTTGTGACTCCTTTCATTAGATCCCTTATGTGGAAAACTCCTTTCAAAGGAAGAGCTACACATTGCAAGCCGATTGGAATAAAGAAACATAATGATTGATGTCATTAGATATATATTCTACTTCACACATGACCCATAATTTCTTGATGGCCATGCTTCATTACAATACAATCCCACTTTCTTTGACTAGTTTATCTCAAGGCCGAATGACACAACACATCATCTTTCCTTTACTTCTAATACCACATAGAATGACTCTTCATCCCATGACGTGAAGCAAAGTTATGTACATAAAACTTCTACTAACATTAACATAGTGGCTAAAAGGAGTGTTCTTGAAATTCTAAACCCTAATGTTGTAGCTATTAACATCCCTACTAACCCACAACACCAAATCAACCAAGTTGAGCTAGCTAAATCCCAAGATTCTCCAAATGAGGCTGCTCTAACTAGGCTCCATATTAGCCCTACTAAACCTAGCTCTCCTTCTGGTCTCTAGTCTTTGCTTGTTTGTCGAGCACTCAACATCATGGCTATTCATTTGGCCATGAAATTGAATTCTCTAAGACAAAATGGCTACTCCAATTTGATGCTATAATGCCAAGCTATTTGCAATTATCAATTTAGGCCTTGTTGATGATGAGACAATAAAAGTTGCTTCCAAATGGCATCCCATACCTCTACCACAAAAGCCTCTTAGTTCAATATGAATATGCTAAAATCCTTCCTCATAAGCAATTGCAATCATATTGACATATTTCTCAAGTCCAAAATAGTCAGCACTTGATGACCTTGAGCAAAATTTCAATTCCTCAAGTCCACTCTTGGAAAAATGATTTTCTCATTGACTTGAGATTGCTTGCGATGGCAATTGTCTCATGACAACAACTAAGCAATGTCATATAGTCAGTATGCTTCAATATGATCCAACCTACTATGAGACTACTTACTTGTGTTTTATCATCTTTGCTTGGCATCTAGACTTGCCACAAAAATTAAAATACCAACCATTTCTTGATAACATTTTGACTGAAGAGAAGTTGCACATTGCTAGTCACTTTGAAGGACCATTCTTACTTGATGATCTGATTATTTATATTTGTGGACTAGCTACAAAACCAACTAACTTAGATGCTTTTGTTGAGTTGGAGTACAATCCAAATTTCTATTACTAGTGGATCCCAAAAAATTACATTATACTGACCCTTGTATATAACTAACCTTTGTTCCTTGTATGTATTTTTCTTTTGTTGCACTAAGACAAGAGCCAAAGATCCTCTAACTTTTAAAACTATGCTATATCTTCTGTTGGGGCAAGATCAAGGTATAAGACCACAACTTTTTCTCATGATACAAAGGTGAAATTCAAAAAAAATTAATTATTATATATTTTAACTTTGCATCTACTACATATGGTACTTTTATATTTTCACCAAGTGAATGCAAGAAAACCATAGGTGGCAAAGTAAAGCCCTGCACATTCAAGACTTAATAAAAACATCATGGATAATATAAGATGTTTACAACATCAAGGCTATAGCCTCATGAAGAGACCATCATTGGCAATGGCAGCTTCCTTGAATATCCTAACCTATAGAAACATCAACAATAATAAGATCCTTTTGGAGCCTCCATGATAAAAGAAAGAAAATAGAGAACCATCATCAATGGTGTCCCAATTTCTTCAGCAACAACATACCTTGACTTCAACTTTCAATGGTCATCTACTTCTACAAGAAGAGTTGCAAGTCAAAGTGCAAGTGCCGGTTACTATTTTTTGAAAGGATTATAATTTTGTGAAGCTTTAGTGTTATTATTTTGGGCACCTGTGTATTATTGTTGTACTCATGGACAATAGATTATCGTGGATGTGTTAGTTTGTGAGAGTTGGACTCACTCTCATGCACATTGTATTTATGTATTTATCACCCATAATTGTATTTGTCACACCCACAAGTGTTGTATGGGTTGCACACATGTATTTATGATTAAAATAGTGTAGGCTTGGTCTATTTAGACTAAGATATAAGCATGCAATGAGGATTGGCCAACCTAGATCCCACAAAGTAAGCAAGATGCCCAAAAGAGGATGCAAACCCTAATTCATAGTGGTGGAAACCCTCAAATGCAAAAGAGGGCCTAACCCTAAAACGGTGCACCATCCTAGACAGGTGGCCTAACCCTAAACCCACTTTGTGTCTATATAAGAGTGGGAGATCTTAGTTGTATTTACCCTTTTGGTGCATCCATGTTGTGGAAGCTCTATTAGTGCATAGTTCTTCATCTGTAACATTTATTCCTCCATCCTAACTACTTCTTCATTGATTATTTCCAACATTCTACTTGTTTGATGCAAGCTAAAGCATGCTACCTATGCCATGAGTGCCATGGGACTAGCACTCTGTAAAAGGGGGCCTAATGCTAATAGTATTTTGTGAAGACTAAGGTCAAAGAAGGTCAAAGTAAAGTCAAAGTGCAAGTGTCAACTACTATTTTTTGGAATGATTATAATTTTGTGGAGCTTCATTGTATTATTTTGGGAGCTTGTATATTATTATTATACTCATGGATGCTAGATTATAGCAGATCTATTAAGATTATAATCTTCTCTATATTATAGGCTTGTGCCACATATATATGTGGTAGTAATTCTTTGGTAGACTACATGGATATATTATTTTGTGAGAGTCGAGCTCACTCAATTACACATTATATTTATCACCTGTAGTTGTATTTGTCACTACCATAAGTATCGTATGGATTTTGCACATGTATTTGTGATTATATTAGCATAAGCTTGGTCTATTTAGACTAAGGGACAAGCATTCTATGAGGATTGACCAGTCTAGATCCCACAAAGGAGGTAGGACACCCAAAAGAGGGTGCAAATCCTAATTCATGGTAAAATGCAAAAGGGGTGCAAACTCTAATCGCAAGGGTGCAAACCCTAACCCTAAAACGATGTGCCATACTAGAGAGATGACATAAATCTAACCCTATTTTGTATCTATATAAGGGTGGGAGGTCTCAGTTATATTTACCCTTTTGGTGCATCCATGCTACAAAAGCTCTATCAGTGCAACTATTGAAGCTTTCTATTCTATAATCTTGCCTCCATTGTTGAGAGTGATGAGAGAGAGTGAGTGAAAGGTGTATTGGGCAAGTGACTAAGGGAAGGTGAATCTCTTCATTGTCTTCTTTCTCTTATTCTTCTTCTCTACTAGCTTCTCGACTCATTAGTATGCTCGGTGATGGATGCAAAGGAGCGACAACATTGGAACGTATTGATCGTGGTGGCCATGGAACCATCTTCAAGCCTTCAAGCTTCTGGACTATAATGCAAGAAGATAAGTTGGTGAGTTGATGCTAGTATTATGTTGTTGCTTTCTTGGAATAGAGAGGAGGATTCTTGGTTAGTTAAGTGCAAAGTGTTGAGAAACAAGGTGAGAGATTATTGCCAAACTTGAGTTGTAGCTTCTAAAATAATAGAAGCTCATCCAAATTATTGACTATTGGTGCATTTGGCTCAACAAACCTAATAGCAACCTTCTAGGCTTATCAAACTACCTGCAAAATGACTAATGGATAAACACCATGCAAGCTAACCTATGGAATGGAAGTGATCTTGTTGGTTGAGTTCTTTGTTCTAACCCTAGGGATAGCTATGCAAGAAAGATGGGATGGCAAGCAAACATGGATTGGCCACCTAGTAAAGTTGGGACACCTATATTTGAAACTCAACTCATTGCCACATAAGCACTCATTTATGAGAAAGCAAGAAGAAAGACCTAGTTTGACAAGCATGTCAAACAATGCAATTTTGAAAAAGGTGACCTCATGGTGTTGCTTTATTCAAATTAAGGCCAGAAATAGAAGACGAAGCTCAAAGGACTTGGACCCTTCCAAGTCCATTAGATCATTGAGGCCAAGATTGTGAAGCTCAAAACTTTAGATGGCAAGGGCACATGATTCTTCAACGAAAGTCGCATTAAGAAATACCACCTACTAGTGCATCCATTACACGGGGCCCCTATGCTATTACTGCCTATAAATATTGAAGCACTCTCCATCACTAAGATTGACTCTAAGGATGAGGAACCCATAGCATCAGCCTATTTGAGGCTGACAATCACCATTGAGAGAAACTATGTTCTTGTTTCACTAATTGATGAAGGAGCTAACAACAACATACTTACCTACGATGATTGGACCAAAATTGGATAGCCCTAGTTGATCCCTACAACTGCAAAAGTCAATCCATATGCGAGAAAACCCTATGCATTACTGCGAAAATACAAAGTCATGGTTTCTATCAAGACTAAGAACATCCTGATCATTTTTTACATGCTACCAAATGATAAGGGGGTAGGAAAAAAAAGGTTATTTGGACAAGCCTTCAAAAAACAAACTTAATGCAATGTTGACCATGTGACCCAGTGCATCCACCTTGCCCTAGCAAATGTTAGGATCATGACAGCTTTTTGAAAGGGTACTCATGCTTCTACAATGCCTACAACACCATTGATGTCCAAAACTTTGCAACAACTCTAGTGGGGGGATAAAGAACTACTAATTGACCTAAAACAAGCTTAGAAGAGTTATAAGGAACTAGCGAGTAAGTTCACCACAACTAATCAACAACAAACCAAATGGGTCCCTAATATAAGGGCAAGTCTAATCCTTTCAAAGCTTTGTCTATAGAGAGACCTAGTCCTTTCACCTCTTATTGTAAGCCAAACAAAAGAGTTATTGTTATTGTAGGTGAGCACATGCAAAGCCATAATGGCTCCCCAAAGCCCTACTATGAGCACATATGTACTATGAGGGTAATCTTTAGATTTGACTTCTCAAATGCCCAACAACACTCACTACCAAGTCCACAACACTCATGGGTAAGACATGCCCATTGCAGAGGCCACACCAACACCATCTACAAAAGCCAAGAGGGCAAACCAACTCACTCTAATGCCACTACTTAATCCATTGTTCAACTCATTATTACACTCTCCTCTAGCAAAACTCAACATGGCACACCAACTAGTTAGGGACACCATCTAAATGTGCTTCAATGTTGTCACCATCAAGCACCAGAGTGTCTCACAATCTTCAACTACCACCACCTATTGTGCCAATACCTATAGCCTCTACAATGATCTCCACTCAAGCTACTCAAGAAGTTGTCAAGAATCAAATTGAGAAGTTAATTTCTTCTCAAACCACAACAAATTTGCATGTCATCTCTAATTCAAATCTACTTCCGACCCATGACCACTCTCTAACTAGAGTTACCATCATGGAGAACTCAGAGCCATTTGTGATGTTGAATGGCATCCACACAAATCCTCCAATGAGGTCAAATAAAAGTATGTCACATGTATATTCACCCTAAACCAAAACCACCTTCAAAATTGATAGCCGCATACTTTTAACCCTCCATAATAGAGATCACTGCAAATATGGCTGCCAACACGAGTGGAAATATATCAACAACATCCACTCTCTTGACAATACTTTCACCCTCTTTGCTTGCAGCTATGACTAGCTAAACCTAAGTTTGTTAGATATGAAGATGTTGTGGCGGTAGTTAGAAGCCTTCCTTGCTCTTGGGAATAATATGGATTCATCTTCACCAACCATGCTTCTATCATTGAAGAGGTAATTACCACACAAGTAAGCAAAGAGAAATCTATTGACAATCACTTTATTACCTCCTTCAAGTGTAGCCACATAGAAGCCATAAGGCAATACATAACCTAGCCAAATCTAAACACACATTTCTACAAAAGTATTTCACTATTTGAGTATAATGGGGATGATTCAATTGTCAGATAAAGACAAATGCTAAACAACATCGAGCCATCAAAACAGCTAAGTATGATCCTACTTACACTGCTTCAACATCCTTCCGCATGTTAGCCATCACATGGAAGACACCATTAGAAAACCATGTTGTACTACATCCGTATTTGGATAAAGTGCTTTGCGAGGAGGAACTTCACATTGCTAGCCTCCTACACACATGAGATTTCCTCATGCATGTACTCACATACATCATGCATATGGGCAACAAACCAAGTAACATGGACCATTATGCTACCATGGAACACAATCTTAACTTTTATGATTGGCTTCAACAAAAATATCCTACATCATCCACATAGTCTAAATTTAGTTGCACACATGTATCGCTACTTTGAAATGCACACTTTTCCTTTTGTTTTATTCATTTCTCTTACTCATTATTTAATGCACATTCTTGAGCCATGCAACATCATATCTCCCAAATCCCCTCCCCTACAAGCTAAGAAGCATTGCACATTTTTCAGGAAGGGAAGGGGTCGATAAAAGTCATTTTCTTTCAAGTATTAAGTAATAAGGTATTTTTGGATGAATGAAACGTGTGAGCTTATGCATTCTTAACTTGCTCTCTCATCACACATGTCTTCTTTTTTCTTCAAGATATATTAGAAAATGGGATGAATCAATTGTCAAGAATCGCGTGGTGGGGGGACTTGCTCAAGATGCTGCACTAAACACACACAGAATGCACAAGGAGAAGCTCACTCAAGAGACAAGAAGAGAGATGGAGGCCAAAACGTTTTCTTGTTGGTTTCTTCTTCTTCTTCCACACTCTTTACAATGTACACAAAGTATAGATAAGATACAACATAAAGGAAAGTGGCCTACCAGGTCAAACAATGCATAACCGACTATACTAGTCGACTGGCGCTATAACTATGCCAGCTGTAAATAGGTGTAACAACCTGAATATAATAAGTAATGAGTCAGTGGCCATGTGTGAGTCATAATGACCACTGACGTGCTAAGTGTAGATGTGTGGACCCATCTAACCGGGCAGTCCATCATCAATGTCTGCATGTGTTGAGCTTGTCATCTCAATACTCCCCCTCAAGCTCAACTGCATCTCTACGACTCCAAGTAAGCTTCAAAACTTTTGAAGCTTCTCTATACCGAATG
The DNA here is from genome assembly GCF_053477565.2 of Lygodium microphyllum. Classification (NCBI taxonomy): domain Eukaryota; kingdom Viridiplantae; phylum Streptophyta; class Polypodiopsida; order Schizaeales; family Lygodiaceae; genus Lygodium; species Lygodium microphyllum. Next base: position 18,332,618 of record NC_141146.1, on the reverse strand, counting down.
CCTTCATGAAGATGTCAGCTATCTAATCCTGTGTGCTGACATACACCAAGTCAATCTCACCTACTAGTACCTTCTCTCTCACAAAGTGGTAGTGTACCTCAATATGTTTTGTCCTGGCATGGAACACAGGGTTCCTAGCCAACTGTATACTACTCATGTTGTCACAATAAATGACAACTGGACCTTCCACCTGCACATCCAAATCAGCCATTAACTTTTGTAGCCATACTACCTCACATGCTGCAACAACAGCACCTCTATACTCAGCCTCTGTACTCGACAAAGCAACTATAGATTGCTTTTTGCTGCTCCAAGCAACTGTTGCACTACCAAGAGAGAACATGTATCCGCTGGTAGATCTTCTATCAGACATATTACCAGCCCAATCCGCATCTGTGTATCCAAACACCTGTACATCTGTACCTGCCTCATAGAAAAGTCCATAATGTAATGTGGACTTCACATATCTCAATATGCGTCTGGCTGCATCCAAATGTGGCTTTCTAGGTACTTGCATAAACTGACTCACAAGACCAACAACGTAGCTCAAGTCTGGCCTTGTAATGGTCATGTAGATCAAACTCCCCACTATCCTCCTGAACATAGTAGGGTCTTCTATCTCATCCCCAACATCAACAATCAGCTTTACATTCTGCTCCAACGGGACTGAAAGTGGTTTGCATGCTGTCATACCATACTTGGACAACATATCCAAGCCATACTGTCTTTGGGACAGCCATATACCATCATCACATCCTATCACCTCAATGCCAAGGAAGTACCTTAGCTCACCTAAATCCTTCATCTCAAACTTCTTCTTCAAAGAGTCCTTGACTTCAGCAATCCCACTATCACTATCACCTATAATAATCAAGTCATCCACATAGATGACTATGATGACCAAACCTACATCTCCCTTTCTCACATAAAGTGAGTGATCAGCATCAGAAACATAAAAGCCAATATTGACAAGATACTCTCTGATCTTGTTAGACCATGCTCTAGGTGCTTGCTTGAGGCCATAGAGTGCCTTCTTCAACCTGCACACATACGTGGGATGCTCTAAATCTTCATAACCTACTAGCTGATCCATATACACTTCTTCCTGCAAATCACCATGCAAGAAGGCATTCTTCACATCCATTTACTACAACCTCCCTGGTGCCAAAGCAATCACACATCTAACAGTTGCCATCCTAGCAACTGGACTGAAGGTTTCATCATAATCTATGCCATATGTCTGGGCATAGCCTTTTGCAACCAGTCTAGCTTTGTACTTACTATAGAACCATCTATATTGTGCTTAATCTTATAAAGCCACTTACATCCAATAGCTTTCTTGCCCTTTGGAAATGATACTAGATCCCAAGTCTTATTGGCCTCTTATGCAGCCATCTCCTCATCCATTGCTGCATCCCAATGACCATGACCAACAGCCCCCTCAAAACATGTGGGCTCAACATCCTCAACTAGTTTCACCATATAGGCATAATGGTGAGCTACATAACCTTCAAAACCAAATCTTTTAACAGGGTATCTGACCCTGCTAGATCTGCGTACCACCAGATCACTCAATGGAGCCTTTACATTATTATGAGGTCTCTGTACACCCGGTGTCTTGACAGAAGGAATACCAAGCTCATCATCTAAGCTCTCTGGGCCACTGGAGTCTCCATCAAGAACTACATCAATGCCATCTGACACTTTATTCTTTCCTTTGTCTTTACTTGTAGTGCTACTAGATGCACCTGAAGACGTAGAGGTACTCCTTAGTCTCCCAGACCAAGGACTACCAAATGATGTCTCTGGTCCACTAAGAGTCCGTGATTCTTGCTTTTCAACCTGCACATGAGTGTCATGATCATCATCATCATCCAATGCATCACCACTAGATGCATACCAACTGCTCATTTCATCAAAGATGACATCCCTGCTCACTCTGAACTTACATGTGACAAGGTTATAACAGCGATACCCTTTCTGCTCTAAAGAGTATCCAATAAAGACACACTTTTCAGCCTTTGGATCTAGTTTCTTCTGCAACTCATCTGGCACATGAAAATACGCAATGCAGCCAAACACTTTCAAGTGTGATACATCATGCTTCTTGCCAGTAAATCATTCTTCAGGAATCATACCATGAACTGCAGCTGTGAGAGTTCTGTTCATAATATAAACAGCAATATGAACAGCCTCAGACAAAAAATGCTTAGGCATATTCTTTTCAGCCATCAAGGCGCGTGCAACTTCTGCAATATGCATGTTTTTCCTTTCTGCAACCCCATTTTGCTATGGGGTATATCTGCATGTGAACTGTCTCTTTATCCCATGAGACCTCAGAAAATCGCTGAACTCATTCGAGAGGTACTCTCCCCCTCCATCTGACCTCAAGCACTTTACTTTCAAGCATGTTTCTCTTTCAACTTTGCAGCCTTGAAAGTTCTAAAGTGCTCAAACGCTTCACTCTTTTCCTTCATAAAATATACCCACAGCTTTCTAGAACAATCATCAATGAATGTGACAAAGTATGAACTGCCTCCAAGAGATACATTTTGTGTAGGCCCCCAAATGTCTATATGCACAACATCAAGGATATTTCTGCTTACATCTCTGTCATGTGAAAAAGGTTGTCTTGCCTACTTACCAAACTAACATGCTTCGCATACCTTATGAAATTCTGCAACTCTAAATGTAGGCAAACCTGTAACCAACCCTTTGGACTGCATTAATTTCAGTCTTTGTACATTTGCATGTCCAATGCGTTTGTGCCAAATTTCAATGTCTGCAACAACACCTTTTCCTTTAGCATACATAGCAGCATTCATAGTAGGAATTCCAGCATCCAGAGTAAACATACGTCCAACTCTACTTCCCTTTGCTACCAACCTGCACTTGCCATTGAAGTCTTCTACAAAGCAACCCTTTGCATTAAATCTGACTTGCAGCCCTTGCTCTACCATGTGACATTGACACCAAGTTCTTTGTAATAGATAGCACATGTAATACATCTGAAAGACTCTTTGTCTTACCATCATGCAAGGACAAGGGAACTTTTCCAATATGTGAAATTGGGTGGCATGAATCATCACCCGTCTACACATAACCTACATTTTGCAAATCCTACATCTCTCCAAACCATTCTGCATGGCTGGTCATATGATTGGATGCACTTGAATCAACATACGAAACATCATCATGTATTCCCTTTCCTATAACAGCATTCAGTATATGCTGCATAACAAACAGACGTTCATTTTTGTCTTCATTCTGTCGTGAAGATGATGCATAGTTTCCTTGCTGCAACTTACCACTACGAATATCATCTTTCTTAGAATAACATTGGGCTGCAATATGTCCTGTTTTACCACAGTAGTGACACACAATACCAGAGTTGTTAGAGCCTCTGTTCTGCCATCCACCTCTTCCTCTAAAGCTCCCCCTACCTCTAAAGTTACCACGACCTCCTGAAACCTGCATATCACCAAATTGCTAATTTAATATGTTTTGCTGGTTGTCACTACCACGTCCTGTACCACGGCCCCTTGAAGAGAACCTGCCACGTCCCCTTCCTGAACTGGAGTAGAAAGCTTGAACCTGTTCACAACTTCTTTCAGATGTCTCACTCTGCATGTTGATCTCTTCAATGATCATAAGGGAGACCAACTCATCAAAATCTAGAAATGGCTTTCTGACATATACGGAAGTTACAAAAGACTTCCAAGCCTTTTTATTGTTAAGTCTACCCAAGGTAGACGACACCAAATCATCATCATCGGGCATTGCATCAATCGCTACCAATGCATCTGCAATGCTCCTTACCTTCCGTGCATACTCATTGATAGACATCTTCCCTTTCTTCAATGTATTCAACTCTTGCTTGAGTTGAATCTTTTGTGCCTTTGTATTTATGGAAAACATACTTTCAAGTATGGTCCAAGCTGCATATGAATTCTCTGCATTTCTAATATGTCCCAGCATATTATTGTCAATTACCGCAGACAGCCAATACATGACCTTCTTGTCTTTTGCATTCCATTCCTTTCGTGCCTTTGTCTCTTCTGTAGTTGGAGGATCACTCACCTCCGGCTCCTTTTCTTCACCTGAAACAAACTCGTAGAGGCCTTTTCCAATAAGGAAGTTCGTGACATAGAACATCCATAAAGGGTAGTTGTTCTTGTCGAGCTTCTCAATGATGGGGCTTCCACTGTTCTCTGCCATTATCACAAAACTAATACCAAATAGCAAGCAAATCTTCTGCAACCCTCGACCTGTAGTGCACAGCAATACACCAGATAGCCTTTTTCACTGTCTGCTCAACAATACATGCAATCTGCAACCTGTTTGCAGATATGCCTTATGTTTGCTTCCTGCAAACACCTCAAGAATTAAGATTCGCAATATGTAACTTGCGCACCACTTTCGGTCAAAACAGTCGAAATCACAGTGTATCCTGAAACTGTTGTCCCCAACCTTGCGGCTCTAAAACGGGGCCTGAAACGGCCTCAGATGCCCAAAATAACTGTGGGAAAAGCCCTAAAGGGCTAACCTGTAGAATACAAAACGCTCTTCACGCACACCAAATCTCACTGCAATCTGAGATTTTTGCTCTGCCTTACTTCCGATGCCTCCACGGGCACTATCCAAGAGAAAGAGTGGAAGGATGGGAGAGCTTCTTACCCATGGCTTGCTTGCTCGAACCTTGCTTCTTCTCCTTCACTTTAGCCTTTGAAATCAGCCTCTCTCAGTGGAACGGCTCTGATACCATGTCAAGAATTGCATGGTAGGGGGACTTGCTCAAGATGCTACGCCGAATACACACAGAATGCACAAGGAGAAGCTCACTCAAGAGACAAAAAGAGAGATGGAGGCCAAAACGTTTTCTTGCTGGTTTCTTCTTCTTCTTCCATACTCTTTACAATGTACACAAAGTATAGATAAGATAAAACATAAAGGAAAGTGGCCTACTAGGTCAAACAATGCATAACCGACTACACTGGTCGACTGGGTGCTATAACTATTCCAGCTGTAAATAGATGTAACAACCTGAATATAATAAGTAATGAGTTAGTGGCCATGTGTGAGTCATAATGACTACCGACGTGCTAAGTGTAGACGTGTGGACCCATCTAACTAGGCGGTCCATCATCAATGTCCGCATGTGTTGAGCTTGTCATCTCAACATCAATGAGAAGGTTGTCCTCATGAAAGATATGAGAAGCTATAGATCCCTTTCATTGAAGCAAAGCTAACAAGGTACAACATCAACACAAATATTCCAAGGAATGGGAATCTAAGGTACATGCAAATCCAAAACCTTAGACATGTGGTAGATGAGGAATAGAAAGACTAGGAACTAGTGGAGATGTGTTTCTTGGCCAAATATGTGGAAAAATTTAGAGGTCAGGTAAACCATTCCAAATGCATTGAATTCCTAACTAACTATGATGCAGGCAAGAGGATCAGGACAATCACTCTAAAAATAAGAGAGGGCCTATAGAAAGTGGAAGTTTCTCTTTCAGCAAAGCATAGGGCCTTAGACTTACCGAAGTGGCCATAAAGAGAAACTTGGAAGAAAATAGATGATGTGGCAAAGTTCAAGTTCACGAAGTAGGAAATGGGTAATGACGGAATCAAGTTGGAGGTAATCCTTGACCTAGACCTGAGATTCTTGACACACATATTGTTCTCTAGCACCCAACACAACTCATCAATGAATGATATCCACATTTTAAAAATAATAATTTTGGTTATAAGACACCTAAAAAACATGGATCTGAATGCCTACATAAGAAGAACGATACATTTAGTGGCCAAAAAACATGGATCTGAATGCCTGTATAAGAAGAATGATACATTTAGTGGCCAAGATACTCAATGATGTAGATGAGTTTGAGGAGGTCATTGTGGGGAGTAGGAAACCTACAATGGAAAAGGCTACATGTAAATTTTCCATGGTTGCATTTGGGGGTGTACTAACTACCATCATATAAGAAGCATTAAATGACCGAACATAACCAACTAGTTGGTATTAGGTACCTAGGAAGACACTGCAATGTCCTTAGTACAGGAGGTAACTTCAAAAGAAAGGACAATGGGCAAGACAAGGTCCACTACACATGAAAGATAGGGACATATGTAGGAAGAAGAGTGCCCATAGACAATGCAAACCAGACTCAAAGGGAAGGAAAGACTGAAGAGGAGTGAAGGAAAAGGGCAAAAGAAGCATAGCAAGCCAAGCTAGAGGCCATTCAAAAGCAGAAAGTGAAAAAGGCAAAATCAAGAGAAGATGCATAAAATGATGACCAAGAGAAGAGCAAGGATAAAGAATCCACCAAAGGAGGAAAGAAGAAAATAGGTGGGAAGGAAAAAACACCATAAGTAGAGAAGGATGCCTTGGAAACAGCCCTAGAGGAGTCCTAAAAAATAGAGGTAGAGTGCGAAGCTAAGCCATAGTAGGAAAAAGAGGAGTTGAAAAGCAAGGAGAGGGAAGACTATTATCAAGCTGTAAAGAATTTAGTAGAGGAGACTAGAAGGAGAAGAAGTATAAATATCAAAGTTCCACCCAACCCACACTAGCCTAGAGTAGAATGGAGTAAAAGCATAGATAAAGTCAACAAGATCACAAGCGGGGAATAGCCTCAAACCACTGAAGGCAAAGGGAAAGGAACATGCCCAACCTTTACCATCGTTACCCCAACTAGGCCAATTGGCAGAAAGAGCCACCTTACTACCAAACCCACCACTCCTAAGACCACCCCCTACAAGTGAAGGAGGTAGCTAAGTGACCTTGGTAGCACATCTACTCATTAGTCTCCAAAAGTAAGTCAAAGGGACCAATGATTATAGGATCAAAGAGATTGGATATACAAGAGGCAGAATTAGAAAGAAGAGGAGAGAAGGTTTCGAGAACAGAGGGAACATCCTCTCATGTATCCCTCATCATGGCCTAGGAAAGTTTTTTATGACTTGCTTATGACCCTAGAGGAACAAAGAGACCAAAAGGAGAAAGAAACAAAGCAAGCAGTGCTCACACTAGAGAAGGAGAAGGAAGCCTATGTCACCTATAATGGTAGTACACAAGAGATGTCTATGCCCTAAAAATGATAATAACAACACTGGTAAGGAATGGGGTAGAAAGTGACAAGTATGAGGAAGTGTTGCAATAGTATGAGTAGGAGAAAGAGAACATGGAAGAATGGGAGATATGATATAAGGAATCCATTACCATCATACCCCAATTAGAAGACATGCTAAAACAATAGACGCACTAGATAAGTCAAGTGTAATGAGACGAAGAGGAAACTGTACACATGAAGGATAGGTTGCTCACATTGCTAAAGCAATGGGAAGAAGGCACTAAGAGCCAGTAGTGCCTTGAGTAGAAGGTGGAGGAGCTAACCAAGGAAAAGGAGGAGCTCCAACAAAGAAAAAAGGAAGCTTTGACCAAGTGGCAAGATAGGGGGCTGGAGCAAGCCAAGAAAAAGATCAAGCAACTAGAGGAGAGAAATATAGGACCAATGCATGAGCTTGCTTGTAGGCTTGAAAAAAAAGACATGAAAAGGAAGTGGCTAGGGATAGAGGTGACACGACGAAGAAAATAATGAAGATTCAACAAAGTTGTGTTTGAAATCATAGAGCCAACTTAGGAAAATACTATCAAAGGCCTTAAGATAAAATTGCAAATGGCTAGAGAGGCACTTCAAAGAACCCTATGACCACTAGCATAGCCTCGTCAATATGAGCCCATATGAAATGAAGTGGCACCCCAACTTAAGGAAGAGTGGCTTATTGAGAAATAGCTAACAAGATTGGGCTTCATAATTCCAACACATGCATTGTCATCACCCCCACAATTGACATTGTGGATTGGGATGTGGCAAGAGAACCAGAACTCCATCTTCAATAGGCAACCACTAAGTAATCTCCAGACCAATCCACCTCTTCAAATGCCCCTAAGGATCCAAAAAAAAAAGTGGTTGGAAAAAGTTGGGCTCCAATTTAAGGCACCACCTTAGTAGACCCTAGATGTACTATCTTGAAAGAGCTTAAAGTGGTCATCATTTGATGGGAAGAGGAAATTAGAGAGCCACTGGACGCACAAATGACTTTCACCTTTACCATGACCCAAAAGCTAAAATTAATACTTCTAATTAGCATCATGAACCAAGTAATTGAGGTGGGTGAGGTGTTGGAAAGGCAGTGGATTGAAATAGAAAATCAACCAACTTGAAGGAAGTCCAAGAAGGTGTGAGGGTTCAAAGATCAACCAAGAAGGTGTGAGGGTTCAAAGATCAACCAACTTGAAGGAAGTCCATCCTTCAAAGAAGTAAGGAAGCTTGGCTAGCCTTTTACAGATCTCTTTCTACTAAGAGAGGAAACCCTACCTATTTGCGCTACCTACAAAGGCATGGAGTGGACTTCAACCTTGACCTCCATGGTGTATAACAATTTTCCACTCATCTTCAAAGTCAATGCTAAAGTTCCCAAAGACAACTTAAGATTCTAAGAGCTGGATCTAGGCCCTTACTTTCGCAAATTTGTGGGCACTTTCCAAAACTATACCGACCTAGCCTTATACTTACATGCAATTACCTTAGGTTGTTGGTGGTCCTATTGAACTAGAAAATAACTACATAGGAGGGAAGGTTGCATAGTTGTGAATTCCCCTTTCAACCATTTACCCTAGTGAGGACTCATATCTCAAACAAGGGATACTTGATGAGCAAGGCTTGTATTGAGTGTCCACTCCCTACTGTCCTGAAATTTCAGCATACTGTCCTACCACATCTGGCTGTCCAAACTACATGTTTTCATGCTAAGACTATGGGGCATCATGCGCAATACCTTGTCAACCATTCCCTACATTTTCAAGGTCACTTATAGTAGATATTCGCTATTGTCTACTGGGCATAATCTACTATCCAACAAGTATATCTTCCCTGAAAACAACCCTTCTAACCTTCTCTATCTTTTCAGGCAACTTATGCATGCCATCTTCATGGAAGATTACATCATTGATGCGTACTATTTTCCTTTTCTTAGGATCCCATAACCTGTAATTTCAGCATGCTACCCTGCCACATATGGCTATCCAAACTGCATGTTTTCATGCTAAGACTGTGGGGCATCATGCGCAATACCTTGCTGACCATTTTTAGTATCATTCCTTGCATTTTTAGGGTCATTTATAGCATATATTTGCTGATGTCTATTGGGCATAATTTGCTATCCAACAAGTATATCCTTCCCTGAAAACAACCCTTCTGACCTCCTCTATCTTTTCAGGGTGCTTATGCATGCGACCTTCACGTAAGATTACATCATTAATGCGTATTATTTTCCTTTTCTCAGGATCCCATAACATGTACTCCATTTCACCCTTGTCACCATATACTATGAAAATGCATTTACAAGACTTTGGCTAAAGTTTGTTGCGTTCCCCATTATAGATATGCACAAAGGCCTCGTAGCCAAACACTCTCAGATGAGAATATGAAGGTGGCTTGCCATACCACTCTTTTTTTAGGGACTCTCCCCCCCAAATACCTATTTGGTGATCGATCAATCAAGTGAAAGGCTATTATAATAGCCTCTGCCCAAAAACCATGGGGTAATGCAACATTAGACAGCATGGTATGGACCTTTATCTTGAATGGTCCAATTCATATGCTCTGCAACTCCATTTTGGGGTGGATTATGAGGGGCGGTGAGCTCCCTCATTATCCCTTTGCTATCACAAAAGTTTTAAAAGGATTTGGATATGTATTCTCCACCATTGTCAAAGCGAAGACACTTAAGTGTCTTATTAGTCATGTTCTCAACCAATGCTAGGAATTTCTTAAATTTGTCAAGAACCTTAGTCTTACTACCAATACGGTATACCTAGACTTTCCGTGTAGCATCATCGACAAAGGTGACAAAGTATTTATTTTCCCCTAGAGACAACCTTGGTATCTGACATACATCTAAATGTGCTAACTCTAAAGGCAAAGATTTCAATGAAATAGACTTTTTATGTGAATTTTGTGCATGTTTACCACCATAAACACAATGATCACACTGCTCAAAACTAGCATAGACCTTGCTCAGGAAGGGGTTTAAGGGCCAGGAGACCATAGAAGAGATTATTTTTCACCCTAATAGTGAGAGAGAGAGAGAGAGAGTTTCCATCATTGATTTGCTTCGATCTTGCCATCGGGAAGTTCATCCCATGATTCAGGTATATCAGAACCTTCCTACTATGTATTTGTTGTGATCTGGAAGTCGGCGTACTTGGTGATTGCGTGGATCGTTGGATTCAACAAGATCATCCTCGTCATGGCCATCGTCGCACACAACTCGGCCCGTCCGAGTGGCTTGGTTTTGGGCTAAGTCCCAGAATCGAAACATTTGGCCCTCAAACCACTCAATCCATTCAGCCCTCGAATAACTCGGACCACTTGACTCGGACATGTATTGCTCGGACATCGGCATGTCTGAGTCAACCATTTGGACCACTCGAACCACTTGGCCTCGGCCAACTTAACTCCGCCCTTTTCAACTCGGCCCACTAATGTGACTTGGCCCTTAGACCATTCGGACGACTCGGCCCTCGACCACATCGGTTCGGCAATTTGAGCTACAAGTTTGGCCAATGTTCCTATTTGGCCCTCAGCCTGTCCGAGTCTACTACCACTCGGCCCTTGCAATTCAGACAAGTTGGGCCGAGTTAGACTTTTGCAAATTTTGTGAAACTTTCTACTAGACCCAGCTAGATCTCAATGGCATTAACCTTCGTGAGCCATCCCGATGTCCATAACTCGATTCTGGTGCAAGGAATACGCAAATTCGCAAGATGCGGCTACTTAGCAGCTTGAGTAGGTTGTTGAGAGTCAATGCCTTAACGACAGCTAGTGAAGACCTAGACCCCAAACAAACCTAAAGCGGGTAAGACAACGTAGCAAGAAACCCTAAAACCTACCAAGACAGTCGGAAATTGATCAAACAAGCCTATTAGGCCTAAGACAAAACGAGAGTGCGCAGGCCGCTTAGACACTTTCTCTTCACACTCATCTTGACTTCCAACACTTGAAGTACACCTAAAAACAACCAAAAGCCTGATTGAGCACAAGTGCACGGAAAAGAATACACTTGCTGAGTGGAGGTAACTTAAGGATTGTATACAATAATTAAGGAACTCGCTCAGATAAAAGAACATGAAGGAACCCACCCATAGGTGGAGATCCCAAGACATAGACAGGCAAGTGGAGCCCAGCGTAGGACTAAGCAAATAGCAATAGAGATGTGGATCTACCCAACCTCTTTAACCTTATCAACAGCTTGGAGAAGCAAAAGAACACAACCATGTCAGAGGAAAGCTCAGACTGCAGGGAGAATAAGGAATTTGACTTCGGAGTTTTTCCAAAATCAATCCAGCAATTGGTAAGTAGCTATGACTCTCATGTTCGGTATGAGCACTGCAGTAGTAGAGCAGCAAAAGCCATCATAGTTGACCTAGAGGAGAAAAGGAAACTAGCCCACAAAGCACTGCAAGGCATAGTGGAATACAACCGAGACTAGGAGACTAGGAGCCTTAGGCAGAACACAGAGATGCGAGAGATACAAAGAGTGTTGAACCTAGCAGGTAGGAATCAAACTGCCCATGACAGAGCGCTAGAAGGAGACTTGATGCTAAGTGAGCTTCTCATGAAGCGATTGCTAGACAACATAGCAGCAGAGCACAGTGATGCAGCATTAGCTACATCACTACTAGCAGGGTTAGGGGTAAACCAAGGCTCCAAGAGCTAGCCTAAGATACCAGTTGTCACTAAGTAGCTCGATAAGTACTAGTCCTAAGACAATCCGTAGAGTCTTATAGAGCAGTTCGAGTAGGTCTGCAAGGCCAACGGTCTCACCGACTTGACTCAATGCTCTCAAGCATTCGAACTTTGCTTAGGCGACAAGGGTCAAAATTGGTACACAAGTCTAGATGCCGCAGAGAGCGAATGAACTTCAATGGACTGAAAAACCTCTTCATTAAGAGATTTTTTGAGCTCGGATACTCTAACAACCTGCTAGTACGACTTATGAACATCAAGCAGAATAAAAAATAGGACATTCGCAACTATGTGACCCACGTAAGGAGTCTCGTCAAGAGAATCCCGATAGGTGAACAACCAACCGAAAGAGCAATGTCAATGGTATTCATCAACGGAATATGAAATGAGGAGCTTTATAAAGCCTTGGTGGGCAACTCGAGCTTGCAGCAAGATGCGCTAGCTAGGGTGTTCGAAGAGGCCATTTGAGTCAATGACTAATTGAAGGAGGGGAGCTCTAGGAACTCAAACCAAGAAGAGACCAACTCAAGAAGTTTGGAGAGAGCTTCAGCATCCAGCGAGTGGAGGGGAGCTTCAAGCTCTACCTCGAGACCTCCAGACCACTTAATGCTCAAGTGCTTCGAACCGAGCAGCCATGGCTACCTCTCACATAGCCGACGCGCAATGCCTACCTTACGGGTGTAGTGAGCTTACCTTGTTGCTCGATCGGGTACCCTCCTCTTTCTTGCACACCGGTAGCTCCACGATCCTTGAGGCAAGCTCAAGCAACCTCAATCCCTCTCCCATGAGCTTCATCCTCCATAGCCACATGCGAGACAAGAGAAGAGAAGAGGGGAGGGGAAGATGAAGAGAGGAGATGGAGAGCTTCTTCTCCAAGATCCCTCACACTCTCTCAATCCCTCTCTCAAGCACAAGCAAGAAGGCAAGAAACAAGAGAAGAAGAAGAAGAAGCTTTAGCCACACACAAGAATGAGCTTCCCATTCACTTTTCAACTTTATATACATGCCCTACTTTTCATGGGCGGTCATCCCCCTTTTTTACATGGCCAGCCATTAGCCTAGGCCCATTTCTCATTTCCCACCATTCTAGTCTATCCTATCCCCAACTAATGCATACAATTTTCACAGGAGTGAGCCTGGCACTCTCTTACGAGGTTTTGGAAGCGTTTTTGCACTTAATGGTGCACTTTTTATTCTTTTACTCTCCTTGGGCGACTCTAAGACTTCTTGAGGATCGTGCCCGTGCGTTTAATTTTTTTCCAGGGTCTAGTTGCCAGTTAAGGCGCCTTTTTCTTCTTTTCTTTTTTCCATTTTCCGCTCCTCTTTGCTACGGTAAACATTACCTCCCTCCTAGCCAAGTGCCAGTCCCATGGCACGGTGGTGGGAGGTAGTGGGATAGATGATGCTGTCGTGAGGTGGAACTGGTGAGTAGATGATGCTGATGCTTGTGAATGAGAAGTGATGGGGTTTGATGACGATGACCAGGAGAGATTCCGGCGTGCTTTAGGCTCCATGAAGATCCTAGGCATCTTTCACACTGTTGTGGCGCCCCTTTAGGAAGCCGGTTGTCCCTTGAGTATCTGAAACGCTTGAAGCAATAAGCAATCCCTTAGGAGGATGGTATTGGAGGGATTTATTCTAGAAAAACCCCCCAAACATTGTTTGCCTTGAAAATCCGTGGGTGTGGTTGAAGATCCTTGTCTTTGAGTAGAAGGTCTGTAGTTTTGAGTTGAAGGTCTTCAGGCTTGTGGAATCAATAAGCGATCCGTAGATCTTCAGGTGTTGGGCAGGGATCGTTGGACGATGAGGCTCCAAGATCTATGCCAATGACAGATCCATCACTGGGGTTTTCTTCTACTTGATTTGGTTCAGCCATGGCAGCCATCAGTAGACGGATGTTTGGCAACATAAAGTATGTGGAGCCCTTTAGACCATTGCAGTGAAGCTTCAAAGTTGTGGGAATGGAGTCATGTCCGACTCGTGGAAAAATTCCTTGTCATTGGAGGATGTAGTGGACGATCTTCTTCAGCCAAGCAGCCAGTTCTGGAGACACAAACATAACCTGCAAGAAAAGTTGTGCACTTCCTAGGGGGTGTATCTGTCTCACTGTGTAGTGCATGGTGCCCGTGCCAGTGGAACTGGGAAATGGGTCTAACCTTGGGCAAGCCCTTGGTAATGTCCCACTCTTGAGGACCCAATTTGTGCATCTTTGGAGGTGTGGTGCAAAACTTAGGGTGACAAGTCTAAAAGTCCTGCCCTTGATGTGCCCTAAGCGTGAAATGGGGGAGGGGCTAGAGAGAACCCTAGATGCAGTGAGTGTGGTACACAATAATAGTGAAGGAAGACTGCAAGCACATGTGAAGTGTCCTCCTTGTCAACCTGTTTAGTAGTAAATTCATCTTTCAGCTTTGATGTTTTTGCTCTTGTCTAGCTCTCCTATTTATTTTTTTTTTAAGAATGAGAGAGAGAGTACATTTGGCAAGGTATATGACACCTATTTAATCATGCGGCGGTCGTAGGCATTGTGATAAGAATGCGCAACTTTGTAGGTATTGTTCAATATCGGCTTTAGCTCTCAAAGGGGTGGTGGACAAGAAGGGGTGATTACACCTTGCAAAGCGGGTGTCACTCATATTTTCTAAGAGCCCTAGACAGAAGGAAGGGAGGAGATTAGCCCGCATCATCAACCTAGTTATAGCTCTACTATCTATTCCTAGGTTAATATCAAAGAAGAGTGGGGGTAGATGGGCTTCATCTGTTGCAAGTTTCTGGAGTAGCAGGAATTTGATAAGTCGGAGGTAATTACAAGTGGTCAAAAATACTGGATCAGGGCAGGAAGAAAAGTCTACAAGAAAACGGTTTATAGAGGGAAGTATATCCCTTATCCTAAACACTAAGCACTCCTCAGGGCTCCTAGCATTTACATTATATATTTTCGAGAAGTCATAATCCCCATGTAAATCTCTATCATAGTCCACTCCATGCTTATGGGGGTAGGGCATGTATATGGGATCATTGCGCTCTTCGGGGAGTGAACTACAAAATGCGGTCCATGCATCAAAATTGGTGTCCCAAATCCTCCTTCGCCATTTCGACTGTGCCTCATAGCCTTGGACGGTTTTGGGAACCAGATTGACCTTATCTTCCCAGTACTCCTGTGGCTCTTATTGCCACCTAGTCATTATCATGCTCCTTTCTTCTATCCATCTGTTTGCAAGTTCGTTAGCCAGATCTTTGATCTTGGCTATGACTCCTAGAGGCAGGGCCCAATCCAGAGAGCGTGGGAAAGCAAACGAAAGCTCGAATGACATCTTATGTAACTCTCACTGACGCCAGATGACCAACTCCTGGGGCCAATCTATAGGATGTGTATCATTCCTCAGTGGCATGGGCTCCTCAGGGAGTTGTCGTGGAAGTGTGCATGCTCGGCATTGGCCCTCCTCGGCTAACTCTTGTCTCCTTCTCCTGGCTGCAACTATATGCTCAGATAGATGGGCATCTGCAGGTTCCTCCTGTGGGATATCGGGTTGAGGCGGACTTGGCATCCTTTGTGGCTCTTCGTCATCATCTTGCTCGAAATCCAGATCCTCTTCGACATTTCACTCAACCACATGTGGGATGACTAATGGTGGTGGTGGTGGCTGCTCCTGCTCTTGAAAACCTAACTCCTTGAGCTCAGCACAGTGGAAAGGCCCGTAAAGCGTAGGTAGTAGAATTGTTGCTCTTTAGTGATTCCTGTACTCGTTGGAAGCTACCGCTCTTGAAGACCATATCTTAGAGCTCGAGTGGTTAGCTCCAACTTTCTTTTCACCTTTTCCATTGGATCATCGCCCTCAGCTTGCGTAACGTGGAGCACCGTGTTGAGGAAGGCCTACCGTTGGGTTTAGTGGTTATTTCTACAGCCTCAACCCTAGCTTCTGCAAGCATTCTTTTGCATTCTGCCACCGCCAGGCATTCGATTAAGTCCCTCGCCCTGTCAAAATTTATCATTTCCCATTCCATGGCTCTTTCCTCCATCCTTTTCCTTTCTTCCTCCAGTTGGCTCACCAGGGTGGTTACTACCTATTGCTGCTCATTTAATAAAAACCATAACTGGTTTCTTTCTCTTAATTTCTGAGTCAGCTGCTCTTTAGCAATCCCTTTGGCTTGATCGACAATGCTGAGCCTTTGGTGCACCTCGGCCAGTATTTCTGATTTTTCCTGCACCAACTTCTCTTGGCTTTGGATTTCAGCGAGAGGAATAGCCTTTTTTGATTGAAAGCCATGGCCATGAGGGCTTCTATATCTTCCTGGGAGGTCTCCAGCGCATCTTGTAATCTTTGCACTTCATCCTGTAGCCGTTTTGCTTCAGCTGCTGCTAAGACTCCTTGCCCTTCACTCTTCAGGAACTCAATTTCGCTTATTAACCTGTTCTGTTCTTCTAGCTCCTGCCACGACTGGGGCTCCGTGGCATGTTCTTGTGGAACAGTGGCTTCGCCTTCCGGAACCCCCTGGTAGAGCATTTCCACTTGAGCAACCCTTTGTTGTAGATCACTGTATTGTTGCATTAGTAGCTTTAGGCTCCTTTGTTCTACCACTAGGCTCTGCTCCTCGTCTTCCAGTCTTTGTCTAAGGTGGCTTTCATTGTCTTGGGCATCCTTCGTCTTTTCTGCTAGTTGGTCCTGCAAGGCCTTTATTTCTCTCTGTCTGTCGGCTCCCTGCCTTGAGACTTCTAGCCTAAGGGCCGCTGACATTTCTTTTTCTTTCTCTAGCTCCAGCAAGGCCACTTTATTCTCTTCTTTTGCCTTGTCCAGTTGTGTCAGTAGCTCGGCCACATATGCGTCATAGTCAGTGTCGACAGGCATGGGAGTATGGGGCGTGGTGGTCGATGCCTCCAGCCTTTGTCATTTAGGGTCTTGCCGTGACTCTGCATCTGCGGCAGTGGGCCTTTTCAATCTGGTTTTTGGCATGATTTCGGCCACTTTGCTCACTAGCATCTGCACCATGTTCATGAGCTGTGCCGTGTCGAGGGGAGGTGTGGGTTGTGCGGTGGTTGTGGTTTCAGCCGTTGTCGGCACAAAGGGGGAAGGAAGTGGATGTAGTAGGGACTTGCCCTTGCCTACGACCACTGGAGCTGCTTCCACACTTGCACTGGCTTCGGCTTTATGGTGGGGGCTTACGGGTTTGAGTTCTCCGCCCCCATGGGTCTCTTCCACAGATCTTCGTGTAGCTTTTGCCAATTCGGCCAGTTCCTTCAGTCGTCGCTGCTCTTTGGCTTCTTCTTGTGCCCTTCTTTTCCTGTCCTCTTCTACCTTCTTCGAACTTCTCTCTTATCCTTGCAAGCTCCTCCTCCTCTTTCCTCCTCCTTTCTTCCTCAGCCCTCTTAGACTCTCTTTGAGCCCTCTTCATGTCAACCCGTTCTTCTTTACTTAATTTCTCTTTCTTCTCCTTCTGTCTCCTATCACTTTTTTTTTTGTTCTTCGGGTTTGCTCGCTCGTGTAGGCGGCACCTCTTGTTCTCCCTTGTCACTTATTGTTCTTTCACTTGATTCCCCTTCTTCGTGGTGAGGCGGGCTTTGATGCGGTGGGCTTTGATGCGCAGCTTGCTCCTCCATGACACCCGCATCTTTTATTGCTTCATCAATGATGACTGTCAGAATACCACCGTATCTAATTGTAGCTGCCTTTGACGCATGTTTCTTCATTGTGGAACGCACAGTTGAGGCAGGGGATTCTCCTCTTACTAGTGCTTCCGCTGGAGTGAGGAGGGCAGCTAAACTTTGAATGGTTTTCTGCACGAACCCATTCCAGTCTACCTCTTCAGGGACTCCTGTTGCGATGCTTTCTAACAGTGGGACCCCGATCCTATTCATCAATGCATTGTATCGTTGGCCCGAGAAGAGGGTATGGATCATCTTTGCTTGTAATTTCACTGCTGGGTCACGGATGTCAACCAAGCTTATTCCATCCACGGTGTGCACCTCTTCTTTCTTTACCCCCAACATGGCGTAAACATCCCGTCTCGGCCGTCTCTCTTTCTTGGGTACTAGCCCCAGGGCCTTTTCTATGATTGTTGCGTTGAGGGGCACTTCGATTCTTCTTTCCTGCTCCCCTGTCCTTACTGTGACAGTGCCACAGTTCCTGCCCTTGTCGAAGTTCCTCAGGAAATCTGCACACATGCTGTAATCCACGGCCTGCCCCACCTTTTCCACATACTTGTGGAGGTGGAATCTATCCACCAAGTGAATCCTCGTGTCTCGATGCTGATGTCGAATTTGGTCATCTCTTCTTCAGAAAATGGGAGTTTACCCCCTTTGTCTTCTCCTACCATGGTGGTGACCTGTCAACACACCATGCCAACATTAATGCCTAACAATCGGCTTATTTCTAATCAAAACTCAGTTTGAGAGAAAAATGTATGTGCCCAAAATTGGTATACTTGCTTAGAGGCTTGAATTTTAGAGATCGGCCCACAGCAGCAATTGCTATTGTTTTTCCTTGCAGTATTTTTCCATAGAAACTTAATTAATTATAACATTCTGCTAGCTAGATAGCATAACTCTCATTTTTTCTCTGCTCTTGCTCACATTGCTCCCGCCCTCCGTCTTGGATCTTTCAAGGAATCCTTCCTAGGATTAGCACGGGAAGGACGAGGTAAACGTTGTTTTGCGTGGGTTGACTTACCTGGCCAATAACCAATCATAGAAGCTTGGGTTGTATTCGAGTTGGGCATGACAATCAAGAGCAGATGGTTGGATGGAGACTTGGGAAATGTAGGTCAAGACATCGTGGAAGAGATCTCCAGTATTGAGGCAACTGGCAACATGTAATTCCTCTTCGGTGAGGAATTGGTCAATGTAGGGGGTGAGTGAGCACTTGATCGTCTAAATGCTAGTTACGGCCCATGGCCAAAACCCTAAACGATATAGGTGCCACATAAGTAGGGTCATATTCGAGGGTTTTAACGGCCTTGCGTTGCTCAACATTGGTCATTATCCGGCAACCTTTTGTCTCCCATTGGATCCTTAGAGTAAACCACTACTGCAAGAACATGGAAGGCAAGCTTGCCATCTGCGTGAGTTCTTGCAACTCGTGTTCAGGAGCAGAACGAGGAGGCTTACGATACGAAGTGATGAGTCTTCTGAGGGCAGCTTGTTCCTTTGAGATTTCTTCGTTTGCTATCAGTTCGGCAGCAATTTTGGGGAATTTAGTGGTCATAAGCTCGTATTCTTCCCAAGTGCATGGTAATGTATGAACATCCGAAGCAAGTGTTTTGTCAAGAAGACCTAGGTCTAGCCTCTCATAACTTCTAGCAAATGTAGTGAAAGTTTCATCCAATATCTTGATGCAGGTTATTAAGTCATCCCCAGAAGTTGCGGCAAGGTCCTTAGCCAAAGAGAGGAAAGGTTGTATCGCGTATGAAGGTTTAAGACCCGTTGGTGGGGGTGGTGCAACTGAACTAGATAGTGGTGACTCCCTCATTGGTGTCACAGGTTGGGCTTTGCACTCTGAACTACTTTGAGGTGCTGTAGGGAGCTCTGGGGGCATGGGGGTTGTGATGGGTTCTGAGTGAGCAGTCATAAGGGTTTTTAAGTTCTCTGGATTAGGTAGGTTTAAGGCCTATGGCATTTGCTTTGGTTGATAGACAAGCTAAGACTTACGAGCCACAGCTAGCAATGGCCTGCTGACTATGTTCTTGGCACCACTTGTTCAAGCCTCCCTCACTAGGGTGAGATTGCTTGTAGATGAGCTTTTTAGCTGGCCATTTTTAGGCATCCAAATCCAGGGATTGCCCTCGTAGTATCCTTTGCTCGCAAAAGATCTTTGGGGATCCAACGTGGCGTGCTTGTGTATCTAAGTTGACATCGTTTAGACTGCCTCTTAGGCTGTGACGGTTGATGATTTTGGTGTTTAGGATCACACTTGGGTGTTCTACCCGGATGTGGTTTTTTCCATTTTGGCACCCATAGAAACTTCGACTCCTTGGCCTTGTGAGCGCTCTTGGTGGGTTTGGGCCTAGGGTCGAGAGCCTGGCACGAGGCTGTAGTTTTCTTCCGTTCAGACTCAGGCTGAAGCATGGTCGTAGGGGTTTCTACCGGTGGCTTCGTAATGGTGCAGGAATCAAGACAACCCTTGCTGAAAGTCGTCACTATACGCACATTGCCGACAGCAAGATGTATGCGGTTTAGGTTGTAATCCACATTACAGTTTGTTTGCTTCTTGAAAGTGCGACCCAATAGTGACACATTACCGGCTCCCTTAGTGTCAGGCAACACATGGAAGAAGGCTAGTAAACTTTCAAACTCGATGGAAACGACCACCTTGCACTTCCCTAGGAGTGAATAAGCAGTTCCCCCAAACGGGGTGAGTTTGGTGTTAGTGGGCTGTAGTTTCGGTTGACCAATGCGTGTCCAATGGTCATGCGTCAAGATGTTGTAGTCGGCACCTCCATCAATCAATGCCTCGAAAGAATACGTCACTCCTACTGTGACTGTGATTCACACGTACATCGGTGCCAATGCTTCTTCGTCTTGATCTGTAAGGTCGCTTATAGTAGCCATGCAGACGTTCATTGGGGGTTCTAGCATGGGTGGCTCATGTAATGGACGGGAAGGAGGATAGTACTTCTTCATGCATGTGCCATTAAAAAAGCCTATTCCTTTGCCTTCAAGAGTCTCCAACTCAACATTCCCTGTCCTACCAATCATGCGTACCCTGAAAGGCCCTAGCCCCCGAGACTTCATCTTCTGTTTATGTCCTTTTACAGAGTACAGTAGAACAAGGTCCTCTTGTTCAAAGTCTCACTGTTTGACATGCTTGTCAAACCACATCTTTCGTCGAGCCTTCTCACAAATCAAAGAGTGAGTGGCGAGGAGTCGGGTCTTTGTTAGGCGTTCTAGCTCCACTAAGCGGGTGGTCCAAGCCTCTCTTCCCTCCCAACTCCTGGACTGCTAGTCTTAAGCTAGGGATGAAAAATTCTAAGGGCAGAATGGCTTCAGTTCCATACATCAGCCTAAAAGGCGTTTGTCCTACTGCCGTTTTATAAGCTGTGCGATAGGCCCACAAGGCCGCCATTAGCTTGTTGTCCCAGTCACTTCTTGAAGTGGACACGGCCTTTGTAAGCACATTGACTAGGATTTTATTTGTGGATTCGGCTTGGCCATTAGCTTGAGGGTAATAGGGAGAGGACTTCCGATGCATTATTAGGAAGGTAGAGAGTAGGTGGGCAATCACTTCATTAATGAAGTGCGTGCCTTGGTCGCTTACAAGTTCGATTGGACAACCAAACCGCGAAATGACCTGCTCCCACAAGAACTTTGCAGTGGTCCTAGCATCATTCTTCCTCGTGGCTCGTGCCTCTGCCCACTTTGTTAGATAGTCGATTGCCACTATGATGTAGCGAGCTTGGGAATATTGTGCCGCAAGACTGATCGGTCCAATAAAATCAATGCCCCATTTTTCAAAGGGTTGTCGGACTATGACAGGGGTCAATTCCATCTTGTCCTTCCGCACAGGCACTTTGGTCCTTTGGCACTCATCGCAGTGCTTTATGAATTTAGCTGCATCACGGAAGAGGGTGGGCCACCATAGCTAGGATTGTAACACTTTTCGGACTGTCGTATCCCCGCTAAAGTGTCCTCCAGTGATTCCTCCATGTGCTTCGTTCAATGTATCATGCATCTCGTGCTCACACACGCACCTGCGCAATAAACTGTCTTGTCCCAACCTGTAGAGTTGGCCAGCTATCAGTTGGTATGGCTGAATTTTCAAGATAAGTCTTTTCAGCCTGGCCTTCTCAATGGGTCGCTCAGGTAGTCCATTTTCTAGCACTTGCACTATGTCATCGGCCCAATACGGCATTAGATCAGCTTTAAATAATTCTCTCTCACTAGACAAGTTAAAGAGATGAGCATCTGGCAAATCGTCAGGCACGCCTTGTCCAGCGGCTTCTCCTGTGGTTATGCAGGACATGTGGTGTCAGCCATGTAATGCTGCTTTCCTTTGCATACAACCATAGAGAAGTCATTTTCCAGTAGGAGAAGTAACCATCTAGCTATGCGTCCCGTAGTGCAAGGCTTGTTCACAAGATACAGCAAGGCTTGATGGTCAACAAAGAAGACAAAGGGAGTGGCCAACAGGTAATGCCTAAATTTCTTTACCGCAAATACCATGGCCAACCCCTCCCATTCTATCATGGAATAGTTCATCTCGGTCTCTATGAGGTGCCTGCTGGCAAAACTCACCAGGTAATCCAAGTTATGTTCACCAGGCTGGCGTAGCACGGCTCCAATAGCGAACTTAGAGGCGTCTATGTGTACATGAAACGTTATGTTCCAGTCTAGGACTCGTAAGATTGGTGCAGTCGTAAGAGCCTTTTTCAACTCCTCATATGCGTGCTGGCATTCCTCCGTCCACTCAAACACTATCAATAGCTTGTACAATGGTCTATCTATTAGCGTGTAATTTAGTACAAAGCGTCGATAATATCCAGTGTGTCCCAAGAAGCACTGAACTCCCTTATCGGGTGGCGGTAAGCCAACAATGACTCTGACTTTGGAAAAGTCAGTAGCAATATCATTCCTTGACACTACATGCCCTAAGATGCATCCGTGTTTTACCCAGAACTGGCACTTTAAGGGGTTCAACGAGAGGTGGTACAGCCTACACCTTTCAAAGACAGCTCTCAATTTCTCCAAGTGTTCGGCCCAACTAGAGTGTAAACATAAGTCGTCTACAAACACTTCTAGTTCGCGCCTAAGCATGTCCTTAAAGATAGTGCACATTAGGCGTTGGAAAGTTGCAGGTGCATTCATTAGCCCAAAAGGCATGATAATGTAGGTGAATACGCCCCATTTTGTGGCAAAGGCAGTCTTGTGTCTGTCGTCGGGGTGCACTTGCACTTGATTGTAGCCCGAGAAACCATCCAAAAAACTGTAGGCTTCTTTTCCTGCTACCCTCTCAAGCACATGCTCGATGTGTTTGGGATTTATGGGGTAAGGTCGTTGTTTTGTTGGCACTGCATCTGGGACCATTGGGATATTATGAGTCACGGCCCTAGGGTCGACTCCCTTAAGTTCTGTCCAATGTCCAGGCAAATAGATCAATGTACTCTTGCAGGATCGCAACAAGTTTGGTCTCTTTATCCTCCGCCAAGTCATCTGCAACGAACACCGGTCTTGGTTTTTCACCTTCCCCAGCCACATTAACCTCTTTGACTTTAGCGGGTCCCTCGATCAATTCACTAGTCTGACCTTGTCTTTTTGCACCTAACAGAATCACCACTCTGTCACCCTTTTTAGATTTTGTAGACCGTTTGGGCAGATCCTGTGGTTTCTTCTGCCTTTCTGCTTCCGAGTCCCTTGCTTGCTTTCTGGCCTCCTCTTTTAGCCTCAGCCCCTCAAGTGGACTGGCAAGTCTCCCTTGGTGCGTTTGACCTTAGAAGGTTGCAGTATCTCGGGATCACTCTCAGTGCTAACTTCCAACTCTGAGATAAACTCGCATCCCTCATTTGAGGAAGGTGTTTCCCCAGGGGGTCATAGTTCCGTAGGTGCATCTGTCTTGAGCACTGGGATTACCCATGGTTGTGCTACTCCGGCTTGCTCATAATCCACGGCTCCTATGCGTTCTAGTCAGGATCTGTCACACTCCATTCGCATGACTCCTTTTTCGTTCTGACTGGTCCCTTCTTTCCTAGGCCTCGAGTCTGCCCTAATTTGTTCTATCACTTTTCCCTCTGTGTCGTACTCTATTGTGTCTATCTCTTCTTCACTCTCTTCTCCCGTAGAGTGACAGTCCTCATACTCCTCATCATCCGGGTCCTGCCCTTCTAACTGCTCATCATCCCCTAAGCTTCCCTCTTAAATCTCCTTGTCATCAGTAACTAAAGCCCAGTTATATAACAAGTTCAGGTCGTGGACCTTGGTCCATTTCCATTCTGGTTTAACTAAAAGGTCACGTAGAGGTTTTAAGTTAGCAGCCAAATTGCCGTCCAATTTATTGGTCAGATACGCTACGACTTTCTGAAGCTCTACTTTGTTGTTGGGGATGTGGGACGAGGCTGGTTTGCCCGGGTTGAGTGAGCTTCCTGCCATTATGCAAAGTGGCACAACTGGCTCCTCAGTTGGCATGGTTGCGACTTTAGCAACCTGCTGATATGGTTCTTCCTCATCCGAGAATGGTAGGTCAATGGTTGCCAAAAAGTGCATCCAATCCCTCTCATCCTCAGGGCAAGGAATATATCTAGCGAGCGATCCATAGGGTTTGGTTGTTTGAGTATTGCCTTTTAGCATAGCCAAAATAGTAGCTAGGTCAACAGGTGTCGTCGTCCAAGTGTCCATCTCTACCCTCACTGCACTAGTTCTATTCCCTAGGAAAATCAACCCATTGCCCCAGTCCTCTATGACACGTGCATTCCTCATCCAAGGTCGGCCTAATAGTATGTCGTAATCCACTCCCTTCATGACAATGAAGTTTACCAAAAATTACACACCGGCAATCTTTACTGGCCAATTCTTTAAGACCCCAAATGGTCTTACCCTCATTCCGTTTGCTAACGTGACATTAAATCTAGCAGTTTCTACAGGAGGGTTTCCCCATGCCTCTAGGACTGCATGGTTTAGCACACTAACACCGGCGCCTGTGTCTACAATTCCTTTTCGAGTCATGTCTCCTAAGGCTAGGACGGGCAAAACTGCGTGCATTTCAGTGCCTTCCCAAAAAGCATTGATGTGCAAAGACTTAGGATTTGAGTGTAGAGTTAGACTTGGGATCCGTGTAACTGCATCATGATCTTGCAGATCAACACCCGCAAGTCCTGTGTGTCCCTCGATCAAGTCTTTCAACTCCTGCCACAAGGAATGATTTTGCCTAAGCAGATCCTCCAAGCTTAGAGTTACTAGAGTGGACAACAAGGTTGTGAGGAGGTTACTGGACCCTTGTCTTCCTCTAAGGCTAGCAGTTCTAGGCCATGCGTTCTGTCTGCCTTGGTAAGTTTCCCCCCGGCCTTGCTGCTGAGTCACTCCCAGTGGTGCAGGTATGCTCCCAGCCTAGATAAGTCGTCCATAGGATCTTCCAATATGGGTTTAGCATCCTCAAGGTGCTTTTGGGTGTCCTTGACCCACTCCTTGACCTTGGCTATAGCCTCAAGTTGCCGTTTGGGGTGGGGATATTCCCCTACCTTGGCACTCCCTAGCTCAGCTGTCTTAGGAGCCGAGGTCTCTGCCTCTGCGTCTGTGGCCTTCTTTCCCATTACTAGCGTAGTCGTTTCCTTGGTTTTAAGGGTTATCTCTGCATCGGTTTTCTTTTTCCGTCTCCTCCGTCTTTTCTTCCCCATTGAGGTCGCATCGAGGTTACTTGGCCCTGGCAAGGAGATGCCTGCTTGTTTCATCTGAGCTCGCGTCATAGCATGTAGTGGGATGGGCGTATCCTCACTACCAAAAGTATCCACTCCAAAGAGCCCCAAAGGCACCGATCGCATGTTGGCAGAGCTGGTTGATGGCTTCCGCCTAGGACAGTCAGGAAACATATGTGTGATTCCACACTCTGTGCATCGGAGATCCGCTTTGTCCTTGTTAGCTTGTTCTCGCTCTGGGCAGCGTGATGAAATGTGGCCTGGGTGGCCGCAAGTCCAGCATATGACTGGATCCTGGCTGGGCCTTCCAAAGCCTTTGCCTCTTCCTCTTCCTAAAGCCATCACCGGCACTGGCCAATAGTCCATCAGGACTAGGTTGCCCTCCTCATCATAGGATATGTACGGATTGACATATGTTTCTTCCTCATTAGGCTCCTCCACAAAGTGAACAGGAGCATCACTAGATGGGTGAGTCACAAAAGGCCCTGGTGGCCTGGGTATACCAGTTGGGTTCATCTCCAGCCTAGGCACGGCAGGTCTTGAGTCAGTAGGTGCTGGAAGAGCTAATTGGGGTCCCCTGCCAAAGAAATTAGGTGGCCTATTACCTAAGTATGGAGGGTTGTACTACTGCGTGTATGGGAATCTCCTCGTTGGCATTCTGCAATGCACTGCATCATGCCCGAATCTACCGCAATTTGAGCACGGCCGAGATCTAGGATCTTGGCACTCAACTGGGAGGTGATTGCCGCCGCAGTACACACATTGTGCATGCGATCTCACAGGCTTCCTCACGAGCCCTTGCAACCGTGCAATCTCCATTCTCATCTCTGCCATCCCTTGGTCGTGGTCTACACTCTTTCCCTTATCCTGCACGCTAGCAGTTGCTTTTTACCCCAAAGTGGTTGATCTCTCAGGGTCCCTCTGGCTTGCACTATCTCGGTTGGTAGTCCTCATGCTACGTTCCCTGAGTTGATCATCTATGCGTATTGCCTTCTTGAAGACTCGAGCTAGCACGTCTCGTTGTAAGGTGGAGTTACTAGCCAAAGCCTTATAGAGCTCCTCACTCCGAATCCCATTCATGAACACTGTAGACACTGCCCTCTTGGTAGGTCGCTCATGGCAGGGATTCTCTTGTAAAGGCTGCGCACCTGAGTGACATAATCCCTAACGTCCTCCTTCTCCCTTTGACTGATATTCATCAACCTAACAATGAGGTTATCTGAATACCCGCCTTCGAAAACCTCTTGATGAAGAGGCCCTTAAGGCAAGCAAAGTTTGTACGTTCTGCGTCATCCAGACTAGAATACCAGGTCCTTCCCTTATTGCCTTAGCATAGGCCGAAGGCCTGAGCTCACTGCGCAAGGTCAATAAGACTGTTCGCCTCACATACTTGCTCGAACTGCTCCATGAAGTTGTACGGGTCACTGCTAGGTTCGTATCGAGCTAGCTGTTTTGCTACTATGGGGATTCTAGCCTACCCTTTAGCCCCTTGCGTGACTCCCAATCCTGACAGTAGCGCGGTAGCTAGGGCAGTAGCACTCTGTTCCACAGATGTATTGTCCATGAGTCGCTTTGCCACCAGTTCACTCAATGTCATGCCAGCCTCTGCTGCCCGTTCCCTCTCTACGTTTAGTCCGGACTTGGCCACCCCAGCTAGGTCTAGTACTCGTCTACCCTCATACATATCCACGTCTTGCTCTGCCTTCTAGCCCTTTGCTCATGGTTGTAGGCAATTATGCCTTCCATCACTCTCTTGATAGCTCTTCTCTCTTCTTCCAGGTTAGCTACCACTTCCTCTACAGGTTTGCCTTGGATCACGGTCCTGGTGAGTAGATCGTAGTCATGGACCAGTTCCTGGGCCGAGGTTGGAAATTCTCCTAAGTCTAATTGGTCTTCCCCTTGTTGCCCTCTTGATCCCGACATTGTTTCTGCTTCCAGCTCCACGAGGTTGTCAATGAATCCAATCAGCTCTATCAGCTTCCACTCCTCTATCTTGTTGCTTCCTGTGTCTTCGTGTCTTCTCCAGGTACTGCTAGTAGGGCACTCACGCACATGTCTAAGTCTTGGGGTCTTCTCCTACTAGTGGGTTCCTTAATGTTACTAGATATCCTGGTGTGTTCCTTGTTATTCGAAAGCATCTCCAATCCTTATTCACACGTTGTGCTTAGTGCTTTCGTGGTGCTTGGTGCGAAAACAAGCTTTTCTCTTTTCTTGCTGTGTAGACTTCATGGGGCACAAGAGTGAAGTGCCGATGCAGAAAGCGTTTAATGCAAACTCCACCTTGTTTCCACCCACGTTCCCCGCCTAATTTGAGTTCTCAACTCGGTTCCCGGCTATTCTACAGTCTTTCTGTGGGTCTGTGCTGCGTTTTCTGTTCTGCCCTAAGTTCGATTGGTCTCTGAGGTTCTAATGGCCAAACTGGGTCTTGGGGGTGTTCAGGGTTGCGTCCTGGGGTCAGGTCTGTGGCAAGGCTAGCAAAAGATCCTTATCTTTTCCTTCTGGTAGGATGGTCCGATTCTGGGAATCGGATAGAGCTTGTCCAACTCTAGGAGTCGGATGGTCCGATTCTTGCAATCGGACAGGTCTGGTCTGACTCTAATAGTCGGACGGGGTTCTGGGACTCGTCCGACCCTGGTGGTCCGATTCTGGGAATCGAACCAGGAGGGTGGTCCTATTTTCAAAGTGGTCCGATTATGGACTAGTCCAAGTCCGGCTACGATGGTCCAACTACAATGGTCCGACTCTAATGGGCAGTCCAAGTGCCACATGGCATGTTCGATTGGGATGTCTGATTCTGGGAATCGGACAGGGATGGTCCAACTCCCTCAGTCAGATGGTCCGATTCTGGGAATCGGACGGTCCGACTCCAGGACTCGGGTGGTTCAATTCTGGGAATCGGACCATTGCGAATTGGTCCGGCTGCGTCGACGGCGGGCACGATTCCGACGCATTTGGACCCCTCTTAATGTCTGCTACACACAATCACTACAGACTTCCCATATCTGATTAGAGCACTATTGAAAAACACCAGACTCACCTGGACCAGCACGAATCGATGGCACCTAGAATCGTGGTAGCGTTTCCTCTTCCTGTGAACCAGAAGCTCTCTCTCTCTCTCTCTCTCTCTCTCTCTCTCTCTCTCTCTCTCTCTCTCTCTCTCTCTCTCTCAAGGCTAACCAAAGAAATTAGGTTTGTCCTGGCCTCCCAAGCCTCTTAAGGTCCTTTCCCAGCACTGCAAAACCTTACAGCCAGTTCCCTTTCCCTGTTTCATTGAGAAACTTGAATCTGGTCCCCTGTTTCCCTGCTTCTAGCAGCGGCCAGAACCTCTGTTTTCTCTTTTCTTACCCTAATCTAACCTTAATCTAGTGCAGCTAACATGCAAAATAGAAATGCAGAATGGTAGTCCTAATCTAATGCTTCCAACAAACCCAAATACTTACTTGCTTCATGGATTAAACCCTCCTAAATCTCCTAGTTATCTCGAGCACTGGTTCAGGCTACAAACCCTACTTCTATGCTCGATTTGATGCACGCGGCGCTCAAGGCTCGATTCCATCTGTCCCGACAATGGAACCAAAATGGAGGGGAGCTTCAAGCTCTACCCCGAGACCTCCGGACCACTTATTGCTCAAGTGTTTCGAACCGAGCGGCCATGGCTACCTCTCACATAGCCGACGCGCAATGCCTACCTTACGGGTGTAGTGAGCTTACCTTGTTGCTTGATCGAGTACCCTCCTCTTTCTTGCACACCGGTAGCTCCACAATCCTTGAGGCAAGCTCAAGCAACCTCAATCCCTCTCCCATGAGCTTCATCCTCCATAGCCACACGCGAGACAAGAGAAGAGAAGAGGGGAGGTAAAGATAAAGAGAGGAGATGTAGAGCTTCTTCTCCAAGATCCCTCACTCCCACACAATCACTCCCTCACACTCTCTCAATCCCTCTCTCAAGCACAAGCAAGAAGGTAAGAAACAAGAGAAGAAGAACTTTAGAAGCTTTGGCCACACACAAGAATGAGCTTCCCATTCACTTTTCAACTTTATATACATGCCCTACTTTTCATGGGCGGTCATCCCCCTTTTTTACATGGCCGGCCATTAGCCTAGGCCCATTTCTCATTTCCCACCGTTCTAGTCTATCCTATCCCCAACTAATGCATACAATTTGCACAGGAGTGAGCCTGGCACTCTCTTACAAGGTTTTGGAAGCGTTTTCGCACTTAATGGTGCACTTTTTATTCTTTTACTCTACTTGGGCGACTCTAAGACTTCTTGAGGATCTTGCCCGTGCATTTAATTTTTTTCCAGGGTCTAGTTGCTAGTTAAGGCGCCTTTTTCTTCTTTTCTTTTTTCCATTTCCCGCTCCTCTGTGCTGCAGTAAACAACGAGCGATCAGGTGCAAATACCCAAGATAAGGGAAAGGTTGCAGACACCAAACAACCAGGAATCGGCTGACATGATAATGGAAATAGCCAAGATGCAAAAAATGCTAATACGACCAACGTGACCACATGTCCAATGCGTGTGCTATGGTGGGAACCACCTGTCGATTGAGTATCAAGACCCCAGGTCATGACCTTATGCCAATTGTGGTAGGCTTGGTCATGATGGTGTGCATTGTAGACTACCTAGGAGACTTCTGTACTCACAACCATATGGTCAACCTTACCTAGCAAACATGCCACAACAATTCTTTGGAAGGGGAGCGCCATTGGCCCTTCCCATGCTAAACGATGCTAAGCTGATTGTTCCTAGAATGGACATAAATCCTACCGAAATACTCAGACCACCTAGTCCCTATGTGACACATCCACCGAGCAATGCTCCAATCCACTACGTGGAAGAGCCAAATGAGGAAGAGCCTTACGTATACCCTTATGTCTCACATGACAATGAGTGCAACACAGTCCTTATGGACTACCTACTAGTACCAGTGATGGCATTAGGTAGGGGATGAGGTAGAGGCCTAAGAGGGCAAACCCAATATCCAATCATGTGTTGGACTTGCGATCACCCGGGACACATCTCATCATGCTGCTCCGAAAGGAAGCAACAAAATAGAGACAAGGCTGACCTAAGGTGTCTTGAGTGTGGAATCACTCATCTCTTCATTGACTGTCCAAAGCAAAAACCATCCTTGAGCTCAGCCAACATGCCATCCGTCCATTGGGGCTGTTCAATTTTGAGAATCTAGACGGGAAGGCTACACCTATCCCATTGCATGTCATGACCCGTGCACAAACGAAGCAGGCCAACATATCACTGCCATGTCCTAGCAATCTTGACGCAGCCTCGATAGGGAAGAAGAGCCATAGGCGAAGGAAGAAGAGACCCGAAACTAAAGTCGTGCTTAAAACTGAGAGTGCCACAATGCTACCTACTGGAAAGGAAGTCACTAACGCTAAGGCAAAGACATCGGCTCTAAAGATGACTGAAAAGGGAAGTGCTAGGATAGGGGAGTATCCCAATCCGAAGTGCCAATTAGGGGCCATCGAGAAGGTGAAGGATGGGTAAAGGAGGCTCATGAACACTTGAAAGATGCTCAACCCATCTTAGAGGATGAGATCAAGGATCTCTCCAGCATCAGCACGCCACTCTCACCCCCTCCGCCGAAACCTAGAGATGCGACTGTGCTAGAAGCAATACCGCTTAGGCAAAGCCTTAACTCTGTGGGCCAACAACCCAATCAGGATCACTAGCCATGACAATCTG
Organism: Lygodium microphyllum; assembly: GCF_053477565.2. NCBI lineage: Eukaryota > Viridiplantae > Streptophyta > Polypodiopsida > Schizaeales > Lygodiaceae > Lygodium > Lygodium microphyllum. The sequence continues at coordinate 18,301,764 of NC_141146.1, read as the reverse complement.
GAATAGGAGAAAGACGAGTAGCGAACGACCTCCTTACCACTCTAGTGACCACCCTGGTGACTTTAAGCCTGGGAGATCTGCTTAGGCAGCATCCAATCCTATGGCGGGACTTGAAGCAATTGGTTGAAGGGTCACAAGAGCAAGCTGTTGCAGGCCTACAAGAACATGATGCAAAGACCCAGATATCGAGTTTGACGTTGCACTCCATGCCTAAATCCTTGCATGTTAATGCTTTTTGGGAAGGCACCAAGATGCATGCAGTCTTACCGTTCTTAGCCCTAGGTAACACAACAAGGAAAGGAATTGTAGACACAAGGGCGAGAGTTAGTGTATTGAGCCATGTAGTGCTCCAGACTTGAGGCAACCCACTTATCAAGACTGCTAGGTTCAATGTCACATTAGCTAACAGAATGAAAGTGAAGCCATTTGGGGTGCTAAAAAACTGGCCAGTGAAAATTGCTAAAGTCCGATTCTCAATCAACTTTATAGTCATGAAGGGAGTGGACTACGATGTCCTATTGGACGGACCCTTGATGTGCAATGCTAGAGTGATCGAAGATTGGGGGAATGGTCTCATCTTCCTAGGCAATAGAACAAAAGCCGTAAGGATAGAGATGGACTCCTTGAAAACTACACTAGTTGACCTCGATGCCATCTCCATGATGCTCAAGGGTGATACCCAGATCAAGAAATCCTATGGGCCCCTAACTAAGTATATCCCATGTCCTGAAGACGAGCGAGACTGGATACATGTCCTTGCTACCATTGACCTGCCATTCTTGGACAACGAGGAGTATGAATAGGCCATTAGGATGATCTGGAGCCCAAGGGTGCACCCTCAATACCAATCTGCATGATGGTAGGAAACCTCCGCAGAAGATCCAACCCTGTCACCTTCCAAGTGCCAACCAACTGGAGGGAGCTCCAAAGGGGTTTTAGAGTATTTGATTGGCAAGCTAGTAGGCAATCCAGCATCAAATTGGCAAGCTAGTAGGCAATCCAGCATCAAACTTCAAGCCACTCCAAGATCTCTTAAATGAACCAAGGTGGCAATGGCCCAGGGTGCATGACCTAAACCTCAGATACAATTGGGCCCTTGTCCCCAATCAAATACACGAGACACACCAAGACCTAGGAGATGACGAGGGTTAGAGGAAGATGCTTCCAATGACGAATACAAGGACTGTCGTTATTGTAGTGATGAGAGTGAGAACGAGATAGATACAATAGAATATGACACCGAAGGGCAAGTGATAGAGCATATACAAATAGATTCCAAACCGAAGAGAAAGAAAACCTTCAGGATAGAGCAAAGGGTCATGGGCGTGGATTGTGACCATGCATGGTTGGAACATGTAAGAGCCATAGATCTGAAGCAAGCAAGCCTAACCCAACCAAGTAACACGCCATTGCTTAGAACAGAGTCACCCTCCCCTGAGCTACGACCCCCGAGGGAGACTACCCCATCTAGGAAGACAAGGAGTTCGACTTCGAGTCAGAAGTGAGTTCAAAGAGCGACCCAAAAATACCAAGGTATCCCAAGACTAGACGTACCAACAGAGACCTGCCCGTCCACCGGAGGCATAGATGCTTGAAAGAAGAAAAGGTAGAATAGTCTAAGGACGTAAGAGTGGACGAACAATGAAATCCACATGACCTCCTCAAGAGATTTACGAAGTTTAAAAGGACGATAGGGTACTGATTCTACTGGGTGCCAAATGTCAAGGGCAAACAAGTGAACCCATCGAGGGGCCCGCCAAGGTCAAGGAGGTGAACCTAGCCTAGGAAGGGGAGACACCCCGACCTATCTTTATTACCGGTGACCTGGTGGAGGAGGAGGAGACACATCTCGTTGTCCTCTTACGAGAGTATATAGACGTATTCGCCTGGTCCTTAGAAGAACTCAAGGGGGTAGATCCAAGTGTAGTGACTCATAACATACCCATGACGCCAAACGCAACACCAGCCAGGCAACGATCGTACCCCATGAATCCAAAACACGATCATGCGGTCAAGGAAGAGATTGTAGTGGGAGCTCACGCTCAACTGCCAAGACCCACAGACCGCTTATTATTTCAAGCGTTTCAAGCGAGCTCTCATGGCTATCTCTCACCTAGCCAATGCATTGTTGATCCTCTCGGGGTGTAGTGAGCTTACCTTGATGCCAAAATGAGTTGCCTCCTTTCTCGCACATGCCGGTAGCTTCAAGATCCTAGATGCTACCTCAAGCCTCTTCCTTCTCCAAGCTCCATCCACCATAGGCACATGCGTGAGAAAAGAGATGAGAAGAGAAGAGGAGATGGTGAAGAGCTTCACCCTCTTGATCCCTCACTCCCACACACTCTCTCACACTCCCTCTCTCAAGAGCACACACACAAGCAAGGTGAAGAGAAAAAGAGAAGAAGAGAGGACTCTTGTTAGCTACACACAAAAGAATGAGCTTCTCATTCACTTTTCAACTTTATATACAAAACCCTAAAATCCCATGGGCACCCATCCCTTTTTACATGACCGACCATTGTGGCAAGGTCCCTTTATCTAATTGCCTCTTTTTGCTTCATGCCCCAAGCCTATACTCGTCTATTCCGTTACAAATGGCACAAGAGAGAGCCTGCCACTCTTTTACAAGAATTTTTAGAGTTTTTTGAGGGGCCTTTCATTTAAAATTGTGCTTTTTGCCTCAACTTAGCTTTAGGGGCTGCCTCTACACCTTTGCTCTTTTTCCATCCTTTTTTCGCTTTTTTCCTCATTTTTTCGTCATCTTGAATTGAGGTTAACATTACCCCCCTCTGAGACAAGTGCCAGTCCCATGGCACTTCTAGCTATTTGTTGGGAAGGGATAGGTGGTTGGCAAGTTGTTGGAAAGGTGAAGGTAGGGCCACATGTGGACTCAGATGCTTTGGAAGCTTTGGCAATGATGGTTGATGGAGGAGCTAATGAGATGTCAAGTGGATGATGGGGTCTCCGAAGTTGGTGGTTTGTCGCATTTTGTAGTGCTTGAAAGGAGAAGGTGCAGTGCTCTACCTAAGGGGAGTGTCTACCTTACTATGTGGTGCATTGTGCTCGTGGTGGTGGAACGGGGAGTTGGATCTAACCACAAGCAGGTCTGGGTGATGTCCCACACTTGAGGACCCTGTTCGTGTGGTAGGGAGGTGCGGTGTGTGTAGTGTAGGGTGACATGTCTAACCATAGGCGAGTGTTACCTCCCTAGGTATGTCCTTCCCTTGATGTGCCCTGAGCATGAAGTGGGGGGTCAAAAAGGGCTAGGGGGTTAGGAGTGGAGCCAGCTGACCAAAGCCACCGGACATGCCTAACTTGAGGACCCCTAGGTGCAGTGATCGTGTCCTGTGTGTGGTCCTGGTTGTGTCTTTATGTGAGTCTTTCTTTCCATGTCTTTTCTTTTTGTGATGTGTTTTCTTGCCTTCCTTTCTGTCTTTTATTTTTCTTTTCTTTTCTCTCTTTTTTTTAAAGTTTTTACTAAGCCAGGATGACAGCCAATTCCTAACTTTCATCGTTAGAGTGAGGTGGAGAAGGGGACCATATAGATTTGCTAAAAAACTGCCAACTTTTCATGTATCCCTTGAGATTCATGTGAACATGGAGTGAAGTGGTGGAGAGGAAGGGGTGGTTATATCGGGTGAGCTGGCTGTTATTCATATCTTCACAAAAAGAGCTAGGCAAAAAGAAGGTAGAAGGCTAGCTCTCATCATCAAGCGCATCATGGCGCAACTATCAATGGCATTAAGATCAAAAAAGAGGGGTGGAATGCCACATTCTTGTGGGGTAGGGTCCTGCTTAAGTAAGAGTTTAAGAAGCCTAAGGTAGTTACAGGTGGTTATGAAGGCTGGATCGGAGCAAGAGGAAAAGTCGGCGAGGAAGCAGGTCATGGAAACATCTAGGCTTTCAAAGGTGAAGGTGAGAGCTTGTTCAAAAGAGGCACATCTAGGATTATAGATAATGGGAAAGTCATAGCGTCTATGGAGGGTAACGTCAAAATTCACTCCTATCCTACAAGGGTACGCCATAAATATAGGGTTGTTCCTTTCGTAGGGTAAGGTGTTGCAAAAGGCCATCCAGGCAAGTGTGCTAATGTCTCACACCCGTCTCCTCCATATGGGCTGGCAGTTATAGCCTTGTACAGAATGTGGCACTTCAAATACCTTATTCTACCAAAATTTTGCCTCTTCAGTCCCCTAGAGAGTGGGATTCTTTTCTCTCTCTTCCAGCCATTATTGGCCTAGTCAACTTCCAATTGCAATCACTTCCTCCACTACTTTAAGTGGCATGACTCTCCTCAGGCTGTTGGGCAGAAGGAAGCTAAAGGAGAAGGGTTTTTTGTACCTTTCCTGTTGCTCCCAAACTATTAATTCAGTGTGGAAACTTGTTGAGAGGTCATCTGGGCACGGTGGTAGGGGTACGGATGGTTGCATGACCGGCTTAGCTCTCATTTGTTTCCTAGTTTCTTCCACCAGTTTCTTTCTCATTTCCCTGAGGACAGCTTGTCTTTCCGCAGATGTGTCAATTGATGGCTGCTCTTGGAAATGTGGCGAGGGGGATTGTGGGATCACCTCTTCTTTAAATCTACCCATATCAATTTGGAGTTCAGCTTCATCCCTCTGTCGGTCTGCTTGCTGTGTTTCCTCTTCAAAGCCCAGTGCATCGACCTCCTAGGGGGTTAGGCCGGCCATCAATAAGTACTTCCGTTGATCATCAAGGCTCAATCTCATGACATCAGGTTAGGGTGGCATGTGCAATCCTGCTTACAGGGTCCTGCACGTATGCTTAATTTCTTCTTTGCCACCTTGAGGGACTCCCCTTCCTCTGAGTGGGTAGTATCCATTAGTGTATTCAAGAAGGCTTTCTGTTGAGTGTGTTGAAGGCTACTTGGGCAGCCTCTGCTCTGCTCTCTGTGAGGATTTTCTCATTTTCCATGAGAGCTAGGCGACGCGCCAACAAGGTCTTCATCCTCTGTTCATTCTATCCTGCCCATTCTTTGGCTCTCTTCTTCATTTCGTCCATGCCTTCCCCCTGCCTTTGCACTAGAGCTATGAGTCTTTGCTCCTGGTATTTCAATTCTTTTCTCATTCTCTTTCTAAGTTCAGCTTCTCAATCATGGTCTCCATCTCCTTGTGATGTTGTTCTTCCTCTTGCTTCCTTTCCTCTTCTTTGGCGGCAAACTCCTCCATGCCTCATTCAATCTGATCAATCTTTGTAGTTAGCTCTTCATGTTGCATGATCAAGAGTTTATACACCCTCTGCATTTTTACCAACTCCTAATTCTCATCTTCTAGCCACTACCTCTAGCTTTCCTCCCTGTCGTCCTTAGCCTTTAACTCCTATTTGAGATCAAACAGCTATCTTCCTCTCCTCTTTAGCTTTCTCTAGTTGAGATATCAATTTAGCAATGTATTCGTCATAGTTAGCTAGTGGCATCATCATCGTGTGGATCAGAGTGGTTGAGGCCTCCACTTTGTGGAGTTTTGGATCTTGTCTAGATTCCGCGTCTACAACCGGGCTCTTCTACCTCGTGGCTATGGTTTCCATGCTCTTCCCTTGAGCTAATTCTTTATTGATGAAATATTGCATCCAGGCCACAAAGTTTGAAACGTTGGCACTAGTGGGGATGCTTGCGGTGAGGGTGGCTGCTTCGGTGGTAGGCACTAGGAGGGTCAAGATAGGATGGATGGGGGCTTTACCCTTGCCTTCAGTGACGACTAGCGGTATGATCTCTGGCACCTAAGTGCTTGAGCCTAGCCCCTCCTCCCTGAGCAGCTCAGAGCTCCTAGGTCATCTGCCCTCCTTCGTTGCTCTATAGAGCAACGTGTGGCTTCGACCATGTCTTCCTCCTCGCTCCTTCTCAGCTCCTCCTCTTCCTCGGCAGCCCTTCTCTCCCTCTCTTCTTCTGCTTTCCTATATTCTTCCTCTGATTTATCTACTTCTTATTTTTCTTTCTTCTTTCTCTCTTCGGCCTCCTATTTTGACATCTTCTTGGCTTTCTTGGCTTCTTCATTTAACTTTTCTACTTCATGTTTCTTCTTCTTCTCCCTCTCTTCCACCTCTTTGAGGGATTCCCTTTTTTCTCTCTCTAAGTCCTCCTTCTCCTTTTTGCGGCCTTCGTCCTGCTTCTTCTTTTGTGTCGTCCTCTTCTTAGGTTTCTTTGCTTGCTTTTTGCTTGATTATTCCTTCTATTCTCCCCCTTCTTCATCACTTTCGGTCCTGTCGCTAGACAACTCTTGGTCCTAGTGAGGGGGCGATCTATCAAGTGTTTCTCTTCTCCTTCCTCTGCATCCTGTGCCTCTTTTACTGCCTCCCAGATGAGGCCAATCAAAACACTTCCATAGCTGATGAAAGAGGCTTTGGATGAGGCTTTCTTCCTCTCAGCACTTTTGGAGGTTTAGGGACTCCCCGCCTACTAGCTTGCTCCCCAAGGCTAGTGCTTTTGTTGCATGGCCTATGGTCTTGTGCATATAGCCATTCCAGTCAACCTCATCTAGGGTGCAAGCTGCCACGATCTCCAGCACAGGCACATTGATCTGGTGCATGAGGAAATTGTAGCACTGGTTGGAGAACAATGCGTGCCCCAGTTTTGCTTGCACGCGTGCTTCAGCATCAGGGATATCCTGGATGTTGATGCCGTCGTTGGTCAGCACATCTTCCTTCTTCATCTTAAGCATGGCACAAACATCTCTTTTCTGCTTTTTCTCCACCTTAGGCTCTAATCCCAATGCCTTATCCACCAAGGCCGGGTTCAAGGGTACCTATAGCTGTTTGACCTTCTCCCCCCTTTCCACTGTTACAGTTCCACATTCCTAATTTGGGTTGTAAGTTCTGAGGAATTCCACACACTTTGTGTGGTTAGGCTCTTGTGAGAACTTCTCAAGGTAATTAGCGAGGTTGCACTGCTCTACGACCCTCTTGGCTACTTCCTCCTTGGCCACTAGTTCCTCGATGTTATGGATGGTTCGAAATTTTAGTTTGTTGTAGGAACGGTTTGCCAAGGAGATGCCGTACCGGGTCGTCTCCTCTTCATGAAGGGGAGTCGCTGGGCACACTCTTGTTGTGACATCTTTCATTCCTATCATGAATCATAATTTCCATTAGTGCTTTTAAAAATAATAATTTATTGAAAAGAAAGACTTTATGTTCGTTAAATGAAAGCATTAAGATCCAACATAGATTCTTCCCTTCAAATTTTTTGCCTTTTATTTCAAAGCTTTTGTGACATTCCTCCTACATCACCAATTTCTTTTGTGTTTATGTGTTTGCTTGATCTTGATTGGTTTTAATTTGATTCACTTTACCTCCTCCCCTTCTAGATTGAGAAGAATCCTTCCTAGGATTGAAGGTTAGGAGGTCAAGGGCATTTAGCATCTAGATATAAGGGTTACTTGTGCATGAGCCAAGTATAGAATTCTGGATTATACTCCAACTGAGCCTTGCGATCCAGATCGAAGGGTCGGGTACTTACGAGTGTGATGTAAGTGAGGACATCTGTTAGGAAATCAGTGGAATCAACACAACTAGCGATGTGTAGCTCTTTTTCGGTCAGGAGATGATCAAGATATGGGTGTCCTTTGACATGCTCTTCCATGGGTTGGCCACAAAGAGTGGTTAACACTCTATATGAGGTGGATGCGACATAGGTTGGGTCATACTCCGATGTCTTGATTGCACGGTGCTACTCAGCTTTGGTCATGATTTAACATCCTTTGAGTTCCCACTGCAATCACAAAGAGTGTACCAGTTTCGTAAAAATGGGGAGTCAGTGTCAACTAACGCTTTCAACTCCTCGACTTCTTTGTCAGTGATGGAAGAAGTCACGCGCTTATGGTAGGACGTTATGAGGCACTGTTTGATGGCTTGTTCTCTTGATATCTCAGTGCATAGCAACTCGGCAGCAGCACTGAGTGGGGTGTTTTGACAAATGCGAATTCGAATTCCTAGGAACAAGGCATCGTGTGAACTTCAATTGCTAAAGGCTCTTGCAACAGGCCTAAGTCCAAGCGGTCATAACTTAGAGCTAGCGACATAAATGTGGCATCTAAGTGTCTAAGACAAGCAATAACGACATCCTCTATGTCTTCGGCTAGATCTAAGGCCAGAGTTAAGAATGATTTCTGCTCGTAGGAGGGTTTAAGGCCTACATGTGGTTGGGGTTTGATGGGGCTAGAAAGCATGGCGGCAAATGGTGGCAGTTGCCCATGAAGTGGTGGTTGAACCTCGTGGATGAGCGTTACAGTAATAGCTGCTACGGGGATGGGCTGCTACACTTAGATTGGGTTTGGCAAGTCTTATCCACACTAGTAGGGGTTGAAGTGTGTAAAGGCATTTCTGGTTTGGGCCGATAGGCTTGCTCAACTCTTCCGGACTTATGCATGGGTGAGCTTGTAGGAGGGGAGTCTTGGAAGTGATGTGGCTTTTGGTTCTGAGGTTCTATGGGGCTCGGGGTGATCAAGCTTGAGGGTGGCATGTGAGTAGTGCCTAGGGCCATTCGGGCCTTAGGGATCCATATCCAGGCATTTCCCTCATAGTAGCCTTGCACATGCAAGAGGGCTTTAGGAACCCATCTTGGCTTGATCATGCTTCAATTTCTATAACTGCGTCTCAGCCTCCTAAGTTTAGAGTTTCTTGTGCTATGAGGACATGAGTATCTACTCCTAGGTGACAGTTGCGGTTGTTTAGACCTCCATTGAAACTTAGGCTATTGGGCCTTAGCTTTTGCTACTGTGAGCAACGACTTGTGAGATTCGATGGATGGTGGCCGAGCACTACCCCCCTCCGTAGACTTGGCTGCGAGCATTTCTACCGGTGGCCTTGCGGACTTTGATGAGGTCGTGTAGCCCTTGTTGCTGAAGGCTGTAACAATGCGGACGTTGCCTATGGCAAGGTGGATGCACTGCGGCTCATAATCAACATTGCAGTGAGTTTTCTTCTTGAAGGTTCACCCTAGCAGCGACTCCGTGCCTGTGTCTTTAGTGTTTGGCAACACATAAAAGATCATTGGTACAGTCTTAGACTCGATAGCAATAGTGGCCCTGCACTTGCCGAGAAGTGCATATGAGCGGTCCCCATATGGGCTTAATTTGGCATTAGTGAGCTGTAGTGGTGGTTTACCAAGTTGGGTCTAATGATCATGAGTTAAGACATTGAAGTCTGCTCCCTCGTCGATCAAGCCATTGAAAGCACACGTTTGCTTGGTAGTGACCGTGATGTGGAGGTATGCGGGCTCTACGGCTTCCTCATCCTCATCATCAATTTCCGTGATTGTGGCGACTCGTACCTTGAGAGGGGGTTCTAACATTTGTGGCTCATGCAACGGATGTATGGGGGGCTAGTACTTCTTAATGCGACTACCATTGAAGAAGCCTATGCCCTCGCCATCTAGAGTCTCGAGCTCAACGTTTCAAATTTGGTTGATTGCATGAACTTTGAAAGGCCCAAGACCTCTAAACTTCATTTTCTCCTTGTGTCCTTTAACTGAGTACAAGAGCACTAAGTCGCCATGTTTAAAGTTGCGCTCCTTGACATGCTTGTTAAACCAGCTCTTGCGTTGTGCCTTCTCGCATATGAGCGCATGAGTGGCTAGAAGTCAAGTTTCCAAGAGGCGTTCAAGTTCAACCAGACGCATCCATGCCTCCTTCCTTTCCCATCGTTCTTGAAGCGCTATTCTCAGGCTAGGAATGAAGAACTCTACTGGTAGAATTGCCTCAGTCCCATAGGTCAACCTAAAGGGAGTTTGGCCGACAGTTGTTTTATAAGTAGTACGGTAAGCCCACAAGGTTGCCATCAGCTTGTTATCCCAGTCGCTCCGCGAAGCAAAGACTACTTTGGTCAAGATGTTTACAAGGACCTTATTTGTGGATTATGCCTATCCGTTTGCCTGAGGGTAGTATGGATAGGATTTTTTATGGATAATTAGAAAGGTGGATAGAAGATGTGCTATCACTTCATTGATGAAGTGCATGCCCTGGTCATTGACTAGTTTGATGGGGTAGCCGAATCGTGAGATCACCAACTCCCATAAGAACTTGGCAATAGTTCTAGCATCATTATTTCATGTCACTCTTGCTTCTGCCCATTTCATTAGGTAGTCTATGGCCACAATGATATATTTGGCATGCGAATACTATACCATAGGACTAATGGGTCCTATGAAGTCGAACCCCCATTTTTCGAAGGGCTGTTGTGCAATGATTGGGGTCAACTCCATTTGATCCTTGTGAATCGAGACCTTTGTCTGCTGACACTCATCACAATGTTTGACAAATCGTACTGCATCGCGAAAAAGCATGGGCCACCACAATTGAGACTGCTGCACCTTGCAGGCTGTCGTGTCTTCCGCTAAAGTGCCATCCAGCAAATCCGTTGTGCGCCTCTGCAAGCACAACGTGCATCTCATGCTTGCATACACATCTACACAACAACTCGTCTTGCCTAGCCTGTATAATTAACATGAGCATGTTTTGGATTCATCGGTTACAGTCGCTACTTGACCGGTGTTGTGTCTGGCATCATGGGTACGTCTATATACTCTCACAAGAGAGCAACAAGACTCGTCTCCACTTCCTTAGTCAATTCATCGGCAATAAAAACTGATCGAGGTGTCTCCCCTTCCTGTGCTAGGTTTGCCTCCTTGACCTTGGCTGGTCCTTCGATGGGTTCACTCATTTGCCCTTGGTGTTTGAGGATTACTACCTTGTCACCCTTCTTGAATTTCGTAAATCTCTTCAAGAGATCCTGCGGCTTTCTTTGCTGTTCCGTTTGTGTGTCCCTAGGTTATTTTGCCCTTTCTTCCTTCAACCGTCTGCACCTCAGGTGGACGGGTAGGTCCCCCTTGATGCGTGGGATGGTCTCGATATTTTTGGGTCGCTATCTGAGCTTACTTCCGACTCAGAATCGAACTTGTCGTTTTCGCTAGAAGATGTGATTTCTCCCGGTGATCGCAGCTCAAAGGGTGACTCTGTTCTAAGCACTGGTGTCATACCTGGTTGGTTTAGGCCTGCTTGTTCGAAATCTATGGCTCTTATATGTTCCAACCCAAGTGCGGTCACAATCCATACGCATGACCCCTCGCTCTATCTTAAATATACTCTTTTTTTGTGGCTTGGAGTCCGCTTGTATTTGTTCTATTTCTCATCCCTCAATGTCATATTCCACCGTGTCTATCTCACCCTCACTTTCATCACTAAAAGAACGACAGTCTTTGAACTCGTCATTGGAGTCATCTTCGTCTGACTATTCATCATTTCCTAGGTTTTGGTATATCTCTTGTCTCTGATCAGGGACTAGGGCCCAATTGTACATGAGGTTTAATTCATGCACCCTGGTCCATTGCCACCTTGGTTCATCTAACAGATCTTGGAGTGGCTTGAAGTTTGCTGCTGGATTGTGAGCTAGATGCCAATCAAATACTCCAAAATATCTTGGAGTTCCCTCTTGTTATTTGGCACTTGGAATGTGACAAGTTTAGGTCACCCACGAAGGGTTCCTACCATCATGCAGACTGGTACAGAGGGTGTGTCTTTTGACTTGCCAACTATCTTGATGGCTCACTCATATGCCTCATGATCTTTGAATGGCAAGTCGATTGTAACAAGGACATCCATCTAGTCTCGCTCATCCTCCGAGCATGGGATATACTTGTTCAAGGGCCCATAGGACTTCTTGACTTGAGCATTACCTTTAAGCATCATGGAGATGGTATCCAAGTCGACTGGTGAGATCTTCCAAGTATCCATCTCTACCCTCACAGCTTCTGTCTATTGCCAAGGAAGATTAAGACGTTACCCCAATCTTTAATGACTCTAGCATTTCGTATCTAAGGTCGGCCTAATAGGATATCATAGTCCACTCCCTTCATGACTATAAAGTCAACCGAGAACTGGACACCTGCGATTTTCACTGGCCATTTTTTAAGTACCCCGAATGGTTTTAATCTCATACCGTTTGATAGCATGACATTGAACCTGGCAATCTCAACAAGCGAGTTTCCCCAAGTCTGAAGCACTGTGTGGCTCAATACACTAACCCCCGCTCCTGTGTCTATAAACCCTTTTTTGTTGTGTCGCCTAGGGCTAAGATAGGTAAGATCGCATGCATCTTGGTGCCATCCCAAAAAGGATTAACGTGCAAGGACTTAGGCATAGAGTGCAACATCACACTCGATATTTGTGTCTCTGTATCATGGTCATGCAGGTCTGCAGCTTGCTCTCATGATCCTTCAACCCACTGCTTCAGGTCTTGCCATAGGATGGAATGCTGCATAAGTAGGTCTCCCAGGCTCAGTGTCACAAGGGTGGTCACTACCATGGTAAGGAGGTCAATGGCTCTCGTCTTTCTCCTATTCCAGATTTTCTTGGCCAATGGCCGTGACTGATTTGCTGGCATGTAGCGTCAAGGCTTTGCCTAAGCAGTACTGCTTGTGATACAGTCGCATCTCTCGATTTTGGTCAAGGGGGTGAGACTAGCGCGCTTATGCTGAAGAGATCTTCAATCTCATCCTCTAAGATGGGCTCAGTATCTTTAGGTGCTCTTGGGCCTCTTTTACCCATTCCTTCACTTTCTCGATAGCCTCTAGTTGGTGCTTTGGATGCGAGTATTCCCCTACCTTAGCATTTCCCTTTTCGGTCGTCTTAGGAGCTGAGGTTTTTGCCTCTACGTCACTGACCTTCTTTCTAGCAAGCAGAGTCGTGGCACTCTCAATTTTCAACATGATCTTAGCTTCAAGTTTCTTCTTTCTCCGTCTACAGCTCTTCTTCCTGATCGAGGCTACATCGAGGTTGCTAGGACCTGGCAATGATATGCTGGCTTGCTTCATTTGTGCTCGGGTCATGACACACAATGGGATAGGTGTGGCCTCCCCATTGAGGTTCTCGACGCCAAACAGCCCCAATGGGACAAATGGCATGTTGGCTGAACTTGAGGATGGTTTTCACTTTGGACAGTTAATGAAGAGATGAGTGATTCCACATTCAGGGCACCTTAGGTCTGCCTTGTCTCTATTTGATTGCTCCCTTTCAGGACAACGTGATGAGACATGCCCTGGATGACCACAATTCCAAGATGAGATCGGATCCTACGTCTGCCCTCCTAGGCCTCTACCTCGGCCTCTTCCTAATGCCATCACCGGTATTGGTCGATAGTTCATAAGGACTGTGTTGCCCTTGTTGTCGTGCAAGACATATGAGTATACATAAGTCTCTTCCTCATTTGGCTCCTCCACATAGTGGACTGGAGCATCACTCAGTGGATGGGTCACGTAGGGACCAGGTAGTCTAGGTATGCCTATAGGGTTTATGTCCATTCTAGGAACAACCGGTTTAACGTCATTAGGCATAGGAAGGGCCAATGGGGCTCCCCTTCCAAAGAATTGTTAGTCTGCTTGCTAGATATGGCTAGCCGTATGGTTGTGAGAACAAAAATCTTCTCAGTAATCTGCAATGCGCGACGTCATGACCGAATCTAGTGCAATTAGTGCAAGGTCGTGACCTAGGGTCTTGACACTCGGCCGGCAAGTGGTTTCCACCACAGTACACGTATTGGACGTGTGGGCACATTGATCGTCTCAACATATCCTGCAATTTGGCTATCTCCATTCTTACCTCAGCCAAGTCTTGGTTTGTCTCAATGGCTTTCCCTTTGTCATGGGCCGTTAGACCTAATTGTTCACTAGAGGCTGATGCTCTTTCTGAACTCCATGAGTTGGTCTCTTCTGAATTTGAGCTCTTGGAGCTCCACTATTTCAGCTGGTCATCTATTTGAATGGCTTCTTCAAACACCCTAGCTAACAAGTCTTACTGCAAGCTCGAGTTGCCTGCCAAGGCCTTATACAGCTCCTCACTCCATATTCCACTGATAAACACAGTGGACACCGCTCTTTCGGTAGGTCGTTCGCCCATGGGGATTCTCTTGAAGAGGCTCCTCACATGGGTGACATAGTCACGGATGTCCTCTTTCTCTTTGTGCTTGGCATTCATCAGTCTTACTAGCAGATTGTCAAAGTATCCGTGCCTAGAGAATCTTTTGATGAAGAGGTTTTTGAGGCAGTTAAAGTTCGCTTGTTCTCTAACATCTAGACTCATGTACCAAGTCCTACCCTTGTCGCCTAAGCAAAGCCTAAATGCTTGAGAGCATTGAGTCAAGTTGATGAAGCCATTGACCTCACAAACTTGCTCGAATTGCTCTACAAAGTTGTATGGATCGTCATGGGATTGGTACTTGTCGAGTTACTTTGCAAAAATTGGGATTTTAGACTGGCCCTTAGAGCCTTGGTTTGCTCCTAATCTTGCTAGTAATGATGCTGCTAGTGCTGCAATACTCTACTCCACTGCTGTGTTGTCGAGCAATCGCTTCATGAGAAGCTCACTCAATGTCAAGTCTCCTTCCAGGGCTCTCTCATGATCGGCCCGATTCCCGGCCCGATTCCGACCTACTAGGTTCAACACCCATTGTACCTCACGCAATTATGTGTTAGCTCCTAGCATGCTGGTCTTGGTTGTATTTCACTATGCCTTGCAACGCTTGTGGGCTAGCTTCCGTTCCTCTTCCAAGTCGTTATGATGGCCTCTGTTGTTCTATCGTGGTGCTCATACCGAGCATGCGCACTAGCTGCTGAAGTGTCTCTAGAAAAACTCCTAAGTTGAGTTCCTCATTCGGCCTATGATCTGAGCTTTCCTCTATCATGATCACATTCTCGTACTCCACCAAGCTATCGATCAAGTTGAGCAAGTTGGTTAGATCCACTTCTCTAGCGCTGCTTGCTTGGTCCTACTCTGTGCTTTGGTCATCCATCTATGTCTTGGGATCTTCTCCTATTGGTGGGCTCCTTGAGGTGTTTATCTGAGTGAGTTCCTTAACTTATTGCATCCAATCCTCAATTTATCTCTACTCTATGTGTGTGTGTGTGTGTGTTCTTTCCCATGTACTTGTGCTCAATCAAGCTTTGAGTTGTCCTTAAGTGTACTTCAAGTTCAAAAATTCAGGGTGAGTGTGTGGAAAACAAGTATCTGAGTGACTTATGCACTCTCGCTTCATTTTAGGCCTAATAGGATTGTTGACCCACTTCTGGCCGTCTTGTCAGGTTTTAGGGTTTCTCACTGCGTTGTCTTACCTGTTTTAGGTTTGTTCAGGATCTTTGGCTCAACTAGGTGTCGCTAGGACTATGGGTCTCGCAATAGCCTACTCAAGTTGCTAAGTGGATGCGTCCTTACGAATTTGCCTATTCCATGTGCCAAAATTGAGTTCTGGGAATCGGGAGGACTCACAAAGGTGTACGCGGTTGAACAGGTCTGGTCTAATTTCTTGAAATTTTGGAAAAATCTTGATTTGGCCCAACTCGTTCAAATTGCAGGGGCCGAGAGATGGATTCGAACGGGGCGAGGGCCGAATGGAAATTGTGGGCTGTGTGTCACTTGGACGGGGTGACTCAAACGAGGTGATTCGGATAGGCCGATAAGATTCACTTGGACAGGTCGAGAGGGTCTATTCGGACTGGCCAAGGCACGTGGGCCGAGGGCCGAGTTTCGTTATGACCAAGTGAACTTTTGGCTGAGTGGGTTTATTCTCGGATGGGCGGAGGGCCGAATGGGGTAGATTGGCCAAGGGCCGAGTTGTGAGTGGGCCAAGGGATATGCTCGGATGGGTCCAATTGACTAGTGGACTGAGTCGGCTGAGAGTAAGTGGGCCGAGGGCCGGTTCTAGGACTCGACCCAAGAACTGGCCACTCGGACGGGCCAAACGGTGCGCGACGACAGCAGCAAAGGCACTAATTTGCTCAAATCTTGCGACACGTGCAATGATATCACACAAGAGCTTCCAAATTAGTATTAAGGCATAAGGGGAAGGGCTTGATATACCTGGAACGCACTGTAGACTTCCTGGTCGCAAGATCGAATCGAATCTCCAAGAGCTCTCTCTCTCTCTCTCTCTCTCTCTCTCTCTCTCTCTCTCTCTCTCTCTCTCTCTCTCTCTCTTAATGTCAGGGTATGAAATGAGCTCTTTCTTGACCTCTTGGCTCTTAAACCCCTTCACGGGTAAGGTTTTGATGTCCCCAATCACTCATCTGCTGACATTAAACATCCCAAGCACTCTTTTTTTCCATTTTTGCATGATTTCTGCCCTGTTTTGCCCTATTTTATAGCAGCAAACCCTACGCTTTTCTGATCTGATTTCTTAATCCTAACCTATGCTAAATTCAACAAAGATCAAAGGCAAAAACCAAAATGATTTCTCCATCTTTTCCAATCATCAAACCAACAAAATAACTCAAAATACTTACTTGTTTCGAATATCAAAAAACCCAAACTTCCTACCTATCTCAAGCTCCATTTCGGGGATGAATCCCCTACTTCCATGCTCGATATGAGGTGCGCAAGTGCTCAAGCTTGAATCCATTGGCCTGAAAATGAAACCAAAATGTAGTTGGAGTTCAAGCTCAACCACCAAGACCCACAGACTGCTTATTGTTTCAAGCATTTCAAGCGAGCTCTCATGGCTATCTCTCATCTAGCCGATGCGCTGTCGATCCTCTCGAGGTGTAGTGAGCTTATCTTGATGTCAAAATGAGTTACCTCCTTTCTCGTACACGTTGCTAGCTCCACAATCCTAGATGCTAGCTCAAGCCTCTTCCATCTCCAAGCTCCCTCCACCATAGCCGCGCACGCGAGAAAATAGAAGAGAAGAGAAAAGAGAAGAGGAGAGAAGAGAAGATGGTGAAGAGCTTCACCCTCTTGATCCCTCACTCCCACACACTCACTCACTCTCTCACACTCTCACATTCCCTCTCTCAAGAGCACACACACAAGCAAGGTGAAGAGAAGGAGAGAAGAAGAGAGGGCTCTTGCTAGCCACACACCAAAGAATGAGCTTCTCATTCACTTTTCAACTTTATATATAAAACCCTAAAATCCCATGGGTACCCATCCCTTTTTACATGATCGGCCATTGTGGCAAGGTCCCTTTTTCTAATTCCCTCTTCTTGCTTCATGCCCTAAGCCTATACCCATCTATTCTTTTACAAATGGCACAAGAGGGATCCTGGCGCTCTTTGAACATCCCAAGGATAGCACCTAATCTACCAAGAGAGCAGGCCTCATGGTGGCATCTACAATGCCCGTGCCCTCAAAAACCTGCAAGAAACATCCTTCCTCTCAACAAGAAACCATGCTCACACACAAGATTTGGGCACACAAGAGAGAAGACCATCATCTTCATCCTCACTCTCTCCTTCTTCCATGGAAGAGATAAAGCAAGAGAGCACAAGAAAGGAAAGAGAGCAAGAGTTGTGCCAATGCAAGAGAGAAAAGAAGATACGTGCAAGAAGCTAGATAAAGGAGAGGAAGAGAAGTTGTAACTCCCCAAACCACCTTTTTCCACAAATTGCATGGCTCTTCATTTCCACCTTTTCATATTCCTTTAAGGGTTTGTTTTACACAAGTATTCTTAGACCTTAGAAAGGAGGTCTATGAACATTGAAACATTAAAACCTTTCAACTTTTTCAAAACACACACACTACTTCTCATGCTCATGGCTTTACAATGTGGACCCACTAAAATACCATGGCAAATTACAAAGAATATTATCAATGCTAGCTACTTGAATTTTCTTTTTGCCGATGTAGACCACATTTTGTGCCTTTTTCTTACATAAATTTTGGGTTATCACTCTTTTACAAGAGTTTTTTGAGGCACCTTTCATTTAAAATTGCAGTTTTTGCCTCAACTTAGCTTTAGAGGCCGCCTCTATGCCTTTGCTCTTTTTCCATCCTTTTTTCGCTTTTTCCCTCATTTTTTCGCCATCTCGAATTGAGGTTAACAGAGATCAATAGGCTAATGAGAGCAGGGTTCATCTACGAAATTGAGCACGCAGACTGGGTATCACCCATAGTCATTGTAATTAAGATGAACAGAAAGATTAGGGTGTGCGTCAATTACAAGAATGTAAATGTTGCAACTAAGAGGGACAACTACCCATTTCCATACACCAAGCACATGCTCGAGAGAGTGGCA
Source organism: Lygodium microphyllum (assembly GCF_053477565.2). Classification (NCBI taxonomy): domain Eukaryota; kingdom Viridiplantae; phylum Streptophyta; class Polypodiopsida; order Schizaeales; family Lygodiaceae; genus Lygodium; species Lygodium microphyllum. Next base: position 18,283,758 of record NC_141146.1, on the reverse strand, counting down.
GGGAAAGAGGCCTATAGTTTTCTGGACTGCTTATCTGGATACAATCAGGTGTAAGTGCATCTTGACAATAGGCATAAGACTGCATTCGCCACTGAGTGGGGTGTCTTCACCTACATAGTCATGCCCTTCGAGTTGACGAACGCTCTAGCCACCTTTCAATGCCTTATGTGTACTATATTAGACATGCTCAGGAAAGAGTTAAAGGTCTTCGTAGATGACTTGTGTGTTCACTCAACCTGGAGAGAACATTTAGACAGACTTCGAGCGGTCTTTGAACAGTGTCGCCTATATCGCCTTTCTCTGAATCCCTTAAAGTGCCCATTATGGGTAAAGCACGAATGTATCCTACGGCACGTGGTGTCAAAAAATGGCATTGCCATGGAATTTTTGAAAGTCAGGGTCATTGTTGATCTTCCATCCCCAACCAACTATAAGGGAGTGCAATGCTTCTTTGGCCATACGGGGTATTATCGGTTGTTTGTGCTGAATTATGTAATGATTGCTAGACCTTTGTACAAGCTATTGATTATATTCAAATGGACTAAAGAATGCCAACAAGAAAATGAGAAACTAAAAAAAGCTCTGACCACAGCACCGATTCTATGAGCCCCTGATTGAACCATTACCTTCCACGTGCATATTGATGCTTCAAAATTCACTATAGAGACAATGTTGTGCCAACATGGCAAACACAACCTCGACTATCCAGTGAGCTTTGCTAGCAGACAACTCACTGAGACCGAGATGAACTACTCGATAATAGAAAGAGAAGGTTTGGCCATGGTATTTGCCATGAAGAAATTTTGGCATTATTTGTTAGCCACTCCTTTCACCTTCTTTGTGGATCATCAAGCCTTGTTATATTTAATAAACAAACCTTGTGCTACAGGCCGCATAGCTCGATGGCTCCTTTTGCTTTGATTTCTCCGTGGTTATACGAAAAGGGAAATAGCACTACATGGTTGACCACATGTCATGCATCCCCACGGGAGAGGCCACTGTACGAGGCATCATGGATGATTTGCCAGACGCGCACTTGTTTAGCCTGTCTAGCGAGAGAGATTTATTTCAAGCCAACTTGATGCCATATTGGGCAAACAACATAGTCCAAGTGCCTGAGCATGGATTACCTAAATGACCAATAGAGAAAGCCTGACTTAGATGACTCATCCTCAAGATCCAACCCTATCAGTTGATAGCAGGTCAGCTATATAGGCTAGGGCAAGAGGGATTATTGCACAGATGCGTATGCAAGTACAAGATGCACATGGTGCTCTCCGAAGCACACAATGGACTCGCTGGAGGACATTTTAGCAGAGAAACAACATCCTGCAAGGTGCTACAATCAAAACTGTGGTAGTCCACGCTCTTTTGCGATGCGGCACAATTAGTTAAGCACTGTGACGAGTGCCAATGGACAAAGGTCCCGATTCGCAAGGGTCAAATGGAGCTTATCCCTATAATTGCACGACAACCCTTCGAGAAGTGGGGAATTGACTTTATAGGACCTATTAGTCCTGCGGCACAATACTCTCAAGCCAAGTATATCATTGTAGCCACTGACTATCTGACGAAATGGGTAGAGGCAAGGGCTACGAAAAAGAATGATGCAAGAATGACTGCCAAGTTCCTATGGGAGCAGGTAATCTCACAATTTGGTTGCCCCATCGAACTGGTTAGCGACCAAGGCACACACTTCATTAATGAAGTGATCGTGCATCTTCTATCCACCTTTCTAATTATCCATCAGAAATCCTCACCATACTACCCTCAGGCAAACGACCAGGCAGAATCCACCAATAAAATTCTAGTAAACATCCTGACCAAGGTAGTCTCTGCTTGGCGTAGTAACTGGGATAACAAGCTGATGACAACCTTATGGGCTTACCACATAGCCTACAAAACAACTGTAGGCCAGACACCTTTTAGGTTGACCTATGGAACTAAAGCAATTCTACCTATAGAGTTTTTCGTTCCTAGCCTAAGGATCGCACTTCACGAAAGATGGGAAGGGAAGGAAGCATGGACAAAACGTCTAATTGAACTCGAACACCTCTCGGAAACTCACCTCCTAGCTGCCCATGCGCTCATATGCGAGAAAGCACAATGCAAAAGCTAGTTTGACAAGCATTCAAGCAGTGCAACTTTGAACAAGGTGACTTAGTACTCCTGTACTCCGTTAAGGGGCATAAACAAAAAATGAAGTTTAAAGGTCTAGGGCCCTTCAAGGTGCATGTCATAAGCCGAACCGGTAATGTCGAACACGAGACTTTGGAAGGCGAGGGCATAGGCTTCTTCAATGGCAATCACATCAAGAAGTATTATCCCCCCACGCATCCCTTGCACGAACCGCCAATGTTAGAACCACCGATCAAAGTACATGTAGCCACAACCACGGAGATTGACGATGAAAATGAGAAAACCGTAGAACTTGCCTACGTCCGCATCACAATCACTGCCAAGCAAACATGCACTGTCAATGCCTTGATTGATGAGGGAGCAAAATTCAATGTCTTAACCCACGATCATTGGACCCATATTGGCAAACCACAACTATAGCCCACTACCATCAAACTGAGCCCATATGGGGATCGATCATACGCACTCCTAGGAAAATGCAGGGCTGCAATTTTTATCGAGTCTGAGAGCATACCAATGACATTTTATGTGTTGTTGAACACTGAAAATGCAGGCCCCAAATCGCTACTAGATCGAACCTTTAAAAAGCAAGCTCACTATAATGTCGATTATAAGTCGCAACATATCCACTTAGCCACTGGCAATGTCCACATAGTGGCAGCTTTCAACAAGGGCTGCACGACTCCCACCAGACCCGCAACGCCATAGGTAGACATGCTTTCAACCAAGTCCAAGGAGAAGGATTGTGATTTGTTACACCCTCCCAAGCCTCTATGCCAACAACCTATTGAAACCAAGGTCAATGCCCATGAACCCCACTTAAGGTGGGTTCCTAAACATCAGAACCTATCATTGAAAACAATCAACTATGCCTTCGCAAGGCTAACAACACAACCTTAAAACCTAGGAGGCCAAAACAAAGCTACAAATAGCAACGAGTGGTCAAGCTGCGATGGGTTCCTAAGATCCTATTGTAAGTGCAAGGTTATTGTGAGGGTAATGCTTGGATATGGATCCCTAAGTCAAAAGCAGCCAAGAGCACTGATCAAGTGCCACCCTCACATGTAACCATATCCCACCATACAATGTTTCAAGGCCTAATGCCGAAGAAGACTCGAGACACCAAGCACATTGACTCACAACTGATTATGCACATGAAGACCGACTAGGTCTATCGGCCCAAACCTTAGCCTATTGTTCTTGAACCAGTCCCACGCAACTCAATCAAGACTCAAGAGACTGCATCCACAAGTAGTGATGCCCCATTTGCAGTCCAGTCGTCCCAGCCCGCTAGGCAAGCGACCCAACCACAATCTTAGGAAAAACTGAGCCCGCAACTATCTGCTATACCAAACTCTCTCATTCTATCAAACCTCAACCACCTACATGTCTTAGACCCTCCTATGAGCGGAAATCATTCTTGTCATTGGCCACAGATCTAGCCGAAGACACAAGGGATGACGTCATTACTTACCTCAGACACTTAGATACCACATTCATGTCATTTGCTCTAAGCTATGACCGCTTGGACTTGGACCTGCTCTACAAGAGCCCTTTGCGACAGAAGTTCGTGCAATGCCTTGTTCATGGGACACACTAGAATTCGCATTTGTCAAAGCACCCCACTCAAAGTTGCTCCGCATTGAGATATCTACAGAGCAAGCCATCAAAAAATGGCTCATCATGTCATACGATAAGCGATCCTCTTCTACTATCACTGATTGAGAATTAGAGAAGTTGAAAAAGCTTGCTGAAACCGAATCCCCATTCTTACGGAGCTAGTACGCTCTTCGATTACAATGGGAACTCAATGGATGCCGAATAATGACCAACACTAAGCAGCGACGCGCCATCAAGACATCAGAATACGACCCAACTTATGTCGCTCCAACTTCGTATAGGGTGTTAGCAACTATTCATGGTGACAGACCCCTATAAGAGCACATCAAAGGACACCCTTACCTTGACTACCTCCTGATAGAGGAAGACTTACATATTCCTAGTCGCATCGATTCCAGTGACGTTCTAACAAATTTCCTTACTTACATCACACATGTAGGTAGCCGACCCTTCGATCTAGACCGCGATGCTCGGTTGGAGTACAATCCACACTTCTATGCTCGGCTCATGTGAAAGTAAACACTCAATCGTAAGCTAACAGCCTTGGGCCTGCTCTAGCTTTCAATCCTAAGAAGGATTCTCCCCAAGTTTAGAAGGGGAGGGAATAAGGTAAGGTGGGTGAGTCAAATTGGAACTAATCAAAATCAAGCAAATGCATAAACACATAAGGAAAAAACACACCACTGTGAAAACCTCGGTCAACATTTAAATGCGGGTAGAAAAGAAACACATTAATTTGTGATTGAGAAAAAATATCATGAAAATATTGAATTAAAGGGCGAAAAAGTCTGAAAGAATTTTATGTTGGAGGCTAAATGTTTTCATTCAACAAACATGAAGCCTTTCTTTTTAGCAAATAGCTCTTTCGGAAGCACTAATGGAAATGATGGTCATGATAGGAACGAAAGATGTTGCAACAAATCACGCCCACCCACTCCCTTTCACGGAGGAGGAGAGAACATAGTACGACATCAGTTTAGAAAACGTGCTTATAGTCAACTGAAATTTCGCAGCATTCACAACCTTAAGAAGGTGGTAGCCAAGGAACAGGCCACAAGGAGAGTAGTGGAACACTATAACCTCTCCAAGTACTTAGAGAAGTTTGTGTAGGAACCTGACCACATGAAGTGTGTGGAATTTCTAAGAACGTATAACCCAACCAAGAATTTGGAACGGTGACTGTGGAAAGAGGGGATAATGCTCGATAGGTGCATGTGCCAATAAACCAAGCCTTTGTGGAGAAGGCACTGGGGCTGGAGCCTAAGATGGAGAAAAAGTGTAAGAGAGATGTGTATGCTATGCTAAAGATGAAGAGGGAGGATGTTTTGACAAATGACGACATTAGCATACAAGATATCCCCAATGCTAAGATCCGCATGCAGGCAAAGTTGGTGCACTCACTTCTCTCCAGCCAATGCTATAACTCCCTCATGCACCGAATTAGTGTGCATATGCTGGAGAATGTGGTAGCCTACACCCTGGATGAGGTGGACTGAAATGGCTACTTGTGTAAGACTATAGACCAAGAAACCAAAGCACTAGCCCTGGGCAACAGACAGGCAAGCAGAGAATCCCCAACCTCTAAAAACACGGAGAGGAAAAAACCTTCCTCGAAAGCCTCATTCATTAGGTATGAAAGTGTGCTGACGGCCATCATCCAAGAGGCAGTAAAAGAAGCCCAACAAGGAAACGAAGGAGTGAATGAGACCCCAAATAGGTCGCCGACCCACCAAGGGAAAGAGCCACTGAGTGACATGATAGAAACTGAGACAAAGAAGGAGGAGCAGGAGGCTCAATCCCTACGGGAAAAAACAAAGGAACCGACTAAAAAGACAGCTCAAAAGAAGAAACAGAATGGGGGTAGGAAGAAGGAAAAAGAAGATTTAGAGAGAGCCAAAAGGGAATCCCTAAGAGAGGTGGCAGAGGGGAAAAATAATGAGAAGGAAGAACTGAACAACTGCCAAAAGAATCAAGGAAAACAGAGGAAGAGAGAGAAAGAAAAGTTGTGGAAAAGGAGGCGGAGTTGAGGAGACAGGAGGAGGAAGACATGGCCAAAGCAACTCGCCAGTCCATAAAACAACAAAGCCGACTCAATGGCCTAGGTGCTTTAAGTCTGCCCAAGGAGGACAAACCCGGCTCAAGCGCTCATGTACCTAAAGTCATGCCACCCGTGGTTATCGAAGGCAAGGGTAAGACTCCCATCCATCCCATCTTATCCCTCTTGGTGCATGCCAGCAAAGCAACCACTGTCACCCCAAGCATCTCGGCCAGCACCGATGTGAACATTTTTGTGGCCTGGATGCAGTATTTCATCAATAAGGAACTAGCACAAGGAAATAGTGGAGAGACTACGGCCACCAGGCAGAAAAGGCCGGCCACAGATATCAAGTCTAGGCAAGATCCAAAATGCCAAAAGATGGAAGCTTCGACCACCCCAATTCCTACCACTATGACGCCACCAGCAAACCATGATGAATATGTGGATGAATTGCTCTCTCAGTTAGAGAAGGCAAGGGAGCAGAGAAAGATAGCGGTGGCCGAGTGCAGAAAAGGAGTCGATGGTAGCCTTCCAGCTTGAAAAGAAGGCAAATGGCTATGCAACAAAAGGAAATCCTTGATCTAAAACGGGAACTAAAAGTCAAAGAAGAAAGGGAGCAAAGCTGGCAACAACAACTCGTTGATGAAAATCACAAGCTAGTGAAAATGCAAAGAGAGTATAAGCTTCTAATCATGCAACATGAGGATCTGGTAGCAAAAATAGGTTGGATCGAACGGGGCATGAAAGAGTTTGCCCGCAGGGGAAGAAGGAAGGAAGCGAGAAGAGGAACAACACCACAGAGAAATGGAAACCATGACGGAACAGCTGAGTCTTGAAAGAAAGGAGCAGGAGAGAATGAGCAGGGAATTGGAAGACCATGATTAGAGACTCATGGCCCTGGTACAAAGACAAGGAGAAGATATGGAGGAAATGAAGAAGAGAGCCAAAGAGTGGGCATGCCAAAATGAACGAAGAGTGAATACTTTGGCGTGTTGCTTGGCTCTTGTGGAAAAAGAGAAAGTCCTAGTAGAAAGCAGAGCAGAGGCAATCTAAGTGGCTTTCAATACTCAACAACAAATATTCCTGAATACCCTGATGGATGCCACTCATGCAGAGGAAGGGGAGTCCTTAGAGGTGGCAAAGAATAAGCTAAGCATAGCACGCAGAGCTCTGTGAGCAGGGTTACACGTGCCCTCCCAACCCGTTGCAGTTGGGCTGAGCCTTGATGAACAACGTAAATACATGCATAAATACATGTTGTTGGCTGGCCTAACCCCCCAAGAGATTGATGCTCTGGGGTTCATAGATGAGTTACAACAAGAAGAGTGCCCAGGAAGTGAAGCTAAACTGCAACTTAACCTAGGCAGATTCGAAGAAGAAGTGATCCCACAACCCCCTTCACCCCATTCTGAAGGGAAGGGTAGCCAGCAGATGCGTCCGCCGGAAAGAAAAACCATCTTGAGGAAGAAGAGAAGAGAAGGAAGATGGTGGAAGAAGCCAGACAAAGATCGAGGGCTAACCCTATGGCACAACCGTCTATACCCCTCCCCCCATGCCCAAATGACCCACTAGCCAGTTTTCATGCGAAGCTCATAGTTTGGGAAAGACAAGAAAAAGAGAAACAGCCCTTCAACTTCAGCTTCCTCATCCCCAATGCCCTGCGCAGAGTCCTTTTTCCTAAAATAGTGGACAAGATGATCAGCATTGGAAGCCGGCTAAGCCAACAATGGCTAGAAGAAAGAGCAAAGAATCCCACCCTCTGAGGCAAGATAAGGTTTTTGAAGTGCCTCGATCCATGCTTGAATATGAGTGCCAACAACTATGGTGGAGACGCATCTGCAACGACAATGTGTTCGCATGGATGGCTTTTTGTAATACCCTCCCTGTTGAGAGAAACGACCCCACTTACATGGCGTATCCTCGTAGGGTAGGGGTAGACTTTGATGCAAACACCCATGGTTGTTACGACTTCTTCGTCATATATAACCCCCATACTACCACCTTAGCCCAAGCCCTCTCATTCACCTCCGGCAGCCTAGATGCCACCATGACTCACTTTATTGCTGACTTCTCCTCCTATCCAGATCCCGCCTTCATTACCACATGCAACTATCTTAGGCTATTAAAAATCCTACTTAGGCAAGACCCCACCCCAGTAGAACGTGGCCTCCCCCACTCTTTTTTGACCCTAACGCCATTGATAGCTACGCGATGACTCGCCTGATGATGCGAGCCAACCTTCTACCTTCATTTTTCCTCGCTATTCTTGAAGACATGAGTGACAATCGGCTCACCCGCTGCAACCACCCATTCCTCTCCACCACCCCTCTCCAGGTTCGATTGAACCTTAATGGTTTCATGCGGAGCCGGTAATTTTTGAGTCGCTCCATTCAATTCCCTTCACCACCACCTTTCGATGGTGATGAGAACTAGCGATTAGCCACTGTCCAAATCCTGTACCTCAGCATGGCTATAAAATACATTTTTAAAAAAAGGAAAAAAAAAGCCCGCAACATGTCCACACGCAAGTCGCGGCATATAGCTCATAGTCACTGCATCTAGGGGTCCTCTAGTAGGCACATCCGGTGACCTCGATTGGCTGGCCCCGTTCCTAACCCCTAGCCCTTTTTGCCTCCCCACTTCACGCTTAGGGCACCCCAAGGGCAAGACACACCAAAGGACATTCATTACACTCGCTTATGGTTAGACTTGTCAACCTAAGCTACACACACCGTACCTCCCTTTGCACGAACAGGGTCCTCAAGTGTGGGACATTGCCCAGGCTTACCTAGGGTTAGACCCAACTCCCTATTCCACCATCACGAGCAACGAGCACTACACGGTGAGGTAGACACTCCCCTTAGGGTGAGCACTTTCTCCTTCCATGTACAACAAGATGCTGCAAACCACCAACTTCAGAGGCCCCCATCATCCATTCGACACAACTTGAGTCCTCCATCCAAATCATTACTGAAGCTTCCCAATCAAACGGGTCCCCCAACCTTGGCCCAAATTCCACCCTTCCACAATAGACACCTCGAAGTGCCATGGGACTGGCACCCGTCTCCGAGGGGGGTAATGTTAACCTCAGTTCAAGATTGTAGAAAAATGAATCAAAAAGCGGAAAAAGAATAGAAAAAGAGCAAAGGTGCAAAGGCGGCTCCTAAAAGCTAAGCTAAGGCAAAAGTGCAATTTTAAATAGAAAGTGCCTTAAAAACTCTAAAAACTCTTGTAAAAGAGTGCTAGGCTCCCTCTTATGCCATTTGTAAAGGAATAGACGGGTGTAGGCTTAAGGCATGAGGCAAGAAAAGGGAAATAGAAAAAAGGACCTTGCCACAAATGTCGATTATGTAAAAAGGGATTAGTGCCCATGGAAATCTAGGGCTTATATATAAAGTTCAAAAAGTGAATGGAAGCTCATTCTTTGGTGTGTGGCTAACAAGAGACCTCCCTTCTTTTCTTCTTCTCTTCTCTTTGTTTGTCTGTGTGCTCTTGAGAGAGGGAGTGTGAGAGTGTGAGGGAATGAGTGTGTGGGAGTGAGGGATCAAGAGGGTGAAGCTCTTCACCATCTCCTCTTCTCTTCTTCTCTTCTCTTCTCTTTTATCGCATACGTACGACTATGGAGGATGGAGCTTGATGGAGGAGGTTTGAGAATGCTTGAGCTAGCATCTAGGATCGTGGAGCTACCGGTGTGTGTGAAGGAGGAGGCAACTCATTTCGGCATCAAGGTAAGCTCACTACATTCTTAGGTTCGAGGGCGCGTTGGCTATGTGAGAGGTAGCCATTAGAGCTCGCTTGGAATGCTTGAAACAATAAGCTGTCTGTGGGTCTTGGCGATTGAGTGAGAGCTGCCATAGAGGCACCTGAATCCAAGATCAAGGTATGCATGTCATCATCCATATCTGCTACCAAGGCATGCGTATTGAAGAAAGAAGAGACAAGGAGTACATGACCACTGTCACTCTCATAGCTAACTACATTCACTTCTTCAATCTTGACACTGTTCTTCTTAGTTGGTCGACTATCCTTCTTCTCATCCTTGCTATCATCAATATTCTTACTCTTTCCTTTCTCTTTCTTCCACTTAAAGCATTCCTGCTCAAAGTGTCCTTTCTTGCCATAATGGTGGCACTCCACACCTTTCCCATGAGATTTACTATGTCCTTTGCTTTCAAATTTCCCCCTTTACTGAGACCTACCTCTAGTACGTAAAGCACTGGATGACTTGTTAGATGCATTGTTCTATCGATTCATCTCTTCCATAAGTAGAGAGCTCTCTACATTAGAGTACAATAGCATAGCATTCGAGTTGCTCATGGCTATCCTGAAAGTATCCTAGCTTTCAGGTAGACTATATAATAGAAAAGTAGCCTCAAACTCATCATCCATATTGAACTTCAAGGCAACCAGCTAGTTGAAAATGGAAATAAACTCACTGAGGTGTACAAACATCATTGTCCCCTCCATGCATAAATCCATCAATTTCTTTAGCCAATAGACTTTACTTGCAGCATTCTTCTGGGCATACAATTCCTCCAATTGCTTCCAAATGGTATAGACAGAATCGAGCCCTTCTATGTTGAATAACAAAGCATTGGAAATTGAAACCTCAATGGCCGAATGAGCCAGCTCATTCAATTTATCCCAATCCTCTTGCTCTATGTCTGTTGGTCATGCTCCTTTCAACTTAATAGGCTTAACCTATTTCTTTTACACCAAGAGATTGTAGCACTCCTTTTGCCAAATTGTAAAGTTACGTGCCCCTTTAAGCTTCTTGATGTGTATAAGATGATTACTATCATTGTTGCCAGCCATGATATTGACAAGCCAAATCTGTCAAAAAACAAGTGAGCAAGAAGAGATGCAAAGTGACCAACAAGATCTGCTATTCATTCAACCTAAAAATGAGTCATAAAGCATGTGCACCTAATGTCCAAGCATATATCAACAATATTAGTACCAAATTAGTACATAAGTACCTCAATGGGAACCATCCAATTGTCCAAAATGCCCTCTCTGTTATGGTACTTGCAAATTCTACTTTTCCAACCAAAGACAAAATGTCCCAAGCTCAAAGCATCCCCAAAATTATTCTCATGTATATGGCATCCAAGATAAGCATCTAGACAACACTTTGAGTACCTAGATAGTGCATGTATAACTAATAGGCATGTCATTCACAGACAAAATTGCATTTAGCCCCTACTATTAAAGCAGTGAATTTGCTATCAAAATGAGCAATTACAGTGCCAAATCCAGCTCCAAATTAGTATCAAATGGTAGCCATAACATCCCATGACAAGTAGGCATCCATTTGGGCACGTATAAGCATCAAACAACTAATGTTATTCAAGCATATGCATGAACTGTCAATGCTACCCTATAAACTATTTTGAATAGTCCAAGAAACTGAGTAAAATACTCCCAATGCCAATGCCAAGCTCAAGAGTGAGCTCTCAAGTATCCAATGATGGACTTGGAGTTGTCAATGATGAAGGAGATGATCAAGATAGTGGGCTGATTTGCCTGTAGCCAAGATCTGTATACACTGCCCTCAGAAAATAGCCATTGTATTGTCAATTTTAGACATACATACACTCCAAATCGGCTCACAGGCTCTTCTATAAAGTCATAGAGTCGAAGGATCTTTGTTTTCATAAAAAAGTGTTTGAATCTAAGTTTTCTAGCTCAAGTTATGAGCAAAATAGTGACATGTGGTCAATCTATCTAGAACTGAGATAGACTCATGACTAGTGATGTGATGGTCCCTAGCTAGTTGGGAGGGTTGGAAGGCTACAATGACTTAATGCTAATGTGGGGGGGAGGGTCCCAAATGACCCTCCCAAGCTCCCTCTTGAAGCTTAGAGGCAATGGTAATGCTTATGCTTCACGAGAAGCAAAGAGACATGGTTGTCCTATTTCCAACTTGAAGTGCTCTTCCAAAAGAGCTCAAGACAACTCAATAATGCCCCAGCTCTCCCCTAATGAGGTTCAGAGGTGCTCTGATACATCCCAAAGAAAATGAGATCAAGAGAAACCTCAATGAAGAGCTGCCATGGTTGCCATAGTTGCGAGCTTTCAAGCCAACAACTGCTCCCTTGCTATGCAAGCTCCTACTCTTGAATAACAAGCTCTAATACCAGTTTGAAGTGCGCAAATCAAAGAGAGAAAGGAGTTTCAATGGTGGATGCTATGTGAGAGAGAGAGAGAGAGAGAGAGAGAGAGAGAGGCACAATGTGTGGGTACAATAGTGTACCTCTTTTGGTTTTTTGGATAGGTATATAGTATGTAGAGTACAATACCGGGCAGTGGACACCAATGGCCAAGAACATTGCTCTTTGTTTCCAACAACAACAAGGGAGTAGCCCACACTAATAGTGGTAGCATAGATGGTGGAGGAGGTTATAGTAGCTAGAACTGGAATGCATCAACAACTTGATTTTAGAGGTGACAATATAATTTGGCAAGGAAATGAAAAAGAGATGGGAAAATGAGATTTGAGGAAGCAAACACCTCTCACATGCCAAAGCATAAAACTCAAAATCAACCTAGATGAAAGAGTACAAGAAACTTAAATTTAACCATCAAACCATGCAAGACCACTATCTCCAATTTCTTTAGAGGAAGTGGTGGTGGAGTCCAGACTTGCATACACCACTTGGCCCATAAGAAGCATTCCAACCCATATTTGTGACCAATGTCAAGGCTGCGGTTAGACAAGAAAAATGTAAGAAACCAATTAGAAACACAACACACAAGGCACTTGCACCTTCATTTTGGGGCATCATGGAGTGGTCAAACTCACGAGAAGATGCTAGTAACCAACATGGAATGTGGCGTCAATTCATGTGGTTTTGCAATGATAGTCTGGAAACACACATGAAACATATGTTCTTCCATTCAACGCATGCCACCTAAAGTCCCACAAATATGGCTAGTGGCCCATGGTACCATTTTGACTATAGAAGAAAATTGCATGTCACTGAGTGGTGGCTTTGTTTTGTATAAGGTAACATGACAAGTGGACATCAATGAAGGTTCACATAGATATGGGCAAAGTGTCTCTAAGGCTATAGGAAACAAGATAGATTCATCATCGACTCTAGATGCAATTGTGAAGGGTCACACTATGATGAAAACCTTAAAATTTGAGCTTTTCAAACTAAAGACACCCAATTCAAGTGTATTGCAAGAGGGTTATGATATGCACATTGCAAAGAACCCAACATGCATTTGTTGAGATTTCATGGACCAAGTTATAGAAGAGAAGGCATATTTGGCGTACAAGCACTTGTACTATGTGTACCTTTGAGTATTTAGAATGGATATAAATGTAAACATTTTTATACACTAATTCATGCTCTCATAAGAAAACTTGTCTCATTTTCGGAAGTAGACCTTTTCTAGCATCACCTGTTGTAATAAACCAGTTCTCACGGCAAATCAATTAATTGGAAATTCATGAAATATACCATTCTTTCAACTAATACAAGAAATAAAGCATGTTTGTAAAATAGCCATAGCCAAGATAGCTAAGCTTGAAGTAATATTGCCATGAAAGGCTAATAATCAAAGATGTAAGTTGCAACATGAATATTCACCTCATGTCAAGGTGGGACATGGTATGCACCCCATATCTTGGTGGCTAAGATCATGCACCCTCTTAGTTGGTGGGAGGAAGGAGCCTCAAAACATGTATTGTTGAAAACGACAAAAAGATACCTCACAAGTTTCATCTCCCCCTTTTATACTTAACCCTAGCCTCCTCTAGACTAAAGTGACTTATGATTTATTACAAGCCATCCCGGCCTAAAAGAGCTTTGTCCTCAAAGCTGAATTGGGAACAAATTACAAGGATGATTACAATGATACCTTGAAGCATTTGGAATTCATGCTGAAATAAAGCTTTGTGTTGATGAAGATCATGGAAGTTGATGAAGATTGACCACATAAATGGAACAAGCTGTTGTAAACTGTCCAAAACAGGATGTAGTACAAAAATGGATCATATTTTGAGCTAGAAGTGGCCATTTCCATGTTTGAGATATAGAAATATAGAGGATGACATGTAGTATCTAGGCATGCCTTCAAAATTGAAGTTTGAAGCCAATAAGACAATTTACTTTGTCACAGAAATTTAATACATCAAGTTGTTTACTACTCTGTTTATGAATTGTCCTCTTGTTGAAGCCATGGAAATTGTTCCAAATATAATGTTTGTCGCCATGAAGACTCTTCAATAGGCAGACCCTTCCATTTAATAAGGTATTCAACAAGAATACAGTTCCTTAGAACCTTCTCCCACTTGCCAATAATCTTCTCGGGCTCATAAATGATTAAACCATCATCCAAGGGAGTTAATTCTTCAAGAATTTGAAATTGAGGTCCCACATACTTTTTAAGTTGAGACACATGAAAGACATTATGGATTCTTGTGTTGGAAGGTAAGTCTAGTTGATAAGCAAATCCCCAACTCGCTTGATAATATGATAAGGGCCATAAAACCTATGAGCAAGTTTGTTGTGTCCTCCTTTAAGAGAAGCATAACGTGACTTGGGAACCTTCAAAAATACCCATTCATCTTCCTCAAACTCCACGTGTCTTCTTTTCTCGTCTGCATAGACCTTCATTGTCTCTTGAGCTTTGTGAATGTTGTCATTGCATTGCTTCATAAGGGCTTCCATCTTTTCCAACTCCTCACGAGCTTGTGGATTTACATCTTCATGAAACAATGCGGAAGGTACTTGTACTTTGTAGCCATATAAAGCTTCAAAAGGAGACATTCCAATGCTCATATGGTAAGTATTGTTGGAACAAAACTCCGCAAGATGGAGCCATTGGTCCCATGCATTTTGTGTCTCATGGCAAAAGTGTCTCAAATAAACATCTAGCCATTTGTTAACTCTTTCAGTTTTCCCATCCATTTGCAGATAATATGCGGTAGTAGGAGTCAAAAGGTCCCCATTGAAGAGAACAAACTTTTCCAAAAACTGCCCATAAACTTAGTGTCGCGATCGGACACAATCTTCATTGGCAAACCATGAAGCTTGAAAATACATTCCATAAATTGTTGAACCACTTGCTTTGCTATAAATTGAGCCTTTGTAGGGATGAAATGGGCTGATTTAGTCAACCGATCAACTACTACATAAATGCTATTCCACCCATGCTTAGTTGTAGGCAATCCCACAATGAAATCCATAGAAATATCAATGCACTTACCTTTAGGAATAGGAAGTGGCTGAAGTAAGCTGCCATGTAGAAGAGATGAGTCTTTATTTTGTTGACACAAAAGACATTGCATTACATAATCATTTACATCCCGCTAAATGCCCTTCCAATAGAAGCTCTTATGGATGTTGTCAAACATTTTGAACAACCCATGATGACCCGCTAAAAGTGAAGAATGCATCTCATGCAAAATACGGTCTTTGAAATAGGATTGTGGTGTCAATTAAAATTGGGATACTCTTCTCCTTTTCCTTGCTGAAATTCCTTCATCATCTTTGATTATTGCTCATCAAGCAAATATTCTTCTTAGATGTCATGAATCCAATCCTTATGTATGATTGAAATTGAGGATAAAGAACATGCCCACATACGTGATAAAGCATCCGTCACAACATTATCTTTTCTAGCCATGTAAGATATTTCAAAATTATAGCTTTGAAGAGTAGCTAACCACCTTCTTTGTTTAGGGGATAAATTTGGTTGGTAAGGGAAGTATTTCAACACACGATGATCACTTTTCACCTTGAAATGGCTACCATATATATAGTGATGCCACTTTTTGATAGCATAAAAATTTGCTAACATTTCTTGTCATAGCATGTAGTTGACATTCCTTGTCATCAAGCTTGTGACTTTCATAGGCTATAACTCCATGCTCTTGATACAAAATAGCCCCAACTCCTCGTCCACTAGCATCCGCACATATAATGAATTCCTCAGAGAAATCCGAGCATACAAGAATAGGTGCTGAAACTAATAGAGATTTCATCTCATTGAAACTCTTGTCGACTATGGAGTCCCAAAAGAAAGCTTCTTTCTTCAGCTTATCGATCAAAGGAGCTGCCACATGAGCATAATTTTTTATAAACCTTCTATATAAGGAAGATAATCCAGGGAAACCCCTTAAGGAAGTAGAATTCATAGGAGTAGGCCACTCTTTGGCACATTTCACCTTGTTAGGATCCACATGAATGCCTTGCTCTCCAACAATGTGACCCAAGTATTTCGCTTCATCTTCCATGAAAGAACTCTTTGACATTTTGGCAAAGAGTGTATGTCTTTTTAATGTGTCAAAGACCTCTCAAACATGCATCAAATGCTCAACTTTGGATTTACTATAGACGAGGATATCATCAAAGAATACAAGGATTGTTTTGAACAATAAAGGCTGTAATATCTTATTCATGAGTGCTTGAAAAGTAGAGAGTGCATTTGAAAGCCCAAATGGCATAACTAAGAAGTGATATAACCCTATTTCAGTCCTAAACGTTGTTTTATATTCATCCCCTTCCTTCATTCAAATTTGATAATAACCCGAATGAAGATCAATCTTAGTGAAAACCTTTGCATCTTTGAGCTCATCCAAAAGGTCATCAATGCGAGGAACCGGGTATCTATTCTTCACCATGGACTTGTTAAGCTTCCTATAATCAATGCACATATGAAAAGATCCTTTCTTCTTTACCATGAGCACAGGAGACGCAAACGGAGATTGACTTGGCTAAATTAAACCCATTTGCAACAATTCTTTAACTTGTTTTTCCACTTCTTCCCTTTCAAACTTTTACAGGCGATAAGGAGGTTTGTTGATGGGTTTTGTGTTGGGTAGCAAGTCAATAGGGTGGTCTACCTCTCTCTTTGGAGGCAAAGATGATGGTTATTGAAATAAATCTTTGTATTCTTCCAATAGCTTTTCCATTCTTGGATCCTTCTACTTTGAAGAAGATGATGGCTTATTTGATGACTACTCCATCCACTTTCGCAAGCAAAAGAGTGAATATGCATGATCGTGCATTGATTTCTTTACGCATCTTCTTCCTAGAGATGAGCTCCATTTGCTTTTGACCAATGCCCTTCAATATCATAGGTTGTCCATTCCATTGGAATTCCATTAGCATGTTTTGTAAATCCAAAGAAAACTTTCCAATGGTTTTTAGTCAATCGCAGCCAATGACAATATCTATGGGACCCATTTCCAAAGTGATCAAGTCCACTTCCATAACACATGAAGGAGATAGGGTAATAGGAGTGTGTAGGCATACTTCATTACTTGATTCATAAGCTCCATTATCAACTTGAATCTTCAATGATGCTTGCATTTGTTGAGAAAGCCGTCTCAATCTATGCAAAGATTTGGTATTAATGAAGCTATGGGTTCTGCACGTATCAATCAAAATATGAACTTTTCTATTATTGATCAGCCCTTCAAGTCTAAGGATATTTTCTCCTTTACAATCGGTCTAAGCATCATGAGAAATTGCACATACCACCCGGATCAAAAGGAAAACTGTCCACAATATCATAAAATTCATCATTATTTCCTTCCTCTTCATCATGCATTTCTTCAACCATAGGGTTTTCTTCTACCTAAAATACATTCCCCTCTTCACTTTCATCCTCATCGTCTCATCAATGATGACAAAGTTGAGCTTGCTATTTTTAGATTTGCATTTTAGCCTATGGTCTTGTGTGCACTTTTCTCCACACTTGAAGCATAACCCTTTTGCTCTCATGTCTCTAATTTGTTCATTTGCAATCATTTTGCTATAAGTGTTGTTTTGAAATCCCTTTTGTACATTTTCAGCCCTTGCAAAGCTATGTTTTGCTTCAGCCATTGGTCTATAACCATTTCCTCCACTTGGTTTTGATCCATAGACCGTTGGATATGTAGGCAACTTGCTATAATTACTGTTGTAGTTACTAGTTCCCTTGGTTTCTTGCTTATAAACATCCCTTTCCTGGCTGAAATGTGCTCCAATCTTTGAAGGTTGATTAGCTAATGAATATCCTGCACTTTTTGGTTGAACTCCCATTGAATCTCTTTTATATTTCTGCCCATACCTTTCAACATATAAAATGGCTTCATGAACTATCTTGGGCTGCATTGCACCTACTTCTGAAGAGAGGGTTGAATCTATTGAGCTGACCATAAAATGACTTATCTTTGTTGTTGGTGATATCATGAAATGACCTTCTTTTATTAAATCTTCCACTCTTATCATGAAACTCCAATTCTTTTTGCTTGATGGCAAATTGAGAGGGAAAAGATTTGTAGAAGGGGCCACATCCATGAAACTCCTCATTCTCCTCTCTTCTTATATCCTCCTCTTCTTTATAAGTAGCTTCACATCTTGGATTGAATTGAGGATGAGCATGGTGCTTTGATTATATTGGTGGCTAGTAATGAGTACTCCTCATTGTAGATGGCTCTCATTTCTCAAAGGTTGACATAATAGGCTGATCAATTCCCTTTCCTTTCATATTGGATGGCTGAACTGAAGTATTTTCAATATGAATAGTGGGTTCATTTGGTGTAGAAGATGTGGATTGAGTGTTCAAATCCTTGATGGCTGCTACTACATCCTCAAATCCACCTTTCATAAACTTGACTAGCTACTGAAGTCCTTCATCCACTTTGTTTGATGTATTCTCAATCTTCCCCAAGGATTTGGAAAGTTACTCATATTGATCATGCATCCCAATGTTCAACATACACATCTCTCTTGAAAGCATGTGCTCTTCAAAAAGATCGTGAGTCAAAGGATTTCCATCGTTACCCAACTGTGCACTATGGGCATCACCAACGCTTACATCATCATCTTGTTGGTCATGATTGAGGGCTTCATTAGTATTGTTTTGATCATTGATATATTCTCTAATATCTTCTTGAATGGTCTCCATGACTTGATCTTTTCTCTTGTGTTTGGCCATTAAGGATAGTTGCTATCAAAATGACTGTGGAGGAGAAAACTATCAATAACCTACTTAGTATTACACCAATGCCAATGATTTATTGACCTAAATGAAGCTTATATATCAGGGATATTCTAGATTTAGTAATATCTTAGCTTGCAATAGGGTATATAGGTAGAATGAACTCAAACAGTGTATCCAAGACAGCTTGTTTAGGTGCAGTCCACTATACCCCCTATCAGTAAATTGACCATAACTTTTGCTCTTGATGTCGATTACTAAATTTTTTAATTCAAATGAAAGCTTAATATCCCCTCTTTGAATCAAGCTATTAAGATCCCAATTTAGGTTATGATAGATTGTTTTGTAATAGGAATTGTGTACTTGTCCAGAGAATTCCTGCAACCTATTAACACCCTGTGGGAACCTTGTTTGACCCTGAAATGAAAATCATGTAGTACTTGTAGACCTCCAAAGCAATTAATAGACCTGTGATAGGCTGTAAGGCACCTATGAGTATCCAGTAAAAACATGCAACTGATAGATACCTGTGTGAAAAGACATGTAAATCTGCCCAATGATGTCACAAACTGCCCAAGTGGTCTTTCGTGGCCCACCACCTGTGGTGAGGGATAAAACGGTAGGACGGGCACCTAAATGAACTCTGAAACTCTGGAAGGTGTACAAAGTTCCTTCCGGGCCAGGTTGTACACCCCTACGAAGTCTTAAATATCAAGGGAGGGTCATCTCTCTTTAATCTTGCTATCTCATTCGACTTCGACCTTTTTCCTCGATCGGAATATACATGGCAGATCTAGTATTCTATCAATCAAAGTATGATATGCATGGTTGAATCAAGATCTTGCCCTTTCATGATATGTAAGAAAAAAATGGAATAGGAATGGATTGAAATGGATATGGGTAAGGATACCTACATCAGTGACTCACTGCTTTACAATTTAATTCCACTTACCGATTGATTCTTATTTTCAGGCATATTGCATTCCATCATAACAAGCCATTCAAGGTTAGGACTAGCACAATTTTTCCAACAAATGGAAGGGATTAACAACAATTGGCTGCTGATTTTTTCATTGGGTAGAATGAAAAGAATTCAACATGATATCATTCGGCCCTAAGTTGGGTCTACATACAATTCAAATGGTAATTCTTAGATGAGATTACTCTTAATTATCCCTTTTTAACAAATGGATGGCTTAAGCAATTAGAATTTTAAGGGATTAAGAGCAAAATTAAGAATTGCCTATTGTATTGTTGAAGTGGATGATTATGGAAGGTCCAATACCCATATGAGACTTGAAATTCTTGAACTCCCGCTTGACGTAGCCAAGAATACATTCAAATTGCAATTCCCATGATAAAATTGTAGCTCATAGATTCTAAATTATTTTCAAGAGAGTTCCAATATCCAAAATTTTGATATAAGTGACCCTTGTAGCCCAAATGTGGCTGGAATCTTGGAAAGAATTCAATGATGAGCATCCACAAAGGTAGAAGACTTCAATCCTTGATAAAAAACTCTTCCATTGAAGCTTTGAAGCTTGCATATGCTGTCCATACACTTGCAATGACAAGAAGAAGCCCTATTCTTGCAATATTGATGCAAGACCATGAATTCTTGATATAATTCCGTGCATAGAAGCTTTAGGATGCATCAAGAACCAAAACCCCCATCCTTCAAAGTCCAAGAATTCCAAAAATTCAAGTGGCTACCCTGTTTTTACTCCATAGCCACCATTCTTCGAAGCTTCAAGTTCAAGAATGCATCAATGTCGGTCCCTTGAGTGTTGAAGAAGCTCTAGGATACTTGTTAGAATAAAAGCCCATTGATCTGTGAAGAAATTTCAGAAAAAATCAATGCTGTCCTGAATTTGCCATAGCCAAGGTTTTGAAAGCTCAAGAATGATCAAGGAGTGTAAAGAAACCATGTATGCTTGTTGAAGACCTCTAGTAAAGGTTGCTGAAGCTTGGTATGCCTTGGCTTCAGCCAGACATGGCTAAAATTGTGGAGAAGTAGGGTTGGAAATTTAGCGCAAATTGCGCCAGCTGATCCTCCTATCCTAGAAGCTCCATTTCATTGATGCCAAGTGATAGGCTACTCTAGTTGAAGCTCATGGCACCATGAATCAAGCTTTAATGTCTCCTCAGTGGGAAATGGCCATTGGAAGAAGATTTCAGCAATTGAATCCATTGAGAGAAAGAAGAGAGAGAAATTATCCCCAAAAAGTAATCTCAGTTTAACCTATGTAACCCCACTTAGACTCCAGTTAGGGTCAAGAACTCTCAAAATGGACCTCCATTTGACCACGTCCTGCTATTTTGGCCAAGAACCTCCATCTTCCTCAAGATCTTCTTCAAGAAACCTCCAAAATTAGTCCCAACTTGTTGCAGAGATCTCTGACTTGTCACGGTTTGAACTGTACCAAACCCTGTGACCAAATCTTGGTGCTCCAATTAACTAGTTCATGTCCCAGTGACTAAATTCTCTATGAAAATGACTCTTCCCATGGATCAAAGTCCATGCTTTGATACGAATGTAATAAACCAATTCTCACAGCAAATCAATGAATTGGAAATTCATGAAATATGCCATTCTTTCAAGTAATACAAGAAATACACCATGTTTGTAAAATAGCCATAGCCAAGGTAGCTAAGCTTGAAGTAATATTGCCATGGAAGACTGAGAATCAAAGATGTAAGCTGCAACATGAATATTCACCTCATGTCAAGGTGGGACATGGTATGCACCCCATATCTTGGTGGCTAAGAGCATGCACCCTCTTAGTTGGTGGGAGGAAGGAGCCACAAAACATGTATTGTTGAAAATGGCAAAAAGATACCTCACAAGTTTCATCTCCCCCTTTCATACTTAACCCTAGCCTCCTCTAGACTAAAGTGACTTATGCTTTATTATACATGTAGTGTGACCAAGAAAAAATAAGAATTATGCTAGTTCTTTGCACAAATGTATTCTATTTTGTTAAGAAAAAACTCTAACAACTCATATTGTTAGTTGTGATGCAAAAATTGACAATCTTTTTGTATATTTCAATGTCTTAGTTTTTGGTATTGTAGTGTAAAATAAAATTTAAATCAAGCATATTTTATAAGATAGAAAGAACAGTTTTGATTTGTTGTAACACTCATTGTAAGATAATGGAATACAAATGCTATACATCTAGATCTAGAGAGCTCGCACAAATGCTTTTGTACACACACACACACCATATATATATATATATATATATATATATATATATATATATATATAGAGAGAGAGAGAGAGAGAGAGAGAGAGAGAGAGAGAGAGAGAGAGAGAGAGAGAGAGAGAGAGAGAGAGAGAGAGAGAGAGAGAGAGAGAGAGAGAGAGAGAGAGAGAGAGGGGGGGGGGGCAGGGGAGGGAAGGAGAAGGGGGAGAAGGTGGTAGTGACGGTGGAGCTAGTGGTGGTGGTGGAAGTGGAGGTGGTTACAACTAAGGGTGGAATAAGGAAACTATGTGGAAGAAAAATAGAGAGGTTGCCAAAAAACCTCACTCAAAAGCTCATTTCTTGCCCTTATCCCATTTGTAGATACCTTAAACCTTTTGAGGTATTAAAGCCCTATTATTGCTACCGCATAGATATTAAAGGAGCATTACTTAATTTCTTTATGTAGGTGAAATGTATAGTTTTTCCTAGGGCTTGGATCACCAATTTCTTTGTCATACGTGTCTACCCTTTTATGATTCAGGTGAATCTTAACCTCCATTGCTATTTTGATGGAGTGCGTGCCTTAATGTCCTAAGTTGAGATTTATTTGGACCACGGCCAACTAGAGTAGATATAATTATAGCAAGTTACTTTTTTTCAAAATATACATAATAGCCCCCCACAAGATAGGAGGGTATACATAATGGGCCCCCATAAGGTAGGAGGATGCCCAATGTGTGTACACCTTAATTGGCACGCGAGGCAATAAGATTTTGGCCCATGGTAGCCACCCCATCACTTATGCATGATAGTTCCCTTCTACAAAAATGCAATGACCATGTAGTTTGCTATAGAGTGGATCCTTATTCATCCACCAATGTCTCCATGCTAGGAGATTAAGAAGGGGCTTATAAAGAATGTGCATACTTTCTTAGCAAATAGTGCATGTCTATTACATGGTGAGATTTTTGAATATGTGTTCACTCATCATTTGGTATGGACAACACCTAATTGAGCTTTAATGGGAATCTAGTGTGAGTTCAATGGTTAGAGTCACAATCAAGCAACTCGAGGTGACATCTTCACTTAGGGGCAAGTTATAGCCTAATGGGTGAATGAATGTGGAATATCCCCGTAAATAATAAAATCTAGTTGTAAGGCCTTTGCATTTAAAAAAACATGATTAGATATCAAAACATCCATAAGGCAACACAAAACTAGTAGAATGAGTTTCTATTCTCAAGCTTCTAACCACCCTTATTCAAGCTTTTGATCTATGTGTCAATGTAGGAATAGTGGTTGTCCATAGGATGATGCACAAATAGTAAGAGATTACTTTCAACTTTTTGGTGCTAATTTGATGGCTTAGTATTGTTATCGATCCTTAATTTCTTCTTCTTATTAAAGGGTAGGGTCTAAGAGACCCTCTACTTTCTTCTTCTTATTAAAGGGTATGGTCCAAGAGACATGGGTTCCAAATCTTTTTTCATGGCAAAGGCATGTCTCTAATATCAATAGATACTCTTGTTTCCGCATCTCTTATTAACCAAGCTTTTAGAAAGCCTTTTTGTAAAAATTCCATTAATATTAAGAGATTACACATTGCTTTAAAGAGGCCCTTGTGATTACATTACCTTGTTTTTAAGGTAGAACAAATGTCATGCTTTTCTCCATAATAAAGTAGTTAATTGACCACGGTACATTTGCCATATGTAACCAAAAATGTAATGATCATTGAATATTGCCACAATTGATAGCCTTTTGTGATAAAGCCTTGTGATACACATGCATTATCTCTACATTTGCCTAATCTCACACCGTGCATAATACCATATATAGTAGCTTCAGATCTCCCACATCCTAAGGCATTATCATGCGAGGCCAACAACAATGGCATCACGCAATGACCAAATTGCCATTGCATTTGTAATCACTACCCACCACATTGCTGTATTGGTGCCATGTGTACCATCCATGGTTTCACACATGCACTATTGCCATCATGTAATGCATGTATCTAGTCCAACACAAGCACAATAAGTTTTTGGCAATTTCATATATTGGAAAAGAGGTTCTTATTTTCCCTCATGTTCCCTTTCAATGTTCAACGTGAGGTCCTTCCAATCTCACTAGCTAGGTGTGTAGTGCTTGGAAGTAGGCTAGAAGGTGATGATGTGGGAATTCATAATGTTGGGACTATAGTGGGAATTTGTCTAAAACTTATTGTGTACCAGCTCGGATGCCAGGCAGTAATAGTTTAGCCTACTAAGAACTTGTCCAGGGAAGTTGAGTACATTTGAAGGTGCTAACGGAGCTGAGAGAGAGAGAGAGAGAGAGAGAGAGAGAGAGAGAGTATGTTGTGTGTCTAGAGGAGTTTACATTTGAATGTGCTACGAGAGAGAGAGAGAGAGAGTGTGTGTGTGAGAGAGAGAGAGAGAGAGAGTGTGTGTGTGTGTGTGTGTGTGTGTGTGTGTGTGTGAGGGGGGCATGAAGTCTTTGCGGCTGTCTCTACTCCTAACACTGGCCGTGTCAGCTTGGTTGGCAGCTTCGCTTATTTACTCCATTGCCATCTCAGGGAGAGGAAGAGGTGAGTGCTGTGCATGCTACTATCATCATCATCATCATCCATTCGCACTCGTCTGTCACTCACGAGCTTGGCCTCTTGCAGGATACTTTTCTTCCCCATCGGTGTCGCCCGGAGATCGATCGGCTCTCATCACACTTCATAAGGCTTTTCAGCAATGTGTGGTGAGATGCACCTTGCTCGATTTGTTCTTCGGTAGCGTTCTCAAGCGCAACTAAATTGCAGCATATCTTCTGTTTGCCATACAGTCTTCTTGTTGCTGCTTTTTGATCAGTTAAAGTTGGTTAGTCGTCCCTGTTCTCACATTCCGTGGCTGCGCAGAAATCGAATGGCTTCGGGCTACATGCAGAATTCGAAGGACTCTGTCACTTGTCTATGAGTTTTCCTGCCGATACAGTGCCGAAATGGGTAATTTCACTGGCTTGCAGCTTCCTTACAGTTTTCGATTGGTACAAGTGTACGGATCCTCAGCTACCGGTTGCTGATCCTGTGAACCAGACCAACCCGAAAACAGGACAGCTAGAAGGCCTATCTTATGACTTCAACATCTGTGAAGCCCTAACCATGTGGGAGCAGGTTGTGACCTTCCTTTCTTCCTCTTTTCCTTTTTCCCATCACTATCCACGTATTCTGATGATGAAGCCACTAGGCATACAGTTGAGAATATGGGGTGATTTAGGATGCACGTTAGGATGGGTTTGGAACTTCCACTCCGCTAGTGTTTTGGTCTTCCGATAATAAAAATGTGACACGGAGAAGATATGTTTTCTATGTCCAGCAAGTGGCTTGCCATGTATGATGTCGGTAGAATGCTTTTGAGCATGCCTATAAAACATAAAAGAATGCACAAAATATAAAAGAAAGCCCTGCAACGCTGCACGTTGTATCATCCGTAATCTGTATATGATTTTGTCACAGGTTCGCAATACGAGCACGGTCTTGACGAGGGAGTACATCGATGCCTTGCCAAATGGTTGGAGCACCTATGCTTGGAAGAGAATCAACAAGGGTGTTCATCTGTACGTCTCTAACATCCTATGCCAAGCATTTTAACAAACGAAATTTATAGTTGATGAACTTCTTCAAAAATTCTCAAGGCAAAATCAATAGTGTGCTTATGTATAAAAACCTGTTCATTAAGACAGTCAGTTCAATGTTCATGGTGATCACTTTAGGGAAAACATCACCAATGTATTCAGAATGGTAAACTCAGGTAGAGAGCTGGATCTCTTGGTAGAGTGGCACTTGTGTTGCTAGAAATATAAACAAAGCAATTACTTATTATTGCTGCTTGTGTCCTGAAGTTGAAGACTTTGGTATTCATGGCCTTGTACCTTAGGAAGGGGATCAAGGACTTACGTTTCTACCATATATAATGTCTTCTTCTCACTCATGAACCGCCCCACCATGAAGCTAAAACACTTTGATATTTAAGGTTCAATACTTTAGGAGAGGGATCGATTATTGTCTTGCAACTCTGACATGGTAGCATCTTCCTTGGCAAGACATACACTTTTTGGTGATAGAAAGAGTCAAAACCTTGTTTGAAATGTTCTTAGACCATAGAGATATAATTAGTCAAAGACTTGGATATTCAAAATGGTGCAAGATGCCCATTTTAACGGTTAAAGAGTGGGATTTAATGATTTGGCGACTTTGTAATTATTTTCAAAGTTTGGCCTACTTTATAATTTAAAGCAACTCTTGGTCCTTAATGAGAAATCAATATCATTAGCATCAAGTCTTCTCTCCTCTTCAACATATCTGATCTAGAGTGATAGAGATCATCTTTTGGTGAGCCATCAAGGAGATTGCAAGTGCGGGATTGCACAAGCATGAGAGAGTGGTTTGAGAAGCATGGATTAGAATATAGAGTGATTGTGGCTGCATGAGAATGAGTGAAGGCTGATTGAGATTAATCATGATTGTCTTGGATTGGATAGGGATGTGCTTTGCAAATATGGAGTAGGGAGTGTGTTGGATAGTGCACGACTTCGGCTCTTAGAGCATGTACCTTGTATCTCTATCTATTACTACTATAATAGAAGACTTGGTTCTGCTATTTCCTCTTAAGTTGTGCATTTAGGATCTAGTGTCTCATAGTTGGTAGTAGAGCCAATTCTTGACAGTTGGTGAGGAGTGATTGGAGTCAGAGGAATCTAAAATATTTGGTTCTTCTCTTCAGTAGATTACAAGGATCCCCCCAACCCCCCCAAAAGAAAAGAAAAGAAAAGAAAGTAGACTTTGTATAAAGAGCTCATGATGGAGGTGGACCCATAGCATTTGCTGTGGGAGAGGTGACATGCTTGGAGGTGATATCATGTTGCTAAGAGCTTCAAAGATAAATGACTTCTTCTTGATTGATGGTCTCCTAGCTTTGAGGAAAGGTCATCTACATGGGGGCAATGGTTGGAGGG
Source organism: Lygodium microphyllum (assembly GCF_053477565.2). Lineage (NCBI taxonomy): Eukaryota > Viridiplantae > Streptophyta > Polypodiopsida > Schizaeales > Lygodiaceae > Lygodium > Lygodium microphyllum. The sequence continues at coordinate 18,256,827 of NC_141146.1, read as the reverse complement.
ATTGGTGGTCCTTAACTCAATAGACGAAGAGTTTAGTGCAGCAAGCACTCATCTCGACACCAGGCCACCTAGCAATGAGAGGCCTAACAACACTTGAGTGTTCCCATCCCAAGTACGTGTGGAGGATTGGAATGGGCCAAGTGGGAGAGCTCACCTACCTCTACTCATATTTTAACTTCGTTTGGTCTTTCTCCATGGAGTGTCTTTGTTAGAGATTTGGTCACCTCTAGGATGGGCACATGCATGCATATGGCAGTTTAGGACAGATCATGTAGTTGTACCATGTTTAGGATCAAATCAATTAACAATTATGTAGTCGCTAGGGGTTTGGGTAGGATTTTGGGCACGCTAGATAGGGTGGACAGTTTATGCCACATGGTAGGTGTGTGAGTGCACAATCAAAGAAGGATTAGGAATGCACAGAGAGAGAGAGTCAACATGAAAAAAAGAAAAGAAATCTACACGAAACAAGGAAGAAATGCTGACTAGACTACAGAAGGAGGATTGATGAGTCCTTGCATGCAGCCCACAGCCAGCCTACCACAGATTGTTCGGAGCTGATTTCAGCCTATTGACTGTTGCTGTTGGTTTTTCCTGCCGTTGCTAGTCTGCCACATCATCAACCAGTCTGTCTATGTTTCCTGTCTAGAGCTGCCACTTGCACAGTTTTCTCTCCTCTCACTTGCGTTTTTTGTCTCTCTCTCTTCTCACCTGTGTTTTTAGTACTTCTCTCTCCTCATTGCCGTCTACATTAGATCCACCCTTCCTTGGTTGTGTTTACTGGTATTAAACACTCGAAGGCTGCCTTGCTGTGTTTTGGGATCCTTTCCAAGTACGACAATCTCCAGCTCATTACCCCTGCCCCAATCCTCGAGATATAGGAGTTTGTGGTATAGTATTCACTCTCTGCATAGTGTGTTTGCTGTATGAGCATTGTATATTCAGCAATCATTCACTTCATTATTATTTATTGTGTTCATTGTCTCTAAGTTACTCTAATCCTAATTGTGTTCTATGTTATCAGTTTTTGCTTTGTTGTACGATTGATATTGTGTTTTTGTGTTTAGAGCATCTGGTTACATTCTCTACCTTTTTCGAGATTTTTTTGAGCCCATATGGCATTTTTACCAGAATTAAATGTTGGTCGGCCACTTTTTTGGCCCAAATTGCTGGTTGGCCAATCTTGGGACTATTTGGCTATTTATAGCCTCCCCCACTCACTTGGCACATAATCTTCATTTTTCCTTGGTAGGTGCACACTCGGACTTCATCATCTTCCTCCATCTTCGGTGTTGCTCTCATCATTAGCTTGATTCAATGCCCTCACTAAATAGGCACCAGACTGTTGTAGACAGCAATGGCCAGCATGGACCGTGATATCCTCTGCGCATGGGGTAAAGGCAACAAGGTGAAAGACATGAAATCTGCAAAAACGAGATTGAGGAAGAGTGGTGGACTGCTGGTCTATTTATAGAGAGTTTGGGGCACCCAAATTAGGGTTTTGCATGTGGGACACAATAACTCTCTAGGATTACGTTTCTTTTTAAAATAAAAGGTTTTCTTCATTAATTAAGCACGTTTTGGGCTGTTTAAGTCAAGCTAATGCACTTTTTGCTCAATATTCACTCTTAAGCCCAAAATAAAGACGAGAAATAAGTTCTTAGCATATATAGCCTTTGAACTCAAGATGTTTCACCCCAAAGCAGCTAGGGCATTGGGCAAAGGGTGCACGTTAGTTGCCCAATGATCTACCAAGAGTACAAAGGTGATGGCTATCTTACCGAACAAGGGAGTCCAAGTGATCATCCCAGAGAGAGCAGGGCATCGATCCAAGGATGCGCATCGGTTGCCCAGGGGCCTACAAAGTCTTGCAAAGGTAGATGGAATTAGCAATGGACTCTTTTTTGTTTTTTGTCTTTTTGAAAGAGCAGCTGGTTTGATTTTTCCAAAAGATTTAGCATTGAGGGTTTGAAATCAATTTTCGTCCTATTGAGGGTTCAATCTTTCCAGAAGATTTAGTAGTGAGGGTTTGAAATCAGTTTTTGTTCTATTGAGTCACTTTGCTCCGAAGTACAAGAAAATAAGGATGGGTGATACCACTACTGTCATACAACAAGCAAAGCAATCCCACATACTACTAGGATAAATGTCTAGGGATACTGAAGTGTATGTGCGCCGGTCAAATGGAGAATATGTAGGGAGGCAAAAAGGATGATGGTGAGCTTAGCAGGACAAGCAAAGCAAGCAAGCAAGCAAGCATGGGAAAACTATCAGGGAGAATTACCATCTGCAATGCCACAAATATGGTGGATCCAGAGTCGACCACTCATGAAAGACCAAAATTTACATGAACAGAATACCAATGCACGGGAATGCAAAGGGTTATGCAAGTTGTTATGCTCATGCAGAATGCGATGCAACAGTACCATTGGACAGTGCTCTCGTAGGGGAATTATTTAGTTGTCCAAGTGCCCTTTTATAATCATGTCATCCTGACAGTGTGGATGAAGGCACAAATGTCCTCAAGTACAATACAGAGAATAAATATCTGAAATGTCTAAAGCTAAACTGTAAACATCATCATTGTCACTGAGCAAGAGAAGAAACCACCCCCTCTTAAACTAGAGGGAGAAGCAAGAAGGAAACACTCTCTCCATCAATCTGAAGAAGTAGAGGAGGGTAGACACACGTCAATCCGAGGCAAGATGTACTGTAGGATTGGCCGACTTATCGCTTTGGTCAAAATGTCTGCAAAATTGTCGCTTGAAGTCACAAACTCTAGGCAAATAGTGCTTAGCTCAACTTGCTCTCTAGAGAAGTGGAAGTGGACTCTCATATGTTGCATCTGAGGGCTGATGATCGGATTGCTCGCAAGGCTAATGGCACCTTGGTTTGTTGTAGTAGATAACTGTAGGAGAAACATAGGGGAACTAAAGCGTAGCCAGAAAGCTCCTCATATAGATGGTCTTAGTGGTACCATCAAAGAGAGCCCTATACTCAGCCTCTATTGTGGAAGCTGCCATCGTCTCTTGCTTATGGCTTGACCTAGAAATGGGAGCCGTGCCTAGGGAAAAGAGGTAACTGCTATGGGAATGCCAGGTGTCAAGATCTTTGGCCTAGTCAGAATTGGTGTAACCCTGCGAGTATAAACCATGTCCATAAGTAAGTTCATAATGAAAAGTACATCGTAAATATCTCAACACACAATGACAAGTAATCCAATGTGACATCCTAGGTGCTGAAAAATATTGATTTAGGACACTAAGTATGCTAAATTTGGCCTAGTATGAATCAACCAAAGAAGCTTCCCTATAATAGATCGATAGGTGTGTGCATTGAAGGGTTGACCTAGGATATCCTTCGACAATTGGACAGTGGAATCAAGAGGAGTGGCCATAGGTCGTGTTTGATCCGTGCAACACTGTTCCACTAGCTGAAGGGCATACTTTTGCTGTAAGACATAAATACTTCTCCTAAAATGAACTACCTCAATCGCCAAGAAATGAGATAATAGACTGAGGTCAGTCATCTCAAAGGTAGAACAAAGCATGGCCTTAATTTTTTCTACAGCAGTAAAATTTGAGCTGGTGATAAGTAAGTTATCGACGTATAGTAGGCTATAGTTGGCCCCATGCATGTAGTGCGCACATAGAAATTTAGATCATAGGGGGTAGAATGGTATCCATGAGTCTGTAAGAACTCGTCTATCCTTTGGAACCAAGACCTCGGAGCTTGCCTTAGCCGATAAAAAGCTTTTTGTAAACGGAATACCTTATCTAGACAGTCAGTAGAAGAAAACTTGGGTGGCTGCTCCACAAAGACTTCCTTTTTCAAATAATCATTCAAAAAGGTGCCCTTGATATCCATTTAGTATAGCGGCTAACTGTGATGAGTGGTAAGTGCAACTAGCAAATGGAAAGATATTATCTGAGCAGTGGGTGCAAAGGTCTCCTCGTAATTAATACCTTACTTCTGACGAAAACCTTGCACGACAAGGCGAGCCTTGTACTTGTCTAGTCCCATTAGCCTTCAGCTTGGTTCTAAAAATCCACTTCGTATTAATGAACTTCTTGTAACTAGGACGATCCACCAAGGTCCAAGTCTCATTCTGGTCAATACTATCCAGTTTGTGCTCGATGGCCTCACGCCATAGAGGATTCTGGAGAGCCTCTTGCCAATTGTCCGTTCCCAATTGTCCGGCTTGGAATGTACAATGTAATCAGCCATAAAGACATAAGTATATGAAGTCTAAGGGGCAAGCTGAGCAGATCTTCTAGGGTCCACCGAAGAGCAATAATCCGATGGAAGGATCCTTGAATCCTGTATAGTTTGGTGGTACCAGCGAGGTAGTGGGTCTCGCAGAGGGGGCTTGGGAATGAAGGAATCTACAGGAAGGTGAGGATTGGGCAGTAGACCTGGCTTAGAAGGCCCTGTTGAGATATCGAGCTCCACTCGTGATATGCCAGGGTGACCGTTGTGCATTTATGTCACCGACTTGTCAGTTGTAGATATGGTTGGTACACCGCCTATGAATAATAGCTAGATGACAGCTATCCTTATCTACTCTAGTTCGTGGCTCAGTTAGTATGCCTCCTTAGTTAGTTATCTTTTGTTTGAGACCCATATATAGGGTTATTCTATTTCTTTGTAAGAGACTTATTTTTGGCTTACACAACTAAGAAGAGGAAAACTGTTTTCAGCCTCCACATTTGTGTGTATTCCCCCACTGTGCAAGCAAGAAAGCTACAAGTGAGACTCCTTCCTTTTCTCCCACAATCTTGACATGGTATCAGAGCCTTGTTCGTGGTAAGGAGCTCAAGAAAGCAAGCCAAGCTCGCGGTGTTCTGGTTGAGACGCCCTTCGCGGTGAAGCAAGAGAGCAGTATATGTTGCGGGAGAGGGCTTTAGCCCATGGCGACCCTGTTTTTTTGATTTGAGGCCATTTCGGGGCCTGTTTTGGAGGTGGAAGTTTTCTGCACGCACTCAGGAAAAGGCCCAGTTGTATGCTGTGCAGCCACTGTTCTACAGGTCGGTGAAAAGTTACTGTAGAAATTGCATCGTATGCCTGTGCGCAGAGACATTGGGAGTTACAGAATTATCCTTGTTGCCTGTTGATGCAAAATTGTTACTAGGAAGTGACCGTGTGGTTAAATACCACTTTCGTCAGTTTTGCAGATTTGCCCTTGTGAGACTGAAGCTGTGTTTTCTGCAGTGACAGAAATTTTTGCAGTATTCTGTAATGGCGTCTGATTCTCTTTCACAGATTGTAACTGAAAAGCTTGACAAGAACAACTTCCAAGCATGGAAGTTTAGAATGACGAATTTCCTTATGGAAAAAGGATGTTGGGAATTTATTGCAGGAAATGAAGAAGAACCAGTTCTTCCTGATGTTTCCAATCAACAGCAAATACAGGCATTCAAAGCATGGCATGAGAGAGCCAGGAAAGTTATGTATTGGCTCTCTATCAGTATTTCAGACTATGATTGTGCATATTCAGGATGCAAGTATGCCAAAGGAGGCATGGAATACTTTGTTAAAAATGTATAGCACAAATACGTAAGCCAGGAAAATGCAGCTCAAGCAAGAGTTGCATAATGTGCAAAGAGAAAGTATGAGCATCAATGACTACCACATGAAGGTGAAGAAGATTGCAGATGCACTTGCTTTCTTTGGGTCGCCTGTGGAAGATGATTTAGTTTCTGTGACCTTGAATGGTCTAGGAAAGGATTATGCACAGTTTCGGACATCCATTTCAGTTCGTGAAAGATTTCCTGATTTTGAGGAGTTGATTGCTCTTCTAATTTCTAAGGAGCAGAGAAATGGTGGTGCATCTTCTTCAGGAGGAACTTCAAAAGAAACTGTCTTCTACTCAAATGCTGGAAAAGGTAGAGGCAAAGGTAGAGGAGGCCGATTTGGAGACCGTGGCAGAAATCAGAATATGCAGCAAACTTAAGAAAACCAGTTCTATGGAGGAGGACGTGGTAACTCTAGAGGTAGGGGGAGCCAAAGAGGTCGTGGTGGATGGCAAAGAGGCCAAAATGCAAACAGCAATGTTGAATGCTACTACTGTGGTAAAATGGGTCATATGGCTAAAGACTGCTATAAAAAGCAGAATGACATTATGAATGGGACATTGCAATAAGGGAATTATGCATCTTCTAGTAGATAGGGTGATGACAGAAATGAGCATTTGTTTATGGTGCAGCACATGAACAATTCTGTGGTAAGTGCAGAAGAAAGCAACAATGTGTGGTATGTTGACTGAGGTGCATCAAACCACATGATAGGTCATGCAGAATGGATGGAGGATGCAAGGAAAATGGAAAAACCAAGATTTGTGGAGGTTGGTGATGATACTGTACATCCTATTGTGCAGATTGGAAAAATTCATTTGTCTATGCAGGATGGGAAAAAGAAATACCTGTCTGATGTATTTCATGTCCCGAATATCACCAAGAATCTGGTTTCTGTTGGTCAAATGGTTGAGCAAGGCTTGCAGGTCAGATTTAATCCTCATGGATACTTTGTTGAGGATATGAAAAATAAAGGTCGCTTGATAGCAAAAGGAAAAAAGGACAGAATGTTTACGTTGGATGCAGACATGTCTGAATTGAGTGCAACAATGTTTGCACATGGGACCGGTGTAGTTGCAGATATTGATATCTAGCATAAACGCATTGGTCATGTTAATGTACAGCGACTTAAATTAATGCAGGCCCAAAATATTGTTGCAGGATTGCCTAAAGTCAAGGTTGCAGAAATGCATAAGGTATGTGAAGCCTGTCAATTTGGAAAACAGGCAAGGAAACCATTTCCTAGATATGTTCAAGAGAGTGAGAAGCCATTGGAATTAATCCACTCTGATGTGTGGACTACTAAAACTGCATCTCTTGGAGGCTGTCATTATTTTGTCACTTTTATTGATGACTATAGCAGAAAAGTTTGGGTGTATTTTATGAAAAATAAAAGTGAAGTTTTTGGGCATTTCAAAACTCTTAAAGCTATGGTTGAAAAAGAAACATGCCTGCAAATAAAATGCCTAAGGTCAGATGGAGGGGGAGAGTACCTCTCAAATGAGTTTGCAAGGTTCTTGCAGGAGCATGGCATTAAGCAATAATATTCATGCAGTCATACCCCACAACAAAATGGAATTGCAGAAAGGAAAAGCATGCATATTGCAGAGGTATCTCGTGCCATGCTCAATGAAAAAGACCTGCCAGATTTTTATTGGGCAGAGGCGGTTGCTTTAGCAGTCTACATAATGAACAGGACTTCCACTGCTGCAATACATGGGATGACTCAAGAGGAGAGGTATACTGGTAGGAAACCAAATATTTCTCATTTAAAAATTTTTGGTTGCATTGCCTATGTTCATTTGCCAGATGAGTTGAGATCCAAGTTGAATCCAAAAGTTGAGAAATGCATCTTTATTGGTTACTCTCTGCAGCAGAAAGGGTATAGATGCTATAACCCTTCTACTCGTAAGTTTACAGTGAGCAGAGATGTTGTTTTTGATGAGATGAGAAGCTGGTATAAACCAGTAAATGTGATTGATGATGTAGATGCACAAAATGGTAATGTTGCACAGAATTCACAGCAGCAGTCACAAAATATTAGTGGACCTGGAGTATCCTCTAGCAGTGGTTCATATTCTTCGCCATGGACAGGCAGATTGAGATCATGAGAATCTCCTCAAAACAATGCAGATAGTGGTATGTAGGTTTCACGAAAAGGAAAAGAGAAGGTAGATCAGCCCATGTTTGATATGAATGCAGGTCACTCTTATGTGGATGGTGAATCCAGTGGCTCAGAACAGGGCATTGATGATGAGTTGGGTATTCCTTCTATTGTTACACCTGGAGTAAGGAAGACCAGGGATGTTTTGAGAGCACCTGGGAGTGAATCTACTTTGCGCAGGTCTACCAGAGCTAGGTATCCTGTGGATAGGCTGAAATATGATGGATTTACAGCCATTCACTATGCATATATGGTCAAAGTGATACAGGAACCAGAACCCACTTCTTTTGAGCAAGCCATGGGAAAAGATAAATGGGAGAAAGCCATGGATGAAGAAATGGATGCCTTGGAAGCAAATGCTATATGGGAGTTAGTACCTTTGCCTAAAGGTAAGAATGCAGTTGGCTGTAAGTGGGTTTATAAGGTGAAGCACAATGCAGATGGTTCTGTGAACAGATACAAGGCAAGATTAGTAGTCAAGGGGTATGCACAAACATATGGCATTGACTATGAAGAAACATTCAGTCCGGTTGCAAGGATGGCAATCGTAAGAGCAGTCATTGTTATGGCTGCATCAAAGGGATGGTCTTTACATCAGATGGATGTAAAGAATGCCTTCTTGCATGGTGATTTGCAAGAAGAGGTCTATATGGAGCTGCCACCAGGTTATGTGCATGCTGTTCATCCTGAGTTTGTTTGCAGGTTGAAGAAAGCCTTGTATGGCTTGAAGCAAGCACCTAGAGCATGGTCTGACAAGATAGGACAGTATCTTGTCACTATTGGCTTTCAGATTTCCAAGGCAGATTTCTCACTTTATGTGAGAAAAACAGAGAAAGGTATTATGCTACTTGTCATTTATGTTGATGATTTGATTATGACAGGTGATAGTGATGAAGATATCCTTCATGTGAAAATGCTATTGAAGCAGAAGTTTGAGATGAAGGATTTGGGAGAGCTGCGTTATTTCTTGGGCATTGAGGTGATTAGATCACCAAGTGAGATACAGCTCTTGCAGAGGCAGTATGGATTGGACATGCTGTTCAAATATGGGATGACAGGCTGTAAGCCTATTTCAGTTTCTTTGGAGCAGAATGTGAAGCTGAGCACAGATGCAGGTGAGCTTCTGGAAGACCCTACTATGTACAGACGCATAGTCGGAAGTTTGATTTATATGACTATTACCGGGCTAGATTTGAGCTATGCTGTTGGATTGGTAAGTCAGTTTGTGCAGGCTCCAAGGAAACCGCATTTGGATGCGGCTAGACGCATACTCAGGTATGTGAAGTCCACATTGCAGTATGGACTATTTTATGAGACTGGGGTTTAGATACAGCTGCATGGATACACTGATGCTGATTGGGCTGGTAGTATTTTTGATAGACAATCTACTAGTGGATATGTGTTCTCTTTTGGGAGTGCTGCAGTCATTTGGAGCAGCAAGAAATTGTTAGCAGTCATGTTTGTCATGCCTTGTCATCTCCTGCTTGTGAGCCTCAGTCTGAGTCAGACGAGGACATTAGGAGCTCTGACATGTCTGTCATGTGTTATGATGGGGGAGGCTAGTCACTCTTGACTGGCTGTCTTAGGTTGTGTATTTCTTTTTGGCCTCTTTTAGTGGGCAGCCACTGGCTGCCCAGCCACCTTTTTGGTCACTGTTGTGGGGCGCCCATTTTAGGGCACTTTTAGGGTTTGCGCCCATTTTAGGGTTAGGGTTAGGGTTTGTCTGTTGCCTATATATTGGCAGCCCCCCTCCCCACTTGGTCAGTTGTCTTCTTGCAGATTCCGACACTCCTCCCCCGTGGTGGTGCTGCCATCGTCATCAGCCTGATCTGGTGCCCTCACTGACGCTGTGGGCTGCGTGCAGGGACTGATCAGTCCATTTCAGTGTATTCAGCATTCATTTCAGTCAGTGCAGATTTCTCTTCCTTATTTTCTGCTTTCTCGCTCTCTCTCTCCCTCCGTGTTCGTATTTCCTCTTCCGTTGCGCACTCTCATATGGTATCATCACCAAACTGAGAGTACACGGAGCTGAGTTTTATGCGGGAGAACACCCACAACTCTGCGTTTGCTGGTCAAGACGTCTCCAACAGCTGAGGCGTCATCCTCTGCATCATCTCCTTGATCAGGGCGGCCTGTTTTGGTGTCAACAAATTTGCGTTTGCTGCTGGCGCCTTCTCCAGTGGCTGCCACGTCATCACCTACCTCTTCCTGCTTGCGTTTTCAGCCGGGGCGGCCCTCCAACGGCTGGGCGACACTCCTCCAGCCTGCGCCTTGCTGTTTTGGCGGTTGTTCCATCGTCCGGCGGCTCTTTTCCTGCTGGCGACTTATTCCCAGGCTGCGTTTTCAGGCAGGCGGCCGTTTTTCTGTGGTGCTTGCATCATCAGCATTTGCGTTTGACATCATCCTTGCGTTTTGTGCAAGGCGGCCAGCTCAGGAGCTTCTGGTGTTTGTGTTTCGGCACCGGCAACCTTCCCTTGTTGTGTTTTGGTATTTTGCAGATTGGAAGATGTCTTCTCATCAGTTTACAGGTTTTGATGACTCAGATGATGAGCTTTTGTCTCGACATTCATCTGAACGGAGGCGTGATTTCTATCGCGAGGATCGTCATATGGAGTCTCTTCCTCGTTCCCGTCCCCCTTCTATTCATGTATCTCGGCGATCCCCTTCCAGTGGGCCGAAGATGCAGCCTTTGGTACCCCCTGTACAGGTACCCGTACTTCCTCAGCTGCCCAAAGAGGACCGGTTGGATGGCTCCAACTTTTCTCTATGGTCCTGCAAGGTGGAGTGTATCTTGGACTCCTTCGATCTTTGGGAGCTTGTTTCTGTTCCTATTCCCCGGCCTATGGTGGATCCCTCAGATGGGACATCTATGGATCGTGCAGCCTTATGGGATCGGCTCAATTCTAGAGCCCGATCTTTCCTCTTTCTGAGTTTGCAGGATTCTGTCCTTATTCATGTTCACAAGTTGAAGACTGCAGCGGATATGTGGCAGAAGCTAGCGTCTCTCTATCAGCAGAAGACGTTTGCCCACCGGATATCTCTTGAAAAGAAGTTGCAGATGCTCGCTATTGATGATAGTCCTTCCATGAAGGACCACATCAACAGATTACAGGATATGAGGGATGAGCTTGCATCCCTCGGTCGGACGATATCTTCTGAAGACATGGCTATGATTCTTTTGACTCAGCTTCCATCGCCTCGGTTTGATGTCTTCTACACCAGCCTACTTACATCGAGGACCCGTGAGAAGCTTCTATGGGAGGAGCTATCCCCGCTTGTCTTGGAGCATGACGAGCGACTCAGAGAGGTCAGTGCTAGTGGATCTGACTCCACTAGAGCCTTTGTTGCAGGTTCGGGAGGACAGAAGAAGAAGAAGAAGTCAAAGGCTAAGAAGAAGGACAGTTCTTCAGGCTCTGACTCAGATTCAGAGAGACCGAAGTGCCCACACTGTGGGAAAGGGACACATCCCGAGGAGAAATGCTGGAAGAAGTACCCTCACCTTCGTCCGGGAGCGAAGGATGGATCTATATCGGAGCCTTCTTCTACCTCTACACCAGCTGTTACCCATGAGTCAGTGTTCCTTCATATCCATGCTTTGGAGGAGGATCCTTCTTCTGTGGCTGTAGTGTCTTCTGCGCAGCCTTGGTTAGTGGACAATGGTGCTTCGAGTCATATGACTCCCCGAGGTGATTTGTTACAGGATCTCCGTCCATCAAAGGGTTCAGTCACTGTTGGTGACATTTTATCGGTGCCTATTAGTGGTGTTGGCACATTGCCTTTGTTTACAGACTGACCTACGAGCTTCCTTTCACAGGCCCTACATGTTTCGGACTTGGGCCTTCCCCTCCTCTCAGTTTATGGCCTTACGAGGCTTGGCACACGAGTGATCTTCACCGAGCATGCCGTTGTTATTGAGGATTCTTTTACAGGAGCTGTCTTATCTATAGGTTGGCAGGAGAGCGGGCTTTACAGGCTCCATTCCCCTTCTTTGATGCAGGGTCCTCCGAGGCAGTCTATTGCTACACCCGTTCCCGCTTGTGCACCTTCTATTCCACAGGTTCCTTCCCATCCCCCACCTTCTCCTCCGGTGGTTCCCTCGTACCCCCCATCCCTTTCAGAGGGGGACGATCTCGGTGATGCGGCTGTGGATTCCCTGGCCCCTAGTGTTTTAGAGGGGGCTTTCCAGGATCGTGAGGAGCTCCTTCAGCGGCAGTCTACATCGACAGACTTCATCGACATTGGCATTCCTCTTGCCACCCCAAGATCTATTTCCTCTTCGGTCTTCAGCCACATCCAGGATTTGAGAGGGGGTGTTAGCAGTCATGTTTGTCATGCCTTGTCATCTCCTGCCTGTGAGCCTCAGTCTGAGTCAGACGAGGACATTAGGAGCTCTGACATGTCTGTCATGTGTTATGATGGGGGAGGCTAGTCACTCTTGACTGGCTGTCTTAGGTTGTGTATTTCTTTTTGGCCTCTTTTAGTGGGCAGCCACTGGCTGCCCGGCCACCTTTTTGGTCACTGTTGTGGGGCGCCCATTTTAGGGCACTTTTAGGGTTTGCGCCCATTTTAGGGTTTGCGCCCATTTTAGGGTTAGGGTTAGGGTTTGTCCGTTGCCTATATATTGGCAGCCCCCCCTCCCCACTTGGTCAGTTGTCTTCTTGCAGATTCCGACACTCCTCCCCCGTGGTGGTGCTGCCATCGTCACCAGCCTGATCTGGTGCCCTCACTGACACTGTGGGCTGCGTGCAGGGACTGATCAGTCCATTTCAGTGTATTCAGCATTCATTTCAGTCAGTGCAGATTTCTCTTCCTTATTTTCTGCTCTCTCTCTCTCTCTCTCCCTCCGTGTTCGTATTTCCTCTTCCGTTGCACACTCTCACAGAAATAGCCTACAGTTGCCTTATCGAGCACATAGGCCGAGTACAGGGGTGCAGTAATAGCTGCATGTGAGGTAGCTTGGTTGCTTAAGCTACTTTATGATATGCATCAGCCTACAGATGGGCCAGTTGTCATTTATTGTGACAACATGAGCAGTATACACTTGGCAAATAACCCAGTCTATCATGCTAGAACAAAGCACATTGAGGTGCATTATCACTATGTGCGGGAGAGGGTTTTACTAGGTCTTATTGATCTAGTTTATGTCAGCACAGAGGATCATGTAGCTGACATATTTACGAAGGCATTGGGCACAGAGAAGCTGCGCAAGTTCAGAGACTTGCTTGGTGTGCAGGAATTGGGATTGAGCTCGAGGGGGAGTGTTGAGATATCGAGCTCCACTCGTGATATGCCAGGGTGACCGTTGTGCATTAATGTCACCGACTTGTCAGTTGTAGATGCGGTTGGTACACCGCCCATGAATAATAGCTAGATGACAGCTATTCTTATCTACTCTAGTTCGCGGCTCAGTTAGTATGCCACCTTAGTTAGTTGTCTTTTGTTTGAGACCCATATATAGGGTTCTTCTATTTCTTTGTAAGAGACTTCTTTTTGGCTTGCACAACTAAGAAGAGGAAAACTGTTTTCAGCCTCCACCTTTGTGTGTATTCCCCCATTGTGTAAGCAAGAAAGCTACAAGTGAGACTCCTTCCTTCTCTCCCACAATCTTGACAGGCCCAATGTCAGATGATGTGGGCTGAGGTAAGGACTTAGAGTCCTTTGTATAAGATTGTACTATGTCCCTCTCATCAAAGATGACATCATGCCTAACGATTGCCTTGTTTGCTTGAGGATCAAACAAAGGATAGGGTTTTTCTTCGGAAAAATAATCCACAAAGATCAATAGATCATCTCGGGGAGTGAGCTTTCCTATCTTGTTGTTAGGCATGTGTGTGTATGCACGACTCTCGAAGACTTTGAAGTGGGAAATAACATGCCTCTCGCCAAAGAATCCCTTGTAGGGAGTCCGTTGAGGGATTGCCACGGTCGGGCATTGGTTGATGAGGATGTACACTGTGCTAATAGCCTCAACCCATAGATGATTGGAAAGCTTTGTTGTGAACAACATAGAGGGTGCCATGTTCAAAACTGTCCAGTTCCTATGCTCTATGACACCATTTTGGGAAGGGGAGTTAGTAGAGGTAAAAAATAACAAGTATGCTTCGATATCATGTCAAAAATAAGTGACAATGCAAAGAGACAGTAGGGTTTGTGGGGAGTAACAAAGTGTGTACGACAAACATTGAGAGAGGAGAAACTTGGAAACAAGAACACGATGATGATGCTTTGAATCATGCTGTGAGAAGAAAAGGTGTTGCAGTGAGGTCGAAGCTCAAAAGATAACCACATTGTCTTGTTTGAATTAGGCGGTATCACCTGTGGGAAATCTGCACAGTGAAGGGAGCGAAATGTAGTCCTCCGGGTAGTGGGCTATCGAAGTAATCATTGGATGGTGAAAGACATCTATAAAGGGTGTGAACGGCAGTCCTCAAATGCCGTCGGAGATGTGGAAGATGATCACCAAGTGTCGAGGGAGCGAATTGCTATCCTCTGATGCTAGGGAGTGACCTGGGCAGCAAAACACAAATCCAAGAGTGTTGGAGCTGTCAAGTGCAATGAGAGCAGCCTAGATGCTGACACTAGGTGGATAATGATGATTCTAGATGATGGAGGATGAGTCGGGGAGTGGACGACAGTCCTCAAATGTCGTCGGAGATATGGAAGATGATCACCAAGTGTCGAGGGAGCGAATTGCTGTCCTCTGATGCTAGGGAGTGACCTGGGCAGCAAAACATAAATCCAAGAGTGTTGGAGCTGTCAAGTGCAATGAGAGCAGCCTAGATGCTGACACTAGGTGGATAATGATGATTCTAGATGATGGAGGATGAGTCGGGCTTGAAAAACGTAGGTCCTAGCAGCCTCTTTGATAGATGAGTGACGACAAGTGATAGAGGAGGAGCCAATTGCAAAAACGCGGGTCGCAGCAGCCTTGTGATAGACAAGTGATGGCAAGTGATGGAGGAGGAGCCAAGCTGCAAAAACGTAGGTTCTAGTAGCCCCAATGATGGACGAGCGATAAAATCACTAATGCTCGATGATGGAGATTGTTGCTAGAGGCTAGGATGTTGGGCCAAGCTAGAGATGAGGACGCCAGCCAAGGAGAAGATCTCCACATTGAAAAATGTAGGCGGAGATGGTGATGCCAAGCAAATGATGGTGACACCAAGTGGAAGATGCTCCAAACATAGCCTGATGCTGGAATAGGGCGCCTGAAGTAGAAGAAGGGTGAAGGCAGCCATGAGCCACGAACTACAACTTGTAAAGAGAGTTGTATCCAAACTATCCTAAGCGGTAACGCCAAAGAAGCTCATTGCTCGAGGGCTCCCGTGTAGTGGCTAAAGCTTGGAAGTGATGGAACTCGGAGTTCCTGGTTGTCCGCATGGTAAGAAAGTGTCTGATAGAGGTCGTTAGGCTGTGCCTTGCCGTGAGCAACGAATAAACCAGTCTTCTCATCAATGACTTCGACTGCAATTGATGTAAAGAAGATTGCACGTTCCAACTGATAAAGCTGTTGAACAAACAATAAGTTCACCCCAAGCTGGGGGAGATGATAAATGTCATCCAGTGTAGCGTGATCCTAACCCTCATCAACGACAAAACTGATGCAACCACAAGCCTAGATCTTGAACAAGGAGTTGTTTCCTATTGTGACTCTCCTAGTTGTAGGATGTCTAGCAAGAAAAATGTCATCTATAGGGGTCATGTGATGAGTAGAAAGATTCTCAAAAAGTTGTGTCTTTTACTAGATAATTTAATGCCTCTTTTGGTTGTGAAGATTATATAGAAAAAATCAAAGATTAAGATTGTTAAAATGCATTTGAGGGATGTCACTTTAAATTGGTGGCTCAAAGTTGTTCAAGAGGGAAAGAAGCCTCTTGGAAAGAGTTTAAGGAGATATTCAACAAGAAGTTTTTGCCTTCATCCTTTGAAGTCAATGTGTAACAAGAATGGGATGAGCTGAAGCAAAGCCATGGAGACAATGTTGAAACATGTATCAATAGATTTGTGGCTGTTTCTCTTAAATTTACATCTCTTAATGCAGTTTTGTCCAATATGGAGAAATAAAGTTTATTCATGGATAACATCTAATGGTACGATGAGTTGTCAAGATGACAAAGCTTGATACTTTAGAAGCAGCCCAAGATGTGGCCTTAGAAGCTAAAGGACTACATATATTGGGGATGCTTTATAAAGCCTCAATAGAAGCACTGAAAAGAAAGAAGACCAAGATATTTGATTAAAAGAATTCAAATAAATAAAAACCAAAGCATAAGATTGGAGGAACACCACCTTCTCATCCAAAAGAAGCTAACATATTAACAATTAGTAGAATATACAAGAGAAGGATGATGTTTTTCTTGTGGAGAAAGAGGACACATGGCTAGACAATATCCTAATAAGGCAAAGAAGGAAAACCAGCCCCAACAGACACCTCAAGCAAATGCTATACCTAAGGAATCCTTGCAATAGGATGAAACTCCGTCAAAGAAAAGGAAGCTTTTTATGGCTTAGGGTAAGATTACAAATCAACTTGTTCTCATTCATTTTGATACACGGGCTACATATCATTCTATCCATTCTCAGATTGTTGAAGCTCTACATCTACCAAAGGAGAGATTTGGAACACAAAAAATGTTAGGTGTTGTTTTTCAAGGAACGGAGTTCGAAGTTACTCTCATTCTTGGAAAAGTGCAAATTGAGATAGGAGATTATATAGATCATGAGAATTTTATCATGGGAGATCTTGGTCATTGTGATATTGTACTAGACATACCTTGACATAGAAAAATAGATTGAGGGTAAAAATGTATCTTCTCATTTGGGAGTGGAAGGAAACTCTATTCCCATCTTATTCTATATATAAATTTGTAAAGCAATGAAAAAGTCTAATTTCTCGTACTTGATTTTTATCAAAGATTGTGACAAAGAGTCTAGAAGTGAAAAGTGCATCTTAGATATGAACGAGGAGCGAATGAGTTTTTGAAATGAGTATGAGGATTGTTTTGTAGACACTTTACCTGATGAGTTACCACTAAAGAGGCTAGAAGATCATTACATTGATATTATTTTTGGGAGCTGTAGAAGAAAGACGAATCTTGATATATGTGTGAATTATAGGATCCTCAACAATCAGAATTCAAAATAGGTTTTTCTTTTCAAGAATTGATGATATCTTGGATAGATCCACAATATTCAGGTGAATTGACTTGAAGAGCGGCTACTATCATATAAGGATTGCTTTCCAAGCTATTCATAAAACGATAATTAGGACAACTTTTGGTTTGTATAAGTTTTTTGTGTTACCATTTTGTCTCACCAATACCCTTGTAACCTTTAATAGAATGTTTGAAAGAATCTTTAGAGCACACTAGAAGTTTATAAGTACTTTCTTTGATGATATTTCGGTTCATTCAAAAGATGAAGAAGAGCATAAGCAACACTTGAAAATAGTATTTTAAAAACTTTGCAAACACAAACTCTATTTGAATGGTGAAAAGTGTGAATTTTTCCCGGAAGAGATTCACTACTTGGGCTATATTATATCCAAAGATGGGATTTGGATGGATCCAGAAAAAGTCAAGACTATTGTAGAATGGCTAGAATTGACTAGTGTATATGAAGTTTGAAGTTTCTTGGAACTATGTTGTTATTATAGGAGATTGATTAAATGGTTTGTGGTGGTTTGTTGGACCATGGTATGATCTAACAAAAAAAGTAGTGGCATTCCAATCGATCATACTAAAGAAGGAAGCTTTTGAAGCTCTAAAGTTCTATATGAGCAAAGGATTTGTTTTGATTGTATTTAATTTGTCAAATCTTTTCTTTGTGGAATGTGATGCTTTAGGATACTGCATTAGTGTAGTCTTAAACCAAGAAGGGTATGCAATTGCTTATCTAAGCAAAAGGTTGCAAAAGGTAGAAAATAATGCTACTACCTATGAAAAGCGATTAGTGCCCATCATTCAAGCTTTAAAAGATTGGAGACGATATCTTTTAGATTAAAATTTTTTGATCAAGACGGACCATGACAACAGTCTAAGATATTTTCTTAACCATCGAAAGATTTTTGAGAAGTATGATTGGTCAATTATTTAGCTTAATTTAACTTTCAAATATTGCATATTCTTAGGAAGCAAAATAAGGTAGTCGATGTTCTGTCAAAAAGACCTTAGATTCATGTAGTGTCCACGATTAATCATATAGATTTCACTAGTATGAGGGACATGTATGCTTCCGATGAAGATTTTAAAATCATTTGGGAGAGTATTATGTAGGGACCAATTAGGCACGGAGATCAAGGCAGACAATCGTTCCGCGTAGTGAGAGACAGAGAGAGTGTCAGAGAGCAGAGTAGAGAGTGAGCACGTTTTTTGGTACAATAACAAGTGTGTATCTTCAAGTTTTTAGATAGATATATATCTGTAAGTACAAGTGCTAAGGGTGTGTTCACACCCGAGCACATTTAAAAGGCACGAACAACCTTCCACCTAAAGGCAATGTGCCTTAAGAGGAGAAAAGATTCAGCTAAGTCTAGGTATGTACAAAGCTGAAATACATATATCTATCCAACTCCCATCATCTGTCGGCAATGAGTAAACCGCTCTGCTGGAAGATCTTTCGTGAGAAGGCCTGCAGGGTTATCATCTGTATGCACTTTGACAAGCTCAATGCTCTTGCTGTTAAGTACATCTCTAATGAAGTGGTACTTCACCTGTATGTGCTTTGTCTTTGCATGAAAGACAGGATTCCGTGCTAGCATGATAGCACTCTGACTATCACAATGGAGAACAGGTAACTCTGTGATGCCAAGCTCTTCCACCAGACGTGAAAGCCATAAAGCCTCCTTGCATGCCTCAGTGGCAGCTACATACTGTGCATCTGTAGTAGACAATGCAACACACTTTTGTAGCTTGGAGATCCAAGAGATTGCTCCTCCTGTGAAAGTAAACACATATCCAGAAGTGGACTTCTTGTAGTCCGCATGACCAGCATAGTGTGCATCCATAAAGCCAACAATAGATGCCTTTTGCTTTCCAAAGCAGATGCACAACTCCTTTGTGCCTTTGAGGTATCTCATAATACCTTTCACTACATCCCAATGTTTCTTGCCAGGGATTGCCATGTATCTGCTAACCACTCTCCTTGCAAAGGCAATGTCAGGACGTGTAGCAACCATAGCATACATCAAACTGCCAACAGCTAAAGCATATGGTATCTTGGCTATTTCAGCCTTCTCATCATCAGATGTAGGGCTGTCCTCTCCACTAAGTTTCACATATGGAGACAATGGAATCCCAATTGTTTTCCCCCCCGTATATTGAAACGCTGCAAAACTTTGGAGATATACTCCTGCTGAGATAGATAGAGTAAGTTTGTCGATCTATCTTTGAGTATTTGCATGCCAAGAATATGATTTGCATCACCAAGATCCTTCATGTCAAAGCTGCCATGAAGACTTTACTTCAATGAATCCAAGGCATGAGTATCCCTGCCAGCAATCAGTATGTCATCAACATACAAAACCAAGATAACTAGACTGCCATTTGTTGCCTTCTTGGTGTACAAGCAGTGATCCACTTGACTTCTATGAAAGCCTTGGGACAGCATGAATGTATCAAACTTATGATACCATTCTCTTGGTCCTTGTTTCAGCCCATACAAACTCCTTTTGAGTTTACATACCATTTTTTCTTTCCCTTGTTCTTACCCTTTAGGTTGCTGCATACATATGTCTTCATGCAGATCACCATGTAAAAACGCAGTCTTTACATCCATCCGTATGAGCTCCATATCCTCAATTGCAACCAAGCCCAAAATGGTTCTCAATGTAGTCATCTTGACTACAGGAGAGAAAATCTCATCAAATTCAATTCCATGCTCTTCCTTGTACCCCTTTGCAACCAACCTTGCTTTGTACTTTGGTGAGGAACGAGAAGTGACCTTCATCTTTTAAACCCATTCGCATGGAAGGGTTTTCTGCCCTTTAGGCTCAAGTTTGCAGGATCCTAAGAAAATGGGGTATAGATTGTGGGGTATAGATTGTGGGATCCTAGGAAAATGCATTTATAGGACTTTGGCTCAAGTTTGCTGCGTATTTCTTTACGAATGTGCACAAAGGCCTTGCAGCCAAATAGTTTCAGATGAGTATATGAAGGTGGCTTGCTCGACCACGCTTCTTGGGGAACTCCCCTTCCCCAAAGACCTGTTTGGTGATTGATTAATTAAGTGAACGGCTGTCATAACAGCCTCTGCCCAAAAACCATGGGGTAATGCAGCATGAGACAACATTGTACAGACCTTATCTTGTATGGTCCGATTCATACGCTGTGCAACTCCATTTTGGGGCGGATTATTGGGGACAGTGAGCTCCCTCTTTATCCCTTTGCTGTCACAAAATGCTTGAAAGGCCTTGGACACATATTCCCCACCATTGTCAGAGCGAAGACACTTAAGTGTCTTATCTGTTTGATTTTCAGCCAATGCCAAGAATTTTTTAAATTTATCAAGCGCTTCATCCTTGCTACGAATGGTATAAACCCATACCTTGCATGTAGTATCATCAACAAAGGTGACAAAATATTTCTTTTCCCCTAAAGATAATCCTGGCATTTGACATACATCGGAATTTACTAACTCCAGAGGAGAAGGTTTCAAAGAAAGAGACTTTTTGTGAGACATCTGTGCATGTTTGCCATAAATGCAATGATCACAATGCTCAAAATCAGCATAACGAAGACAAGGCAAGTAACCCAAACGAGAAAGCACTTTCATTCATGTTTGACTTATGTGTTCCAACCGGCCATGCCACAAAGAAACGCTTGGCTGCTCATTCACGGCAACAACATGTACGCACACTAGATACATGAAGTGGATACAAAGTATCACTCTTGCAACCTCTGGCAATAACCCTAGATTCCTTATAGATCTTCCATTTTCAATCACCGAAGGTGGTATGAAAACCATCATCATCTAGCTGCCCTGTGCTAATCAAGCTCTTTTTGAGTTGAGGTACTTGCCGTACATGCTGAAGTGTAAAGACAGAGCCATGCTGAAACTGTAATTGCACACTGCCAATACCTGCAATCTCACATGCATAGTTGTCCCCAAGATGGACAACACCATGTCGACTCCCTGTATAGGCGGAAAACCACTCACGATAAGTGAGGGGTGACATGAAAGGAAGCACCTGAATCAAGAATCTAGGTATACATGTCATCATTTGTATCTGGAAGTAAAGCATGTGCACCAAAGTGTGAAGAGACAAAGAGTACATTTCTCCCACTGTCACTGTCATGAGTGACTACATTCACCTCTTCGATTTTTACACTCCATGTATAGGCGGAAAACCACTCACGATAAGTGAGGGGTGACATGAAAGGAAGCATCTGAATCAAGAATCTAGGTATACATGTCATCATTTGTATCTGGAAGTAAAGCATTTGCACCAAAGTGTGAAGAGACAGAGTACATTACTCCCACTGTCACTGTCATGAGTGACTACATTCACCTCTTCGATTTTTACACTGCTCTTCTTAGGCTGACTGTCCTTCTTCTCTTCCTTGCTATGATCTCTCTTCTTGTCTTTTCCTTTCTCTTTCTTTCATTTGTAGCAGTCACGTTTAAAGTGACCCTTCTTTCCACAATGGTGGCATTCAACATCTTTGCCACGGGATTTACTGCGTCCCTTGCCATCATATTTGCCCTTTTGTTGTGATCTGCCCCTAGTATGCAAAGCATTGAAAGACTTGCTGGATGCATTGCTCTGCCGATTCATCTCTTCCATAAGTAGAGCACTCTCTACATCAGCATACAACAGGATTACATTAGAATTGCTCATAGCAGTCCTAAATATATCCCAACTCTCTGGTAGAGTCCAAAGTAAGAAAGTAGCCTTAAATTCCTCATCAATCTTGAACTTCAAGGCAACCAGCTGGCTGAAAATGGAGTTAAACTCACTCAAGTGAGTAGACATTGATGTACTCTCTTTCATACGTAAATCCATAAGCTTTTTCAGCCAATACACTTTGCTTGCAGCACTCTTTTGTGCATACAGTTCTTCCAGTCTAGTCTATATAGCATATGTAGAATCCAAACCTTCAATGTTGAAGAGCAAGGCATAAAAAATCAATAGCTCTATGGTTGAGCGTGCAAGCTCATTCAACTCATCCCAATCGTCCTGATCCATGTCCATGGGCTTTGCTCCTTTGGTTTTGATCGGTTTTGGTTGCTTCTTTTGTAACAGGATATTGTAGCATTGCTTTTGCCCAAACTACAAAAGCCTCAAATTGCACGGGGTCCAATGTGCCTCAATGTTGAAAAATTGGGTTAATTTCAGCCCAATTTATGCATGTACATGAAAAGCCCCAAATCTCAGGGACAAAATGTGACAATTCCTGCAATTTCCGAGGCAGATATCACTGTTGCATCTTGCTCGCACCAAATCTGGACAAATCCCCAAATTTTCCAAGTCCTGCATGTACTAATTTCAGTGAAATTGAATTTCACTAAAATGTGAAAAGCCCTAAAATTCTCGGGCAAATGTACACCGACTTTGTGATTTCTGAGTCAGATTGTCCAATTCTGTGTTGAGATTCCCAAGTTCTGGAAAAGGCCCAAATTTCTAGCTTAATTTTGCACAGGTTTGCATACTATGCTTGCGCGCACAAACGCCTGAAGGAGAGGAGGCAAAAGTAAAATCAAATGTTTTTGAAAAAAAAAACAAGAGGAAAATTGCAGGTCAACGGGCCGTTCAGGTCCGTGACTTGTCATGCTTGCAAAGTTGGTATCCGTTGGTCGCCAGACTTGCGTTACTTGGAAAAAGACCCCCGTCGACTGTCGCAATAACCGGAGTTTGAGACCCCGTTGACCTGCCTGCGACGTGACTGGAGCCTGCAATCGCGTTGCAGAAAAAATGCCACCTGATGCCACGCCTACAGCTCCCGCCAGTTAGTTGCTGTTGTCACCTGGTTGTCAAGACATGAAACGACTTGTCATCTGCCTATCAGGTTAAAAACGACCTGTTGCCTGTGTAGAGTTTGGGTTTCCAGATTGTCGAGTGATAGTGCAGCACACACATATGTCTAAAATTAGTGGCGACCTGAAGATTTCGCGCGAGCGAAACACTAGAGATGTCCAACACGGACTCTGAGGAGCGCGAACACATTAGTTGAAGCTTTGATACCAGTTTGTAGGGATCGATTAGGCACGGAGATCGAGGCAGACAGTCGTTCCGCGTAGTGAGAGATAGAGTGTGAGAGAGCAGAGTAGAGAGTGAGCACGTTTTTAGGTACAATAACGGGTGTGTACCTTTAGGTTTTTAGATAGATATATATGTGTAAGTATAAGTGCTAAGGGTGTGTTCACACTTGAGCACATTTAAAAGGCACGAGCCCTTTATTGCCAACATATTACAACTTAGTAAAAGGGTAAGCTCTTATGTTACCAAAGATAGATTTCTTTTGATAGAGAATAAGCTATGCATTACTAAAGATTTCAAGTCTAAAATAGTGGAAGAAAGTCATGCGGCTCCTTATATGCCTCGTCGTGGTATTTTGGCCACAACCAAGGCACTTGAAATGTATTTCTTTTGGTTTAGTCTTCGATGAGACATTAAACAATTTGTCAAATAATATATTGTGTACTAAAAGATTAAGTTTGATTAGCAAAAGGTTTTAGGGCTTTTGCAATTATTGCCAATTTTGAGACAACCTTGGGAAATCATTGTTATGTTTTATTTTATTTTTGGCTTGTCAAAATTAGCAAACGGCAGTGATAGCATATATACTATTATTGACAGGTTTAGCAAACATGTTTATTTCATTCTAGTCAAGAAGGCTATCAATTCTCAACATATGACTAGAATATTTGTTCAATATATCTCTAAATATCATGGGTTACCATAAATCATCATGGATGACAGAGATCTACAAACCACTAGTCTCTTTTGGGGGGCTCTTTCAGAGCATTGGAGAATTCACAATGCATTTTATATGTACCTTTTAAAGTCTTATGAAGAGCCTCCACCATTCAAACCTGTAATAGAGAATCTACATGAAGCAGATGAATAGGATGAGATACTTCAACCAAAGCAAATAGTCTTTTATATAATCAAGAAACAAAGAAGAAAAATTATTAGAAAATTCAATCTAAAATTTAAAAATTACTCTAATTTAGATTATAAACGGATGCCTTAAGAGTATTTTAAAGACTATCTAGAAATACTTGTAGATTATAAAGAAGTTGTAGGATAAAAAATACTTCAAGGAATGTCTTGAGAACAAGACAGGTTTTAAGAGCAAGCGATTGTCAATCGTTACTAAGATATATTGGCTCAATGATTCCAAATTAATTTGATGCTCATGTACTTTGAAAGGCGATTTTTATTCTTTAGGTGTTTCAAAATATGCTTAAATATTTATCTTTCTATTGAAAGGTGGTTAATGGCTAGAACACTCTAAAAAATATGAGGAAGTAAGTATAATGGCTAGAACACTCTAAAAAATATGAGGAAGTAAGTATAATGGCTAGAACACTCTAAAAAATATTTATTTTTCTATTGAAAGGTGGTTAATGGCTAGAACACTCTAAAAAATATAAGTAAGTATAATTTACTTAGCTTGATCTAATCCAAGCACTAAATAAGAAAATTAGCTCGTTGCCCGGAGCTTATAGAAATTAGGGTTTCAAGACTTTAATTTTTAGAATTGTAGCAAATTCCAAGCATTTTTTCAAGAATTTTTAGAATTGTAGCAAATTAGGGTTTCTATAAATTCTTGGAAAGGGGGAGGGGTCGATTCCCCTCTCAATGTGATGTTGACATTTCTCTCTCTCTATCTTCGAATTTTCACGGTGATAATTTATGAAGTTGGTTAAGTTCAAATATTGTCATTCTCACATTCTTCTCCACGCTTACATTATTAAGGCTAAATGAGCCTTTGTTAAGGCTTATACCTTTAAGGAAAAAATAAAACATGAATAGGGCATGAACTATTACAAATCCCATATTTTTGAATGAAGCCTTCGATATATCGTTTTTTAGGTTGGACATGCTCTATAAAAAGATTATTTTCCTATAAAATCATAAGATTGCAAATGATTATTATTATTTATTGATCTCTGAAATTTAAGGATTGCTATGATATATGAAAAGGTATGAAAAGAAGGGCAAGCAATAATTATATTAATTATTTATGACTCCCTTAGGGGTCACGAGCAAATAATATAGGTTTATGTTAAGAATATGAAATTCTTTATAACTCCCTAAGGACTCATAAGTAAATAATATTTATTCAAGATAAAATTTTGAAAAGCAATCAAATAATAAATTTAAAACTTGAAAGTACACGTACTATTTTGATAGCTTAAATATTACTATTAAGATAAATAATTAACATTTAATTTTAAATATTAAATAGATAACTATAATTATAGTTTAAAAATATTAAAATAAAAGAAAAAATCTTGAATAATTAGCATGTAGCAAAATGATATTTGAGAAATCAAAGAAAACTTGAACTTGTTGAAAGTCATAAGCCTAGACAGCCACATGAAGTTTCTAGTACCAATTGCGCTTACCCTCGGATATTGTCTTGGATAAAATTCCCACAAGCTATTTGTTGGTACTCTCCACTTGTGCATTCGCTTGGGGATCATAGGGGGTGGTTCTATTGTGTTTGATTTTTAGCATTTCCATCAAGGCTTCTATAACCTTGTTTAGAAAGTGTGTCCCATGATTAAAGACAAACTCTTTCGGTGGACCAAAACGGCAGACCATTTGTTCCATGATAAAACTAGCTGTCTCCTTGGTATTATCCTTGATCGTAGCTTGAGTTTCAGACCACTTTGTAAAGTAATCGATCACCACAATGATATATGGCTTCTGCATAGTCGACGAAGGATGTATAGGTCTAACACAATTGATGGCCCACTTCTCAAATGGTAGAGAGAGAGAGAGAGAGAGAGAGAGAGAGAGAGAGAGAGGGAGTGTGTGTGTGTTTTTGGGGGGGGGGGGGGTGAGGGGGCATGAAGTCTTTGCGGATGTCTCTACTCCTAACACTAGTCATGCCAATTTGGTTGGCAGCTTCACTTATTTGCTCCATCGCCATTTCAACGAGAGGAAGACGTGAGCATTGTGGATGCTACTATCATCATCATCATCCATGCGTGCCTATCTGTCTCTCATAAGTTTGACCTCTTGCAAGGTACTTTTCTTCCCCATTGGTGTCACCGTAAGATCGATCAGCTTTCATCACACTTCATAAGGCTTTCCAGCAATGTGTGGTGAGATGCACCTTGCTCAATTTGTTCTTTAGTAGCGTTCTCAAACTTGTAACTAGATTGTGGCATCTCTTCTGCTTTTCATACAGTCTTCTTGGTACTGGCTTTTGATCATTTAAAGTTGGTTAGTTGTCCTTGTTTTTTTCACACGTTCAGTGGCTGCATAGAAAGCGAATGCTCTTGGGCTACATGTAGAATTCGAAGGACTCCCACCCTCTCCTTCGGCGATTCCCTTGAACCTCCCATTCCTTTCAAAGGGGGATGATATTGGTGATGTGGCTGTGGATTCCTTGGCTCGTAGTGTTTCAAAGGGGGGTTCCTAGGATTGTGAGGAGTTTCTTCATCAATGGTCTACATTGATAGACTTTATCAGTATTGGCACTCTTCTTGTCACCCTTGAATTCGTATTTTCCTTGGCCTTTAGCCACAGCCAGGATTTGAGAGGGGGTGCTAGTAGTCGTATTTGTCATGCACCGTCATCTCTTGCATGTGAGTCTCAGTTTGAGTTAGACGGGGACATTAGGAGCTCTGACATGTCTATCATTTATTTTGACGGAGGAGGCAGCTCTTTCTAGAGCATACATTTTTTTGTTAGTCAGTTTAGGTGTGTTCACATTGTGCATGCAGCCAGTTCTCAGCCGTTGCAGTGGCCAGCAGTTAGTTTGTGTGCATTTGGAGCCAAGCATTGCATTTTGCAGAGGGTGGCAGCATTTTGTGCATTTGTTGGGACTGGTTGGCAAGTTTTTAACTGGCTGACTGCATGTTTTAGGCCCTAGGCAGCTGCCCACTTTGAGGCAGATCATTGTCTTCTTCCTCGTGCAGGGGCATGCTCCAACATGGCCATTCTTCTTCATCGATTGCAAGGACTGCGCGTTGCACAATCCATCTCTGTCACCATTTTTGGTGCTGTCATAATTTTCCAGCCTGATTGGGTGCCCTTATTAATGCTTTGGGCTGCGTGCAAGGACTGATCAGTCCTCCATTGTATTCAGCATTCATTTCAGATTCAGTGCAGATTTCTTTTCTCTTCCTGTTGTATTTTCTCTTCTCTTCTCTTTGTGTTTGAGTTCCTCTTCCGTTGCGCACCCTCATAGCATCTATGTGACAATTTGAGGGGTTTAAGATGCTTCATGTGCAGAAGAGGCTATGGGATGGAGTGTGTTTTTGGTGGGAGTTGTACCTTAAGGCCCATGCACTAAGCACTTGGCTAAGATGCATTCGACTATCTTAATACTTTACTCCAACAAAGTGCAAGTTGTAGCAAGGAAAGACTAGGAATTTTTTTATTAGAAGCATGAGGAGAATGTGGAGGCATGCTTCATCAAACTGCTACTCTTGTGTCCTTTCTTTCTCTCGAACGATAAAGTTGTTTTCAAGTTTTTGGACAGCTTTATACCTCTATTTCAACCAATGTAGAGGTGCAATGTCTAGACTCCTTGTATGGGGCCATATGGTTGGCTAAGAACTTTGCGGGGTGGGAGAAGCATAGAAAACTGGATAATTGGTGAATTTGCTATTGCGAAAGACAAAGTTAAGGGCAAGTTTGAGAGTAGTGAAGAGACACTTCTATAGAGACAATTGCTGTGATGCTAAACGATGGTTGTGGGAGGAGAACATGTGATTCTAGTGTAAGGAAAAGGGTCATAGGCATTGTGAGTGTCCTCAATGGAGGTGATCAAATACGATTTTGTTGGATGGGTCAGATTACGGAAGTGATAGTGACTTGGTATGGGGAGTTTGGTAATGACTAGGACATTGCAACATAGAGTTTGAAATCCGTTGCTTGGGGATTTGTAGTTTTGGCATCGTTAATGTTTATGTTGGAATCAGGAATTGCCATAGTTTGAGAGAAGCAACTAGAAGCTTCAGTTCAAGGTATGCCTTCATAAAGTCACCCATAGGAAGTGGGAGAATGACGACATGTTAGTGACATGGGATTGGAAGTGTTGTGACATTGCTTTTGTTTGACATAAATTGCCCTCAGGATGGATGTCCTATGTAGTATTCAGCTTGCTCACAAGGAATATGATGTTGATAGACACATAGATGTGGAATTTGCATCTCTTGTAGGTATACAAGTGGCGGAAGATGGCCTTTTTAAGGGTGTGCTTTCCCCTAGTGGAGATGACCGGGACTTGGTTGAGCCAGCCATGGAGGAGTGTTAGTAGGAAGACCATGTGTGCGCCTTGGAGGTGAGATCTCTAATCCACAATTGTAGGCATCTATTTGGAGTGGACCTTGACAAGATGCAATGTTGATTTGCAAATTGGTTGGTTTCTAGTATGTGGTTCAAAGCATCTTTTGGGGCATGTGGTTGATGTCACATGGATGACTTGTTAAGTTCTATATTTGCTTAGAGGAGTGCAAGCACAGGAGCAAACATGTACAACAAAGCCTTGTCCATATGCAGTAAGCCCTAGTATATCGATAGTATTCACATTTACCCCTTAATTGTGCCATAAAATTAGGAGCTTGCACCACATGCAATTTGCTTGGAGTAAACCCCCATGTAAATTAGAGCTCCCATAATCTTTAATGGGTTGTAACAACTTGACCTATTATTCATAGTTATACTGGCCTATATTCTTCTACACGAATGAAGAATCACAACAGAACAGCAACACTAGCATGAGCGTTAGATTGATCTATTGGCTCTTATACATCTCCTTCATGGTCAGGCTAATAATTTTTAATTTACAGATACTACTATTGATTGGATATAGGGAGGGCTTCTATTCAACACATCAAGAACTCTGCTCTCCCAATCTCAAACTAGTGAGAGTGCAACCATTCGATAAGTTGTAGGGGCATAACTATTTGGATGGAGCTTGAATATATTTTAGTGCCTGGTGGGTTAATCCAGATCTGAACTCTTGCCCAATCAAGTATGCCACTACTTGCACAATGCATGCACCATAGTGGCCATCAGTCAATTGCTGAAGTTTTGGCCCCTTCCTTTTCCTGCTCTCATAGTCTTGACTCCATTACTTTGCAAGGGTCTTGTTTGTTTGGTTGAGCCACGCAGTCTTTGTCCTTTCTGTTGCATAAAGTGCTGAAGAGTTCTTTCAGGTTTTAAAATGTTTTGTTCCTCTGAGCAAGTATTTTTCTGAATTTCAGCAACAATTGTGAGAACAAAAGCTTGTGTGAGGAGAAGCTGTCACTAGTATTGCCTCAGACCCCACCATATGTTCCTCGGCAGTATGGCAGATGTGCCATTGTTGGTAATTCTGGGGATCTTTTGAAAATGCAAGTTGGAAAAGAGATCGATAGTTATGATGCTGTGGTGCGCAATAATGGAGCACCTATTGAGGTATTATCTTCTCTGTGATTTCAGTTGTGAAGGATGGTCTTATACCCTAATAATGTTTTTAGTGTGATCTCCGTAGTGAAGAATGGTTTTGTGTCCTAATAACGCTTCTTTAGACTTGCTGCTATTTGTCTTATTATGCAGAATTACACGGAGTATGTGGGAACAAAAACAACTTTTCGTCTTCTTAATCGAGGTTCAGCCAAAGCTCTGGATAAAGTTGCTGCTTTGGATGGTTAGTGGTTCTTTAATGGTTTATGGTTTGAGGGTCAGAGATATAGCAACTGTTCATGCTTGTTCCTGTTGGATGCAATGCCAGGTACTGGGAATGAAGCAGCCCTGATAATAAAGACAACAATCCATGATGTCATGAACAAGATGATTAGAGTAAAAATTTATGCTCATGGTTGATAATGGGTTTTTGTTAGCCATGTTTTTGTAGCAATGGGGATGGTTGTATCAGTCTAAGTGGTCTAATATTTTTATGGAAATTGTTGTTTGCTGTACGTAAGAGTAGGATGTGCCAATAGAGAATCCAGTTTACCTAATGCTGGGGATGCCACTAGGATCTTCGGCAAAGGGCACTGGTCTTAAAGCTGTTGAGTTTGCTCTTTCAAAGTGTGAAACGGTTCATATATATGGTTTCACCGTAGATCCTGGATACACAGAATGGTATGTCTCTATTCTTACCAGTATGACATGAACCTTGTGGTCCCATGATAAGTGGCTGACTCTCTGAGCTTTGCTTGTGTGCTTTCAGGACTCGGTACTTCTCAGAATCTCGTGGTGGCCACACACCGTTGCAAGGGAGAGCATACTATCAAATGATGGAGTGCTTAGGGGTTAGATTCTATATATCTTATATTTAGAGTTTTATCGATGTTCACAATCTTTGTTTGTATGTATTGGCAATCATTGCCTCTGAAAAAATTAGCCTTTTTTGTGTTGGGGGGAGGGGAGGGGGTTTGGTGAACTTGGTCAATGACAAGTAATAGATCAATTAGCCTACCCAATCAGAGATGGGCTCTTTTAGGACCTATGCAGCAAGGGGTGGCTTCCGCATATCAGATTACAGGAGATCTTTCAAATGGGTGAGTACATAGAGCATTTGCTAGTGTTCCTTGCTCCTCTTGAGCATTTATTGCACAATGCAGACACTAGAAATAAAGTTGAGTTGAGTGATTATCACAATATATCTATCTCAATGCAAGATCAGCCTGAACAGCCTGCTTAGCCCTAGCAGTGTGTGGAGTTTCTGAGCATCCCTTCAGTGGTTTCTTCAATCACACAGTACCCAAGTTGTGAGTCAATACTTGTTTCTGATTTTTTTCAGTTTGAAGTGCCTTAATAGCCAAAAATTGGAAAGCTTCTCAGAAGTTGGTGTTGATTTTTCTCCATGTAGCAGTGTAACTGTCGGAAAGTATTTTAACATCCAATAGGGCCAGTTCCTCACGGAACAAAGGGGTGCGGCTTAGTTCTTTATCTAGAAGAAGGCACAAGGTTCATGCTTCTGAGTAATGAAATCCCAATGTAGCTATAAATGCTATCTATATTTAGCTTCACAGCTGGATGTGGCCACTAGACTGTTTGTCGCTTAGCCAAATGTTGCATGAATCATATATGAAGCAATTTCCACTTATGGACACTCTAGTGTGAGAACACTCAGCCCAATGACTATTTATGAAAGCATGCAAGTGGGAGTGCCTCAAGGATAGAGAAGGCCCAATGACTGAGTGCTTTTGAGATAAAGAGGGACATGTTCAACTGCTTGTCAATGCCTAGTGCCAAGATTGTGTATGAATTGTGCTAACTGAGATACCCCAAACTTTTGGTCTTGTGTTGCAGAAATAGGGTAGGCAGCCAATAGCCGTCTGATAGAGAGAGGTTCAAGTGCAAATCTGTGGCCTGTTCAACAGTTGTGAAGATGAGCTTGCAGTCTTGCATCTGATAACACTCAAGTTGTCCAATGTACATGGGCTGTTTCATGACAAAGCCCCCCTTAATGGTAGCAAAATGTGTACAAAGATAATAGTGTGAACGACCAAGATCAGTGACATCAAATGAGTGCTGCAATTCAGCCTTTAAGCCTGCAATATGTGACTAATGGGGACTAGTCAAAAGTTTGTCGTCCACATAAATAATAAATTATTGGCATCTTGTGGACATAAAGCATGCTTCTAGTTGGTGATCTGTTGAAACCAAGAGCAACCAAATGAATACATATCTTTTTTGCCCTAGGTGCTTGCTTCGAGCCATGTCATACCTTATGTAAATGGCACACCTTGCTCTTAGATCCTTTCTAAGCAAAACTTGGAGATTGTGTGACATAAACCTCTTCATGTAAATCATTGTTTGGAATAGAAATCTTCACATCCAATTGATATACATATAAATCAGGATGAGCAGCCAAAGCAATGATATTACGAATGGCAATTAAAGGTGAAGTGGGGGGAATATTTGCGCCAGAGGACGATAAGTTGTCTTCT
Source organism: Lygodium microphyllum (assembly GCF_053477565.2). Classification (NCBI taxonomy): domain Eukaryota; kingdom Viridiplantae; phylum Streptophyta; class Polypodiopsida; order Schizaeales; family Lygodiaceae; genus Lygodium; species Lygodium microphyllum. Next base: position 18,225,021 of record NC_141146.1, on the reverse strand, counting down.
ATCTGTAACCTCTCACCTCTAGTAGGTGGTCACTTGGGTGTTGGTGGGTCTTTGTGTTTAAGATGACATCCCTCTCTATGAAGGTCTCCCAAAATAGGCCTACATCATTCCTCATGACTCCATTGTAGTTCCACATTGCGAATCTCAAGTGTCTCGTAAGCAGTGGCTCGTCATGGGTGCCTCTCTATGATGATGATCCGATCATTTCTATAAACTGCCCATTTGCTCACCTTGTTGGCCTCCATGACCTTTGGCATGCATTCTTGTTGATGGGCTACTTATGCTGGGGTGAGGTTATCTTCATGGTAGACATTCTTCCCCTTGAGGGCTTTCGTTTGGAGGGAGAGTCTCTTTGTGTCTCCAAATGAGAAAACTTGAGGATTAGGGGTTGATTCTTGGTTGAGTTGTTGCCAACTCACCATGCACTCTCAACAATAGAAGTGTTAGGTACCCCTAGTTTCCAACATAGACTTTTGGCATCTTCTAATGTATTGTCAAACTACACGGAGATGCAAGGCTCTACTTTTTCTTCTCTCCTCCTTTTCTAGCTTCTAGTGTAGCGTTTATAGTTCGGTGGAGCCTTTCCACCACTTCTGGAGCCTTTCCACCACTTCAATGCATTTGAATTTTTCTGCTATATCATCTTGGGCCTTCTTTGCTATTGCTGCCTATGCATTGAGTTCCTTCTGCATGTGTGTTTTCAGCTTATTAATTTCAGTTTGCATCTTTTCCGACACAGTCTTTGTGCTTGCCCTTCCCTTGTTTGAAGAGGTCAAGTTAGACTTCTAGGTGGCTACCTTGTGTTTAAGCCTCTCAATTGTGAAAAAATACCCTAACATAGAAACACAAATAACACCGCATGACAAAGCATAGACTCATAGAAGAACACAATTAGGGTTAGGGTAACTCAAAGATAATGAACACAGAGAATGAATGAAGTGATATGACTACTGAATATACAATGCTCATGCAACAAACACACTATGTAGTAAATGAATATTGAACCTTGAACTCTTATATCTCACTGATCAGGGCAGGGGTACAAACTCTTGTACCTCAAGGATCAGGGCAGGGGTAATGAGTTGGAGAGGTGTCATACTCTGAACAGATCCCAAATCGCAATAAGGCAGCCTCCGAGAGTTAAACAACAGTAAATGTAGCCTATGTGTAGATTGACCTGATGTAGATGACAGTCTAGAGAGAGAGTGTGTTGTAAACATAGGCCGAGGAGAGAGACCATTTGCAAACATAGATTGAGGTGATGATGGCGACAACTGGAGGAGAGAAAAGTGCAAAACGAAGCAAAGAGAGAGAAAATGGCAACGACAGTTGAGAGGAGAGAGTAAATTGGTAGGGCGGAAACTAGGGCCCATAAAATGTAGCAGTATGCCGATATGGCAAATTGTATGATAGCTGGATGGGTGAAGGACAGCAGTTGCTTGGCTGAAAATAGCAGCAAAATAATGATGGAGGGCTAGAAATAGGTGCCAGATGAGTGAAGACTGCAATGGATAGCTTGAATTGTGATGTGCTCCACGAACAGGATATGGGTAGCAAGCTGAAAACACCTGAAACTTGCAAAAACGAGATTTAAGGCTGGATGGACGACAACATACCTATTTATAGAAAGTTTGGGCCCTTCCAAGTAGGTTTGTGCTTATGGGATCTAGACACTCTCTAGAAATGCATTTTTTTTAAAGAAACAAGGTTTCTTCCTTAATTAAGTATGTTTTGGGACTGTTTAAGTGAAGCTTGTGCATTTTTAGCTCAACACTCCCTCTCAAGTCCAAGAAGTAGGACAACCAAGCCCTTTAAAAGAAATAAAATCTTTTATACCAAAGTATCCTATCCCAAAGCAGCCAAAGTAGTGGACAAAGGATACATGTCGGCTGTCCAATGGTCTACTAAGCATAGCAACTAAGAAACGCGTTTCTTTGAATTTGAAACTTACGAAATGTTTCTTAAAGTACGGAACGTTTCTGAGAGTAAAAAATGTGAATGTTTTTATTTTTATTTTTTAATTTTTTGGTAAGTTGAAACCCAAAACAAGGTTTTTTTGACAAAAACTATTAGGCAATGTTAAACATGATGATGATGATGTGTAATAACTCGTGAGGGCTCAAGATTTTGGATAAGAGAATGATTTTTTAATGATTTTGTTTAGTTATTGGAGTTTGTCAATCTAGTATTTATTATTGTCTTGAGATTTGAATATCATATGACTTTAGTCTCATTTATGAGTTATTTATGATATATTACGATTCATTCTCGATTTTGACATTTTCTCAGTTTGTTTTGAAATGAGAATCATGATGTTGTAACTTGACTCAGTCCATATTATAGATAGACTATTTACATGTTAATTTCAATTTTCTTTGTATGATATGTATGAATCATAATGTTTGAGTTCTAAACCATAGTATAGCTTGCTAACTTTGACATAAGTGAATAGTCAATAATGGATTATGGATATGTAACGTATAATGTATTATTCTCAATTGACTCTATTATCACTAAAGCTCAATTAGCCATTCTTTGTTTAAGAGAGAGTTCCATAGAAGTTTAGAACCTCTTTCCCCAGTCAAAACTATTAAAAATCCCTATATAAAAAAACCCACATTTCTAATTTTACCCCCTCTTGAAAGAAACTTACGAAACACATTTCTGACATTTCGTTTTTAAATGTTTTTAATGTTTTTGGCTGCTATGCTACTAAGACTATAAAGGTGATGATTATCTTACCAAGGAAGCCCAAGTGATCAATCTAGAGAGGCCAAGGTATTGGACAAAGGGTGCACGATAGCTGCCCAGTGGGCTACCAAATCATACAAAGGTGAATGGAATCAGCCATGGACTTTTTTATGAGGGCTTTGTTGTTTTGATAGATTTAACATTAAGCGAGGGTTTCAAATCAGTTTTCGTTCTATTAAGTATCCGTGTCCCAAAGAGAAGAGTGATAAGGGATGGTCAGACCCAAGACCTTCACAAAACAAGCATATTATCCCTACCATTACTGGATATCGGTGAAGAAGAAAAATGGCTAGGTTGTGGGTGGCACAAATGTAGCAAAGATGTGAAGCAAGTAAGTAAGCTAGGGAGAAACGCCTTAGAGTTTGTCATATGCAATGCCATGAATATGGTGGATCTAGAGTCAACCATTTCAACAGACCAAAAAGGGATAAATACGCATAGATGTATGTTTACATGAACAAAATGCCAATGCATGGGAAAATGCAAAGGGAGATGTAAGATGTCATTCTCACGCAAAATGCAATGCAACGGTGCTACTTGGACAGTGTCATCACAGGAGAATTGTTGACTTGCCTAAGTGTCATTTTACAATCATGTCATCTTGACAGTGTGGATGAAGTTACAAATGTTCATAAGTACAATACAAAAGAATAAATGAATGAATTAATGGCTAGCATCATCACTGTCACTATTAAGAGAAGTAGCCATTTTCTCTTAAAGTAGAAGATCAAACCAAGAGGGAAGTACCTCAATGTGAAGAAGTAGAGGAGGATGTATCCAAGCCGATCTTGGGTAAAACGTACTAAAGAATTAGTCGGTTGACTGCTTTGGTCAAAATGTGTGTAAAATTGTCTGATAAATGCACACTCTAGGCGAATAGTACCTAGCTCAACCTGCGCTTTGGAAAAGTGAAAGTGGATTCCCATATGTTGCACCTGTGGTGTGATGATTGAATTGTCCACAAGAGTAATGGTGCTTTGCTTGTTGTAGTAGACAATGGTGGGAGAGTCACAAGGGAAGTGAAGCTCCGGTTGTAAGCTCCTTAGGTAGATGGCTTTGGCGGTGCCATCGAAGAGACCTCTATACTCAGGCTCGGCCATGGAAGTCGCCACTGTCTCTTGCTTACGACTGGCGGGCATCGGTTGAGGATGTACATTGTAGTGTTAGAGCCTCAACCCAAAGGTGCTCAGGAAGCTCTACTGTGAATAGCATAAAGTGTGTCATTTCCATGACTATCCAGTTCTTATGCTCTACGACTTTATTTTGAGAGGGGGAGTTGGTAGAGATGAGCTAGCGAGAGATGCCATGTTAATGTAGAAACTCGGGAAACTCGTGGGAGATGAAATCACCACCGCTATCACTCATGATACCAATATGACGACTCGTTTGGTTATCAATCAATAGTACCAAAGTAGAGAAATATGTGAAAGTATCAGACTTATGATTGAGAAAGTACACTCACATGTCTCTCGAATGATCATCCACAATCAGAAAGAAATACAATGCGTCGTTCAAGGCAGTAATTATATTGGCCCACAAAGATCGACACGAATCAATCTAAGAGGCGTCTCAGCTCTATGTGTAGATTGCTGAGGGAATGGGGTACGGTGCTATTTTTTCGAGCTGACATGCTTTACAGACATCTCGAGCTAGCTTCAGGCGAGGAAGGCCCTTAACCATCTCACGATGGGACAACTCATAAAGAGAATCATAGCCAAGATGTTCTAGGTAGAAATGCCAAAGATGCTCATTATTCCTAGGCTTTCGAGATGTGGCTAATGCATAAACGCATCTTTCAAGGTAGTAGTAATGTTGGCCCACAAAGATCAATATGAATCAATCTAAGAGGTGCTTCAACTCTATGTGTAGACTGTTGAGGGAATGAGATATAGTGCTATTTTTTCGAGTTGACATGCTTTACAGATATCTCGAGCTAGCTTCAGGCGAGGAAGACCCTTAACCATCTCTCGATGGGACAACTCATAAAGAGAGTCATAGCCAAGATGCCCTAGGCAGAAATGTCAAGGATGCTCATTATTCCTAGGCTTCCAGGATGTGGCTAATGCATGGAAGCTATGGAACACAAAGCCCTCAGCTGTTGGCTCAGTAAGAAAATGAGTCATGTGGTGTAGGCCATTAGGCTGTCCTTACCGCAAGTAATCGCTAAACTTGTCAGAGAGCTAAATCTATTGAGGAACGAGTCAGAGTGGGCCTCACGGCTTGCTTCACAAGCTCCCGACATGGCCAGACAGACAATGGACTACCATGGAGTTCTATGACCTTATGAAATCACTATAGCTGAGTACAATTTTATTCTGATGCATAGAGGCCAACTAGCAAATAAAAGGAAAGTTTGAATTTCACCCTTTAGATTCGGTACACCGATCTACTGACCATGCAGGAAGGGCGGAATCTCCACTTGGGACTGGCGATTCGTAAGTGGAAATTGGGATAGAGTATACTTCATTGTCTTTATACTTATTCTCTTCGACATGAGGTATGTCTACCATTTCAGATTCTGTTAACGATGATTCCCCTTTTTCTATTGGTATGATTGATTTTCATGATGAAGGACGTATGCAAAATAATTTTTGGTTTATAAGCAATAAGGATGACATAAATTTCTTTATGAACTCAAGACTTGGTAAGCAGTTGAAACAAGAAACTATGAGTACTCATTTTTCTTCTTTTCCTCTAAACAAATTTGTTTTCAAATGTTAAAATGAAGTAGGTGCATCTTCATCATCATCATTTTAATTTAATGCATTTTAATGAACAAAAGGAAGCCATATTATTTTCCACATCTATACCTAACACAAATCCATCTAATCTCCCTTCCATCCCATCCTCTTATTCTTCTGCCACATCCTTTCAATCTCCATTAAGTGCATTGCATGTTGCGTCTCATGTAGGATTACATGTGTTTTCATTCACCACACCGGGGGGTTATTCAAACTTAGGCACAGCTGTTAGGATCTCATCTCTTCCTCACCCGAGTGGTATTCCACATTTTTCTCACACTTTCGGTATCATTGCAGCCGGGGTATTCCCCCCAGTCTCTCTTGAGTGTGGATCAGCTGGTGCCATAGTTTGCCTCCATCTTCACTGGTACATGTCCCAGTGTCTCCATCTTCACTGGTACCTTATGGAAACATTCATGTCACAGCGCCTCCGTATCAATCGCCAATCATTGGACACTCACAGTCTATTTCTGCCTACCCATCTCTTTCCTCTCCTCCTTATCAGACTTTCCACCACCACCACCACCACCACCACCACCACCTTATTCTCCACATCCATCTTACCCCACATTTCTTACACCTAATGGTTTTACCTTATCTTCTGCCAAGCATGCATTCAATGACAATACTCATTTTAATGGGTCAAACTTTATAACTTGGTTGAACTTCATGAGACATGTCCTTGACTCACAGAACCTATGGGATCTTGTACAGGGGTTGAAGGTCCAATCGATTCCACACTTGTTCCATACGAGATCATTTGCTCATGGAAGACTAGGAATGTCTCCGCTATTGTCGAGATGATGTAGGGCTTATTGCCTGAGTCTCATTCTCAGCTTCAGCATTTTCACTTAGCGTCAGAGCAATGGGTACACTTGATTGACCGCCATGCGGCTTGGGATAGGACCCGTTAAATAAATCTTGACGATGAGCTTAAGAACTTTAAATACTCTCATTGGGATGACTTGAAAGTCAAGTTGGTTGAGTATCGGCATCTCCTTGCTGAATTCTCCACTACAGGGACTATTAAGTTCTTTGACGATCAGGTCACATTGTTTATTAACAAGTTGTCGTGCAAATATTTCAATTTTGTGCAACAAGTAGTTTCTCTGTCCAATTTATCCATATTCTATGAATTTGAGTATTAGCTATTGCGTTTTGCACGGCTATTTGATCAATTTCATATGAATAATTCCTCAGAGGGGCTCTTGTTGCTAATTTTGAGAAGGGGAAGCAAGGAAAGGGTAAACAAAATCAAACTTCAAAGTAAAATCAAAATTAAAATAAAAAACAAGTAGGGGAATCAAAAGAAAACTCCCAGTCTCAACTCAAACCTAGGTGGCAGAATGTACCTAAGAAGAATAGGTATTGTTAACATTGTCAAAAGGTTGGCCATTTTGATTATGAGTGTCGATCAAAGGTAAGAGTCACAACGCCAAAATCCAAGTCATAGAGCTCCACCCCTTAGTTGGGCAATCCCCATCAGGTGAGACAGGGTGATGGCAAGGGGCAGTGGAAAGGTTAGATTCACACTGCTACTGGTCAATCATCTCAGTCAACAATGTTTTCAACTCCAAAGAGCTTGTTTGGTTGGTGTGCATAGGTCCATATTGCCTCTGTAGAGACGTCCGATATGAGTCTTGTCCACATCTGAGCTGCCTTCCAACGACGTTACCGCAGAGGCCTACTCGTCATAGCCGAGCTCATTAGTACTTGTTTGGATTATGGACGATGGAGCTACACATCACATGACTCCTATAGAGGATATTTGTCATACTCAAGCACCTGCAGTTGAGCGGGTCCGCATAGAAAACTCCTCCTCAGTCAAGATCCATGCTCAAGGTTGCGTCGGTTTTGTCATCGACAAGGGTTCGGATTTGGCTTCGTTGGACAATGTATACTATGTCCCTTAGCTTGGGGTGAACTTGTTATTTGCTTAGTAGCTTTGTCTCTTGGGGCGAGCAGTTTTCTTTACAATAACCACAATCAAGGTCCTTGACTCTTTGATGGTTCAATGATTGCTTGCGGTGAGGCACATCCTAATGGCCTATACTAGTTGACCCATTTTCTTACCATGCCAAAAGCCAAGGGCTTTGTGTTCCATCGCTTCCAGGCATTAGCTACATCTCGGGAGCCTACGAACAATGAGCGTCTTTGGGATTTCTGCCCAAGGAATCTTGGCTATGACTCTCTTTATGAGTTGGAAGCAACACCGTATCCCATTCCCTCAACAATCTACATATAGAGCTGAGGCGCCTCTTAGATTGATTCACATTGATCTTTGTGGGCCAACATCCATTGTCGCCTTGAACAATGCGTTGTACTTCTTTTTGATAGTGGATGATCATTTGAGATACATGTAGGTGTATTTTCTTAAGTTCGATTCTTTCATATATTTGTCTACTTTGGTGCCGTTGGTTTATAACCAGACGGGTTGTCATATTGGCTGCATGAGGAGTGATAGTGGTGGTGAGTTCGTCTTTCACGAGTTTTTTGAGTTTCTACAATAGCATGGCATCTCTCCCCAACTCATCTCTACTAATTCTCCCTCTCTGAATGGAGTCATAGAGCGTAGGAACCAGACAGTCATGGACATGGCACTCTCTATGCTATTTGTAGCAGAGCTCCTTGAGTGCCTTTGGGTTGAGGCTACTAACACTGTGGTGTACATCCCTCAACTGGTATCCGATTTCTACTCTTTCTCAAAAGACCTCGTATAAGGCGTTTTTTAGCTCTCGGCCTGTCATATCCCACTTCAGTGTCTTCGAGTGTTGTGTATGCACACACGCTTGATGATAAAATAGGAAAGCTCACTCCTCGAGCTGATCTCCTTATCTTTGTTGAATATTCCTTCGAAGTGAAAGCCTACCGTTTGTTTGATCGTCGGACGAACAAGGTGATTGTTAGAAGGGATATCATCTTTGACGAGAGGGATATTGTGCAGTCCTCTACACCGGATTCCAATCCGATTTCTCCTTCCATATCATTGGAGATCGTGCCTACTGAGCATGGTCTACTACTTGCTCTCGCCCTACATGTAGATTCTTTAGCTTCTAGGTTTGCTTTGTAAGATCCGTTGCTGGTACCAACAGATCATATGGTATTTGGGGATCTTACCACCAGATTCCACCTTGGAGAGACCTAGAAGATATATCCAGCTTGCACCTCAGGCATTATTTGCGTCGCTGTTTACAGCTGATTACATAGGACATTTTGAGCCGGATACATGGTAGGAGACTCTTCAGCACGCTCAATGGCGAGAGGCCATGGAGAAGGTGCTAGAGAGTATTGACCGAAATGAGACTTGGACATTGGTTAATTGTCCGAGCCACAAGAAAGTCATTGGGACGAAATGGATTTTTATAACCAAGCTAAAGGCTGATGGGACTTTAGACAAGTACAAGGCTCGCCTTGTTGTGCAAGGATTTCAACAGAAGCATAGTATTGATTGTGAAGAGACCTTGGCACCTACTACGTAGTTGACATCTTTTCACTTATTACACGTGCTAGCCACTCACCACGGTTGGCCGATACGTTAGATGGATATGAAGAGTACCTTCTTGAATGGTTATATGGAGGAGAAAGTTTATGTGGAGCAATCACCAGAATTTCCTTTTGTGAATCCAAGGGATAAGATATTCAGCTTGTAAAAAGCTCTTTATGGGCTGAAGCAAGCATCGTGTTCTTGGTTCCATAGGATGGATGAGCTTTTATAGACTCACGGATACCATTCTACTCCTTATGACCGGAACTTATACGTTTGATCTACTATGGAGGGGTCAGCTAAATCTTGCCATACATTGATGACTTACTCATCATAGGCTTAGATTTTGTTGCCATAGCAAAAATCAAGGCAAAGCTTAGTGCTACATTTGAGATAATAGACCTCGGTTTGTTGTCTTACTTCTTGGGGATAGAGGTAGTTCAATCTGGGGGTTGTGCTTTTGTGTCACATTAGAAGTATATACTTCAGCTCGTGCAATAGTCCGCTACGGATTATACATGGCCAGTGGCCATGCCTCTCAATTCTACTGTCTACTTGTTGAAGAATACCCTAGGTCAGCCCTTAGATCCATATACCCATAAGCATGAACCCTTAAGCATATTTGTATCCCATAAGCATAAACCCACTTGAGAGGGCCCGAACTTTCTATAAATGGGTATGTTGCCCTCCATTTAGTCTCAATCTCGTTTTTGTAGGTTTCAAGTGTTTTCAACTTGCTACCCACACCCTATCCATGGAGGACATCACAGTCCCAGCTATCCACTGCAGTCTTCACTCATCTGGTGCCTATTTCCAGCCCTCTATCATCAATTTGCTGCTGTTTCCAGCCGGGCGACCGCTGCTGTCCGTCATCGAGTTGTTGTATAGCCTGCCATGTCCGCATACTAGTGCATTTGCAAGCCCCAATTGTTGTTTTGGAGTTTTTCTCTCCCATCCAATTGTCACCATTATCTCCTCAGCCTGTCGCTGCTGTTCTTCTCTCCTGCAACTTGCATTTGCTGTTTTCTCTCTCCTCACCTGTGTTTTTAGTCTTTTTCTCCTTGGCTGTGTTTTTAGTCTTTCTCTCTTCTACATTGCCATCTACATCAGATCGAGCCTTCCTCGGTTGCGTGTGCTGGTGTTTTAACACTCTGAGGCTGCCTTGCTGCAATTCGGGATCCATCCAGAGTAGGACACACTCTATAGCTCATTACCTTTTCCCTAATCCTTGAGATACAGGAGTTGGAGGTACAATATTCATTCACTGCATAGTGTGTTTGCTACATGAGCATTGTATATTCACTAGTCATATCATTTCATTCATTCTCTCTGTTCATTGTCTTTGAGTTACCCTAACCCTAACTGTGTTCTTCTATCAGTTTGTGCTTTGTCGAACAGTGTTATTTGTGTTTCTATGTTAGGGTATTTTCTTCACCCCGGGGAGGTAGCTTTAGATAGTGCGGCAGGGTCTTGCGCTCTCCGACATCCCTTTGAGAAGGATTAGAGTCACAAGTTTTCAAGGGAAGTCATAGTTAGATTGACACATAGAATGGTCAAATATCTAGGAGTGGTGACTTTGGATATGGGAGGGTAGGGCCTTGGATAGTGTGGATTCGAACCTAGGAGAGTTGTGTGGGTTTGCCTCGGCAATTGCCTAGGAAGTTAGTGGGCTTACTCACCTACACAACACAGACTGGCAGACAGATCTTGATGTAGGATGACATGGATTGGATCCCATGACACATTAGACATCTAGTAAGCATAGCATCACATAAGTTTTTGCCAGACCGTTTGTTGATGCTTGTGGGATACGTGGCAGCTGAGAAGAGTTTTCTACTTGCTATAATTTGTGGTGCATAGGGGTCTAGTTGTCAATCGTTAGTTGGCCCAAATGCAATAGGACAGAGTCCACCAATGATGCCCACTACAACACCTGAACATTCTGAAGCACTTCCTATGGAGGTGGGACAAGTGGCATGGAGAGGTGCCTGTCAAGTACTTTGCCGAGTAGAGCTCAGCCAGAGGTGTATCTCATGGGGGGTCTTTTTTTGGCAAGCAATTGGTATGAGGCAGAGATGTAGGATAGGATCTTCAACATTGAGGCTGGCTCTTGCATGGTGGTGGGCCTTGAGGGTTTTCCCAGCTCTCAGGTGCTGGATCCTACTGCGTGTGATCCTAGGTATGGGAGATCATTGGAGCCTCACAGGGTGACAGATTTGGGAGGTACACTGGTAGTTGATTTTCAGTGGGGCAAGAGCCTTTCAATGTATGCCACCTTGGCAGAGCTTTGGTTATCCATTCCCTTTGTGGTCACTGGAAGTAGCTAACATTGATAGGAGGTTCAGTAGCAATTTCTTCACACTTTGGGTGGCCATGGCCTATTGTTCACTTTATAGGGTGGCAAACCCTGGTGCCATACTCTAGCATGGCTTCTATTTCCCATGCCCCCCTAGACCACCCTGAGAGGCCTTGTATATTTGATTTGATTTGATCAGCTTCAGCTAGACTGTTGAGCTATTGTACTTTTATATTTCTCTTTTGAGTAATATAATCAGCTACACCTTTTGCAAAATTTAAAAAAAGGCTAGAGCTGCCATTTTGCAGAGAGCATATTTGTTTGTGAATGATCAGTTGTTACACCTGCCAAAAAAATATTTGTGAATGTCTAGGATTTTGCATGAAGTCAAGCAACATGCTCAATACATACAGGCCACTATTTCAGACGGTGTCCATGTTCCTATGGAGGCAGATAGGCAGCCACTTTCAGGTGAGCTGGTGGAGTTTCACGATAATCATTCAGGAGGAACACCATGGGTAGATGTCAGGATGAGGACAACTCAACAGCTTGTCAGGTCCACAACATGTTGCAGCTCCAAATTTCACGTGTTCATCAAAAGAGGAAAGAATAAAGAAGTGCCCATTCATAAAGGGTGTACAGATACACAAGGCATATTGGCAGAGCTGCCCTAGCCTCATTATCCTAGACAAAGTCTGAATCAGTAGAAGGTCAAACGATCTTGTCTTTGTCATTTCATGCCCTAGGCAGACCTGTGACATTACGGAACATTTTGGTGCTCTGCCAAATGCCTTGCCTTCTAAAAACTTCAGGATGGGGGTCCAGGAGGGAGATTTTATAAGGCTCTTAGAATGCAGATTGAGAGATTTGAAGCAGGCAACCAGATACTGGAGTGCTTGGACCTTTGGCAGGTGTAAATGTTGGCCTTTTAACACCTTCTGGCCGATTGATACTTGAGAGAAAGGGGTCATTGTAGTAGTAAATGTGATAAAGCACTAGAATGGTGGTGGCTGGTTTAGAGAGTGGGCTCATTACAGATTGAGAGATTTGAAGCAGGCAAGCAAATACTGGAGTGCTTGGACCTTTGGCAGGTGTAAATGTTGGTCTTTTAACACCTTCTGACTGATTGATACTTGAGAGAAAGGGGTCATTGTAGTAGTAAATGTGATAAAACACTAGAATGGTGGTGGCTGGTTTAGAGAGTGGGCTCATTACAATTCTACATGTGAAAGATCACCTAGAATGGGAGGCTGACATTTATACTTTGCATACTGATATCAAGAATCAAAGTGTGATTCTCTAAATACTCTGGCTCTTTGGATAACACCACATCAGATTGAGTGATTATGCTTACTTCCTGTCTTGGATGTGCTACATTGCACTTCGGACAAGTTGGACATTTTGCAACCATGTGGTCTACTGCTCAGATGTTCGACATGGATCGACGCACTATTTAACTTTCAACAATCACTGAGGCATAGAGTGGGGTTCAGCCTCTCAGATTTGGTTCATTTGCAAATCAGATGGGGAGCGCCTGTGAACTAGTGAACGGGTTGAACTGTCAATTTAGAATGCGTTTGTGATCTTTTATGTCAGCAGATGTTTTCATGGAAAAGCATTCAAGGTCTTCTAGATGTTTTCAAAATTCAATGATGTTTCCATTAATTATAGTCTTTTAAAGGCCATCTTATGTTCAAAAGTCGTCAGTTAATAATATCAGGGTTCCAAGACCTCACGCCACAAGATTTGTGATTTTTTCAGCTCATTACTATCCATTCTCCAATGCGGGCGGTTTCAGGCAACATCCCTCGGGACATTCCTGAGAAGAAAGTATTGGATGATGCAAGGATTGCTGCTGAACGGATGTGGGGGTATTCTTCACTTTATGTTATTGTTTCTAAATCGTCGTGTCTTGCATGATTTTCCTGTCTAACATTGAAATCACCTTGTCGTACTGCTGAGTACAACAGATTTGCTGGAAATGGAGATCCCCTGGGTGCTTGTAAGTCATGGTCGAAAAGAACACAAGAAATAAAGCGTTCCAAACCTATGAGTAAAGCTGCTGAGAAGCATTACCGGGCTGTTGGTGGTGTGACACTGTATCCTTTAGAAGAGACTAACAGGGAGCTGCTTTGTATCAAGCCTGCAGGAGCTTCAGGTCACTGATGCACACCTGGATTTCATGGGCCAACTTGATAGTTGCTGTCATGCATGCAAGACGTTTGTATGCACAAAATATTCAAATGTGATCGGACTGATTCCTGGGATATAAATGCCATAAAGCTAGCTATTTTGCTTATTTAAAAGCCATGCTCAAAAAAGGTGCGCTCGTTATAGGCACAAGTCATCCCACTCTGATCCTACTTCTGATAGCATTCTATCAATTCTTCTGCTTCCGTATCTGCTAAAGAGCCGGTTCCAATGAAACCATCACTGGCATCGTTGCGAGCTTCTTCTCTTCTCAAAAATTTCCGTCTATAGGATTTGGCTTCTTCACAATTTTCTACCTATAGCAATTGATTATGAAAAGTTAGCGCACTGAAGGAGGGTAATGGGCAGTTTGGCTATGAAACAAGCTGGCTGGCTGGCTGGCTGAGGGTCCATCTATTGGCATTTTTCTGCAACAACCATCCATTTGAATAAGCCTTTGAAAGAGCGTCTGTAAGTTAATGAGGCATTGATCTATGGTAAGATCAAAATCTGGTCCAATATGAGAATGGAAGGGAATGCGAGAATTAATCAATGCACAATAACTACACCATAAAATGAGAGGCAACGACTTAATGAATGAGAATGACTACAACACTCAAGGTGACCCTAATCAATAATGCTGTACTTAACTGCTAGTGATGCACAAAGTGGCTTTTTATATAATAAATTCTATCCCTAGATGGCCTAACCGTCATAGAGAACCCTAATCTTAGTGTCACGTAGAGTCAAGGACACTAAGGCATAGCAACTATGTTTACATGACAATTTGATTGTCTAGGGATATCAGATTATGGATCAAAGAGTATTCAGTAAGCGCAGGAGTTATTTGGTACACATGAAGATTTGCAAATAACTTGCAGTTATGAATACAATTGAAATAAATTGTCAACATGTATATGTTAGTTAAATCAGTTTGTCATCACCTAGTTGTGAGCTATTGTTAGAGTTTGATGGAAACATAGAGCTTTGGTTGTTTATGTGCATTTTTTTAATTTGTCGATTGGTGTGCATTCTTAGGTCAATTAATGCTTTCTATAGTTTGTTTGCACTCGTTAAACATTGTCATTGTCATCTTAGATTCTTTTGAGATTACCTTTATTTTTTAAGTATTTTATTTTTTAGCGACTAGTATTTATGGCTTCTTCGTGTAGTTTTGCTAGATTTGGGCATTTATGGCTGGCATTATTCCATCTTTAGTCTTTTCTTTGAAGGTGTATACTTTGATGCTCTGACTCTTCATGCTTGGTGTTGCCAATATCATCAACTTGATTTGGTGCTTGCAGGTGCTTTGGACTATGTGCAATGATCTATCATCATTGTATCAGCATTCTTCAATTAGTGTAGTATTCTTTCTTTATCTTATGGTTTCTCTCTTTCTCTTTTTGCTTCGCTTTATATTCGTGTTTCTCTTTTGTTGTGCACTCTCATGTGGTATCATCGCTTAGGTGGGGGGACAGTTTGGAGATTTTTTTAAACAGAAAAGCAGGTTTTCATTGTAGAGGAGTAGCTTAGATCTTCAAAACATAGATTTTTAGCTTCTGTTTATTGCGCTTACAACATGTATAAGTGGTCCATTGCTAGTTCGGCCTTCTTGATAGCCAAGCAATAGCCTCCAGGATCCAAGTAGTAATATCAAAGCATCAAAGGAAATCTATTTCTATGTTTTGTAGCAAACACAAATTTGCATTTTATTGATGATCTCTTGGTGCAGGCAATAGCATATTGTTATAGTCGGTGAGAGGAGTTTCGTATTCACACTTGTCTTCCATCTATTTTTCTTTCATAGAAGGCTCCACTCTTAGTGAACATATCACCCTCAACACCTTGGATACAGATACTTTTGAGAGCACATAAACTCTCCAAAGTTAATCATAGATGAAGGGTCATCATCCCTGTGGACACATGCCAGACAGAGTCTCAAGAGAGTATACAGTCTCAGTGAAGCGGAAGACTGACATACGACTGTAGCATCAACCATAAAGCATAGTGAACGTGCATCAAGAGTCTAGAGAGATGTGTCTCATAGAAGATAGCATGATGGTTGTGTATGACTTGCTGGGCATCCAAATCCCATAACCTGTAAGCTTGAAAGTCACCATCTCCAAAACCAAGGAGAATACATCTATGTGACATAGATATATTTGGCATACACACAAATGCCTAGCAGCCAAACATCCTCAAGTAATCATAGGAGGATCTCATGCCACTCCATGCCTCGTGTGGTGTAATAGCATCCAAACTCAGACACGACGTCCTATTAAGCAAGTAGAGTGCCGTCATAAGGGCCTTATCTCAAAAGCCATAAGATAACCCAGTTGTGGTAAGCACAGAAGCAACCTTTGCCTGTAGAATGAGGCACATGCCATGAGCAATCCCGTAATACAGTGGGCATAGCAAATCAATGTCAGACTGGTGATGATAGGGCTGAAAGCTGGGAAAGATAGCATGACTCATAATCCATCTGCAAGCACCTAGACCTGCAACAACCAGCAAAATCCATAAACTTGTCAAGCATAACTGCAACATCCTCAATCCGTACCCAGGGAAAAGCCCAGACACGGTGGGTAGCATGATCCACAAAGGTCACAAAATGTGAAGCTCCACCAAGTGACTAGGTAGACATAGGTTCATAAATTGCACAATGGGCAAGATCTAGAGGATCATGCCTCACAATCACCATGAGCCAAAGAGGCTCTGCAAGGACTATAAGAACAATCAGGGCAAGCATCAAGATCTACATGTGACAAAGGAGGCAATGTGGAGTCTAAATGAGACAAGGTCTTCATCTCTTTGTGGGGCATATGGCCTAGGCGATAATGCCATAACAATGAATGTGGTATCCGGATAACTGCAACCATAGAATCTCCCACATGAGAGACATGCACTGGGTAATGAGAACCAACTCTAGAACATTTTGTAAAAACCAAGCAACCATGATAGATCTTCCATGACCTATCCTGAAGAGAAATAGAGTAACCTGCGTCATGCAACTAACAGATTGATATCAAGCTCTTACTAAACATAGGAACATATAATACATCATGAAGCACAAGAGAAGTCCCATCAGGCAAAGCTAGGTGTATGTCCCCTATACCAATAATAGCATAAATCTGCTCAAGGCCCACATCAATACATTTGTCAACCTCCTTGTAAGAAGAGAACCATGCTCTATGAGGGGTAACATGACAAGATGCCATAGAATCCAATAGCCAATCTGAGATGTAGGCTGTATCACATTGAGCAATAAAGTTGTAGGGAAACTAGATGACAGGAGGATGTACTCAACGGTATCATCATGGGTAACTGCATGTACCTCACCACTAGAAAGAGTAGTAACACATGTTGCATCACTGACTCCACTCATGTCGAGTCCGCCTCTATCTCTACTGTTCTCTAATCCGTCTAAAACATTTTCTTTTAACATGCCCAAGCTTTCCACAATGGAAGCATATAACATTTGTAACTAAAGAACTTATAGAAGACTACGAGGAATCCAAGCCATCATGAATAGGGTTATCCATAGCATCCACAGAGCTCAAGGAGTTGAGGGTTGTCCCAATAGAGGGAACCTACTCATAAAGACAATCATCTACAAGTACATCAGTGGTAGAAGCATGTTGCAAAGGCTCATGAAATCTCAATGCACAGGAGGACATAAAGGCATCAACCAAGGATGCAAAATCTCCCACATGAAGAAGAGTCATAGCCAACTGCATGACATAACCAACAACATTAAGATAAAGCATAAGACATCTGTCGTAAGAGCATATGATATTCAGCCATGAAATCAACCCATAACCATACGCATGTGCATAGCTCTGCAGTATATCATGCCACCTAGGAACATCCAAGTCAAGTGGCAAAGCATCCTACAACAGTCAACCTCCGAGAGAAGCCTAAACACTTGTACAACATCATCCATACAAGTGGCTTTGTAAGGCATACAACAATAGACCATGAGCATAGACGGGTAAGCATCAAGAGCAACTACTCTCTGACTTGTATGGGCAAAAGTAACCCAACTAGCATAGAAACTAGGCAACACAGAAGCAATAAAGCCATAACTGCTAAATCCAAGCACTATCAAGAAGTCCACTGATTAAGGAGTAACCCGTAAAGAACCGAGCATCAATGAGCAATGAAAGCTGTTGGGGATAAAATGACCTCTACCTAGCCGCTCGTGTATTACTACACTGACAGTACTCGCCACTACACACTGCAGGTGGCAGATTCTCGTCACCGTCACTTTATTCTTGATTCTTTTGGTGATGGTTTGAATAAAGGAAGGCCCGATTACACATTGTGACTATTGGAGTTCCCATTTGTGTCTCTCTCTCTTCTTACTCTTGCTCTCCGCCATAGCTCATTTCCAAGCAAGTTTCAATCCTTCTCACCTTTCAATCGGTATCAAAGTGAGGCTTCTCGACTTCCCAAGCTTGGTTCGTGGCATTCGTAGCTTCCATTCAAACACATACATCATTGGGTCTTGTTCATGGCAACCATAACCGACCTTCCCGAGCTCCCGTCACTCCTCGGCTTTTATTCAATTCTCATGTTGTAGTTAATCATGGCAGTCATAGCTCAAACCCTTGGAGCTTGGATCTTGCTCTCTCTTGCATTTGGGCTCTTAAGGCTTGTTGTGAGTCTCCCGGGGCACCCCTTGGAGCCTCTAACCACTACCATTGAGGCCACGTGGATGCATAGGAGCAGAAGAAGAGATCAGCAAATTCGCGCCATTTTTTTGGTTGATCTGGACAACACACTACAACAACTCACCTACTCCTCATTGATGGCTATGTCATGCTTCTTCGGGCTTGGCAATGCACTTGGCAATGATCTCTAACATGTATTGAAGCCTCCTTGAGCCTTGGCATAAGATTTGGGTCTAATTTTACATTCCCAGGACTGTTTACAGCAATCCCACTATCATGTTATGTAGAAGTAACATTGACATCTAATGCTATGCTTGTTTGGGCACTTCTACTTAACTGGTTTGGTACCTATTGATGCCTGAATGTTTGGGGGATGCAAGGCACATGTTATGTCATCATTTTGGATTGATTTTCTTACTGAAAATACTCCATTTTGAACAGTAAATCAGTGTTGTACCATGATGGGCTGAAGCCTATTATCTCATGTTTGGTTATGCCTATTGGTTTTGGGCTATGTCTTTGGGATATGCAATGAAGTATTGACCTTCGGGGTACAACATCGAGCTTGTCTTTGGTTTTGGATCTTTATTTGCATCTGGCTTCTCAAAACTTACTTGGGATATTTCTTGGCTTGCCAGAGTTGTATTTGGGATACAGTTGATGTCTATGGATACTATACTTGGAGGCTACATAGCCTATATACTCATGGTGTCTTATTGATGTCTAGTCTTGGATCTTTTGTTACTTGTGCTCTCATATGCCTTTCTTGAGCTTCTTGGCTTGATCCATACGACTTTTGTGCCAGTGGGAGGATCGTTGGATGTTTGACAGACATTGAGCAAGTGGTTTATGCTATTGAGCTTTGAGTCTTCTGAGACTGCGATCTTTTGCACTTGGATATTGCATGGTTGATATGCCGTGGTCCACATACATGTACTTGGGTTGATTTGGGCTTCGCACTTACTGAGCATACACCTCTTTGTGTCAGGTCTTGCTAGTATTGTGTACACTTTGTCATATTACACAGGGGGTGTGTCGGCTTACTAACAGATTTGTTTGACATGCTTGGGTGTTTGCTCAATGTCCGTATGGCTGTCGTATGTTGATTTATGTCCACTTGATGCTAGTTATGCTTTGACAGTGCGTGGTTGACTTGGTGCATTGATTTTACCTACAATTTTTGCTCTCATTGTACTTGGCTGTAATTTATTACAGCAAGCAGTTGTGTACGGACTGATGTGGAATTTTCTTGTTAAATCATCCTAATTTTATGTACTTTTGATGGTACTTGGTAGGCAGCATCATTAGCTCTCAGTTCATGGTCATTTTGCCTTGGTTTTGGTGGTATTTTGATTGTTTACAGTAGAAAACAGCAAGCAGTTTTGAACTGCCTACACTGTTTTGGATTGCATTATGGATTATTATTCCATTGACAGTGCTATCTTCAACATTACTAAGCTTGATGGTATGAATGATTCCTATTGGAAGAGCCAATTTTGGCAGGTATTGGTACAGAAATCGCAAATAAAGCCACTAAGAATGCATGGCGAGCAGCTTGAAACTATGACAGATGATGAATGGGATGACCTTGATGAGTTATAGAAGTCCACCCTCATATTGTCTCTCACTGAACATGTGCATTACAATGTGGTTGAGGAATTACACAGTGCTTGGCAGCTTTGGGATAAAATTAAAAACGTCTATGACAAGAAAAGTCCAGTAAGTCAGATGTATTGGCTGAAGCAGCTTATGGACCTGCGTATGAAGGAGAATATGACAATGTCTGCTCATTTGAGTCATTTTATGCTATTCTCAAGAACTTGACTTCGTAGGGTATTACCTTTAATGATGAGATTACTTCATTGTTTTTGCTTGGGACTTTGAGTGAGTCATGGGATGTATTCCGCACTGTCTTATGTACCCCTGCTACTATTTTGAACTTACCTAATGTAGAGAGTGCTCTTCTGCAAGAAGAGATCAACCATAAGAACTTGGATGTCTCTCATGTGTCGCATGCTTTGATTGTTGGAGGTAGAGATGGTAATGGCAAGAATGACTGTGGGAATGGCCGTGGCAGAGACTTGCAGACATCTAGGTCTAAGTCGTGTGGTAAGTCACGTAGCAAGTCTCGTGGGAGAAATGCTAATGTGATATGTCACCATTGTGGCAAGGAGGATCATATACGCCCACAGTGTCATGAGTTGCACAATGAGAAGGGAAAAGATAGTACAGGAAAAGTCCTCTGATCGTAGCATTATGTGTGTGAAATCCAGTGTGAAAATCGAGGAGATAAATGTCATGCAGATTGATAACTCCGATAGTGAGTACATACTTGCATCTAGTTTTTGTGATGCTACATCATTGATCGATGTTCACACTATGTATGCGCAATGCTGGCTTTTGGATTCTAGTGCTTCATTTCACGTTACACCATGTCGTGAGTGGTTCCACTCCTACCACACTGTCTTTGGTTCAGTTCGCTTGGGTGATAACAGGTCACTTGCTATTGTTGGCATTGGGAATGTACGGCTGCAATTCTCTACTGGTAGTACTTTTCTATTACAAGATATACATCATGTACCTGCGCTTACACGCAGTCTTATATGTCTGCAGGGAAACTTGATAATGCTGGGTTTCATGTTTCTTTTGGGGATTCTGCGTGGAAGATCACTCGTGGAAAACTTGTACTTGCTAGAGGTGCCAAAGCTGACAACCTTTATCCTCTTGTAGTTGATGGGTCCTCTATTGACCATGTTTTGTTAGTGGGTTTCATCCCACATGTATCTCTTTGGCATGTCCATTTAGGCCATATGTCCTTGAAGGGAATGAAAATGCTTTCTGGTTTTGTAGTACTTACCGTACCTTCACTACGCATGTTTTGATCCATGTGAGTATTGTTTTTATGGCAGATAGACTAGAAATACGCATAAGAAGTCTGGTAGGACACGCATGAGTGAGCCCTTGGTATTGGTACATTCGGATGTCTGTGGGCCCGTGCCTTGTCAGTCTATGGGTGGTACAAAGTATTTTGTGATGTTCATTGACGATTTTTTGCGTAAAGTTTAGGCCTACCCTATTAAGCTTAAGTCTGAAGTCTTAGCTGTGTTTCAGAGATGGCTTGCATTGGTTGAGAACCAGAGTGGACATAGGTTAAAATGCCTTAGGACTGACAATGGGGAAGAATATATGTCACGTGCTTTTGAGCAATTATGTGACGAGAGGGGTGTTAAGCGTCAGTTGACTGCCCCCTATACCCCACCCCAAAATGGTTTGGCTGAGCGGATGAATAGAACCATCTAGGATCGTATATGCACTATGCTTAGCCATGCAGGCTTACTAGAGAGCTTTTGGGAGGAGGCAATTAGTATAGTTGTGCATGTCATAAATAGATCACCTTCTAGTGGTTTGGATTTCCAAGTTGCAGAGGTATGGACTGGGAAACCTCCGTCTTATGCTCATCTACGTGTCTTTGGATGTGAGGCATTTTGCCATGTGCCCAAAGACAAGCGTACTAAGTTGGATCCTAAGAGTGTCAAATGCATTTTCCTTGGCTATGGGGATGTAGGCGAGATGGGTTACCGTCGTTGGGATTCGCAAGCACAGAAAGTCATCGACAGCCATGATATAGTCTTCCATGAAGACAAGATGCATAGGCAGCCTGAGAGGGTAGTAGAGATACACAGGGTTATATTCCAAGAGGAGCCACGAGCTCCTACACAGCCAATTGATAGACAGCCTGCAACAACAATTGGTACACATGGCCAGAGTGCTGGACAGGTAACAAAGCCTATTGTGAGATGATCTACTAGAGATAGACGTCCACTTAATAGATTTAAGTCCTTGATGCATTATGTCTTGGTTATAGATGTAGGAGAGCCTCTCACCTATGATGAGACTATATGCAAGAGTGACAGTCACTCCTGGGAGAGGGCTTTGTAGTCTGAGATAGACCCCTTGCACAAGAATATGACTTGGAATTTGGTTGCATTGCCTCAGAGCAAGAAGACTTTGCCATGCAAATGGGTGTACAAGCTAAAAAGTACCCCTGGAAACCCCAAGCTGACTTATAAGGCAAAACTTATTGCTGAGGGTTTTAAACAGGAGCATGGAGTTGACTTTGATGAAGTCTTTTCTGCTGTGGTCAAGATGACCACCCTACGCTTGGTTTTGGCCTTAATCACGTAGCTTGACTTGGACATGTATCAGATGGATGTCAAGACTACATTCTTGCATGGGGATTTGCATAATGAGATATACATGGAGCAGCCTAAGGGCTTTGTAGAACCTGGCAGGGAGCACCTAGTGTGCAAGTTAAAGAAAAGTATTTATGGCTTGAAGTAGGCACCTAGGGAGTGGTATCATAAGTTTGATGCCTTTATGCAGTCACAGGGCTACAATAGGAGTGCTATGGATCCGTGTCTTTATAGGAAGAAAGTTTGTGATGGCTCCTTGCTTTGGTACTTTATGTGGATGATATGTTGATAGCATGAAAAGCTCATGATGAGTTGGATGCTCTTAAATCTCAATTGAATAAGAGCTTTGAGATGAAGGATTTTGGACATGCCTCTCACATTCTTGGTATGCGCATTAAGCGCGACAAGCATCATGGACTACTCTACCTCTCACAAAGGGAGTACATTCATAAATGTCGAAATGAACGGGATCTAGGACATGGCAGTGAGCTATGGTGGATGGAAGAAGAAGAATGAACTCATGATGATAGAAACAAAGACACTATTTGTTATAGAAATGAATTAGGTTCCAAGATGGAAGCTTGGACTCATAAACACAATCTTGTGTATGACTGACAATGACAAGACACTTAGCTGAAAGTACAAAGCATCATGACATTGTATTCATTCTACATGAAAAGTGGTAGTCAAGTACAATGCTTTATAGTTGTTGGATGGGTAGCAATCTCCCTCTCTGTGCATATGGGATTACTGCAGCTTGCATGTCCTAAGCCCAGACTGCCTCATACAAAGAGGCTACATTAGGTGTGATTGCAAATATCTCAACACCCCTCCTCAATCACAACC
Organism: Lygodium microphyllum; assembly: GCF_053477565.2. Classification (NCBI taxonomy): domain Eukaryota; kingdom Viridiplantae; phylum Streptophyta; class Polypodiopsida; order Schizaeales; family Lygodiaceae; genus Lygodium; species Lygodium microphyllum. The sequence goes on along the minus strand of NC_141146.1, from coordinate 18,201,847 downwards.
AGAAAGTACAAAGTGTGTAGAGGCTTTAGTGAAAGTAACACCTGCAAAGTGTGGGCACACCATAAACATGGCAAAACACCAGAGACTGTCGTAGAAAAGGCTAAGTGTGGGTACCACAAACATGATGGCCATCCAGAGGCTGTAGCAGGGGCCTTATAGAGGCTGTAGTACAAGGCTACATGAGGATTTTTACAAGCTTATCATAAAGACATTTGGGCTAGACATTATAAGGCTATAGAAGTCAGTAAAAAATTGGATCAAGGACCGCTAGGCCCTTGCAATTTTCAACATTACTTTTAACATAGATATTCAATTCATTGTAGATCTTCTTGTCAGAGTAGTCCAGCTTGCCCTTTTTGATCATGTACTTGCTGTTCACTTTTCTTGCCGCTTTAGAGTCTTCATGACTTTTATGCTTCTTCTTCTTATTCTCTTTGATCTTTTCTTCATTGTCATCATTTTCATGGACTTTGCTTGCATTAGTCATCTGGCTCTTGTCTTTATGGTCCCCCTCAAGCAAAGGTACAATCTTTGAGACAGGGGAAATATCTTCAAACTTTTGTACTTTCATGTCTTCAAGGTCTTCAAATGGATACATTGATGGCATTTAGATATAGGTAGCTACATGTCTTCTTGTAGGTAGAGTAACATCTTCTACATAGTACAAGTGAGTAATAAGAGTAGTTGTGTCACCCTTGATAGCATGTGTCCATATGAAAAAATTCATTTTTTTCATTGAGTATTAGCTTCAAATCAGAGATAAATCAGTAGTCAGTTGATTCTTGAATGTGTTAAAGAGCAAAACTGCCAAGAAGCACTGAATTAGTATCAAGAGATACTATGGTTTGAAGATGATAATTCTTGATGCTTGGTGTTGCTTTATGTTTGATGTGACCCCTTCAACTTGTTCAACTTGAGTCCCCTCCTTGCTAATGTGATGGATAAATCTAATCAGTAGATCTTAGTGGTATTAGTTGGCTTGGCCAATTAGAGTAAATAAAGAGTAAGAAGATGAAGTATAGGAGGAGCTTGAGTTTGACTTGACTCTTGATGCTTGTCTTGTCCTTGTTGATGGATAAATTTTACTTGAATCCTTGCTAGAAACTGAGTTGGAAGCTTAGATCAGAGTGAATTAGAATTGTAGAGGGTTGGTTGAGCCCAAAGGAGTGAGAAATTGAAGGATTTTATGAGCTTGAGTTCAAAAGCTATGGAGGACAGTTAGGATTTGAGGTGCAGGCGACTGATTTTTTTGATAATTCAGCAGCTGTAGTGGATCATTCCATCACATATTTGATGGAGATGAAGCTTAGGATACGTTCTTCAAATGCCCTATGCCCAGAGATGCAATCGCAGCGCGCAGAGAGAGATCAAGTTGTACGAACTGATACATGCACAGTTCTAGCAGCGATGGCGAAATCACGTAATGTTGGGCTGTAGAAAGGCCAATGTCAGGGATGCTTGTGCCAGGATGAAGCGCTCTGATGTGAGGAATGATTTCTTAGAAGGAAGCGTGAGCTGATTTGGCCGGTATTCTAAGATATGGAAGCTTCGAGTGTTGTATGTCCTGTCTGGCTATGGCTGCCAAACAGTGGCTATGGAGTTCAAGTGAGAAATTGGAGTCATACACTCACACTAAGCTGGATGTGAGCTGGATAGAGGTTGAGAGGAATCAAGAGAGGCTGGAGAAGCAATGCCATGCCCGACTGGGCTCTGATACCATGTCGAAATGAGCGGGATCTAGGACATGGCAGTGAGCTATGGTGGATGGAAGAAGAAGAATGAACTCATGATGATAGAAACAAAGACACAGTTTGTTACACAAGTGAATTAGGTTCCAAGATGAAAGCTTGGATTCATAAACATAATCTTGTGTATGGCTAACAATGAAAAGACACTTGATTGAAAGTACAAAGCATCATGACATTGTATTCATTCTATATGAAAAGTGGTACTCAAGTACAATGCTTTATAGTCTTCCCTCTCTATGCATATTGAATTACTGCAGCCTGCATGTCCTAAGCCCAGACTGCCTCATACAAAGAGGCTACATTAGGTGTGATTGCAAATATCTCAACAATAAAGTCCTTGAGCGTTTCCGCATGCAGGGCGTAAAGCCTATTGGCTATCCATTATCTTCTTATGTGAAGGTTTCACGGGCCAATTGTCCACATACAGATGAGCAGAGGGTCGAGATGGCCAAGATCCCTTATGTATTAGTCGTGGGCAGTTTGATGTATACCATGATAGCCACTCATCTAGATATTGCCTTTGTAATTGGTGTTGTGACATGCTATATGGCTACACCTAACCTGTCAACAAGCATTGGGATGTCATAAAGGGTATCATGAGATACTTGAAGGGCATAGTCGATATGTGTATTTGCTATGGTAGCCAAGATACAGGAGTTGTAGGCTACACAGACTCCGATTATGTAGGACATGGAGATAGTAGGAAGTCCACTTCCGGGTATATCTTTACCTATGTTGGAGGTGTTGTTTCTTGGATGTCTAGGGTTCAGAAATATACGGCTCTCTCTACCACTGAGGCCGAGTATGTTGGAGCCATTGAGGCTTGCAAGGAGGCCATATGGTTGGGCCGTTTGGTTCATGACCTTGGGATTGATAATATCCCTACGCTGCATTTGGATTCTATGAGTGCTATTCAGATGGCTAAGAATCCAGTCTTCCATGCGAAGACGAAACACATTGATGTGAGGTATCACTTTATACGTGGGGTCGTGGAGGACAAGTTTGTTGATCTTATCAAGATCTCCACTGACAAAAATCCTGCAGATTTGCTCACGAAAAGCCTCACTACTGAGCACTTTACCTTCCTCAGGAGATTGATGGGCGTTGGATGAGATAACCTTTTTCCTCATCGTGTTGTACATGTGTACATTGTACTGTCTTTTCTTTTTCTTTTCCCTCCTCACTGGGGCAAATTCGCCTTTAAGTGGGAGGTTGTTGGGAGTAAAGACGCCTCTGCCTAGCCACCCGTGTATTACTACACTTAGAGTACCTACCACTATACACTGCAGGTGACAGGCGCCTGTTATCGTCACTTTATTCTTTATTCTTTTAGTGACAATTTGAATAAAGGAAGGCCGGTCACACATTATGACTGTTGGAGTTCCCATTTGTGTCTCTCTCTCTTCTTACTCTTGCTCTTTGTCATATATCATTTCCAAGTAAGCTTCGATCCTTCTCACCTTTTAAAAGCTTAATAACAAACTTCTAAGATAATGGAGCAAGCATTGCTCAAACATATATCTGCATCCAAGTAAACCCAAGATCCATAATCAAGGTGTTAAGGGCTAAATAGCATCCAAGCTGCATAAGTTATAATCCAACCAAATGCAAATTGCTCCACAAAATTCTCAAATGCAAGTCGATTCAAGCCCAAACATCTGCCATGAACCCAAAAGCATCCACATTAGATATCAGTCCCATAATGGGTAGCACGAGACATAAACCTTGTCAAGTGAAATACTAGCTGCAAAGAAAATAACAATAAACCAATAATTGAGCTCTACTCTTTGCTCAAGAAGCATCTGGGAGCATAAACATCAAAGTGGCATCATCCAAATACATCAACATATCATCCCGAGTAGTCGAGAGCACTCATAGACTATAGGCATAACCAAACTGGATGTAAAATAACATATCAACCAAGGTAGCATAAATTCCAACCAACAATGAAGTGTCCACATCCAAATCAAGGCTCAATAGCTCTCAAATAGTATATCTAGGCATAAACCATGATGACCAATCATTAGTACATTCAACATGACACCCGAATGTCAACAAAGAGCATTATGCATTAGCCATCCTTGATAAAACCTTGTTGCCCAAACAATGTACAGCAGTAAATCCATGCATAAATTGAGCTATGGAAGCTCAAACCAAGTCCTAAAGCATCTCAAAACATTGGGCAAACATCCCCAAAGCATTTGGGCATCAAATACCAAGCCTCGAGAGCATCACATAAGCTAAGAGCATAACATTTTCTTGTTGTAAATCAACTCAGATCTATTGTAGAACATTTTGTGATTAGAATTTGACAGATTTGACATCACCATTGCATCCAAAGCGTGCCAAAATCCCAAGTTAGACCCTTACATTGCCTAAATCGGGTTTTGGATGCTCGACATATGAGAAAAAATGGGATTTTTCAACTAGATTTTGAAACATGCGCAAAAAAAAAAACGCGAGTTGCTATTGTGGGGCCTACTCGTTAGGCTGAGGATAAGGGGACAAATGGGAGCATACAAGGTGCACAATGAAGCCAAGGAACACCTGCAAATAGCCTATGAGGGCCGATGAGAGGTGGACAATGAAATCTTACCTCGTGGGGAAGAAGCCATGGCTGGCATTGAAGCTCCAAGCTCTAGGTCTTCAATTCGGGTGGCCAAGCTCCACAATTAAGCTCTGCTATCAGTTGAAGGGGATGCAATGGCAGTGGAGAAGGAGAAGAGGAAGATACGGAAGAGAAGAGCACACACAATGTAGGTGCTGTCAAGAATGATATGACAGCCTTATTGCATTATCTCATATATATGAATAAAGACTATGGGGAGTCATTGTACACGAGTAGGCGCAAGGCCTTTTACCCCAACACTTACATGGCTTGGTATATCCACATGGTATTTACATATGATATGGTGACAATGGAGGATGCTTCTACACATGCCATTCTTTGGACAGGATCATAGGAGGGTGAGCTTAATACACTCACAACCTTAGCTGGGAGATCTTCACATGAGCTTGGGTTGCTTTGGCATGCTCGTTATGGTAATATCAATTTTGATGCTAAACAATAGGCTTCTCGTAAGAAGATGGTGGAGGGGCTTCTTGACTTCTCTTCTATTCACAATGTATACTGTAGTTGTTTGAGGGGCAAGCAACATAGGTAGCCACATCCCTAGGTTACCACTAGGAGGGCCTCTATCCCACTTGAGTTGGTTCACATTGACTTTTGCGGCCCTATGGGGATGGCCTCCCTTGGAAATGCCAAGTATATGATATTGATTATAGATGACTTGGGTTGTTATGTGTGGCCTTACTTTTTGGAGTAAAGGAGCTGTGGGAGCCTTCGCTCAACTGCCAAGACCCACGGACCACTTATTGTTTTAAGTGTTCCAAGACGAGCACTAATGGCTACCTCTCACATAGTCGACGTGCCATCCATATCTACGGGTATAGTGAGCTTACCTCCATGCTGATCGAGTTACCTCCTCTCTTGCGCACTCCAGTAGCTCCACGATCCAAGTGCAAGCTTCAAGCAAGCTCCATCCTCAAGCTCTACGCTCCAAGCTCCATCACCGCGAGCAAGAGAAGAGAAGAGAAGAGAAGAGAAGAAGAGAGGAGAAGATGGAGAGCTTCTCCTTCCCGGTCCCTCACCCTCATACTCTCACACTCCCTCTCTCAAGTACAAGCTCAAGCAAGCAAGAAGAAGAAGAAGAAGAAGAAGAAGAAGAGAGCCACTTTTGACAACACACAAGAATGAGCTTCTCATTCACTTTGTAATAAGCCCTGCATGAATGGTCCTGAAAAGTACACCGTCCTCATCACACATGCCCAATGCCCACAAGCTATTGATAGTGCAATATCCATGTGTTCTATTATGTTAGGTCGTGCAATCACAATGCACAAGATGTCGCATACGTCTCCACATGTACTTCTTCCCATCCGGGATGACTTTGCTTAATCCACATGTCGTTAGGCGAAACCAGCCCGCGGTCTTCTACCTACGTAATATCTAAGTATGAACGGGCACTCACATAATACCCACACCAAAGTATACACACTGTTTGGGTCCTTAAGTGCAGGACAATACTCCAGGCTTGCTTAGAGTTTGCCTGTCTCCCAAACTAATCAAAATCTGTATTGTGCACTCTAAGAAGACTAGCACTACCCCTTAGGGAGAGACCACATGAGAGGTTTTCCAATTGCAAGTATTAAAGACTCCAACAAAAGCATTGTCAGCTCTACATCAACACTCAACTCTGAACTCTTGTCCTTTTCTTCATCATGCAAGACCACCAGAGAATCATCACAAGCAGAATCCACCATGAGCATCCCAAGAACACCAACACCCGTGCCAGCTATGAGTGACCATTCCCAACAAAGAGTAGCCCTATCGCCACCAACAACAATCTATCACCAGCCAATCAGAACAACAATGTGCCACCAACGACCTTCATCAGCACCTACATCAGAACTCCTCCAAGGCAAACCACAACAGTCCCTTCCACCCACGTCTTCAGTGCAAGCTCCGCATGCTACCTTTGACGGTGAGTGCCATGGGACTGGCACTTGTCTAGGAGGGGGGTAATGTTAACCCTCAAACGAAAGAAGGTGGAAAATCCGGAAAAGTGAAAGCAGAAGACAAAGACAAAGACAAAGGCCAAGGCAAAGAGAAATGGAAGACAAAGGTGCACAAGCGCAAGTCAAAACTTTTGTAAAAAAGCGCAAGCGCATCATGGTTTAATTCAAGGAGCGCCGGGCTCTCACCCGTGCAATTTGTAAATGGAGACGGGTGGTGGAGAGGAAACTAGGAAGATAGAAGGACAATGGGAAAAAGGGCCTAGGCTACGGCCGGCCATGTAAAAAAAGGGAAAAGGGGATGACCGCCCAAAAGGGATTTAGGATTTTTTATATAAAATTGTGGTATTAAGGTAGAGTGCAAGAGGGGATTGTGTGAGTGGGTCAGGGTGACAGGTCTAAGCATAGGCGAGACACGCTCCCTAGGTATGTCCTGCCCTGGATGTGCCCTGAACATCATGGTTGACGCTAGAGGGCTAGGGGATTAGGGACGGAGCCAGTCGAGCAAGGTGATTGGACGTACCTAATTTAAGGACCCCTAGGTGCAGTGTTGTGATCGTGGGTGCTTTTTTTTAAAAAACCTGAGTACAACCATTGCAATATGTTGAGAATATCAGCCTTTCAATGGGTTGGAAAATGGCAAGCTTCGAAGGCTCAGGAAATGGGTATACCAGTGATGAGTGTGTCTAGCCTCATTGTTGGAGAAGCCATTGTTGGGATGTTGGTTCGATTGAGGTAACAATTGTCGGAGCTCACCGTAGAGCTTGATCCCAGAAGAGAGATTGGGCCATGACTGTGCTTTGGTTCGTGCCATGTGGGCACTCGCAAGGGTGGGTTTTCGCGTTTGGCAATGTGGCTTTGTTGCGGTTCTTACAAGGTAATGGTTTTGCAGTGACCCAGGCATTAAATATGTTTGCACGAAGACCTGTGTCACCCTACATCCACTTATCCTTTTGTGAGAGCATATGCTTGATTTCGTTAAGTACATTCAACAGATGCAGTCATGTTAAGACATTATTTTTTGAATTTCCATGATGTTAATTGCAATGCCCATTCGATTGCTTGTCAAAGACGTGGCATACATTAGCGATAGGCAGAAGAAGTTGTACAAGTGGGGGAGTTGTCTTGTTACTCATCAAAAGACAAAAAGTTATGTCTTGATAACGTGTCAAGCAACCTGTACATCATAGGGGGTTAGTCGATTTGCACAAGGTGGGGTGAATTTGGGTGGTCAAGCGACTGGGGCGGTGCTGGTGCGTGGCTCCCGTGAGGTTGGGCATGGAACATGTCGGCCGGGACATGAATGGTGTAGTCCCGGGCCGCCACCATTTCCAAAATGCCTTTAAACAATTCATTAAATTCTTCCCTGCCCCAAGCCACCCTTTCTTTTCGTGAGCACCTGGTGCCCGAGTGTACGTTGGGTTCTGTGCAACTAATGTTGCCACATGCTGTGCGTTTCTTTGAGTCTCGACTTTCTTGGCCTGGGGATTCTTCGGCCTTCGTTTAGGGACAGTGTCTCTTAGGACCTTGTTTCTTTGCATACCTTTTGAGGGTGGGCACGTAGCGCACCGGCGGAGGGGCATGTGTGGCATGTTCTTGTCGTCTACGGAGAGCATCTCTGCAAGCCAGCTGCCCTAGGTTTTCCATGTTTTTCTCATAGGGGGACCTGCAAGATGCAAACCAAGGGTTAGGCCTTGATATGGAATAAGACCGTTCGCTTGGGAGGGATTATAGTGCAGGTTATCAAACGCTCATGACGAGAAGGGGAGGGGTGAGGCCTGCAGTGCTTTGTTGTAGAGGGATGGCCCCCATGATGATGTTCATTTAGTTGCCAGCCTTTAGCAGATCTTGGCTCATGCTAAGTTACGCAGACTAGTGGTCGTGGAGGGCAGGGCTTATCCTCAAAAGGATAGACTGGAAAGGGAAAAAGGTGGATCAAAAGGGACTGCACCCAGTTTACACCATCAGAGTTGTTGGTCAGGGCTTCTTATGGTGGTAATGAGGGGTGTATGCCCTCCGCTTGGAGGTGGAAATGGCCGCACAACTTCTAAGTATGTGGTGAGTGAAGGGCCTGATGAGCTTAGCCTATAGACCCCAACTCTTCTCCCTGCGCTTGACTATTGTTGCTTGTGTGTGTTGATAGTGTCCATACAGGGTCACAAAAATCATTGTTTATTTACATACATATTCATGAATCCATGTTACTTCATGAGAATAAAAGCCAATTGTAGAACTCTGGATTGCACTGGAGCGTGGCACACGCATCCAGTACTCGTGGAAGCTTACTTAATACCGATAGATATTTTGCAACATCGAGTAGCATGGAACCTTGTCTGAGTCTACTGGCAACATGTAACTCCTCCTCAGTGAGAACCTTATCAAACAAAGAGTTCTCTTGGCTAGGTTCTGCTAAGTCTGTATCCCAAATGGCAATCAGCACACTCGAAGGGAGGTTGGTGCCACATAGGTTGGGTCTCTTTGAGATCACCATTTGGCGTCGCTCCTCCGAGACTGTCATGATATGGGCTCCTAATCCAGCCATTGCAACGCGGTTTTCACACCAACGCTGTTCAAATTGACTTCGGCCCTCTGATAGTCGCTTTAGTTGCTCTATCTCTAAGAGATTTAGTTGGTAGAGCGCATCATTGAACGTGACAGTTAAGCGCAATTTGTCAGCTTCCTTGCCAGAGATGAGTTGCATGCAATCGCACAGGAGCTTGTTATAGTGCTCGTCAAGATGTTCTTACTCTTCCCAGGATAAGGGAAATTGCAAGTATTCTGCGAGCTGCTCTTTAGGGAATGCGCGCATGTCTGCCAGGACATAGACACGTGCGAACACTTTGAGCTTAGCATCCAACTCAGTCAAGCACTCTGTGACACTTCTATGTTTGACGAGGGCGTGCTCAGTTGCTATCTCATGCAAGGTTCTAGGGGTTTGCCTGGGATTTAGCGTAGCTAGGGGCTCATGCCTAGACGCGCAAGTTTGGCCAATGTTAGGATTTCTTATACTCTTGGGGTTTCCATGTTTTTCTTGAGGCTTCATTATTGCATCATGGTTCTCCTTGGATGTGACCGGTATAGGTTTGTTGTCACCCTATTGTGACGGCGTCATATCCACTCTTGATTGGTTAATGCAAGTTCTATTGTCGATGGATTGAGCGTTGCAAGCAGCCATTGATGGTAGTGACTGCTTTGATTTTTCAAAGCACACGGAGGTGTCTGAGGTTTCACCGCTATTAGGAGAGGCATCAATGGGTTCCTTGGTGGATGGACTCGTTGCTTTATTCATCAGCTCTCTAGCGCTCTTCGTCTCAACGTTCTTGGGGTCCTCAACCACCTGCAATTGTTGTTGTTTTCGCTATTTTCTCCTCTTTTTCTTGGTCAGTGAAGGTGCATCCCTCAACGACCCAGGACCCTGGACTAGGTCAGCTATTGATGTGCTTGGTTTGGCCTCAGTATTTCCTTTCTCTAGTGTGTCCTCATGGGACATAGTCGTGACCCAATGACTAGCCTCGCCAGGTTGTGAGGATACAAGTGTGTTACTTTTGGGAGAGTCTAGCTCTTCAACCAATTCCCATGTGTTTAACTCCTCCAACCTAGGCTTTAGGCACTTTGGGGATGCTGGAGTTGTCAAAGAAGTTGGTTGCGACATTTCCTTTGCAGGTAAACTACTAAGGACACACTCTGCAAGGAGCATTGTCACAGCCAAGGGCTGTGACTATTGTGATCCCTGATTTGAAGTGCTAGCAGCTAGTTGAGTAAACTTGCTACCATTGGTGGATTGCGGTGTCAAGTCCTTAGGGCAATTGGGAATGGCCATGTCTTTTGTTGCCCTTAGAGCATTCACTTGCGTAGATCGAGTATCGGTTGAGCTAGCCACGGTGGATTGCACTGGCATATCCTTAGGTTGAGAGCTAAGGGTGGTGCCGTGTCCTACCTCTTGGACATCTGGAAGCTTTGATGGAGATAGAGATTGGAAGTGAGCAGCCGCCATTGACGACCGTTGTTGTGCTTCCTGTGTTTGTTTGGAGAAAGAGGATGCAGGAGATCTAAGACTCTTAGGTGGACTTGGCACTGGTGGCTGAATGATTTGCTCGAGGCTATTAGACGATTGTGCCATTTTCTTTGTTGAGTGATCAGCCTTGCCATGAGTAGTGCTGTGTCTATAATGCATGTTATCCTCTTGGAAAATCAAAGGCTCTTTGAGCACTAATGGCTTTTTTGCACGCTCAATGGCTACATATGACATCTGCTTATTAAGCATGCTAGGCTAAGGCTCTTTCTTTCGAATACTCATGTCTGGTTTCTCGCCTCGAGACCTAGAGTTTCTCTTAGATTTCCTCCTGTGCTTCGTTGCTTTTAAAGCAATCTTGCCTTCAGCTCTAATAGAGGTGGTTTAGCAGGGGATTTTGGTACCCAAATCCATCGGTTACCTACGTAATACCCTTGAGCATGTAGCAACGCTTTGGATATCTATCGCGGCGTTGCGTTGACCCTCCATCGATGCCTTTGTCTATAGGACTTGGGCTTCTTTTGGGGTCTTCTACTTTATTTGTAAGTCCAAAGCCCGTCCTTGGCATTATCTCTTCACCTTCTTGTTTCAAGCATGGCCTCAAACACTCGTTCTCGTTGTTCGACATGTGCTTGTATCAACTCTTCCAACAAGTCCTTGCTCTCGTCAGTAGGCTTGACTGTTACGTCAACACTTTCTTTGCCTTTCCCTTGAGGTTCGATGAGGTCACCATTGCTAAAGGTTGTGACTATCCTCACACCCGGTAGTGTCAAGTGTATCCTCTGTGCTACATAGTCAGCCTCGCATTTGGTCGCCCTTTTGAAGGGTCTTCCCAGGAGGGTTTCCTAACCATATTTAGTACTATTTGGAGGAACATGAAATAGGATAGGCAAGCTTTCAGTTTTAATTGTTGCAAGGATATCGCACTTCCCTATGAGTGCTTGTGGAGGTTCCCCATAAGGGATAAGAATTGCCTTAGTTGGTGTCAGCTTGAGTTGGCCTAGTAGGGTCCATGCCTCGTAGGTCAAGACATTAAAATCTGCTCCTTCATCAATCAGAGCGTCGATAGTATGCTCTCTTTTCGCGGTGAGTTTGATCCTAAGATAAGCAGGTGATACTATATCTTCATCTTCCGGATCTTGGCTTGTAAATTTAAGCCTTTTGACAAATGCCCTTGAGTCCCCAATTGTACGACCAGATGTGGATTCTCCACTGATGTCTTGGCTTGTCAGTGCATTGCTATTCAAGGAGCATCTATTGTCAGAACTGTTATATCTAGTCATTCTTGCTATTGTAGCTTGATGTTGTTGCTTTCCGCTTTGACTAGATGCAGTCCGAATACAACACATATGTGTTTTTGCAGCGTGGTCTTTTTGCCCTTGTTGGCTAGATTGGCCCATTGAGGTTCTAGGGTCTCTGTTTCTCTTGGTTCGGGTATGGGCTTTTGGTTGCTTTTTGGTAATCGGAAATCCATGTTCGTGTAGAGCCATTACTACACTAGGGTCCAATTTGGAGGACTTGTCATGGCGCGCATTTTCTCTCCAACCTACTTGGGGGAGGTCCCCCCCGGCCCGCAGGGCCATTACGGTAAACACCATGCACAATTTGGAGGACCGTTTAGCCAAATTTTGAACTACTTGCTCTCGGTTTCAGCCCCGTGATGGATCTATGATGTGCATTTAGCTCTACGTAGCCTTTGGGGTCAATTTCAGGGTTCAGGGTTTTTCTAATATGTTGCCTCGTTTGTCTTTGGCCAATCAGGTTTTAACTGCTCAGCGCTTTGCGTCTAGGTCTCTGGGTCTCACTGCTGCCTACTTCAAGCTGCTAAGCGGCTGCTCCCTACGATTTCGTCTATTCCGTAAGCCAGAATCAAGTTCTGAGCGTCAGAAGGACTTTCGACATTTTGCACTGTTGAGCTCTAGCCGAGTCAAGTCAAATTTTTGAGAATTTGATAAAAATTTACACTCGGCCCAGCTGGTCCGAATTGCAGGGTCCGAGTCGGTCACTCGAACGGGCCGAGGCACAGGGCTGAGGGCCGAATTCCTGACTTGGACAGAGCAGGCTCGAACGGGCCGAGTGGGTGACTCGGACCAAGTCGCTCGGACAGTTTGGCTCAAATGAGCTGAATGGTCAATTCGGACAAGTTGACTCGAACGGGCCGAATCAATAGGCTCGGTTTGACTCGGATGGGCCGAATGGTTTGGGCCGAATAATGGACTCGGATGGGCCGAGTGCCAATTAGGGTTTTGGGCTGAGTGGGCCGAATGGTAAGGGGCCGAGGACCGATTCTAGGACTCGGCCCAGAAGCGACCGCTCGGACGAGCCGAACAAGGCTCGACGGAAACAACACGATGTCGATCTCGCTCAATTCTTGCGATTTACCCAATCATACCAAGGACAACCCTCCAGATCCTATCTAGGGGGATAGGGAAAGGGATTCATATACCTAAATAGAGCGGTAGGCTCATCAATGGTGCGATCGAATCGAATCGTGGGATGGCTCTCTCTCTCTCTCTCTCTCTCTCTCTCTCTCTCTCTCTCTCAGCAGGAGGGAGTATTGAGGTCACTGGATCATATGTATATTTGGGAGTCACCTTTACAGCAGCTTCAGGGATTCTCTCGATGACACAGGCAGCTCGTGACTGCCTCACTAGAGGATACTCAGCATTGGCTCTTATGGAGCGACAGTGTCATCAAGCACATTTCCAAGAGCCCCGCACCAAGGGGTGGCTCTTTGATACTCTAGTCACTCCAACACTGATGTATGGAGCAGCTATATGGGGGCCAGGCCTTGCCGATTATGTATGGACATTGATGGAGAGACCTCAAGTGATCATGATATCTAGATTGATTCGTAGCAAGGCCTCAATCCCACATGACATTGTGCGAGCAGAGCTTGCCACACCGCCCATGCTAGTCGAGGCATTATTTCAGACAGTCTGCTTCCTACACAGATTTCAGGATATGGACAGAGATCGCATTGCATACATAGCATATATGGCATCTCAGGAGATGGCTCGAGCGGGGGATACCACATCATGGTATGCACAGACTAGAGCTTGGTTTGACAGACATGGGCTGGACATTGATAGACTCCCACCTCTTCTATATGATACTCAGGCTCCCACTTACACCCTCTCTCTCTCTGAGAGGAACAGAGTCATCAGACAGGAGATATGGCATATTTATATACAGAGGACATGGGTCAGCCCTGCACAGCCACTGCCATCGAAGATGGCACATTATTATACACAGTTCTTGAGCATGTCAGAGCAGGGATTCATAGAGATTTCGAGATATATACAGATCTATATGCCACATCGATTGAGAGTTCTTATTGGATAGCTCAGGGTATCATCACATCAGCTTATGATTGAGAGTGGCAGAGCCAGTGGCATCCCACGGGAGGAGAGGGTATGCCCCCTTTGCAAATCAGAGGTGGAGAGTGAGGAGCATTTTGTTCTCAGATGCCCGGCATACTCAAAGTTGAGATCTAGATACACATTGAGCAGCTCACTTCAAGGATGTATGACTGATATGGATTAGAGATCATTTGGCCGTTTTCTGGGAGAGGCATGGCACATCAGAGAGCAGAGCACACAGCGGGTCCCAGTCAGAGAGGAGCCCACCCAGACGACTATTACACAATTCTTTCAGACAGACAGAGTGAGAGCTACTGTACCAGCCTCCAGCCAGACCTCCGGGCTCACACTACAGCAAGCTGAGGACCAGCGTACCCGACGCCGCACGAGGATCCGTGGGTTTTGAACCCCACAGCCACACCGATAGGAGATCCGGAGGATTCTTGATCTACATCCACCAGCAGACTGAGATCCCACGACACTCGACACATTGGATCTCAGATCTCCAGTTTGCTCTTTCTCCACCACCGATATACCACATCCTGCATCCAGGAGGAAGCACCTGCTATTAGCGACTTCGACGACTGCTACTACATCCCAGGATAGTATATATCCCTGCATCTGTTACATATACACATCGCACCACTTTATCACAGCCGACAGTTGTTCCCCTATCACAGCCGACATTTGTTCCCCTTTTGTAGCCATTATCTGGAGTACCAGAGCTACATATGCACATACACATACACGACACTTATCACACTCACAGCACCGTATTTTCAGTTTCCAGTTTTTAGCTTTTCATTCAACACTTTTATTTTGGATAGTTGGACCTCATCAGTTGTATCACAGTTTGTCTCATAAGCCAGTTTTGGTCTTTAGAAGACGTTAATATAACTTTCTTTCTTTCTTTCTCTCTCTCTCTCTCTCTCTCTCTCTCTCTCTCTCTCTCTCTCTCTCTCTGAGAAATGGTCACAAGTGAGCTCTCCCTTGGCCTCTTGGCTCTTATACCCCTTCTCGGGTATGGTGTTGGTTCCCCCAATCACTCATTTGCTGATCTTAGGCATCACAAGCGAGCTTTTTACCATTTTTTGCACGATTTTTGCCATGTTTTGCAACAGTAAACCCTAATGCTTATTTTCTTTGTTTTTCTTTATTTTCTCCTACTCTAATGCATCCAAATCACAAGGTAAGTACCTACACTACTCCATCTCACACATAAATCTCAAAAAAAGTAAAAAACCTACTTACCAAGGAGATCGAATACCATCTTCAATCCCCTCACTTCCTACCTATCTCAAGCACCGGTTCGGGGAAAGCCCTTACTTCAATGCTCGATTCGAAGCGCGCAATCACTCAAGGCTTGAATCTGTTTGTCCCGGCAACGGAACCAAAATGTGGGAGCCTTCGCTCAACCGCCAAGACCCATGGACTGCTTATTGTTTCAAGTGTTCCAAGCCGAGCACTAATGGCTATCTCTCACATAGTCGACACGCCATCCATATCTATGGGTGTAGTGAGCTTACCTCCATGCTGATCGAGTTACCTCCTCTCCCGTGCACTCCGGTAGCTCCACGATCCAAGTGCAAGCTTCAAGCAAGCTCCATCCTCAAGCTCCACGCTCCAAGCTCCATCACCGCGAGCAAGAGAAGAGAAGAGAAGAGAAGAGAAGAGAAGAGAAGAGAAGAGAAGAGAATAAGAGAGGAGAAGATGGAGAGCTTCTCCTTCCCGGTCCCTCACCCTCACACACTCACTCCCTCACACTCTCACACTCCCTCTCTCAAGCACAAGCTCAAGCAAGCAAGAACAAGAAGACGAAAAAGAAGAGAGCCACTTTTGGCAACACACAAGAATGAGATTCTCATTCACTTTTCAATTTTATATACAAAACCCTAAATCCCTTTTGGGCGGTCATCCCCTTTTCCCTTTTTTTATATGGCCGGCCGTAGCCTAGGCCCTTTTTCCCATTGTCCTTCTATCTTCCTAGCTTCCTCTCCACCGCCCATCTACATTTATAAATTGCATAGGTGAGATCCCGGCGCTCCTTGAATTAAACCATGATGCGCTTGCACTCTTTTACAAAAGTTTTGACTTGCGCTTTTCCTTGTGCGCCTTTGTCTTCCGTTTCTCTTTGCCTTGGTCTTTGTCTTTGTCTTCTACTTTAGATTTTCCAAATTTTCCACCTTCCTTCATTTGAGGGTTAACAGGAGCGAGGTGTATTCCCATTTCTATGATTGGAAGGTGTTTGTGGAGAGACTACTTCCAAAGTTCATGGCATACGAGTCAATCATGATGGAGAGTTTACATATAACCTTTTTTCTTAGTTTTCTAGGGATCACAATATTCAAGTGGAGTATACTCATCGGAACGCACATTTGATGAACGGTACAGTAGAGTGTGTGAATCAAACCATGCTAGAGATGGCAAGAAATTGGGGTTTTCCTCATACCCTTTGGGGTGAGGCAGTGGCTACTATAGTTCACATTCGGAATTGCTTCTCGACTTTTGTGTCATCGAACATGACTCCCTTTGAGCCTTTCTTTGATCAAAATCCTTCTACATCTCACTTCCATATATTTGGATGTGATGCATTTATCCATGTGGACAAGAAGAAGAGGAAGACAAAGCTTGACTCGAAGTCTAGGAAGCTTATCTTCATGGGTTACACTACTATCACAAAGGGCTATCAACTCTATGACCCAAAGACATGGAGGCTTGAGGTAGGCAAAGATGTGATCTTTGGCTAGACTTTAGCCTTTAAGAATCCTATTGACGGTTCTATTCCATATGATTTTTGGTCCTCAACTAATTCTTCTTCATCCTCATTTCCTCTCCTTGCTTCTAGGTTGCCTCTTAGCACCCCTTTCTCATCTTTGGGTTCCCCTCCCTCCTCCTTCACCTTTTACCAAGGCTTCCCTACCACCGTTGATGGATGTGACTATTACTTCTTCTTCATTACATACTTCCACCCCTTCCTCCCCTTCAGAGTCTCCTAGGGATAATCAGTCATTAGAGGGAATGCCTTCTTTCAATGAGCAGAATTTACCTTCCCTTAGTGAAGGGGAGTCCCTGCCCTAAATAGATGGATTATAAGCATCAGAGACTACCCAGTGTCCCTCGCATTAGGATGAGCCTATTCAAGTCCCTTGTTAATACCAACAACTCATGTAGGAACATGCATATTTCTCCTACAGATCCACGCATATCAGCACACTTACAAACCCAACGAAATAGTTCAGTTTGTGTGAACTATGCTCTTATGTCACTGATTCTTCATACTAGTGAGACTATTATAGTTGAGGAGGCTCTTGGACAGGATACTTGGCGTCAAGTCATGCAGCAAGAGGAGCTTGATTGTATTGAGTGTAATCAAACTTGGGAATTTTCCACGTCTCCCGAAGAGGAAGGTGATATGTGTGAAGTGGGTGTATAAGACCAAGTACCTTGTAGATGGTTCCTTGGACAAGCACAAGGCTAGGCTTGTTGCCAAGGGTTTTGGTCAAAGGGTAGGTTTGGACTATTTTAAGACTTGCACCTACAACTCAGATGTCTACTATTTGGCTTATTTTGGCTCTTGCAGCCCACTACCACTCACCTATTGATTAGATGGATGTCAAGTCTGCCTTCTTGGATGGTGTCCTTCAAGAGGGGATTTATGTTTCATAGCCTCCAGGTTTTCTTGTAGAAGGAAAAGAGGACTATGTCTACAAATTGTGAAAGGCCCTCTATGGCTTGAAGTAGGCTTCTCGTACTTAGTACTAGAGGATTGATCGATTCTTTCTATAGAGTGGCTTCCATCACTTAGCTTATGACCCCAACCTATACTTCAAGATTGAGGGTGACAAGTGTGTTTTACTCATCTTGTATGCGGATGATCTTATCATTATCAGGAGTTATACTCAAGAGATTGATCGTACTTCGAAAGTTTTATGATAAGAGTTTGACATGATGAATATTAGAATCCTACAATTCTTCCTTGGCTGGGAGATCTATTAGCTAGCACATGGCATTCTTATTTCATAGCACACATATATTTTCGATCTTATCTTAGAGTTTGGTATGGCTGATTGTTAGCCTATCTCTTGCCATATGGACCCAAAGTCTAAGCTTTTGGTAGCCGAAGCTCCCCTTATAGATGCCACTTGTCGTTATCAATGTCTTGTTGGCTCCCTCATCTGGCGTATTCACACGATCGAATGTTTTTTTGGTTGTGGCATTGTCATCTTCTTTCATAAAGACTCCCACTCAAGAGGATTGAAAAGTGGCCTTGCAAATTCTTCGTTATTTATAGGGGACTCGATCCTATAGGATCATATATGTAGAGGGGGTTGCTCTCTCTCATTGGACTGATACCTTCTCCCTTGGATCAGTAGTTATCTTGTAGAGCAGCAAGAAGCAACCTACTGTGGCCCTTTCTTCTATAGAGGTAAGAGTATCATGCGTTATGTTCTATAGCTATGGAAGCATTTTGGCTTCATGGTATATTGGCAAAGATTCGTTTTCCTCAGCCTAGATCTGCGAAGCTACGTGTGGACAACCAAAGTGCTCTAGCTTTGGCAAATAACCCTATGTTTCATGCTCGCACAAAGCACATTGAGGCTTAGTACCATTATGTTCGAGAGTAGATCTTGGGTTCAGAGTTAGCGCTGGCCTACTGTCCCACAAAGGACAATGCAATAGATCTTTTCATGAAGCCTTTGCCTAAGACTTCTATGCTTCATCACAAGGTTGTTGGGTCTTCAAACACTCCCAAGATCTGAGGGGGATGTTAGCCTTCCTATGTTAATTATGTCAATCTACCATCTCCTGGATGTGAGCTCCTATCAAAGTTTAATGGAGACATACAAGCTCTGGCAATTTAGGTGCATTTTCTTTATTTATCAACTTCCTGTGTGCATTCTTAGGCCAATTACTGCTTTCCACAATCTGCTTGTTTGGGCCATTAAACTTTCCAGCACATATGATGGAGAATACAATAGAACGTTATGGAAGACATTATGATGTAATATATTTGTATGTAGAAAAGTGCTAATCATGTTCTTTGGAAAAAGAAGATGGAAGTTGTTGCGGTAGGAGAGTTAGTTAACCTTATTGTATGTTGGTGTTATTATTGCAAGTTTTTGTGTCTTGGTTTCTTTTGCATTTGTGAGTTATTTGTTTCTTTTTTTTGCAGCCTACTTTTGACGTTGAGATTTTTATTAAGTGAGATGTTTATTTGTAAAAATTTGACAAGTTGGAAGTCTTACACATTAGCGAACACAACTCCTAAACTACCTAGCTGGGTATTGAACCAACGATCCCATGTAATGTGCACCATGCACCCACCAATTGGATTGTCACTTTAGGGGTGATTGTTCTGTCGAACAAATTTTGCTTCTCGTACCTTCCACTAGTTTCTCTTGCATTTACTTTATTATGAAAATTCATTTGTCTTTATTCCAAGTAAATGTTCTATCATTATTATTGTTATTGCATTAACATTCAAGTAAATTATTTATATTTTTATGGGTGTTTCTCTTTGAGATTCTAGCACATCTGTCCATATTTGATCAAGTAGTGAGCCATATCTTGTTGTTAGATATGTTGTACCAAGTAGTGGATATATGTGACATAGGTTGAATGATGATTTATCCATTTGTTTGGTTAGTAATCTTGTTGCTATATTTTATTATGTAATGTTCATATTGAAGCCACTTAAAATGAAATTTTCTATGTTTTTTGTTGGTGTTTATTCCTTTAGGTTTCATAGTAATGTTTATAATTGTATTTGGAATTATAAATGTAGCTACTATTAGTTATACTATGTTAATGTTCATATTGAAGTCACTTAAAATGAACATTTTCGTGTTGTTTGTTGGTGTTTATTCCTACAGGTTTCATAGGAATATTCATATTTGTATTTGGTATTATAAATGTAGCCACTCTCATTCAGATTATGTTAATGTTCTAGGTTGTTGTAAGTCATGATGTTATTGTGTCATAATCTTAATGTAGTGTAATTGTGCATTGTGTTAGTTTGAAAGTTTGATTGTTGTACAGGATTGTTGTTTTATATGATGTTCTTGTTTTGTAATTTCCAACATTATCTGGCTTTATTAAACTAATTTTAAAAATTATTCTTGTAATTATTTATGACTCAAAAAAGTAATATGATTGGCCAACAATTCAATTGGCTAGGCCAATTTATCATGCAAGTGAACTTGAGCACTTATTAGCCCAGAACTAGCATTAATTATTCATATATAATGCCAAATTTTTTTAATCACCACCAACACTTAGGACTAATTAAATGGTCTAGGGAAAATTCTGACACCAAGTACTAGTTGGTACATGAGTAGTATAACTTATTACAACTTTTGCCTTTAGGATTCACCAACTCCTCAGGGTCTTTAGCAAAGCATCAAATTTTCACATCCTCGTGATAGTATTGTAGAAGGTTATCTTGTTTGATTTTATTGTTTTGTTACAAACTTGAATAATCCATGTGCGCCCTTCGCAAGGCTATCATTTGTTTCATAAGATTATGCTCATAGTTCTTCTATCATATTATTTTCCAACACCAACGATATTATTTGATGCACCCCAAAATTGTAATGTTTGTGTGGTCTATTTTGGGCAATAAGAATAATAAAAATAAATAAATTTCATTACAAAAATTCAAGAAATTAACTAATAGAATTTTAGATTCTAGCTATTTTCGTGTGATCCATTTTGCCTAGAAAGCACAAGATACTAAAAAACCATTTTACTTTTGTAGAGAATGTTCTCATGTTTGACTTGGATTTTGGCTCTCTTGTCTTTCCTTGTGATTAAAATCATGAAAAGGGGATCCCCCCACAAAACCATCATAGTTCCTATATGAAAACATCTTAATATTAAGATGGTGCATTTTGTGCTCTTGGACCAAGGTCATATCTAGTTGCTTATAGGTAGAACCATCTCTTGAGAAGAGGGATGTTTTGGCCTCGCCATGGAAGCCTTTGACCTATATAGAGGCGAGCTTAATGCATTCCATCTTTGATTAGCAAGTTGAATCGTAGGGTCAAATAGTGTTTCAAAGCAATTTCCACTATCTTCCAAAGTGCCTTGACCTTCAAACCAAAAGCCAGGACTTCTTTCCATCTTATGTATGATGCGTCAAGGTGATTGTCCCATCCAAGTGTTTGCCAAACCGAACCACCTCCACCCGAGTTGTGTTGAGGAGGGCGTTTAGCCGTTGTGCATCTTGCTTGTGCTTTTGGGGGGGGGTTGTCGTCCATTGAATAGTGTGCAAAAGCTTAGCTTTGAACAATATTTATCTCAAAACAACCAAGAGGCTCTCACCGTAAAAAGATGCAATAGTGATGACATGGTGAGTTGAGCCATAATCTTTGTGATGCTACCAAAGCACATTGTGGTTACATATTTTACGTTGTAAGTTTCAATGTGTTATAAATTTGGTTTTTTGGCAAGTATAGGTTCATCTTCTTGTATGCCTAGGAACGATTATTGTAGCAACCAATTCACTCTTATGATATTGTTAAATTAGATTTTTTTGTATAAATTTGTGTTTGAAAAGGTAGTAAATGCTAAGATGACATTTGTTTATTTTATGTTTTTGTAGATGTACATAGATTTGTAGCTTATCTTTATTGAAATTACATCTAAATCTGTGGCATTAGTAGAATACTTATCCCTTGAAACATTTCCCTTCCTGTGGCTTAATCTAGCTCTCACTTGCATGACAAGCACTATGAGCTACAAGCTACCCATGCCCTCTCTTCCTTCTCAACCAAAAATGGAAAGGAAAGCAAGAAAATCAAGAAGCTTAGTTGTAGCATAATTACCTTTACTTACCTTTCATCTACAATGACCTTTTAGAAGAAGCTATATGACCTCTACTGCTCCAAGCTAGCAATTCTCTTCAATTGTGCCATTGGTCACAAGCAAGAAAGAGAAAGGGATAATTGAAAGAAGGGAATAAGAGAAGAAATAATCATCATACCATACTGTACAATTAAAAAAAAATTGAAATTAAGGACAAAATATTATGGGACAATTATGGGGAATCAAAATATAAATAGAGATACAAGTTAAACCAATGTTAGAGCCTAAAATGTTATCAAATTTTATTCTAACATGTTTTTGGCTCTTGGTCTCTTTTTGCAATTTACACATACTGATGGATTGTCACAATGGTTTAATTGATAAAGATTGAGAGAAGTAGTATGGATTTTTCCCTCTTAACTATAATCAAACCAAGCACCTTACTTGACTTACATGGTTGTCATTTAACTTTGTAAGGTCACTAATTGATTGTTTGGCTTGGTTGTCTTCTTGCTCCCATGTTTCTTTTTTTATCATAAGGCTAGCAATAATCAAGTGCTACTATTCTTTTGGATCCATAGTTGGCATAAGATTTTTCTTCTTTTCAGGTGCAATATTGGTAGAGTAGTTGGGGCTAGCATTGTTGTGGGTACCTATTTGGCAAGATTGTTTATTTTTAGAAAGCCGCAAGGTTTTGATATATGGTGAAAACTCACCTTGTGGTAGTGCAAGAGGTTTCTTTTGTCTTCATTCAGTATTTGGTTTGAATGATAAAATTAATTTGGGCTTTGGGTTTACATAATAGGGATTTTTAAAGCACCTAAATCGATGTGGTACTCCACCTCTTACAGGATCATCTTCTAACATACTACTTTTATGAGATTATGTATTTGATTTAGATGCCATTTCTTTTGTAGTAGGTTTTGATGGAGATTGGACTTGGTTAATTCAAGCTTCTTCTTTTAGGCCTTTAGTAGATTGGTAGTTGAGTCTTTACCCCACTTGCCAAATGAAGTTGCAGGTTCGCAGAGTGGCATTGTTTTTCTTTTACCCTTTCTAAGGTTCCTTTGACTAAAATAAGAAACAACTTTAACATTGGGAAAGTTCAAGTAGATCCTTTTCTCAACATAATTCATGTTGCAATTTACTTGATATTTGAAAGTCTTGCCAAGTGAAAATTTCCTACTTGACATGTTTATAGTTATGTAAAACATAAAGCAATTTAGGAATGCTTTTAGTTTCCATTGTTAGCATTATTTTGCACTTAATTAGCAAGGAATGTGATTGACTTCTATATGGATCTAGTCTTTTGTTTTTCACCATGAGTTTTGGTTGTTTAATCTTTGTCCATGTGCCATATGCCAAAATATTTTGATCAGAAACCTCATCATTGAGGGAGTCCAATGTGAACTCTCTTTTCGCTATTGGAAAAACCCTAATCTATAGCTATGATATTGATGGTTCATGTCAGGGTCAATTTCAAATATGTTCACATTTTGTGATGGCTATGTCAAACTTGTCCATTGGTGGTTCACACTCTATTTGGTTCATGAAATGCTTCAAAATATCTTTATGTTTTCATTGTTACTTTAGAGTCCTTCCTTTCCTTGATTTCTTATGCTTCATATGACATAAATGGATCGGTGGCTCTATTTTGGTCCTTTGATCATTACTAGACTAAGGAATCTTTATATATTTGTCATTGTTTATCATGAACTCCAAATTTGTCTCT
Source organism: Lygodium microphyllum (assembly GCF_053477565.2). NCBI lineage: Eukaryota > Viridiplantae > Streptophyta > Polypodiopsida > Schizaeales > Lygodiaceae > Lygodium > Lygodium microphyllum. The sequence continues at coordinate 18,178,612 of NC_141146.1, read as the reverse complement.
AAGGAATTACTTGTAGATTTTTCTTCTTCAAAAACACCCATCTCATAAAGTAGAACTAGATATATCGAGTTGCTTCTTTGTGCTCTAAGACTTCCAAAAACTCAACTCCAAACATGACTTCATTTCTACTACTCCACCTTGGACCAACAATCTAGGCTCCTCTATAGGCATGACATCAGCTAAGATGTGCTCGAAAAATTATTCATTTGTATTATAATATTTTTTTTTCTTAAGGCTTCTTCCTTATGTTCATCATCTAATTTTCCTTCTTCTATCTCTCCATCTAAATGTTTATCATCAAACAACCACGTGAAACATTCATGATCTAAACTATACACGAATATATTGGAAATTTAGATTATGCATCTTGGTCCAATTCAACTAAAACACTTTCAAGAGTTCTAAAGGTACAAGGTTCAATAGATTAAGGTTTCTTAGCCTCCCTCTTAAGAAGTTTAAAATTTTGACTAGCTTGAATCTATTTTAAGGTGTCTAGTAAGGTAATCCTTCTATCATGATTTTCTACAATGGATTCATCATGTAGACCAAAATTGTGGGTATTTGCTATATTTCAACTCAGGTGAGAATCACAAATTCTTCTTAGAAGTTTATGGTTAAGCTTACACTAGCTTGCTTGTACTCATCTTCATTTATGAATAGCAAGTTTAGAGTTGCAAGTATATGTACACAATCTTTCCTATATTCGGAATAAGGAATATATTTATTGAGCAACCTAACCTTGAGGGAGCATTGCAAGGGACTTATAGATGGCAATTAGGTCCACCTTTGTCATCTTCTAGCCTCCATCTCTATTGTACCTACATCCCTTCATTACTACAAGATTAGAAGATAAATATAATCTTGACTAGCTAGTCCTTGTGTTAACCCCTTCTAAAAAGGCACAACTAAGGAGTATGCAAAAGAAGGCAAAAAAAAGGAATTTTTTACAAAGCACAAGAAAAGAAAAAATCGAGTATCAACCTAGCACATGTACTTTTTGGAACTGGAAAATTACTTGAAATTATTTTTGTAAAAGTGCATCGAGCTCACTCTTTTACAAATTGTAACAATATATCTTGACCAAGTTAGTCAAAAATAATTTAAAAAATGTAAATGGTGTGTGCAAGTTGGAGAAGATTGGTCTTTGCAAATGCAAAACGAGGAAAGATTGAGACCATGTATAAACATTGAAAAGTGACTGGATAAACTCATTTTTGTGATGTGTGTAATCTTGAGAGCTCTCTCCTTACTTCTTACTTGAGAGAGAGAGAGAGAGAGAGAGAGAGAGAGAGAGAGAGAGAGAGAGAGAGGGTGTGTGTGTGTGTGTGTGTGTGTGTGTGTGTGTGAGGGAGAGGTTCGAGAAGCTCTTGCTTCTTCTTATTTTCCTTCGTCTTTGCAAAGCTTGCACAACAATTAAAGCGAAGAAGGTAGAGCTCGCTTGAGGTGCATTGCAAGGATTGTGGAGCCATCAATGAACCTTCTGTGAATAGACTATAACGAGGAGGTAAATCAATGAGTTCACTACATTCATTTGAGAGCTTCAATGGCTATGTGAGAGGTAGCTATAACGATGTTGCTCAAAATGCTTGAAACAATAAGCAGTCTTGTTAACCCTCAAACGAATGAAGGTGGAAAATTCGGAAAAGCTAAAGCAGAAGACAAAGACAAAGGCCAAGGAAAAGAGAAACGGAAGACAAAGACGCACAAGGAGTAGAGTCCTAAATAAGGAAGAAAGGCGCACAAGGAAAAGCACAAGTCAGAACTTTTGTAAAAGAGCGCAAGCGCATCATGGTTTGATTCAAGGAGCGCCGGGCTCTCACCCATGCAATTTGTAAATGTAGATGGGCGGTGGAAAGGAAGCCAAGAAGATAGAAGGACAATGGGAAAAAGTGCCTAGGCTACGGCCGACCATGTAAAAAAGGGAAAAGGGGATGACCGCCCAAAAGGGATTTAGGGTTTTGTATATAAAGTTGAAAAGTGAATGAGAAGCTCATTCTTGTGTGTGGCCAAAAGTAGCTCTCCTCTTCTTCTTCTTCTTCTTCTTCTTGCTTGCGTGAGCTTGTGCTTGAGAGAGGGAGTGTGAGAGTGTGAGGGAGTGAGTGTGTGAGGGTGAGGGACCGAGGAGGAGAAGCTCTCCATCTTCTCCTCTCTTCTTCTCTTATCTTCTCTTCTCTTCTCTTGTCTTGCTCGCAGCAATGGAGCTTGGAGCGTGGAGCTTGAGGATGGAGCTTGCTTGAAGCTTGCACTTGGATCGTGGAGCTACCGGAGTGGGCAGGAGAGGAGGTAACTCGAACGGCACAGAGGTAAGCTCACTAGACCCGTAGATATGGATGGCGCATCAGCTATGTGAGAGGTAGCCATTAGTGCTCAGCTTGGAACGCTTGAAACAATAAGCAGTCTGGGGTCTTGGCGGTTGAGTGAAAGCTCCCACAGGTCTATAAGCCCATTGGTCTAGCTCATGAGAGCAACAACATTTTGGTTTCATTGCGATGACCAAAGGATTTTAGTAACTAGGCATGTGCATCCTAGGCTGAGTGACTAAATAGAGGCTTGTAATCCAAAACGTTGTGTGGATTAGTGTAGGCGACGAGTCAAGAGGCCATTGATTCACATTTGTGTGTTGGATTTGAGTCTAAAGTCATAAGGCCTCTACATCTCAATATGCCTTGACTCTAAAATCTAATGATAATATTTCCATAGGCCTTGAAGTCTATGTACCCCTCATTAAAAAATTAGACAATTGTGTCCTTGGATGGACCATAAGGTCTCTTGTCTAGACTCGAAGCTTGTGTGTGGTCTAAGGGCTCTCCAAGAAATCGAACACCACATTATCTTAATGGCCATAAGGCCTACAACACGAAATCAAATAATCATTAATGTACTTGCCTTGATGCCAATAAATAAGGCCTAAAAGAAAATAGAGAGAGAGAAAGAGAGAGAGAGAGAGAGAGAGTGTGTGTGTGTGTGTGTATGTGTGTGTGATAGAGTAAGAGACCAGCTAGAGAAGCTCTTGCTTCTTCTTTTTCTTCTCCTTCTTCTTCTTCACAAAGCTTGCATAACACTCGAAGTAAGGAGGTGGAGCTCGCTTGAGGTGCATTGCAAGGATCGTGGAGCCATTGATGAACCTTTTGCGCATAGACTACAACAAGAAGGTAAATTGTTGAGTTTGCTATATTCTTTTGGAGAGCTTGCAATGGCTACATGAGAGATAGCCCCAATTGTGTTGCTCAAAATGCTTGAAACAATAAGTGGTCAATAAGCCTAGCAGTCTAGCGCTTGCAAGAGCAAAAATACCTTGAGAGATATGGGTTTAATCTTTAATCCATCACCTGAGTGGAAACATACATTTTCTATGTGTAGACTTCCCCAAGCTTGAAGATTAGTTCAAGATCTTTTTTGTAGTACCACCTAGAGCTAACATTGCAAAAATAGTGTAGCTCTTCATTCCTTTTGAGAAGGTATTTACACCTATTACTATTCCTTCTTGTCCTTCTATTCATGACTTAAAGGTCCTTTACAACATAATATTAGATTCCATTTTAGCAACACTTCCAATTGTATGAATATGCTAGGATGTCTATTTTTGCAAATCTATTGATTTTGTCTCTCCTTGAAACATAACCTTACCCTTGATGAAATATTGCTAGTTGTCATTCTTCAATTTTTGGATGGATACTATTAACAAATATTCTTGATCCTATGAGGGTCGACAATGTTTTTGTGCTTAGCATTTATGTTCAACCTCAAAGGAACAAGGTGGAAAATCCAAAAAATCTAAAACAGAAGACAAGGCCAAGGCAAAATCAGAATGGAGAATGAAGGCACGCCAAGAAAAATCGGGAAACACAAGAAGTGTGAAAAAACCCTAAATCAAGGAGAGAAGCACAAGGAAAAGCACAAGTCAAAACTTTTGTAAAAGAGCGCAAGGCACACCATGATTTATTTTAAGAGCGCCAGGCTCTGACCCATGCAAATTGTAAAGGTAGATGGGAGGTAGGAAGAAAGCTAGGAAGACAAGAGAACAATGGGAAAAAGGGGCCTAGCCCACGTAAAAAAGGGAATAAGGGGATGACCGCCAAAAAGGGATTTAGGGTTTTGTATACAAAGTTTAAAAAGTGAATGAGAGCTCATTCTTTTGGTGTGTGGCAACAAGAGACTCACCATTTTCTCTTCTTCTCTTCTTTTTGCTTGCTTGTGTATGGTTGAGGGAGGGAGTATGAGAGTGTGAGTTTGTGTGTGTGTGTGTGAGGGTGAGGGATAAAGGAGGTGAAGCTCTCCACCATCTCCTCTCTTCTCTTCTCTTCTCTTCTCTTATCTTGTCTCGTGTGTGGCTATGGAGGATAAAGCTTGGAGGTGGAGGCTTGAGAATGCTTGAGCTTGTATCAAGAATCGTGGAGCTATCGGAGTAATTGAGAGAGGAAGCAACTCGATCAGGCATCAAGGTAAGCTCACTACACTCGTAGAGAAGGATAGTGCGTCAGCTATGTGAGAGATAGCCATTAGTGCTTGCTTGAAATGCTTGAACAATAAGCGGTCCATGGGTCTTGGCGGTTGAGCTTGTGCTCACCTCTACAATTTGGTTCCGGTGCCAGGACTAACGGATTCAAGCTTGAGTGCTTGCGCATTTCAAATTGAGCATCGAAGTAAGGGTTTTATCTCCAAACTGGAGCTTGAGATAGATAGGAGGTTTTGGGTCTTTAATCTGTGCTACAAGTAAGTATTTTTTGTCTTTGATAGTTAGTTTAGTAGGAGAAATTAGTTCGCTACTTTGCTTTTGTTTCTTGTTGCATTTAGAGTAGGTTAAGGTTAGAAAATCAGTTGGAAAAGTGTAGGGTTTGCTATTGTAAAACAGGTCAAACAGAACATAGATCTGGGAAAAATGGGAGAAAGGAGAGCTGAAGGGGGTTAAGGCCGACAAGCGAGGGGGTAGGAGTGGCAAGAACATTGTGAAGGAGCAGTTAATAGCCAGGAGACCAGGGGGAGCTCATTTGAAACCCTGGTTGCTTGAGAGAGAGAGAGAGAGCTCCATTGCGTAGACCTGCTTCAATCGCATCGTTGGCAAGTTCATTGGCCACTACAAGTATATCCACACCTTCTCCTTCATGCATAGGTAGGATCTAGAGGTGCTCGACTAGTATGAAGGCCACAATCACTCGGCGCGGCAAATTTTGCATCAATTCGAAAAAAAACACGTCATGTTCAGCCCGTCGTCCGAGTGACGACAATTCTGGGCCAAGTTCCAAAATTGGCCCTCGATCCACTCCTATTCGGTCCACTCAGACTCGGACACTTGAAAACTCGAGCCCACCCGACTCAGACATGTCAAAAACTCGGCCTTTGGCCCACTTGACTCGGACATGTCAAAACTCAGCCCTCGGCCCACTCAACTCAGATGCCCACCACTCGGCCCATCCAAATCAAGCACTCAGACCAACTTGTATCCAACTTGTACCCGTCCAAATCAACCACTCGGCCCGTCTGAATCAGACACTTGGCCCTTGCAATTTGGACCTGTTGAGCCTAGTCTATTTTTTCCAAAAAAAATTGGAAAATTAGATGAGACCACCTAGACACCGGCCATCCGAACATCCGAAGACCATACAGATGCTTGAGGAGCCTTTCTGGCACAATGAACAAAAGGATCAGTGAGACTCAGACATAGAGGCGACGCTAGTCGACCATCTAGCGATCCAATCCAATAGCAACATCGAGTGGATTTTTAGAATACTAATGAATCATGACTGAGCGAAGGGAATAGCAGGGAACCCTATAAACCAGTGGGGACGAAGCATACATGCCTATCAGGAAAAACCCACGACGAGAGTGCTAGAATCGTCTAGGCACTTGTTTTCTCACTTAGTCTAATTACCAGTCCATAAAGCACAATTGAGAAGAGCTAAAAGCCTAATTTCGCACAGTGCACATAAAAGAGCACACACACATTGAGAGTGAGGGTAAGTTGAGGACTTGTTGTAATTAACAAGGAATATACCCAAACTTAAGAACTTGAAGAAACCCACCAGTAAGACAAGAACCATAGGCACAAAAGGGTGAGCGAATCCCCAAAAGTAGCACCTAGCGAAGAATACAACCAAAAATACAAACACAACAAGGACAGACAATATCGTGGAAGTGGATCTACCCGGTCTTATCAACTTGATCGACAACTTGGCACAACATGAAGTCCTAGACATGGAAGAGGGCAGCTCAGGTCGTAGAAGCAACGAGAAGCTTAACCTAGGAGACTTTCCTGAGGGTGTCCAATAGCTAGTGAACAAATATGACACTCAAACCCGGCTAGAACACCGTGCCGATAGAGGACATCATAGCAGACCTTGAGGAAGAAAGGAAGCTGGCCTGCAGGGCTCTACAAGGCCTAACAGCGTACAACGAGGATCAACAAACTAGGAATTTACCCCAGAGCTTAGAAATGTGAGCAATCCAGAGAGTGCTATCCCCGGCATGCAGAAATCGGTCAGAGAGCGAGCGAGCACTAAAAGAAGACCTCACGTTGAGCGAGCTCCTGATGAAGCGACTGCTAGATAGTACGGCCGCAGAACAGTGATGCAGCATTGGCAACATTGCTACTCACAAGGTTGGGAATCAACCAAGGCTCTAAGAGCCAATCGAACATCCCTGTGGTAGCAAAGCAGCTAGACAAATACCAAGCAACCGATGACCTATATAGCTTTATGGAGCAGTTTGAGCAGGTCTGCGAGGCCAATGGCCTCACTGATCCTACTCAACGTTCCCAAGCCTTTGGACTATGCTTAGGTAACAAGGGTTGGACCTGATACACAAGTCTAAATGCTACAGAGTGTGCCGACTTCAATGGCTTGAAAAATCTCTTCATTAAGAGATTTTCCGAGCCTGGATACTCCGATAACCTGATAGTGCGACTCATGAACGTCAAGCAGAAAGAGAAAGAGGATATTCGAGATTATGTGACCCATGTGAGAAGCCTCTTCAAGAGAATTCCCATGGGTGAGAGACTAACCTTAAGGGCGGTATCCATGGTATTCATCCATGAAATACAAAGCGAAGATCTCTACAAAGCCTTGGTCGGCAACTCAAGCGCGAGATGCATTGGCAAGAGTCTTTGAAGAAGCTATTAGAGTGGATGACTAGCTCAAGGAAAGAGGCTCCAGAGGCTCAAATCAAGAAGAGCTCAGTGCTAGGAGTTCCAAGAAAGCCTCAACGTCAAGTGAGAGAGCAGACCCAAGCACTCAGGACAAAGGGAAGGGCACTGAGTCTGGACATGAACTAGCTAAGATTAGGATGGACATATCCAAACTACAGGAGATTATGAGGCGACCAACCACATGTACATGTGTGCATTGTGGTGAAAACCACTTGCTAGATGAGTGTTAGGACCCTAGGTCACGTCTGTGTGCAAATTGTGGTAGGTTCAGCCATAACGCCATGCATTCTCAATTATCTCAAAGGCTCCATACCCAAAGCCTTACGGTCAACCCTACCTTGCGAACAAGCCACCAAACTTCTTTGGAAGGGAAGCCCGATTGGCTCTCCTGATGCCTAATGATGCTAAACTGACCATCCCTAGGATGGAAATAAATCCTACATGTATCCCTAGACCGCATGGACCCTACATGACCCATCCACCTAGTGATACTCCAGTCCACTATGTGGACGAGTCCATCAATGATGAGCCTTATGTAAACCCATACGTGTCATACAATGAGGAAGTTAACGCTATCCTCATGGACTATCGACTAGTACCAGTGATGGCATTAGGTAGAAGGAGAGGCAGAGGCCTAGGAGGGAAAACCCAAGAACCAGTCGTGTGTCAAGTTGGACTTGCAGTCATCCCGCACATATTTCTTCGCACTACCCCGAGAGGGAGCAAGCAAATAGAGATAAGTCGGACTTGAGATTCGCTAAGTGTGGAATTACTCATCTCTTTCTCGGTTGCCCTAGGTGGAGGCCATCCTCTAGTTCAGCAATCGAGCCATCAGTTCCATTGGGGTTGTTCGGTGTCGAGACACTCGACAGGGAGGCCACACCTATCCCATTGCATGTCATGACCCGCACACAGACAAAGTAGCCCAGCATATCATTGCCAGGGCCTAGCAGCCTTGATGCAACCTCAGTCGAAAAGAAGAGTTGGACACAAAGAAAGAAGAGACCAGACGCTAAGGTCACCCTCAAAATTGAAAGTACCACAACACTGTTGGTTGGAGGGAAAGTCATGGACGTAGAAGAAGAAACGTCGACTCCTCAAATGACTGAAAAGGGAAGTGCTAAGGTCGAGGAGTACCCCAACCTGAAGCGTCAACTCGAAGCCATCAAGAAGGTGAAAGAATGGGTGAAGGAGGTTCAGGAGCACCTAAAGGACATTGAGCCCATACTAGAAGACGAGATCGATGACCTCTCAAGCATAAGCATGCAAATATCTCTCCCATGACCAAGTTCAAGGGAGGCGATGGCACCACAAGCTGGGTCGCCCCTAGACAAAGCCTAGATGCTCCGGGCCAGCAAGGCAATCAAGGCCATTGGCCAAGAATCGCAGACCAAGGAGAGAGGCAAGTGACTAGAAACCTCCTCAATACACTAGTGACCGCCCTAGTAACTCTAAGATTAGGTGACCTGATTAGGCAGCACCTAACGCTATGGCTGGAGCTAAAGCAGTGGGTTGAAGAACCAAATGAGCCAATTGCCACACAAACTTTCCTGAGCATGATGCAGAAACCCAAATATCGAGTTTGACGCTACATTCCATGCCTACATCCTTGCACGTCAATGCCTTTTGGGAAGGCATGGAAATGCATGCAGTCCTACTGATCTTAGCACTGGGGGACGTCACTAGAAAGGGGATCGTGGACATAGGGGCAGGAGTGAGTGTGCTAAGCCATGCGGTACTCCAAACTTGGGGTAACCCACCGGTCGAGATTGCTACATTTACTTTCACACTGGCAAATGGAATGAAGGTGAAACCATTCGGAGTGTTGAAATTTTGGTCAGTGAAGATTGCAAGAATCTAGTTATCGGTTGACTTCATAGTCATGAAGGGAGTGGACTACGACATCTTGCTAGGCCGACCCTGGATGCGCAACATGAGAGTCATAGAAGACTGGGGCAACAATCTCATCTTCTTAGGCAATCAAACAAAGGCTGTAAGAGTAGAGATGGACACTTGGAAGACTACGCCAGTCGACCTAGATGCTATCTCCACCATGCTAAAGGGCGACAAATAGCAAACTAGGGGATTCTATGGGGCCCTCACTAAGTATATCCCGTGCCCTAAGGATGAGTGAGATGTTCTTGCTACCATCGATCTGCCATTCTCAGACACTGAGAAGTACAAACACGCCATCAAGGCAACTAGAAAGCCCAAGGACACACCTTCAGTGCCAGTCTGCATGATGATCAGGAACCTACGTGAGAGACCCAATCATGTTGCATTCTGAGTCCCAACAAATAGATGCGAGCTCTAGGAGATTCTAGGGTACATGACCAACAAGTCGACTTGCAATCCACCAACGAATCTCAAGCCGCTCCAAGACCTCTTGGACGAGCATGAATGGCAATGGTCCAAGATACAGAGTTAAACCTAAGATACAATTGGGTCGTAATCCTTGACCAACAAGAGAAGAATTGTCAAAACTAGGAGAATGAGGAGCAGCCAGACAAGGACGGCTTTGACAACGAATATGAGGATTGATATTCCTTCAATGATGGGAGCGAAAGGAAAATCGATACCCTAGATTATGACACTAGGAGGCGTATAATCAAACAAATACGAGTGGACCCCAGATCATGCAAGCGGAGTGCACTTAGAGTGGAGAAATGAGTCATATACAAGGACTGCAATCAAACTTGGTTGAAACACACGGGTGCAATCGACTACAAGTAGGTATGTCTAGCCCAACCAAGTGACGCACCACTACTGCGAATGAACTCGCCTTTTGAGCTACGACCACCAGGAGAGAGCCCTTCTTCTAGCAAAGACAAAGAGTTCAATTCTGAATCGAAAGTTAGCTCAAATAGTGACCTAGAAATACCTTAGCTTCCCAAGACCAAATGTACTAAGGGGGACCTACCCATCCACCTACGATGCTGACGGTTAAAGGAGGAACGATAGGTGCAGAGCAAAGAAACGTAGATAGACGAACAACAAAAATCGCAAGACTTGTCAAAATGGTTCACAAAGTTCAAAAAGGGAGATAGAACGGTGATCTTGCTAGGAGCCAAACGACAGGGGCAAGCAAGCGAACCAATCGAGGGACCCGCCAAGGTCAAAGAGGTCAATTTAGCTAAGAAAGGGGAGACCCCATGACCTGTCCTTATAGTGGATGACTTGGCTAAGAAAGATGAAGCAAGTCTCGTTACTCTCATGCAGAAGTATATAGACATCTTTTCTTGGTCCCTAAAGAAACTCAAAGGGATAGACCCAAGTGTAGTGACTCACAACATACCCATGCATGCCAAGTAGCGGCCATATCCCATGAATACAAAGCACGCTCACACTATTAAGGAAGAAATTGGCAAACTGATGAGAGTGGAATTCATCTAGGAAATTGAACACACTAACTAGGTCTCGCCCATAGTCATTGCCGTAAAGAAGAATGGGAAGATTAGAGTGTGCGTCAATTACAAGAAGGTAAATGCGACTACGAAGAGAGATAACTATCCACTATCGTACACCGAGCACATGCTCGAGAGAGTAGCTGGCAAAGAGGCCTATAGTTTTTTGGATGGTTTCTCTAGATACAATCAGGTGCAAGTGCATCCTAATGATAGGCATAAGACTGCATTTGCCACTGAATGGGGAGTCTTTGCCTACATAGTCATGCCTTTTGAATTGACTAACACGCTAGTCACTTTCCAAAGGATGTGTACAATATTCAAAGACATGCTGAGGAAGGAGTTAGAGGTCTTCGTGGACAACTTTTGTGTTCACTCTACGTAGCGAGAACATTTAGACAGGCTCCGAGCGGTCTCTAAACAATGTTGGCTATATCGCCTCATTGAACCCCTTGAAGTGTCAATTCTAGGTGAAGCATGGATGTATCCTAGGACACATGGTGTCAAAGAATGGCAATGCCATAGATTTCTTGAAAATCAAGGTCATTGTCGATCTTCCACCCCCAATTGATTACAAGGGTGTTCGGTGCTTTTTAGGCCATACAGGATATTATCAACGGTTTGTGTTAAACTATGCATTGATTGCTAGACCTCTATACAAGCTATTGATTCTATTCGAATGGACCGAGAAATGCCAATGCGCATACGAGGAACTAAAAAAGGCTCTAACCATAGCACCATTACTACAAGCCCCAGATTGTACATTCATGTTTCGCGTGCACATCGACACTTCGAAATTCACCGTAGGAGCTGTGTTGTGCCAACCTGGTGAACACAATCTGGACTACCCAATGAGCTTTGCTAGCAAACAACTCACTGAGACTGAAATGAATTACTTGACAACGGAGCAAGAAGGCTTGGCCACGGTGTTTGCCGTAAAGAAATTTTGACATTATCTTTTGGCTACGCCTTTTACTTTCTTTGTTGACCATCAAGCCTTGTGGTACCTGGTTAACAAACCATGCACTACATGACACATTGCTAGATGGCTTCTTTTTCTTTTGGATTTTGATTTCTCTGTGGTGGTACGTAAAAGGAAACAACATTACGTGGCTGACCATCTATCTCGCATCCCCATAGAAGAAGTGGCTAGACAAAGCATTGTGGGATGAACTGCCAGACACACATCTTTTTCGCTTATCTAGGGAAAAAGATTTGTTTAGAGCTAACATGACGCCATATTAGGTAGATGACATAGTTCAAGTTCTTGAACACGAACTACTGAAATGACCAATAGAAAAGGTCCGACTTAGGCAGCTTATCCTAAAAATCCAACCCTATCGGTTGATAGCTAGCCAACTTAACAAGCTGGGACAAGACGGGTTACTACGCAGATGCGTGTGTGAGCATAAAATGCATGACCTACTGACAGAGGCATACGACGGAATCGCAGGAGAACATTTCAATGGAGACGCGACAACTCGAAAAGTGTGCAGTCTCAGTTGTGGTGGCCTACCCTCTTCTGAGATGCGACATGATTCGTGAAGCATTGTGATAAGTGCCAATGAACTAAAGTCCCTATCTGTAAAGATCACATGGAGCTAACCCCAATTATCACACGACAACCTTTCAAGAAATGGGGGATTGACTTCATCGAATCCATTAGTCCCGCGGCACAATATTCACAAGCTAAATACATCATTGTGGCCATTGACTATCTAACCAAATGGGCAGAAGCATGAGCTATGAGAAAGAATGAAGCTAAGATCACTACTAAGTTCCTATGGGAGCAAGTGATCTTACGATTTGGCTGCCCCATTGAACTAGTCAATGCCAAGGTACACACTTTATCAACGAAGTAATAGCTCACCTCATGTCGTCCTTCCTAATTATCCATCGAAAATCCTCACCTTATTACCCACAGGCAAACGGTCAATTTGAATCGACAAATAAAATCCTAGAAAACGTCCTGACCAAAGTCATCTCTGCTTCATGCACTGATTAGAATAACAAATTGATGGCAGCCTTGTGGGCCTATCGCACAGCTTACAAGACGGCTGTAAGACAGACCCCCTTTAGATTGGCATATGATACAGAGGCAATCCTTCCCTTGGAATTCTTCATACCAAGCCTCAGGATAGCCCTTCAAGAAAGATGGGATGGGAAGGGGGCATGGACGGAATGCTTGATTGAGCTCAAACGCTTAACAGAACCCGATTCCTAGCCACCCATGCTCTCATATGCGAGAAGGAAAGACAAAAGGATGGTTTGATAAGCATGTCAAGCAATGCAGCTTCAAACAAGGTGGCTTAGTACTGCTATACTTAGTCAAAGGACATAAGCAAAATCTGAAGTTTCGGGGGCTAGGACCTTTTAAGGTTCAAACCATCAACCGAACTGGCAACGTTGAACTAGAAACCCTTGAGGGTGAGGGCATAGGCTTCTTTAATGGCAGTCACATAAAGAAGTATTTCCCTCCCACGCACCCATTGCATGAGCCCCCAATGCTAGCACCCCCTATCCACATATGACTAGCCACTATGATGACTGAGATGGACGGTGAGGATGAGGAAGCAGTACCACCAGCTTACCTACTCATGATGGTCACTACTAAACACACATGCACCATCAACGCATTGATCGATGAGAGAGTTGATCTTAATATCTTGACTCATGACCATTGGACCCAAATTGGAAAACCACAGTTGCAGCCTACTAATGCTAATCTCACCCCTTATGGAGGCCAACCCTACACGCTGATAGAAAAATGCAAGGTTGCAGTTTCTATCGAGTCTGAAAGCGTGTTGATAACCTTCTATGTGTTGCCCAACACTAAGAATGCAAGCATAGAACCGCTATTAGGATGAACTTTCAAGAAGCAAACTCGTTGCAATGTAGACTATCAGTCGCAGCATATCCACCTAGCCATGGGCAACATTCGCATTGTTACAGCTTTTAGCAAGGGCAGTGCGACTCTTTCCAAGACCACAAAGCCACCAGTAGAGAAACCCACCATCAAGACTAAGGAGGGAGGTCATGACTTGTCACAACCTACCAAGCCTCGATGCCAGCAACCCACTGGAACCAATGCTGATGCCCATGAGTCCCAATTTAGATGGGTACCTAAATAGAGAGTGCAACCTAGGAATAGAAACTCACGGCCACTCCAAACTAATGATCCACACTCAAAACCCAGGAAGCCACTATAAACATCAACGTACGATCAAGCCACAATGGGTCCCTAAGGCCTTATTGCACGTACAAGGCTACTATGCGGGTAACACTTGGATTTGGCTGCCTAAAGTCAAAACAACCAAAGGCTCTACTCAAATGCCACCCTCAAGCTTGACCACACAAAACATCATGCCAGAGACACTCACAACATAAGAGAATCAGACTGCTAAGTCCATAGAACCTCCAAAGTCTAACTCAGCATGGCCTGAATCAATCTATCGTCCAAAATCACAGCTTGCTGCTAGCAAAATGCCCAGCTCTAGCGCTGATGATACCCCTCAGATCTCAAGTGCATCTGGTAGCATGACAACCGCAACTACCTCCAAACCCATCGAATGTGAAACCAAGCTCCAACCTAAAGAGCAACCCAAACTGCGACTATTAGTTGTTGAACTCTCTAGTCCTATTAATCCTCAACCACCCACCGGCCTTCGACCCTCTTATAAGAGACAATCAATTCTAACCTTGGTCGCAAACTTAGCTAAAAATACGGGGGACGACTTGGTTGTTTGCCTCCAACACTTGGATGCTACTTTTATGACCTTGGCCAAAAGCTATGATCAACTAGATTTAGGCCTCTTGGAAGAACCTATAGTAACAAAAGTATGAACACTCTCTTGCTCTTGGAAGGAGTCAAAATTTGTATTCGTTAAGGCTTTCGAATCAACTCAGGAGTTAATTGCAACTGAGATATCCCAAGAGCAGGCAATCAAGAAGCATCTCATTTCATCGTATAGCAAGAATACAATCATGGTCACAAATCAAGAAATCCAGAAGTGGAAACAGCTTGCTGACCACGAGTCCTCCTTCTTGCGGAAATGGTACGCTTTATGCCTGCAATGGAAGCCAGAGGGATGCCAAATAATGACCTATGCTGAATAGCGATGCGCAATCAAGGCATCTAAATAATATGACCCAACCTATGTCGCTCCAACTTTTTATAGGGTGTTGACTTCCATTTGTAACTAAACCGTGGAAGAACACATTGAGGGACATCCTTATTTAGATCGCATCCTCATTGAAGAGGAGTTGCATGTCGCTAGCCGAGTGGACTTCGGCAACTTCTTACTTGACATCCTCACTTACATTATGCACATAGGCATCCGCCCTTTCGACATGGATAGCTATGCTAATTTCAAGTATAATCTAAATTTCTACACCTGGCTCATGCGAAGGTAAAGCACTAAGATTATGTCCTGAACGCCCTTCATCCTCTAACCCTTTAATCCTAAGAAGGATTCTTCTCAATTCAAAGAGGGGGAGGTAAGGTGAAACAAAACAAACATATAAGAAAAACCATAAAGGGAAATCACACATGAGAGACCTCGATGGTAGGACGAAGCAACTTGTGACTAAAGATTTGACAATAAAATTTGAAAACAATAGACTTAGACTGCTTGGAGGAAAAATTCTAATTCTATACTAAAAATAAGTTAATCTACCAAGCACAAAGTCTTTTCTTTTAATGAGTAACTATTTGGAAAATCACTAATGGCAAACCATGGCTTATGATAGGAGTTGAAGATGTCGCAACCAGACCAAGCCCATCACCTACCCTTCACGAAAGAGGAAAGAGCAAAGTATGACCTATCCCTTGAAAATCG
Organism: Lygodium microphyllum; assembly: GCF_053477565.2. NCBI lineage: Eukaryota > Viridiplantae > Streptophyta > Polypodiopsida > Schizaeales > Lygodiaceae > Lygodium > Lygodium microphyllum. Next base: position 18,163,229 of record NC_141146.1, on the reverse strand, counting down.
GGCATACAACCAGCTCAGGTGTGTAGGAGCATCCACAACATCGAAGGGGTGGTAACCAGTGAGGAAGCCGTCATGAGGATCGTGGATCAGTGCAACCTTGCCACGTATATTGAAAAGTTCAAACAGACCACACTAGGTGTGTGAAATTCTTGAGGACGTATGACTCTAATAATGAGAGTGGGACAGTATCCTTCGCAAGCAGGGAAGGAATCAAGCATGTGCAGGTCCCTCTCAGTAAGGCCTTAGTGGAGAAGGTGTTGGGGTTGGAACCAAAGGTGGAGAAGAGGCATAAAAGAGATGTCTATGCCATGCTAGGGATGAATAAGGAAAGTTTCTTAAAAAATTATGGCATAAGGATCCAGGGCATTCCTAACGCGGAGGTCAAGTTGCAAGCAAAGGTGATCCACGCCCTCTTCTCCAGCCTAAGATACAATTCACTTATGCATAGGATCAGTGTGCTCGTGCTAGAGAGTGTGGCGGCTCATTCATTGCATGAAGTGGATTGGAACGACTATGTCAGAAAAAACATAGACCAATCAGCCAAGACACTCGACCTTAGAAGTAGACTGGTGGGTGGATAATCCCCAGCATCAAAGGGAATTGACAGGAAGAAGCTCTCATCCAAGGCCTCGTTCATAGGGCATGGAGAAGTCTCGACCACTCTTATCCGAGAGGCAATAAAAGAGGCGCAAGACAAAGAAGAGGAATCTGATGAAACACCTAAGAGGTCACCTCCTCGTCATGACAAAGAGCCATCAAGTGAGAGGACGGTTAGTGAAGAAGAGGGCGAGCAAGAAGCTCAATCTAGCAAGAATAAGATAAAGACACCTCAAAAGAAGATGACAAAGAAGAAGCAGGAGGAAGAGAGGAAGAAAAGAGAGGAAAATGACCTACTTAAAGCCAAGGATGAGTCAAAAAGAGCCGAGGAAGAGAGGAGGAGAAAAGCTGCTAAATAAGAGAAGGAGTTGAGAAGAAAAGAAGGGGAGGACTTGGCACAAGCTGTGCACATGTCCATAGAACAGCAGTGCACACAGGAGGAACTAGCAGCAATGAGCCCGCCCTTGGCAGGAGGCCAGGAACCAGTGCCCAAGTGTCAAAAGACTTACCTCCACCCGTCCCTAAAGGAAAGGGCAAAGCCGCACTCCACCCGACCCCATCTACCCCCTTGCCCAATATCCCGACCATCACAGCAACACCAAGCACCCCAACCACAGTGGACGCCAATAACCTCATGGCATGGTTGCAGTTCTTAGTCGATAAGACACATACCCCAATGCCCACCTCTAGTGCAGGAACCCCAATAATAAGAGTGAAAAGATCGGCTGCTATAGATGCCGAATCTCAATAGCGACCCAAGCAACCAAGAATAGATGCTACCACCATAAAGCCACAGCCTACTGACCAAGTCGAGCATGCCAGGAAGCTCTATGCTCAGTTAGAAAGGGCAAAGGAGGAGAAGAGAGCGGCTGTGGCAAAGCTGGAAAGAGAAAAGGAAATGTCAAATACCTTCCAGTCAGAGAAGACCCGCCAACTGGCCTTGCAACAAAAAGAAATCCACTCGCTAAAAGCAGAATTGAGGGCCAAGGAAGACAACAAAGAACAATGCAAAAAAGACTAGAGGAAGACAGGAGCTAGTCACAATGCAAAGGGAATACAAACTCCTGTTTCTACAGTAGGCAGAGGTCGAAACACAAATGAGAAAACTCCAAGAGAGCATGGAAGAGCTTGCCGTGATGGAAGTAGAGAGAGCACAAGAGGAAGAAGAACGGAAAAAAGAGAAAGAAGAAGTAGAGCGTGGAATGCAAAGACAAAGGGAGGAACAAGCAACACTAGAAAATGAGATTGAACACCTAACAGAAGAAAAAGAAGAACTTGTACAAAAATGGAAAAGGCAGGAGCCCCGAATAGTGGCCCTGTCACAAAGGCAAGGTGAGGCTTAGAATATATGAGCAAGAGGGCACAGGAATGGGCTAGCCAAAATGAGAAAAGAGTCAAAACCTTGGCACATCGTCTTGCTCAACCCGAAAAAGAAAGGATGTTTGCTAAAAGCAGAGCGACAGTAGCCCAAGTGAGCTTCCAACAATGCGCCTTCCTAGACACTCTATTGGATGTCACTCAGGTAGAGGAAGGAGAGTCCATAAAAACAATTTTAAAAAAACTAGGATTGGCTCGTAGAGCACTAAAAGTAGGACTATAAATGCCGCCACAGCCTAGTGGAGTTGGCCCAAGCCTAAAAGAGCAACACCATTATCTCCTATTGGCAGGCCTACTAATCTCACAGGAAGTGGACGCACTCAGATTCATCGAAGAAGAATAGCAGGGGCCAAGCCGAGAGAGAGAAATGTCCCGCCAGCTCCTTCACCACAACCTGAAGAGCAACAACATGCAAACACCTTCGCAGAAAGAAAGGCGGCACTAAGGGAAAAAAGTAAAGAAATGGTGGAGGAGACGAGGAGAAAATGGAATGCCAAGGGGTTGAGGGCACCCCATGCACGTATCCCACCATGTGAGGACGACACCCCAGCAAGCTTCCATGCTAACCTTGTAATTTGCGAGAGACAAGAAACAGACAGGAGCCGCTTTGACCTTAACTTCCAATTTCCAACCGCCTTGCACAGGGTTTTACCCATCAAGGTGGTGGAAGAGGTGATTAACATCGGAGGAAGGCTTGGGCAGAAGTGGCTGGAGGAGACAGTGCAGAACCCCACATTATGGGCCACTAAAGATGCCGAATTTTGGCAAAACAAAGTTTTTGAAGTACCAAGGTCTGTGCTCAGCTATGAATGCCAACCTACCTGGAGAATAAGGGTCTGTGACACCAAGATGGACACTTGGATGGCCTTTTGCAACACTCAACCCTTCGACTGGAATGACCCAACCTTCATTCCCTACTCTCGAAGAGTCAGAGTGGATTTTGACTCCAGTGTCCACGGCCGCTACAACTTCCCTATGATCTATAGCCCTTGTTGTACTACATATGAAGATGCCCTCCTCTTCACACCAGAAAACTTGTATGATACCCTAATCCAATTCACTAACGACTTCTCTTCATGCCCTGACCTTGCCTTTATTACTACTTGTAATTACCTTAGATTGCTTAGGATACTCTGTAGGCAAGATCCCACCCCGAAGGAGCGCCGCCTCCCAATACTCCATTTTGATCCTAACACTATAAATAGTTGCGTGATGGCTCAATTAATGATGCGAGCTGCTCTATTGCCTTCATTTTACTTAGCTCTTCTAGAGGACATGAATGATAGCTGCTTCACCCGCTGCAATCATCCATTCCTTTCCACCACCACCCTTCAAGTCCGTCTAAACCTCAACGGGTATCTCCAAAGACGTTGATTCCTTAATAAATCTATTAAGCCCCCTTCTCCACCTCACTCCGATGACGAAGATTAAACTTCTATCATGACTATGTAACTTTATTTATTATTATTATTACTAAATAGAGGAGAAAGCAAAGAAAAAGAAAAAGGAAAAGATATCACACGTCGCCACCGCAAGTTGCACATCCACCACAGTCACGCTGCACCTAGGGGTTCTCAAGTTAGGTGCGTCTGGTGGCCCCGGTCAACCGGCTCCATTCCTAACACCCTAGCCTCATTTTGATCCCCCACTTCCCGCTTAGGGCACATCAAGGGCAGGACACACCTAGGGAGGTAACACTCACCTATGATTAAACCTATCACCCAAAGCTACACACACCGCACTTCCCTTATGCACAAACTAAGTCCTCACATGAGTGGCAATGCCCAAGCTTGCTCCCAGTCCCACTAGTAGGCACACAATGCACCACATAACAATGGAACACACCCCCAGGTAGTGCATCTTCTTTTCTTTTCAAGTACAAACAAAGGCCCCAACCACTAGCCCCCGAAGACCCCATCATCCATGCAATGCACTTCCCATCTTATGCGACAATGTCACCATGCCAACGAAACAAAGCAAGGGCACGCTAAGACAACCCCAATCAAAAAGTAAATGAAGAATCTCACTTGGAATAGTGTACAAGAAGGCAACCGCAGGGGGCTAGGAGACAGATCCATCTAACACCATATTCAATTTTAAAGATGGATCCACCCATCAGTCTCTCTCCCCACCGGGATCCATTCAACACCATCGTCAATTTCAAAGGCATAAATCCCTCCAGCATGCCTTTCCCCAAGGCATGTATACGAGCCTTCCAAGTCCATAAATCCCTCCAAGACCAAGGATTATATCCAATGCAAGGGCCTTTCAATTCCAAAAATCTCTCTAATAGATCCATAAATCCCTCCAAGACCAGGGATCATATCCAATGCGAGGGCCTTTTAGTTCTAAAAATCCCTCCAATAGGTCCATAAATCCCTCCAAGACCAGGGCTTATCCCAAACGCAAGGGCCTTTTCAATTCCATAAATCCCTCCAAAACCAAGGATCATATCCAACGCAAGGGCCTTTCAGTTCCATATATCCCTCCAACAAGTCCATAAATTCCTCCAACACCAAGGATCATCTCCAACTCAAGGGCCTTCAAGTTTCATAAATCCCTCCAACACACCTCCCAACACGGCTTGTACACAAACTCAAAAAGCCACTTGGCTACTCCAGCAGCAGAGGCCGACTCACCACCCAACAAGTGCCATGGGATTGATACTCAACTAGGAGGGGGGTAATGTTAACCCTCAAACGAACAAGGTGGAAAATCCAGAAAATCTAAAGCAGTAGACAAGGCCAAGGCAAAATCGGAATGGAGGACGAAGGCACGACAAGAAAAATTAGAAAACACAAGAAGTATGAAAAATCCCTAAATCAAGGAGAGGTGCACAAGGAAAAGTGCAAGTCAAAACTTTTGCAAAAGAGCGCAAGGCACACCATGATTTATTTTAAGAGCGTCGGGGACTCTGACCCGTGCAAATTGTAAAGGTAGATGGGTGGTAGGAAGGAAGCTAGGAAGACAAGAATACAATGGGAAAAAGGGGCCTAGCCCACGTAAAAAAGGGGATAAGGGGATGACCGCCGAAAAGGGCTTTAGGGTTTTGTATATAAAGTTCAAAAAGTGAATGAGATCTCATTCTTTTAGTGTGTGGCAAACAAGAGATTCACCTTTTCCTCTTCTTCTCCTCTTTGCTTGCTTGTGTGTGCTTGAGGGAGGGAGTGTGAGAGTGTGAGGGTGAGGGATCAAGGAGGTGAAGCTCTCCACCATCTCCTCTATTCTTCTTTTCTCCTCTTCCCTTTTCTCTTGTCTTGCGTGCGGCTATGGAGGATGGAGCTTGGAGGTGCAGGCTTGAGAATGCTTGAGCTTGCATCAAGAATCATGGAGCTATCGGAGTGCAGGAAGCAACTCGATCGAGCATCAAGGTAAGCTCACTACACTCATAGAGAAGGATAGTGCGTCCGCTATGTGAGAGGTAGCCATTAGTGCTCACTTGAAACGCTTGAACAATAAGTGGTCCGTGGGTCTTAGTGGTTGAGCTTATGCTCCCCTCTAAAATTTAGAAAGCACTCTAATAAAACTCTACTACTTGATATTAATGGTCTATCAAAGCCTTCCTAACCCAATCTTTTACCTTTTATCAAGTATTTCCAACTGATTATCAAGATATTCTCCTACCATAGCACCCTCAAATTTTTTATTCTTAAGTGTTGAGGTTGTAGTTTCTACACTAAAAAGCCTCTCCTATTAGTTAACTTCATGTTCTTTCTTGATTATACTCTTTCTATAGTAGTTTCTCAACGTAATGTGCAAGGACATTGCTAGGCATGTGAGTTATTGTTGGTAGAGATGGTCTTAATGAATCAATTTCAACTTAGGCATGCAAGTCTTTGATCAAGTAGTGCAAGAAAGGCTAATTGTGCTCCTCATGCATGTGGAAGTCCTCTATGGGTCATGGCCATACCTTCCATAATTGTTGCAAAAATCTATTCATGAATCTATATAGTAGCATCACATCCCTACCTTCCACAATGGTTAGATATTGTATTCTTAGCCTCATGCCACTTTGATGGAAAATGAGTGCCACCATAATGGGCACATTGGTAATTTGGTCCATAAGGGGTCTAGCTCTTAACCATGTATTAGCTTTATTATCTCATGTGTAAGGTCTACTACATTTTGCAACATGCTTTTTGCTTGAGATTTCCCTTTTCACCTTTCCTTGAGCAGGTCATCTACTTGTATTGCTTCTTGAAACACTTGCTCAACTCCAATTGACTGAGGCTAGAATTGACACTGAAATATGGAAAATTTACAAACAATACCAACATACTTGATGTCATATGAAGAAAAAGATCATTCATGTACACCTATTACAAATCTATGTGTTTGCTTCCACCTTGTTTATATTTAATTAAGTCCTATAATTGGTTTCAAACAAAGGATAATGTTGTTAAATATTTTTAATATTGTTGCTAACCCATGGAAATTTGACTTAATGCAAGAAAAAAAGATAATGCATGTACTTCAATAATGAATCTATGTGTTTTCTTCCACCTTATTGATCTTCAATAAGTCATGTAATTGGTTTTAAAAGAAGGTTAGTATTGTTAACCATTTTGATCTTGTTTTGACCTATAACAACTTGACTTAATAAGACCTAGATCAATAGGGCTTCCTAATCTTATGTGATGTTTCATGTGATATGGGTTTTGATAAAGCTAGAGGTTGTTTGATCTTGTTGCTAATGTGTGGCAATTTTACTTAACACAAGGAAAAAATATCATTCATATGCCTTATTTATCTTCAATAAGTCCTACAATTGGTTTTAGAAAAAGGCTAGTGTTGTTGATCATCTTGTTGCTAACTCGTGGCAATTTGAATTGGTAAGACCTAGATCAATAGGGTACTCTGATCTAATGTGATATTTCATGTCCTATAGGTGTTGATAATGCTAGAGGTTGTTTAATCAGCTAGTAGGGTGGTTTTACTCACATCTCCACTATATTATTTGAATTATAGCCATAACATCCACAATTGTTGAAAATTCTTATCCTAGGCTTAGAACATTCTAACAAGTGATTGCCTCCACAATGGACACATTGAACATTAGATTAGCTTGTGGGATCACTATATAGAAACTTACAATATTGCAAAGCCCATATTCCAAATACCTTATGTTTGAACTTCTAAATGAATTAAATGTGTCCATTTTAATTAAAACCTATAAATGTTTTTTGGATTATTTTATTAAAAACATTTTTGCATATATTTTTTCAAAATTTACAAAAAATATAATGATCCTTCTATTAACCTATTATGATAGGAGTGAACCCCCCAAGCGCATATTCCAAATCCCTTATCTCTAAACCTTTTGAATGAATTAAATACATCAATTTTAGTTCAAAGCTATAAATATTTTTGGAATTATTTTACACAAAAAAAAATTGTATGCATTTTTCCATAAGTTTTAAAAAATATAAGTATCCTTTTGTTGAGCTTTCATGATAAGAGTGAGCTCTTCGAGGTCTCTACGACCCACACTTTAAGATCTCAATGGCTTTCATCACTTCACACCTTGGATTTGCTATTTCTTGGGATAAACAAGACACACTCTCCTTATCTTTATTTGGAGTGGTGATAAAGAAATTTTAAGTTTTGCCTTTGTTCCTCTCTTTTAGCAAGTCGACTACTCTTATGGCTTCCTTAAATGCTCTGTCAAGATTTCTCTTATCTAAACCCAAGTTTCAATGTAGGGATTTACACAACTCTTCCTTAATGCCATTAATAACGATCATAAATACAACCTCCCTAGTTAGCCTTTTTGTACCTAGGATTCTTTTGTAGAGACCTCAAATGCTAGGAAGTAGTCTCTAGTTGCCTCAATTTCATTTTTACAAACATTAATTAGCTTGATTATGTGATTGTTTGCTTAGCTTACTCCAAAGAATTTCCTTATGAACAAGCCTTTTATAATATCTAAGTCGCTTCTAAACCTCTTACCTTGAGGTTGTTGGACTCGTAGACTTACTCAAACCATTCAAAACATATTAGGGCCATTACCCACCTTATACTTCTTGAATGGCTTAGAAAACTATTGAGAGTTTGGCATATTCCTTAGTTCTGAGACCTAGTCTAAAGCCACTTAGCAAATTAGGGTTGCAAGCAATGCACTACTTTGAGCAACCACAAGGTTGTCCAACGAGTTTTTGAGTAATGGGTCTAGCATGGTGCCTTCTAAGGTTCCTGCAACTTTGGCAATGCCTACTATCATCTTCCTATGTCCATTAGAATACACCCTCTATGAGACGTCTACTTGTGTCATTTGAAGACTCTATATCAACTACTACTTTGTCAATTACTCTCTCCTCAAGCCACATACTCGATGATCCAAGGAAGTCACTAAGTTGGTCGTAGATTTGTTGGCTAATTGATTGAAGTTTTCTTTGTCCATTATCTTTGTCTCTTCATCTACAATGTTCTTTATGAAGCAAAGGATTAGCAAAATGGGAGTTCTTTGTCACTTTATAAGGCATTTCCATTGGCTTACATGTTTTAGGTATTTGTTAAAGTTCTCTTATGTGTATTCTTATACACATACAAGAATGCAACCTTAAGTTGGAAACCTATCGAAATCATAGTTGGGACTTATGATGCATTTGATAGTTCTACTTGCAAACTACGTTACAAAGTTAGATCAAATAGGTCACTAGACACTCACAAGATTTTCTTTACAACAAATTTTACCCAACACCCTCAAGTGTTATACGATATGGATCTTTAAAGCCTCTTCCACTTCCTACTCTAGACAATGTGGAATGGCCATCTTCAAAACCAAAAAAGATTTCTAATGACATTTAAATATATGTGCAATCTAATCTAGCAATTCATTAGGTGAAGATTGCAATATTCATGACATTACTTGTCTTTATGAAATCCTTTTATGATGAAGTCTGGAAAATGCCATTGATACCCAGATACAGATTAGAGAAATTCACAAATTTCCTAGGTCAAAGTTGTGATGCAAAGAAAGTGCAAGGAATTACTTTCTTCCTCTAAGAACACAGTTCCAACAGGTTTTTTGGACGTAGGTTGGAAGCCAATCCACAAATCACTTTTGAGATTCTAATGACATCTCTCAAAAAGAACATGGAAGAGAGAAAGGAAGGTGCAACAAGGTGGGTGGTTCTCCATGCCAAAAAGTCTCAAACAATGTGATGCATTTCACCTTAAGGACCTCCTTTATTTTTGTCACAAGTGGGCCACCCAAAGCGATGGACTTGGCAGCCTAGTTCAACACCACACTCAAGAACGAGGACCAGGTTGAGCAAATCAACTACATTGGCAAAGGCTTTTAGGAAATGGTCTTCAAAACATGAGAAGCAATGCAAAAGATCCTCAATCGAGGAGTATGTTTCTAGGGAATCAACTTGCTTTATGCCATGCCATGGCAACCAATTGAATCATGTAAAGAAAGTGTTAGACAAGAATGTCCCATCAAGGTGGAAATCCCAGAGGTTCCACTACTTATGGGACATGTTACTTGATATTGTATGGGATTTGGGTAAGCCTCTCTACATTCCTCTCCTTACGCACCTTTTCAAAAATCGAGATTCCCTATTATGGAGCATAAGGATGAAAAACTTGCCTATGTGGACATTGTATTGGAGTTGTAAGGAGAATGGAGATTGCATACATATGGAGAGAGAGAGAGAGAGAGAGAGAGAGAGAACACTATGTTTGCGGTGCCTCCAATCGCTCTCTTATGAGCAGCACCTTACTGTCTTATCACTCCAAGAATAAAAAATGAGTATGTACATATATAGTTAGGGTGAGTGAGTAAGATGGGCGGCCGTCCACATTGGCCTTTACCTTAACAACCTTTGACTTAAAGGCCAATGTGCCTTTAAGGGAGACCAAATAATGAGAGAATGTGTGAGCTATAATAAATGTGTGTTACCCTTACCCATTGCCCATTACTTCCCTACAATGTGCAAACTTTTCGAAGGACACTCTTGATGAGAAAGTCTACAGGGTTATCATCAATATGAAGTTTAATATGCCCAACTTGCTTATCTTAAAGCACCTAATAAATGAAGAAGTACCTCACTTCTATGTGCTTGGTTTTCACATGAAACACAAGATTCTTTGACAATGATGTCACTATGACTATCATTGTGCAACAATGGCATGTCTTCTCATCAAGGCCCAAGTCTCCCACTAGATGAGTAAGCCATTTGGCTTTTTTGCACACCTATGTGGCTACAATATATTCAACTTTAGTGGTAGATAACACCATACATTTCTACAAAGCGAGACCTCCATGAGCTTGCACCACCATACAAGGTAAAAGCATATCATAGGATTGGCTTTCTATCGTCAATATTCCCCACATAGTCTGTATGTGTGTATCCAAGTATACCATTTCTACTTCTCATAAAGCATATGTGTATACCTCTTGAATCACTCATCTCAAGTTTCCTTTCACTGCTTCTTAGTGCTTCTAGGATTTGGCATGTACCTACTAACTACTCCTACTGTAAATGCAATGTCCAAGTGAGTGGCAATCATAGCATACATGAGACTACACACATGATGAATATGGAGCCTTGGCCATTTCGCTCTCCTCATTAGATTCAGAACAATCATCAACACTTAGTCTCACATATTCCTCCCTTGCATATTGAAATCTCCAACACTTTGCTAACATAACCCTTTTAGGACAAATAGAGCAATCTCTTTGTCCTGTCCTTGATTATGTGCATGCCAAGAATATGATATTCATGTCCCAGATCCTTCATTTCAAAGGTTTCTATTAACCTTTTCTTCAAGGCATCAATCTCATACTTATTGTTTCCAACTATCAACATATTATCCACATAGAGGAGCAACACTATCAATATGCCATCTTTAGTGTTTTTAGTGTGTAAGTAGTAGTATGTTTCACTTCTCTTGTAGCTTGAGATTGCATAAAGGCATTAAACTTATTCTACCATTTCCATGGGGCCTACTTTAATCCATAGAGACCCTTTTTTAGCTTGCAAACAAGCTTTTCTTTGCCATATTTCACAAAACCCTCAAGCTATTACACGAAGATCACCATGTAGAAATAATGTCTTAATATCCAATTTTACAAGGTCATCTTTAGCCACCAAGGTAGGCATAGTATGAAGAGTAGTCGATTTCACCACATGTGAAAAGATCTCATAAATTCCACACCTTTTTCTTGCTTTAAACCTTTGGCTACTAACCTTGTCTTGTACTTTTCATTAGCATCACCTGTAGCCTTCAACTTATAGATCCACTTGGATGGCAATGGATTTTTTACCTTTGGCAAAGGAGCCAACTCCCAAGTCTAATTCTTCATAAGGAAATCCATTTCAAACTGCATAGCTAGCTCCCACTTAAGTTTATCATTATGACTCATGGCCTCTTTATAACAAGATGACTCCCCATAATTTGTCAACATCACATAGCCAATCCCAAGCTAAATTCTCTGGAAGGGACAAGAGATACTAGTAGATCTATGTAATACAATGGGTTGAGTTAGAGTGGAAATTTCAACTTCTATCTTTCTTCATGAGGCACCATATAGCTCTCAATCTACTACTCCATAAATCTATTTGCTTCTTGCTCACTACCTAAAGCATCACTTGTGCACTCAATCTACACACTTGGTGTACCAATACTTGCCCTACTTGGCAAAATAATAGGCGACACTACATTCTAGAATGTAACCTTTTGCATTTCCACTTCCTTAAGATGTTACTTATCTACACACTTGGTGCACCAACACTTGCCCTATGTGGCAAAATAATAGGCGACACTACATCTTAAGATGTTACTTATCTACACACTTGGTGCACCAACACTTGCCCTATGTGGCAAAATAATAGGCAACACTACATCCTCGAAGATAACCTTTCATATTTCCACTTATTTAAGAGGATACTTATGCATCTTCTTCTCATTGAAGATCACATCATTGTTCTAGATAATCCTCTAAATCCCAATGGTGATAATCCAAACACCACTCTGTCCATAGCCCAAAAAGATACACTTAGTGGATTCTAGTTCTATCTTACTACACTTTTCCTTTGGCATATGTACATAAGCTTCACAACCAAACTATGTGATTATAACAAGGCTTCTTACCTAAGCATGCTTCTTCAGGAATCCCACCATCCAACGTAATATCAGGAAACATATTTATCAAATGTACACCAGTCATCGTAGCCTCTATCCAAAATCCTGGAGTAAGACCAACATTAGATAGCATCCTCAACATGCTTTCATTTATCGTCCTATTTATACACTGCAATGCCATTTTGGGCAAGATTACCAAGTGTTACGAGTTTCTTTTTTATCTCATGGACTTCATAAAATTTTCTAAATTCATGAGAGAGATTCTCCACCATTATCAGTTCTAAGTCTCTTGCCAGATTAATCGTTTGCAAGTGCCAAAAACTTCTGAAAACAAGACAAAGCCTCATCTTTCCTACCCATTGTGAAAGCCCATTTCCTAGTTACATCGTCAATGAATGTGATAAAATGGGATGGTGCCATATAGACTTTGTAAGCATAGACCCACATATATCACTATGCACTAAGTCAAGCAGGTTAGTCATTTTCCTATATAAGTTTTTCTTATGAATTAAATGAGCATGCTTTTCATATATACAATGCTCACAAAGAAAAAGATCAAAAAAATCAAGGGAAGCCAAGTAACCCAAATGAGATAGCATTCCCATTCCTTTTCTAGATATATGCCCGAATATGACCCATCCAACACTGCGACAAAGATACCTTTGGTTGCTTGATTATTACAATTACGTGATTTTTTACAAAAGACACATGAAGGAAATGCAAAATGCCACATTTGGATCCTTTAGCAATAACAAATAATCCCTTGTGAACTTTCCATAACCGACTCCCGTATGTAGTAGAGTATCCTATGTCATCCAATTGACCACTAGTAAATATCAAGCTCTTAGTGAGCTTAAGTATATGGTGTACATCCTAAAGAGTAAAGGTAGTTTCATTCTAAAAAGTGAACTACACATTACTCGCACCAACTATATCACATACATACTCATTTTCAAGATGGACTGATCCACACCTATTGCTGCCATATGAACAAAACCACTTCTTATGAAAGGAGTTGCATGAAAAGACATGCCAAAATCAAGAATCCGACCTTGAGGTCTATCTGTTGCAACTAGTATGTGTATAAATAATAAAACTAAATAGCACCTCATCACTATCATTAAACGCACTTACTATATTGATTTATTCAATCTTTACCTTTCCTTTACATTCTTTTTTGTAAACATCCTTATCATCATCCTTATCCTCTTACTCTCCCTTGCATTTGTAACAGTCTTTAATATGGCATGTTTTCCCACATTGGAGGCATTCAATGTCTTTCTTGGACCTGAATTGGTTGCACTATTGTCTAACATATAACTTGTGTCAAACTACTTACAACCTGAAATTGCTTGTTTTATCACGAGTTACCAATGCCCAATAATTAGTATACAACATTTCTACGATAAACATTGCAATCCCTAACCTATATACAGCATCTTCATAGTGGACACTATAATCCTTGATGTAGTTTCTAAACAATGCATGCAAAATTGCAAAGAAAGACTAAACCAGCTAGTCAAAGCCCAAAACAATCTCAAACCATAAAGTAGAGCAAACCAAGTCCTTATGGGTGGTGCCCTCCAAAATTTATTAACCTCTTCGTACACATTAAATCTTGTCTAAAGCAAAGACCATGAAAATTTCTATTGGCACACTGGTCAAAGACTCCATTCGACTCTAATATCAATTGTTGAAACTACAAGGAGAACGGAGATTATGCGCACGCGTGTGTGTGTGGAGAGAGAAAGAGAGAGGACACTATGTTTGTAGTGGCTCCAATAGCTCTATTGTGAGCAGCACCTTATTGTCTTATCATTCCAAGAATAAAGAATGAGTATACATATATAGTTAGGGTTAGCAAGTAAGATGGGCAGCCGATCACATTGGCCTTTTACCCGAACACATTGATATACCAACAGTGTGCATATACCAACAATGGGTGAGCTTGGACTCAGGTTAGTGTGGAACCATTTCACTAGTGCTTGGCATTATTGTGGTACAGGGGGCATTATTTCAAAGAATACTCCAAGTTGCCAAAAGGAACAAACTTTAAGGCATAGAAGTCTTCGTCTAGAAAGGATCGCCCAAATTGAATCAAGTGGCATGCAAGGATAGGAAGAGCAAACCCCACACACAAGAAGACCACAATGAAGGACACGTGATCAACAATAAAAAAGGAAAACAAGCTAAAGCAAATTGGCTTCATTCCTCATAGCTTGATTGAGAATCCTTCCCTGATCAAGAACCTTTTGAACAAAGCTTCCATTGCTAAGGGTAGTAGATCATGAGCCAATGTCTTCACATCTCTCAATACAATCCCAATCAATCATCAATGTATGCAATATCCTAACACGGATGCTAAGCTGCAAATAGTCATTGGGAAGAATAGTCTATGACCTCTAATGAAAAACAATCAAGGCAACAATTAATCTCAGTTCATGGCTAAATTTAGGAATGGGTTCTAAATGGGAAGTAGGCTGCAAATGAGATACAATCTAATTCCATGTGAGAATTGCCACCATCAATGTCAAAGACCTTAATGGTGAGCTAAAGAGGTCTTTATTCTTGCATTGGGCAACAAGATGGACGTCATTTTGGTGCAGGAACATAAAATTCACAAGTGAAATGGCTTAGTTGTTTCACACAAAGACGCAAAAAAGGCCATCTCTCAACTGCGTGACAATGATTTAGGACTCCATAGACTCACACCTGGAAATTGCTTCAGAGAATCAACATAGTCAATGTATATGGTTGAAATGACAGGAGATTAAAATGTATCTGATGGCAAGTGAGGAGTAGCTTAACCACATGCAATAGCATTTTGGGAGGGGAGTTTAATATGGTAATTAACCAAGCTGATGTAACATCTCTTTCAGCTGTAGTCATGGTGAGTGAACTAGAGGTTTGGCTAAAAGTGGAGGATAATTTAAATATTGTATATTTAGCGGAGTACAGCAAGCCAGACACTCTGCAATTTACTTTTAATTCACTGAGTCATAACAACTCTACCAGGCTAGACTGGATACATTCTACAGTATTAATATTGACATGTGGCTCCCTCAAGTGTTATACCTGAAGCTGGACAGCAACTATTTTGAATCAGATCATAGGCCAGTCGTTTTTTATCTGGAGTCCATCAGAGAGGAAAGATTTGTTGGCCAACATAAGCTGTTAGTAATACATCACAGGCACTGTACCCAGCCCATTTTTGAATACATGCTTGAAGGAGCAGTGGAGAAACTCGGGGAAGACATGCAGAGGGATGTGTGTCTAACTGGAGATCGTTTACTTAGACCCTACAACATGGTATTACACTTCAAGGGATTCATTTAGGTGAAATAGAAAGAAGGGAACTACACTAGGCTGACACACTTCGAAGGATCTTTAGGAATTTATCTCTGGCAGAGCTTGCTCTAATAAAAGACACCCAACTGATCAAAAGAGTGGCACTTAATCAAAGAATTAGAGAAATTGAGCATGATTTTTAGCAAAAGAGTGATCACGGATTTTGCTCTTCTCCCACATTTATTAGAAGCCTCCAACAAAAAAGAATGAAAGAAAGTCTGCCTGCATTGCAGGAAGAGAATGGGTAATGGATCACGGATCAGGAGCTCCTCAACATAAAATGCAGGAATCATTTTGAGAGTCTTTACAGATATGTATCCCCACAACCTGACAGTGGCAATCAACAAACTGTTACAGCATGTAGCAATAACTTCTACAGAGGAGAGTGTGGCCTTAACCTCCCCCTTCTCTAAAGCTTAAGTGGAGCATGCACTAAATGGAAATGGGGGCCACAAAAGGACATGGATGGAGTTACCACAAAACTCCTCAAGCATGCATGGCCTTCATTTGGAGACAAGATTCTTGGCATGTTCAAAAAATATTGTGCAAGAGGGTCAATCGCCTGGCTCTTTGTCAGAAAGTGTCATAACACTTGTGCCCAAGCAGATGCACTGTTCCACACTTTTCCATTGGCACCCAATCTCATTAATGAATACAGTATATAAGCTGTCCAGCTGGTCGACTCGCAGAAGCACATTAATAAAGATCAGTTCAGATTTATAAAAGGGAGAATGAGCAAGGACCTCTAGGTCAAAAAGCAATCTTACTTCAGTTGGATGTGGAGAAGGCATTTAACAAAGTGAAATGGGCGTACATAAAAGATGTCATGATCAAATCCATTGTCATTTAATGGATCCATGCTTGCTTTTCAGGTGCAAAGGGCCCCCAGTTGGATGTGGAGAAGGCATTTAACAAAGTGAAATGGGTGTACATAAAAGATGTCATGATCAAATCCATTGTCATTTAATGGATCCATGCTTGCTTTTCAGGTGCAAAGGGCCCCCCTAGGCAAGGCTGTACTCTCAGCCCCCTCCTTTTTGCTATTGCCATCCACCCTCTCTTCTGCAAGATGGAGCAACAAGCTTGTCAAGGTTCATTGGAAGGCATATACTACAGAGGCAAGCAGCTCACAGGCCAGGTTATGCTGAGGACCTCCTCATGTCCCTCAAGGCAGAGCAAAGTCATTTAGATTTAGCATTGGAATTATTAAATGTCTACATTCTGCAGCTGGTTTTGCAATTAACTTAAGTCATATCTCTTTAGCTTTAACTGAAGATGACTTCAATGCTTATCTATGGACAGGGAAGAGAGTGGGCTGAGGCATAATCTTCAGATACTTGGGGTTCCCCATTGGAATGGATGTCAGTGAGAATGCTTGAACCAAATGAGTGCTGGACGAAGTCAGGGAGAAAATAAGCAGTTGGAAGCTGCCAGCTGGCCACTTCATACCAAACTCAAGGTCCTGAAGACTTTCATTTTCCCCATGATCACATTCTAGCTGCTACTTATTAGCTAGGAAACCAATCATCAAAAAGAGTGGAACTTGTTAATAGGGAATTATCTATTGGGGAAAAAGACTCTAACGGATACCTTGCTCCTATGTCCATGCAGATACTGAAGTACCCAAGGGACAAAGGTCGTCTTAAACTTCTAGTCCCTAATCTCACAACAATCTCTTTGCAAGCAACGCTTTTATGCAAATGCTAGCAATAGAGCATTCACTGGTGTCTGCTAATGATAGAAATCCTAAAAAAAGGTAACAAGTAGCTATGCAACAGATGGGAGTCTATCAAGAGAAGAAAGGCCATCTGTTACATTAAAGCTACAAGAATCACACGTCCACTTTAGAGTTCCAAGTTCCAGACACTCCATTTTGTGATGATTGCATGGTCCAAACTTGTTTCACAAATTCATGTTTCGTGATTGACCATCCATAAACATTCACGGACAATCCTCCCATATCCCCTTTCATTGTACAGATATAAACCTTCTATGTGTTGTCTCCATGTCCATACACATCCGCTTTAGTGAAAACTTGCTTCACAAATAGCCTCTCGTTGGATAAATGCTACCCATAGCGAACCAGCTTCTACTTTCTCTCTCTCTTGCTCCTCCATCCATAGCTTTTGCTTCCACTCCGTGCTTTCACTTCAAGGATCTCTCCCTTCATTTTGGAGTTATTTCATGGTGATAAGCTGAAAATCAGATTTACTAGGGATTCCCTATAGATGTATAGGCTTGGCATCAATGAAAAACTTCATGTACAACTGCGAGAAATCTATAGTAAGTTTCCCTAATGTCATCAGCCAATCACAACCAAGCACAATATCTATGGGTCCCATTTCCAAAGAAATTTAGATTCACATGTACCTCATAATTTTTAGCTAACTATATGGAAACCTATGGACACGTTTAAGTGTTGATTTTCTCTTCACCATTAGCTACTTGTACTCTTAGGAGTTGCTATAAATTAGTGAAAAATTAGTGTAACCTATCCACAACTGACTTATTCACAAAACTATGTGTACTGCTTGGGGGGGTTTACTACATACATACATACATACATACATACATATATATATATATATATATATATATATATATATATATATATATAAAACGTGCATTCATGATCTATTTACAAATATCCTGATCTAAAAATTTTTGTGAATAAAACACAACCATTTTCCATTCAATCTATAAATAACCCCTTTATATGACATCCTTCTGTATGTAAAAAATGTATAAATTTTATGTTTTAAAAACCCCTTATTTTGAACTCACATTATATATACATATATTCATGAGTGACCAAATGTATCCTTTCCATGAATGGTACCCTTCACACAAAGTGTATTAGGACTCTTTGAATGTGTCCAAGCATCCATGGAAATAGAACAAAGGGTAGTGGCAACAAGAAGTAAATTTGTCCCACTAGGATCAAAAGGAATATACCCACTAGTACATAAGAATAGCCTCATTTCCTATGTTGCAACCACGAAGTCACAGTCAGCTCCCCATGGTCTCAACACCAAGAAAATAACATATAGCATATAACTCAGCAACAGCAAATGAAAGCTCATGTGAACATTGAAATACCCATGCAAAGAATAACTTTAGAGTTGGTCCTTTCCTGGGCTCTGACTTGAATCATATAATAAACACACACAAGACAGACAGAATGGCATTCTTGTAACCAAGAAGACCACAAACTTGGTGGTACCTCAGTTTAAACTCAACTCTTACCCAAAAACAAGAAACTTAAGTGATTTCACAACTTGCCCAGACAACAAGATTTCTAATCCTTCCCAACCATTAAAAATATGCTACAATGTAATGGACATGTTCTAAGATCTTGACTTTATATTAAGACTCCCATTGCTCAAAATTGTTAGAACATGAAATGTTTACAGGACTTCTTTGATTTTCCAAGTATCCTAGGTCACTAAAGCACTAGTATATTGAAGACTGACACTACACTGATACATTTGCAAGATTTTCCCTAATCTTACTGACAACATTTCCTCTTCCGTTCCCTTGGCTTTTCAATACATCATATAATCCAAGGCTCAATTGTAGGAAACCTTTCTTCACACCCTTCAAGAGCATTGGTGGGCAGGTCAAATCACTCCAAGCACTTCACCTCACACTAGGCCACTAGTTGAGAACATCTTAACAAATTTTTGCTTTTGAGAAGTCCATTTCTGGATGCTGCAAAAAAAATTTGAAAAAAACAAGGGTCGTTCTCATTAGAGGTAAGGCTTCTACTAGGATTAAATTACTCCATCTGCCTGTCTGAGTGTGGAAGTGAGCTTGGCAATCTAGTAACTCACTTCAGATCATTAGGACTTACGAATATCTTGTTTTATGACTCTATACTTTCTACAGCTCTTATTAGCAGCCGACACTAACCTGGAATTACAAAGTCCCCACATCCCTCAGCTGAGCTGCCTGACGTTTAAAATAAGATAGAATTCCAAAATAAAGACCTAATGTACCTGAGCCATGAACTTCTTCAAGATTTCTTGCTTTTGTTGCTCCTCACTTGTAGGCAATCCCATAGCCTTTTGTCTCTGGTCAAACTGAGAATCAAAAGGCTTGTGAGAGCTCTCACAGCATTTGCAATAATTTTTTCCTTACATGCAAGACATTAATAGTCTTCAAATATATTTAGATACAGCTGTTAACCATATAGTAATTTCTTCCTTGAATCATATGGAGTTCAAATATGTATTTACCATCATTTTCTCAACTGTCTGACGTGTCTCCGGGTCAAGATCAGAAAGCTTGCTGTTCTCTGGTTCCACTTTCTGTGTGTTGATTGTTGGTTCTCCTTTCACCACACAATTCCACCATTCCATTTTGTTTGTTTTGGTGAGGAGGATTGACAGAGTTTTGCCATCCTCTGCAATAACATCACGTCAAATTATATTCTCCATATGTGTGCAGCATCTGTATAACAAGACATAAAGTGCAAGAACCAAAACCTCACACAAACAGCCTGAATTATACACCAAACGTCTCCATTACTCATGATGGTGAAAATATATATACCTATACCAGTAATTGCATGCAACAACTCAAAAGCGGACACTTGTCTGTATAGGTAAGAGATTAAGTACATCCAAGTACTCTACTAATCGTCCCTGAGTGCAAAGTAGGCAGAGACCAGGGGAATGCAATTGGCAGCAGGCAGGAGAGCATACTTATTTAATCCAAAGATCACTAAAGTGAAATTGGTCATTCACTAGATGTAATAAGAAAAAAAGACGAAAAGGACTCCAAAAGAAATTCAAACAAGTAAACATCATTCCCTGTACACAATACCTAGACTCCAGAAGCAATCATCCACTATCACTGGAGCATAAAGTTCACCCTACAAACAGAAACAAAACATTAGCACTAGTACCAGCTTACAAAGAATAAGCTTACAAAACCTAACACATCAACACACAAATTCATATAGAAAACGATACACTTTACTATGGACTTTTTAAAAATGTTGTTTATAACCAAGTGCAAGTACCAAAGGATTGCCCAATTTGTTATGTGCTTCCATTCTAAGGAATTTATACATACTTCTGCTAAATCTCGCTAATTAGATAGCTAATTAAAAACTGGAAAAGTACAAGACTCAAGAGCAATGGTGGAGCTCATCAAAATAAAGATCACTACAGTTGTGACTCAAAAAAAATAAAAATAGAAAGAGCTAGGTCCCACATAGGCGAAAGGCCTGTTGAGAAACCACTTCTTCAGTTTACACACTTCTTTAAGGGTTTCCCACTGACATCCCCAAAAAGGGCTAGTGTCCACATTCTGGTCACTTTTTCAGTGAGCGCCCACACAGTAGTGCACCACCCCGATAGCTTATGCCTATAAATAGGCTGGTATTTTTGGCCACATTAAATGTTGGTCAATTGGTATTTTTTGCCACATTGAATGTTAGCGGACTGGTTAAACTATTTATTCATGTCTACATATTTATATGCAGACCATCCTCTACAGTCATTCGTCAAATACTCATCCATCAACACACCTGCTTTCTATTAGAGACTGGGAGATTGCAATACTTTGCTTGCTGCCTACTACCCATGACATTGTACTACTCTTCAGCCTTGGTATATGGATTCCATTTCTAAGTCTATTCTTTCCAACTTCTGGTGCTCTTGTTCTTTTCTATTCTGTGTCCATACCAATTTCTATCAGCAATGTCTCTTTTGCTTCCATTGCTCCACACGTCTTTGGCATCGTATCAAAGCATGTCTATCTTTTGCTTTTGTTGCTCCCCACTTTTCTAGCATCATATCAAAGCATGTCTCTTCGTTCTAGTATTGGTTGTGTTTTACTACTGTTTTCAGGTCTAATCACACGTAGATTAGTCCAAAAAGTTGTGTTTGCCACTGTCCTAATCTGACAGGGCCAAGCAACAATTCCTACAACTAAGTGGCAGCTTTTAGCCATCGAACAATCTGTTTCAGCCTGTATTTTTGTTGCCAACCCTGCATTTTGGCCGTACAAGCTGTTGTTTTAGCATTCTACAACTTTCCCCATTTTGCAGCCAATTTCATTTCTTTTTCACAAACCTAATCTTTCTCATTCTGAGTTTCAGCCCAATCTAGACAGACTTAGAGGAAGGTCAAACATGTTTGTTGTCATGCTTCTGTCACTACTCTTTTTCACAAACCTAATCTTTCTCATTCTAAGTTTCAGCCCAATCTAGACACACTTGGAGGAAGGTCAAACATGTTTGTTGTCATGCTTCTGTCACTACACTCTCTTCACAGTTGTTCCTATCTCTATGTTTTTGAACTGTTTTTCTTAAACTGTGAAACTTGTAGTGTTGGGCTATGAATCCAAAAGCGCCTCTCTCTCTCTCTTACGTCTTGTCTATTCTTTCATCTTCTCTACATCTCACCTAAATGGCCCCATGTTCCAAAACTAATGACAAGTTTAAGAGGCCTGACTCTATATGACAAGCTTAAGGGACCCGACTCTCTATGACAAGCTTAAAGACCGGACACTCTCACCTAGAGTTCTGTTATGAAGGCTTGGTTTATGCCAAAGCACCAATGGTATGTCTGTTAATAGAATGTGTCTTGTACAGTAACCTCCTGCTTGTGAGTCTCAAATTGAGTCAGATAAGGGCATTGGGTACAAGATCTGACATTATTATTTGTGTGTTTCAAACGCTTTAGATGGAGTGTACATGAATGCATTTGGCTTTGGGAATTGTGACTACTTCCTTCACTTTCCACTATACTCTCCACATTGAACTTTTCTTTCCGCTGTATAATCTCACATGCTATCATTTGCATTGGTGGGGGCTAGAGTCTTCAAAGAGAAGCAGCTGTCCAAAGATCCTCTCACAGAGGTATCATCTCCAGATGGTGCAGCCCCTCAGTTCTGTGCAGGGCAGCCTGGCTTCTGCCCCTAAAAGCTATGTTTGGTGCTGGACATAGCACTGCACCCTGCATTTTATGCTTGGGAGTCCCCATCTCTACTAGCTGGCACATTCAGAGTGCTGGGTGGTGTCAATTGCTGCCAGCCGACCTTCTGCTGTGCAGGATAGGCACTACACAGTCTGTGTTTTGTCCAGACCCTCCTCTTACTGCTGTGTTTTCTACCTCTGATAGCAACCAGTCAGCATCAAAATCTTACTGGGCAGCTTGTTACAGGTAATAGCATCATCACAGCAGACCTTGGTATCTGCATTTACTGCAGGTTCATATTCTCCCAGGCTCTTCTGACTGTTTACGGCACTCTACAGGCTGCATTTCCAGCCTACACACCCTGGACAGTTTGTTTTCAGATCAGCCAATCTGGCCAGTGTGATGTCACTTCCTGCCTCAAACACTTCCCATCTACACACTGCTGCACATCATCTTTTGCTGACCAGAAGACTGAGGACCCCGAACAGGTGGAAAACAGCCAAAGCAGTGAATTTCTTGAAGGATATTATGGCAGAATTGTGTGGATTGGGAGCATGAGGACCATCAAGACAATGAACGAGACCATGAGGACCAGCATTCACAGAGCTATGACTCTGAGGATCATAGGGCAGACCATGGCCAGGTTCCTTCCCCACCACCACCTTATCATTCTCTCTCTTCTCAATCTTCTAGGGCTACCAGTCCCTGATTGGCAATTATGGCACCTCATGTACAAGTCCCTATTCTAGTTTCTCTACCTACATCCGAGAGGCTGGATGCAATGAACTACCCTCATGGTTCCCTAGACCCTGACCTATCATGGATCCCCAAGCTGGAGCGACCTCAGATTGGACAGATTTATAGGATCAACTAACTACCATAGCCCGCTATTTTCTCCCTTTGATGCCATAGATGCCTAGAAGAGATGGCAATCTCTCTACCATGTCCAAACATTCAGGATTCACATATCCCTGGAGTTGAAGCTATGATAGCTCTCTATCACATCTTTCCCTTCGATGATGACCACATCAATTAGTGAGAGCACAATGGAAGAGGAAACATGAATACAGAGAGAGAGAGAGAGAGAGAGAGAGAGAGAGACTGCAACGAAAGAAGAGAAAGTAAGGAAAAAATCTGCACTGAACTGAATGAAAGCTGCATACAAAAGACGACTAACCAATCCCTGCACGCAACCCAAGGCATCAAAGAGATCAGGCTGATGACAAAAGGCAACACCAAAAGATAAAGAAGAGTCCCTGTACGTCACTGTGTGCTGAAACCTGCAAAGGATGAATCTATGAATGATCGGCCAACTAATTAGGCCTGCGGTAAATAGCAAAAACTGCCCAAAACTGGCTGAGCTGGTCAAACAAGTGGTGAAAACGCTGGCCAACCTGCATTGGGAGAAAAAAGCACAATCTTCATAAGAAGTCAGGAGAGAGTCACATGTGGAGACAGCTCAAGATCCGCTCAACAGTGCTCTACACAATGAGATGCATATGAAATACTACATGGTAAGAATGTGCATGCAACATGATGCCACTTAGGTAGTGTCTCTCATAAGGAAATCACTCACTAGTGTATGTCCTTTTACAAAGATGATCATGCAAAGCAAAGGGCAAGTGACAAGAAGTTGTAGTCGAGAGCACAAAGATCAAGATAAAGTGCAGCTAAAATATGCATAGTGAGGGAGGGACAAAGAGTGAGAAGAGAAAGAGAGCACAACACTCAATGTGTGGATACAATAACGAACTGTACCGCTTTATGTTTTGTTGGAAGCGATAGGGACACACTTGAGCAGGAGTGAACGAGTGAGTGTGACGGCTTGAGAAAGTGTGAGCAAAGTGGAAGTACAAGACGATAAGAGTGTACCAACAATGTGTTGGTACAGAAAGAATAAAATGTATTTATACTTAGGGCACGTAAAGGGTGCGTTCACATGTACAATGTGCGTGTACTATACACGGAGGTTACCGGGCCTTTATATCCCAACAACCTCCCACTTAAAGGTCCGATATGAACCTCTAGCTAACCATCTCCCACTAGTCGAATGCAATGCTCATGTTGAGCTTTGCTTAGACTTTTAGTGAAAACATCTACAGGGTTATCCTTTGTTTTAATCTTGGTCAATTTGATTTGACCATCTTCCAAAATCTGTCTGATGAAGTGATATCGCACATCTATATGCTTTGTGTATGAAAGATGCATGGCATTCTTAGCCAAATACACAACACTCTAGCTATCACATCCCAAAATTGCAATACCCATAGACATGCCGAGATCATCTGCAAGTCTGCTCAACCATATAGCTTTGTTAGAAGCTTCAATAGCTGATATGTATTCAGCTTCAATGGTACTCAATGCAACAATGCTCTACAACCTGCAACACCAAGAAACAGCCCCACCAGCAACTGTAAAGACATACCCACTGGTGGACCTACGAGTGTCTAAGTCACCTACCATGTCAACATCACAATAACCCTGCAAACTAAGTGCACCCTACTCATAACAAATACTTTTTCTTTGTGTACCCTTAAGGTATCGAAGAATACACTTGACAGCCTCCCAATGTGCTTTGCTAGGATTTGACATAAACCTACTAACAACTCCCACTGCATGAGCAATGTCTGGACGAGTAGCAACCATAGCATACATGAGAGAGTCACAAGCTTATGCATAAGGAACTACCTTCATGGCATTTGCTTCCACATCATCTTTCGGGCTGTTGGCTTTGCCAAACTTGAGATAAGGAGATAAGGGTACCCCAAAAGGCTTAGCTTCAGCCATGTTAAATCTGTCCAGTACGTTTCCAATGTACTTTTCTTGAGATAAAAACAGCAATTTCTGCATTCTATCTCTACAAATCCTCATGCCCAAAATATGCTTTGCATTCCCCAAATCTTTCATGAAGAAAGCTGATTTCAGCTGATTTTTGAGAGCATCCAAGCTAGTCTTTCTTTTCCCAGCTAGTAACATATCATCCACATACAAAATAAGTATGATGGGGCTGCCATTTGTATCCTTTTTCATGTATAAGCAATGATCTGCATGGCTTCATGTAAACTCATGAGATAGCATAAAAGTATCAAACTTTTTGTACCACTGCCGTGGTGCTTGCTTCAGCCCATACATGCTGCGTTTTGGCTTATATGTAGATTTCCTCATCAATGTCACCATGCAAGAAAGCTATTTTTACATCCATTTGATACAGCTCTAAATCCAAAACAGTAGTAAGAGCAAAAAGCACACGTAAAGTGGTCATCTTCACAACAGGTGAAAAGACCTCTTGGAAGTCAATCCCTTCCTTTTGTGCATAACCTTTGGCAACTAGCCTTGCCTTGTACTTGGGTTTCCCATCAATTGTCTTGATTTTGTACACCCATTTGTTTAGAAGTGGCTTCCTTCCCTTTGGCAATGACACAAGATCCCAAGTATCATTTGCATATAGAGATTTAATCTCTTCTTGCATAGCTAGCTCCCACTTACTGCTGAGCTCACATGACTTGGCCTCTTTGTATGTAAGAGGCTCACCCTCATCTGTAAGCATCACATTATGCAAGGAGGGGTCAAACCTATGTGGTTGCCTTCTTACACATGTAGACCTACGTATCCAGTGATCAACATTTTCAAAAATTGGGTCTACATCTGGAGGTACATTATTTTCAACATTCATTTGCTGATGTAAACCATTTTCAGCATGCTATTCATGCTGTACAACACCTTCATTTTCATTTCCAGCACTTGCATTTTCATAATCAGCAAGCCTGTCTTGCTGTCCATGACCTCCTTGTGCTTCTATTTGCTGTCCACCATCATCTAGCTCAAAAATAACCGGCTGATCATCAGTTTCAGCCTGTGGTACAGCACCTTGAGGCTCATTTTCTGAAGTAATGGGTGGCTGCAAACTCTGAAATTTCACTTTTTTTCAGATCTTCATTAGAGGCTAAAGTGGCTTTCAGCAATTTTGCCTCATTGAACACAACATTACGGCTGCGAATAATTTTCTTTGACTGAGGTAACCAAACTCTATAGCCAAATTCACCCTCATCACCATAGCCCATGAAAATACCTTTGGTGGATTTTGAGTCAAGTTTATTCCTCGGCTCATTCCTAACATGCACGAAAGCATCACAACCAAATATGCATAAATGGTCATATGAGGCTGATTTGCCAGAAGTTTATTCCTCGGCTCATTCCTAACATGCACGAAAGCATCACAACCAAATATGCATAAATGGTCATATGAGGCTGATTTGCCAGACCAACCTCCTTAGGGATGCTATTATTTAAGGACCTTTTGGGAGAGCGGTTGCAAAAGTGTAGCCAAAGTTTTGAGTGCCTCTCCCCAAAATGCATGAGGGAGATTAGCAGTGGACAGTATGCACCGCACTCTTTCACATAAAGTCATGTTATATCTTTCAGCCACCCCATTTGAAGAAGGGTTGTAATGTGTTGTAAGCTCCCTCTTAATACCATGTAAGTCACAAAATGACTTGAATTCAGTCATGTGAACTCACCCCCCATTATCAATTCTCAAGCATTTCAACTTTCTATCTATCTGAGTGGTCACAAATGCATGAAAAGTTTTAAAATAAGCAAACATTTCACTTTTCTTTTTGAGCAAGTACACCCAAATCTTCTTGGAACAATCATCAATAAAGAAGATAAAATATGCAACATCACCCAATAATCTCACGGGCATACTACATACATCAGAATGCACTATACTACATACATCAGAATGCACTAAGTCCAAGACATTGGACTTACGAGAGACACCAGAGTAAAAGGAATTTTTTATTTGCTTTCCAAACTGACACTCATTACAAAAATCAAGTTTAGAGCCTTTTCCATCAACCCTCTTCAAAGAGGTAAGGAACAAGTCCTTTCTGGCTCATATGGCCTAATCTATTATGCCATAACTCCAAGTGGCTGCAAATTTCAGCAACTGTAAGAAACTTGCCATTCAAGGCTTTACAATACAAACAATATAATGTGCCCTTCTTGGTTCCTTTTGCAATCAACATGGAACCCTTTTTTACTTTCCACAAACCACCACCAAACAGTGTGGTGTAGCCATGCAAGTCAAGCTGACCAACAAATAGTAAACTCTTTTTAATGCCAGGCACATATCTGACATCTTTCAACACAAACTCTTGACCATTGTCTAAAGACAAGTGTACAGTGCCAATCTCATCAACGCTGCAAGCATGGTTATTTCCAAGGTACAGCTTTCCATAACTGTTTGCATTGAACATAGCAAAACACTCCAAGCAAGGAGTTACATGGAAAGAGGCACCAGAGTCTACAATCCAAGTCTGAGTGACACCATCATCAACTGACAAGAGTGCATCAATCACATCAGCCTTGGTAATCTGCATATCATGCATGTGACATACAAGGGCATCATAATCAACTGCACACAATACATCAGTCTCTGTATCTGAAAGCTCTTCTATGACCACGCTAGAGGCCACATTGGCCTTCTCTTTGCCTTTGGTTGTCTCCGATGCATCTGTCTTTTCTTCCTTCTTTTTATCTCCTGCATTCTTCTTTCTCTCTTGTTCCTTCTTATAATACCTGCAATCAGGTTTCTTGTGGCCCTTCCGACCACAGTGATAGGAAGTAATGTCACTCTTATCATTTCCTTTGCTCTTGCTCCTGTTTCTCTGCCCTACATTTGCATTTTTCTTTTTAACCCTGCCTCTTACATTATAAGCTGAGTTGTTGCCTTCTCCAATAGACATCCGTCTAGTTTCTTCATTCAAGATAATACCCCTCACCCCATCATATGAGAGATTGGGGTTATAGTTGAGTGAAACCACCAAGATTTCCCACGAGTCCGACAGTGTCATGATCAAAAAGATCATCCTCAACTTATCATCAAAGTCCAAGTTTGCATCTTTGAGCTGATTTAGAATCCCTGTAAATGCACTTAAGTACTCAGCTGCAAGCTTTGACTCATCCAGTTGCATATTCACCAACTTGCGCATTAAATGCACCTGATTAACAGGTGTTGTGATCTCATAAGTAGTTTTCAGCTTTTCCCTTATTGCATAACCTATGTCTAAAACCTTAATGTCTATCAGAATGTCATCAGTGACACCCATCTTTATGTAAGCCACAGCCTTTTTATTCAGTCTGGCCCAATCTGCATCACACATTTGTATGGATTTATCTTCCTACAAAGCATCCTCACAATCCTTTAGAAACAAAATGCCCTGCATACAGTCTTTCCAAAGGTCAAAGCCATGACCATCAAACTGTTTGATCTCTATCAAACTCTTGATGTTTGAACTGGAAGAAGTTGCAGCCATTTTATCACAAACACAATAGTAAATGCACTAATCTGCAAAAGCACAAGCTGAACCAGCAAAATGCATTGCTGTTCTTTCTCAACCAGAAGTAAAACTCTGCTGTTTGTGCAATAACCAGCCAACAAACGGGTAAAAATGTAAAAAATTACCAAATTCTATGCAAATCCCCAAAATTTCAAGTCCAAAATTGCATAAATATCAGCCAATCTAACCCAGCTGAGCAAAACTTTGCAAATACATGAAAAGCCCCAAATTTTTGGGATCCAATGTCAAGAAATTTTGCCCAGAAGAGCGAAAATCTGACAAATTTGGCAAAATCCCCAAATTAATTTGGGTCACCTCTCACAATGTCTGCAATTTCTGACTCGGAATATACTATCAAGCCTAGATGGTATCAAATATGGAAAATGCCCCGAATTCTATGGCCACATTTGCACAAATCTTGAAACTATGCTTCCACACATAAACTCCGTCAAGGAAGAGGATAAAGGGATTTAAGGAAAAACAAATTTTTAGCTTTAAAAAAAAGGGGGAAAGGGGTCTGTTGACCCGTCAGGCGAGTAGCGTGGCGGCGCCTGCCTGTTGCGTGACGTCGCCGTCTATCTGTCACCCACATGCTCGCCAGTCGCCCATCGTTGCCCAGCACGCTTCAGCTCGCACTATCCCTACCGTCGTGGCCGTGTGCACCTTGCAAGTCGTCGCGACTCCTACCAAGTCCCTGCGCCTCATGTCTCCCACTACCCGCAGAGGTCGCTACCTGTCTCACCCACGTCCTCGCCAGTCACCCTCATTGCCCAGCACGCTTCAGCTCGCGCTATCCCTGCCGTTGTGGACGCGTGCACCTTGCAAGTCGTCGCGACTCCTACCAAGTCCCTGCGCCTCGTGTCTCCCGCTACCTGCAGAGGTCGCTACCTGTCGCCTGCTTACTGAAGGTTGCCTGCCTATCTACTACTTACAAAAAGTTGCCTGCTGGTCCACAACACGAATGCTCAGTTACCTGCCTATTGGTTGTGTTCGACTGGTAAGACTTTGGGAAGCGTGCACAAAACCCACAGCCCTAATACCAGTTGTTGGAAGCGATAGAGACGCACCTCGAGCAAGAGTGAACGAGTGAGTGTGAGTACGGCTTGAGAGAGTGTGAGCAAAGTGAAAGTACAAGACGATAAGAGTGCACCAACAATGTGTTGGTACAGAAAGAATAAAATGTATTTATATTTAGGGCACGTAAAGGGTGCGTTCACATGTACAATGTGTGTGTACTATACATGGAGGTTACTGGGCCTTTATATCCCAACATGTTTTTGATAATATATATAAAGTACAAGTGTAAGGGTGTGTGTACACGCGAACACCGCAAAAGGCACGCTGAGCCTTTTGCACACCCAAACACTGCAAAAGACGTGGTGAGCCTTTATCCCCAACAACCTTCCACCTAAAGGGAACATGCCTAAAGGTAAAGGAAAGAATCACCTAAGTCTATCTATGTACAAAGCTGAAATACACATATACTATCCAACCCCCATCATGTAGCGGCAATAAGCAAACCGCTCTACTGGAAGACCCTTCATGAAAAGGACTACAAGGTTAATGTACCTTGACCAGCTCAATGCTCATACTGTCAAGTACATCCTTGATAAAATGATACTTCACTTGTATGTACTTTGTCTTCGCATGATAGACAAGATTCTATGCTAGTATGAGAGCACTTTGAATGTCACAATGGAGGACAGAAACCTCTATAATGCCGAGCTCTCTCACCAAACATGAAAGCCATAAAGCCTCCTTCCATGCCTAAGTGGCAACCACATACTTTGCCTTTGTAGTAGACAATGCAACACCCTTTTGCAACTTGGATATCCAAGAGATTGCTTCCCCTATGAATGTGAACACATATCTTGAAGTAGACTTCCGACAATCAAGATGACCAGCATAGTCTACATCCATGAAGCCAACGATAGAGACTTCTACTTCCCAAAGCAAATACACAAATCCTTTGTGCCCTCAAGGTATCTCATGATACCCTTCACTGCTTCCCAATGCTTTTTGCTAGGATATACCATGTACCTACTAATCACTCCCACCACAAAGGCAATGTCACAACACGTAACAACCATAGCATAC
Organism: Lygodium microphyllum; assembly: GCF_053477565.2. Lineage (NCBI taxonomy): Eukaryota > Viridiplantae > Streptophyta > Polypodiopsida > Schizaeales > Lygodiaceae > Lygodium > Lygodium microphyllum. The sequence continues at coordinate 18,132,448 of NC_141146.1, read as the reverse complement.
ATCAAGCTACCAACAACTGAAACATAAGGAATCTTGGCCATCTCAACCTTTCAATCATCAAATGTAGGGCTCTTATCTGCATTAAGTTTCACACATAGAGGTAACAATACACTAATGGCTTCCCTTCTCCATATTGAAATGTTGCAAAACCTTAGTAACATACTCCTATTGTGACAAATAGAGAAGACCCCTTGATCTATCCCTCAGTATACACATGTCAAGAATATGATTGGCCTCACCAAGATCCTTCATATCAAAGCTATTGTGTAAGGTTTGCTTCAAAGAGTCCAAGGCATGAACATCCCTGCTTGCAATCAACATGTCATCCACATACAAAACCAAGAGAATAAGGATGCCTTCTATTGCCTTCTTGGTATATAAGCAGTGATCAACTTGAGATCTATGGAATCCCTCAAATTGCATAAATGTATCAAATTTATAATACCATTCTGATGGTGCCCGTTTCAGACCATACAAACTCTTATAGACTATTTCAATCCATACAAACTCTTGTAGAGTTTACATACCATGTGCTCTTTCCCCTTTGCAACAAAACCCTCAGGCTGCTGCATATAGATCTCTTCATGCAAATCACCATGTTAGAAGTCCGTATTGACATCCATCTGTATGAATTCCATATCTTCAGATGAAACCAAGCCCAAAATGATTCGCAAAGGAGTCATTTTGACTACAAGAGAAAAGATTTCATCAAAGCCAATTTCATGTTCTAGCTTGTATCCTTTAGCAACTAGTCGTGCCTTGTACTTTGGCAAAGAACCAAAAGTGGCTTTCATTTTGTAAACCCATTTGCATGGTAGTACTTTCTACCCTTTAGGGAAATGCACCAAATCCCAAGTGCCAATTTTCATGGGAGATTCCATCTCTAACAGCATAGCCTTATGCCATTTCTTGTCGTCTTTCTGTCCATTGATTCTTGTAAGCATGACGGCTCGCCACAATCTATCAACATGACATAATCAGTCACATAATTGACAACAGGAACAAACCAATCTGGCTATTTTTGCACTTTGGTCTACCTACGAACCCAATGGTCAAGATTTGTTGGCTTTTCAGCCTGCAAATTTGCATTAACAGCTTGCCGTTCTGCAGATTCAGTATGTTTCACAACTGGTTGTGGTTGTGACATGTGACAACATGGCACGGACCTTGTTTTGAATGGTCCTATTGCTCAAAATCCATGAGGTAAAGCAACATGTGACAGCATGATACGAACCTTGTTTTGAATGGTCCTATTTCTCTACAACACCATTTTGGGGTGGATTGTGAGGGGCAGTGAGCTCCCTTTTAATCCCTTTAATGTCACAAAAATCCTAGAAGGCTTTGGACACATATTCCCCACCATTGTCAAAGTAAAGACACTTTAATGTCACATCCATTCATCAACTACTCATTATTAGTAAGCCTACTTTCTATTTGAAGGGAGGGAGGGAGGGAGATTCAAATACTCTATAGGCTGCCCATTGCAAGTGTCATTCTATTGCTCTCGAACTGTAGTATATGGATTCCATTTCCAAAGTCTATTCTTTCTAATTTACTGTGTTTTTATTGTTTTTTTCTCAAAGGCAAAAGTTGCTATAAGTTATGCTACACAAGTATTTGGTGGCATCTGATGCCAATTGTTGGCCTGGATCATTCATTTGGCCATAAGTGTCAATTGATGATACTAGAGAAGTGTGTTTAACGGTACCTAACGCCAATCTAATGATCAAAGATAGCACAGAGACACTCAGGAATGGAAGTTGCCTAGTCAATTCAATTATTGGCTAGTCTGATTATTTCTCCGGGCACCGAAATAATTATTAGACTAATTTACTGAAAACTAATATTTAATCATGGATAATGCTGAAAAAATCATTTGGGAAGACTGCCACTTGTCGAAAATACCCATGCAAAGATAGAAAATTGTATTTAGAGGATGGAGAGAGACATTTTGTGTATTCAGCCCGCAAGAGAGAGAGAAGAGATGTTGTTGGTCTCATTTGCAGCCATTGGAGGACCTTCTGAGGCAACCAGAGACAGGAGAAGACCAATCAACAACAAGTGACAGTATTTATAAGCTGTTCAGACAAGGCAACAACAATAAATGACTGATTTTCTTCAGTTCTTTGCATCTACAAGCTGTTGAGACAAAGCAACAATAGTAGATGATAGTAAATGATTGATTTTCTTCAGTTCTTCGCAAAGGAAGTTTGAATTCTCTCTCCTCAACATTCTCTCTCATCTCCCAACCTTTCTACAGCCTTGCTCCAAAGATTGCAACATTGAGATCACCAAAGGCTGAGAAATTTCAGATTTCTTGGCTGTAAACCCTAATTTGCAATAGAAATTAGCAGTTAGCAATGGCCTCGAGAAGTGTGCCAGAAATTGAAAGCTCCAAGACTTGGATTTACCAGGGTTGAAGCTATTTTTAGCCTATTCAAGTGGAGAGACCAGCAAATAATTGAATTTGGGACACTTTTCAACTCCATCAAAGTGGGTGAAGACCAATTGATTGCCCGAATAAAGGGGTAAATCAAATTAAAGACATGCTAGTCATTTTGAATAGCAAGGGGAGTTGGAATACCAAAAGGGATTGGGAAAATCCCATTGTACATCAACTTCTTCTTCAATTAAGTTAAATAAATACCGAAAGGGATGCCAATTTTGGGGCCAACACGGTGTTCAACGTCCAAGGTTATATGGTACATTTCAATTTTGTGAATTTGCTAATTGTTGTAAATAGTGCTTAATCAAATTATTTACCACCCTATCCGAGGAGGAAGGCCGGTTAAATGGTTCCATTGCCGAGATACTACTCAATCACTTGATTTGGTGGGCCCAAGGTACCTAATTGCAAGCCAAAGCTTTGTGCTAGTGCTGATTTTTACTCTCAACTAAGAAATTGCATCAATATGTCTTCATACAATGAGATGGACTCAAGCAATGATGATGCCTCTCAGTATAAACATTCACATAGGAATGAAGGAAATGCAATGTCTGACCTTGGACAAGGCTCAAACCATGGATAGCAAGCTGAAAATGTTGCTATTGGGAAAGATGCACGATCTTCAAGGCATAAGGAGACTAATGACCAACAAAGTAAAGAGGAATTTGATGACCAATTCAAGAATCGGATGAGGATAGTAACAAATCTCTTTGCTATATTGGCAAAGGATCCTCAATTTACCCGATTTTTAAATGCTCCAAAGAAGGACTGCAAAGGCAAAAAGAAAAAGATGTCTTCTACATCTTCGAAACAACAAGATGCACCGAAGATAATGCCAAACCCTTTATTTGAAGCTCCCAAAGATGCTAATGAAATAAAATAGTCGATACCTACAGGTTAAGAAATGCAAATGCAAGGCCATCACAGAAGTGCCAATCCAATGGATTTTGGACAGCCGGGCATGCATGCTATGATGGGGCGGCCAAGATATTTTGGTGGAAGCATGATTTTTCATGCTATGGTTGAACAAGGACCACATATGGAAATGTATGGCACAAATCCTATGGTATGCAGCAACCAATGCATGGTGTGCAAGGCCCAATGTATTCGCGTATGGCTGGAAATATACAAAACCCTATGTATGGCAGCATTGGCTTGATGCCTAGGGCACAAAGTAGCATGTTTGATACTGCCTCTACACCCCCAAATGCTTATGGGGCTCAAGGAATAAATGTTGGTCATGCAAGTGATCCGTTTGGCATTGGTTTTAATGTAAATTGAGCAAATGCACCCTTTTGGCAGCAACCAATGTATGACAACTTGATACCCAAAGGGGCCGCAAACGACTATGATGAGGGTGGAAAAGGAGTAACGTTTAAGTCCTTCAGCGGTGTACAAGATAGACTGAAAGCTTTGACTTTCATTTAACAGTTTGATGCAACCTATTCAGGGGGAAACTTCACGGAGTCCTCAAAGTACCTTTTAGGTGTGGACATCATGACAGCTTGGAATAAGCTAGATGCTAAGGAATGTAAGAATTTGGAGTAATATAATAAGAAGTTTTGGGATGCATTGCTGCCTATTACTTATCGCCCTGTACTCCTTCATAAGCCATATCCAAGGATATGTGGACAGCAAAGAGTTCTTCATTGCTCCACTTGAGGGCTGTAATGTATTGCTTGGTATGCCATGGTGTCATCGTATTCATGCAGTGATTGATTCTCGTGCAAAAAATATCACTATTCAGCATGAAGGAAAGGAACTCACACTTGATGTAAAGTTGAAAGGTGAATCTATCCTTGTTGTATTTGCAGCTACCATTTCTAAAGTAACAAAAAATCATATTTTAGCGTACTTGGTTTTTATTAAGGATAAAGATGACAGTGAGACTGTTGGGAACATGTCTAAGTTAGAGAAGGATCGCATATCATTTCATTGTTGAAAATGTATGTTGATTACTTCTCTCACTCACTTCCACAGCAACTACTGCCTAAAAGGCTAGAAGATCATGGCATAGATCTTATCCTTAGAAATAGCCCACCTAATAAGCCACCCTACAGAGTCCGTGCAACCCAACAGGAGGAGATTATGAGTCAGGTAAATGAGCTATTAGAAAAAGGGTTGATTCAGCCCAGCTCATCTCCTTTTTCTTCTCTAGTGTTTTTGGTGCAAAAAAAGAATGGTTCATGGCGTAAGCACTGATTATCATGCTCTAAACAACATCACAATAAAGAATTGCTTTCTAATTTGTCGGATTGATGATATTATGGATGGACTACAAGGGGCAGCCATATTTAGCCGTATAGATTTGAAAAGTGGGCATCATCAGATACACATTAGACCAAAAGATGTGCCTAAGACAACTTTTAGGTTATCTTTTGAATTGTATGAGTTTCTTGTTATACCTTTTGGACTTATGAATGCTCCTGTCACTTTTAATCGAATGATGGATCGTATCTTCAAGCCACATAGAGGATTTGTGGGCACTTTCTTTGATGACATGATTGTCTATTCAAAGAACGAGACAAAGCATAGAAAACACTTATTCATTGTGTTCAATGAACTACGTGACCATAGGATGGTTATCAATGACAAGAAAAGTGAATTCTTCTTGCATGAAATCCACTTTTTGGGACATATTGTATCAGCTAATGATATTCGCATGAACCTTGCAAAGGTTGAAGCAATACGATCATGGCCACCTTTGACGAATATGCATGAGATCCACAACTTCTTGGGTTTATGTTCTTACTACAAGAAGTATGTACGTGGATTTGCTGAAATTGCATCTCCATTGCATGCCTTGCAAAAAAAGGATATGCCATTTAGATGGACAACGATGAAAATTTCAGCATTAGAAAAGTTGAAGGAAAAGATGACTTTAGATCTTGTGCTTGCATTGTCCAATCTAAGGAAGTCATTCATAGTTAAATGTGATACATGTGGTAACAATATTGGGGCCCTTCTTATGCAAGACAGCTAAGTTGTGGCTTATGAGAGCCGAATTCTCCACGGTGTAGAAAAGAATTTGTAGATCTATGAGAAAGAGCTCTTGGTTATAATTCATGCACTATCTACGTGGAAACATTATTTGTTGGGGGCTGATTTTACAGTATAGATAAATTATCAAACTTTGAGGTACTTTCTGAAGCAGACAAAGTGGTCGGAGAAGCATACGAGATAGGCAAATTTTCTCTCTATGTTTCATTTTCAGATTGTACATATTGATGCCATTGGCTCATGCACTGTCACGTAAGCCACAAATTTCAGCTGTCAGCATGGTTTATCACACTAAGTTGGATACCATGAAAGAGCAATATGTTGCTAATTCGGACTTTGCTAATGTTTATGATCAACTTTGCAATGGCCAAAGGCATGGACACTTTGTGCTAAGAGATGGATTTCTGATGATGCATGGACGACTGTGTCACAAAGCACTTAAGGCCTAGAGTTATCACTGAAAGTCATGATCCTCCCTGTGTAAGACATAGAGGTGTGGGAGTAGTATTTGCCCTTGGTTGAGTTTGCTTACAACAACACAATGCATAGTTCTACGGGCAAAGCTCCATTTGAGGTGGTTGAAGGTGGCAAGAAGATACCACCTATTCTGCAAACTAAGGATAAGATCTTCGAGGCTGATCATTATGTGGAAAACTTGGATGTAGCCTATGCAAAGATAAATTGTGCACTTCAAAGATAACAAGAAAAGCAAAAGAGCACAGTTGATCGCCACAAACGTGCTTTGTAATTTGCAGAGGGTGATAATATATTGCTGCATTTTGAAAAGGCACGGCTGAAAAATATGAAAAAAAGAGAAAAATTGTATTCGAAGTTGAGTATGAGACACTATCGGCCCTTTCAAGTGTTGAAGAAGACTAGTCTAATTTTCAGCCATTGAAGAACCTTCTGAGGCAACCAAGGGCAGGAGAAGACCAATCAACAAGTGACAGCATTTACATACTGTTGAGACAAGGCAACAGCAATAAATGACTGATTTTCTTCAATTCTTTGCATCTACAAGCTGTTGAGACAAGGCAACAACAGTAAATGACAGATTTTCTTCAGTTCTTCACAAAGGAAGTCTGAATTTTCTCTCTCCTTAGCATTCTCTCTCATCTCCTAGCCTTTCTACAACCTTGCTTCAAAGATTGCAACATTGAGATCACCAGAGACTGAGAAATTTCAGATTCCTCTATTGTAAACCCTAATTTGCAACAAAAATTAGGGATTAGCAACAACCTCGAGAAATATGCTAGAAATTGAAAGCTCCAAGACTTAGATTCAACAAGGCTGAAGCTGTTTTTAGTCTATTAAAGTGAAGGAACCAACAAATAATTGAATTTGGGGCATTCTCCATCTCCATCAAAGCGGGTGGGTGAAGACCCATTGATTGCCAAATCAAGGGGCAAATCAAATTAAATACTTATTGGTCATTTTGAAGAACAAGGGGAGTTGAGATGCCGAAAGGAATTGGAAAAATCCCATTGTATATCAACTTCTTCTTCAATTAAGTTAAATAAATACCAAAAGGGACATCGGTTTTGGGACCAACTGGATATCCAATGTCCAAGATTGTATGGTAATGTGTGCATTTCAATTTTGTGAATTTGTTAATTGCTGTAAATAGTGCTTAATCAGATTATTTACTACCCTATCCGAGGAGGAAGCCTTGTTACACTCAGCACAACTTCCCTCAATAGAGACTAACTAAAGGACATGCAATGGTGGCCTCACCCTTAAGCTAGCACCATCTGAGTTCCTTACATAGGTACAATAGGCTACTACGTCCTTCCACTAGAGTAGAACTTTCTCTTAGCCTTTCAAGCTATCAAGTTGAGCCCATAGCCTAAAGATTCCTTAAGCTACTTACATTTCAATTTTTCATTTGTCTTTCATGACACACACTCATTTACTCATTCATTCATTTTACTTTTTACTATCCTTCCTTTGCTTCCTTTCTTAGCTTAACACCAAGCATCTCAAAATAAAGCAAGCACTAAAATGCAAGTTATGGTCTCTTTTGGTACTAACAAACTAGACTTAGGTTAAGAACTAACATTGCAAGTGCACCAACCTTACATGGGACCAAGACATGATTAGTTGGTTATTCCATAGAGGCTTCATGATCTCTCTTGGTTGAGCCCTTGATCCTTTGACCGACATGAAGACTTCCCCTCTCGAGGCCAAGCTTCAAGCATCTCTTTAATGTGCTACTGTAGCAGCTACCGTTCAAACATAGCTCTTCAAATTGAATTGTTCTACTTCCACTTCATGCAAGTTCTTCGCACCACACAGCCAACATTGACCTCCATAGTTCACGAAGATATTTCTACTACAAGTTTCAACATTGTTGTCTTTGTCTTTGACGTTGGCAACTCTTTTCTGTTATATCTACCCGTTTTGCATTACATATATTATAGCATTTCATTACATTATCATTCTTGTAAAAGGGCACCTAAGTAAGTGAACAATTCTCCATGAGAGTACTCTCCAAGTAGTACCTATTAGAGATTTGGTCACCTCCAAAATGGGCACAAGCATGTACAAAGCAAATTAGGGCACATTGCACAATCATATCATGTTCAAGAGCAAGTTGACTGACAATTTTACAATCGCCAACAATTTGGACAAGACTCCAAGTAAACCAGGCAAGGTAGATAAGGGGGACAATTTTGCAATTTGGAATGCAGCATTTTATTATTATTTTATTCACTTCTTGCAATCGTCCATATTATGTAGGCAAGCCTCACCTCAAATCATAGCCAGATCTCTTTTTCTACAAGTTGGCAGAGAGCTCTAGACAACCATACACACACAAAAGCCATTGCACATATCTACCTTTAGTATTCAACATTCACACTCTACAATCTTCAGCACTCTATTCTCTCATTTCTCTCTTGTTCACTTCTTTCAATTTGTGCAAACACTTCCACATTTGCTACACTTCAACATGGTAGCAAAGCAACATTGAAGGGCTGATATATCATGGGCAAATCTAAAAAGCAGGTTTCAGCATGACACTGCTGAACTTTCGACGTTCAAGGGCAAACAACAAGGCTGCACGTGAACATAAGGCTGATGCAAGCAAACACATGTAGGAAAGGAAGTGAGTTTGATGTTTTCGTGCAAGATTGGCTGCCAAAGAAGGAATAAGGTTGTGTTTTCAGCCTTTCACAACTGATTTTGATATTTAATCTCCAACAAATAAGGTGTCTTGAGAAGAAGTTAGGAAGCCCTAGCTAGCTCCTTTTTGGAGTCAAAAGGGACTACCCATTGTTTTGTGCAAGTTATTCAAGCAACCATACTACCGTGTATGGCAGGTGACGATGCTTGCCATCTTTAAGCCTTATGATTTGGAGGAGTTTGTGAACAAGACCATTGACTATCCATTATTCCAATATCTTCCCAAACTTTTTTCTTCAAAGAAAGCAGAGTTGGTGAGGTACACACCCACTAGAACAACCTAAATGCTCATGTTCCCTCATTCCTATTTCTGTCTTGCACACTAGCCATGATAGCTCACATAGAGCATTTGATGAATGCTTAAGGAGCAAGAGATTTGGTTGGGATTAGATCAACTCTATGATAAGATAACTATAATGAGAAGGGTTTCTTTGGAGATGCATATGCAAACTTTTGAGTCCAAACAAGTCTGCTTCCATGCGTAAGCATGTGAACAAGCTTTGATAATTACAAATGCAAGTTCAAAATGTAGGCAAGGCCCTCATCTTCGAGGAAATGCTAATTCTGCTTTCATCACAGTTGCCCCCTACATTTAGTGCAATCTACTTTGCCTTGATTGTTTCATGGTGATGGATGAAAGTGGGAGGATCTTGTTCCTATGGTTTTGGACTAAGAGAAGCATCTAAAGGGTAAAAATACAAGTTGAGTGATATTTGTTAAACAAAAATTGATTGACTAACATGTAGGATTAATAGATGACTAATCTAAACTAAGAATGCTACATTGAACTCAAATTCATTATATATGCTAAAATAATTTAGCTAAGCATAAATAAGCTCTTGTAGTGCACTGACTACCTTTTTCTTGGGTACATGAAAGGTTCTTGATACTATATTCGCAAACTTGGGAAGAGAGAACTCTAGCCTCTATCTCTCACTATGAATGATGAGCCTTTGAGTATGTCTTTCTTCTCAATATGTATACTAAATACTATGAATAAATTATGAGTATATTGGTCCAACTCTGAACTGCTTATCATTGATTTTGGGCAACTTCAAAGCTATGACCAATAGACAATCAAGGATAGGCACTTCAACTGTCACCCCCCATATCTAAGAAGGAAGCCGCTTGTCATTGACTATAAACAACTTCAAAGCTATGGCCAATAGACAATCAAGAATAGCCACTTCAATTATCACCCCTGTATCTAAGAGGGAAGCTTGCCACATGCACCCTTCTAAATCCATTTTTCAAACCACAATGTTGCAAAAGATCACAAACAAATGCATCCACATTTCAAATCACCCATTGCAAAACCAAGTTTAATGTACCTCTACCATTTCAAACTTTTAAAATCAAGTAGACATAAACTTCAGTTTATAACCTAGCAAATACTAAGAAATCGAGCTAAAGAAACATTCATAGAATTGGTTTTGTCAAATTCACAAAGCACATAAGTAATAAATTCGATAAGAGCCAAAGCCATGGAGAATTGATGGGACTCAAAAGGACCGAATTTTATACCAACAGTGATCATGAATGCCCCTTCTACAAAGCTAAGCCATGACCCAATAGAAACTACTTACAATACTCTCTATGGCTACAAAACTGACTATTTAGTAATTTTTTACTGGTTACTATCTATCCTACAGACTAAAAACACAGCTACGTACTATCTATCGTATTGCATGTAAACTGAGCATAGGCATCACATACCTCCAGGACTGGGGCTTGTCCTTTGAGAGCTGCTTTCAATTGTTTTTTCTTGATCTCACAAGAAATTTGTCTAGACTTTGTCCCCTCTGGAACAGGTATTTGCACAGAAACTTCAGCTAAAGTTTGAGTCCAAGAGTACTTCTCAAGGTCGGCACCATTTCCAGAATTGGGTTCTGCAAACAAATATCCAGAGCCATAACTAAGAAAACATGCAAGATGCTATAAACTACGCTTTGAAGCTTGAAATCACCAAATAACTAGCCGATTACTCACTTAGGCCCTTCCCATCGTCTTCATCTTCTTTTGTTTCTTCGTTCTCAGGCAAAGCATCCGAACTTGCCTTGCCTTCTTTGTTCGACGCTTCAGCTTTATGGGAAGTCTCCACCTTCACATCAGCTGGTTTATCCTGCACCTGCGATGGTGGTTTATCTTGAACCGAGGCCTCTCTCTTCTTCGCCGGTTGGGGGACTGCAGCCTCCTTCTGCTTAACAGCGCTTGACTTGGCCGCCGAGAAGATCTTTGAGACGCGAGCTTCCACGGAAGTCTCCTGCGCAAAGGCATCTGATCGCCGGAAAAGAAACTGAGCTACCGTCTCCAAGAGCTCAAAAGGTTTGCCATTGTGCTGCTGAAGAAGACGCTCAAGGATGTCACCGTAAGGGCCTTGTGAAGCGGCCGGATCGTCGATGCGTGGTTTCTTGCTGGTGTCGGGCTCTTCCTCGTACTCAGAGATTATCGCCATTTGCCAGAAGCGCGAACGATGATGGAAGACGCACGTAAATCCTAATGCCAACTCAGGCAGCAGGGACTCCTCTCTTTATCGTTGCCTGTCCGTTCATCAAGAAACCCTAGGAACGGCCATCGTCATTTCGAAGGAGAGTCCTTCAACGCCTCTAGCATTCACAATGCTTTGAGCTCGGGATCATTTCTTGTGCATAAATTACCCCTCGTTGACTGTGTTTGATGCATGCTATTGCTTCCTTTTTCAATATAGAGCAAAGATGTTATGCCAATCCATCATTTAGAAGCAAAGTCCTCAAAGCTTAGCATTTGCAAGGCTTTGAAGTCACGTCTACACATTACCCCTAGTTTTAAGCAATCTATGTGTTTGATGCATGCTAGGTTCTTTCTTGCAATATAGAGCAAAGATGTTATGCCAATTCAATGCTAATAAGAACCGTGATCCAATGAAAGTACCTTGCCTTCTCCTAATTCTCAACTAAATTTCCTTAAAGGCATCCAAGAAACTAGCCATAGAACCTTGATACCAACAAGGAGGAGTCATCGGATGTGGAGTGCCTAGTAAGTGTGCCTTTAATGTCATATTGGTCTTAAAGGGCCATCAAGACCATTGACATGTGGTATTATATGATTGTTGCATGCATGCATGTGACTATTTTTTGCAAGAGTTGAGGTAGTGACTCCATTGCATTTGATCAAAATGGAATAAAGGAGGCCATAGCTAATGGCTCAACCATGGCCCTTGACTATGTTGGTTGTAATGGTGATGTGGAGCTCAACTATGCAATGGCAATGAAAGGGAATGGCCCAAATATTTATAAAGTGGACAAGTCTGTTTGTGCAAAGCAAGCTACGTTTAATGATAAAAGAAGGCTAAAGGGCATCGATCCCTCAAAGCAACAAAGCATATCCCTTGATCAAGTGTGTTTCCAGACTTTGCAACAATTGGTGTCTTCATCTGTTTTATGAGTAGGCACCCAATAGAATAACATTTCATCTTATGGTTTAATGCAACATATCAAGTAAAGTCATGCTTCTTCAATATCAATTTACTAGCAAAGGTTTTTAAATAAGGTTTCTTACTATTCCTATTGAGCATGATTCAATGTTGGGCTGCACTATGGGACTCAAGGGAAACCTTGTTCTCATGATGCAATGGTCACCATCCTTCTCTCCAAACACAATGCTCCAATATGAGTACCGAGTATGGATTTCATTCCTTGAACTTCCTATATGGTTGGATGAAGCGGTTGCTGCTTCGGCCAAACACACTAGGGAAAGTCTTGTATGTTGTTGCAATGGCATCAACCTATGGAGCACTCGAGCTAGATAGCAAAGGCTACATTTTATGGGATAGAAGGTCCCGGCTATTATGAGCACAACAAGTGCTCTTCACAAGCAACGAGATTGCTCTCACAACTTGTAAGAGAAGAATTCGAAATAGAATTTGAACTAGAGCTTGATTATGGGATAACTTGATTACAATAGAACTTGATTATAAGAAAATGCTCGCAAGAGTGTAGCTTGATTACAAGAGAAGACTAGATATAAAGCAAGACCAGAATAAGACAAAAACTGGAAGAGGACTTACCTCATTGGAGCCTTGTAACTGGTGTTGGCAAGTCTAAAGGGCTTGTAGCCCAAGACCCCTATTTATACTAGAATTTAGGAGGTTAAGGGTAAGCTTTTGGACGATGACATCATTGATTACATAAGCGTCATTGACATAAGTGATTACATAAGCAATGTTGATGTAATGTTTATGCAAGTCTCTTCTAGAACTTTCCAAATAATTATTTAGAAGTGTCTAGTACTTTCTTGAATCTTCTGGAATGTTTTGGAATCTTCAAGAAACTTCATGGGACCACAAGTTGTATGAGTTTACATATGAACTAAGGGCTATCCTTGCTTAAGTGTTCATTATATTACCCCCTTCTAGCATCGAGTTTCACAAGGGGTGATGGTGTGCTTTTGGATAGGCCTTGGCTTGGTTGGGTGTTGAAAATGAGATTCGTAAACCTTAGTAGGAGTTCTTTGAATATGTGAAGTAGGTTCCCATGTTCATTCACTTGCATCATAGCCCTTCCAATGGACAAGATACTATAATTTGCCTCTTAAAATTCTCGAATCCAGGATTTTGTCTACTTCGCATTATTGGGAATCTTCACAATTATGATTGGAGACAATGGCTTTGGTATTCTTCTAAGAGTATTGATTGTATGACATGGTTCCAAGACTAAAACATGGAATACATAATAGATTTTAATGGATGGGGGAAGCTGGAGGCGATAGGTGACTTGATTTACTTAACCAAGAATCTTGAAGAGCCTAAGTTGTTGATAGATCCAACTTCTAGGAGGGGCAAGAAGAACGAAGATCACGTCGAAGAAGCCAAACTTGATCGCCAAGAAGCTTATATGCATTTCTTTTATATTTATCTTGAGGTTTTTTTATATGTGCTTGCAACTCTTTATGAATATCTATGAGGTGTTGAGCTAAGTCTATAGCAACTAGATTCTTTTGTGATCTTACATGATTGTCTATTCTTGGATATTGACCATAATTAGCAAAGAATGGTGTGGATTGAGTGGAGGCATGGGAGGAATTATTGTATGCAAACTTAGCCAGGGTTAATAGATCCACCCAATTGTCTTGATGATAGTTGATTGTGCATTCATGGTATTGCCCCAAGGCTTGATTCACTCTTTCTATTTGTCCATCATTTCATGGGTGATTGGTTGAAGAAATATTCACTTCTACTCCTAGAATTTTAAAGAGGCTTCTCCAAAACCCAAATATAAACTGGGGGCCACAATCACAAACAATATCATCAAAAACCTATGGTGCCAATATACGTGTTCCAGGAAGAGCCTTGATGTCCCTTCCTCATTAATACTCTTGGTTGTTGGGATAATGTGAATCGATCAACCACCATCAAGCAATCATACCCTTTAGAAGAAGGTAGTTCAACAATGAAGTCCATGGATAAAGATGAACATGGCTTATTTGGAATAAGTAACGATTGAAGAAGACCACAAGGTCGATGACAAGGGACTTTAGCTCGATTGCATGTGTCACAAGAATGCACAAAGTCCTTGGCTAGTTTTCGGCCACTAAAAATTCATTGTAACCAGCCTGATTGACTTATTAACACCAAAATGCCTTGTTGAGGGGAGATCATGTCTCTTTTTGAACATCCACTTGCAAAGGACTAGGAGGAATGTAAAGGATTCCTCTTAGAAATCCCTTTGAGTTTGTTCTTGGCCTTCATGTGATTACCTATTTATGTCTTTGGCGAATGAGTCTTATGTAATTTCTTTCTTGACCTTTGATAAGAATCTAAAGTCTTTTGGGCCTTTGTTGATAACTACCCTTAACTTCAATTACTTAAGTTTCAAGTTTGTTGAATCCAATTGGTCATGGGCTTCATCACCTTCTTTATGTGCTAGGTAAGATCTTCAAGATAAAGTATCTAACTTCCCTTATTGATGGCTAGCCCTATAAGTAATGTCAAAGTCAATACTTAATAGGAAACCACTCCGTCTTGCTTGGTGACGATTCGAGATAAGAGGTCATAAAATATTCCAAATTCTTGTGATTCGTATAGATAGATAGTGATCTTATGGGGCGCCTTCAAGTAGGTATCACTAGATCTCCAAGGAGTCCACGATAGCTAGAAGTTTTTTATCATGAGTTTCATAGTTGATTTCTGCAAAAGGGTAGAGAATTTTCTTGATTGGAAAGCTACTAGATGAACTCAATTGTCATCACCAATCTAGGATAGAACAACTTTAAGTGTAAAATCTCATGTATCAGTCTCCATGATAAGGGCTTCAATGGATTTGCATTGATGAGAATGGATGGTGAGGTGAAGGCTTGCTTTAATCATTGAAAAGCTTGTTTAGCCTTTTGATCCCATATTGAAAATTTTTTACAAATCCCAAAAAACATTGAACGTCTCACATAAATATAAGAGTATCACATTCTAGAATAGTTTGTACCTTCTTAGGGTCCATAGGAATTCTCTTCTTCGATGTTATGTACCCCAAAAGCTCAACTTCAGTTTGATGGAAATAACACTTTTCCAACTTTGCATACAAGCCTACTTCCCATAATTTATTTAAAACTATTTTGACATGATGCTCATGCTCCTCTTGGTTCTTGGAAAAGATCAAGATGTCATCCAAATAGATTACAATAAAGTTGTGCAAGTATTCTCAAAATATATCATTCATCATATATTGGAAGATTGCTCGAGCATTTGTGAGGCTGACTGGCATGACAGCATATCCAAAATGACTATACCTCGTGTGAAAAGCATATTCCATTCATCACCTTCATTTACCTTGACAAGATTGTAAACACCACGAAGATCTATCTTAGCGAAGACTTTGGCTTTCCCAAGTCTTTTAAGGAGTTTTGAAATCATGGGAAGAGGGTAGCAATTCTTGATAATAAACTTATTGAGCCTTCTATAATCCACACACATATGGAGGGATCCATGTTTTTTCTTAATGAATAGAATTGGAGTACCCACTTTAGATTTTGAATGATGTATGAATCCCTTGGTAAGATTCTCATCAATATATTTATTGAGCTCTACTAATTCATCTTGGGATACCTTATAGATGGGGCCAAAAGGAGGTTAAGCTCCTCCTTGTAAATCGATTGCATGATCATAAGGTTGGTGTTTTGGTAGCATATCAACATTCTTGTTTTCAAACACATCCTTGAACTTTGCATAGTGAACTAGGAGTGTGTCTAGGCTTTCATTCATTGGCTTCTTCGTTAGAATTGCACAAATAAAAAAGGATGGATCCTTCTTTGCTCAACACACAAACATCTTTGTCCCAATGCATATCGATCGATAATTATTCATTTTATTATTTTGCAATGGCCTTGGTTTAACCTTTCTAGTAATTCTAGCCAAGGTAGCCCAATAACAATGGATTGTTTGGGCAAGGGATAATGTTGAAGGCTATATCTAATACAAGACTACTCATGATAACTTTTTTGGGTTGAGTCTTGTACTTGACATCTCCTGAAGCAAGAGGTTGACCATCAATTACTTCTACACATATTGGATTTACTTTCCTTAGAAGCTATATACCATATTGCTTTGCAAATTTCTCATCCATGAAGTATGCTATGGCTCCAGATTCCAACAAAGAAAGCTTATTTGGCAATGTGTCTTCCCTCCATGTAAATCTTTTTTTCTAACACAAGGCTAAATTTTGGATATGCGAATAAAAGGAGACATTCTTTTGGGTTTATTGAAGTTTTGTCTAGTTGCATGGTCTCTATTCAGGTTGGACATTGACGTTTCCTAACATGATGGAGTAGTGGCACCATGAATTCTCATCCTTTCTTTGTTAGGACAATATTTAGCTATGTGTCTTGACTGGCTGCAACACATGCATGATCCCATTAATGTGTCACCTTTCTTTTTATTAAGTTGTTAATGTCTTGAACTGTGTCATATTAATTTGCATAGGCTCAACCTCAAATACTTGGTCTTCTTGGGTAGTTGGGTCTTCAAAAGTTTGCATCATGCCTGAACTCAAAGTGGCTCCTCAACATCTTTCTTGTCTTCTCTCAAACACACAACTATCACATCTTTCAATTGCTTGAGAGATCGATTTGCTAAGTGTATGCACCTTTAGCATGGTGAGCAAAAGATCTTTAACATCGTCCTTTATCCCCAATGAAATTGACTAATAAAATAATCCTCATGCCACATTAAATCGCATGTAAGTTGCTAAAATTCATATGCATATACCAAGGTGGATCTTGATCCTTGGCATATATTTCTAATCTTTGTTTTAGCTAATCTTGTTTTGTTTACATCTCCAAATGTGCTAGAGAACTCTTGTGTGAAGGCCTCAAAATTATGTCATAATGGGGATTCCTTTGAAAGCCAAGGGGAAAGCCAAAAGAGAGTTGTACCTAAAAGAAGAGTTCTTATGAGGCTTACCTACAAAGCATCATTTGGGTAATAATCTAGTTTCATACCTATAAACAATCATATGTGTTGGAGGAAAACTTTGAATTTTAACCTTGTGCCATCAAATTTATTTGGAAGACTGACCTTTGGTTCTTTCCTATGTTAATCACAAAGGTTGCCAATAGTTGATAGGGACCTCTGGCTCGATGTAGGCTTATCTCTTGAATTTCTTAAAATTGTCATTGTAGGTCTTGCACAGCTAAGCCCAAAGCTTACGGTTTCTTTGCTTTAGCTTTGCATTGCTTTCTTGAAGTTCTTGGATTTTATGCTAAATGCTTTCTAAAGAAGCAACAATACTTTTCATCATGAATTCCATCAAAACTAGGCAAGATCATGGTAGGAGAGTCTTGCTAAACTATTATGAGCATGCCAAGTGCTCTTCGAGAGTAAGGAGATTGCCCTCACAACTTATAAGAGAAAAAGTTGAAAGAGAAATTGAACTAGAACTTGATTGTGAGATAACTCGATTACAATAGAACTTGATTACAAGAGAATGCTCACGAGAGCATGGCTTGATTACAAGACAAGACTAGAATAAAACAAGGGCTGAAAGAGGACTTATCTCATAAGAGCTTCATAATCGGTGTTGGCAAGAGTGAAGGGCTTGCAGCCTAAGACCCCAATTTATACTAGGACCGAGGAGGTTAAGTGGTAGCTTCTAGATGATGACATCATTGATTACATAAGCATTATTGACATAAGTCATGGCATAAGCAATGTTGTCGATGGAAGTGTTGATGCAAGTCTCTTCTAGAACTTTTCAAATAATTATCTTGAACCTTCTGAGGATGATCTAGTACTTTCTTAAATCTTCTAGAATGTTCTAGAATTTTCTAGAAACTTCATGCAACCATTGTACTAAGTTGCATACGAACCAAGGGCTATCCTTGCTTAAGCATCCATTACATTGCTTGAGTGTCCATAACAGTAGCCACTAGAAGTCCTAAAAGTTTGGAACCCCTAATGGACTTGAGGTCATCCTTCATGTGTGCTTTGGGTCCTTTCCAAATTTGTGGTACCTCTATTAGCAACAAGGTCTCTTTGCCAATGTTTGCCTACAACATTTGGAAGATGCAACAAAAGAAGGAGTGCATGCTACTAAGGGTGAACAAATATCCAAGAGGATGAGCGTGATTAGTTGGAACATAAGATGTGCTTTGCTTAGAACAGGGAAAGGGGATACTCTACTTGATCATTAGGAGGAGGAAACCGCAAAGCCTCTAGATCTTTAAGAGATCAAGGAAGGAATGAGAAGTACTTAGTCTAACAGCCTCAAGAGATATCACCATCCTAGAGGTTGTACCAGAGGGAGAGGAAGCACCATATTGATCATTAAAGACAAGCTTGAGCCTAAATTTAAGTGGGCTAGGGAAGATGGCTCAATTATAGCTACCTCTATGAAAGTTGTATAGGTAGCAAAGTTCTGTTAGTTTTTGTTTATGCATATAGTATTCTGGCTAACATGACCAAGTAGTAGGATTTTCTTAGATGCTCAACTGATTGGGGAGAATATGATTTTTTATGGAAGATTGGAATATGACTATTAACCCTCAACATAGATCACAAGGGGGAAAATATCTATCGGTTAGGAAAAGGAGAGTTGGGCTAAATTGAAAATAGGCAGCAATTTGCAAGATATAACCCTAACTTTAGCAAATGACAAGGCTCCCCACTATACTTGGCATAGTCATCACAAGGGAGATAGTTGGAGGGCTACCTACTTGGATAGGCTCTATGTCAATACTGGCGAATGCTAGTGTTTGCTTAATAGAAAAATCAACATAATACCAGAGATCATTGCATTCAATCATTGCCTTGTGATGTGTACAATCATGATTCTCACATGCAAAAGATCTAAGCTAGTTAAGAAGTGGGATGACTACTTAAAGACTATCATACAATTAACAAAAAATCATGGCCAAAACTCTTGCTCATACAAGGAAAAGGGATGTGGCTACTAGAGGTGTGATTTTCTACTTGCTATTTATGATATTAATGGTGACCCTATGCTTCATTAGCTATTCTAGGATTGTGAAGTTTATCTGGATAAGTAGGAATGTGCTCAAGTACAAGTTGCAAAGGTCCAAATAAAGTCTCAATGGGAAGTTGATGGTGGTGATGCACCCTTAACATTGTATTTCAATTCTTTAAATGGGAATAAGGCTAGAGAGATTATAACGCGCATTGAGGATCATGATGGGGTCTTACATATAGATGGAGTTGAAATATTATCCCTCTTTCAAAATCATTTTGTAGAGATAATTGATGGTGGTGATGCACCCTTAACATTCTATTTCAATTCTCTAAATGGGAATAAGGCTAGAGAGATTATAACATGCATTGAGGATCATGATGGGGACTTACATATAGATGGAGTTGAAATATTATCCCTCTTTCAAAATCATTTTGTAGAGATAATTGGGCAGAGTTGTTACAATGCCTATAGTTATGATTAGAAAGGTTGTAGAGTTTTTATAGGGGTACACCCCTTGATTTTTGAGGAGGAGAGAAGCAATCTTTGTTATGATTAGAAGGTTGTAGAGCTTTTTAGGGGTACACCCCCTAAATTTTAAGGAGGAGACAAGTAATATCCATTGATCATTCTCTAAGGGTGGGTACACTATCTGATGCGGTTGAAGGATATGAAGTCTATGGGGCTTGATGACATGCTTGCAAGGTCTTTCAATTCTTATTTTACAAGATCCATTACTTATTGGTTCTACAAGGGAGAGTTCTTGAAGGAAGCTAATGTTAGGTTGATTAAAAATATCCCAAAGTTGACACAAGGATTAAAGTAACTCACAGGAGGCCCTTCACAATGTTAAATATATCATATGAGTTGCAGCACAAAGGCATTAATGATAAAAGTACTACTTGCCAAAATCATACATCTGCATCCATACGAATTTATTTATGAGAGGAGGATTCAAGATGCCATCTTGAATCTGTCCATGACAATAGATTGGTCATTAGCTAGAGGACAACATTGTGTATTGGTCAACCTTGTCTTTAAAAAGGTATACAATAGAGTCTCGTGGGACTTTATCATAATAAATTTGGAAGCAATGGGCTTTGGGAGGAAGATTCACCTACATGGTTCAAACATAGTTTTCAAATGTGGAATCACATGTATACATCAATGGGATATTATCCAAGCCCTTCTCATTGAAGAGGTTAATAAGGCAAGGCTACCCTATTGCTCACTCCCTTTTGCAATGGTCATTGATCCTTTGTTAAAATAAGAAGGCTATATTAATTGATACAAAGAGGATCCCTAAGAGGCTTAGAGTAGTACTTGGGAGGAAGCAATGGGCTTTGGGAGGAAGCAATGGGCTTTGGGAGGAAGATTCACCTACATGGTTCAAACATAGTTTTCAAATGTGGAATCACATGTATACATCAATGGGATATTATCCAAGCCCTTCTCATTGAAGAGGTTAATAAGGCAAGGCTACCCTATTGCTTGCTCCCTTTTGTAGTGGTCATTGATCCTTTGTTAAAATAAGAAGGCTAGATTAATTGATACAAAGAGGATCCCTAAGAGGCTTAGAGTAGTGCTTGGTGGCCACCAATTCAACTCACGATTCCATGCAAATGATAATTCCAACATAGTCCAAAAAAGCCTAATCAGTTGGATACATAGTTGAATACGTTTTTATCTCTTTTTGGGACTAGCAAGGTTGGCCATCAACAAGCCCAATTTTAAGATATTGTACTTTGGGTTTGAATAAAATTTGACTTGGCTCTTAAGCTATGGGCTCCAAGGTAAAGTGCCAAGTGGAGCTCGAACACTATCACTTTAGGAGGTAAGATTATTATTCTCAACTCTATGCTAGTAGTTATAGTCATATTTGTTACAAACATCTTTACTTTTAGCAAAATAGTCTTGAACAAGCTTGAGAAGATGTTCAAAATATTTATTTGGGAAAAGCAAAATGAACAATGTTGGTATTCATTCTTGGAATGTAGTCACTATTGACAAACATGAAGAGGGTCTTGGTGTAGAGCCCCTATAGGACAAGGCCAATAAACTACTTATGAAAACATCAAATAAAATTTAGCTTGACCAACCTTGGTCTACCATTATAGTAGGTATATGATGACTTGCAACCCTATTTAGAGAGGACTAGGGTCAAATATTACATAGGAAGACTTGATTTTAAGCAAAGTTCAAGTCAATGTTAAAGACTCATAGGTCATCATTACTCTATGTGGAGCTTGGAGGAGGATGATTAGAGAAGCATAGTGGGTACATGACAGATATGGTAAAGGAGACCCATCTTTGAAGTGGTTAGTTTGGTTATTTGACAAGGCTTATGAAGAGTCCTTCTCCTAGGTTGTTGTTAATGCTATGTTGTCAAAATGCTTGCACATAAAGGACTTGCAATGGTGGAAGGATATTTGGCATGATGGTCAACTTAAGTTCTTAACAATGGAAGAGGTACCATAAAATTGAAGATTAACAAGCAAGGAAGAACAACGGTTGTAGGTATCCTTGGTAAGGATGAAGGATACTTGGTCCATCTCAAACATCACAAAGGATACCCACCCATTGAAGTGTCTTTAAATAGAGAAGGAAAAGTTGTTGATTTTAGGAAAAGAAGTGACCACTCTCTACCAAGGGTGAATATTAATGAGGACCAATGTGGAGAAAGAGATACCTTAGAACCAAAATAAGGACATGGAAGAGGAGACTACTAAGGGTGGGGTTTGGAGGGTGAATTCTCCCAATAAACTCAACATGATGATGTGAGAGGCACTCACTAACAAGTTACCAACTAGAGAAATGCTTTAATGTGCAAGCCAATTTCTCCCCCTTTATTCAGTTTGCAAGATTGAGGTGAAAATAATACATCATATGGCTTGGGGATGCAAGAATTCCAAGGTAGTTCAGAAGAAAGTAGGAGATTTGTTGGAAAAAGTAAGCTTTTGTGCAAGGTTTACTATTAAGAGTGTGCTATTTGAAGAAGATCCTCAACTTGATGAGGGACAAGTGAAGATTTGCAACATTGATAAAGCAGTAATTATTAGGTCACATTGGAAACATAGAATGTTTTAGCTTTTGCTAGAGCTTTGTAGCACATTCATTTCCTTAGAGCTATTTTCAAAGTCTTGATGGACAATATCTAAGTTTACTATTAAGTGTTGCCCATTAAGGGGATGGATGTAAATATTTCTCTATTTTATTTATATAATCACATGTTATAAAAACCAAGCAAGAGAACCTTGCTTCCAAAAATTGTTGACTACATCATGCTTAGTAAAACCGTGAAATATACAAGACTAAGGCTACCACTCTTAGAGCAAATATATTGTGACAATTCAAAGCTATTTAGAAACATGATCCATCTAAAGCAGCTTGCATTCTTGTTATTCTAGGCTAAACTTCCTTTGAGACATCCAAGAAACTAGACATAGAATCTTGTTCCCAAAATTTCCAGCCACATCATGCCTACTAAGACCATGAAATACAATAGACTAATGATGCAATATCTTAAAGAAAATCTGATATGCCAATTCAAAGCTATTGAGAAGCATGTTCCATTGGAAAGCTTACATTTTCATTATTATGGGCTAAAGTTCCTTTGAGGCATCTAGGAAACTAGCATAGAACCTTGTATTAGATATGCTCGAGGCTCCATCCTTGTAAGGTGCCACCAAATAATCCATGGTACTCTGAGTTGTAAGGCCCTCATTATGAAGAGAAGCAATGTGTGAGCCCAGATCTTGGCTTGTATGTCACATGAGGTCTATGTAACCGAATAACAAAAAGGTGACCTTTGTGGATTTAGCCTTTGAGTTAGATAGAGTAGTTATATCAGTAGCAACTCAAGGCCCGATGCATCAAGTTGCAGGATATGGGAGTTATCAAAACAACCCCTATTTGGGGTTTGAGGATTATGGAAGCGACCTCTGGCTGGGGGGGGGGGGGGGGGGTCTCAAGGGGGCTAGCAACCCCCCTGGTAGGGGTATAGGGGCAACACTCCCAACCCCACAGTAAAGAAAATATTCCCAAGAATATTCCTTTCCTGACTAGGAAAGGTTCATAATACAATCAGATAGGTCGACTAGACTACCTTCTTGAGCAATAAAAGGATGACCCCTCCAAAGCCATCATCAATCTAACTATTACCTAATTAGATTTTTTTCATCTATAGCATTAAGCTCTTAACCTATCATCTATCTATCTGTCTAGATCACCACTTAAGCTTCATAGTGGAAGCACATAGAGGTAGATAGAGTGATCTTTGTATCAGTTCATTTGAAATTTAAAGCAAATTTTTAATTCTCACAATTGTTGTGTATTCTCTACTCCTTGTTAAGATTCTATCTATTGCACTGTGTAATTTCTATACAAGAAATTGCCAATTATATCATGCCTAGCAAGACCATAAAAAACAAGCACATTGGTAGTCATCACAGCTCTCACATGGCCATCGACTTGTTATCGATTGTATTCAACTAGATACATCTATTTACAGCTAGCATAGTTATTGTATCTTATTTATACTTAGTACACATTGCGTGCAAATAGAAATAAGAAAAAAAGAATAGTAAGAAAATGCTCCATCTGTCCTCTTATTTATTAAGTGGGCTAAAATAAGCACCTAGAGCATGGTTCGACAAAGTCGAAGAGTATATTGTCAACATTGGATTTTATGTTTCTGATGCAGGTCACTCACTTTGTGTGAGGAAGGATGATGTAGGTTTGGTTGTTATAGTTATCTATGTGGATAACTTGATTATGAGAGGTGATAGTGATAGTGCAATTGCTAATGTTAAGGGCCTTTTGAAACAAAAGTTTAAGACAAAGGATCTGATTGAGTTGAGATATTTTATTTGTATTGAGGCGATCAAATGTGTTGATGGTATATGGCTATCCCAAAGGCAATATAGCTTGGATATGTTATTCAAGTATGGTATGAAGGCATTCAAGTCTCTTTCAATGCCATTGGAGCAAAACGTAAAGTTGAGTATTGATGTTGGAGATGAGATAGAGGACCCTACCATGTTCAAGAAGATAGTAGGAAGATTGATTTATATGAACCATCATAAGGTCACATTTGACCTATGCTATTGGACTTGTGAACCATTTTAGGCAAGTACTTGTTAGGAAGTCTCATTTGGATGCAACCAAATGCATATTGAGGTATGTGAAGTCCACCTTACATTTATGGACTTTGTTATGAAGCAAGTAAGGATATATAGATATTTGGGTAATATATAGATTGGGCTTGTAGCAAGTTTGATAGAAGATCAATCAACAGATTCATGTTTTCCCTTGGTAGTGTAGCAATTACTTGGAGTAGCAAAAGGCAACCAATGGTTGCTTTGTCTAATATGGAGGCTAAATATAGAGAGGCTACTATGGCAACATGTGAGATGGTTGACTACAAAAGTTATTGGGTGATTTGGATGTGCAAGGAGATGGTCCAATTTTCATTCACTATGACAACATGAGTATTATACAATTGGTTAGAAACCTATTGTTCCATGCTAGGACAAAACACATTGGGATGCTTTGCCATTTTGTGAGACATAAGGTACTTGCAAGAGATATCACCTTGGTACATGTTAGCACATAAGATCACATTGCTGACATTTTCACAAAGGCATTGGGTCTAGAGAATCTTCGAGGATTTTGAAGCTTACTTAAAGTTGCAGAGATGCAATTGAGCTTGAGGGAGAGTGTTAAGATGGCAAGCTCAACACATGAGAATATTGATGATAGACTGTCTAGTTATATGGGTCTGCATGTCTACACTTAGCACATTGATGGTCATTATGATCCTCACATGGCCATTGCCTTATCATTTATTACATTATGGTTGATTATACCTACCTATAGTTGGCATAGTTATAACACCAATCAATTAGTATAGTTAGTTATGCAACAAGGCATCAAGGAGCCCCCATCAATCTACACAATACCACAACAAAACTTCTTTTTGTGCCATTGTTGATAATGAATGTTGGTATGTCAAGAATATCTAAGCCAAAGAGGCTTCACTGCACCCATGGATAGACTTGAACTTAGTAAACTCCTCTCATTATGGAGACCAGCCTACAAACTTGAGCAAGGCCAATCTAATCATACTTAAAGAGCCCTTAAGAATCTAAACTAGAAGAGAAAAATGAGGTTGAAGATGGGTTGATAGAGTATGAAAGCGATATTGATTTTGATGAGGATTTTGACTCTGAGAGAGACAAAGAATTGAGAACCAAAAACCTTTGAACATGACTCATTATTCATTGATGTAAGCCTCACTCATGTTAAGTCAAAATTAGAATGGTTGGAGTACGTGAAAGCGACAGACTACGATTAGTTGGAGCTCCATACCTCTGACCCAGTTTCCAGCCATGATTTGCTCATTATTGAACCCTCAAAATACGTGTTCTTTGACACTCCTTTGACATACAAGGAGTCGGATTTAGAGTTTGATGCTATCATTGACTCGGATCCTATGATATACCTCAACATTCACTTGAAAAGGATTAACCTTAAGAAAGCTTGGAAGAACCTTGACTCTAACACAAGCTCTCAATGTAAGCCTCAAGATCTCCCTAAACACTTTAACAAGTTCAAGAAAGAAGATTTGGATCGTCATTATGCTTAGTGCAAACAACAAGGTGCAATTAACAAACCTATTGAAGGCCTAGCTAAAGTCAAGATGCAACTACTAAACCTGTTGAAGGCCTAGCTTAAGTTAAGGAAGTTAACCTTACAGAGGAGGGGAAACACCTAAGCGTATTTCCTTACAACCAAATGCCAAGCTCATTAAGCGAAGATCCTATCCCATGAATCCTCGCTATGCTCACCATGTGAAGGAGGAACTTCATAAATTATAGAAAGCATGATTTATGAAATTAAGCATACTGATTGGCTATCACCCATTGTTGTGGTACTTGAGAAAAATGCAAAACTAGAGTATGCATTAACTACAAGAAGGTTAATGTAGAACCAAATGTAATCATTATCCACTCCCTCACTGGAGGGGAGCTTCAAGCTCTACCCCGAGACCTACGGACCACTTATTGCTGAAGTGTTTCGAACCGAGCGGCCATGGCTACCTCTCACATAGCCGACGCACAATGCCTACCTTACGGGTGTAGTGAGCTTACCTTGATGCTCGATCGAGTACCCTCCTCTCTCTTGCATGCCGGTAGCTCCACGATCCTTGAGGCAAGCTCAAGCAACCTCAATCCCTCTCCCATGAGCTTCATCCTCCATAGCCACACGCAAGACAAGATAAGAGAGGAGAGGAGGAGAAGATGAAGAGAGAAGATGGAGAGCTTCTTCTCCAAGATCCCTCACTCTCACACAATCACTCCCTCACTCCCTTACACTCTCTCAATCCCTCTCTCAAGCACAAGCAAGAAGGCAAGAAACAAGAGAAGAAGAAGAAGAAGCTTTGGCCACACACAAGAATGAGCTTCCCATTCACTTTTCAACTTTATATACATGCCCTATTTTTCATGGGCGGTCATCCCCCTTTTTTACATGGCCGGCCATTAGCCTAGGCCCATTTTCTCATTTCCCACCGTTCTAGTCTATCCTATCCCCAACTAATGCATACAATTTGCACAGGAGTGAGCCTCTGGCGCTCTCTTACAAGGTTTTGTAAGTGTTTTCGCACTTAATGGTGCGCTTTTTATTCTTTTACTCTCCTTGGGTGACTATAAGACTTCTTGAGGATCATACCCGTGCATTTAATTTTTTCCAGGGTCTAGTTGCCAGTTAAGGCGCCTTTTCCTTTTTTTCTATTTTTTCCATTTCTCGCTTCTCTGTGCTGCGAGTTAAGGCATCTTTTCCTTTTTTTCTCTTTTTTCCATTTCCCGCTCCTCTGTGCTGCGGTAAACATTACCCCCCTCCTAGCCAAGTGCCAGTCCCATGGCACTGAGGTGGGAAGTAGTGGGATAGATGATGCTATTGCTAGGTGGAATTGGTGGGTAGATGACACTAATGCTTGTGAATGAGAGGTGATGGAGTTTGATGACGATGACCAGGAGAGATTCCGGTGGCTTTAGGCTCCATGAAGATACTCGGCATCCTTCACACTGTTATGGCGCCCCTTATGTAGCCGGTCGTCTTTTGAGTATCCGAAACGCTTGAAGCAATAAGCAATCCCTTAGGAGGATGGTATTGGAGGGATTTATTTTGGAGAAACCCCCCGAATGCTGTTTGCCTTGAAAAGCCATGGACTTGGCTGAAAATCCTTTTCTTTGAGTAGAGGGTCTTCAGTTTTGAGTTGAAGGTCTTCAGGCTTGTGGAATCAATAAGTGATCCGTAGATCTTGAGGTGTTGGGCATGGATCATTGGACGATGAGGTTCCAAGATCTATGCCAATGGCAGATCCATCATTGGGTTTTCCTTCTGCTTGATTTGGTTCAGTCATGGCAGCCATCAGTAGGCGGATGATTGGCAACATGAAATCTATTGAGCCATTTAAACCTTCGCAGCGAAGCTCCTAAAGTTGCAGTAATGGAGTCATGTCCGACTCATGGAAAATTTCCTTGTCATTGGGGGATGTAGTAGATGATCTTCTTCAGCCAAGCAGCCAGTTCTTGAAACACGAACATAACCTGCCAGAAAAGTTGTGCACTTCCTAGGGGGTGTGTCTGTCTCACTGTGTAGTGCATGGTGCTTGTGCCAGTGGAACTAGGAGATGGGTCTAACCTTGGGCAAGCCCTTGGTAATGTCCCACACTTGAGGACCCAGTTCGTGCGGCATTGGAGGTGCGGTGCAAAACTTAGGGTGATAGGTCTGAAAGTCCTGCCCTTGATGTGCCCTAAGTGTGAAGTGGGGGAGGGGCTAGAGAGGACTCTAGATGCAGTGAGTGTGGTGCACAATAATAGTGAAGGAAGTCTGCAAGCACATGTGGAGTGTCCTCCCTGTCAACCTGTTTAGTAGTGAATTCATCTTTCAGCTTTTTTTTTTTGAGAATGGGAGAGAGTACATTTGGCAAGGTATATGGCACCGATTTAGTCACGGGGCGGTCGCAGGCATTGTGATAAGAATGTGCGACTTTGTAGGTACTCTTTAATATCGGCTTTAGCTCTCAGAGGAGTGGTGGACAAGAAGGGGTGATTACACCTTGCAAAGTGGGTGTCACTCATATTTTCTAAGAGCTCTAGACAAAAGGCAGGGAGGAGAGTAGCGCGCATCATCAACCTAGTCATGGCTCTACTATCTATTCCTAGGTTAATATAAAAAAAGAGTGGGGGGAGATGGGCTTCCCCTCTACTGCAGGTTTCTGGAGTAGTAGGAATTTGATAAGCCGGAGGTAATTACAAGTGGTCAAAAATGCTGGATCAGGGCAGAAAGAAAAGTCTACAAGAAAATGATTTATGGAGGAAAGTATGTCTTCTACCCTAAACACTAAGCACTCCTCAAGGCTCCTAGCATTTACATTATATATTTTCGGGAAGTCAAAATCCCCATGTAAATCTCTATCATAGTCCACTCCATGCCTACGGGGGTAGGGCATGTATATGGGATCGTTACGCTCTTCAAGGAGTGAACTACAAAATGTGGTCCATGCATCAAAATTGGTGTCCCAAATCCTCCTTCGCCATTTTTGCTGTGCCTCATAGACAGTTTTGGGAACCAGATTGACCTTGTCTTCCCAGTACTCTTGTGGCTCTTGTCTCCACCTAGTCATTATCATGCTTTTTTCTTCCATCCATCTGTTTGCAAGCTCGTTAGCTAGATCTTTGATCTTGGCTACGACTTCTAGAGGCAGGGCCCAGTCCAGAGAGCGTGGGCAAGCAAATGAAAGCTCAAACGGCCTCTTATGTAACTCTCGCTGACGCCAGATGACCAACTCCTGGGGCTAGTCTACAGGATGTGTATCATTCCTCAGTGGCATGGGCTCCTCAGGGAGTTGTCATGGAAGTGTGCGTGCTCGGCGTTGGGCCTCCTCAGCTAACTCTTGTCTCCTTCTCCTTGCTGCAACTATATGTTCGGGTAGATTGGCATCTGCAGGTTCCTCCTGTGGGATCTTGGGTTGAGGCGGACTCGGCATCCTTTGCGGCTCTTCGTCATTATCTTGCTCAAAATTCGGACCCTCTTCGACATTTCGCTCAACCACAGGGGGAATGACTGGTGGTGGTGGTGGTGGCTGCTCCTGCTCCTGAAAACCTAACTCCTTGAGCTCAGTAGTGGAAAGGCTCGTACAACGTAGGTAGTAGAATTGTTGCTCTTTGGTGATTCCTATACTTGTTGGAAGCTCCCGCTCTTGAAGACCGTATCTTAGAGCTCGGGTGGTTAGCTCCAACTTTCTTTTTACATTTTCCACTGGATCATCGCCCTCAGCTTGCGTCACGTGGAGCACCGTGTTGAGGAAGGCCTGCGCTGGGTCTTAGTGGTTATGTCTGCAGCCTCAACCCTAGCTTCGGCAAGTATTCTTTCGCATTCTGCCACCGCCAGGAGTTCAGTTAAGTCCCTTACCCTGTCAAAGTTCCGCCACCAGGCTCTGCTCAAGTGGAAATGCTCTACCAAGGCTCTGCTCCTCGTCCTCCAGCCTTTGTCTAAGGGTCGCCCAAGTGGAAAGGGTCGCCACCAGGCTCTGCTCCTCGTCCAAGTGGAAATGCTCAAGTGGAAATGCTCTACCAAGTTCCTTTGTTCCGCCACCAGGCTCTGCTCCTTGTCCTCCAGCCTTTGTCTAAGGCGGCTTTCATTGTTTTGGGCTTCCTTCGTTTTTTCTGCTAGCTGGTCCTGTAGGGCCTTGATTTCTCTCCGTCTGTCGGTTTCCTGCCTTGAGACTTCTAGCCTGAGGGCCGCTGACATCTCCTTTTCTTTCTCTAGCTCCAGCAAGGCCACCTTCTTCTCTTCTTTTGCCTTGTCTAGTTGTGTCAGTAGCTCAACCACATATGCATCATAGTCAGTGTCGGCAGGCATGGGAGTATGGGGCGTGGTGGTCGATGCCTCCAGCCTTTGTCATTTAGGGTCTTACCGTGACTCTACATCTGCGGCGGTGGGCCTTTTCAATCTGGTTTCAGGCACGATTTCGGCCACCTTGCTCACTAGCATCTACACTATGGTCATGAACTGTGCCGTGTCGAGGGGAGGTGTGGGTTGTGCGGCGGTTGCAGTCGTAGTTTCAGTCGTTGTCGGCACAAAGGAGGAAGGAAGTGGATGTAGGAGGGACTTGCCCTTGCCGATGACCACCACTGGAGTTGCTTCCACACTTGCACTGGCTTTGGCTTTATGGCAAGGGCTTACGAGTTCAAGTTCTCCGCCCCCATGGGTCTCTTTCACAGAACTTCGTGTAGCTTCCGCCAATTCGGCCAGTTCCTTCAGTCACGCTGCTCTTCGGCTTCTTCTCCCGCCCTTCTTTTCCTGTCCTCTTTTGCCTTCTTCGACTCCTCTCTTATCCTTGCAAGCTCCTCCTCCTCTTTCCTCCTCCTTTCTTCCTCAGCTCTTCGAGATTCTCTTTGAGCCCTTTTGATGTCAGCCCGTTCTTCCTTACTTAATTTATCTTTCTTCTCCTTCTATCTCCTGTCACTCTTGTTTTGTTCTTCGGGTTTGCTCGCTCGTGTAGGCGGCACCTCCTGCTCTTCCTTGTCACTTATTGTTCTTTCGCTTGATTTCCCTCCTTCATGGTAAGGTGGGCTTTGATGCGCAGCTTCCTCATCCATGACGCCCTCATTCTTTATTGCTTCGTCTATGATGGCTGTCAGGATACCCCCGTATCTGATTGTAGCTGCCTTTGACGCAGGTTTCTTCCTTGCGGAGCGAGCGATTGAGGCAGGGGATTCTCCTTTTGTTGGTGCTTCTGCCGGGGTGAGGAGGGCAGCTGAACTCTGAATGGTTTTTTGTACAAACCCATTCCAGTCTATCTCTTCAGGGACTCCTGCTGCTATGCTTTCCAATAGTGGGACCCCGATCCTGTTCATCAATGCATTGTACCGTTGGCCCGAGAAGAGAGTATGGATCACCTTCGCTTGTAATTTCACTGCTGGGTCCGGGATGTCAGCCAAGCTGATTCCATCCACGGTGTGCACCACTTCTTTCTTTACCCCCAGCATGGCGTAAACATCTCGTCTCGGCCATCTCTCTTTCTTGGGCATGAGCCCTAGGGCCTTTTCTATGATTGTTGCATTGAGGGGCACTTCGATTCTTCTTTCCTACTCCCCTGTCGTTACTGTGACAGTGCCACAGTTCCTGCTCTTGTCGAAGTTCCTCAGGAAATCCACACACATGTTGTAATCCACGGCCTGCCCCACCTTTTCCACATACTTATGGAGGTGGCATCTGTCCACCAAGTCTTTGATCACGGGTTCCTCCAGGATGGCCTCATCCAGATTCAGTGTGTGCTTGAAAGTGAACTGACTGAATCCTCACGTCTCGATGCTGATGCTGAATATGGTCATCTCTTCTTTGGAGAATGGGAGTTTGTCCCCTTTGTCTTGTCCTGCCATGGTAGTGACTTGTCAACACACCATGCCAACATTAATGCCTAACAATCGGCTTATTTCTAATCAAAACTCAGTTTGAGAAAAAAATGTATGTGCCCAAAATGGGTATACTTGCTTAGAGGCTTGACCATTGCTATTGTTTTCCTTTGCAGTATTCTTCCATAGAAACTTAATTAATTATAACAATCTGCTAGCTAGATCGCATAACTTTCATTTTTGCTCTGCTCTTGCTCACATTTCCATAGAAACTTACTTAATTATAACAATCTGCTAGCTAGATCGCATAACTTTCATTTTTGCCTGCTCTTGCTCACATTGCTCCCTCTTCCGTCGGGATCTTTTAAGGAATCCTTCCTAGGATTTGCACAGGGAGGATGAGGTAAGCGTTGTTTCGCATGGGTTGATTTACCTGGCCAATAACCAATCATAGAAGCTTGGATTGTATTCGAGTTGTGTCAAGAATCGCGTAGTGGAGGGGGTTGCTCAAGATGCTGCGCCGAACACACACAGAATGCACAAGGAGAAGCTCACTCAAGAGACAAGAAGAGAGATGGAGGCCAAAACGTTTTCTTGCTGATTTCTTCTTCTTCTTCCACACACTTTACAATGTACACAAAGTATAGATAAGATACAACATAAAAGGAAAGTGGCCTACTAAGTCAAACAATGCATAACCGACTACACTAGTCGACTGGCGCTATAACTATGCCAGCTGTAAATAGGTGTAACAACCTGAATATAATAAGTAATGAGTCAGTGGCCATGTGAGAGTCATAATGACCACCGACGTGCTAAGTGTAGACGTGTGGACCCATCTAACCAGGCGGTCCATCATCCATGTCCACATGTGTTGAGCTTGCCATCTCAACACTCCCCCTCAAGCTCAACTGTATCTCTGCAACTCCAAGTAAGCTTCGAAACTTTTGAAGCTTCTCTGTACCCAATGCCTTCGTGAAGATATCAGCTATCTGATCCTGTGTGCTGACATACACCAAGTCAATCTCACCTGCTAGTACCTTCTCTCTCACAAAGTGGTAGTGTACCTCAATATGTTTTGTCCTGGCATGGAACACAGGGTTCCTAGCCAACTGTATACTGCTCATGTTGTCACAATAAATGACAACTGGACCTTCCACCTGCACATCCAAATCAGCCAGTAACTTTTGCAGCCATACTACCTCACATGCTGCAACAGCAGCACCTCTATACTCAGCCTCTGTACTCGACAAAGCAACTGTAGATTGCTTTTTGCTGCTCCAAGCAACTGCTGCACTACCAAGAGAGAACATGTATCCGCTGGTAGATCTTCTATCAGACATACTACCAGCCCAATCTGCATCTGTGTATCCAAACACCTGTACATCTGTACCTGCCTCATAGAAAAGTCCATAATGTAATGTGGACTTCACATATCTCAATATGCGTCTGACTCCATCCAAATGTGGCTTTCTAGGTACTTGCATAAACTGACTTACAAGACCAACAGCATAGCTCAAGTCTGGCCTTGTAATGGTCATGTAGATCAAACTCCCCACTATCCTTCTGAACATAGTAGGGTCTTCTATCTCATCCCCAACATCAGCACTCAGCTTTACATTCTGCTCCAACGGGACTGAAAGTGGTTTGCATGCAGTCATACCATACTTGGACAACATATCCAAGCCATATTGTCTTTGGGACAGCCATATACCATCATCACATCTGATCACCTCAATGCCAAGGAAGTACCTTAGCTCACCTAAATCCTTCATCTCAAACTTCATCTTCAAACAGCCCTTGACTTCAGCAATCCCACTATCACTATCACCTGTAATAATCAAGTCATCCACATAGATGACTATGATGACCAAACCTGCATCTCCTTTTCTCACATAAAGTGAGTGATCAGCATCAGAAACATAAAAACCAATATTGACAAGATACTCTCTAATCTTGTCAGACCATGCTCTTGGTGCTTGCTTGAGCCCATAGAGTGCCTTCTTCAACCTGCACACATACGTGGGATGCTCTAAATCTTCATAACCTGCTGGCTGATCCATATACACTTCTTCCTGCAAATCACCATGCAAGAAGGCATTCTTTACATCCATTTGCTGCAACCTCCAACCTTTGGCTGCTGCCAAAGAAATCACACATCTGACAGTTGCCATCCTAGCAACTGGACTGAAGGTTTCATCATAATCTATGCCATATGTTTGGGCATAGCCTTTTGCAACCAGCCTAGCTTTGTACCTGCTAATAGAACCATCTGCATTGTGCTTAATCTTATAAACCCACTTACATCCAATAGCTTTCTTTCCCTTTGGCAATGATATTAGATCCCAAGTCTTATTGGCCTCTAATACAGCCATCTCCTCATCCATTGCTGCATCCCAATGAGCATGACCAACAGCCTCCTCAAAACATGTGGGCTCAACATCCTCAACTAGTTTCACCATATAAGCATAATGGTGAGCTGCATAACCCTCAAAACCAAATCTTCTAACAGGGTATCTCACCCTGCTAGACTTGCGTACCACTGGATCACTCAATGGAGTCTTTGCATTAACACGTGCTCTCTGCACACCTGGAGTCCTCACTGAAGGAATGCCAAGCTCATCATCCAAGCTCTCTGAGCCACTGGAGTCTCCATCAAGAACTGCATCAATGCCTTCTGACACCTTATTCTTTCCTTTGTCTTTACCTGTAGTGCTACTAGATGCACCCGAAGATGTAGAGATACTCCTTAGTCTCCCAGACCAAGGACTACTAGATGATGTCTCTGGTCCACTAAGAGTCCGTGATTCTTGCTTTTCAGCCTGCACATGAGTGTCATGATCATCATCAACATCCAATGCATCACCACTAGATGCATACCAGCTGCTCATTTCATCAAAGATGACATCCCTGCTCACTCTGAACTTACATGTGATAGGGTTGTAACAGCGATACCCTTTCTGCTCTAAAGAGTATCCAATAAAGATACACTTTTCAGCCTTTGGATCCAGCTTCTTCCGCAACTCATCTGGCACATGAACATACGCAATGCAGCCAAACACTTTCAAGTGTGAAACATCAGGCTTCTTACCTGTAAAACATTCTTCGGGGGTCATACCATGAACTGCAGCTGTGGGAGTTCTGTTCATAATATAAACAGCAGTATGAACAGCCTCAGACCAAAAATGCTTAGGCATATTCTTTTCAGCCATCAAGGCGCGTGCAACTTCTGCAATATGCCTGTTTTTCCTTTCTGCAACCCCATTTTGCTGTGGGGTATACCTGCATGTGAACTGTCTCTTTATCCCATGAGACCTCAGAAAATCACTGAACTCATTTGAGAGGTACTCTCCCCCTCCATCTGACCTCAGGCACTTTACTTTCAAGCCTGTTTCTCTTTCAACTGCAGCCTTGAAAGTTCTAAAGTGCTCAAAAGCTTCACTCTTTTCCTTCATAAAATATACCCACAGCTTTCTAGAGCAATCATCAATGAATGTGACAAAGTATGAACTGCCTCCAAGAGATACATTTTGTGTAGGCCCCCAAATGTCTGTATGCACAACATCAAGGATATTTCTGCTTACATCTTTGTCATGTGAAAAGGGTTGTCTTGCCTGCTTACCAAACTGACATGCTTCACATACCTTCTGAAATTCTGCAACTTTAAAAGTAGGCAAACCTGTAACCAACCCTTTGGACTGCATTAATTTCAGCCTTTGTACATTTGCATGTCCAATGCGTTTGTGCCAAATTTCAATGTCTGCAACAACACCTTTTCCTTTGGCATACATAGCCGCATTCATAGTAGGAATTCTAGCATCTAGAGTGAACATACGTCCAACTCTACTTCCCTTTGCTACCAACCTGCACTTGTCATTGAAGTCTTCTACAAAGCAGCCCTTTGCATTAAATCTGACTTGCAGCCCTTGCTCTACCATTTGACCGACTGACACCAAGTTCTTTGTAATAGATGGCACATGTAATACATCTGAAAGACTCTTTGTCTTACCATCATGCAAGGACAAGGGAACTTTTCCAATGTGTGAAATTGGGTGGCATGAGTCATCACCCGTCTGCACATAACCTGCATTCTGCAAATCCTGCATCTCTCCAAACCATTCTGCATGGCTGGTCATATGATTGGATGCACCTGAATCAACATACCAAACATCTTCATGTGTTCCCTTTCCTGTAACAGCATTCAGCATATGCTGCATAACGAACAAACGTTCATTTTTGTCTTCATTCTGTCGTGAAGACGATGCATAGTTTCCTTGCTGCAACTTACCACTGCGGATATCATCTCTCTTAGCATAACATTGGGCTACAATATGACCTGTTTTGCCACAGTAGTGGCACACAATACCAGAGTTGTTAGAACCTCTATTCTGCCATCCACCTCTTCCTCTAAAGCTCCCCCTGCCTTTAAAGTTACCACGACCTCCTGAAACCTGCATATCGCCAAATTGCTGATTCAATCTGTTTTGCTGGTTGTCACTACCACGTCCTGTACCACGGCCTCTTGAAGAGAACCTGCCACGTCCCCTTCCAGAACTGGAGTAGAAAGCTTGGACCTGTTCACCACTTCTTTCAGATGTCTCACTCTGCATGTTGATCTCTTCAGTGATCATAAGGGAGACCAATTCATCGAAATCTGGAAATGGCTTTCTGACATATACGGAAGTTACAAAAGACTTCCAAGCCTTTTCATTGTTAAGTCCACCCAAGGTAGACGACACCAAATCATCATCATCGGGCATTGCATCAATCGCTGCCAATGCATCTGCAATGCTTCTTACTTTCAGTGCATACTCATTGATAGACATCTTTCCTTTCTTCAATGTATTCAACTCTTGCTTGAGTTGAATCTTTCGTGCCTTTGTATTTACAGAAAACATACTTTCAAGTATGGTCCAAGCTGCATATGCATTCTCTGCATTTCTAATGTGTCCCAGCATGTTATTGTCAATTACTGCAGACAACCAATACATGACCTTCTTGTCTTTTGCATTCCATTCCTTTCGTGCCTTTGTCTCTTCTACAGTTGGAGGATCACTCACCTCCGGCTCCTTTTCTTCACCTGAAACGAACTCGTAGAGGCCTTTTCCAATAAGGAAGTTCGTGACACGAAACTTCCATGATGGGTAGTTGTTCTTGTCGAGCTTCTCAATGATGGGGCTTCCACTGTTCTCTGCCATTATCACAAAACTAATACCAAACAGCAAGCAAATCTTCTGCAACCCTTGACCTGTAGTGCACAGCAATACACCAGACAGCCTTTTTTTACTGTCTGCTCAACAATACATGCAATCTGCAACCTTTTTGCAGATAAACCTTGTGTTTACTCACTGGTAAACACCTTTGAACTTACAAATCTGAAATCTGTAACCTGCGCACCCACGTTCGATCAATACAGTCGAAGTCACAGTGTATCCCGAAACTGCTGTCCGCAACCTTGCGGCTCTAAAACGGGCCCTGAAACGGCCTCAAATGCCCAAAATCTCTGCGGGAAAGCCCTAAAGGGCTAATCTGCAGAATATACAGCGCTCTTCGCGCACACCAAATCTCACTGCAATCTGAGATTTTTGCTCTGCCTTGCTTCCGGTGCCTCCACAGGCACTACCCAAGAGAAAGAGTGGAAGGATGGGAGAGCTTCTTACCCGTGGCTTGCTTGCTCGAACCTTGCTTCTTCTCCTTTGCTTCAACCTTTGAAATCAGCCTCTCTCAGTGGTGCGGCTCTGATACCATGTCAAGAATCGCGTAGTGGAGGGGGTTGCTCAAGATGCTGCGCCGAACACACACAGAATGCACAAGGAGAAGCTCACTCAAGAGACAAGAAGAGAGATGGAGGCCAAAACGTTTTCTTGCTGATTTCTTCTTCTTCTTCCACACACTTTACAATGTACACAAAGTATAGATAAGATACAACATAAAAGGAAAGTGGCCTACTAAGTCAAACAATGCATAACCGACTACACTAGTCGACTGGCGCTATAACTATGCCAGCTGTAAATAGGTGTAACAACCTGAATATAATAAGTAATGAGTCAGTGGCCATGTGAGAGTCATAATGACCACCGACGTGCTAAGTGTAGACGTGTGGACCCATCTAACCAGGCGGTCCATCATCCATGTCCACATGTGTTGAGCTTGCCATCTCAACAAGTTGGGCATGACAATCAAGAGTAGATGGTTGGATGGAGACTTGGGAAATGCAGGTCAAGACATCGTGGAAGAGATCTCCAGTATTGAGGCGACTGGCCACATGTAATTCCTCTGCGATGAGCAATTGGTCAATGTAGGGGTGGGCGAGCACATGGTCGTCCAACCACTGATTATGGGTGATGGGGCCAAGATCCTAAACGAGATAGGTGCCACATAAGTGGGGTCATATTCGATGGTTTTAACTGCCCTGCGTTGCTCAGCATTGGTCATTATTCGACAACCTTTTTTCTCCCATTGGATCCTTAGCGTAAACCACTGCTGCAAGAACGTGCAAGGTGAGCTTGCCATCTGCGTGAGCTCTTGCAACTCCTGTTCAGGAGCAGAACGAGGAGGCTTATGATACGAAGTGATAAGTCTTCTGAGGACAGCTTGATCTTTTGAGATTTCGTCATTTGCTATCAGTTCGGCAACAATTTTGGGAAATTTAGTGGTCATAAGTTCGTATTCCTTCCAAGTGCATGGTAATGCACAAATATCCGAAGCAAGCATTTTGTCAAGAAGGCCTAGGTCTAGCCTCTCATAACTTCTAGCAAATGTAGTGAAAGTTTCGTCTAACATTTTAATGCAGGTTATTAAGTCATCCCCAGAAGTTGCGGCAAGGTCCTTAGCCAAGGAGAGGAAATGTCATATCGTGTATGAAGGTTTAAGACCCGTTGGTGGGGGTGGTGCAATTGGACTGGATAGTAGTGATTCCCTCATCGGTGTCATGGGTTGGGCCTTGCACTCTGAAGCACGTTGAGGTGCTGTAGGAAGTTCCGGAGGCATGGGGGTTGTGCTAGGTTCTGAGTGGGTAGTCATAGTGATTTTTAAGTTCTCTGGATTAGGTAGGTTTACGGCCTGTGGCATTTGCTTTGGTTGATAGATGAGCTGAGACTTGCTAGCCACAACTGGCCATGGCTTGCTAACTATGTTCTGGGCGCCACTTGTGCAAGCCTCTCTCATTAGGGTGAGATTGCTTGTAGATGAGCTTCTTAGCTGGCCATTTTTAGGCACCCAAATCTAGGGATTGCCCTCGTAGTATCCTTGTGCTCGCAAGAGATCTTTGGGAATCCAGTGCGGCATGGTTGTGTGTCTACGGTGATAGCACTTAGACTGCCTCTTAGGTCGGGATGATTGATAATTTTGACGTTTAGGATCATACTTGGGTGGTCTACCCGGATGTGGTTTTTGCCATTTTGGCACCCATAGAAACTTGGACTCTTTGGCCTTGTGAGCGCTCTTGGTGGGTTTGGGCTTGGGGTCGAGAGCTCGGCACGAGGCCGTAGTTTCCTTCTATTCAGATTCGGGTTGAAGCGTGGTCGTAGGGGTTTCTACCGGTGGCTTCATAAAGGTTGGGGAATTAAGACAGCCCTTGCTGAAGGTCGTCACGATACGCACATTGCCGATAGCAAGATGTATGCGGTTTAGGTTGTAATCCACATTACAGTTTGTTTGCTTCTTGAAAGTGCGACCCAATAGTGACACATTACCGGCTCCTTTAGTGTCAGGTAACACATGGAAGAAGGCTGGTAAACTTTCAGACTCGATGGAAATGACCACCTTGCACTTCCCTAGGAGTGAATAAGCGGTACCCCTAAACGGGGTGAGTTTAGAGTTAGTGGGTTGTAGTTTCGGTTGACCAATGCGTGTCCAATGGTCATGCGTCAAGATATTGTAGTCGGCACCTTCATCAATCAAGGCTTCGAAAGAATACACTGCTCCTGCTCTGCGATTGTGATTCATAGGTATGTCGGTGCCACTGCTTCTTCATCCTGATCTGTAAGGTCAGTTACAGTAGCCATGCGGACGTTCAGTGGGGGTTCTAGCATGGGTGGCTCATGTAATGGATGTGAAGGAGGATAGTACTTCTTAATGCGGTTGCTGTTAAAAAAGCCTATTCCTTCACCGTCAAGTGTCTCCAACTCGACATTCCCGGTCCTACCGATCATGCGTACTTTGAAAGGCCCTAGTCCCCGAAACTTCATCTTCTGTTTATGTCCTTTTACCGAGTATAGCAGAACAAAGTCCCCTTGTTCGAAGTCTCACTGCTTGACATGCTTGTCAAACCACATCTTTCGTCGACCCTTTTCGCAAATCAAAGAGTGAGTGGCGAGGAGTCGGGTCTCCGTTAAGCGCTCTAGTTCCACCAAGTGGTTGGTCCAAGCCTCTCTTCCCTCCCAACGCTCCTGGACTGCTAGCCTCAAACTAGGGATGAAGAATTATAAGGGCAAAATGGCTTTAGTTCCGTACGTTAGCCTAAAGGGTGTTTGTCCTACAGCCGTTTTATAAACTGTGCGATAGGCCCACAAGGCTGCCATTAGCTTGTTGTCCCAGTCACTTCTTGAAGTGGACACGACTTTTGTAAGCACGTTGACTAAGATTTTATTTGTGGATTCGGCTTGGCCATTAGCCTGAGGGTAATAGGGAGAGGACTTCCGATGAATTATTAGGAAGGTAGAGAGCAAGTGGGCAATCACTTCATTAATGAAGTGTGTGCCTTGGTCGCTTACAAGTTCGATTGGACAGTCAAACCGTGAAATGACCTGCTCCCCCAAGAACTTGGCGGTGGTCCTAGCATCATTCTTCCTTGTGGCTCGTGGCTCTGCCCATTTCGTTAGATAGTCGGTCACCACTATGATGTATTGAGCTTGAGAATATTGTGTTGCAGGACTGATAGGTCCAATAAAATCGATGCCCCATTTTTCAAAGGGTTGTTGGGCTATGACAGGGGTCAACTCCATCTTGTCCTTTCGCACGGGCACTTTGGTCCTTTGGCACTTATCGCAGTGCTTTACAAATTTAGCTGCATCGCGGAAGAGGGTGGGCCACCATAGCTGGGATTGTAGCACCTTTTGGGTTGTTGTGTCCCCGCTAAAGTATCCTCCAGCGATTCCACCATGTGCTTCGTTCAATGCGTCATGCATCTCGTGCTCACATACGCATCTGCGCAATAAATCATCTTGTCCCAACCTGTAGAGTTGGCCAGCTATCAGTTGGTATGGCTAAATTTTCAAGATAAGTCTTTTCAGCCTAGCCTTCTCAATGGGTCGCTCTGGTAGTCCATTTTCTAGCACTTGCACTATATCATTGGCCCAATACGGCGTCAGATCAGCTTTAAATAATTCTCGTTCACTAGACAGGTTAAAGAGATGGACATCCGGCAAATCGTCAGGCACGCCTTGCCCAGCGGCTTCTCCTGTGGTTATGCGGGACATGTGGTCAGCCATGTAGTGCTGCTTTCCTTTGCGTACAACCACAGAGAAGTCAAACTCCAGTAAGAGGAGTAACCATCAACCTATGTGCCCTGTAGCGCAAGGCTTGTTCACAAGATACATCAAGGCTTGATGGTCAACAAAGAAGACAAAGGGAGTGGCCAACAAGTAATGCCTAAATTTCTTTACCGTAAATACCATGGCCAACCCCTCCCTTTCTGTCGTGGAATAGTTCATCTCGGTCTCTGTGAGCTGCCTGCTGGCAAAACTCATCGGGTAATACAAGTTATGCTCACCAGGCTGGCATAGCACGGCTCCAATAGTGAACTTAGAGGCGTCTATGTGCACATGAAACGTTACGTTCCAGTTTGGGGCTCGCAAGATTGGTGTAGTCGTAAGAGCCTTTTTCAACTCCTCATATGCGCGCTGGCATTCCTCCATCCACTCAAACACTATCAATAGCTTGTACAATGGTCTAGCTATTAGTGCGTAATTTAGCACAAATTGTTGATAGTATCCAGTGTGTCCAAGAAGCACTGAACTCCCTTGTAGTTATCGGGTGGCGGTAGGTCAACAATGACTCTGACTTTGGAAAAGTCAATAGCAATGCCATTCCTTGACACTACATGCCCTATGTTTTACCCAGAACTGGCACTTTAAGGGGTTCAATGAGAGGTGGTATAGTCTACACCTTTCAAAGACAGCTCTCAATTTCTCCAAGTGTTCGGCCCAACTAGAGTGTAAACATAGGTCGTCTACGAACACTTCCAGTTCGCGCCTAAGCATATCCTTAAAGATAGTGCACATTAGGCGTTGGAAAGTTGCAGGTGCGTTCATTAGCCCAAAAGGCATGACAATGTAGGCAAACACGCCCCATTCCGTGGCAAAGGCAGTCTTGTGCCTGTCGTCAGGGTGCACTTGCACTTGATTGTAGCCCGAGAAACCATCCAGAAAATTGTAGGCTTTCTTTCCTGCTACCCTCTCAAGCATGTGCTCGGTGTAAGGTAAAGGATAGTTATCCCTTTTCGTAGCAGCATTCACTTTTTTGTAGTTCACTCACACTCGAATTTTTCCATTTTTTTTCATGACAATCATGATAGGTGATACCCGGTCCGTGTGCTCAATCTCATATATGAAACCTACCCTCATGAGTTTATCGATCTCCTCTTTCACTACATGGGTATGCTTGGGATTCATGGGGTAAGGTCGTTGTTTCGTTGGCACTGCATCTGGGACCATTGGGATGTTATGAGTCACGACCCTAGGGTCGACTCCCTTAAGTTCCTAGGCAAATACGTCAATGTACTCTTGCAGGAGCGCAAAGAGTTTGGTCTCTTCATCCTCCACCAAGTCATCTGCAATGAACACCGGTCTTGGTTTTTCATCTTTCCCAGTCAAGTTAACCTCTTTGACTTTGGCAGGTCTCTCGATCGATTCACTAGTCTGACCTTGTCTTTTTGCACCTAACAGAATCACCACTCGGTCACCCTTTTTAAATTTTGTAAATCGTTTGGGCAGATCCTATGGTTTCCTCTGCTTTTCCGCTTCTGAGTCCCTCGCTTGCTTCATGGCCTCCTCTTTTAGCCTCCTGCGCCTCAGGTGGACCGGCAAGTCTCCCTTGGTGCGTTTGACCTTAGAAGTTTGCGGTATCTCGGGATCACTTTCAGTGCTAACTTCCGACTCTGAGTTAAACTCGCATTCCTCACTTGAGGAATGTGTTTCCCCAGGGGATCGTAGTTCCGTAGGTGCATCTGTCTTGAGCACTAGGATTACCCATGGTTGTGCTACTCTGGCTTGCTCGTAATCCACGACTCCTATGCGTTCTAGCCAGGATCTGTCACACTCCATTAGCATGACTTCTTTTTTGTTCCGACTGATCCCTTCTTTCCTAGGCCTCAAGTCTACCCTGATTTGTTCTATTGCTTTTCCCTCCGTGTCGTACTCTATTGTGTCTATCTCTTCTTCACTCTCTTCTCCCGTAGAGTGACAATCCTCATACTCCTCATCATCCGGGTCCTGTCCTTCTGACCGCTCGTCATCCCCTAAGCTTCCCTCTTCAATCTCCCTGTCGTTAGTAACTAAAGCCCAGTTATATAGCAAGTTCAAGTCGTGGACCTTGGTCCATTTCCATTCTGGTTTAGCTAAAAGGTCACGTAGATGTTTTAAGTTAGCAGCCAAATTGCCGTCCAATTTATTGGTCAATACTCTACGATTTCTTGAAGCT
Source organism: Lygodium microphyllum (assembly GCF_053477565.2). NCBI lineage: Eukaryota > Viridiplantae > Streptophyta > Polypodiopsida > Schizaeales > Lygodiaceae > Lygodium > Lygodium microphyllum. Next base: position 18,089,324 of record NC_141146.1, on the reverse strand, counting down.
CTAATTTGTTGTTGGGGATGCGGGATGAGGCCGGTTTGCCCGGGTTGAGTGAGCTTCCTGCCATCATGCAAAGCGGCACTACTGGCTCCTCAAGTTGGCATGGTTGCGGCTTTAGTAGCCTGCTGATGTGGTCCTTCCTCGTCCGAGAATGGTAGGTCAATGATTGCCAAAACGTGTATCCAATCCCTCTCATCCTCAGGGCAAGGAATATATCTAGCGAGTGATCCATAGGGCTTGGTCGTTTGAGTATCGCCTTTTAGCATAGCTGAGATGGCAGCTAGGTCAACAGGTGTCATCGTCCCAAGTGTCCATCTCTACCCTCACTGCACTAGTTCTGTTCCCTAGGAAAATCAATCCATTGCCCCAGTCCTCTATGACTCGTGCATTCCTCATCCAAGGTCGGCCTAATAGTATGTCGTAATCCACTCCCTTCATGACAATGAAGTTTACCGAAAAGTGCACATCGGCAATCTTTATCGGCCAATTCTTTAAGACTCCAAATGGTCTTATCCTCATTCCATTTGCTAGCGGGACATTGAACCTAGCAGTCTCCACAGGAGGGTTTCCCCATGCCTCTAGGACTGCATGGTTTAGCACACTAACACCAGCACATGTGTCTACAATTCCTTTTCGAGTCATGTCTCCTAAGGCTAGGACGGGCAAAACTGTGTGCATTTCAATGCCTTCCCAAAAAGCATTGATGTGCAAAGACTTAGGATCTAAGTGTAGAGTTAGACTTGGGATCCGTGTAACTGCATCATGATCTTGCGGATCAGCACCCGCAAGTCCTGTGTGTCCCTCGATTGAGTCTTTTAACTCCTGCCACAAGGAGTGATTTTGCCTAAGCAGATCCTCCAAGCTTAGAGTTACTGGAGTGGACAGCAAGGTTGTGAGGAGGCTACTAGACCCTTGTCTTCCTCTGAGGCTAGCAGTTCTAGGCCATGCATTCTGTCTGCCCTAGTAAGTTTCCCCCCAGCCTTGCTGCTGAGTTGCTCCTAGTGGTGCAGGTATGCTCCTAGCCTGTGGTTTTGAGGGTGAGACTAGTGTGGTAACACTGGAGAAGTCGTCCACAGGATCTTCCAATATGGGTTCAGCATCCTCGAGGTGTTTTTGGGCATCCTTGACCCACTCCTTGACCTTGGCTATAGCCTCGAGTTGCCGTATGGGGTGGGGGATATTCCCCTACCTTGGCACTCCCTAGCTCTGCTGTCTTAGGAGCCAAGGTCTCTGCCTCTGCATTTGTGACCTTCTTTCCCGTTACCAGGGTAGTTGTTTCCTCGGTTTTAAGGGTTATCTTCGCATCGGTTCTCTTTTTCCGTCTCCTCTAGCTTTTCTTCCCCATTGATGTTGCATCAAGGTTACTTGGCCCTGGCAAGGAGATGCCTGCTTGTTTCGTTTGAACTCGCGTCATAGCATGTAGTGGGATGGGCGTATCCTCACTACCAAAAGTTTCCACTCCAAAGAGCCCCAAAGGCACCGATGGCATGTTGGCAGCGCTCGTTGATGGCTTCTGCCTAGGACAGTCAGGAAACAGATGTGTGATTCCACACTCTGTGCATCAAAGATCCGCTTTGTCTTTGTTAGCTTGTTCTCGCTCTGGGCAACGTGATGAAATGTGGCCTGGGTGGCCGCAAGTCCAGCATGTGACTGGATCCTGGCTGGGCCCTCCAAAGCCTCTGCCTCGTCCTCTTCCTAAAGCCATCACCGGCACTGGCCGATAGTCCATCAAGATTGGGTTGCCCTCCTCATCGTAGGATATGTACGGATTGACATATGTCTCTTCCTCATTAGGCTCCTCCACAAAGTGAACAGGAGCATTGCTAGGTGGGTGAGTCACAAAAGGCTCTGGTGGCTTGGGTATACCAGTTGGATTCATCTCCAGCCTAGGCACGATAGGTCTTGAGTCAGTTGGTGCTGGAAGAGCTAACTGTGCTCCCCTGCCAAAGAAATTAGGTGGCCTATTACCTAAGTATGGAGGGTTGTACTGCTGCGTGTATGGCAATCTCCTCGGCATTCTGCAATGTGCTACATCATGCCCGAATCTACCGCAATTTGAGCACGGTCGAGATCTAGGATCTTGGCACTCAATAGGGAGGTGATTGCCACCGTAGTACACATTGTACGTGCGATCTCACAGGCTTTCTAACGAGCTCTTGCAACCATGCAATCTCCATTCTCATCTCTGCAATCCCTTGGTCGTGGTCTACACTCTTTCCCTTATCCTGCACGCTAGCAGTTGCTTTTCCCCCCAAGGTGGTTGATCTCTCAGGGTCCCTCTGGCTTGCACTATCTCGGTTGGTAATCCTCATGCTACGTTCCCTGAGTTGATCATCTACGCGTATTGCCTCCTTGAAGACTCGAGCTAGCACGTCTCATTGTAAGGTGGAGTTACTGGCCAAAGCCTTGTAGAGCTCCTCACTCCGAATCCCGTTCATGAACACTGTAGACACTGCCCTCTTGGTAGGTCGCTCGTTGGCAGGGATTCTCTTGTAGAGGCTGCGCACCTAAGTGACGTAATGCCTAGTGTCCTCCTTCTCCCTTGACTGATATTCATCAATCTAAGAATGAGGTTATCTGAATACCCCGCCTCTGAAAACCTCTTGATGAAGAGGCCCTTAAGGCGAGCGAAGTTTGTACGTTCTGCGTCATCCAGACTAGAGTACTAGGTCCTCCCCTTGTCGCCTAAGCATATGCCGAAGGCTTGAGCTCGCTGTGTAGGGTCAGTAAGACTGTTCGCCTCACATACTTGCTTGAACTGCTCCATGAAGCTGTACGGGTCACTGCTAGGTTCGTATCGAGCTAGTTGTTTTGCTACTATGGGGATTCTAGCCTGCTCTTTAGCCCCTTGCATGACTCCCAATCCTGATAGTAGCGTGGTGGCTAGAGCAGTAGCACTCTGTTCCATGGATGTATTGTCCATGAGTCACTTTGCCACTAGTTCACTCAACGTCATGCCAGCCTCTGCTGCCCGTTCCCTCTCTACATTCGGTCCGGACTTGGCTGCCCCAGCTAGGTCTAGTACTCATCTAGCCTCGTACATATCCACGTCTTGCTGCAACCTTCTAGCCCTTTGCTCATGGTTGTAGGCAATTATGCCTTCCAGCGCTCTCTTGATAGCTCTTCTCTCTTCTTCCAGGTTAGCTACCACTTCCTCTACAGATCTACCTTAGACCACGGTCCTGGTGAGTAGATCGTAGTCGTGGACTAGTTCCTGGACCGAGGTTGGAAATTCTCCTAAGTCTAATTGGTCTTCCCCTTGTTCACCTCTTGATCCTGATATTGTTTCTGCTTCCAGCTCCACGAGGTTGTCAATGAATCCAATCAGCTTCGGAAGCTTCCACTCCTCTATCTTGTTGCTTCCCATGTCTTCATGTCTTCTCCAGGTACTCCTAGTAGGTCACTCAGGCACCTGTCTAAGTCCTAGGGTCTTCTCCTACTGGTGGGTTGCTTAATGTTATTAGATACCTGGTGTGTTCCTTGTTATTCGAAAGCAGCTGCGATCCTTACTCACACGTTGTGCTTAGTGCTTTCGTGGTGCTTGGTGCGAAAACATGCTTTTCTCTTTTCTTGCTGTGCAGATTTAGTGGAGCACAAGAGTGAAGTGCCGATGCAGAAAGCATTTAATGCAAACTCCACCTTGTTTCTACCCACGTTCCCAGCCTAATTTGAGTTCTCAACTCGGTTCCCGGCTATTCTACGGTCTTTTCGCACCCTAAGTTCGATTAGTCTCTGAGGTTCTAATGGTCAAACTGGGTCTTGGGGGTGTTCAAGGTTGCGTCCTGGGGTCAGGTCTGTGGCAAGGCCAGCAAAAGATCTTCACCTTTTTCTTCTGGCAAGATGGTCCAATTCTGGGAATCGGACAGAGCTAGTTCGACTTTGGAAGTCGGACGGTCTGATTCTTGCAATCGAACCGATCTGGTCCGACTCTAATAGTCGGATGGGGTTGGTCTGATTCTGGGACTCGTCCGACCCTGGTGATTCGATTCTGGGAATCGTCCGACCCTAGTGGTCTGATTTTGGGAATCAGACCAGGAGGGTGGTCCTACTTTCGAAGTGGTCTGAGTCCAGCTCTAATGGTCCGACTACGATGGTCCGATTCTAATGGGCAGTCCGAGTGCCACGTGGCACATCTAATCGGGTTTGTCCGATTCTTGAAATCGGACCGGTCTGGTCCGACTCTAATAGTCGGACGGGGTTGGTCCGATTCTGGGAATCGGACGGTCCGATCCCAGGACTTGGGTGGTCCAATTCTGGGAATCGGACCACTGCGAGTCGATCCGACTGCATCGGTGGCGGGTGCGATTCCGACGCATTTGAATCCTTCTTAATGCCTGCTACACTCAATCACCACATACTTCCCATATCTGATTAGAGCACTATTGGAAAACACTGAACTCACCTGGAGCAGCACGAATCGATGGCGCCTAGAATCGGGGTAGCGTTTCCTCGTCTTGTGAACCAGAAGTTATTTTCTCTCTCTCTCTCTCTCTCTCTCACACAAGGCTAACTAAAGAAATGAGGTTTGTCCCGGCCTCCCAAGCCTCTTAAGGTCCTTTTCCAGCACTGCAGAACCTTATAGCCAGTTCCCTGTCCCTGTTTCACCCAGAAACTTGAATCTAGTCCCCTGTTTTCCTGTTTCCAGCAGCAGCCAGAACCTCTGTTTTCTCTTTTCTTACCCTAATCTAACCTTAATCTAGTGTAGCCAATATGCAAAATAGAAATGCAGAATAGTAGTCCTAATCTAATGCTTCCAACAAACCCACATACTTACTTGTTTCATGGATTAAACCCTCCTAAATCTCCTAGTTATCTCAAGCACTGGTTCAGGCTGCAAACCCTACTTCCATGCTCGATCTGATGCGCGCGCCGCTGAAGGCTCGATTCCGTCGGTCTCGGCACTGGAATCAAAATGGAGGGGAGCTTCAAGCTCTTCCCCGAGACCTACGGACCACTTATTGCTCAAGTGTTTCAAACCGAGCGGCCATGGCTACCTCTCACATAGCTGATGCGCAATGCCTACTTTACGGGTGTAGTGAGCTTACCTTGATGCTCGATCGAGTACCCTTCTCTCTCTTGCATGCCGGTAGCTCCAGATCCTTGAGGCAAGCTCAAGCAACCTCAATCCCTCTCCCATGAGCTTCATCCTCCATAGCCACGCGTGAGACAAGAGAAGAGAGGAGAGGAGGAGAAGATGAAGAGAGAAGATGGAGAGCTTCTTCTCCAAGATCCCTCACTCTCACACAATCACTCCCTCACACTCTTCAATCCCTCTCTCAAGCACAAGCAAGAAGACAAGAAACAAGAGAAGAAGTAGAAGAAGCTTTGGCCACACACAAGAATGAGCTTCCCATTCACTTTTCAACTTTATATACATGCCCTATATTTCATGGGCAGTCATCCCCCTTTTTTACATGGCCGGCCATTAGCCTAGGCCCATTTTCTCATTTCCCACCGTTCTAGTCTATCATATCCCCAACTAATGCATACAATTTGCACAGGAGTGAGCCTGGTGCTCTCTTACAAGGTTTTGGAAGTGTTTTCGCACTTAATGGTGTGTTTTTTATTCTTTTACTCTCCTTGGGCAACTCTAAGACTTCTTGAGGATTGTGCCCGTGCATTTAATTTTTTCCAGGGTCTAGTTGCCAGTTAAGGTGCCTTTTCCTTTTTTTTATTTTTTCCATTTCTCGCTCCTCTGTGCTGCAAGTTAAGGCGCCTTTTCCTTTTTTTCTCTTTTTTCCATTTCCCACTCCTCTGTGCTGCAATAAACACTCACATAGATTACATGATTGAGATAGTGGCCAAGAAGGAGGCTTATAGCTTCCTCCACAACTCACGATGCAAGCTCAAGAATCCTCAAGCCTCCACCTCCAAGCTCCATCCTCCATAGTCGTGCATGAGATGAGAGAGGAGAAGAGAAGAAAAAGACAGGAATAATTAAATAACTTCATATCATGCTCTACTGATTGTAGAGCATTCACCACAATAGTTTTTGTTTGAATAGAAGTCTGCATCACCTATTGTTATACTTCTCTTGCTAACCCTATGCCTACACATGCTATTCTCACTGTTAGAAAAGATGTATTAGATGAATTGGTTGAAGGCATATAGGATATTTAGTTGAAGGTGTCAAAATTGAATTACAAAGGATAATAGGAAAGGGGACATGTAGGTAACCCCCTAAACTAGGGATAGATTCTCCGAATAAAATCAAATTTAGGTTTACCTAGATGATAGGCATAAGACTACCTTTGCCAATGAGTGGGGTGTCTTTGCTTACATTGTCATGCTATTTGGAAAGACTAATGCCCATGCCATCTTTCAACAATTGATGTATACTATCTTTAAATACATGTTATATAAGTGGCTAGAAGCTTTTGTGCATGATTTGTATGTTTATACAAGTTGGGAAGAGTACTTAACCAAGCTTTGTCTTGTCTTTAAACAATGCGGGCATTATCAATTATCCCTCAATCCATTGAAATGTCAATTTTAAATAAAGCATGGCATTATTATTGGACATGTTGGCATTGTGACTACCATAGCCAAGATTAATGTTGTTATAGAGTGTCCACCTCCCATCAATCTGAAGGGCATTCAATGCTTCCTTGGGCATATTAGCTAGTATTACTACTTGTTTTCAGCTATGGTACTATTTCCAAGCCACTATATAAAATTTTGGTTGTGTGGGAGTAGACTGTTGAATATCAAAAAGCCTATGAGGCCTTAAAGAAGACTCTCGAATTTGCACCCAATTTACAAGCCCTGAATTGGACAATCACATTCCATGTTCATATTGATGCATCCAAGATTGCCAAAAATCACCATTGGAGCTATCTTGTGCTAATCTAGCAAACATAGCATAGAGTTTCCAGTGAGCAACAAGCAACTCATTAAGATAGAGGCATTCCACTATCAAATGGGAAGATTTTGCAATGGTTTATGCAAGTAAGAAAATTTGACATTATTTTCTTGTTGCTCCCTTCACTTTCTTTGTTGATCATAAAGCTTTACTTTATCTTACGAACAAGCCATGCGCCATAGGTGAAAGGGAAGTGGAACCCAGGAGGAAGAAGGTTGGCAGTGAGAGCTATGGCGGATGGAGAGCAAGAGCCGAGAGAGAGAGAGAGAGAGAGAGAGAGAGAGAGAGAGAGAGAGAGAGAGAGAGAGAGAGAGAGAGAGAGAGAGAGAGAGAGAGAGAGAGAGAGAGAGAGAGAGAGACTCAAAAGTGGGAACTCCAACAACCACAATGTGTGGCCGGGCCTTCCTTTATTCAAACTGTCACTAAAAGAATAAAGAATAAGCGACTCTGACGGGCGCCCGCCACCTGCAGTGTGCAATGGCGAGTACTGTTAGTGTAGTAATACACGTGTGGCTAGGCGGAGGCGGCTTTACCCCCAACAGCCTCCCATTAAAAGGTGAATCTACCCTAGTGAGAGAAAAAAGAAAAGACAGTACAACACGTACACATGTACATCAAGATGAGGAAATATCCAATGGCCATCAATCTCCTAAGGAAGGCAAAGCGCTCGGTAGTGAGGCTTTTCGTGAGCAAGTCTGTAGGATTCTGCTCAGTCGGAATCTTGACAAGGTCAACAGACCTGTCCTCAATGACCTGGCGAATGAACTGATACCTCACCTCAATATGTTTCGTCTTTGTATGGAAGACCAGATTCTTGGCCAACTGAATGGCACTCATAGAATGCGAATGCAATGTAGGCATAGCATTTGTCATACCAAGGTCTGCAAATCAAACGGCCTAACCAGATAGCCTCCTTGCAAGCCTCTGTGGCTACAATATACTCGGCCTCTGTAGTAGAAAGGGCCGTACACTTCTGCACCCTGGATATCCAAGAGATAGCCCCTCCAGCATAAGTGAACACATAGCTAGAAGTGGATTTCCTACTATCTGCATGTCCTGCATAATTAAAGTTAGTGTACCCCACGACTCTTGTATCCTGGCTGCCATAACAAAGACACATATCTGCTATGCCCTTCAGATACCTCACGATACCCTTCACGACATCCCAATGTTTCTTGCTAGGTGTAGCCATATAACGTGCCACAACCCGAACTGCAAAAGCAATATCTGGACGAGTGGCTATCATGGCATACATAAGACTGCCCATGGCTTATGCATAGGGAATCTTGGCCATCTCGGCCCTCTGCTCATCTATTTGTGGACAATCGGCCTGTGAAATCTTCACATGAGAAGGTAATGGACAGCCAATAGGCTTAACATCTTACATGTGGAAGCGCTCAAGGACTTTATGAATGTACTCCTTCTGTGACAGATAGAGTAGTCCCTGAGACCTATCGCATATAATGTGCATACCAAGTATACGAGGGGCCTGTCCCAGATCTTTCATCTCAAAGCTATTCTTGAGCTGAGTCTTAAGAGCATCTAGCTCCTCATGAGCTATTCTTGCTAAAAGCATGTCATCCACATAGAGTACCAAAATCAGTAAAGAACCGTCACGGGCTTTCTTTGTGTATAAGCACAGATCCATAGCACTACGACTATAGCCATGTGATTGCATGAATGCATCAAACTTATGGTACCATTCCCTAGGTGCCTGCTTCAAGCCATATAGACTCTTCTTTAGCTTGCACACTAGGTGTTCCCTGCCAGGGTTTGCAAAGCCCTTAGGCTGCTCCATGTAAATCTCATCATGTAAGTCTCCATGTAAAAAAGCCGTCTTGGCATCCATCTGGTACAAGTCCAGTTCAAGCTATGCAACCAAGGCCAAGACTAAGCGTAGGATGGTCATCTTGACCACAGGAGAAAAGACTTCATCAAAGTCAACATCATGCTCCTGCTTAAAACCCTTAGCAACTAATTGAGCCTTGTATGCCAGCTTGGGGTGTCTAGGGGTACGTTTCAGCTTGTACATCCACTTGCATGGCAAAGCCTTCTTACCCTGAGGCAAGAAAACCAAATCCCCAAGTCTAATTCTTATACAATGAGTCAAGATCAGACTGCATAGCCCTCTCCCAAGAGTGACAATCACCCTTGTGCATAGCCTCATTATAAGTGAGAGGCTCTCTTGCATCTATAACTAGTACATAATCCATAGAGGGTGCAAAACGGTCAGGAGATCGTCTATCTCTAGTAGAATGCCTCATCCTATGCTCTGCTGCCTAACCGACATCCTGTCTAACATCAACATGTCTAGCATCTGGGCCAAGAGCATCAAGTGATGCTGCACGTAGCTGGTCGTGGAGTAGGCTAAACGGGAGCAGGTGGCTCCTCTTGAAAGATAACTATGAGTAACTCAACCACTTTCTCAAGCTGCATATGCATTTTGTCCTCATGAAAGATGACATCATGGTTGCGGATCACTTTTTGCACCTGCGGATCCCATATATGGTAACCCATCTCTTTTGCATCTCCATAGCCAATGAAAATGCATTTGACACTTTTAGGATCTAGCTTATTGCATTTGTCCTTGGGCACATGGCAGAATGCCTCATATCCAAAGATACACAAATGATCATAAGAGGGGGGTTTGCCTGCCCATATCTCTTATGCAACCTGAAAGTCAATGCCATTGCTAGGCGACTTGTTAATGAGATGCACTACAATAGTAACTGCCTCAGCCTAAAAGTGTTGTGGTAAGCTAGCCTGGTGAAGCATGCTATGGACCCTTTCCTAAATGGTCCTATTCATGCGTTCAGTCATACCATTGTGGGGAGGGGTGTAAGGGGCGATCAATTGAGGCTTAATACCTCGCTCATCACAAAACTACTCAAAAGCACGTGCTACATACTCACTCCCATTATCTGACCTTAGGCATTTTAGTCTTTTCCCAGACCGCTTCTCTGCCAATGCAAGACAATGCTGAAATGTATCTAAGACATCATATTTTCTCTTTATGGGATAAGCCCAAACCTTACGTGAGTAATCATCTATGAAAGTGACAAAGTACTTTGCCCCATTAAGTGACTGACAAGGCATGGATCCACATATATCTGAGTACACAAGAGCCAAGGGCTCACCCATGTGTTTCTTACCAGACTTTTTATGCATATTTCTAGTCTGCTTGCCATACAAACAATGATCACAAGAATCAAAATGTGAAGAGTCAAAAGGCGGAAGATACTGCAAAGCACATATCATTTTCATTCCTTTAAGAGACATATGCCCCAAACGAGCATGCCAAAGGAATACATGGGGAATAGAACCCACAGACAAAACATGATCCAATGTAGCTCCAGATACAAGTAAGGGATAGAGGCTGCCAGACTTGGCACCTCTTGCAATCACAAGCCTGCCACCCACCACGAGTAATTTTCCATGCAGAGTCTCCAAAAGACACAAAATACCTTGCATCATTAAGCTGTCCAGCTGACATAAGGCTACTAGTCAACGCAAGTACATGGTGTACATCATGCAAAACAAAAGAACTGCCAGAAGGAAACTGTAGCCTAACATCTCCAATGTCCACAATGTCAAGAGACCTATCATCACCAAGACACACAAAACCAGATATGGTACGATAGGTATGAAACCAATCTCTACAGGGTGTCACATGAAAGAATGCACCCGAATCCAAGAACCAGCACTGTGCATACATAAAATGTATCTCAAAAGCTTGTAAGGCATCGCATGAAGAGGCTGCAAGTATATAATCATCAGCTAAATCAGTGGCCTACATGACATTAACCTCTTCTATCTTCACAGTGGACTTTGCAAGTATAATATTGCGCCCAAAATTTTTCTTGCACTTTTTCTTTCCCCTTTTCCTTGCGCTTATCATTGTGCATTTTATGGCACTACGGCCTAATATGTCCTCCTTTCCCACAATAATGACAGGTAAGATTAGACTTTCATCCACGGGACTTACTGCGACCATGTGACTTGGACCTGGACTTCTGAGAGTCCCTGCCCTTATGATCATTATCATGCCTGCCATATCCTGCTTTTCCACAATAATGACAGGTAAGATTAGACTTTCGTCCACGGGACTTACTGCGACCATGTGACTTGGATCTGGACTTCTAAGAGTCCTTGCCCTTATGATCATTATCATGCCTGCCATGTCTGCCACCTCTAACGGCCAATGCATGTGAAGAGCGGGAAGCATCATTGTTTCTCCTATTGATTTCCTCAATCAATAAAGAACTCTCAACATGTTTGATTTTCAGCCCATCAAGCTTGTTCGTGCATATGGCAGTACTACGAAAGACATCCCATGACTCAGGCAAGGTGCCAAGCAAAAACAAGGGGTGCAAGTTGTCTTTGAACTCAATATCCTGTGACAATAGACTCTTCATGATAGCATGAAACTGATTGAAATGAGATGAAAGGGAGGTCCTCTCCTTCATGCGAAGGTCCATTAATTGCTTTAGCCAATACATCTGTGATGCAGGACTCTACTACATATAGAGCTCCCGAATCTTCTCCCATAAATCCCATGCACTCTGATTCTCATCTTCAACAACATTATGATGGACCTCTTCTGAGAGTGACAAAATAATGGTAGACTTGCATAGCTCATCAACTTCCATCTAAACATCATCATCCATATCCTTAGATTTAACACCCTAAACATCATCATCCATATCCTCAGATTTAACATCATCAACCTGCCATATTTGGGACTTCCAATACCTATAGTTGGTACCATCCAACTTGGAAATGTTAAAGAGAGCTGTGTCTTTCACATGACCAGTCATACTGCCCCAAATCAAAGCAAAAAGACAAAATTGTAGGTTGTTGTAATTAGCAAAAAATGCACTAAAACCACAGCTAAAACTAGCTGAAAGGGTGGATATCACCAAGACGAGCACTTGTTCCACCAAATATGACCAAGATAACATCAAATAGTAAGCATTACCCTCATAGAAGTACTCAAAATCTATAGATTTAAGCTTGCTATAATAAATGACAACAATATGTAAAACTGTCCCAAAATGAAGCAATCACTCAATATGTCACTGCAACTGCCAGGTAGAAAGATATATCCAACAGTGAGTGTCCACGGGCAAGAAGGTACCAAGAATTGTCAAAACAATCACCTGTCAGGCAAGAGACATCTCCCCCAATAGGCATATCAAATCAGCCCATTACATACTAACTACAGACATAAAGCTCTCAAGAGAGCAAATGCATATAATTGTCCCACAAGCTCAAGCTCAAGTGTAAATAAGACTGTGTATATCCGAATATACCAAGAGGCTCCCATGGAAGTAAAGTTAGATACAAAGAGAGCAAGCAATGCTCTAATGCATTGAATACATAGCATTAGACATGCCAAATCCCAGTAGGGTACATTCGGAGCATAAATCCCAAGCTATCTTAGACCCGTAAAACATAAGCCTGAAAGAATTCAAAGAGCATGTAACTCACAACCAAATGCAATGCCCAATAGATCCAAAATGCTCAAATACATCTGAAGATGAAGCTCCAAGTAATTGTCAAGCATGGGCAAACCAAGTGGCATCCATATCTGACCAAAGCATATGCAAGAAACCAAGTGGCATCTATATCTGACCAAAGCATAAATGTCAAGTAGTGACAATAAGCATAAACCAGTCCAAAGCATGCCAACTGAAGCCAAATGTCAGTGATGATGACCAAGGTGGAGCCTATTCCAAGTTGAAAAGCATTTTGGAACCAAGAATAAGCGTTTGACAACCTCCAAATTGTAACGTGTCCACCTGTTCGCTTACAAGACACGTCTTAGCAGCCCATCGGGAAGAGGGTCTAGAAAGCTTCGCCCGAAACTCCCATGGAATATTACGGGGTTTGCGATCTAGGTCTTTCCGAGTCTGCCACATAGCGGAAGTATTCTGGCCATTCCCACTTAGGACCGACCAGAGTCAGGGTTTTCTTAGTGGTCAAACTCCTAGAACGGCAGCTAGTGTCGAACCCCAGACGAACTACTTTACACAGAAATGTCAGGGCCGAAGCGGATTCATGCTGCACTTGGTTCAAGGAGAATGGGAAACGAGAGGGATGCAAAGCTCGACCTCTCTGCCCATAAGGCATAGTCCCATTCCGTTCCCCTAAAACAGCTTAAATCGGGGGTTCTAGTAACCTAAACTCTAGGTCAACATTCCTTGCTACTTCATTTCCTTCGAGAAAAGTTCCATGCTGTTGATTTTGTTTGAGAAAAGTTTGCGGCCAACCGGGACCACCCATCCATAGGAGGACCCATGACCACATCCACCGCACTTTCCTCAGGTTGTTTTAGTTGTCTAATTACCTACCACATTTAGTTGGATACGTATAAAATAGCTTCCTTGATTGGCCAATTAGACACCGGTTCCTTCATGTAATTTTAACACTTGACATAGAAAAACAATGTTAAACAAGTTCCTTTTCAACAGGTTATCTTATTTATCTTTGGAATACATCATATAGTCCAGCCCATAGGCTAATCCATAATCTGCTCGAAGGCAATCCATAATCCGCCTGAAGGCTATCCAGCAATCCGCCCGAAGGCAATCCATAATCTGTCCAAAGGCTATCCAGCAATCCATAGGGATTACTAATCGAAGATTCCGCCCGTAGACTAGTATGCGGGCCTCGAGATCCAATCTCGAGTTGCGTTGGCCTCTTATGCAGGGCCCGGAAGACAAGGGATTTACGGCCAGAGCCCCCCTGGCACCCAAGTGTCCTCCTGCTCCAAGTAGCGCCCAACGGAGAGACCTCTCGTGGCGGGTTCAGTCCACGTTTTCGGCGCGGCTAACAACCCCCTTGGTTAGGGTCAGGCAAACAGTCGGGGGTAATTGATGCTGCCTCTCCCTTCAGGCCTTCAACCTGAAGCATTAGTTATCTTTCCATCGTTAGTTCCTTGAGCAAACAATGCAAACAATGCTTCTAAATTGTTACAAGCACAATCAATCCAGTGGTCATTTATTTGGCCAACTGCTAAGGAGTGAATCCTTCTCTCTGAATGCATCTAGCATTCGATCCAGGATCAATTGCGACTTGGCAAGATCCCCAAGGGTTTGTTTGTTCACCCTTTTGTCCTTAGGTTAGGGCCATACCTTGTTAACCCAACTTAACCAACACCTTAGGTTTCATAAATTAATAGTAAATCCAGTCGACCATGTCGCTCTAACTTGATTGATCCTTTGCTTACCAAGCAAATACATAACTTCCCTTAATAGGAAACTCAACCCAAGAAAGGTGATGTAGCAGGATGACTACACATCCTCTTGCAAGTTAGACTTGCGCTAGAACCTGCCAACCTCATTCCAAGGAATGGCAAATCTATCTTGTGCTTAAACCACAAAGCCGTGCGATGTTGCAACTTGTTGCATAAGTGTTGCACCTAACTCATGGGATCATTTCACCCATTGAACGGCGTTTCTTGGTCAAGGAATTATGATTAGACAAGACGCAAGGTTTGGGGTGTCTTCTTACCAACCCAACCCTAATTGTACTAAGCCGACAATGTTCGGTCCTAGGGTTTCCAAACTCAATCCGAGTTTTAGCATTAGGTCGAATGATCCTTAGGGTAGAAACCCTAGATCGTTGTTTACATGAGTATCCAATTGACCCAAACATTCCGTGAATGTGGGTAGGACCTTTGGGTTTGAGGGTTTCGACTTGGCATCCAAGTACGATACTTGGCTGCATTTCTAACATGCCAAGCCCTAGCTAGTACTTGAGGGGTTTATCGTGTCGACTAGTTATGCCTATACGAATCACTAACGGGTTATAATATTACAAGTGTTCTAGCCAAATCAGTCTACTTGTCTTACGACAAGAACGATCCTTTCCTAGAGATGATAAACTTGATCTAAAGGTGAAAAATAGTTGCAACATGCGATTCATACTTTTAGGCAACTAAAAGATTTTGCAATAACTACTTCTTTCCTTGCTAAAGTCATGACGAATGTCAATTTGGAGATTATCTTGCATAGAACCTACAAGATTCACATCAAGGAACTATGCCAACAACCTCTCGTTTAATACAATGGGATTTCATGCTTTGATAAGCCGTGCAATCTTTTCTAAATGCAACTCAATGAAATAAAATTTACGCACGATGAATATGTAACATGCGACCCTTAGATACAACATCGTAAATGAAGTTCATGCAAGACTAAGGCTAGTGTTGACTTAATCCATTTCCAAGCATCTTTTTCATGCAACTTACAAGTCTGTGGTTCCATTCCCATACTATGCAATTGTCTAGGGTTTCATTCTCATGCCGTGCAACGGACGTTAACAACTCTTTCTAGGCGAGGCATAACAAGGAAGTTATTAACTAAACACAAAATACACTTGTTCTTTCATGGCCAATCAAGGATGCATTTGACAATTTCAATCTTTTAATACTAGGCAATATGTGTTTTAGACTTGTCACTTTGAAATGCATGGCAAGGCAACATGCTTCTAAACTCGTAAAATGGATAGGTAATTTACATTCATAACATTGAAAATGCAGATAACTCGATTTCATGTCATGCATTAATTCTAGTAAATCGTTCGAGTAGGCAATTTTTCCCAAATGCATTATAACTAGGCGAGGTGAATTAGGAACATGCATAAGTGCTTCCTTTCCATGAAAATTATCGTGCTTAACACATTTCATATACGTGGAATTAAAATCATGGAACCTGGGCTTGTGGATCCGTGGGGATGTCCACGTATAAGTTCGGGGAAGAACCTCACGCGGGTGCACCTTGCATCTTCTTGGGAGCCATCGTTGATGATTTGAACTTTGTGAATTACCCTCACTTCTACACGTTCTCCGAACAGCCTCAAGATTTGCCTTCTCCCTCGTACGTAGGAAATTCCTTCATCGAAACGCGGTTTAGAAAGCAACCCAGGAAGGCTTGTGGGAATGGGGCTTATGGGAAGGCTTGTGGGAATGGGGCTTATGGAAGCCCCACCTTAGAAGCTTCTCAAGAAAAGGCTTCTGTTTTAACTAGAAAAAAAACGTAGAGGCCAATGATGGGTGTGAAGTCGATGACGAAATGGGGGATTGCTGGTGACTTGGCGGCGAGAGTATGAGCAGCAGTCCGCACATGTAGGCGGTCTGTGGTGGAGCAGGGCGGTGGATTTCTGGTTGCTGTAGCAGCACGATGACAATTAGCACGGCAGCCTTTGTTTTTTAGTACCTCCCCCCCAAGGCTAAGGGGGGTTATATAGTGCTTAAAGGGGGGGGGGGGAGAGAGAGAGACTCCACACACGTGGAGCTCTCATGCTTCTCTCCTCTCCCCATGCACTCCACCTCTTCACCTCCTTCTCCCACTCCCTCCCCTCTAGCCATGCATTGGCTGGGGGAAGGGATAATAATAAAAACATTTGACTTAAATTTCATCATTATCCCAATTGCCCCTTCAAAAGGGGTGTTATTCTGCAGCTATGCGGTCTTGAACCCCTGGCCTTAATTGCTCAATGCGGAGGCCTCATTTTTGCGCATGCGGGGTATGGATTAAGCTACTGATAATTACGATGTGGGAGATAACCTTGCATAGGTTTTATGCGGCGTGTGAGGAGTCAAGTTCAACAATATTTTTTAACACCTCACTGAGCCCCGCCTTTTGGCAACCATGTCCTCCTTGCTAAAAATGCCCAATGCAAGGCCTAGTTTGATAAATATGTGTAAAAACAATCCTTTAACAAAGGTAACCTAGTGCTCTTGTACTCTTTTAAAGGCCATAAGCAAAAATTGAAACCCCAAGGCTTGGAACCATATCATGTCCATTGAATTAGCAGGACAAGCAATGTTGAACTTGAGAACTTGGAAGGAAAAGGGATTGGATATTTCAATGGCAATGGTATTGAGAAGTATTACCCCCCAAGATGCTAGTTATATGAATGCACCATGCATCCACTTGATGTTGGCATGGTTATGGTGGTTGAAAAACCTAGTATTCTATCTCTTTAGTGGATCTTGATGATGATCATACTAGCCTTTCTTTGCATCCAATTGATCACTAGCAACAAGCAAGTCATTGATGGACTCATTGATGTGGCTAGGCCAACCCATTCACACAAACTGAATCCCTATGGTGGCCAACCTTACACTATTAGGTAAATGTAAGCTATTGCTTACTAATTAAGAGCTTCCTCTTCTTTTCTCTATGATTCCAAATAAAGAAGATGCAGGGAAGGAGCTTCTCTTGGGCCCACTCTTTAAGTATTGGGTTCCATGCAATATCAAATATGTTGTTTAGTATATTCACTTGCAATTCCTTAGCAACACTTCTAATTTCAATAAGGGGGATCTCTATGTGAAGCACACTTCAACTGCTCATTCCACCCCTACTCAATCGAGTGGCTTATTACTCAACCACAAATTGATCTATGGATGCAAGGTATGCAAGGTCTGCTATTAGTGCAACAATTTCTAGTGCACTAGGATGGGTATCAAGTGCACTTGACAAGATACCTCCTTTGTCCTCAATACCCTATTAGCTCTCTCCTTGCAAATAAGATGAGAGTCAAGGGACTTGAGAGAAGGAGACTTCTTGCAATTGTTATGATATATGTATGTGCACTAATGGATGTGCAAGAGTTAAGTGCACAAGGGGGTCTTAAGGTGAAGCTCTAATGTACATGTGCATTAGGATAGTGCACTAGAGATGTACATTAGTGCACTATCATAGTGCATGAGAGTAATGGTGTGGATGCAGGATTATGAAATGAAGCAAAGTGTCTTAAGATATGTGCACTAAACTAGGTGTAGTGTGTGTGAGAGACAGTGTATACAAGGGTGGTATACTAGTGCAGTGGGAACTAAGATGTAGAGTACATTGTTGTAGAGGGAGCTCACGCTCAATCACCAAGACCCATGGACCGCTTATTGTTTCAAGCGTTTCAAGCGAGCTCTAATGGCTATCTCTCACCTAGTTGATGCGTCGTCGATTCTACGAGTGTAATGAGCTTACCTTGATGTCGAAATGAGTTGTCTCCTCTCTCGCACATGTCGGTAGCTCCACAATCCTAGATGCTAGCTCAAGCATCCTCAAGCCTCCTCCATCTCCAAGCTCCATCCACCATAGCCGCAAAGCTCCATCCACCATACCCGCGCACGCGAGAAAAGAGCAGAGGAGAGAAGAGAAGAAGAGAAGAGGAGATGATGAAATCCCTCACTCTCACACACTCACTCCCTCACACTCTCACACTCCCTCTCTCAAGAGCACAAACAAGAAAGGAGAAGAGAAGAAAAAAAGAAGAGAAGAAGAGAAGAAGAAGAGAACTATTGTTAGCCATACACCAAAGAATGAGCTTCCATTCACTTTTTGAACTTTATATACAAGCCCTAAAATCCCATGGACACCCATCCCTTTTTTACATGACTAGCCATTGTGGTAAGGTCCTTTCTCTATTTCCCTCTTCTAGCCTTATGCCTCTAGCCTACACCCGTCTAATATTTTACAATTGGCACAGGAGAGGGAGCCTGGCTCTCTTTTACAAGAGTTTTTGGAGCTTTTTGAGACACCTTTCATTTAAAATTGCACTTTTTGCCTTAGCTTAGCTTTAGAGGCCGCCTACGTGTCTTTGCTCTTTTTCCATCTTTTTTTCACTTTTTCTTTCATTTCTCCGTCATCTTTCTCCGCCATCTCGACTTGGGGTTAACATTATCCCCCTCCGAGATGGGTGCCAGTCCCATGGCACTTCTGGCTGCTGTTGGGGAATAGTAGGCAGTTGGCAAATGTTCGGGTGAGGGTAGGGCCATATGTAGACTCAGGTGCTTGTGGAAGCTTGGTAATGATGTTTGTTGGAGAAGCCAATTGGATACCAAGTGGATGATGGGGGCCTCCGAAGTTGGTGGTTTGTCGCCTTTTGTAATGCTGAAAGGAGAAGGTGTGGTGCGCTATCTAAGGGGAGTATCTACCTTATTGTGTGGTGCATCGTGCTTGTGCTAGTGAAATGGGGAGGTGGATCTAACCACAGGCAAGCCTGGGTGATGTCCCACACTTGAGGATCCCATTTGTGCAAATGGAGGTGTGGTGCAAGTAGCTTAGGGTGATAGGTCTAACCATAGGCGAGTGTTACCTCCCTAGCTATGTCCTGCCCTTGATGGGCCCTAAGCGTGAAGTGGGGGAGCAAAAGGGCTAGGGGGCTAGGAGTGGAGCTGGCCAACCGAAGCCACCGGGCACGCCTAACTTGAGGACCCCTAGGTGCAGTGATCGTGTTTTATGTGGTGCTAAGTGCTTCTTCAAGTGAGTCGTTTTTTCCATGTCCTTGTGTGATTACTTCTTGCTTTTCCTTTCATGCTTTTCTTTTTCTTCTTTTGCTTCTTCTTCATTTAAAAAAAAAAAAAGTATCACACTAGTAGGATGATAGCCAGTGCCTAATTCTCATCATCTGAATTAGGTGGAGAAGGGGGTCGGATGGATTTACTCAAAAATTGCAAGCTCTATATGTATCCTTTAAGATTCATGCGAATGTGGAGTGAAGTGGTGGAGAGGAAGGGATGATTACATCTGATGAATTGGCTGTCGTTCATGTCTTCCAGGAGAGCTAGGAAAAAAGAAGGGAGGAGGCTAGCCCTCATCATCAGGCGCACCATGGCACAGCTGCCGATGGCATTAGGATCAAAGAAGAGGGGAGGTAGGCCATGTTCTTGTGGAGTCGAGTCCTGCTTAAGTAATAATTTAAGAAGCCTAAGATAATTACATGTAGTTATGAAAGCTGGATCAGGGCAAGAGAAGAAGTCGACGAGGAAGCGAGTCATGGAGTCATCCAAGCTTTCCAAGTTGAAGATGAGGGCATGTTCAAAAGAGACAACATTAGAGTTGTAGATAATGGGAAAATCATATCGCCTGTGGAGGGTGGCATCAAAATCCACTCCTACCCTACAAGGGTATGCCATAAACGTGGGGTTGTTCCTCTCGTAGGAGGGTAGGGTGTTGCAAAAACCATCCAGGTGAGCATGCTAATGTCGCACACTCGCCTCCTCCATAGGGGCTGGCAATTATAACCTTGCACAGAATGTGGCACTTCAAACACTTTATTTTGCCAAAATTTGGCTTCTTCAGTTCCCCAAAGAGTGGGGTTCTTCTCTCTTTCTTCTAGCCACTTCTGTCCTAGTCGGCTACCAATCCCAATCACCTCCTCCATCACCTTGAGTGGTAAGACCCTTCGTAGGCTGTTGGGCATGAGAAAGCTGAAAGTGAATGGCTATTTTTCTCTTTCCTATCGCTCCCAAACTACCAGTTCTGCATGGAATCCTGCGAGAATATCATCAGGGCATGGTGGGAGGGGCATGGATGACTACACGACTGCCTTCGCCCTTAGCTGCTTTCTGGTTTTTTCTACTAATTTTTTCCTTCTTTCCCTGAGCGCGGCTTGTCTTTGTGCAGATGTGTCGATCGATTGTTGCTCTTGGGAATGCGGCAAGGGGGGCTCTGAGATCACCTCTTCTCTAAACCTTTCCATATCGAATTGAAGTTCAGCTTCATCCCCCTGTCGGTCTCCTTGTTGTGTTCCCTCTTCAAACCCTATCGTATCAATTTCCTGGGGGGTTAGGCCGGCCAGTAACAGGTACTTTCATTGATCATCCAGGCTCAGCTTAACCTCTGCAAGTTGGGGTGGCATCTATGGCCCTACGTGCAGAGCTCTGCGTGCAATACTGAGTTTCTTCTTAACCACCTCCAATGACTCTCCTTCTTCTGGGAGGGTGTTGTCCATCAGTGTATCTAAGAAGGCCTTTTGTTGGGTATTAAAGGCTACTTGGGCAGCTTCTGCTTTGCTCTCTGCAAGGATCTTCGGTTTCTCTACCAGAGCCAGGTGTCGTGCCAGTGTCTTCACCCTTCTTTCATTTTGCCTTGCCCATTCCTTGGCTCTCTTCTTCATCTCTTCCATGCTCTCACCCTACCTTTGGACTAGGGACATGAGTTTCTGCTCTTGGTCCTTTAGCTTTTTGCTCATGGTTTCCCGTTCTTTCTTTCCTTGGTCCAGCTTGTCCGATCTCTTTCTGTTATTGCTCTAACTCCTGCTTTTTTTATTCGTCCCTAGTAGTAAACTCAGCCATAAGCTTTTCGATGTGATTGGTTTTTGCAATCAACTCTTCATGTTGCATGATCAAGGGCTTGTATTCTCTTTGCATCTTCACAAGTTCCTGTGTTCCATCCTCTAGCTGTTGCTTCCAGCCCTCTTCCATGTCATCCTTAGCCTTCAGCTCCTGTTTGAGATCACAGATCTCCCTTTGCTGCATGGCAATTACTCAGGTTTTTTTGAGTTGAAATGCAACCACCAACTCTTTTTCTGCCACCAACTCAGCCACAACTATCTTCTTTTCCTCCTTAGCCTTCTCCAATTGAGAGAGCATCTCGATGACGTACTCGTCGTAATTAGTTGGTGGCATCATTGTTGTGTGGATGGGAGTGGTCGAGGCCTCCACTTTCTGGTGCCTCGGATCTTGCCTTGACTCAATGTCTGTGGCCGGCCTTTTCTACCCTGTGGCTGTGGTCTTGGTGCTCTTCCCTTGGGCTAGTTCTTTGTTAATAAAGTACTGTATCCACGCCATGAAGTTTGAGACATCTGCATTGGTGGGGATGCTCGAGGTGAGGGTTGTTGCTTCGGTGGGAGGCACTAGGAGGGTCGGAATAGGGTGGATGGGAGCCTTGCCTTTGACCTCAGTGACGGTTGGCGGTATGATTTCTGGCACTTGCGTGCTGGAACTAGGTCCCTCCTCTCTGGGCGTGCTCATAGCCCCTAGGTCATCTACCCTGCTTTGCTGTTCGATTGACTGGTGTGTAGCTTTGGCCAACTCTTCCTCCTCCTTCCTTCTTAGCTCCTCCTCTTCTTCAACAACTCTTCTCTCCCTCTCTTTCTCTGTTTTCCTAGACTCTTCTTCCAATCTATCTACTTCCTATTTTTTCTTCTTCTCCCTCTCTTTGTCCTCCTTGAGGGATTCCCTCTTTGCCCTCTCTAAATCCTCTTTCTCTTTTTTCTGGCCTTTATGTCCTGCTTCTTCTTTTGTGTCGTCTTTTTAACAGGTTTCTTTGCTGTCTTCTTGCTCATATGTTCCTTTTGTTCTTCCCCTTCTTCTTCACTCTCAGTTCTGTCACTGGATACCTCTTTGTCCTAGTGAGGGAGCAATCTCTCGGGTGTTTCTCTTTCTCATTCCTTTGCATCCTGAGCCTGTTTTACTGCCTCCTGAATGAGGGCAGTCAAAATGCTTTCGTAGCCAATGAATGAGGCTTTGGATGAGGCCTTATTTCTTTCTGTGGTCTTGAATGTTGGGGAATCCCCACCTATTGGTTTACTGCCCAAAGCTAGTGCTTTTGCCACCTGATCAATGGTCTTATGTACATAGCCATTCCAGTTGACTTCATCCAAGGTGCGAGTTGCCACATTCTCCAGCACATGCATGCTGATTCGATGCATCAAGGAGTTGTAGCGCTGGCTGTAGAAGAGCACATGCACTAGCTTTGCTTATAGATGGGATTCCGCATAAAGAATGTCTTGAATGCTGATGCTGTCATCGGTCAGCACTTCTTCCCTCTTCATCTTAAGCATGGCATAAACATCTCTCTTATGCTTTTTCTCTACCTTCGGCTCCAACCCCAATGCCTTCTCCACCAAGGCTGGGTTTAAGTGTACATGCACCTGCTTGGCCTTTTCTCCCCTTCCCACCGTCATGGTGCCGTGCTCCTGGTTTGGGTTGTACGTCCTGAGGAACTCCACACACTTCATGTGGTCAGGCTCTTGTGCAAACTTCTCAAGGTACTTTGTGAGGTTGCACTACTTGACAACTCTCTTGGTTGTTTCCTCCTTGGCCACCACACCCTCTATGTTATGGATGGTTCGAAATTTGCGCTGGTTGTAGGCGCGGTTTTCTAGGGTGATGCAATATTGCATCCTTTCCTCCTCCTTGAACGGGAGTCGGTGGGCATGGTCTTGCTGCGACATCTTTCATTCCTGTCATGAACCCAAGTTTTCATTAGTGCTTTCAAAATAATAATTTGCTGGAAAAGAACGACTCTATGTGTTTGAATGAAAGCATTAAAATCCAATGTAGAATCTTCCCTTCAGATCTGACTTTTTTTTTTCTTTATTTCAAAGTTCTTGTGCCATTTTCCCTACCTCACTCGTTTTTTACGTGTTTATGCGTTTGCTTGATTTTCCTTGGTTTTGGTTTGATTCACCTTACCCCCCTCCCCTTCCAGCTTGAGAAGAATCCTTCCTAAGATTAAAAGTTAGGAGGTCAAGGGCATTCTGCAATGTGGTCTAGGATTTACCTGCGTAGGAGCCAAGTATAGAAATTGGGATTGTACTCTAACTGAGCTTCGAAGTCTAGATCAAAGGGTCGAATGCCTACGTGTGTGATGTATGTGAGAACATTTGTTAGGAAGTCACTGGAATCGACACGGCTAGCAATATGTAACTCTTCCTCAGTCAGAGGCGATCGAGGGGGGGGGTGTCCTTTGATGTGCTCTTCCATGGGTTGGCCATGAAGAGTGGTTAACACTTTATACGAGGTTGGCGCGATGTAAGTGGGGTCATACTCCGCTGTTTTTATTACACGGCGCTGCTCAACGTTGGTCATTATTTGGCATCCTTCAACTTCCCATTGCAATTGAAGAGTGTAGCAATGCCTTAAGAACGGGGATTTAGTATTAGCAAGTTTTGATAATTCTATGATTTCTTGGTTAGTAATGGCAAAAGTGGTTCGTTTATCATAGGACGTGATGAGGCGCTGTTTGATGGCCTGCTCTTTGGATATCTCGCTGGTGAGCAATTTAGCAGTAGAGTTAGAGGCTTTTGCGAATGCAAATTCAAACATCTCCCAAGAACAAGGCATCGTTTGAACTTCATTTGCAAAGGGTTCTTGCAATAGGCCTAAATCCAAGTGATCATAGCTCAGAGCTAATGACATGAAAGTGGCATCGAGTCGTCTAATGCAATCAGCCACATCCTCCTCTGTGTCCTCAGCCAGATTGGTGGCCAGTGTTAAGAATGATTTCCACTCATAAGGGGGTCGAAGGCCTATTGGCAGTTGGAGTTTGATAGAACTAGAGCCTTTGACAATAAATAGTTGCGGTTGCGGGTGTTCTTGAGATTGGGGTTGGACCTCTTGAATTAGGGCCGGGGTAGTAATAGTGACTTTTGACAGACTGTTGCCTTCGGTATGGATCAGGGAAGTCTGAGCAATTCTATCAGGTGTTGATTCATGTGATAACGTTTGTCGTTTGGGCCGATAGGCTTGTTCAACTTTCTTGGGCATATGTGCGGATGAGCTTAATGGATATGGGCCTTGAAAGCACTACGGCTTCTGGTTTTGAGGTTTTATGGGGCTTGGTGTGATCAAACTTGAGGGTGGTGTGCGAGTAGTGCCTCCGGCCATGTGGGCCTTAAGGATTCATATCCAGGCATTTCCCTCATAATAGCCTTGCGCATGCAAGAGGGCTTTAGGGATCCATCTTGGCTTGATCATGCGTCGATTTTTGTAACTGTGCCTTGGCCTCCTAGGTTTAGAGTTTCTAGTGTTATGAGGATGTGAGCATCGGCTCCTAGGCGGCGGTTGCAGTTGCTTGGGCCTCCATTGAAGCCTAGGCTGTTGGACCTTTGCCTTTACTGCTGTGAGCGACGATTCTAGAGATTTGGAGGCTGAGCACTACCCCCCTCCTTGTGGCCATCATTGTGGTGGCCGAGCACTACCCCCCTCCTTAGACTTGGATGCTATCATTTCTACCAGTGGTCTTACAGACTTTTACGAGGTCGTGCAGCCCTTTCCGAAGGCTGTAACAATGCAAACATTGCCTATGGCGAGGTGGATACATTGCGATTCATAATCAACATTGCAGTGAGTTTGCTTCTTGAAGGTTCGTCCTAGCAGCAATTCCGTGCTTGCATCTTCAGCGTTTGGCAACACGTAGAAGATCATTGGTACAGTCTCAGATTCGATAGAAATGGCGGCCCTACACTTGCCGAGAATTGCATATGAGCGGCCTCCATATGGGCTTAATTTGGCATTGGTGGGCTGTATGGTGGTTTGCCTAGTTGGGTGCAATGATCGTGAGTTAAGACATTGAAGTCTGCTCCCTCGTCAATCAAGGCATTGAAAGCGCATGTTCTCTTGGTAGTGACCATGATGTGTAGGTATGCAGGTTCTACGGCTTTCTCATCCTCAACATCCATTTCAGTGATCGTGGTTACTCGTACTTTGACAGGGGGTTTTAACATTGGTGGCTCATGCAGAGAATGCGTGGGAGGGTAGTACTTCTTAACACGATTGCCATTGAAGAAGCCTATGCCCTCGTTGTTTAGAGTCTCTAGCTCAACGTTGCCAGTTTGGCTGATTGCACGAACTTTGAAATGTCCAAGACCTCTAAACTTCATTTTTTGCTTATGCCCCTTAACCAAGTACATGAGTACTAAGTCTCCCTGTTCAAAATCGCGCTGGTTGACGTGCTTGTCAAACCAACTCTTGCATCGTGCCTTCTCACATATGAGTGCGTGAGTGGCTAGAAGGCGAGTTTCCGAGAGGCGTTCAAACTCAACCAAGTGTTGCGTCCATGCCTCCTTTCCTTTGTATCGTTCCTGAAGTGCTATTCTTAGGCTAGGAACGAAGAAATCTACTGGGAGAATTGCTTCAATTCCGTAGGTCAACCTAAAGGGAGTCTGGCTGATAGCCGTTTTATAAGATGTACAGTAAGCCCACAAGACTGCCATTAGCTTGTTATCCCAGTCATTGCGCGAAGCAGAGACTACTTTGGTTAGGACGTTTACAAGAATCTTATTCGTGGATTCCGCCTGGCCGTTTGCTTGAGGGTAGTATGGAGAGGATTTTCGATGGATAATTAGAAAGGTGGATAGAAGATGCGCTATCAC
Organism: Lygodium microphyllum; assembly: GCF_053477565.2. Classification (NCBI taxonomy): domain Eukaryota; kingdom Viridiplantae; phylum Streptophyta; class Polypodiopsida; order Schizaeales; family Lygodiaceae; genus Lygodium; species Lygodium microphyllum. The sequence continues at coordinate 18,063,571 of NC_141146.1, read as the reverse complement.
TTCATTGATGAAGTGTGTGCCGCCCTGGTCTCACTGACTAGTTTGATGGGGTAGCTGAATCATGAAATCACCTACTTCCACAAGAACTTGGTAGTCGTTCTAGCATCGTTTTTTCGTGTTGCTCTCGGTTCTGCCCATTTCGTTAGATAGTCTGTGGCCACAATGATGCATTTGGCCTGTGAATACTATGCAGCTGGGCTGATGGGTTCTATGAAGTCAATTCCCTATTTTTCGAAGGGTTGTTGTGCAATGATTGGGATCAACTCCATTTGATCCTTGTGAATTGGGACCTTTGTCCGCTGACACTCGTCACAATGCTTAACAAATCATGCTGCATCATGAAACAATGTTGGCTACCATAGTTGAGATTGTAGCACCTTGCGGGCTGTCGTGTCTCCGCTAAAGTGCCCACCAGCAATTTCACTGTGCGCCTCTGAGAGCACATCGTGCATCTCATGCTTGCACATGCATCTACGCAGCAATCCATCTTGCCCTAGTCAATATAGCTGGTGTGCTATCAACTGGTAGGGTTGGATCTTGAGGATGAGTTGCCTAAGTCTTGCATTTTCTATTGGTCGCTTAGGCAGTCCGTGCTCAAGCACTTGGACTATGTCATGTGCCCAATATGCTATTAGATCAGCCTTAAATAAATCTCTCTCACTGGAAAGGTTAAAGAGATGGGCGTCTGGCAATTCATTGGCAATGCCTTCTCCAACAGCCTCTCCCGCGGGGATGTGTGACATATGGTCAGCCATATAGTGTTGTTTTTTTTGTGTACAACCACGGAGAAGTCAAACTCCAAAAGCAAAAGGAGGCACCGAGATATGCATCCTATAGCGCAAGGTTTATTCACTAGATATAGCAAGGCTTGATGGTCCACAAAGAAGATAAAGGGTGGAGCCAATAGATAATGCTAGAATTTCTTCATCGCAAACACCATGGCCAAGGCCTCTCTCTGTGTTGTTGAGTAATTCATTTCTGTCTCAGTGAGTTGCTTGCTAGCAAAGCTCATTGGGTAGTCCAGGTTGTGTTTGCTAGGTTGGCACAACACTGTCCCCATAGCGAATTTCGAGGCATCGAGATGCACATGAAAGGTAATGGTCCAATCTGGGGCTTGGTGCTGTGGTTAGAGCCTTCTTTAACTATTCATATGCTCGTTGGCATGCTTCAGTCCATTCAAAGACAATCAATAGCTTGTATAAAGGTCTGGCAATCAACACGTAATTCAACACAAATCGCTGATAGTATCCCGTATGGCCTAAGAAGCATTGAAATCCCTTATAGTTGATTAGGGGCGGAAGATCAACAATAACCCTGACTTTCGAGAAGTCAGTGGCAATGTCGTTCTTTGACACCACGTGCCCTAGTATGCATCCATGCTTCACCCAAAACTGGCACTTTAAGGGGTTCAGGGAGAGATGATATAGGCGACACCGCTCAAAGACTGCTCGGAGTTTATCTAAGTGTTCTCTCTAGGTCGAGTGAACACATAAGTCATCTATAAAGACTTCCAACTCTTTGTGAAGCATGTCTTTAAATATGGCACACATGAGGCGTTGAAAGGTGGCGGGGGCATTAGTTAACTTGAAGGGCATGACTATGTAAGTAAAGACGCCCCACTCAGTGGCGAAGGCAGTCTTATGCTTGTCGGCAGGATGCACTTGCACTTGATTGTATCCTGAGAAGCTGTCCAAAAAAGTGTAGGCTTCCTTGCCAACCACTCTTTCAAGCATATGTTCGGTGTACATGCAATGGATAGTTGTCCCTCTTAGTAGCAGCGTTCACCTTCTTGTAATTGACGCACACTCTAATTTTTCCGTTCTTCTTCATGACAATGACTATGGGCGATACCCAGTCCATGTGCTCAATTTTGTAAATGAATCATGCTCTCATCAGCTTGTTAATCTCTTCCTTGACCGCGTGAGCGTGTTTTGGATTCATAGGGTACAGTCATTGCTTGATCGGCGTAGCATCTGGGATCATGGGTATGTTATGAGTCACTACACTCGGATCTACCCTCTTAAGCTCTTCTAAGGACCAAGCGAATACGTCTATGTACTCTCGCAAGAGAGCGACAAGACTCATTTCCTCTTCCTCAGTCAAGTCATCGGCAATGAAGATTAGTCAGAGTGTCTCCCCTTCCTGGGCTAGGTTCACCTCCTTGACCTTGGCTGGTCCCTCGATCGGCTCACTCGTTTTCCCTTTACGTTTGGCACCCAATAGGATCACTACCCTATCCCCTTTCTTGAATTTTGTAAATCTTTAAGGGAGGTCCAGCGGTTTTCTCTATTCTTCTGTTCATGTGTCCCTGGGTTGTTTTATCCTTTCCTCTTTCAACCATCTGCGCCTCAAGTGGACGGGTAGGTTCCCCTTGGTGCGTCTGGTCTTGGCCGGCCTAGGTATCTCTAGGTAGAAATCTGAACTTACCTTTGACTCAGAGTCAAACTCCCCATCTTCGCTAGAAGAGGTGGTCTCCCCTGGTGGTCGCAACTCAGATGGTGACTCTGTCCTAAGCATTGGTGTCGTATTGGATTGGGCTAGGCCTGCTTGATCGAAATCTATGGATGGCATGATCACAATTGATGCGCATGACCCCTCGCTCTATCCTGAAGGCACTCTTTTTTTGCGGCTTGGAGTCTGCCTGTATTTGTTCTATTTCCCGTCCCTCAGTGTCGTATTCTATGGTATCCATCTCACCCTCGCTTTCGTCCTCACTGAAAGATCGACAGTCTTCGTATTCGTCGTTGGAGTCCTCTTCGTCAAACTCCTCGTCGTCTCCTAGGTCTTGGTATATCTCTTGTCTTTGATTGGGAATTAGGGCCCAGTTGTACATGAGGTTCAAATCATGCACCCTGGTCCATTGCCAGTTGGATTCATCTAAGAGATCCTGGAGTGGTTTGAAGTTTGCTACTGGATTGCCAGCTAGCTTGCCTATTAAATATTCCAGAATCTCTTGGGGTTCCCTCTTGTTATTTGGCACTTGAAAGGTGACAGGTTTAGGTCTCCTTGAAGGGTTCCTGCCATCATGCAAATTGGTACACAAGGTGCGTGTTTAGACTTATTGATTGTCTTGATGGCTTGCTCGTATGCCTCATGATCCGAGAATGGCAGGTCAATTGTAGCAAGGACATGCATCCAATCTCGCTCGTCCTCTGGGCATGGAATATACTTGGTCAAGGGTCCATAGGACTTCTTGACTTGAGCGTTCCCTTTAAGTATCGCGGAGATGGCATCCAAGTCGACTGGTGAGGTCTTCCAGGTGTCCATCTCTACCCTCATGGCATCCATTCTATTGCCAAGGAAGACTAAGCCGTTACCCCAATCTTTGATGACTCTGGCATTGCGCATCTAGGGTCGGCCTAATAGGATATCGTAGTCCACACCCTTCATAACTATAAAGTCAATCGAGAACTGGACACCTGCGATTTTCATTGGCCAGTTTTTTAGCACCCCAATTTGCTAGTGTGACATTGCACTTAACAGTCTCAATAGGTGGGTTTCCCCAAGTCTGAAGCAGTGCATGCCTAAGCACACTAACCCCAGCTCCCATGTCTACGATCCCCTTTCTCATTGTGTCACCTAGGGCTAGGACCGGTAAGACTGCAGGCATCTTGGTGCCCTTCTAGAAGGTATTAACGTGCAAGGACTTTGGCACAGAGTGCAGCGTCAGAGTTGGTATTTGTGTCTCTATATCATGGTCATGCAGATCAATATCTTGCTCTCGTGATCCTTCAACCCACTGTTTCAGGTCTTGCCATAGGGTGGGATGTTGCTTAAGTAGGTCTCCCAGACTTAGTGTCATGGGGGTGGTCACCAGCATGGTAAGGAGGTCGTTGGCTGCTCATCTCTCTCCTAATCCAAATTGTCTTGGCCAATGGCCGTGACTGATTTGCGGGCCTATAGCATCAAGAATTGTCCTAAACTGTACTGCTTGTGGTGCGATCGCATCCCCCGACTTTGGTCGAGGGGGTGAGACTGGTGTGCTTATGTTGGAGAGATCATCAATCTCGTCCTCTAGGATGGACTCAGTATCCTTTAGGTGCTCTTGGGCCTCTTTCACCCATTCCTTCACTTTCTCTATGGCCTCTAGTTGGCGCTTCGGATGTGGGTATTCCCCTACCTTAGCACTTCCCTTTTCAGTCATCTTAGGGGTTGAAGTTTCTGCCTCTACATTAGTGACTTTCTTTCTAGCAGGCAGAGTAGTAGCACTCTCAGTTTTCAGTGCAACCTTAGCTTCAGGCCTCTTCTTTCTCCGCCTACGGCTTTTCTTCCCTATCAATGCTGCATCGAGGTTGCTAGGCCCTGGCAGTGATATATCGGCATGCTTCATCTGGGCACGAGTCATGACCCACAATGGGATAGGTGTGGCCTCCCCATCGAGGTTCTTGACACCAAATAGCCCCAATGGGATAGATAGCACATTGGTTGAACTCAAAGATGGTTTTCGCTTTGGGCAGTCGACGAAGAGATGAGTGATCCCGCACTCAACACACCTTAGGTCAACTTTGTATCTGTTCTGCTGCTCCCTCTCAGGGCAACGTGATGAGACATGCCCTGGGTGACCACAAGTCCAACAGATGATTGGATCCTGCGTCTGCCCTCCTAGGCCTCTACCTCATCCTCTTCCTAATGCCATCACCGGTACTGGTCGATAGTCCATAAGGACTGCATTGCCCTTGTCGTTGTGCAAGACATAAGGGTATACGTAAGTCTCTTCTTCATTCGGCTCTTCCACATAGTGGACTAGAGCGTCACTCGGTGGATGGGTCACGTAGGGACCAGCGGTCTAGGTATGCATGTAGGTTTTATGTCCATCCTAGGAATAGTCGGCTTAATGTCGTTAGGTGCAAGAAGGGCCAATGGGGCTCCCCTTTCGAAGAATGACTGCGGCCTGTTCGCTAGGTAGGGCTGGCCATATGGTTGCGAGTATGAAAGTCTTCTTGGTAATCTACAATGTGCGACGTCACGATTGAACCTACCGCAGTTAGCGCAAGGTCTTGACACTCGGCTGGCAAGTGGTTTCTACCACAGTACACGCATTGAACATGTGGGCGTGTTAGTCATCTCAACATGTCTTGCAGCTTGGCTATCTCCATCTTTACATTAGCCAAGTCATGGTTTGTCTCGGTGGCTTTCCTGTTATCTTGGGTGGTTGGGCTTGATCATTCGCTAGAGGTTGAAGCTCTCTCTGAGCTTTGCGAGAGTTGGTTTCTTCTGAGTTTAAGCTCCTGGAGCTTCTCTCTTTCAACTGGTTGTCAACTCTGATGGCTTCCTCAAAAACCCTAGCTAGCGCGTCTCGCTGCAAGCTTAAGTTGCCTACCAAAGCCTTATACAGTTCCTCATTTCAAATTCCGTTGATGAATACAGTTGACACTGCTCTTTCAGTTGGTTGTTTGCCCGTAGGGGATTCCCTTGAAGAGACTCCTCACGTGGGTCACGTAATCGTGAATGTCCTCCTTTTCCCTCTGCTCGACATTCATCAGTTGCACTAGCAGATTGTTGGAGTATCTAGGCTCAGCAAATCTCTTGATGAAGAGATTCTTGAGGCCGTTGAAGTTAGTTTGCTTTGCGGCATCTAAATTGTATACCAAGTCCTACCCTTGTCACCTAGGTAGAGCCCGAATGCTTGAGAGCACCGAGTTAGGTCAGTGAGGCCATTGGCTTCACATACTTGCTCGAATTGCTCTTCGAAACTGTATGGATCATCTTGGCGCTAGTACTTGTCAAGCTGCTTTGCAACGATTGGGATTTTGGACTGGCTCTTGGAGCCTTGGTTTGCTCCTAATCCTGCTAGCAGTGATGTCGCTAGTGTTGTGGCACTTTGCTCTACTGCTGTGTTGTCTAGCATTCGCTTCATGAGAAACTCACTCATCGTTAAGTCTCCTTCTAGGACTCTCTCGTGATCAGTTCAGTTTCTACCGGCTAGGTTCAGCACCTGCTATACCTTGCACAATTCTGTGCTTTTCCTTTGGCTCATAACCTGCTGGTCTCTGTTGTACTCTACTATGCTTTGCAGTGCCATGTGGGCTAGCTTCCTCTCCTCTTCTAAATATGCGACGATGGCATCTGCTATCCTGCCACGGTGCTCATACCGGGCGTACGTATTGTAGCTACTAACCAGTTGCTATACTGAATCGCCTCTGGGAAGACTCCTAAGTCGAGTTCCTCATTCGACCTATGGTCTAGGTTTTCTTCTACCATCGTCGTGTTCTCATGCTCCACCAAGCTATCGATCAGGTTGAGTAAGTTTGTCAAATCCACCTCTTTGGCACCGCTTGCTTGGTCCTATTTCGTGTGTCGATAGTCTGTCTATGTCTTTGGGTCTTCTCTTATTAGTGGGTTCCTTGAGTTGTTTATCTGAGTGAGTTCCTTGACTTATTAAATACAATCCTCAATTTATCTTCTCTCAGTGTGTGTGTTCCTTTCCTGTGCACTTGTGCTCAATCAGGCTTTCAGTTTTCCTTAAGTGTACTTCAGGTGTGGAAATTCAAGGTGAGTGCAACAAACAATATCTAAGCGTCTTACACACTCTCGCTTTGTTTTGGGCTTAATAGGCTTGTCGATCAACTCTCTGGCCGTCTTGACAGGGTTTTGGGTTCTTGTGCTACGTTGCCTTGCTCATTCTTGGTTCGGTCAAGGTTTATGGCTCAGCAGGTTGTCTCTAGGACTCTAGGTCTCGCAACAGCTTATGCAAGTTGCTAAGTGGCCGCGCCTTACGATTTTGCATATTCCTTGCACCAGAATCGAGTTTTGAGCGTTAGGAGGACTCGCGATAGGTTGTGTGATTGAGCTCTAGCTGGGTCTCGTCAAAATTATAGGGCCGAATTGGGTTACTCGGACAGGGGCCGAGGGCCGAGCGGGATGGTTGCTTGAGGGCCAAGTTTGTAAGTGGGGCCGAGTGATGTCACTCGAACGGACCGAGTAGGGTTTTGGGTCGAGTGGGCCGAAAGACAAAGGACGGAGGGCCGATTCTGGGACTCGGCCCAAAAACCCTGACCGCTCAGACGGGCCGAGATGCACGCGATGAGGCAACGCCGAGGCGATTTTGATCGAAACTGAGGATTTAGCTAATCATTTCACACACAACCTTCCATATCATAACTTGGGTGCAAGGGGAAGTGATTGATATACTTAAAGCGATCGGTAGGCTCTTCGGCGACAAGATCGAATCGATTCTCCATGGGTTCTCTCTCTCTATCTCTCTCTCACTCACTGTAAGGGTTGCAAATGAGCTCTCCCTTGGCCTCTAAACCCCTTCCCAATAAGGTTTGGGTGCTCCCAATCACTCACTTGCCGACATTAAGTATCCCAAGCAAGCTTTTGCCATTTTTTGCATGATTTTGCCATGTTTTGCCCTGTTTTGCAACGGTAAACCCTACCCTTTTTTGATTCGATTTCCTAATCCTAACCTATGCTAAATGCAACAAGAATCGAAAGCAAAAAACTGAAATGATTTCTCCATGTTTTCCAATCATCAAACAAACAAAATAACCCAAAATACTTACTTGCTTCGAAGATCAAAAAACCCAACTTCCTACCTATCTCAAGCTTCGGTTCGGGGATGAATCCCTTACTTCAATGCTCGATATGAGGCGCGCAAGTGCTCAAGCTTGAATTCGTTGGTTCTGACAATGGAAGCAAAATGTAGAGGGAGAGTGTACTAAGATGTGCTTAGGTGTGAGGTGCCTCCTCCAACAGACCCGGAGGAGTCCTCTAGTAGTTGACTGAAATTCATATCCATGGACATCACCATCCCGTCTCCCCATGGAGAACCTTGGACTTAGTTGAGCATGGGAATCTCAATTCTACTTCACAAGGGAAACATGGATAAGTCACCCCTAACAACAATCTAACGTCCACCTAAGAAAGACCACTTTGTAATCAATCAAAGGTAGGGATGAGGTTAACACTGCACTTAGTTCAAAGAGAGTGAGAGAGGGGGGAGAGTGTAACTCAATCTCCCTACCCATAAGGTAAAATCTCAGCTCAAGCCCCCTAAAACGGTATTAAACCTGGTAACTAATCTTACCGATATTGGGAGGGTCACAATTTAATCAAGTCTATCTAGTGTTGAAAAGTTACTCAACTTATCGGGTCCACCCAGCCATAGGCATCCAATTGTTAGGATTGAAGCCTCCCACTTTCCTCAATGGGTTTGCCTAGTTTTCTAATTAGCAAAGCATACTACCACATTGTTTGGACATATAATAGCAGCTTTATTTTATTACTCCGTTAAACTAGGTTTGTTAAACTCGATCTTTAGCACATAACAAACAATTCGAAAATCAGATACTCTATTTCATTATCACTCCACAGAGTGATAGAAAACCGTCTTTCCGTAGAAAGACACCATCCAACCTAGGATAGAACCTTCAAATCCCTCGGGATTGGGCTGTGTGTGATCGCACTCCATCCACGGTCAACAGCGAATTTACTGGCTCAGAGCCTCTCTAAGCTTCCCTGAGCCTCTAAAGTTGTTCTACATAACAGGGGCACTTACCACTCGGCCCTTTGCCCTCTCAGGTGCTTGAGTGATCAAAAACCAAAAACACCCACCTCCCTCGAGAGCGTAGGATCCCCACCCGCAGGTGAGTTTTTCCACATTCCACAAAGTGTAAGGGAGCATTGGGTTGGGGACCCCAATGTCCCGGACCACCACAATCCACAACTCGTTCGGCTGTGTAAGCCCAGAATCATAAGAGCCATAACTCATAATTCACAAATCCAAAAGTTATCATAACCATAAGACATTTTAACATAGTTGTCAATGCGATGCATAGAATCTCTCCCCTTCATCAATTTCTGTGTTCCTTCCCAAAAAGCATTTGATAATACTAACATGCTTTTACAAGTCTAAGTAAGTTCTAACTAATCGTGATCCTTTTCTTAAGTACTAACATGAGTATCTCCGTTTGGCCATCCCTCATGATTACGGGTTATAGTTGCAACCTCAATTTGTTGTGGGATGACTGGTTCTTCAATTTGAATGGGTTCGGGGTTAACTTTCACTTGTGCTTTAGCATTGTGTTGAGTTTTCTCAGTAGCAGCGGTGACCACTTTCACGTGTTGGGGAGCTCTCTGAGCGTGACCTCGCTCAACATCTCAACGTCTCTTAGGAGCCATGGAAGAAGCTTGATGGGTTCGGGTAGCACTTCTACGTGAGAGAGAGAGAGAGAGAGAGAGAGAGAGAGAGAGAGAGAGAGAGAGAGAGAGAGAGAGAGAGAGAGAGAGAGAGAGAGAGAGAGAGAGAGAGAGAGAGAGAGAGAGAGAGAGAGAGAGAGAGAGAATCGGCTGATTGTAAGAGAGCTTCATTGCGTCAATAGCAGTAAAGAGACTTCTGCATGGACCATTGTGTGTCCTTGATGTGACAGTGTACTGCGTGGCCGGACGGGTGTCACTCAAGCCACATGGCCAAGGTGGTGGCCAAGGCAGCGACTAAGGCATAGACCTTGGCATCTTGGCCTTGGCATACTTGGCAATGGGCTATGAAGGCTTCGTTGGCGCCATTGGCTCCGTGTGAGAAGCTCCCACTAGCTTGTAAGAGAATCTTCTTGGGAGGTCACCCATCCTGACAGTGTCATCACCCAAGTGCACTTAACTGCCAAGTGACTATCCACTAGGCTAGTTCTTTTTGTTGTTCTATACTACAAACATAGTTTTAATAAGCTAGTCTTGGGAGGGTTTCCCAAGTCTTTTTTTCCATGAACTGGCATATAATATCTTATTAATAATAACAATTATCTTCATAAGTAGAGCTAGTTTCATAAATTATTTTTAAAAATGTGCAATATAAATCAATTTTCTTTGGAATGTATACGCACATTGTTTATTAAAATAAACTAAGTAATGGGGACATTACACTAGGAATAGAACTTAGGGTGCTAGGTTAGTGCACAATGCAAATGCACTATGCATAAGTGCGACTATGTGCAAATGTGATGTGTTGCTCTAAGTGTGGTGCACTATAGTGGGCTATCTACAAGTACAAGTGCATGTGTGATTGCTAGTGCAATTGTGAGTGTACATTGGTACACAAGTGTGCTTGTAAGTGCACATGAGTGCACGTGTGTGAAAGTATGCCCTAAGTATGAGTGTACCTACCTGAGTGCAAGTGCACCCAAATGCTCTCAAGCACAAACAAGTGCTCACAAGTGCGTGTGAGTGCACACAAGTGCATAATGTTTGGCTTAGTGTAGCCTTATGTGTACTAGGTTTAAGGTGACTAAGGGTCATACACACAAGTGCACGTGTGTGTGCAAGTATGTGTGCTAGTGTCTATGTATGTGTTAGTACACATGTATGAACACTAGTGCATGTATGCATAAAAGTGCACATTAGCACATAGTAGTGCACTACAAGGTGTTGCCTTCCTCCCTTCTCCTTTCCTTTGAACCTCCCTTGCATACAACGTGGATGTTGGGGTTGGAATTGAGAGAAAAGAGACTCTTGCAAATGCATGTAGGTGTGGCACAATGATGTGCACTTGGCAATGGCAGTGCACGACGTGTGTACATTGGGATCTAGTTAAGAGGGTTGTGTGTAGGGTGCAATATACTAAGTGGGGTAGTGCACAAGTGTATGTGCACTAGTGCACAAGAGTGTGCAAAGTTCACGTAGGTGTAGTGCACTAGGGAAAGTACATTAGAGGTTGCAGGGTGAGGACTTAATGCACAATAGTGCTCTAAAATCTAGAGTGGAATGGAAGTGATGGCATGTTAGTGTACTTAGGTTATGGGTTATGTGCAAGTGCATGTGCACTAGTGCAGTGCACTAGGGTGAAGCTAGTATACTATGGTGTGCAAGGGTGTTAGTGGGTAAGTAGTAAGTGCTTATGGATGGGTTTAATGCCTATGTAGGGTTCTAATGTACACTAATGCATGTGCATATGCCTATGCCTATGTGACTGTGTCCATGTCCATGTGCAAGTGTGTTTGCACTCAAGTGTACACTAGTGCAATATGGTACATAGAAGTGCAGAAGGGTGTGCAACAAGATGCAACTTGTGCATAAGTAAGGCCTCACCTTCTTCTCTTACTCCCCCTTGGCCCTCCCTTTGCAAACAAGGTGGTTGCTAGGGTTGCAAAGGAAAAAAAGGGCTAGTGTGCAGTGACCGACATAAGTGCACTAGGGCATGCTATAGTGCAAGTGTGGTTAAGAATAGTGCATTAAAGTAGTGTGCGGTGCGCTATGGTGTGTCCTAATGTGTAAGGTGAGTATTGGGATGTGCAAAGGTTATTATGCAAGTGCAAGAGATACTTTTGGATGTGTGTATAGTGCAAGTTATAAGTCTAGGTGCACAAGGGTGCATAAAAGTGCACATGGGCATGTTAGTGCAAGCGCTTATGCATTAGAGTGCACATAAGTGCATACAGGTGCACATGATTGCAATAGGGTGTAAGGATATGTGTGTTGTTTTTACTGTGAATGATGGGATGACACATGGCCACTGGGAGGTGCCTTGTTCTTTTCTTCTTCCACTCATCATCTCTTCATTATGAACAAGGTGGGTGCCTAGCCAAAGAGAGAAAGGGAAGGAGGGACTGGTCATCAAGAGCCCAATGCATTGAGCACCTAAATATTGTTTGCATGCATGGTGGGGTGCAGTGGAGGGTGTGCAAGATTCAAGTGCACGCGGTGCATGTGTCAATGCTCATGCATGTGCTAGTGTGTATGAACGCACCAATTTGCAAGGTTGAGGTAGTGCGTACATAGAGCAAAAAGAAGAAATGCACATTCCAACAAAGATTTAGATGATGGAAAATAACCATACCTTGACCTTAATAAATGCATCACATGCAATGCAAGTCAACTACAGGGAGTGTCATGTGGCCCTATCCTCCCTACATTCTGTTCTTTACATGAAATCAACTTCTTCAAGAGATAGATGCATGAATTCTTTGCATAAACATCGAGTAAAACCTTACCTCTACAAAGGTTGAATCGAGCTACTCCTTATCTCTATTCATGGTGGCTCGTCCCCCCTCATGGTGATTTCTTCCCTTTGCTCAGTGGATACTCCTTCTTCTCAGCCAGTCCTCCTTTCTCTCAAGTGTGTTGCGAGTATGGTAGCCCTTCCCTTCCAATGGATTACTTGTTGTAGTGGATGGAACACATGGATGTGAGTGAGAAGGATAGGTACAACATGAGCACAAGTGCACAACACAAGATGATGATGTTTTCGACCCTTCTATTGGTTATGATAGAGATGAATATGGAAATGATGATAATGCTGGAGGACATGTGGACAACAAAAAAAAAAGTAGATTTGTTGGCACACCTGAAGCAATTGTGGTTAGTAGAGGATGTGTGGCATGTTTGGCCCTATTCTAGTGTGGTCAACAAAGGAAAGTGTGGCTCTTTAGCCAACATGAAAAATATGGATATGTAGGCACCCTATGGCAACATGGGTAGTAGTAGAGTAGATGTAGGTAGTTTGGCAGCGATTTCTACTCCTATAGCTGACGATGAGGATGGAGACGAAGATGATATTTTTGAAGTTCATCAATAGGTGAGATGGAGATAGTAGTAGGGTGCTTTCCAGAACGATGAATACTCTTGTTTTTGCTTTGCTTCTTTCTATTTTCTCCAATACCATTGATTTCCTTAAAATTAACAACAAACCATGTGAGTGCTTGGTGCATATAGAGATCTCGTGCTTGCATGGAACCTCTCTTTCACTTCCTCTCACTATTTCACAATCATTGGTTCCTATATCAAAGGGTCTCTCCCTGGTCACCAAGTTTCCATTCATCATTCAAGATCTTTCTTTGTAGGCACCATGTTATGATGCCTCAAGTGCATTTTCGTGTTGTACTTCACTCATAAAATCTAATTTCTAAGGTTTTCAACCCACTCATGCTTGCTCTACTCCTCCATTTCTAACTCTTTTAAATGTGTTTGGTTCCTTCCCTTCCTCATGTGACATGATGTTTATAACTCACATGTGATATGGTGAAGGGGAGCTATGGAGCTCTACCCTGCCGAGACCTACGGACCGCTTATTGATCAAGCGTTTCAAGCTGAGCGGCCATGGCTACCTCTCACATAGCCGACGCGCAATGCCTACCTTACGGGTGTAGTGAGCTTACCTTAATGCTCGATCGAGTTCCATCCTCTCTCTTGCACTCCGGTAGCTCCACGATCCTTGCGGCAAGCTCAAGCAAGCTCAAGACCTCTCCGTCAAGCTCCATCCTCCATAGCCGCTCGAGAAAAGAGAAGAGAAGAGAAGAGAAGAAGAAGAGAGAAGATGGGGAGCTTCTTCTCCACGATTTCTCACTCTCACACACTCACTCCCTCACTCCATCACACTTCCTCAATCCCTCGCTCAAGCACAAGCAAGAAGGCAAGAGACAAGAGAAGAAGAAGAAGAAGCTTTGCCCACACACAAGAATGAGCTTTTCATTCACTTTTCAACTTTATATACAAAACCCTAAATCCCTTTTGGGTCGTGATCCCCTTATCCCCTTTTTTACATGGCCGACCATGGCCTAGGCCCTTTTTCCCATTGTCCTTCTATCTTCCTAGCTTCCTTTCCACTGCTCCTCTACCTTTACAAATTGCACGGGTGAGAACCTGGTGCTCTTTAAATTAAATCATGATGTGATTGCGTTCTTTTACAAAAGTATTGACTTGCGCCTTTTCTTGCGCGCCTTTTTCCTTTATTTAGGACTTGTCTATACTTCTTGTGTTTCTAGATTTTTCTTGGCACGCCTTCGTCCTCCATTTCACTTTGCCTCGGCCTTTGTCTTCTGCTTTAGCTTTTCTAGATTTTTCACCTTATTTGTATGACGGTTAACATTACCCCCTCCTAGACGAGTGCCAGTCCCATGGCGCTGTGGTGGGGAGTAGTGGGGCAGTTGGGATTGTTGCTAAGTGGAACTGGTGGGTAGATGACCACAATCAAAAGGTGATGTTGTGAAGGAGAGGTGATGGAGTTTGATTAATGGTGACCGGAAGAGATTCCGACGTGCTTTAGACTTCATGAAGATGCTCGGCATTTCTCACACAGTTGTAGCTCCCATTCTACGACGGCTGATAAACATGGGGATCTCTAATCATTTAGAAAATATGAGGTTTCAAAATCTATGCCAACGGTGGGTCCATCACCGAGTTTTCCTTCTGCTTGATTTGGTTCAATCATGGTAGCTATCAACAGGCAGATGGTTGGCTATATCAAGCAAGTTGGTCCATCCAACCATCGGAGTATGCAAGAGCTCATGAAGCTACTGTAGTGGTGTCATGTCCGACTCATGGAACAATTCTTGGTCCTTAGCGGATGTCATGGATGGTATTCTTTAGCTGGGGAGTTATTCATTGAGTCACGATCATAGCCTGCAAGAGAAAGTTGTGCACTCCCTAAGGGGGGTGTCTGTCTCACGGTGTGGTGTAAGTGCATGTGTAGTGGAATTGGGAGATGGGTCTAACCTTGGATAAGCCCTTGGTAATGTCCCACACTTGAGGACCTAGTTTGTGTGTTGTTGGAGGTGCAGTGCAAAACTTAGGGTGACAGGTCTGGAAGTCCTGCCCTTAATGTGCCCTAAGCATGAAGTTGGGGGGGGGGGCTAGGTGTAAACCCTAGGTGTAGTGAGTGAAGTGAGCCCTCGTGCTTTTTTTTTCTTTTCTCTTTTTCTTGTTCTTCTCTTTTCTCCCTTTTTTTTCCTTTTCTTTTTCTTTTATTTTTTCTTTTCTCTCTCTTTTTTTTTTGTGAAGAATTGCATACAAGGAAGATGTCCTGGCTAATGCCTATCACCTTCAGCTGGATTACGAGGTGGTTGCAAGCATTGGGATAGGAATGCATGACTTTGTAGATATTCTTTAATACTGGCCCGGGGCCTTCAGAGGTGTGGATGACAAGAAAGGATGATTGCACCTCGTGAAGCGGGTATCACTCATATCCTCTAAGATTTTTAGGCAAAAGGAGGGAAGCAGGTTTGCCCTCATCATTAATCTAGTCATGGCTCTATTATCTATCCCTAGGTTGATGTAAAAAAAGAGTGGAGGGAGGTGGGCTTCTTCAGCTGTGGGTCTATGCATTAGTAGGAACTTGATAATCCTAAGATAATTACAGGTAGGTAAGAAGGCTGGATCTGGGCAAGAAGCAAAATCCACGAGGAAGCGGTTGATAGATGGGAGGAGATCCTCTAAGCTAAAGACTAGGCATTCCTTGGGGCTCCGGGCATTAACATCATATATTTTAGGAAAGTCAAAATCCCCATGAATATTTCGATCATAGTCAACTCCATGCCTACGGGGGTAGGGCATGTAGATGGGGTCGTTGCGTTCTTCAGGGAGCGAGCTGCAGAAGGCGGTCCAGGTGTCAAAATTGGTATCCCAAATCCTCCTTCGCCACTTCGGCTGTGCCTCATAGCCTTGGACGGTTTTGGAAACCCTATTCACCTTGTCTTGCCAGTAGTCTTCAGACTCTTGCCTCCATCTGGTTTTACTATGAGGCTTCTTTCATCTATCCACGTGTTTACAAGATCATTAGCCAGATCCTTGATCTTGGCTAGAATACCTAGAGGCAAGGCAGGGTCCAGAGAGAGTGGATAAGTAAATGAAAATTCAAATGGCCTCGTCTAGAACTCCCATTGACGCCATATGTCCAATTCCTAAGGCCAATCGATAGGATGGGGATCCCCCGATAGTGGCACATGCTCTTCAGGGAATTGTCTTGGCAATGATCATGCTCTGCGTTGGGCTTCCTCTGCTAGTTCTTGTCTTCTTCTTCTGGCTGCCACAATGCGCTCGGGCATATGGGCATCTTCGGGCTCTTCAGGCGGGAGGTCTGGTAGAGGCGGACTGGGCATTCGTTGTTGCTCTTCTTCAGCATCTTGCTCAAAGTCCGGACCTTCTTCAAGATTTTGCTCGACAACTGATGGAACCGCTTGTGGTGGTGGTGGTGGCTGCTCCTGTTCTTCAAACCCAAGTTCCTTAAGCTCAACAGTGGAGAGGCCGGCATGGCGTAGGTAGTGAAATTGCTGCTCTTTTGTGTTTCCTGTGCCTGTTGGAAGCTCCTGTTCTTGAAGGCCTAACTTTAGTGCTTGGGTGGTTAGTTCTAGCTTCCTTCTTACCTTCTCCACTGAATCATTGCCCTCCGCCTGGGTGACATGTAGTACTATGCTGAGGAAGGCTTGCCTTTGTGCATTGGCGCATACATCAGCAGCTTCTGCCTTGGACTCTGCAAGCACTCTCTCACACTCAGCCACCACCAAGCGTTTTGTTAAATGCCTAACTCTTTCAAAATTGTTTCTTTCCCACTCATTGCCTCTCTTGTCCATCTTCTTTCTTCCCTCCTCCAGCTCACTTGCCAAGGTTGTCACAACCTGCTGCTGCTCATTCGTTAAGAACTAGAGTTGGTTCCTTTTCCTAGATTTTTGAGCCAGCTGTTCTTCCAGCAATTTCTTTTGCTTGATTTGCAATGCTGAATCTTTTTTCTACCTTAGCAAATAGCTCTGACTTTTCTTGCACAAGCTGCTCGTGACTTTGGATCTTTGCAAGGTGCAATCTTCTTTGGGTGAAGGCCATGGCCATGAGGGCCTCTATGTCTCCCTTAGTAATCTCCAATGCATCTTGCAGTCATTGTGCCTCGTTTTGCAGCCTTTGTGCTTCTACTGCGGGAACTCCGGTCTTTCCTGCTCTAGGAACTCTATTTCCCTCTCCAATCTGTCTTGTTCTTCAAGTTCATACCATAGCCATAAAGCTATGGCATCTTCTTGTCGCTCACTTGGCTCGCCCTCCTGAGCTTCTATTTATTCGTACCTTTCCAGTTTGGCAGTTCTCTATTCCAAGTCAACATATTGCTGCACTAGTAACTTCAAGCTTCGCAGTTCTGCCACCAGGTTTTGCTCTTCATCTTCCAGCCTTTGTCTTAGGCGGCTCTCATTGTCTTGGGCTTCCTTGGTCTTTGCTTCTAGTTGATCTTGTAGTGCTTTCACTTCCCTTCTTCGGATTGACTCCTTGCTTTGAAACTTCTAGCCTTAAGGCTGTTGAAGTTTCTTTTTCTTTCTCTAACTCCACCAGGGCTATCTTCTTTTTTTCTTTTGCCTTGTCCAATTGTGCTAGAAGCTCAGCCACATAAGCATCATAGTTGGCACCAGATGGCATGGGAGTAGGGGATGTAGTGGTTGATGCCTCTAGCTTCTGTCATTTTGGATCCTGCCTAGACTCGGCATCTACGACAGCGGGCCTTTTTGTCTGGCTTCTGGTACAATTTTAGCCGCTTTACTAACAAGTAGCTACATGGGCCGTGTCTAGAGAGGGCATGGGTTGTGGGGTGGTTGTGGTTGTGGTGTCAGTTGGTACTGGCACAAAGGAGAAAGGCAAGGGATGTAGCGGGGACTTGCCCTTGCCTACAACTACTGGGGCCGTTTTCCACACTGCCACTTGCTTCAGCTTCATGGCGGGGACTCAAAGGATCGATTTCTCCTCCCCCGTGGGTTTCTTCGACAGATCTATGAGTGGCCTCTGCCAACTCAGCAAGTTCTTTCATTCTTAGTTCTTCGGCTTCCTCCTCTTCCCTTCTTTGCCTCTCTTCTTCTACCCTCTTTGATTCTTCTCTAATTCTTTCGAGTTCTTCCTCTTCTTTTTTCCTTTGTTCCTCCTCCACCCTTCTTGACTCTCTTTGAGCCCTCTTCATCTCGGCTCGCTCTTCTTTGCTCAGTCTTTCTTTCTTCTTCTTCTGGCTCTTGTCACTCTTCTTTTGCTCCCGTGGTTTAGCTGCTTGAGTGGGTGGTATCTCCGGCTCTCCTTTGTCGCTTATTGTCTTTTCACTCGAGCCTTCTTCCTTGCGGTGAGGTGAGCTTTGGTGCACAACTTGCTCTTCATCTACACCAGCATCCTTGATAGCCTCATCGATGATCACCGTCAGGACACCGCCATATCTGATTGTGGAGGCTTTTGAGGTAGGCTTTTTCCTTGCGGATCGTGCAGTAGAAGCAGGAGACTCTCCACCAGTTGGTGCTGTGGCTAGAGCCAAGAGCGCGGCTGAACTCTTGATAGT
Source organism: Lygodium microphyllum (assembly GCF_053477565.2). Lineage (NCBI taxonomy): Eukaryota > Viridiplantae > Streptophyta > Polypodiopsida > Schizaeales > Lygodiaceae > Lygodium > Lygodium microphyllum. The sequence continues at coordinate 18,045,573 of NC_141146.1, read as the reverse complement.
TTTCTGCACAAAACCGTTCCAATCCACCTCCTCTGGAACTCCTGCAACGATGCTCTCTAGTAATGGCACCCCGATTCTGTTCATTAAAGCATTGTATCTCTGTCCTGAGAAAAGGGTGTGGACCATTTTAGCTTGGAGCTTTGTTGCGGGGTCTGGAATATCAGCCAAACTGATTCCATCCACTGTATGCACGTCATCTTTTTTGACTTCCATCATGGTGTATACATGTCTTCTTGGGTGCCTCTCCTTCTTGGACACAAGCCCCGGGGCTTTCTCGACGATAGCTGCATTAAGGGGCACTTGCACCCTTCTTTCCTAGTCACTAGTCCTTACTGTGACCGTGCCACAGCTCCTATCTTCATCAAAGCTCCTTAAAAAGTTAGCGCACATGTTGTAATCTACAGCCTGTCCGACCTTTTCCACATACTTTCGGAGGTTGCATTTATCCACCAACTCCTTCACTACCAGCTCTTCTAGGATGGCATCGTCTAGATTCAGGGTATGTTTGAACGTGAACATGCTAAATCCATGTGTCTCAACACTGATCCCATACTTTGTCAGCTCCTCTTCAGTGAATGGAAGTTTACCCCCCTTTTCTTGTCCTGCCATGGTAGGTGCCTGTCATTACACCATGCCAATATTAGCGTTATGAATTGACTCATCACTAACAAAAACCCAAGAAAGAATGCGTGTGACAATTTGCCGTGCTGCTTCAGAGGTATGAAACTTGAAAATAATTCAAAAGCAACATCAATTTCCTCCTTACATTCTTTCCTATTTAAGTTCAGTTGATCATTTTCATCCATCACTACACCTTGCTACATCACTTGGCTCTCACTTTGCCCCCCCCCCCCCCCCTTTAAGTTTTAAAGGAATCCTTCCTAGGATTAGCAAGGGAAGAAGCGGACTCACATGGGCTTTGTGGGGCGAGTTACTTAGCCAACAGCCAAGAATAGAGGTTAGGGTTATATTCAAGCTGGGCACGACGATCAAGTTCACATGGTCGTATGGAAGCTTGGGTGATATAGGTCAAGACATCATGAAAGATATCCTTGGAGTTGAGGCGGCTAGCAACGTGCAGTTCCTCTTCCGTAAGGAATTGGTCAATGTAAGGGTGGGCTAACACATGGTCATCTAAGTGTATGTTGCGTGTAATGGCCAAAACCCTAAACGAAAGAGGTGCCACATAAGTAGGGACGTGTTCAATTATTTTGATTGCCCTTCTTTGCTCGGCATTGGTCATGATGCGGCAGCCTTTTTCCTCCCATTAGAGTCACAAGTCATGGTCGTAGGGGTCTCTAGCAGTGGCTTTGCAATTGTAGAAGGATCAAGATAACCCATGCTGAAAGTAGTCACTATGCGCACATTGCCTATAGCGAGATGGATGCGATCTAGGTTATAGTCCACATTGCAATTCGTCTGCTTTTTAAAAGTGTGACCTAATAGTGACTTATTACCAGCCCCTTTAGTGTTTGGCAACACATAAAAGAAGACTTGTATACTTTTAGACTCGATAGAGACAGCCACTTTGCATTTTCCTAAGAGTGAGTAAGTGTTGCCCCAAATGGGCTGAGTTTAGCGTTTGTGGGCTGTACTTTAGGTTGACCAATGCATGCCCAATGGTCATGTGTCAAGATATTATAGTCGGCACATTTGTCAATCAAGGCATCAAAAGAATACGTCCGTTCTGCAGTGACCATGATTCGTAGGTAGGCGGGTGCCATTGCTTCTTCATCTTGATCTGTCAGTTCGGTAATAGTGGCCATGCAGACATTGACAGGGGCTTCAAGCATAGGTGGGTCGTGCAACGGATGGGAACGAGGATAATACTTTTTCATGCTACTGCCATTGAAAAAGCCTATTCCTTCACCTTCGAGCATCTCCAATTCAACATTGCCTATTCTACTAATTGTACATACTCGGAAGGGTCCTAGTCCTCGAAATTTCATTTTCTGTTTATGACCCTTCACAGAGTATAGTAGAACGAGGTCCCCCTGATCAAAGTTGCACTGTTTGACATGCTTGTCAAACCATATATTTTGTCGTGCACAGAGAGAGAGAGAGAGAGAGAGAGAGAGAGAGAGAGAGAGAGAGAGAGAGAGAGAGAGAGAGAGAGAGAGAGAGAGAGAGAGAGAGAGAGAGAGAGAGAGAGAGAATATTTATGATGTCTCCAATAGCTCTCTTGTGTGAAGCACCTTATTGTCTTATCACCAAAATAAGAAAGGCTAATTGTGTATATGTATAGTTAGGATTAGTGAGTTAGTGAGTAAGATGGGAGACTAGCCACATTGGCCTTTATCTCAATAGGTTGTTAGAGAATCTTCAAAATATGATACGTAGGTGTAATGTTACACAAGCCTTTTACTTTTTAAAAGATCATTTGCATAACTCTATGATGAATCTAAGGATGAGAATTACAAATAATCATACAATCTACAAATAATTTGTGCTTCTGGGCAATGAAGTAGTGTACAATTGTTTCCAATTATGATAACGAGGAATGTTAACCAATTTTTTTAAATCCTATAAAAAAGAAGCTACTAAAAATATAATCTTAGAAAGTGGATATTAAGGTCTAAAAATATGAAAGCAAGCTACGAAAGGCACCAGGAGTCACTAAATGCATCATTTTCATAAGATGCCATGAATAGTAGTTGTCCAAAATAATAAAAATTACAAATAGTAAGTGTTGATTAACAATTAGAAATAGCAAGTAGAGACTAAGAGAGGGCCAAAAAAGTAAATATTAATTTTTGGATATATTTAAAGCTTTAGAATCTCTTAAAACATATATTTATATAGTTTTTAGTTTGAGATTAGTCCTCAATATTTTAGACCCGGCTTGTAAAATACATGTAGTACATAAAGAATGTTTATCGTAAAGTTGAAGAGTCATACTCACTCTAGTGAAAATTAAAACAAAATAATCCCATGCAAGCATTTCAAATATTGCGGGCAAGTTGTAAAGGCCTTGGCTAAACATAGGGTAATGTAAGTGGGCAAGAGAAAAGACATAAAGGTTGAGGGTGCCTCCACAAAGAAACTCTATGTGTATAATGTGTAAATTTGATTAGGGAATTATTATATTTCCTCTTCTTCCTTTCTTGCTTCCACCATGGCCAAAGATTAAGAGGGTAAGAGAGACTATGAAAGAGAGTGCGAGACCATGGAAGAAGCTCTCTTCTCCATCCTCATACTTCTTTTCTTCTTCTTCTTCTTCCTCTTGTGTCCATCATCCTATGGAGAGCTTGTGGTGGCCGTTTGTTTACTTGAGTGAGAAAGGGATGGAGAATGTGTGTGTGCATGTGACCATGGAAGAAGCTTCCAATCCTTATTTTTTCTTTGGTTACTCTTTTTCTCCCTTCTCATATCAATGTGGCATACTTATAGAGTGGATGTGGATTGATTAAATAGGCCCTTTGAAGGACGCGGTAATATTATACCATGTTATTGCAATAAGAATCCTTAATGAGCCACTTGTACTTGTTGGAATTTAAGGTACCATTGAGAAGTTATTAAGCCATAATACTTGTTGGAATAGGAGGTATTATGGACTTACATGTGTTGCAAGTAAAGGTCCCCGTGCTTACATTGCCCCTCTATTCACTATACTTACAATACTTGCATACCTATATAGTGTAGATGATAGGAATTGCACACATGTACACTGCAAGCAGTGAGCAACCATCACTGTCACTTCATTCTTTATTCTTTTAGTGACTATTAAATAAGGGAAGGCTAGTCACACATTGTGACTATTGGAGTTTCCACATACGATGTCTCTCTTGCTCTCTTGCTCCATTTGCCATAGCTCTTGCTTTCGCTTGTGTGCTTCCACTTGAGCTCTACCTTTTAAGTAGTATTTGAGTGGGCATTCTAGGAGATTTTTTATCCTTTTCTTTAGCTCAAATTCAAGGCTTTAGCTCAAAGTTTCATGGCAACCATTGTTTCTTCCTCTCGAGGTATGCATTGAGTGCTCCCTTCTCCCAGGTTATTCCAACTTGCTCTCAACTTGTCAAAGAGCTTCCCAAGGCTTAGCTAAGCCTTATTGAGTGCTTATTGAGCTAAGGAGTAGCCATTTTATCCATTTTTATTGGATACATAGCATGTTATAGATGTCTAAACAATTATGGAAACTTTGCAGTACTTTTGTATCTTAGCAATAACTTTTGCATATGATATTGGATTTACATGTTCTATAGCTAAAAACAAAGAGAGTCATGAGAGCTACAAATATGAGTGATCATAGAGTTGATTTTATGCAATTTTCTATTTTGTGTTTCACACAAAAAATAACAGTTCTGGTTTGGACAGCAAACAATAAGCTCCATTGTACATGTTTAATACATCAATGATATTATTTTGTGTATAGATGTTGTGATTATGCCTTGGATGCTACTTGATCGGTTAGAGCTTGATTTCCTTAGTTTTGTAGAATTTCATTGTTATGATAATAGTTTGGGCAGGAAGCTATTTATAGTAACTCCATGCCTATTATGGCTTGATGCTATTTGGGTATGCGTCTTACATGCACTGATGTCCAACATTGATACTCATACTTGGATATGATTGTGGATGGCTTGATGCTATTTGGGTATGCATCTTACATGCATTGATGTCCATCATTGATACTCGGACTTGGATATGTTACTCGGATTTGAGCTACATTGGATGCTTTGGAACTTTAGCTTTATGTTTAGTTGCTTTAGTCATTGACATTATGGGTTTGAAGACTTGCTTGAGTTTCATGGTTCTGGATGTATCTTGGATTCTAGATGGTTATGTATTTGATGTCTTAAGCTTGTATTGCTTATTTGGCATTTGGATTTGCTTTAGTGGGAGCTACTTAATATTTGTATTAGAGCTTTGGATTCATTATGCAATTGAGCTTGGTTCTTTGAGATTGTGGGACTCTTGGTTCACGTATATGCTCTCTTGTATGCTATTGGATGCAGTTATCTCCTCTTCTGGGTTGATTTAAATCTGTATGCATTGGACACCAATACTTATCTCTATTAGTATTTTGTCATCAATGATGTATGTGCTTATGGGATATATGGTTTATTGAAACTTTGAGTTCGTGACAATCTTTGGTATCGATGGTCTATGCTTAGTCATTACTAGTTGCATTCTTTGCATTCCTACTCAAATATCCTTGGTAGTGGGAGCTTGCTTTCTTGGTTTTTTGCCCATAGTTGGATTATCATATATTATTGTATTTATTTTGATATTATTTTAATTATAATTTTTGTCATTGTATTGGAGAGTAGACATTGTACTTTGGTAGTTGGATAGCTCTATACTTTAATATTCCTTCTTGTTTTGACCTTGTTTTGGTAGAGTTTTGGGGGTTGATTTGCAATCATTTACAATAGCCCATTCTCTTAGATTTTACATTAATATGCTATAATTATGACATGTTCTTCAAATGATAGTGCTATTTTCAATATTGAAAAGCTTGATGGCATAAATTTTACCTATTGGAAGATGCACATATGGCATGTACTAGTTTAAAAGAAGTAGGCTAGGCCATTGAAAACCACAAGAGTGTAAAGCTCAAAGGCATTGATCTAAGGATATTTGGGATGAGTTGGATGAGCTATGTAAATCTAGTCTTATATTGTCATTGTCAAAATAGGTCTATTTTAATATTGTGGCACCTAATGATAATGCTTGGTAGTTATAGGAAAATATGTGCAATCTTTATGACAAGAAAAGTCATACTTCATAGATGTATTGGTTGAAATAGATCATGTACCTTTGCATGAAGGAAGGGACTAGTGTGTTTGTGCATTTGAATGAGTTTTACTCAATTTTCAACTAGCTGGCTTCATAGGGCATTGAGTCTAAAGATAAGCTTTCTCCCTTGTTCTTTCTTGTGACACTTCTTGAGCCATGGGACACTTTTTGTATTACCATGTGTGCTAATATTCTTAAGGATGGTTTGAAACTTCATGATATTGAGAATGCCTTACTCATAGATGATATAAATAGGAAGAATGTAGATGTAGCTTGTACTTCTCATGCATTGACTATTAGGGGTAGACACGATGGTAAGAGAGATAATGACCACTGTGGTAGAGAGCCATGGAAATCTCTGTCTCATAGGTAGTCTCGTAGTAGGTCTCGTGGTCATAGGGCCTCTCTTACATGTCATTATTGTGGGAAGCAGGGTCATATTCAATTGTAGTGCCATGAGATCTCCAATGATAAGTGTAAAGAGAAAGAAAAGGGCAAAGTAAAGGAAAATTCTGATGACTAGATCATTATTTTTAGTAAGTCTAGTATGAAAATTGAGGAGATAAATGCCTTGGAGCCTAAATTTGATGATGATTATATCTTGATGCTAGTCAATTGGCTGATGTCGTTGACATTTACTCAATGTTGGATGCTTGATTTGGGGGCTTTTTTCCATATTACCCCACATAGGGATTGGCTTAATTTCTATCACAACATGATAGGTTCTATGAGACTAAGAAATGACTTGGTATTGGATATTATTAACATTGGTGATATTAGACTACAATTTGCTTTAGGTAACAATTTTACTTTGCATAATGTATGCCATATTCTGGCATTGAGCAAAAGCTTATACTTTGCTAGACAATTGGGTGGTATACAATATCATGTATCTTTTAGTGATTCCGCATGGAAGATTACCCATGGAAATCTTATTTTTGCTCGACATGCCAAGACTGGTAGCCTCTATCCTTTACTTGTATCTAGATCTATCAACTATGTTTTGGTTGTGGTTGGCATACTACATGTATCTTGATGGAATCATCACCTCGAGCACATATTTTTAAAAGGAATGACAATGCTTTCTCACTTTTGTAGTATATTATACCACTTGACTCCAAATGTTTTGATTCATGTGATCATTGTCTTTATGGCAAGTAAACACATAGTTCCCATAAGAAGTCTAGCATTATATGCATGGGCGAGCCTTTGGCTCTTATTCATTTTGATGTGGCCTTTGCCCTAACATTTGAGAAGGCCTATCTTTCTCCCACACTCTCTTACTCTCCAATTTCCACAATATGATGGCCTATGAATCACACACACACACACACACACACACACACACACACACACACACACAGAGTTGACATGAAGGGGGGGTATTTTTCTCTTTCAAGCTTCAAAGCTTCAATAGATAAGAGAAGTAGAGAAATTTTGCCAACAACAGAAGGTCTTTATTCTTGTCTTTTTTTGTGAAGGAGAGGGGGTGGTGTATTTATAGGCATGAGGGGGAGCATGTAGTCGACTCATTATTTTGGCTACTTGTCAAGAGCTAATTGAGATTTATTAAAAATGCATTTTGATTGTCTACTTGTTGGATGGTGGCATGGGGATGATTATTTTATGTTTTGTCTCTCTCCAAGAGTAAAAAACGTCATGAATTTTGGCCTATTTTTTCCAAAATAAAAAGGACTTTGTGATTTTCATTGATGATTATTCACATAAGATTTGGGCATATCCCATAAAGTAGAAATTGGATGTATTGGCTATCTTTCAAAGTTTGCTTGCTCTTGTTGAGAACTAGTCTAGGTATAGGTTGAAATGCCTAATCTCAAATAATGGTGGTGAATATGTCTCTAAAGCATTTGAGTAGTTTTGTGATGAGTGGGATATTAAGCTTTAGTTGACCGCCCCTTACATCCACCCCAAAATGGTATTGCAAAACCCATGAATAGGACAATTTAGAAGAAAGTCCATAGTATGCTTAGCTAGGCATGGTTATCGTAGCATTACTATCGTTATAGGACAATTACTATCGTTGTAGACTTGATAAGCAAATCTCCATATACTACTATTGGTTGTCAGGTTATAGATGAGTTATGGTCAAGAAAATCTCCATCATATGCTCGTTTATGTATCTTTGGATGTGAGGCTTTTTGCCATGTTTCCAAGGACAAATGTACTAAGCTAGATTCTAAATCAGTGAAATTTATCTTTCTTGGTTATGGGGATGCAGGTGAGATTGACTATTGCCTATGGGATTTGTAGGCTAAGAAGATCATTTGTAGCCATGATGTTGTTTTCCATGAGGAGAAGATACATAAGCTACTTGAGCAAGTTGTTGAGGTACAAAAGATGATATTTTAGGAGAAGCCTCCTATTATCGCATAGCCAACTAGATAGCTTGTAGCTGATATTCTAGTGGCATATGATCATGATGTTGGACAAGATGTGTAGGTTCCATAGCCTATTTTGAGACGTTTTATAACATATAAATATCAGCTTGATCAATTTGAGCCCTCCATGGACTATGTTATGGTGTCAAATTCTAGTGAGTCTCTTATTTATGAGGAGGCCATGTGCAATGGTGATAATCACTCTTGGGAAAGGGTCATGTAGTCAGAGTATGACTCATTGTAGAAAAACCATACATGAAATTTGGTTCCTTTGCCCAATGGGAAACATGTATTGTCGTGCAAGTGGGTGTACAAGTTAAATAGTATCCCTAGATGCTCCAAGCTAGTATATATGACCAGATTGGTCACTAAGGGTTTGAAGTAGGAGCATGGGTTGACTTTGATGAGATATTTTCTCATGTAGTCAAGATGTCTACCCTCCTACACTTAGTATTAGCCTTGGTTGCTTAGTTAGATCTGGATATCTATCAAATGGATATTAAGATGGCTTTCTTACATAGGACTTGCATGATGAGATTTATATATAGTAGTCTAAGGGCTTTCACGAAAAGGGCAGGAAATATCTAGTGTGCAAGTTGAGAAATAATCTTTATGGTCTTAAGCGCATGCACCTAGGAAATGGTATCATAAGTTTGATGCATTTATCAATCATAGTCTTACTCCCACAGTGATATGGATCCATGTCTCTATATGAAAAAAGCTTGTGATGGTAGCCTTGTTATCTCGATACTTTATCTCGATGATATATTGGTTGCTAAGAGAGCTCATGATGAGTTGGATGCTTTGAATCCTTAGCTTGAGAAGAGCTTTTAGATGAAGGACATGGGGTAGGCCTCACATATTCTTAGGATGCACATCACACATGATTGCTCTTAGGGTCTCCTTTACTTGTCATAGAAGCAGTACATATAGAATGTCCTTAAGCTCTTCCATATGTAGGATGTTAAACCTATTGGCTATCTTTTACCTTCCCATGTGAAGGTTAGTTAGGTAGATTGTCCTAGTCAGGTAAGTAGAAGGTTGAGATGGCCAAGATTCCTTATGCATCCATAGTGGGTAGTTTGATGTATGCTATGATAGACACTCACTTTGACATAGCATTTACAATGGGAGTTGTGGCATACTATATGGCTACACCTAGCCAATGATATTAGGACACTATGAAGGGTATCATGAGGTACCTGAAAGGCACTGTAGTATGATCATTTGCTATGGTGGTCAATACTCATGGACTATACTGATTTCGACTATGCAAGACATGCATATAGTAGGAAGTCCAGCTCTAGGTATGTCTTCACTTTTATTGGAGGTGTTGTTTCTTGGATGTCCAAGGTGTAGAAATACATGGCCTTATCTACCATTGAGGTAGAGTATGTTGCAACCATTGAAGCTTGCAAGGAGGCTCTATGGTTAGACGGTTTGGTGATAGACCTTAGTATTGTTGTTACTCCTACATTGCATTCAGATTCTATGAGTGCTATTCAATTGGCCAAGGATTTGATCCATGTGAAAGGTGAGAAGGATCGAAGCTTGCATGATAGAGCTATGACAGGAGAACAAGGAGCAAGAGAGAGAGAGAGAGAGAGAGAGAGAGAGAGAGAGAGAGAGAGAGAGAGAGAGAGAGAGAGTTACAATGTGGAAACTCCAACAATCACAATGTGTTACCGGCCTTCCCTTTATTCATCTGTCATTAAAGAATAAAGAATAAAGTGATGGTGATGGGCACTCGTCGCCTGCAGTGTGCAAGCATGGGTACTGCCAGTGTAGTAATATACGAGCGACTAGGTGGAGGCACCTTTACCCCCAACAACCTCCCACTTAAAGGCAAATCTGCCCTAGTGAGGAGTGAAAAAGAAAAAGAAAAGGCAGTACAGCATGTATACATATACAACATGATGAGGAAATACATCATCTCATCCCATGCTAAGGAAGGCAAACCTCTCTATAGAGAGGCTTTTGGTGAGCAGATCTACAAGATTCTAGTCAGTCGAGATCTTGACAAGGTCAACAGACTTGCCCTCAATGACCTCATGTATGAAGTGATACCTCACCTCAATATGTTTCACCTTCGTATGGAAGACCGAATTCTTGGCTAACTGAATAGCACTCATAGAATCCAAATGCAATGTAGGGATAACATCAATACCAAGATCATGAACCAAACAACCTAACCATATGGCCTCCTTGCAAGCCTTAGTGGCTGCAACATACTTGGCCTCAGTGGTGGAAAGAGCCGTACATTTCTACACCATAGACATCCAAGAGACATCACCTCAAGCATAGGTGAACACATAGCTAGAAGTGGACTTCCTACTATCTACATGTCCTACATAATTAGAGTTAGTGTATCCCACGATTCCTGTATCCTGGCTGCCATAGTATATGCACATATTTACAGTGCTGTTTAGGTACCTCATGATACCCTTCATGGCATCCCAATGCTTCTTGCCAGGTATTGCCATATAGCATGCCAGAACACCAGCTACAAAGGCAATATCTGGAGACGAGTGGCTATCATGGCATACATAAGATTGCCCAACTGTGGATGCATAGGAAATCTTGGCCATCTCGGCCCTCTGCTCAACTGTCTACAGACAATCGGCATGTGATACCTTCACATAAGAAGGCAATGATAGCCAATAGGCTTCACGTCCTATATGCTGAAGCACTCAGGGACTTTATGAATGTACTCCCTCTATGACAAGTAGAGGAGTCTCTGATGCCTATCGCGTCTAATGCACATACTAAGTATGTGAGAGGCCTATCCCAAATCCTTCATCTCAAAGCTCTTCTTGACCTGAGCCTTAAGACCATCTAGCTCATCATGAGCTTTCCTTGGTAACAACATGTCATCCACATAGAGTACCAAAATGAGCAAAGAACCATCACGGGCTGTCTTCTGTACAAGCATGGATCCATAGCACTACGGCTATAGCCTTGTGACTGCATAAAGGCATCAAACTTATGATACTATTCGGTAGGGGCTTGCTTTAAGCCATAAAGACTTTTCTTCAACTTGCACAGTAGGTGCTCCTTGCCAGGCTCTGCAATGCCCTGAGGTTGCTCCATGTAAATCTCATCATGCAAGTCCCCATGTAAGAAAGTTGTCTTGACATCCATCTAGTACAAGTACAAGTCAAGCTGTGCAACCAAAGCCAAGACTAAAAGCGCAGGTTGATCATCCTAACCATATCAGAGAAGACCTCATCAAAGTCAACACCATGCTCCTGCTTAAAACCCTTTGCAACAAATCTAGCCTTATATGTTGGCTTGGGGTGTCTAGGGGTACTTTTTAGCTTGTGCACCCACTTTCATGGTAGAGCCTTCTTGCCAACAGGCAAGGAAACCAAATCCCAAGTCATAATCTTACGCAAGGAGTTTATCTCAGACTACATAGCCCTCTCCCATGAGTGACTGTCACACTTGCACATAGCCTCATCATAGGTGAGAGGCTCTTCTACATTTGTAACCAAGACATAGTGCATGGAGAGCTCAAATCTGTTAGGTAGGTGTCTATCTCTAGTAGAACACTGCATTGCAGGCTCTGCTACCTGCCCAACATGCTGTCCAACACCTTGGCCATGAACATCTGCTGTTGCTGCTGCAGGCTGTCCAATTGGCTGTACGAGAGCACGTGGCTCCTCTTGAAATATAACCCTGCGTATCTTCATGACTCTCTCAGGTTGCCTATGTAGCTTGTCTTCATGGAAGACTACATCATGGCTGCGGATGACTTTCTGCGCATGCAGATCCCATAGACGGTAACCCATGTCTCTTGCATCTCCATAACTAAGGAATATGCATTTAACACTCTTAGGATCCAGCTTGTTATGCTTGTCCTTGGGCACATGGCAGAATGCCTCACATCCAAAGACACGTAAATGCGCATAAGAAGGAGGCTTTCTTGTCCATACCTCCTCTACAACCTGAAAATCAATGCCACTATAGGGTGATCTATTAATGATATGCATGGTAGTCGTAATTGCCTCAGCCCAAAAGTGCTTGGGTCGGCTTACATGGCTAAGTAGGCAGAATGCCTCACATTCAAAGACACGTAAATGCGCATAAGAAGGAGGCTTTCATGTCCATACCTCCTCTGCAACCTGAAAATCAATGCTATTACAGGCGATCTATTAATGATATGCACGGTAGTCGTAATTGCCTCAACCCAAAAGTGATTGGGTAGGCTTACATGGCTGGTGGGCATACTGCGAACCCTTTCCTAGATGGTCCTATTCATCCACTCAGCCCATACCATTTCGGGGAAGGGTATAAGGGGTGGTCAACTGACGCTTAATACCCCTCTCATCACATGACTCCTCAAAAGCATGTGATACATATTCACCCCCATTATCTGTCCTAAGGCATTTCAGCCTATGCCTAGACTAGTTTTCTACCAAAGCAAGCCATCTTTGAAATTTTGCCAAGACATCAAACTTCTGCTATATGGGATAAGCCCATACCTTACGTGAAAAATCATCTATGAAGGTAACAAAATACTTCACACCACCCAAAGACTGACAAGGCATGGGTCCACAGACATCAGAATGTACCAAAGCTAAGGGCTCACTCATGCGTGACATACCAAACTTCTTATGTGTAGACCTAGTTTGCCTACCATAAAGACAATGATCACAAGAATCAAAATGAGAATAGTCAAGGGGCAGAAAGTACCGCAAACTAGAAAGCATTTTTATTCCTTTAACAGACATATGCCCCGAACGAGCATGCCAAAGAGATACATAAGGTAAAGACCCCATAGACAAAACATGATCAATTGTTGATCTAGAAACAACTAAAGGGTAGAGGCTACTAGCCTCGGCATCTCTCGCAAGTAAGCACAAGCCGGCCACGAGTATTCTTCCATGCAGAGTCTCCAAAAGTTACATGATATCCTGCATCATCAAGTTGTCCAGCGGACATGAGACTGTGTGTCAATGCAGTACATGATGTACATCGTGCATAACAAAATTGCAACCAGAAGAAAACTGCAACCTAACATCACCAATGTCGACAATCTCAAGAGACCTGTCATTACCCAAGCACACAGAACCCGAAATAGAACAATATGAATGGAACTACTCTCGGTAATGTGTCATATGAAAGGACACACCTAAGTCCAAGAGCCAACACTGTGCATACATAGAGCGTATCTCTATTATCTACAAAGCACTAGATGAAGCTGCTACAAGGATACAATCCCAACCATCACTATCCTTGAGTTGCATAACGTTGATCTCTTCAATATTAACACTTAACTTATTAGGTACTATGTTGCAATCAGAAGACTTTTCCTGCACTTTCTCTTTCCCTTTGCCTTTGCACCTTTCATTGCGCAATTCATGACACTGTGGCCTTGTGTGGTCTTTCTTCCCACAATGATGACAAGTCAGATTTGCATTTCTCCCATGAGACTTACTACACGATTTGCCATGCAACTTGGACCAATATTTCTGTGAATCCTAACCATGGCCATTACCACGGTCATTCTTTGCATTTCCATCATGTCGGCCTCTAACTGTCAAAGCATGAGACACACGAGAGGCATCCAAATTCTTATGGTTTATCTCTTCCTGCAAAAGAGAGCTCTTAACATCAAATAGCTTTAGAGTAGTGGTAGAAGCACATAAGACAGTGCAGAATACATCCCAAGACTCATTAAGAGTTCCAAGCAAGAACAACAGAGTGACATCCTCTTTGAAATCAATGCCTACGAAACCGCATTCTTAAGAATAGCATGAAATTGGCTCAGATGAGCTGACATGGTCACATTCTCTTTCATGCGGAAATCCATAAGCTGTTTCAACCAATACATTTGACTTGTAGGACTTTGCTTGTCATAGAGGTTCTTGATCTTATCCCAAAGCTGCCAAGCACTCTGTGCTTCCTCAACCACATTGTAATGCACTTGTTCAGTGAGAGACAAGATGAGGGTGGACTTGCATAACTCATCAAGCTCCATCCATTCGTCATTAGTCATAGTTTTAGGCTGCTCTCCACTCAACCTTAGTGGCTTTATGTGCAATTTATGCACCAATACCTACCAAACTTGGCTCTTCCAACAGGCATAATTCATACCATCAAGCTTAATGATGTTGAACATAGCATTGTCAATGAAAGAAGATGCCATACTGCAAGCTGAAACAATGTAGACAGTTCAAAAATGCTTGTTATAAACTGCAGAAAATTACCAAATTACCAGCAAAACCAAGGCAAAATGGTGAGAAATGAGTATTGAATGATGCTACCCACCAAGTATCATCAAAAGTACATCAAACTAGGATGATTCCACATGAAAAATGCATGACAGTCCGGAGATATATGCTTGCTATAATTTATGATAACTGTGTACAATGAGAGGTGACAGTAGGCAAAACCCAATATTCAAGTCAATCACTGATTGTCAATGCAAAACCAACATCAAGCGGGCATAAAAAAGCATGTAATAGTCAAACTGACATGAGCCAACACCCAAGCATGTTAAACAAAGTTTGTCAGTAAAGTCAGTACATTTCCCAATCAACAGGGTAAAATGTACATACCATTGCCAAGACCTGACACAAGTCGGTGTCTTCTTAGTGAATACAAAGCCGAATCAACCCAAGTACATCTATACGAACCTAGGTATATCAACCATACATCATCCACAAGGAGATCCTAGTCTCAAATATCCAAAAGCTCAATATGCATAACCCACACTGCTCAATGTCTGATAAGCATACAAAGATGCTCCCACTGGCACAAAAGCGATAAGTGTCAAGAAAATAAGCTCAAACAAAGCATGTAAGAGCACTACTGATGGAGTATCCAGGATCATACATCAATAAGACATTCGGAGTAGATGAGTGATCAAGTATCCAATGATAGCATCCAATGTCATGAAGACAATCCCAATCAATCTCTGACGAGCCAAAGCAAGACCAAAATAAGCTCCAAAATATCCAAAGTCAAGCCCAAATGAAGCTCTAATAGCATTCAAGTCCAAACAATGTAAGTAGCATGTGTAAGTATCAAGCATATACCAATGGGTCATACATAGACCATAGGTATAACCTCTGTCACAAAGCATGCCAGTGTAGACCATTCTCAAGTAAATGCCAACCAATATGGAGCTCAACAAGGCTCAAAATACATTTCAGAACCATCCAAAGCATTTGCCAACCTTCATTTGCATCCCAATAGTCATATGAAACACTCGAGAAGCACCCATGACCAATAGGCAAAGCATAAAGTGACTAAATAAGCTTCAGCCATGGAGTATACATCAGTGATTTGTTATGTAAAACTGAGTATTTCAGGCCACTAAACCAACTCCAAATGATGGCCAATCAATAGGCATATATTCCTTAAACATCCAACATCAATCATAGGCATTCAAGCATCAAATAGCCAATGCTATTCAAGCATAAACATAAAGTGCTGATGTAACACTGTTTGTGGCTGCTTGTGGACTATGGAAAATAGTCCTAGATTGAGGTCAATCAATCCACAAATCAATGCCAATGATAAACCACCAATGTCGAGCATCAAGGGGGTGTTCTCAAGTGCCAAATGAAGTGTTTTCAAGCTGCTAATGAGTGCCAAGGGAGGACTGAAGTAAAAAACAAATTTTTGCAGGTCTTCAAGTTAGCGCAAATAGGGCTAATGTTGCTGGCTATGCTACTGGTCCATGTGGCATTAATGGGGTGGAAGGGGGGCTCAAGTAGGGCCTAAAGAAGCCTTGCACAAAGCCTTGTCAAGCCTAATCAGGCAAGAGCCAAGATATAAAATGGGGGATCTCCAATGGTTCTATGACTGCCCCTTCCTATTTGAAAATTGAAATAAACACTCAAAAGAATGCTTCAATACCTCTCAAGGAATGCCATGAGGGTGCCCAAATGGGTTGGGAAGCTGGGAAGCGATCGGAGCTCGAAGGAGTCAGATATGGCTGCCAAGAGTGAGAACCAATGGTGTAGGGATTTGAATGAATGTTGAAGGAGTCATGGACCAAGCTCAAATGCTCAAGCAACCATGCTCTGATACTAGTTGAAAGGTGAGAAGGATTGAAGCTTACACATGAGAGCTATGGTGGGAGAGCAAGAGCAAGAGAGAGAGAGAGAGACTCACAATGTGGGAACTCCAACAGTCACAATGTATGGCCGGCCTTCCCTTTATTTATCTGTCACTAAAGAATAAAGAATAAAGTGATGGTGATGATCACCCACTGCCTATAGTGTACAGGCGCAGGTACTGTCAGTGTAGTAATATACGGGCAGCTAGGTGG
Organism: Lygodium microphyllum; assembly: GCF_053477565.2. Classification (NCBI taxonomy): domain Eukaryota; kingdom Viridiplantae; phylum Streptophyta; class Polypodiopsida; order Schizaeales; family Lygodiaceae; genus Lygodium; species Lygodium microphyllum. The sequence goes on along the minus strand of NC_141146.1, from coordinate 18,029,151 downwards.
AGACGCCTTTACCCCCAAAACCACGTGAAGAAAATGCACATTAAGGTGCACTATCACTTCATCAAGGAGGTGGTAGAGGACAAGTCTATTGAGCTTGTGAAGATCTTGATTAACAAGAATCTTGCAATTTTACTCACTAAGAGTCTCTTGAAGGAATGTTTTACATTTTTTAGGAAGTTGATGGGCATAGGATGAGATGACTTCTGTTCCTCATCCTATTATACATTGTCACTTTTTTCTTATTCTCTCCTCACTAGAGGCACATTCGCCTTTAAGTGGGAGGTTGTTGGGTAAAGGTGCATGTGTCTACACCACCGTTTGTGTATTCACTATACTTATAGTACTCGTACACCTGTATACTATAGATGGTGGGTGTCCATCACTATCACTTCATTCTTTATTCTTTCAATGACTATTGAATAAGGGAAGGTCAATCACACATTGTGACTATTGGAGTTCCCACATGCAATGTCACTCTTGCTCTCTTGCTCCATTTTCCATAGCTCTTGCTTTGTTATTGCTTTCGCTTGTGTACTTCCAATCAAGCTCTACATTTCAACATGCTTGTGTCAAAATAGAGGACCAATCCAAACAACCTATACTCGTTGGAATAAGGGATCTTACTAAGGCATACATACAACTAATTTAGGAAGGCCACAAGGAAATTGGTTCCAAAGAGTAGAGGTTTTAGATTAAAAAAGAGCAGACTAGATTTCATCCCCTCGAGAAAAATTCAAACAAAATGACTATAATCTAGTATAGAGCAATGGTACAGTTCCATTCTATTGATTGCTTTGGATAAAATAAGAGCTCCATTGTTTATTTTGTTGTAAAGGACTCTTGTGTGCTTGTTACTTCTACCATGGAAAAACATAAACCTCTTGTTTTCCATGATAAAGGAACATTAAAATTCACTCATTTGTGTTTCTTGCTTATAGAGTATTGTTAATGCAAAGTCTTACTCTTTCTTACATTCCATCAGCTTGTTAGGAGTTGCACTCATTTAGTTACATAGCAATAGCTTCCTCTCTTTGTATGTGTTGCACTTGTGAATTGATATTGATATGCTTTCTACTTGTTTTTTGAATCATAATATTCATCCAAATAAAGTTCTCATGGTTGGGTTCCATTGCATATAAGTGTCATTATCGAAGTCATCTTTGAAAATGTATGCAATCAAAATAGATTGTAGTTTGTTTGTTGGAGTTTAGAGTTGAAAGTCTATGCAAAATGTCAAATTGAAAAGTAGGCAAGGCATACATTTCCATATGAAGAGAATGTATACAAAGAGTCACTTGAGTTGATATATTATAATGTGTGGGGTCTTATGAAGATAGCAATCGTGAGTGGATGCAAGTATTATGTCTCCTACATCGATGAAGATATTTGAAAGATATGGCTTATTTCATACATAAAAGAAGTGAGGCATTTACTCACTTGAAAGCTTTAAAACAAGATAGGACTACATATTACGTACAAAAGCTCAGACAAAGGGGAGAATACTTTTTCAATAAGTTTTCTGATTTTTTGCAAAAAAAAGGCATGCAAAGAAGTTTACATCTAGATATACTCCGCAACACACTTGAGTTGTTGACTAGAAAACATTCGTATTAGAGAGGTGGATCATGCATTGATGTTTGAAAGAAACTTGCATCCCGTTATTGTTTGATTGATGTAGTTGCTACTACTATATACATTATGAATAGGATACACACTGTTATATACATTATGATTAGGATACCCATGACAACTATATAAGATGTAATACTTGAGGAGAAGTATACAAGTAAAAAAATAAATCTATCCCTTCTAAAAGCATTTGGATGTGTTGATTATGTGTATATTCCTAATAAGTTGTGCAACAAATTGGATCCTAAAATTAAAAAAATGTGTTTGTGGGATAGTCTCTTGAGCAAAAGAAATATAGATACTATAACCTTATTATATGTGAGTTGAAAGTTAACATGGATGTTGTCTTTGATAAAATAAGAAAATGGTATGGTAATATGTAGGATCAATTGGGGAGTATATACATGAGAGAATGGTTATGTAGAAAATAGATTGGCAGTCTTGTAAACATTGAATAGGTTGCAAGAGTCTCCTAGTCATGGATCTCTTGATAGAACTTGGAGTGGTAGATTATAGCCTTAGCCCCCCAAGTATGTCATAGATGTCAAAAAAGGATAAGAAGGTTGGAGACTTACCCTTTATGGTTAATGTATCATGAGTTTTCTCACATCGTTATGCAGACTCTTGTTTTGGTGGCTTTGAGTAGAGCTTGGATGAAGAGTTTAGGAAACTAGTTGTTAAGACACTTGGTGTGAGGAAGGCATACGAGAATGCTAAGGCACCTAATAAGGATCTAGGTCCATGCAAGTAAGCCATAGTTAAAAATACAATGCAATAGTTGACATATGATAACTATGCAGCTCATCATAACGCATACATGGCTAAGGTTATGTAGGATATAGAGCTCACTTGTTTTGAAGAAGTCGTTGATAATGAGAATTGGGAGCATGTTGTTATGAATAAATAGATGGCTACATCGAAGGCAAATGACACATGGGATTTTGGTGCCTTTACCCAAAGGAAAGAAAGCTATTGATTGCAAATGGATATACAAGGTGATACATAGCTTAGATGGATTTATGAGCATTACAAGGCATGGTTGGCTACCAAAGGATATGTTCAAATTCATGGCAATTACTATGAAAAGATATTCGCTCTAGTTTGCTAAAATGGCTATTATGAGGGATGTCGTACTAATGGTTACATCAAAGGGTTGGATCATACATTAGATAGATGTTAAAAATGCTTTCTTACATGAGGAATTGCAAGAATAAGTTTACCCGGTTATGTGGATGAGAGTATCTTGATTATGTATATAGGCTTTCCAAGGCCTTATGAGGGCTAAAGCAAGCACTTAGGGCATAACATGACATGATTGTAGAATATCTTGTTAGCATTGGGTTTTGCAAACTGCACATCAATCACTCACTTCATGTATATGAGAGTGATGTAGGTTTTGTGACAATCACTATGTATTTAGATGACTTGCTTATTGTGATAATGATACTAATATTGATCATGTGAAGTGTCTTCTCAAGACCAAGTTTGAAATGAAGGATTTAGAAGAGATGTGCTATTTCTTGGCATTGTGATGATTAAGACTCTAGTGGGGATATAGCTATCATAAAGACAAATGCATTGGATGTGATGAAAAAGTATTGCATGTCTGATTGGAAGTCAATTCCTATACATTTGAATGTTAATGCCAAGCTTACTGCACATAAGGGTGATGTGATTGAGAATGTCATTGTGAAATATTGTGGGTAGACCTATCTATTTTATGGTTATAAGGACATGCCTAAATTACAGCTTTCATTATACCCAAATTTGGATGCACTCTGGTGCACTTTGTGCTATGTCAAATCTACATTTGATTATGCCTTCTTCTATACCATAGATGTACTATTGGACTTGCATGGTTATAAGGATATAGATTGGGCTAGTAGTATTTAGGCATAAGATCTACCAATGTTTTTGTCGTTTTCCTTTGGGAGTGCTGATGTTACTTGGAGTAGCAAGAAACAACCTATAATTGGACTATGTAATATCGAGACAAAGTACAAGGGTGGTGCAATTATGGCATGTGAGGTAGCTTGGGTGCACAAGCTACTTGGTAACTTGGGGCTTTAGATGGACAATAAGGCTATCATATATTGTGATAACCTTGAAACACTAGACACACTGTTGTATGCTTCTAAGGTAGGGTACTATTACTATTTTGGAGCTCAATATATTATATAGTTTTTGAGATATTGTCTAGATATTAGAGAGAGGGAAGTTATTCACAAGTTGAGGAACCTGAATCTTCTATGCTTAGTCACAAACAATTATGTTTTTTGGATTCATGTGAACATTGTTTTATGGAAGATTATATGCAACATTTGCCTCCCTCTTGAGGAGATTCAAATCATAAGATAGAATTATTTATTGGAGTTTCTTCTCCCACAAGGCATTGTATAGATATAGCCCACTACAGTAAAAGGAAATCAGAGACAAGTCACAAATTTTTTGGACAAAGGCATTATTAGACCCAACTCTTCACCCTTTGGATCACTTGTACTCTTGGTTGAGAAGAAAAATAAAACATATTGAATGTGTACTTGACTATCAAGCACTAGAAACCAGATATCCCATTCCGCATGTTAATGATTTACCAGACAAATTAAAAGGAGCCAATTTTTTTAGTAAAATTGATTTGAATTCTATATATAATCAAATTAGAATAGATTCACATGATATGATTAATATTACTTTTTCTATGCAACTTGGTCACAATGGTTTTGTTGCGATGCCTTTTAGTTTAACAAATGCAATAGTGACTTTTGCTAGGCTCATGAACAAAATTTTATTGACTATTAACATATTGTTATTGCATTTTTTGATGATATGTAGGTGTTTAGCGAATCGAAAAGTGAATATAAAAAATATCTAAAACTTGTCTTTGATTTGTTGTACCATGATTTGCTATACCATAACCAGTTAAGAGTGCTTTCTGCTAAAACCAAACTGGATAGCTTGGTCACATTGTTTCTACTGAAGGTATAAAAGTTGATTCAAAGGAAGTGCACACCATTAATGAGTGGCTTATGCCTAAAAACAATCATAAAGTTCATTCCCTTCTTGATTTATTAGTTTCTATTAAAAGTATATGCAAAAATTTTCATTGATAGCTCTTCCTTTAAAATTTTTGTTACACAAAAATATTGTTCTTTGTTTAGGGGGGGATAGCTAGCATAAATCATTCAATACCCCAAAGTACTTCTTTACCTGTACTCATATACTCCAATTGCTTGATCTTACCATCCTTTGTTTGCTGTTGTGTTTGTCAGTAATGGATTTGGCATAGATATAGTTTTAACACAAAATTATCACCCTAAATAGCCTATGAAAACTAAAAGCTAAAGCATTCTAAGCAAAATCATAGTACATATGATAAAGAATTACTAGCTATTATGCTGCATGCTCTAGACATATGGAAGCATTAACTTATGGTGTTCAAAGTTTTTATTAAAACGGATCCATAAGCTATTAAACATTTGTTTTCTGAATTCTTAATTTTAGACATGCATATGAAATGGGCTTCCTTTATACAAAATTTTGACCCTATGATCCAGTATCAACTTGGGCATGTTAATGTTGTTACCAATGCACTTCACCTAGGACCTCATGAAAATATTTCATTGCATCATATATTTGGCTTTGGTAAGATTAAAAATGTATCCTTAAATCATATTTCTATAGTTGAAATTCTAACTTTTTATTCAATGTTTCCTAAATATGCATTCGATAATGATTTCGATCATGTGTGGAAGCAATTTCAAAATACAAATAATTCTATTTTTAGTGGTTACATATATGTAAATAGTTTTTTGTATTACCAAAAGAAATTGTGTATAGTTGCATCTTATAGGGCCATTCCCATGGAAGAAATGCGTGCACCACTATACATGAGACATCAAGGGATTTGTTCTATCTTAGTTGCATCTAAAGAAAAATTTTATTGCCTTGATTTAAAGCATGATGTTGCTAAGTATGTATATGAATGTATTATTTGTCAGTGTATCAAATGCTGTCATGGTAAATCTCATGGTTTGCTTATGCCTTTGGCATGCCTAATGGACCTTGGGAACAAATATCTATGGATGTCATAATTGGTTTATCTTGCCACATAATCCCATAAAAACATGATTTGGATGTTGATAGGTTTAGAAAATAAGCCTATTTTATACATTGTAAAAAAGACCCTATTCACCCCTAAGGTTGCTAAACAATTCATTACACCATCTTTCCTCAATATGGTTTTCCTAAGGTTATCCTTAATGATCGATTTAGTTGTTTTTGCAATTATTTTTGGGTTTCTCTCTTTAAAATTTATGTAGTAAAATGGTTTCTACATCCACTTTTTACCCTAGAAGCAGGGACCAAATTGAGTCAACCAATAGCACTATTCTATTCTAGATCTCCTTGGATCTTACACTATTGGCTATCCTAGTAATGGGAATCAACACCTTCCTATCCTTCAAATTGCCTATGACAAGATGCCTAATTTAGATGTTGGTTGTACACTTTTGAAGTTGTCAATGGCAAGAAATTATCTACACCCATATCCACCATATCCACTGATATACCTTTGGTTGACTGAACAGCTATTCGCCATATGAAAATCTTGTATAAAGTCACTAATAAATTTCCCCGATCACAATTACAGTATACTGCTCAAGCCAATAAATGTTGTAAAGGTATGATATATAAATAAGATGATTTGGTGTCACTTCCAATTGAGAAAATAAGATTGAAATCTATCGAATAACAACCAAAATCAAACTTGTTCCGAGGTATTATGAACATTTTAGAATTACTTACAAGATTAATGATAATGTTTTTAGTTTAAAAATCCCACCTCATTCTCAAAGTCCATAATTACTTTCATATTAGTTTATCAAAACTATTTAAAGGTAATACACTTACTACTCCAATGGTTGATGATCCCCCGCTACTTAAGAAAGATACCAAGGTCTTAATCCCTATAATCATAATTTAACCACGATCAAACTACGATACATAATGATAATGAGTATCGTCATTATTTAATCAAATATAATAATAATTCAGTAGAAGAATCCTAGTGGATTTTGAAAACATTACTTTCTCCAACTTATGATGATCTAATTTCTATCCACCACTTAGAAACATGTGAATTTTAAATCAAACATCTATGAATTGCATGGGGTAGTAAATGTATTATATGGCCACTTATATTTTTGTGCCAATTTATTGTCTAAGTTAGTACATTTATGCATTGTTGTTCTTCTTCATTGATTATTGGATGACTTAGTGCTGATCCGTTGCACAAGGTAGCACTTGCTTGGGGTTGATCAACCTTGCCTATTTCTTTAGCTTATCAATTGAGGACACTTGCTTTTCTAACCCTTGACAATGTTATGAATATTAATTTATTTGTCTATTTATTGATTTAAAATGACTAGATTTTTATATATTACATTAATTTTTACTCTGCACTAATGAAGTGACAAGATTTTCATATCTTACATTTGTTATACTTTGTGTTGATATGTTGTACAATCATGACTTGTTGCACATGAGATTGTGTAGCACCGATCGCACTATGCATGGTGGATGCCAAGAGGATTGATATGCTTTGTGATAAAGGTAGATAATAATTTAGACCAAGAAATTGGAGAAGGTCTTGGAATATATGAAGCATTGGATGCAGTGTGAATAATTAGTTTGAGCAAAATAATGTATTTGTGCATTACCGTATGTACATATGTTTTAGTACTTTCATATTAGTTTTTAATAATGTTGAAGACCAGGTTTTGTATGTTAAAGAAGAAGAAGATTTTAGCCCTGCTTTTCTATGTACTTAAGTCTCCATAGTATGTGTGTGTGTGTGCTTGTGCTTGCTTCACCCCTTTCCACTCGCATTTCTTCATTGCGGGTTTGTTGACTCTCACTAGGTGTACCTGATGTTAGCTGTTGGACAACCTACATGACTCATATGGTGTTTGGATGGATAGTTCGTGTACTTGGTATCTTTTTGGATATGGAATATTACATGGTGGCATGCCTATTCATATCTTTTTTATATTGGCTACATGTTGACAATTAAATGTTTAGTTGTAATTTATGATTATTTGTATGATTAAATCGACATATTCTATGATCTAGTTTGAGTTATGAGCATTCTAAGTATTTCGCATATCATTTCATTTGCTTTTTATAACATATCTAAGTAATCCAAATGTTCTTATTTTGAATCCAATGGTTTTAAGCGTGTGTTGTGTATGTTGATGCAATTGGTACTTGTTAGTAGCTTTTTGCCTCTCAATATCAGCCCTTTTTTTTCAAGCAGCCAGGTAATTATTTTCATTATTTGTATTGTTTTGAAAAGTACATAGGTAATGTAAACATTCCATGGCACAAAGTAAATTTACAAATGTGTCTTTGGAGATGCTATGATAGAGGAGCCCATTAACGTGTCGCGGAAGCTATGTTGGATTTCATTTGCTGCGATTAAGAATAAAAAATGTTGGGTAGGAAGCTCAAGTACACAAGGCTCCCAATGTCCCTAATAAAAATATTGAGCAGTTGATAGGGATATTAAATCCGTGTCGAAAGAAAAAAGGACTTATTGTTTACATGAAAACAGGCATGTTAGAAATCGTGGAGGGTGTGGATGAATAGTAGGGTAGATATGGAACTCGGGCCATCCAAATAGGAAGGCGAATGTGTTTGACTTGAAGCTAGTGAGGACATGTGAATGGGTTACATAAGGCATGGGACCTATAAAATACAACATTGCTAGGCCCCATTTTGTAAATTGGGTGAGTGTGGGCAAAGTGTAGGGGTGGGGGGGGGGGGGGGGGGTGGGTTGAATATGTGGAATGGAAGACAATCAAGCATTGGATGTCACAAGGGAAGGAGGGATGCATGCACACAAAATTCAATGGCCACAAACAATTCGGAAATGGCTTGGAGTGAGCTGTGATCTTGCAGGAAGCCACGTTCCTGGTAGAGAGAACAGGCCCCCCCCCCCCCCCCCCCCCCCCCCCCCCCCCCCCTTATATAGCTTATTGTATCATACATATAGAACACCGTTTGTGATGGGTCACATACTATTTACTATGTTAGATGCCGCAGCTCATCTGTCCATTTTTTATGATTTGCTTTTGTGGGTTGGTGGCTGCCTGGTGGTTTTGGTGGCCACCAATTGGCTGCTTGTCAAACCTGCCAAAGGCATACTTAGCGCCAAAGCAGTTAGTTCTCTCTCTCTCTCTCTCCTTCAGATCAACACACACTCTCTCTCTGTCTCTCTGTGTCTATTTTTCTCTACTACTACCTACGTACAAACTGCCAAATCTAGCGAAGCCCTGTTTCTTTCCTTCTTCTCCCTGTCTCTGTCTCTGTCATTGAGATAGGATCTTATATTTCATTACTCTAGTATTATATACATCATATATTTGGCTTTGGTAAGATTAAAAATGTATCCTTAAATCATATTTCTATAGTTGAAATTCTAACTTTTTATTCAATGGTTCCTATATATGCATTTGATAATGATTTTGATCATGTGTAGTAGCAATTTCAAAATACAAATACTTCTATTTTTAGTGGTTACATATATGTAAATAGTTTTTTGTATTACCAAAAGAAATTGTGTATATTTGCATCTTATAGGGCCATTCCCATGGAAGAAATGCATGCACCACTATACATGAGACATCAAGGGATTTGTTCTATCTTAGTTGCATCTAAAGAAAACTTTTATTGCCTTGATTTGAAGCACGATGTTGCTAAGTATGTATATGAATGTATTATTTGTCAGTGTATCAAATGCTGTCATGGTAAATCTCATGGTTTGCTTATGCCTTTGGCACGCCTAATGGACCTTGGGAACAAATATCTATGGATGTCATAATTGGTTTATCTTGCCACATAATCCCATAAAAACATGATTTGGATGTTGATAGGTTTAGCAAATAAGCCTATTTTATACATTGTAAAAAGACCCTATTCACCCCTAAGGTTGTTAAACAATTCATTACACCATCTTTCCTCAACATGGTTTTCCTAAGGTTATCCTTAATGATTGATTTAGTTGTTTTTTCAATTATTTTGGGTTGCTCTCTTTAAGATTTACGTAGTAACAGGGTTCCTACATCCACTTTTTACCCTAGAAGCAAGGACCAAATTGAGTCAACCAATAGCACTATTCTATTCTAGATCTCCTTGGATCTTACACTATTGGCTATCCTAGTAATGGGAATCAACACCTTCCTATCCTTCAAATTGCCTATAACAAGGTGCCTAATTTAGCTATTGGTTGTACACTTTTGAAGTTGTCAATGGCAAGAAATTATCTACACCCATATCCACTAATATACCTTTGGTTGACTCAACAGCTATTTGCCATATGAAAATCTTCTATAAAGTCATTGATAAAATTCCCCAATCACAATTACATTATACTGCTCAAGCCAATAAATGTTGTAAAGGTACGATATATAAATAAGATGATTTGGTGTCACTTCCAATTGAGAAAAGAAGATTGAAATCTATCGAATAACAACCAAAAGCAAACTTGTTCCAAGGTATTATGAACATTTTAGAATTACTTACGAGATTAATGATAATTTTTTTAGTTTAGAAATCCCACCTCATTCGCAAAGTCCATAATTACTTTCATAGTAGTTTATCAAAACTATTTAAAGGTAATACACTTACTACTCCAATGGTTGATGATCCCCCACTACTTAAGAAAGATACCGAGGTCTTAATCCCTATAATCATTTTTAACCACGATCAAACTACGATACATAATGATAATGAGTATCGTCATTGTTTAATCAAATGTAAGAATAATTCAGTAGAAGAATCCTAGTGGATTTTGAAAACATTACTTTCTCCAACTTATGACGATCTAATTTCTATCCGCCACTTAGAAACATGTGAATTTTTAATCAAGCATCTATGAATTGCATGGGGTAGTAAATGTATTATATGGCCACTTATATTTTTGTGCCAATTTAATGTCTAAGTTAGTACATTTATGCATTGTTGTTTTTCTTCATTGATTATTGGATGACTTAGTGCCGATCCGTTGCGCAAGGTAGCACTTGCATGGGGTTGATCGGCCTTGACTATTTCTCTAGCTTATCAATTGAGGACACTTGTTTTTCTAACCCCTGGGAATGTTATGAATATTAATTTATTTGTCTAGTTATTGATTTAAAATGACTAGATTTTTATATATTACATTAATTTTTACTCTGTGCTAATGACATTAAAATGACAAGATTTTCATATCTTACATTTGTTTTACTTTGTGTTGATCTGTTGTACAATCATGACTTGTTGCACATGAGACTGTGTAGCACCGGTCGCACTATGCATGGTGGATGCCAAGAGGATTGATATGTTTTGTGATATAGGTAGATAATAATTTAGACCAAGAAATTGGAGGTGGTCTTGGAATATATGAAGCATTGGATGGAGCGTGAATAATTAGTTTGAGCAAAATAATGTATTTGTGCATTACCGTATGTACATATGTTTTAGTACTTTCATATTAGTTTTTAATAATGTTGAAGACCAGGTTTTGTATGTTAAAGAAGAAGAAGATTTTAGCCCTGCTTTTCTATGTACTTAAGTCTCCATTGTATGTGTGTGTGTGTGTGTGCTTGTGCTTGCTTCACCCCTTTCCTCTCGCATTTCTTCATTGCAGGTTTGTTGACTCTCACTGGGTGTACCTGATGTTAGCTGTTGGACAACCTAGATGACTCACACGGTGTTTGGATGGATAGTTCGTGTACTTGGTGTCTTTTTGGATATGGAATATTACATGGTGGCATGCCTATTCATATCTTTTTTATATTGGCTACATGTTGATGATTAAATGTTTAGTTGTAATTTATGATTATTTGTATTATTAAATCGACATATTCTATGATCTAGTTTGAGTTATGAGCATTCTAAGTATTTCGCATATCATTTCATTTGCTTTTTATAACATATCTAAGCAATCGAAATGTTCTTATTTTGAATCCAATGGTTTTAAGCGTGTGTTGTGTATGTTGATGCAATTGGTACTTGTTAGTAGCTTTTTGCCTCTCAATATCAGCCCTTTTTTTTCAAGCAGCCAGGTAATTATTTTCATTATTTGTATTGTTTTGAAAAGTACATAGGTAATGTAAACATTCCATGGCACAAAGTAAATTAACAAATGTGTCTTTGGAGATGCTATGATAGAGGAGCCCATTAACGTGTCGCGGAAGCTATGTCGGATTTCATTTGCTGCGATTAAGAATAAAAAATGTTGGGTCGAAGCTCAAGTACACAAGGCTCCAATTGTCCCTAATAAAAATATTGAGCAATTGATAGCGATATTAAATTTGTGTTGAAAGAAAAAAGGACTTATTGTTTACATGACAACAGGCATGTTAGAAATCGTGGAGGGTGTGGATGAATAATAGGGTAGATATCGAACTCGGGCCATCCGAGTAGGAAGGCGAACGTGTTTGACTTGAAGCTAGTGAGGACATGTGAATGGGTTACATAAGGCATGGGACCTATGAAATACAACATTGCTAGGCCCCATCTTGTGAATTGGGTGAGTGTGGGCAAAGTGTGTGGGGGGGGGGGTGAATGTGTGGAATGGAAGACAATCAAGCATTGGATGTCACAAGGGAAGGAGGGATGCACGCAAACAAAATTCAATGGCCAAAAACAATTCGGAAATGGCTTGGAGTGAGCTGTGATCTTGCAGGGAATCCACGTTCCTGGTAGAGAGAACAAGCCCCCCCCCCTCCCCCTCCCCCATATAGCTTATTGTATCATACATATAGAACACCGCTTGTGATGGGTCGCATACAATTTACTATGTTAGATGCCGCACCTCATCTGTTCATTTTTTATGGTTTGCTTTTGTGGGTTGGTGGTGGCTGCCTGGTGGTTTTGGTGGCCACCAATTGGCTGCTTGTCAAACCTGCCAAAGGCATAGTTAACGCCAAAGCAGTTAGTTCTCTCTCTCTCTCTCCTTCAGATCAACACATACACTGCACACACATACACTCTCTCTCTCTCTCTGTGTCTATTTTCCTCTACTACTACCTACGTACAAACTGCCAAATCTAGCGGAGCCCTGTTTCTTTCCTTCTTCTCCCTGTCTCTGTCTCTCTCTCTCTCTCTGTGTTCCACTTATATGCATATAAAACTCAACAGTCAACATTTGCTCTTTTCAACGTTGCCCATTCTGTCCTGCTTCATTATCATTATTCCCTTTGATGACGCTCTCGCCTTCTGTTTCTTCATCCCACAGTAACACAGTTCCATCACAGTACTCAAAGCTCTTCTCTTTTAGTCAATCCCACATTTGCATCGCACTAATCAAGGTCTCTCACTTTTTGGCATTGCCGGTGCTGCTTCTGGGAAGCAGATCAAAGTTGCCTACACGTTCACTCACCCTGTTCCTCTCTCTCTCTCTCTCTCCCTCTCTCTCTTTCCTGGATGCTTCTCTCTAGGTCTTCTTCGCTGTGGCCCTGCCCTGATCTCGTCTCTCTCTCTTCTGTTTCGGGGTCCTGTCCCACTAGGCGCTCCTTTCCTGTCACGGTTCTCTTCTAGCCTGTGGTTAGGAGTATGCACTTGCATTCGTAGTCCTTCACTGTCTCCTGAATCCGAAAGAATCCCAAAATGAAGCCTCTGAACTCAGAGTCGCGCAGATCCTTTCGTTTCAGCAGTCCGCTCGGGGTCTCTCTGGCATTTTTGGCTCTGTTCCTTGTCGGCACAGGTGAATTAACAACGTTCTACTGTCCGCATTATGTCGTCGTTGTCGTCTTCATCATCATCATCATCATCATTATCTTCTTCTTCTGCGCGTTGTGGAATTGTCTCTTTAAGTCTCTGTCCTTCTGGTCCGTTTTCTTTGCAGATGCCTACGATCCGCTAGACCCAAATGGCAACATTACAATCAAATGGGACGTCATGTCGTGGACAGGAGATGGCTATGTGGTAAGATGAAGAAGCGACATGAATGCTGCTTATCGATAGCCTCATGTATTTCTCTCTTAGGCACAGCGGCGCTTCTTGAAGCATCTCTGTTTTGATTTGAGAGCAGTACATCACCTGCTGCCGAATTCTCTCTGAAAATGTGTGTGTCTGAAACTAGTCGAGATTGTTGCTCGTTTCTCACCGATTTCAGAGAGTGTGTTTGCGTGTGAAAAAACTACTCTAGATTGGTACTCATATCTCACCGAAATGTGTATGTGTGTGTAACCAGTCTAGATTGTGATCTGTTTTCTGTGTGCGGAGGATGGACAGTGCAAGCCTCGAGTGGTAGAGTAGTTTAGTAAACATACTTCATCACATTATAGCCAGTGAGTTTAAGACAATCTATGACCATAAGTCCCACATTGTCAATAGCAACATCATCATGAAATTCTGCAAGGGTGAGGCCTGGGAACGGGAGCTGGCAGTTCCCTGGCCCCAATCACAGTCAGCCAGGTATGGGGTGCCTCCCAAGCAGACGAGGCGTAATGGATGGACAGTGCATTGTGATCTGTGGTAACCGTTTGATGTATGGACAGCAGTGCAACCCTCTAGCGACAGAGTAGCTCGCTAACTGTACTTATGTTGTGGCATTACGTGGATGAGTGGCAGGTACTACTCCATCACCATGGCTCTGTACTGACTGGACTCTGATTCAATGGGTTGGGGTTTTTGTTTGATAGGCGGTGGTGACGCTCTACAACTATCAACAGTGCCGCCACATCGAGTCGCCAGGATGGATGTTGGGGTGGCATTGGGCGCGGAAGGAGATAATCTGGTCGATGGTGGGGGGGCAGGCGACGATGCAGGGGGACTGCTCCAAGTTCAAGAACGGGGTGCCGCACTGCTGCTTGCGCAACCCCACCATAGTGGACCTGCTGCCAGGGGTACCGTACAACAGTCAGATCTCCAACTGCTGCAGGGGGGGCGTCCTGTCCTCCTGGGCCCAGGATCCCAGCACTGCTGTGGCCTCCTTCCAGGTGAGCGTAGGCCAGTCCGGCAACAGTAATACCACCGTCAAGCTGCCCAAGAACTTCACCCTGCAAACCCCCGGGCCTGGCTACACCTGTGGCCCTGCCATGATCGTCAAGCCGAGCTTGTTCACCACCTCCGATGGCAGGAGGAAAACTCAAGCCCTCAGTAAGTACAGTCCTCCACATCTGTTTCAAATTTCCAACAAATTGTTTGTATTTGCTCTGCAGTGAAGGTCGAACTCTGATGGAATGCGCACCATTTCATGTGGTAGCTAAGCCTTTAAAATAACATATCTTTCGATTTATCTGGTTTGAGCCTTAAACCATGTAGAAGTAGACTTTATGAATGATGAATGACAAATAACACCTTTAACAAAACCTGCAGGCTGTTACTTGATAGGAACAAATTCCTAGATCTTGTTTAGACGACCAAAATAGCTTCTAAAACAACAGGATGACAGCCATCAAATTTAGGCCTTGGCTGCAGCAGAGCAAGTGATTATTAACAGTGGGCTACCCTGAGATTCATCTCTGCTATGAACTGGAGCGTATGCAAACAGCACATTTTTATGTGAAATAATGTTGACTTAGAGGAATTTGCTTATTTTTGAATTCGTCTTTGTTCAATCTCGCATGCATTGGCATGCTCAATATTTTCTGCGGAGGTCGGAGGAACAGAGGAGTACATGCTCGGAGAGTAAAGCACCTTCTCTTATGGAAACAATAGTGCTGATACAGGGATGATGTTATTGTAGGTTTTGCTAATTGGAAATTACGGAATGTTGATCGTCCTTAGTCATAGGGACTGATTCTTACTCAGGCTTCATAGCATTGCACATCCTGGGGGGGCAGTTACTGCTTTCATGGGGCCTCCTTGAAGCCTGGGTTTGGAAGGCGGATATGGCATCAAATATTTGTGCTTGAGGAGACCAAACCGAGTCAATATCACAGATCTGCAAAAGGTCTAATGCAGTATTTTTGGGAAAGCCACTGCACTTTCATGTCGAGGCTAATCGCAAAACCTTTTTAAATATTTGTTTTCATGGAAATGAGATTAATTGCAGTAGAGGAAGCAGGCCAATAAAGAGGCAAACGATAACGATGCATGTGTCCTGCAATTTAGTGCCTTTTTGTTTAAAGCATTGCCCATTATTGCATATGCTATCACAATTGTACAGTGACAAGGCGATCCTTCTTTGGAAAATTGCCCTGTTAACTTAAGTGGTATACTTCTAAGAAAAGATGCATGTAACAGAAGGGAAAGAGGCAAACTATAATGATGCATGTGCCCTGCAATGGTGTGCTATCTTTTTTAAGATTTCCTTGTTAGGGCATATGCCATGACAATGGTATGGTGGCAAGGTAGTTAAATGGTATATGTTAAAAAAACACAGCTAATAATAAAAGGGGTAATGATGCTCTTGCATGCTTGTTTGCCCTTACTAGTCTTATGCAGATTTGTCAACTTGTCATGGCTCCTGGAGTCGGAATACTGCATATAATACTAGAGTAATGAAATGAAAGATACTTGTGCGATTGTGCAAAAGAAGGGGTATTAAATGTATATAAGCTAGCAAAGCCAATGGTTGCAAAGACCCTCTAAGTTCAACGACTTGCTTCTTCAGAAGTACCTGTCAAGATAGCATATTTGGGCTTCTTTTCTTCCAATGGGCCAGTGTGTATTGACTTGGAAGTTTAACAACTCCTCAATGACTGTTCTGTGTATTGACTTGGAAGTTTGACAACTCCTCAATGACTGTTGAACTTCTTCCCCCTCTTCTTGTTTCTTCCCAATGTACGTACCGATTCACTGCTGGGATGGGTCGTGCCTGATAAACGCCTCATGTGCTGCTGTTCTTATTCATGGCGAATAACTTCTAAACTTTGGTTTCTTGTGTAATGTAGTGACATGGAACGTCACCTGCACCTACTCTCAGTTTCTTGCTCAGAGAGCCCCAGGTTGCTGTGTTTCTTTCTCCTCCTTCTACAACGAGACCATTGTCCCCTGCCCTACCTGCGCTTGCGGCTGTGAGGACAACAGCAGCTGCTACGAGTAAGGAATGCTGAACTCTTCTCACTGCTTTATTCTTCTTTATCTCTCAAGAAGTGAAGTTTTAGACATATTCCCACTATAATTCCCACATCGTGAGAGTCACGATACTATCATGAGCTTCTGCTTAAGGGGCATTCTATACTCAGCTAGTTTTAGACATATTCCCACTATAATTCCCACATCGTGAGAATCACGATATCATGAGCTTCTGCTTAGGGGGCACTGCATACTCAGCTACGTGCATTCCGCAGAAAGCCCCCTCTCCCCGATCGCAGCTTAGCTAAGTATGGGGTGCTTCCCGAGCTGAAGCTCATGATGTTGAACACTAAAGGGGAAAACAAGGGAAAGGAGCCTCTTTTCCCAAATAAAAACTTCTTCTTCTGGTGGTGCGAATGAATGATCGATCGATCGATCGGATGAATGAATCAATGAACGATTGATTGAATGATTGAATCAATGAAGGAGCATGTTCCTTTGGTTTTGGCAGGACCGCTCCATTGCTGACGCTCACGTCTGGGACCAACACAGGCCTCACACCCCATCTCACCAGACCACAGCTCCACTGCACAGCAGACATGTGCCCGATCAGGATACATTGGCATGTGAAGCAGAACTATCAGGCCTACTGGCGAGTGAAGGTCACCATAACCAACCGCAATTACGCCTGGAACTACTCGCAGTGGAACATGGTCGCTCAGCATCCGAACTTCGACAATCTCACTAAAGTCTTCAGTTTCTCGTACAAGGCGCTCACACCTTACGGAGACTCTATCAGTATGTGCCCACTACTTGCTTTAATCTTTGCACATTCACTTGGTAAATTTGGGGAAAAGCAGATTAATAATTCACCACCCCTTTGCATATCATAGAGGTTTTCGTGGCATCATATGTCCTTCCGTCCAATATAGTTTTATGCGAATTCAGTATAACCATTATTTGCTCAATCTAAGATCTGTTGACAATGGAGGTTGCTATGATCTTTGCAAAGAGACTGCATCTGCCTTTTCCCATTGGATTTGCAAGAACATCGATAATGTAACCATCAGGATGGTTGACAGGGGAGCTGCAGAAGATTATGTAACTGTCTAAGCTTACAAGTTCATTAGTAACTTTGGAAAGAGACTGCATCCCCTTCTTCCATTGGATGTGCAGTAGTTCTTGTTCTATTTTGATTACTGTAACCATCACCACTTGCATTGCCAAATGTAAGAATGTTTGAGAATCGAGGCTGGTATAATTGATTGATTGCTTGATGACAGACAATACTGCCATGTTCTGGGGTATCAAATTTTACAATGATCTGCTGATGGAAGCTGGAGACGAGGGCAATGTGCAGTCTGAGATGCTGTTCCAAAAGGACAAGAACACATTCTCCTTCAAAGAAGGCTGGGCCTTTCCGCAGAGGGTGTACTTCAATGGAGATGCATGCGTGCTACCGCCTCCCGATGCCTATCCGACGCTACCCAATCGAGCAGGGCACTCCTTTAGGGCATAACATGACATGATTGTAGAATATCTTGTTAGCATTGGGTTTTGCAGACTGCACATCAATCACTCACTTCATGTATATGAGAGTGATGTAGGTTTTGTGACAATCACTATGTATTTAGATGACTTGCTTATTGTGATAATGATACTAATATTGATCATGTGAAGTGTCTTCTCAAGACCAAGTTTGAAATGAAGGATTTAGAAGAGATGTGCTATTTCTTGGCATTGTGATGATTAAGACTCTAGTGGGGATATAGCTATCATAAAGACAAATGCATTGGATGTGATGAAAAAGTATTGCATGTCTGATTGGAAGTCAATTCCTATACATTTGAATGTTAATGCCAAGCTTACTGCACATAAGGGTGATGTGATTGAGAATGTCATTGTGAAATATTGTGGGTAGACCTATCTATTTCATGGTTATAAGGACATGCCTAAATTATAGCTTTCATTATACCCAAATTTGGATGCACTCTGGTGCACTTTGTGCTATGTCAAATCTACATTTGATTATGCCTTCTTCTATACCATAGATGTACTATTGGACTTGCATGGTTATAAGGATATAGATTGGGCTAGTAGTATTTAGGCATAAGATTTACCAATGTTTTTGTCGTTTTCCTTTGGGAGTGCTGATGTTACTTGGAGTAGCAAGAAACAACCTATAATTGGACTATGTAATATCGAGACAAAGTACAAGGGTGGTGCAATTATGGCATGTGAGGTAGCTTGGGTGCACAAGTTACTTGGTAACTTGGGGCTTTAGATGGACAATAAGGCTATCATATATTGTGATAACCTTGAAACACTAGACACACTGTTGTATGCTTCTAAGGTAGGGTACTATTACTATTTTGGAGCCCAATATATTATATAGTTTTTGAGATATTGTCTAGATATTAGAGAGAGGGAAGTTATTCACAAGTTGAGGAACCTGAATCTTCTATGCTTAGTCACAAACAATTATGTTTTTTGGATTCATGTGAACATTGTTTTATGGAAGATTATATGCAACATTTGCCTCCCTCTTGAGGAGATTCAAATCATAAGATAGAATTATTTATTGGAGTTTCTTCTCCCACAAGGCATTGTATAGATATAGCCCACTACAGTAAAAGGAAATTAGAGACAAGCCACAAATTTTTTGGACAAAGGCATTATTAGACCCAACTCTTCACCCTTTGGATCACTTGTACTCTTGGTTGAGAAGAAAAATAAAACATATTGAATGTGTACTTGACTATCAAGCACTAGAAACCAGATATCCCATTCCGCATGTTAATGATTTACCAGACAAATTAAAAGGAGCCAATTTTTTTAGTAAAATTGATTTGAATTCTATATATAATCAAATTAGAATAGATTCACATGATATGATTAATATTACTTTTTCTATGCAACTTGGTCACAATGGTTTTGTTGCGATGCCTTTTAGTTTAACAAATGCAATAGTGACTTTTGCTAGGCTCATGAACAAAATTTTATTGACTATTAACATATTGTTATTGCATTTTTTGATGATATGTAGGTGTTTAGCGAATCGAAAAGTGAATATAAAAAATATCTAAAACTTGTCTTTGATTTGTTGTACCATGATTTGCTATACCATAACCAGTTAAGAGTGCTTTCTGCTAAAACCAAACTGGATAGCTTGGTCACATTGTTTCTACTGAAGGTATAAAAGTTGATTCAAAGGAAGTGCACACCATTAATGAGTGGCTTATGCCTAAAAACAATCATAAAGTTCATTCCCTTCTTGATTTATTAGTTTCTATTAAAAGTATATGCAAAAATTTTCATTGATAGCTCTTCCTTTAAAATTTTTGTTACACAAAAATATTGTTCTTTGTTTAGGGGGGGATAGCTAGCATAAATCATTCAATACCCCAAAGTACTTCTTTACCTGTACTCATATACTCCAATTGCTTGATCTTACCATCCTTTGTTTGCTGTTGTGTTTGTCAGTAATGGATTTGGCATAGATATAGTTTTAACACAAAATTATCACCCTAAATAGCCTATGAAAACTAAAAGCTAAAGCATTCTAAGCAAAATCATAGTACATATGATAAAGAATTACTAGCTATTATGTTGCATGCTCTAGACATATGGAAGCATTAACTTATGGTGTTCAAAGTTTTTATTAAAACGGATCCATAAGCTATTAAACATTTGTTTTCTGAATTCTTAATTTTAGACATGCATATGAAATGGGCTTCCTTTATACAAAATTTTGACCCTATGATCCAGTATCAACTTGGGCTTGTTAATGTTGTTACCAATGCACTTCACCTAGGACCTCATGAAAATATTTCATTGCATCATATATTTGGCTTTGGTAAGATTAAAAATGTATCCTTAAATCATATTTCTATAGTTGAAATTCTAACTTTTTATTCAATGTTTCCTAAATATGCATTCGATAATGATTTCGATCATGTGTGGAAGCAATTTCAAAATACAAATACTTCTATTTTTAGTGGTTACATATATGTAAATAGTTTTTTGTATTACCAAAAGAAATTGTGTATAGTTGCATCTTATAGGGCCATTCCCATGGAAGAAATGCGCGCACCACTATACATGAGACATCAAGGGATTTGTTCTATTTTAGTTGCATCTAAAGAAAATTTTTATTGCCTTGATTTAAAGCATGATGTTGCTAAGTATGTATATGAATGTATTATTTGTCAGTGTATCAAATGCTGTCATGGTAAATCTCAAGGTTTGCTTATGCCTTTGGCATGCCTAATGGACCTTGGGAACAAATATCTATGGATGTCATAATTGGTTTATCTTGCCACATAATCCCATAAAAACATGATTTGGATGTTGATAGGTTTAGCAAATAAGCCTATTTTATACATTGTAAAAAGACCCTATTCACCCCTAAGGTTGCTAAACAATTCATTACACCATCTTTCCTCAATATGGTTTTCCTAAGGTTATCCTTAATGATCGATTTAGTTGTTTTTGCAATTATTTTTGGGTTTCTCTCTTTAAAATTTATGTAGTAAAATGGTTTCTACATCCACTTTTTCCCTTGAAGCAAGGACCAAATTGAGTCAATCAATAGCACTATTCTATTCTAGATCTCCTTGGATCTTACACTATTGGCTATCCTAGTAATGGGAATCAACACCTTCCTATCCTTCAAATTGCCTATCACAAGATGCCTAATTTAGATGTTGGTTGTACACTTTTGAAGTTGTCAATGGCAAGAAATTATCTACACCCATATCCACCATATCCATTGATATACCTTTGGTTGACTCAACAGCTATTCGCCATATGAAAATCTTGTATAAAGTCACTAATAAAATTCCCCGATCACAATTACAGTATACTGCTCAAGCCAATAAATGTTGTAAAGGTATGATATATAAATAAGATGATTTGGTGTCACTTCCAATTGAGAAAATAAGATTGAAATCTATCGAATAACAACCAAAATCAAACTTGTTCCGAGGTATTATGAACATTTTAGAATTACTTACAAGATTAATGATAATGTTTTTAGTTTAAAAATCCCACCTCATTCTCAAAGTCCATAATTACTTTCATATTAGTTTATCAAAACTATTTAAAGGTAATACACTTACTACTCCAATGGTTGATGATCCCCCGCTACTTAAGAAAGATACCAAGGTCTTAATCCCTATAATCATAATTTAACCACGATCAAACTACGATACATAATGATAATGAGTATCGTCATTATTTAATCAAATATAATAATAATTCAGTAGAAGAATCCTAGTGGATTTTGAAAACATTACTTTCTCCAACTTATGATGATCTAATTTCTATCCACCACTTAGAAACATGTGAATTTTAAATCAAACATCTATGAATTGCATGGGGTAGTAAATGTATTATATGGCCACTTATATTTTTGTGCCAATTTATTGTCTAAGTTAGTGCATTTATGCATTGTTGTTCTTCTTCATTGATTATTGGATGACTTAGTGTTGATCCGTTGCACAAGGTAGCACTTGCTTGGGGTTGATCAACCTTGCCTATTTCTCTAGCTTATCAATTGAGGACACTTGCTTTTCTAACCCTTGACAATGTTATGAATATTAATTTATTTGTCTATTTATTGATTTAAAATGACTAGATTTTTATATATTACATTAATTTTTACTTTGCACTAATGAAGTGACAAGATTTTCATATCTTACATTTGTTATACTTTGTGTTGATATGTTGTACAATCATGACTTGTTGCACATGAGATTGTGTAGCACCGATCGCACTATGCATGGTGGATGCCAAGAGGATTGATATGTTTTGTGATATAGGTAGATAATAATTTAGACCAAGAAATTGGAGAAGGTCTTGGAATATATGAAGCATTGGATGGAGTGTGAATAATTAGTTTGAGCAAAATAATGTATTTGTGCATTACCATATGTACATATGTTTTAGTACTTTCATATTAGTTTTTAATAATGTTGAAGACCAGGTTTTGTATGTTAAAGAAGAAGAAGATTTTAGCCTTGCTTTTCTATGTACTTAAGTCTCCATAGTATGTGTGTGTGTGTGCTTGTGCTTGCTTCACCCCTTTCCACTCGCATTTCTTCATTGCGGGTTTGTTGACTCTCACTGGGTGTACCTGATGTTAGCTGTTGGACAACCTACATGACTCATATGGTGTTTGGATGGATAGTTCGTGTACTTGGTATCTTTTTGGATATGGAATATTACATGGTGACATGCCTATTCATATCTTTTTTATATTGGCTACATGTTGACAATTAAATGTTTAGTTGTAATTTATGATTATTTGTATTATTAAATCGACATATTCTATGATCTAGTTTGAGTTATGAGCATTCTAAGTATTTCGCATATCATTTCATTTGCTTTTTATAACATATCTAAGTAATCCAAATGTTCTTATTTAGAATCCAATGGTTTTAAGCGTGTGTTGTGTATGCTGATGCAATTGGTACTTGCTAGTAGCTTTTTGCCTCTCAATATCAGCCCTTTTTTTTCAAGCAGCCAGGTAATTATTTTCATTATTTGTATTGTTTTGAAAAGTACATAGGTAATGTAAACATTCCATGGCACAAAGTAAATTTACAAATGTGTCTTTGGAGATGCTATGATAGAGGAGCCCATTAACGTGTCGCGGAAGCTATGTTGGATTTCATTTGCTGCGATTAAGAATAAAAAATGTTGGGTAGGAAGCTCAAGTACACAAGGCTCCCAATGTCCCTAATAAAAATATTGAGCAGTTGATAGGGATATTAAATCCGTGTCGAAAGAAAAAAGGACTTATTGTTTACATGAAAACAGGCATGTTAGAAATCGTGGAGGGTGTGGATGAATAGTAGGGTAGATATGGAACTCGGGCCATCCAAATAGGAAGGCGAATGTGTTTGACTTGAAGCTAGTGAGGACATGTGAATGGGTTACATAAGGCATGGGACCTATAAAATACAACATTGCTAGGCCCCATTTTGTGAATTGGGTGAGTGTGGGCAAAGTGTAGGGGTGGGGGGGGGGGGGGGTGGGTTGAATGTGTGGAATGGAAGACAATCAAGCATTGGATGTCACAAGGGAAGGAGGGATGCATGCACACAAAATTCAATGGCCACAAACAATTCGGAAATGGCTTGGAGTGAGCTGTGATCTTGCAGGAAGCCACGTTCCTGGTAGAGAGAACAGCCCCCCCCCTCCCCCCCCCCCCCCCCCCCCCTATATAGCTTATTGTATCATACATATAGAACACCGTTTGTGATGGGTCACATACTATTTACTATGTTAGATGCCGCACCTCATCTGTCCATTTTTTATGATTTGCTTTTGTGGGTTGGTGGCTGCCTGGTGGTTTTGGTGGCCACCAATTGGCTGCTTGTCAAACTTGCCAAAGGCATACTTAGCGCCAAAGCAGTTAGTTCTCTCTCTCTCTCTCTCCTTCAGATCAACACACACACTCTCTCTGTCTCTCTGTGTCTATTTTTCTCTACTACTACCTACGTACAAATTGCCAAATCTAGCGGAGCCCTGTTTCTTTCCTTCTTCTCCCTGTCTCTGTCTCTGTCATTGAGATAGGATCTTATATTTCATTACTCTAGTATTATATACATCATGTATTTGGCTTTGGTAAGATTAAAAATGTATCCTTAAATCATATTTCTATAGTTGAAATTCTAACTTTTTATTCAATGGTTCCTATATATGCATTTGATAATGATTTTGATCATGTGTAGTAGCAATTTCAAAATACAAATACTTCTATTTTTAGTGGTTACATATATGTAAATAGTTTTTTGTATTACCAAAAGAAATTGTGTATATTTGCATCTTATAGGGCCATTCCCATGGAAGAAATGCATGCACCACTATACATGAGACATCAAGGGATTTGTTCTATCTTAGTTGCATCTAAAGAAAACTTTTATTGCCTTGATTTGAAGCACGATGTTGCTAAGTATGTATATGAATGTATTATTTGTCAGTGTATCAAATGCTGTCATGGTAAATCTCATGGTTTGCTTAAGCCTTTGGCACGCCTAATGGACCTTGGGAACAAATATCTATGGATGTCATAATTGGTTTATCTTGCCACATAATCCCATAAAAACATGATTTGGATGTTGATAGGTTTAGCAAATAAGCCTATTTTATACATTGTAAAAAGACCCTATTCACCCCTAAGGTTGTTAAACAATTCATTACACCATCTTTCCTCAACATGGTTTTCCTAAGGTTATCCTTAATGATTGATTTAGTTGTTTTTTCAATTATTTTGGGTTGCTCTCTTTAAGATTTACGTAGTAACAGGGTTCCTACATCCACTTTTTACCCTAGAAGCAAGGACCAAATTGAGTCAACCAATAGCACTATTCTATTCTAGATCTCCTTGGATCTTACACTATTGGCTATCCTAGTAATGGGAATCAACACCTTCCTATCCTTCAAATTGCCTATAACAAGGTGCCTAATTTAGCTATTGGTTGTACACTTTTGAAGTTGTCAATGGCAAGAAATTATCTACACCCATATCCACTAATATACCTTTGGTTGACTCAACAGCTATTTGCCATATGAAAATCTTCTATAAAGTCATTGATAAAATTCCCCAATCACAATTACATTATACTGCTCAAGCCAATAAATGTTGTAAAGGTACGATATATAAATAAGATGATTTGGTGTCACTTCCAATTGAGAAAAGAAGATTGAAATCTATCGAATAACAACCAAAAGCAAACTTGTTCCAAGGTATCATGAACATTTTAGAATTACTTACGAGATTAATGATAATTTTTTTAGTTTAGAAATCCCACCTCATTCGCAAAGTCCATAATTACTTTCATAGTAGTTTATCAAAACTATTTAAAGGTAATACACTTACTACTCCAATGGTTGATGATCCCCCACTACTTAAGAAAGATACCGAGGTCTTAATCCCTATAATCATTTTTAACCACGATCAAACTACGATACATAATGATAATGAGTATCGTCATTGTTTAATCAAATGTAAGAATAATTCAGTAGAAGAATCCTAGTGGATTTTGAAAACATTACTTTCTCCAACTTATGACGATCTAATTTCTATCCGCCACTTAGAAACATGTGAATTTTTAATCAAGCATCTATGAATTGCATGGGGTAGTAAATGTATTATATGGCCACTTATATTTTTGTGCCAATTTAATGTCTAAGTTAGTACATTTATGCATTGTTGTTTTTCTTCATTGATTATTGGATGACTTAGTGCCGATCCGTTGCGCAAGGTAGCACTTGCATGGGGTTGATCGGCCTTGACTATTTCTCTAGCTTATCAATTGAGGACACTTGTTTTTCTAACCCCTGGGAATGTTATGAATATTAATTTATTTGTCTAGTTATTGATTTAAAATGACTAGATTTTTATATATTACATTAATTTTTACTCTGTGCTAATGACATTAAAATGACAAGATTTTCATATCTTACATTTGTTTTACTTTGTGTTGATCTGTTGTACAATCATGACTTGTTGCACATGAGACTGTGTAGCACCGGTCGCACTATGCATGGTGGATGCCAAGAGGATTGATATGTTTTGTGATATAGGTAGATAATAATTTAGACCAAGAAATTGGAGGTGGTCTTGGAATATATGAAGCATTGGATGGAGCGTGAATAATTAGTTTGAGCAAAATAATGTATTTGTGCATTACCGTATGTACATATGTTTTAGTACTTTCATATTAGTTTTTAATAATGTTGAAGACCAGGTTTTGTATGTTAAAGAAGAAGAAGATTTTAGCCCTGCTTTTCTATGTACTTAAGTCTCCATTGTATGTGTGTGTGTGTGTGTGCTTGTGCTTGCTTCACCCCTTTCCTCTCGCATTTCTTCATTGCAGGTTTGTTGACTCTCACTGGGTGTACCTGATGTTAGCTGTTGGACAACCTAGATGACTCACACGGTGTTTGGATGGATAGTTCGTGTACTTGGTGTCTTTTTGGATATGGAATATTACATGGTGGCATGCCTATTCATATCTTTTTTATATTGGCTACATGTTGATGATTAAATGTTTAGTTGTAATTTATGATTATTTGTATTATTAAATCGACATATTCTATGATCTAGTTTGAGTTATGAGCATTCTAAGTATTTCGCATATCATTTCATTTGCTTTTTATAACATATCTAAGCAATCGAAATGTTCTTATTTTGAATCCAATGGTTTTAAGCGTGTGTTGTGTATGTTGATGCAATTGGTACTTGTTAGTAGCTTTTTGCCTCTCAATATCAGCCCTTTTTTTTCAAGCAGCCAGGTAATTATTTTCATTATTTGTATTGTTTTGAAAAGTACATAGGTAATGTAAACATTCCATGGCACAAAGTAAATTAACAAATGTGTCTTTGGAGATGCTATGATAGAGGAGCCCATTAACGTGTCGCGGAAGCTATGTCGGATTTCATTTGCTGCGATTAAGAATAAAAAATGTTGGGTCGAAGCTCAAGTACACAAGGCTCCAATTGTCCCTAATAAAAATATTGAGCAATTGATAGCGATATTAAATTTGTGTTGAAAGAAAAAAGGACTTATTGTTTACATGACAACAGGCATGTTAGAAATCGTGGAGGGTGTGGATGAATAATAGGGTAGATATCGAACTCGGGCCATCCGAGTAGGAAGGCGAACGTGTTTGACTTGAAGCTAGTGAGGACATGTGAATGGGTTACATAAGGCATGGGACCTATGAAATACAACATTGCTAGGCCCCATCTTGTGAATTGGGTGAGTGTGGGCAAAGTGTGTGGGGGGGGGGGTGAATGTGTGGAATGGAAGACAATCAAGCATTGGATGTCACAAGGGAAGGAGGGATGCACGCAAACAAAATTCAATGGCCAAAAACAATTCGGAAATGGCTTGGAGTGAGCTGTGATCTTGCAGGGAATCCACGTTCCTGGTAGAGAGAACAAGCCCCCCCCCCTCCCCCTCCCCCATATAGCTTATTGTATCATACATATAGAACACCGCTTGTGATGGGTCGCATACAATTTACTATGTTAGATGCCGCACCTCATCTGTTCATTTTTTATGGTTTGCTTTTGTGGGTTGGTGGTGGCTGCCTGGTGGTTTTGGTGGCCACCAATTGGCTGCTTGTCAAACCTGCCAAAGGCATAGTTAACGCCAAAGCAGTTAGTTCTCTCTCTCTCTCTCCTTCAGATCAACACATACACTGCACACACATACACTCTCTCTCTCTCTCTGTGTCTATTTTCCTCTACTACTACCTACGTACAAACTGCCAAATCTAGCGGAGCCCTGTTTCTTTCCTTCTTCTCCCTGTCTCTGTCTCTCTCTCTCTCTCTGTGTTCCACTTATATGCATATAAAACTCAACAGTCAACATTTGCTCTTTTCAACGTTGCCCATTCTGTCCTGCTTCATTATCATTATTCCCTTTGATGACGCTCTCGCCTTCTGTTTCTTCATCCCACAGTAACACAGTTCCATCACAGTACTCAAAGCTCTTCTCTTTTAGTCAATCCCACATTTGCATCGCACTAATCAAGGTCTCTCACTTTTTGGCATTGCCGGTGCTGCTTCTGGGAAGCAGATCAAAGTTGCCTACACGTTCACTCACCCTGTTCCTCTCTCTCTCTCTCTCTCCCTCTCTCTCTTTCCTGGATGCTTCTCTCTAGGTCTTCTTCGCTGTGGCCCTGCCCTGATCTCGTCTCTCTCTCTTCTGTTTCGGGGTCCTGTCCCACTAGGCGCTCCTTTCCTGTCACGGTTCTCTTCTAGCCTGTGGTTAGGAGTATGCACTTGCATTCGTAGTCCTTCACTGTCTCCTGAATCCGAAAGAATCCCAAAATGAAGCCTCTGAACTCAGAGTCGCGCAGATCCTTTCGTTTCAGCAGTCCGCTCGGGGTCTCTCTGGCATTTTTGGCTCTGTTCCTTGTCGGCACAGGTGAATTAACAACGTTCTACTGTCCGCATTATGTCGTCGTTGTCGTCTTCATCATCATCATCATCATCATTATCTTCTTCTTCTGCGCGTTGTGGAATTGTCTCTTTAAGTCTCTGTCCTTCTGGTCCGTTTTCTTTGCAGATGCCTACGATCCGCTAGACCCAAATGGCAACATTACAATCAAATGGGACGTCATGTCGTGGACAGGAGATGGCTATGTGGTAAGATGAAGAAGCGACATGAATGCTGCTTATCGATAGCCTCATGTATTTCTCTCTTAGGCACAGCGGCGCTTCTTGAAGCATCTCTGTTTTGATTTGAGAGCAGTACATCACCTGCTGCCGAATTCTCTCTGAAAATGTGTGTGTCTGAAACTAGTCGAGATTGTTGCTCGTTTCTCACCGATTTCAGAGAGTGTGTTTGCGTGTGAAAAAACTACTCTAGATTGGTACTCATATCTCACCGAAATGTGTATGTGTGTGTAACCAGTCTAGATTGTGATCTGTTTTCTGTGTGCGGAGGATGGACAGTGCAAGCCTCGAGTGGTAGAGTAGTTTAGTAAACATACTTCATCACATTATAGCCAGTGAGTTTAAGACAATCTATGACCATAAGTCCCACATTGTCAATAGCAACATCATCATGAAATTCTGCAAGGGTGAGGCCTGGGAACGGGAGCTGGCAGTTCCCTGGCCCCAATCACAGTCAGCCAGGTATGGGGTGCCTCCCAAGCAGACGAGGCGTAATGGATGGACAGTGCATTGTGATCTGTGGTAACCGTTTGATGTATGGACAGCAGTGCAACCCTCTAGCGACAGAGTAGCTCGCTAACTGTACTTATGTTGTGGCATTACGTGGATGAGTGGCAGGTACTACTCCATCACCATGGCTCTGTACTGACTGGACTCTGATTCAATGGGTTGGGGTTTTTGTTTGATAGGCGGTGGTGACGCTCTACAACTATCAACAGTACCGCCACATCGAGTCGCCAGGATGGATGTTGGGGTGGCATTGGGCGCGGAAGGAGATAATCTGGTCGATGGTGGGGGGGCAGGCGACGATGCAGGGGGACTGCTCCAAGTTCAAGAACGGGGTGCCGCACTGCTGCTTGCGCAACCCCACCATAGTGGACCTGCTGCCAGGGGTACCGTACAACAGTCAGATCTCCAACTGCTGCAGGGGGGGCGTCCTGTCCTCCTGGGCCCAGGATCCCAGCACTGCTGTGGCCTCCTTCCAGGTGAGCGTAGGCCAGTCCGGCACTACTAATACCACCGTCAAGCTGCCCAAGAACTTCACCCTGCAAACCCCCGGGCCTGGCTACACCTGTGGCCCTGCCATGATCGTCAAGCCGAGCTTGTTCCCCACCTCCGATGGCAGGAGGAAAACTCAAGCCCTCAGTAAGTACAGTCCTCCACATCTGTTTCAAATTTCCAACATATTGTTTGTATTTGCTCTGCAGTGAAGGTCGAACTCTGATGGAATGCGCACCATTTCATGTGGTAGCTAAGCCTTTAAAATAACATATCTTTCGATTTATCTGGTTTGAGCCTTAAACCATGTAGAAGTAGACTTTATGAATGATGAATGACAAATAACACCTTTAACAAAACCTGCAGGCTGTTACTTGATAGGAACAAATTCCTAGATCTTGTTTAGACGACCAAAATAGCTTCTAAAACAACAGGATGACAGCCATCAAATTTAGGCCTTGGCTGCAGCAGAGCAAGTGATTATTAACAGTGGGCTACCCTGAGATTCATCTCTGTTATGAACTGGAGCGTATGCAAACAGCACATTTTTATGTGAAATAATGTTGACTTAGAGGAATTTGCTTATTTTTGAATTCGTCTTTGTTCAATCTCGCATGCATTGGCATGCTCAATATTTTCTGCGGAGGTCGGAGGAACAGAGGAGTACATGCTCGGAGAGTAAAGCACCTTCTCTTATGGAAACAATAGTGCTGATACAGGGATGATGTTATTGTAGGTTTTGCTAATTGGAAATTACGGAATGTTGATCGTCCTTAGTCATAGGGACTGATTCTTACTCAGGCTTCATAGCATTGCACATCCTGGGGGGGCAGTTACTGCTTTCATGGGGCCTCCTTGAAGCCTGGGTTTGGAAGGCGGATATGGCATCAAATATTTGTGCTTGAGGAGACCAAACTGAGTCAATATCACAGATCTGCAAAAGGTCTAATGCAGTATTTTTGGGAAAGCCACTGCACTTTCATGTCGAGGCTAATCGCAAAACCTTTTTAAATATTTGTTTTCATGGAAATGAGATTAATTGCAGTAGAGGAAGCAGGCCAATAAAGAGGCAAACGATAACGATGCATGTGTCCTGCAATTTAGTGCCTTTTTGTTTAAAGCATTGCCCATTATTGCATATGCTATCACAATTGTACAGTGACAAGGCGATCCTTCTTTGGAAAATTGCCCTGTTAACTTAAGTGGTATACTTCTAAGAAAAGATGCATGTAACAGAAGGGAAAGAGGCAAACTATAATGATGCATGTGCCCTGCAATGGTGTGCTATCTTTTTTAAGATTTCCTTGTTAGGGCATATGCCATGACAATGGTATGGTGGCAAGGTAGTTAAATGGTATACGTTAAAAAAACACAGCTAATAATAAAAAGGGTAATGATGCTCTTGCATGCTTGTTTGCCCTTACTAGTCTTATGCAGATTTGTCAACTTGTCATGGCTCCTGGAGTTGGAATACTGCATATAATACTAGAGTAATGAAATGAAAGATACTTGTGCGATTGTGCAAAAGAAGGGGTATTAAATGTATATAAGCTAGCAAAGCCAATGGGTGCAAAGTTCAACGACTTGCTTCTTCAGAAGTATCTGTCAAGATAGCATATTTGGGCTTCTTTTCTTCCAATGGGCCAGTGTGTATTGACTTGGAAGTTTAACAACTCCTCAATGACTGTTCTGTGTATTGACTTGGAAGTTTGACAACTCCTCAATGACTGTTCTTCTTCCCCCTCTTCTTGTTTCTTCCCAATGTACGTACCGATTTACTGCTGGGATGGGTCGTGCCTGATAAACGCCTCATGTGCTGCTGTTCTTATTCATGGCGAATAACTTCTAAACTTTGGTTTCTTGTGTAATGTAGTGACATGGAACGTCACCTGCACCTACTCTCAGTTTCTTGCTCAGAGAGCCCCAGGTTGCTGTGTTTCTTTCTCCTCCTTCTACAACGAGACCATTGTCCCCTGCCCTACCTGCGCTTGCGGCTGTGAGGACAACAGCAGCTGCTACGAGTAAGGAATTCTGAACTCTTCTCACTGCTTTATTCTTCTTTATCTCTCAAGAAGTGAAGTTTTAGACATATTCCCACTATAATTCCCACATCGTGAGAGTCACGATACTATCATGAGCTTCTGCTTAAGGGGCATTCTATACTCAGCTAGTTTTAGACATATTCCCACTATAATTCCCACATCGTGAGAATCACGATATCATGAGCTTCTGCTTAGGGGGCACTGCATACTCAGCTACGTGCATTCCGCAGAAAGCCCCCTCTCCCCGATCGCAGCTTAGCTAAGTATGGGGTGCTTCCCGAGCTGAAGCTCATGATGTTGAACACTAAAGGGGAAAACAAGGGAAAGGAGCCTCTTTTCCCAAATAAAAACTTCTTCTTCTGGTGGTGCGAATGAATGATCGATCGATCGATCGGATGAATGAATCAATGAACGATTGATTGAATGATTGAATCAATGAAGGAGCATGTTCCTTTGGTTTTGGCAGGACCGCTCCATTGCTGACGCTCACGTCTGGGACCAACACAGGCCTCACACCCCATCTCACCAGACCACAGCTCCACTGCACAGCAGACATGTGCCCGATCAGGATACATTGGCATGTGAAGCAGAACTATCAGGCCTACTGGCGAGTGAAGGTCACCATAACCAACCGCAATTACGCCTGGAACTACTCGCAGTGGAACATGGTCGCTCAGCATCCGAACTTCGACAATCTCACTGAAGTCTTCAGTTTCTCGTACAAGGCGCTCACACCTTACGGAGACTCTATCAGTATGTGCCCACTACTTGCTTTAATCTTTGCACATTCACTTGGTAAATTTGGGGAAAAACAGATTAATAATTCACCACCCCTTTGCATATCATAGAGGTTTTCGTGGCATCATATGTCCTTCCGTCCAATATAGTTTTATGCGAATTCAGTATAACCATTATTTGCTCAATCTAAGATCTGTTGACAATGGAGGTTGCTATGATCTCTGCAAAGAGACTGCATCTGCCTTTTCCCATTGGATTTGCAAGAACATCGACAATGTAACCATCAGGATGGTTGACAGGGGAGCTGCAGAAGATTATGTAACTGTCTAAGCTTACAAGTTCATTAGTAACTTTGGAAAGAGACTGCATCCCCTTCTTCCATTGGATGTGCAGTAGTTCTTGTTCTATTTTGATTACTGTAACCATCACCACTTGCATTGCCAAATGTAAGAATGTTTGAGAATCGAGGCTGGTATATTTGATTGCTTGATGACAGACAATACTGCCATGTTCTGGGGTATCAAATTTTACAATGATCTGCTGATGGAAGCTGGAGACGAGGGCAATGTGCAGTCTGAGATGCTGTTCCAAAAGGACAAGAACACATTCTCCTTCAAAGAAGGCTGGGCCTTTCCGCAGAGGGTGTACTTCAATGGAGATGCATGCGTGCTACCGCCTCCCGATGCCTATCCGACGCTACCCAATCGAGCAGGGCACTCCTTTTCAAGGCCAGGCAAACCCACACAATTGTTACTCGCCTGCGTAGCAGCAGCTGTGGCAGTATTCCTTCTCTAGAGAGATGGAGATACATGGATCTGTGCAGCTCGGGTAGTAAACTCTGTTGTGCCATAGGAGCGTCATCTATGGAAACAGGAGGCTGCAGGCAAATCCCCCTATAATGAACGAGACATGCATCGTGAGCGTCTAATATCTGATCATATGCATACATTTATATGATCGAAGGGATCAATCAAGGGGGCTGCAGCTGTTCTCTGAGTGTAAGAGAGTCTCGGGAAGGCTAGCAGAAAGATGGGATCAGATCAGAGAGAGGAGTTGCAGGGTGCAGACGCACTGGCAGGGAACTAAGGATATTGCTAGTAAATTATTATTCATTGTTTTGTATAAGACAGCTGCAATGAAGGGCATCTGGAATCTCTTGTAAAAACACTCCACTCTCTCTGTTTTTCTCTTCTTGTATTAAAAGATGGAATAATGAATGGCATGGACATTGAAACTTTGGAACAAAAGGCACAGCATAATTGGGATCACTTTTAAGGTATCAAGTGATCACACTATTCTTGCTTTTCCTTATGATGATTGATGAGAAAAAGGGAGAAAACATTAAAAGGAAGGATGAAGATGATTAAATATGTACCAAGTGGAGGAGAGCTACATGCAAACAGCAAAGAGGAAGAACAGGGAAA
This sequence comes from Lygodium microphyllum, assembly GCF_053477565.2. Lineage (NCBI taxonomy): Eukaryota > Viridiplantae > Streptophyta > Polypodiopsida > Schizaeales > Lygodiaceae > Lygodium > Lygodium microphyllum. The sequence continues at coordinate 17,995,114 of NC_141146.1, read as the reverse complement.
ACCCAATATTTTTTGTCTTTTGATTTTCGAGCACAAAACCCCAACAACAAACACCTCAAAGAACAAATTGTTAATAAATTACCATTGAAGCTCGTCCCTTTTTCAAGGGAGTGTTTATGATAAAATCAAAAAACACGGTAGCGCTTATATAATCATAGAATGTTGAAGCGACAATGCTATTTTCTAATGGAGTTACCTTGAGTGTTAGGACTCCTGTCTGTTGTGCCAAACTAAAAGTGAATTTGAATATTGTGATGATATTTTTCTACTGTTGTGTTTTATTAAGGCTAGAGTGGGTGCTCTATGAATGGATGGTGTTACATATCGATTTTAGGCTAGTGCTTTGCCTCGATGATAGTAACAATTAGGGACATCCCAAGGCATGTTTCACGCAACAAGAGAATTCACACAAATTGATTGAGTACTTTGTCCTTCTATTTCACTTATTTTTCTTTTTATTGTCTTTTTCTTCTTCTCCCTTGACACACAATAATGCATGTTAATAAGCAATAATGCATGAATAATCTTCAATTCACTCAATAATGCATGAATTCATTGATGCAAATACTGTATCTCTTAGGCAATCGCACATTGTTCTTAGACCCCAAGTAAAAATAATTGGCTCATTTTTGTATCTTCTAATAACAATCAATTTGCAATGCATTAATACCCTTGGTCCCCCCTCCCGGGTGATAAACCTGCACTCGTTACGCACTCAACATGGCATAGAAAGGTAACACGATATGAGCTCAAGGTATATTTTTGTATTATTCAATCCAAAAAGCGGGACAACATAGACACATCCTAGGACTACACCCTCGTGACGCCTCACATAAGAGGGTTCACCATTGGGCATAGGGAATCACATGTAGAGTAGAAACAAGGCAGGGCTTTGAGTCACTACTACTCCCTATATAGGTGCGATCGGTAGCAACGGCATGGTATAGCTACAAAGCCCTTACACTCACCTTCGCTTACTGGATTGTTGACCTCAGCAATCTAAGGGTAGCGTTTGTTATTTGACTCATCCGGGGTCTTAACGCAGCTTTTCCTAGCAAGCTGGTCAGTGTCTGCCGGTCTAAGGGGACTGCGGGGTCTTAACTTGTCTGTACTATCAGACTGGCCAGTGTCTGCCGCACTAAGACGTTGGGGGCTTTTTCGTTTGATGGAGTTATTTGTGATGATTGCTACCATGCGAGTCCACCCTCGACTCGATTACATTTGAGGAGTGGAGGCACATTTGGGGTCTATGATTGAGAACCGTATTATTTGTTGGAGTGTTGGGGCGGCTCAAGGGTCGGTAGAAGGAGCAGGGGGGTTTTCCTCGAGCCAAAGGGCGAAGGTATCATTTCCTGTTCACGGGCCTCCGCTTCTGAGATCCAAGTGGCCTCCTTGAGTGGACGCCCGCGCCACTTGGTGAGGTATTCGGGGAAGCCTCTTTGTTCTCGGCAGCATTGGTACGCGCCGTCCCTATTGGTTGTCGGGATAGAACCTTCGTAGAAGACGAGCATGAAATGCATTATGAACACAAACACTGTCTGGCAGGTCCAGCCTGTAGGTGACTTCGTTCAGCACTTGAGTGATTCGGTAGGGTCCATAGTAGCGGTGATTGAACTTGGGGGTCATGTTTTTGGGAAGTGACATATTCTTAAAGCTCACTAGGATCATGTCTCCTTTGGCGAATAGTACAGCCTTTCTCTTCTTGTTTGCTTGCTATGTCATGGTTATCTTGCTCTGCTCGAGACTTTGCTTAGCTGCTGCATTGCGATCTCTCCATTTCTTCAAGAATTCTTCTGCATCTTGATCCTCCGCTTTGGCCGCTCCAGATGCTAAGGCCAGTGGTGTAATGACTTCTTTTCCTGTGGCTAACTCAAAGGGAGTGTACCCCGTTGTTTGCCGAGTGGATGGAGCTATTATAGTGGAATTCCAAGACATCAAGGTACAAGGCCCAATCTTTCTGGTCCACTCGAGCATAGCTGTGGAGGTAATCTTCGATGCCTTGGTTGACTCGTTCTGTCTGTCCATCTGTCTCCGGGTGGAAGGATGATGAGAATCTCAGTTGTGTTTCCAGAGTCTTGAAGAGTTCCTTCCACATGTCGCTCATGAAACTTCCATCTCTATCTGATACAATGGCCAGTGCTAAGCCATGCAGTTTGAATACATGTGTGAAGAAGAGGCGTGCTATCTCCTTGGCATTCAGTGGTGGTTTGGCCGGGATGAAGTGGGCCTGTTTGGAGAAATAGTCCACCACTACAAAGATGATTGTGTACCCATGGGACTCCGGTAGTTCCACAATGAAGTCCATGCTGATGACATCCCATGGGCGGTTAGGTACTGGTAATGGTTGTAGTAGTCCGGCTGGTCTTGATATTGGTGCTTTGACCATTTGGCAAGTGGGGCAAGTTTTGATGTAGTCTATCACTTCTTCCTTCATGTTCGGCCAAAAGAACTGCTTCCTAAGGGCCTCCAAGGTTTTACTTTGCCCTTTATGGCCTCCAATCTTGCCGTCGTGTATCTCATGCAAGATGAGTTTCTTTAATTCCACATTGTTGGGGATATACAATCTCTTGCCTAAAAATAGAATACCCTCTTCTAAGGTGTATATTCCATGTGGTGTCTTCTTTGCTTCCACATCTTTGATTATTTTGTGCATTTCTTGATCTTGTTCTAGGGCCTCTTTGACAAGTTCTATGAAGTTGCTGCTGACCACACTGACAGCTTTCAGGTCAGCTTTCCGGCTCAAGGCATCTGCTATCTTGTTAGTAGAGCCGGGCTTGTGCTTAATCTCCAGGTCAAATTCGGCTAGGAAGTCTAGCCAGCGGGCTTGCTTTGCTGATAACTTGGGTTGGGATTGGAAGTATTTGAGGGAGATATTGTTGGTGAAGACTATTGTATGCTTGTCTTGAACATAGTGCTTCCATTTTCTAAGGCAGTGGATGACTGCCAACATTTCCTTCTCATGTGTGCTCCACCTTGTTTCAGCATCGGTAAATTTCTTTGACTCATATGCAATGGAGTGACCCTCTTGGACCAGTACACCCCCTATGCCGTAGTCAGATGCATCTGTAGAGATTTCAAAGGGTTTGGTGACATTTGGCACCCTTAGGACGAGAGTTTGGCTCATGCACTTCTTCATCTGCTCAAAGGCTTCCTGTTGCGCATTTCCCCATGTAAAAGAGTGATCTTCTTTGGTGAGGTGGGAGAGGGGGGCAGTGATGAGGCTGTAATCTTTGATGAACCTCTGACAAAATACTATGAAGCTGAGGAACTCCCGCACTTCTCTTACAGTTTTCAGTACAGGCCATCTTTGGATAGCTTCCACTTTCTTAGGGTCCACTTTGATTCCATCTGCTCCTAGAATAAAGCCTAAGAACTCCAATTCTTTCACTGCGAACTCACATTTTTCTGGCTTGGCGTATAACTGATGCTGCCGCAGTTTCTCAAAAACTCGGCGTAAGTGCTGCTTGTGCTCTTCTAAGGTATTGCTGTAGACTAGGAGGTCATCTATGTAGATAACGACAAAGATATCTATCTCTAGTCTAAAAATTCCATCCATGAGGCCACAAAATGTGCCTGGCCCATTGCTTAGGCCGAACTCTAAGACTAACCACTCAAAACTACCATATCGGGTACGGAAGGCTGTTTTTGGGATATCTTCTTCGGCTATGCGGATTTGGTGGTATCTTGATCTAAGATCAATCCGACTGAAGTACTTGGCCCGGTGCAGTCTATCTAAGAGGTCTTCCACTAGGGGCATAGGGTATTTTTTTTAAATGGTGATTTTGTTAAGAGCCCTATAATCTACACAGAGTCTAAGTCCCCCATCCTTCTTATTTACAAACAACACTGGGGCACCAAAGGGGGATTTGCTAGGGCGGATGAATCCTTGTTCTTCTAGTTCATGTAGTTGCTTCTTCAATTCCATGAGCTCAGTGTGGTTCATGCGATAGGGAGCTCAGGCCGGTGGGGCAGACCCTGGAATCAACTCAATCTTGTGATCCACATCTCATTTGGGTGGTAGACCCTTGGGTAGCTCGGCTGGCATTACATCTTTGAATTCTTCAAGTATTTCTGCCACCTCTGTGTTCCTATTTTTTTGTTTGGGTTTCTTGCCATTTTCTTCTTCTTCAATTGGTCAGATCATACACAGATAGACCATATCTCCTTGCTTGACCGATTTTTTGACTTGCTTTGCACTGCAGGTCATGATACGTGGCCTGATCACGGTCCCTTGGACCGATGCTTTTTGGGTCTGGCCCTTTGGTTGGTTTGCAGTTGGTTTTACTGTTTGGCATGATACTCCTGGCTTATTCTCCTTCATTTGCACCTTGATTGGGGTCCTGCCAGGTAGCTGCATTCTTTCGCATAGCACTCTGACGCCTTTTCCTTGCATATCTAGCATCATTTCATTCACACCCTTACCAAACATTGCAATGAAATACTTGTCATAGAATTCTAAGCCCAATATCACTTCAAAATCATCCATGGGGATTACTAAGAAGTTGAATTTCGCTTTCCACTTGTCGGCTTCCACTTGGACTTGTTTTACTTCCTTGGCTTCTCCTTGTGCGAATGTTACTGTTAATCCTTCTGGGGCCTTTGATAGTTTCAATCCATGTTTTGCTGCACACACTGGTGTCATGAAGTTGTGTGTTGCTCCTGTGTCCACCATGATAGGTTGGTTTCCTTCGCCCATTTGGCCTTTGATGTATAGATGATGGACTGCCACTACCCTGGCTGCCATGCATTGGGGTCGGGCACTAATTGACCCTACCCTTGGGTGGTCCATGCTTTCTTCACTCCCATTTGGAATTTCCTGGATACGCGGTGGTTGTAGTTCTTCTCCTCCATACGCACAAGTTGCATTCACCCTTGATCCACTCGATGAAGCTATATCTTCTATTGGGCATCTGTTTTGGTAGTGTGGACCCCTACATTTGAAGCATCTGATGCCGGTGGAAGGGCCTTGGGGTCTTCACCATGATGTATTTGATCCCGCAGGCCCATATGATGTGCTAGGGGTTGGCCTGTAGTGATTGTTTCCCCATCTTCCTGCTGCTCCTCTTGGTACTAATGCGGTTTGTGATACGGCCGTGGTGGTAGTGGTGTTTTGGCTCCTTGTATCTGAGAATGCCCCTCTAGGAGCATTGGGCCTCTGGTTCCATGAGTTGTTGTTGAACCTGTTTTGATTCCCTTGTGCTGTTCTTCTGCCTTCCAGGTCCACCAGTCGTTCGGCCATTCTCATGGCTTCTGCTAAGCTTGTTGGCTCCTATCTCTCCACATCTCTTCTAGCCCATTCTTGCATCCCAAACAAAAATCCATGTAGCTTAGTGTCTGTATCCATGTTTGGTAGCTGCAGCATGATTTGCCTATATTTGCTGACATATTCTTTCATCTTTCCCTGTGTTTGCTTGAGGTTCCTCCATTCATCTCTCACTTTGAATTTCTCCATCTTTAGAATAAAGTAGTCCTTCAGTTCTTCCTGGAGTTCTTCCCACGAAAAGATTGTGTGGTCCTGCTTTTGTTCTAGCAGGTACCAACTGGAAGCGTCCTCCTCCAAGTAAATGGTTGCCACCTCCGCCTTCCTATCTTCGGTAATTTGTGAATACTTTAAGTATCTGTCCACCTCTGCGATCCATTTCTTCATAACCAACCCATCTCTCTCTTCCTTGTACTTGGCGGGTTGGGGCATCTTGAATTTTCCATAATCATCTCCTGAACTACTGCTATCTTCCTCTTCTTTGCGATGGTGCTTCTTCTCCTTCTTCTTGTCTTTCTTTTTGCTTCCTAATTCTACTACTTTCTCCTTCTCCTTCCTTGTATCTTGCGCCCTCCTAGATGTCTCCTCTCTACCCGTTCTATCCATCTCCTCTTGCATTTGGTGTCTTTTCTCCTCTTCTTGTTGTTGAATCACCCATTCTCTATAGCCTTGCTCTACTTCTAGTTTTTTCCTCCTTTCTTCCTCTTCTTTCATCTGCATGTTCCTCCATATTGATTCTAGCATGCCTGACATACCATCTAATTGTCTTTCTAGTCCAGCCACCTTCTCCTCTTGGGCCACTCTCCATTCTTGCCCCCTACTCTTCTTCCTCTCCTCCAGTGTGTGACGTTCTCCCTTTTGTCCTCCATGTGGTTGGTGGTGGTGTCGACGCGGGGAAGCTGCGTTTCGCCTGTGGTGGTGTGGGTCGTGCCGTGGGGAAGCCGCGTCACGTCTTTAGATGGTGGGATGTCGAGGTTGGGGCATCATGTCGGGGTGACACGTCGGGGGGCGTCGTGATGTGGGGCGACATGACGCGGGGCGTCACGTTGTGGGTTGTTACGACTTCAATCTCTTCGGGGCACTGGATCTTTCCTCCTACTTCCGTGAGCACTCCACTCCGAGCAAGAGTAGCTCTGATACCAAGTGTGATAAACTTGCACTCGTTACGCACTCAACACGGCACAGAAAGGTAACACGATATGAGCTCAAGGTATGCTCTTGTATTATTCAATCCAAAAAGCGGGACAACATAGATACATCCCAGGACTACACCCTTGTGACGCCGCACATAAGAGGGTTTACCACTGGGCATAGGGAATCACATGTAGAGTGGAAACAAGGCAAGGCTTTGAGTCACTACTACTCCCTATATAGGTGCAATCGGTAGCAACGGCATAGGGAATCACATGTAGAGTGGAAACAAGGCAAGGCTTTGAGTCACTACTACTCCCTATATAGGTGCAATCGGTAGCAACGGCATGGTATAGCTACAAAAACCTTACAAAACCCCCCCCCCCCCCCCCTCCACATTGTCATGTGGTGCATTAATAGCCTCTCTCTCTCTCTCTCTCTCTCGCATGTGATGCATTGATGTTGTCACTTGTTGCTCTCTCCCCCTCTCTTGCATGCATTATCCAAAATTATGATTGCATTTTATAGGAGGCAAAGGTATTCTTTCAATCACTCTAATCAGATGAGAGAGAGATAGGATGTGTATTAAGGAGGCTTGCACAGTCAACCAACCTAGGCACTAGGTGGTTGTCAAAGATGCCACATATATATAGTTGACGTCAGTGCATGTAGGCAAGTAGTTGGCATAGGCAAGGCCTTTCAATTGCATGCATTTGTGCAATACAGATGACATCCTTGGTTGCAGATGGCTTTACCATGAACCACAAAAAGGTCCTCTACACAAGCCATGTTTAGTTTTTGTCAGGTTTTTTATTGCTTCGTCCTCTTGTCTCCATCTCCTATCTTGGTGATCAATCAAAGTATTCTATGAGGTCTCTCTCTCTCTCTCTCTCTCTCTCTCTCTCTCTCTCTCTCTCTCTATGCGAGAGTGCATGTTGACTTTGCCATCATTCATATGTGCCCCTCTCTCTTTCACATGCAGATGGCCCTCATTTACTTGAGGTCCTCATTTAGGCAACCAACTCTCAATTGGGCACACTAATGTGAATTACACCTTTGCATGCATGCATGCAATTTTTGATAAGATAGGATTTCATATACCAAGTGATTGACAAAATGAGATATCATACATAAGATTGTCTTGCATTGCCTTCTCTATTTTATGGCTCTTACTTTGACATCACAATTGTGATCATTAATATGAACAAGTCTTTTGCAACAACTTTTCTAGATCTTTCTTTCCCACTCGTCTATTTCAATCTAGTGGCTCTTGGCTAGAACATTGTGAAAGGCATCGATTTTACATCTTCAGGTTCTAGTTAAAATGACAACATAGCCATTTCCCCTAAAGCTATTGAACTTAGTTTAAGGCCTATATAAGCAAATGTTGGCCTTGAAACTGTGCTCTCATAGAAGTCTACTCTTCATCCTTGCATTAAGCAAGCTACGCGGACATAAGCTTCGAGTAGTATCATGGAAATGAATAAGTAATCTTGTTCTAATGGCCAACTAGGATAGCAATCGAATGCCAGGTGCTTACTAATAATTTGCATGTTCGATTTTGCAGGTCACATGTGGCATCATTCCTTTTGGAGCTTGTTTCTTTGCTTATGTTCATTCTACTCTTTGAAAACTTTGAATTATTGGTTGCCTCTTGGTTTGATGTAACCATATTCATGTTACCTTTCAAATCTAATTGGGATTGTTATGAGATCAATTTTGTTCTATCAAAAGCTTGCTTATGAATTCTTTTGGTGCTCGCACACGCACGCATGCACGCATGCACACACGCACACACACAAAGGGTCCTTACATACATTGAAAAATATACATGAATGAATTTTTGCATGTAGATAGCCAGTAGGACTTTACACATGAGGTGCAAAGTGCATCGTTCATTGCATGCAAAGCATGTTGTTTGTCCTTTTGTGAGCAAAGGGAAGTGGCCATGCATGACCGAGGTGAAGCCTCGTGAGCATTGCAAGTTTACACATCGCACAATGCATACATTAGCAGGTTCGCCAAGTTAGCTAGTACCTCTCTCATTCTACGATTTCACAAGCTAAAAATTGAACTTGCTATATTAGCCATCAAGCCTACATGGAGATTAAGGAGTGATGCCTCAAAAAAAGGAATGACACCCAAAGCTAAAAATACAACAACTAGAAAAATACCATTGAGCAAAACACTTTGAAAAATATCATTGAGTTCATTGAAACTCTTAAAATAAGATTGATAATTGAAATATAGATACATTACCAGATGTGTGTGTTTGCTGCATATGGAGAAGGCTGTAGCTAGCAAACTAAAACCTACTAAACATAGCCAAAAAGGGCACTTTTTTCAAACTATTGGCCCACTAGAATGGGAGAGTTGGTAGATTTTCAGTCAGTAGAATGGAAGACAGTGAGGTTGAATGTAGAGAATATGGACTTCCATTAAGGGAGTCTATGCACCTTCATATGTGCATGTGACTATGAAAGCTTATGTAAGTGGCTCCTTGCGAGTAGGAGAGGTCAATATTCACTATTGAAGCTCTTTTAGCAAAAATTGGCTCACTCAATGCTTCCTTCCCTCTAACACAATAGTTCACCAGTTAGTAGAGATAAGACATAGAGAAATGATGAAAGTGAATATGGAGAGAAAGAGAAGTCTATTTTTGTAATTTTTGTAGGGTAGATGAAATGAAAAGAGAGAGAGATAAACCTTCCATTTCCACACACACACACACACACACACACACACACACACACACACACACACACACACACACACACACACACACACACACACACACACACACACACACACACACACACACACACACACACACACACACACACACACACACACACACACACACACACACACACACACACACACACACACACACACACACACCTTGTTTTGTGTGTGTGTGACATTTAAGCATAATTGCTTGAATATTTAGGTATTACACGTCATTGTTTTGATTATTGCTTCAAAATTTCTCTATTGCATAAATTTTGAAATAATAATAAAACTAATGAGATGTAATACATAAAAGATTCTTATCTTTTACATATTTTTTGTGTTGAAATAACAAGTAAACATGAAGCTCTCTCTCTCTCTCTCTCTCTCTCTCTCTCTCTCTCTCTCTTTGTGTCTCTACCTTTGTCTTTGTCTCTCTATCTAAATTTTTTGATTATGTTTCAACATTTATGCATCACATGTCATTGTGTTACATCTAATTTATGAAAAAGCACCCTTTTGTGTTCTTTGTAGACGTTACTCTTTGATTTTCATTTTGTAAACAATGGCTCAATATGTGAGAAACGTGCTAAGAAATAACATATTAGGGGTTCATAGAAGACTTCTAGAAAGTACAAGAGAAAGACACAGGCTCCAAAAGCAAGAGTAAGACCATATTTCTAAAATATTCAAAGGGAAGTTTTGAATCATGGCCTTTTGGGAACATTGCTCCTTTTTTCACGTTTCCATGTTCTTGATCTGTATAATTTAAGTTTAAACCATGTGTATAGATATTTAACTAACATTGAGTGTATATGCCATTATTGTATGTCTTGCTTTTTTGAAATGGAGAATATGGATGGCATACAAGAATTGCATATAGTGATGTGCTTGATGATGTGTCTTTGGAGCACTTAATGAATAAGGTTTGTGCCACACATATGTAGTTCTATATATATCATCTTCAAGTGCACAATTAGTCAAATGAATGATATGTCTTCAAGTGCAGAATTAGTCAAATGCATGTCTTTTGAGAGAAGGCACATAACTATATCAATGTTTGGCAAACATGATATATGGTGTTAACAATGTTAATATTCATATCATGGGGGCAAGTGTTAGCAAGAGAATTGTTTTTAATTCCTCTTTCATGAGTGGTCGAAGGTTCATGCATTAATTATATCAAGATGCTATGAGAATTGTATGTGCAAAGAGAAAATATTAGAGGTAATGTCATTAATAGTCATTGGGTTGTGCCCTACAGTCTGTACCTTTCAAAGAAATACAATGCACACATCAATGTTGAGATATTTTGTTAATGTATAAAGGAACATATAATAAATTCTTATAGAAGTAGCATCCATCAGGCTAGCCTTTCCCCTGAGCTCAAGCTTATTGAAGATACAATACATTGTGATGATCCAAATGGAAGCTAGCTTAATTCCCTAATAAATAATACTTGAACTTTTGCAAAGCATATACCATACCCAAAGCTTCTCTTTTAGTTTGTAGTATTGATTCTTTTCTACTACAGATAATCACCTACTAGTGTAGTACATTGGTCTAAATCATTTGGGGCCTTTTTCTGCATTTATATTGCTCCAACAACAATATCCAAGGCATCCAAAAAACTGAAATAGAAAGTCTCACAATGGGGTTTACAGTATTGGGAGTATTATTAGTATTGTTTTTAGCACCATGAAAGCTTCATTTTGATCATCTGTCCATATAAATTGCATAATCCTCTTTGTCATGACCATTGAACCTGGTGCACAAACATGAGATATGTATTTGAGGTACTAACGATGCCACTTAATCCATCCCACAAACCTCATTAGTTCATGTACATTCTTTGGTACTTTGGCTTTTTGAATCCACATGTAGGCTTATTTGGTTCCAACTACTTTGACAATAGTTATTTAATAGAAAGATGTCATGGGGAGTGTCAATTGTCAAATAAAGTTATGACATAATGGTTACATAAATAAGAAGTAGATAACAATGTAAAGATCCTTGGATTTAATGTTCAAATATCTTATCAAAACACATTGGGTGTGCAACAAGATGGCAAGGCCGTTGAGAAAATAATTGTCTACAAGAATATGGCTAATGTATGAATGCAGTTAAGGACACTAGCTCCACATGGTCATATGCATGGTAAGGTGACAATTAGTTTTTTCTTAAATAAAATATTAGGGTGTGCACCGCAAAAATTATAAGGGTACCATGTGTAATTAGAAGAACGACTATTTTACTTAAAAAAATTCCTATATAATTACAAGCATACATTTACAAAAGGAGTTTTTCTATTGCATTAAAAAAATTTGTAACTTTCTTAAGACAAAAGGGTCATTATATTGCCTTATAATGCCTAAGGGTGGTTTTTAAATACCCTTTGAATATGTGATATGGATGGTTTCTTATACATGCACCCCTCAAGGCAAAGTACTTGTTAGTAAAGGGACTTCTTATCAAGTATTGTTTAAAGATTGGATGTCTCATCAAATTTTAGGTATCTCAAAACCATATACTTGATGCAATAACAAAGAATTGATCATAAATAAACAACTTTTGGGTTAATGGATTAGACATTATATGTAGGATCATCATGCAAACTTTTGAGATTTTACACTTTATATTATTGCTTTGTATCAAAAGGAATAGTATTTTACTATGTCACATATTTGCTCATGTAATATTATTAAGATACTCGCGATACACTTGCTACCTCTTCCATTAGGTTCACAATGAAGCATTGTAGATTCACCTTAGAATATGAAAGCATTGCTCATGAGTCATCAAGGGGTGTTTCTTATCCATTATTAAAAAAAAAAGTATAGATTCAAATATATAGGAGGGCATTTTTAAACAAAGCTAATTGCTACTGTAGATCTACATGAAATAGTTGATGAACAAAGGCAAATATTGAAGAGTCAAGTTGCACCTAAAGTGGCTAGTATAAAATTTACGTGACAACAAATTGGCTACTCCTTGGCTTATCACATGTTGTGGTAAAGGCCAATGGCCAAGGTGTAATGAAGAGGACTCGAGAGGGAGAGGATTTCAAGAAGGAGATAGAAAGAGAGAAGAGGAGAGAGAAAGACTAGAGACAGAGAGGAAGGGAGAGAAAGAAGGAGAGGAAGCCATGAAAGCTAGAGAGAAAGGTGAAGAGACTTGATTATTGAATAGCTGATGCTCTAACTGCTGTTGCTTGGGCTAATACCAATTGTTAATGTAGAGATGCAAACTGGCCTAATTGAATTAGTTAGAGATTTATGTACTAGTGATATAACTCTTTTGCAATCTTTATTACAAAGTCGAGATGTAGTTCAACTGCTCATATCATTACTAGAATGGTCCTCTCAACAAATGACAAGAATATGTAGTGGCACTACTCTCCATTCCTACTATAGAGGTTGTTACTAATGAGTGGACAATGGTAGCTCGCATACCTCCATTGGTCAAAAGCAGTGGGTGTGGGTTTGGTTGGATGAGCAAATTGCATGGTCAATTGTAGAAGGCACGACTTCATTGGTCAAGCTACTTGAGATAGGATCAATTAAGACCAAGGCCCATGCTACCTTCATACTATTTCACATTTGTATTCATAATGTAAATCTTCAAGCTTGTGTGGAAATGTTGAAAATCTTTTGGTAAAGAATGCTACCCTAAAAAGAAAAATGCTTGCATTGAATGCTACTTGGTGCAATCATGAGCTTTGAATTCAACTATCCTTACATGGTGTGAGCATCTCATTAGAGCTTCATAAGAAGGACCAATCCAAAAGGGAAGCCAAGGCTCAATTAAAACATGATGATAATCCATCTTTTCTAGGGCAGCATAAGCATCACTATGAGCAACAACCACTCTATTCTTTGCCATGTAATTAGCATGAGCACCATGAAAAAAAACATGTTAGAACTATTGCTAAGATAAACATTGATGATGATCACGTGGAAAAAATGATATCTAAGGCTACTTGAATTAGATACCTAACTAGTGAAATGATACTTGAACTACATGCATATAGGGCTTATGCTATAGATGCACCAAACTGACATACCTTGATATGGGAGCTTCTTGCTCGACCGCCAAGACCTATGGAATGCTTATTGTTTTAAGCGTTTCAAGCCAAGTGCAATGGCTACCTCTCACATAGCCATACTATGCGCTCTCACACCTATAAGTGTAGTGAACTTACCTCCATGCTCGATTGAGTTGCCTCCTCCCTCAAGCACTCCGGTAGCTCCACGATCCAAGTTGCAAGCTCGATTCTCAAGCTCCAAGCTCCATGCTCCATTGCGTCATGTGAGACAAGAGAAAAGAAAAGAAGAAGAAGAAGAGAGGAGAAGATGGTGAGCTTCTCCACCACGGTCCCTCACACTCCCTCTCTCAAGCACAAGCTTAAGCAAGCAAGAAGAAGAAGAAGAAGAGAAGAGGAGAGCTAGTTTTGGCCACACACAAGAATGGACTTCTTCATTCACTTTTTGTCTTTTATACAAAACCCTAACCCTAATCTCCTTTGGGCACCCATTCCTTTTTTATATGCCCGACCTTTTTAGCCTAGGTCCTTTTTTTCTATTCCCTTCTTATTTGCATTGTGCTGTTACCCATGCACGTCTACATTTACAAATTGGATAGGAGGGAGCCTAGTACTCTTTTACAAGGATTTAGAGTGCACTTTTATATTTAAAATGTGCATTTTCTCTTTTGCGCTTGCCTTGAACTTTTAAGATTGTCCTTGTGCTTTTGGCCATTTTTCCTCCTATTTCTTCAACAATCACCTTTTTTCGCTTTGCCCTACGTCTTTTAAATTTTCTTTTTGCTTTCATTGCACTGGGTTTAACACCTAATCATAAAGAAAAATGTAGCATAAATAATGTTCAGATACTATCATGCTTCAAATATTATGATGTAGTGTTGCTAAGTGGCACTATGCAAAGGGATGAGCGCCTTAAATAGTTCTCCTTTGTGAGTATGTTGGCGGGATGAGTGCCTTAAATGGTTCTCCATAAATGCGGGGCATGTTCCTAAGAATTGTCTTAGGCGGAAGGTCGACGGGAATGCCTATCCTTTCCGGGCGTCGATGCAAGTGTGAACGTGGGTGGTACTATTTTATCCACACGAGTATTAACGTCTTTATGAATTAATTATTGTATGGAACTCCAAAGTAATTGATTTATGTGGCTAGCTGTAATTATTCAGTTGGTTATTATTCTAACACGATTTTTTGAATTTTTGGCAGCTCATGTGTAGAGCAAGGAGAATTGGAAAGGCGAGCCATGCACAAGCATCCTAAAGATTATTTCCTCAAGATTTTATTAGGCAATTATTGGATTATTGTATTAGATGCACCGCTATTTCTTATAAAGTGTGTGTATAGCCTCTATGTAAATATTTATTAGCAAAATAGATTTTTAGAAGATATGTTCAAATAAAATATTAATGGTTCTAGAGAGTTGTGGGATGCACAACTGCTAGCATCCATTAATTTAGATTACTCTATCTCTTTTTCAGTTCACTCAAACTCTTTATGCAAAGAGTGATTGTAAAGGGCCTAAATCTTGGGCAAAGAAGATTTCATAATATTATTATAAGTACAGCATGAAGGGAGCTGCCCACTTCATGTTGGGGGGAGATTGAACCCAATCTTGAGTCTCTTCATCTTACTTTACCTTCTCTTTTTGTCTATTTTCGATTTCTCATGAGTCGTATGCAATTTTATGAGTAAAAGAGAGAAAGAGGGAACTTCTTCCATTCGCTACGTGCAAATCACGCATCCGTTGCTTGCAACAGTGGTATTAGAGCCCAGCCTACCTCTTGGGCTTCCAATTGCTTACCCTCTAGCATGAAGGCGAGCCCTCTGCTGCGAACGGGCTCTACATTCCGTTTCATCGCGAATTGACTACATGATTGAATTCCCAGGCCTTCAAAACCCCAAACCCCTCCATCATAGTTAAGAAATTCTGTGATTTTTCCAGACATTGAAGAATACCCACTCCTACATCGTGGTGCCATATTTCGTGAAGAATTGGAGCTCTCAGGAGGTTAGTAAGCTTAATTAAAGCTTAAGTAAAAGCCTCGTATAAGCTTAAGCAAGAGCTTAAGCTCTATTTGGAAGTCGAGGGGGGGCGTTTTTTGATGCCACGGCAACATCCACGACATATTCTTGTCCAAAAACATTAAGTTTTTTTTTGGCTTAAAAGCCTTATCAAGCAAGTTACATTACTAACTTACTTGATCAACTTCAATCCCTCTTACTCCGTGTCATACATAGACTTTGCAAATCTTCACAAGTCACAGCCGACTATCTCTCCCATAGAGGCAGCTTTCGTGCAGTTCTTTCTAGCTTCATAAATTTCACAAAATTTCCATAAAAAATTCCCGCCTTTCTTGCCTACTTCCATCCATAATTTCTTGTCCAAAGACCATTTAAAATTTTGTTCTTACACGCCAAAATTCTTGAACGACAAGCAAGGCATCTTTTCATTTGCAAGGCATCCTAAATCTCCGTATTTCTCCATCAAGCAATCATGGCCAATTTCGACTCTGCATCATCGCTTCCTAAGCCAACCTTGGAGCAGCATATGGATTTAATATCCATGCAGCTTGAAGAAGAACGTCAATACCGCATACAACTGGAGCAAGAACTGAAGTCCCTCAAGCGTCTTGCCACTGAAATTTCTACCAATGATGACAACCTAGTTCGCGCCATCAACGCTACTTTGGATGTCCACGCTAGTCGAAAGGAGTCCAAGATAAGCAAGCGTACATTCAAATTTAATTCTTTGATGGTCTTAAAGATGGTCGCAAAATTCTATCATGGTTAAGTCAGTTCGAAGCTTATTTTGACAATGAGAAATACTCAGAAAGTGATAAAATCAAATGTGCATCTCATTATTTTATTGAGAAAGCTACATTATGGTGGGATGTCATGCGTAAAAGCATTGATCGTTCTCTCACATGGAATGACTTTCGCAAGAAGGTTCTTGTAAATTTTCTCCCTGCACAATTCGAGCTCCACATGCAACAACAATGGGACCTATTCATGTAACGGGAACGTGAGTCTATCCCTCAATACACAGAAAGATTTTGAAGCACTCTCTTGCAGCTCCAAATGGTGGAGCCAGTGGCTAAATCTACCTTCAAGAGAAAGTATATGTCCGGCTTAATTCCATCCATCCAAGCCAAAGTCAACATGTTCAAGCCCAATAACCTAGACGAAGCCATATCCCTAGCTCACAATGCTGAAAAGAAGCAATCTAAAGTCCGAAGGCAATTTCCGGTATCCAATGGTAACAACATGGGTAACTTTCGTTTTAATTCTTTTTGTAACTTCAATTCTCAATATGGAAAGAATCGTTTTAATCGACGGCCATGGATGCGAAATGTTCTTAATAATCATGGTCAATCAGTTTCCAATTTTAAACCTCCCAATCCACCTTCAAATTTGCCTAAATTTGGTGAACCTAAAAATATTAACCCAAGTGTCTCCAATGCCATTTTCAAAAATGTAATTTGTTATAATTGTAAGCGTCTTGGTCATATTGCGAGTCATTGTCCCATAGGCAACACCCGATTGGAAGAAACCCACGGCGCATCTAAATTTTCTTGGAGCTGAAGAATCCAATGAAGACCTTGAAGCAATGCTCGACTTTGATGAGGCTACACTTAATGGTGAAAATTCTAACGAACTTGAAGACGTTGTTGGTAAAATTTCTATGCATGCCTTATTAAAGATGCGATGTAAAATCAATAATAATGATATGACTGTTTTGCATGACGATGGTAGTACTCATGATTTTGTTTTAGAAAAAGTGGCTAGAAACTTACAACTTAAAACCATTCCATCTGCCTATAAAATTAAATCTGCATTTCTAGTACAATGATATAATGGTACTAAAGAAGTTCATAATTTAGAAATTTGTATTGGATCTTATAAGGAAAAGCAAAAATTTTTTGTAGCACCTTTGCAATCTGCTAAGGTAATTCTAGGAATGCCATGGCGTCACCAATTCAACCCCAATATAGATTACAACATATACTCAATGCAGATTGAGCACAAAGGTAAACAAATTTTACTCGAAGGGTTAACAAAAACTGAATTATTTCCAATTATTAGTCATACACAGGCAAAGCGAGCTTTGCGTAAACAATCAAAAGCTTTCTTAGTATGGATTAATGAAGTTGATGTTACAAAAACTGAACTAACTCTAAAGCAACAACATTTTATTGCTAAATTTTTTGATTGCTTTTCTAATGATTTACCTTTACAACTTCCTCCATCACAACCTGAAGACCACCAAATTGATTTACTTCCTAGTAATCAACCACCTTGCAAAGCTCTCTATCGCCATAACCAATTAGAACAGAAAGAGATTCAGAAGCAAATTGAAGAACTTCTAAGTAGAAAATTAATTCGTCCAAGTAGTTCGCATTTTGGAGCTCCCGTATTATTAGTTAAAAAGAAAAATCAAACTTACTGCATGTGCAGGGGTATGTTGCCAGGTGGCACCTACGCAAAGGGGATGAGCACCTTAAATGGTTCTCCTTTGTGTGTACATTGGCAGGATGAGTGCCTTAAATGGTTCTCTATCAATGCGGGGCACATTTCTAAGAATTGTCTTAGGTAGAAGGTCGATGGGGATGCCCATCCTTTCCGGGCGTCGATGCAAGTGTGAACGTGGGTGGTACCATTTTATCCACACGAGTATTAACGTCTTCGTGAACTAATTATTGTATGGAATTCCAAATTAATTGATTTATGTGGCTAGCTGCAATTATTCATGTGATTATTATTCTAACATGATTTTCTGAAATTTTGACAGCTCATGTGTAGAGCAAGGAGAATTGGAAAGACGTGCCACGCGCAAGCATTTAAAGATTATTTCCTCAAGAATTTATTAGGCAATTATTGGATTATTGTATTAGACGCACCGCTATTTCTTATATAGCGTGCGCATAGCCTCTATGTAAATATTTATTAGTAAAATAGATTTTTAGAAGATATATCCAATAATATATTAATGGTTCTAGAGAGTTGTGGGATATACAATTGCTAGCATCCATTACTTCAGATTACTCTCTCTCTTTTTCAGTTCACTCAAACTCTTTATGTAAAGAGTGATTGTAAAGGGCCTAAATCTTGGGCAAAGAAAATTTCATAATATTATTATAAATACGGCATGAAGGGAGCTGCCCACTTCATGTCAGGGGGAGATTGAACCCAATCTTGAGTCGCTTCATCTTACTTTACCTTCTCTTTTAGTCTATTTTCAATTTCTCATAAGTCGTATGCAATTTTATGAGTAAAAGAGAGAAAGAGGGAGCTTCTTCCATTCGCTACGAGCAAACCACGCATCCGTTGCTCGCAACGTATTGAGCTTCTTCCATTCGCTACGCGCAAACCATGCATCCGTTGCTCGCAACAGTAACATACTGTATAGAGGGAGCTTCTTCCATTCGCTACGCGCAAACCATGCATCTGCTGCTCGCAACAGTATGTTGCTCACAACAATATCGCAAACCACGCATCCGCTGCTCGCAACATACTATTGCTCGCAACATACTGTTGCGAGCAACGGATGCGTGGTTTGCGCGTAGCGAATGGAAAAAGCTTAGTATATTGTGAGCAACGAATGCGTGGTTTGCGCGTAGCGAATGAAACAAGCTCCCTCTATACTATTGCGAGCAGTATGTTGCGAGCAATGGATACGTGGTTTGTGCGTAGCGAATGGAAGAAGCTCCCTCTATACCGTTGCGAGCAACGGGTGCATGGTTCTGTTGCGAGCAACAGATGAGTGGTTTGCGCATAGTATGTTCTTCTATTCGCTATGCGCAAACCATGCATCCGTTGAAATGAATGCGTGGTTTGCATGTAGTATGTTGCGAGCAACGGATGCGTTGTTTGCGCGTAGCGAATGGAAGAAGCTTCCTCTTTCTCTCTTTTACTCATAAAATTGCATATGACTCATGAGAAATTGAAAATAGACTAAAAGAGAAGGTAAAGTAAGATGAAGCAACTCAAGATTGGGTTCGATCTCCCCCCAACATGAAGTGGGTAGCTCCCTTCATGCCGTATTTATAATAATATTATGAAATCTTCTTTGCCCAATATTTAGGCCCTTTACAATCACTCTTTGCATAAATAGTTTGAGTGAATTGAAAAAGAGATAGAGTAATCTGAATTAATGGATGCTAGTAGTTGTGCATCCCACAACTCTCTAGAATCATTAATATTTTATTGGACACATATTCTAAAAATCTATTTTGCTAATAAATATCTACATTGAGGCTATGCACATGCTTTATAAGAAATAACGGTGCATCTAATATATAATCCAATAATTTCTAAATAAATTCTTGAGGAAATAATCTTTAGAATGCTTGCGCATGGCACGCCTTTCCAATTCTCCTTGCTCTACACATCAGCTACTACCAAAAATTTAGAAAATCATGTTAGAATAATAACCAATTGAATAATTGTAGCTAGCTATACAAATCAATTAATTTGGAATTCCATACAATAATTAGTTCACGAAGACGTTAATACTCATGTGGATAGACGTTCACACTTGCATCGATGCTCGGAAAGGATAGGCGTCCCCATCGACCTTCCACCTAAGACAATTCTTAAGAACGTGCCCCGTATTGACGGAGAACCATTTAAGGTGCTCATCCCGCCAACGTACACACAAAGGAGAACCATTTAAGGCGCTCATCCCTTTGCGTAGGTGCCACCTAGCAACATACCCCAAAACTAATGCATATACTTATGGGTCTATGAAAGCACATGATATAGTGCATGTTCAAGATGCTATGGTGACTTTTTCAGCTTAAGTAGCACAACTTGCTCCCTAACACATCTATGGAAATGCCCACAATAATCATATGCTAGTCATGGAGGATCTTGCACCACAATCACTACTTGAGGATGAAACTATGGATCACGTCTATGACACAATTGAAGTATTGGATTGCAATGGTCATTTTGACCTTGGCAATAGTTTAGAGATCCACACATATATGGATGACCTCTACACTCTTAATGCCTACCATACAAGTTATCCATTTGATCCCAAAGGATGGAATGTCTTAGAAACACTCTACCTAGATCAACATTCCCTTAGCATAATTCTTTGTATCTCAAAGATACAATTTCGATTGAAGACTTGCTAATTTTGGCCTAGTTTGAACTAGAGACAACTTGTAGACAACATACTGCTTTGAAATAGTTTTTATCCTTCATTAATTATAGCCAAGTGTAACTTATATGACTGAAGCTACACTTCAAGAGCTTTGTTTTGACATGTCATAAATCTCATTTGGAGCTGCCCATAGAAAGTTTCGGTCGATTTTCTAGCAAGCATGTTTTGGATAGCGTGCTATCTACTATTTGTAAGGGCCTAATTGTCAAGAATTGGTAGCCAAACTCATATATTGCTGACTCTTACATTATGTACATATCATATATGCATCTATATGCCCCAATTTCATATGGCTTTGGGCTTTCCCACATACATATTACCCATTGTAATGCTCAACATAGTAGTCTTCGTAGCCCCAATGTTAAGCCACACAAATAAGTCCTCTTTTAGTTTTTGAGAGCAAAAACCTTAGGGGTCAGGATGGAATGTAAAGAGTGGGATAGACGTGATAGACATGAGGTTAGCATGAGAAAGTTACCCAGTCACATCGATGGTTATATAAGGTGTTGAGAGACTTAGTTATAAGGCATCAATTATTCACTAATCAAGTCCCTTCACCTCCCTTTCTAGCTTTCAAGGCTTCCTCTCTTTCTCTCTCTTTCTCTAGTATTTCTCTCTCTTTTTCTCTCCTCCATGCAGTCTTCTCTCTTCTCTCTTCTCCATCTCTAGTCCTTTTCATTACAAAAGGTTGGGTGGATATCCCTTATACTAGTATATACCATTATACTAGTATATACCGTTAGGGGTACCCACTAAAAACATCGTGTGCATACTAGTACAAGGGGTAAACAACCCTTGTACTAGTATACATGATTACAGGTACCCACTAAAAACATCACGTGTTTACTTCCTCTCTCTCTCTCTCTCTCTCTCTCTCTCATACTCTATAACTTTGATTTCTCATCCCATCATTGCTTCCCTCTCACAACTAGTACTAAAACTACATTTTGGGAGTTCATGGTTGCAGTGAGAAGTGCGAGGCATCAAGCTTCATCAAGGTTGAGGATTAGAGTTTCTTCTATAGCATTCATGCTTATTTCCTTGATTGGAAAGAGGTACTAATCTCACTACCAAGCCCTCCATTTATGTCAAATACATGTTTAAGTTTGAGGATCCATTGAGCTCGATTCAAGGGTTGCCATAGCCTACTTTGGAAGTATTTAGGCAACCAATAGTGGTTGAATTCAAGGCAAAATGACTTGATTTTGGAATGCTTGGGAAGAGGATTTGGTCTAGTACAAGATGTATGCAAGTATAGGAGCTACTTAAGCTCAACGACAACTTGTTTTTCATAAGCAAGGGTGTTAAAAGATGACGTACGAGACAATAGGGTTTGCGGGGAGGAACATAGAGTGAACTCGGCAAACACTGAGAAGAGAAGAGAAGAGAGGATAAACTCTGATGTATGGAATGATGAAGATTTGGGCAACAAGAACATGCTTTATCACGTATGCCCACATGGGATAATTAGTGCCATCCAAATTTTCAGAGTCCCCAAACATATTTAGCAAATCATTTTGCCCTATCATTGCTTGTTGTAAATTTCTAGTTTTCTTTGTGACCAGCTACTATCGAAAGTGCAAATGGGCAACAAAAAAAAAGCAAAGAAATGGCCAAAAACTTAGATTTTTTCATAAAATTGATGGCCTCAATAAAGAATTTGCAAGTTGAAAGTGCACAAATGTTTATGTAGAAGATAATTGGCCTCAACGTCAATGAATCTAGGAAAATTTCACAAAGCCTAAATTGCTGAAATTTGGTGAAAATTGAGCTTAAATGTGAAAAGCCCTACATTTTGGTGTAAAAGCAAGCAATTTTCAAGCATAGGATGCAAAATCCCCAAAAATTTGGTGAGATTTGGGATTTTCAAGCAAAAGTCCCAAAATTCTTGAAGAAATTCACGAAAAATTGATGTCAACTATAAAATCCCCAAAATTTGTATTTGTTAGGGGTACTTGTGTGAATAGGAGCTAGTTTATATGACTTACTGCTAATTAAGGTTTGAGGATGCAATATTTTAATATTAACAAAAAACATAGCATATGAAGATTTAGTTGGCACATGATGGAGATCATAACATGGATTTTGTTAGCGATTAAAATGTGAGCTATCGGGTGTCAAGAGAGGAAGACTTGTGCACATTGTTGGGGCCTTAAATAGGGCAAGAGTGAAGTGGAAATAGCTATGATTGAAGCCAAATTTGTTGATGAGTTGAATCATATTGTCGACTGACACACACAG
Organism: Lygodium microphyllum; assembly: GCF_053477565.2. Lineage (NCBI taxonomy): Eukaryota > Viridiplantae > Streptophyta > Polypodiopsida > Schizaeales > Lygodiaceae > Lygodium > Lygodium microphyllum. Next base: position 17,972,545 of record NC_141146.1, on the reverse strand, counting down.
GTTGTCAAGGGTAGTGGCAGGATTGTTGATGCTTGGTGCTTATAGGTATGAGCAACAACATGCATGAATAGCCTAACAACTATACCTATGAGTAGTTGGCATACAAGAAGAAACATTCAATTGCAGTTTGATGTGGTGATTGGGGAATAGAATAGACTACAAAAAGAGCAGACAAAGTTTGAGACTTGATGGTAGCTAAGACATTGGTGTCTCGTGAGAAAAGTGGTAGTAGTAGTAGCTAAGAGGTATGGCTCTGATATCATTGTTAGGTTAGGGTTCAATAGTATGCTTACACTCACACACATTCACACAGTGAACAAGTGAACAACAAGAGAGAAAAGAGTGCTTGAAGGCCACATCCACTATGTGAGAATGATATGTAAGTACAATCCCTAAGGTACTATAAGTACCACACCCACCACTGATTGGTGTTCACATAGAAAAAAACCCTTCTTGAGCTAGAAGGTAAAAAGTGCATGTGGATAAGGGAGCATTCTAAAGGGAGAAGCTTGAGTAAGAGCACGAGTAAGAAAAAGCAAGGGAGGTGTGAGCCCGGGGGTCCATTAGGGTTTACTGTATGGTACCACATGAGTGTAAGGGAGGGGGGTTATTTAAGGGAAGGAAGGCACATTTTATAAGGTAAGGTCCCATAAATAGGGGGTAGATAAGAGGTATTTTCATATATTTCTTGCACGCAGGTGATGTCTCCTTATTACTACTAGTGAATCCCTCGTGGGTGTGAGTTATGGAGGATAGAGCAATAAAATAATAGAAAGAAACTCAAGATGTGGGAGCTCTAATAGTCACAATGTGTGATTGGCCTTCCCTTATTCATTAGTTACACTGAAAGAATAAATAATAAAGTTACAGTAATGGGTGCTTTTCATCTGTAGTGTGCAAATATGTGGGTACTATAACTGTAGTGAATGTATGGGCGGTGTAGTCACAAGTTCATTTACCCCAACAACCTCCCACTTAAAGGTGAATGTGCCTCTAGTGACAAGAGAACAAGAAAAAAGTAACATAGTACAAATCTACATAACAATAGGATAAGAAAAGATATCATCTTATCCTATGCCCATCATCTTTATAAGAAAGGAAAAATGCTTTGCTGAGACACTTTTAGTGAGCAGATTTGTAGGATTTTGGTTAGTTAAGATCTTAACAAGCTCAATAGACTCATCCTCAATGACCCCTCTGATAAAGTAGCAATGCAGCTCAATATGCTTTGTCTTCACATGGAAGATCGGATTCTTAGTCCACTGAATAACACTCATAGAATTTGAACATAGTGTAGGAGTAATAATAATACCAAGGTCTACCACTAGATGGCCTAACCATAGGGCCTCCTTACAAGCCTCAATGGCTACACCATACTCTATCTATATATAAATAGGACCGTACATTTGTGCACCTTGGATATCCAAGAAATAGCACCTCTAGTAAAGGTGAAGTCATAGCTAAAGGTGGACTTTCTACTATTTGCATGTCCTCCATAATCAAAGTGAGTGTGTCCCATGACTCCTATATTCTAGTAGCTACCATAATATATGCACATATTTGCAATGCTCTTAAGGTACCTCATGATACCCTTCATGGTATCCAATACCACTTGCTAGGTGTAGCCATATAGCATACCACAACTCCCACTACAAATGTGATATTAGCACAAGTGGCTATTATGATATATATCAAATTACCCATTATAGATGCATAAGGGGTCTTGGACATCTTGGCCTTTTGCTCAATTGTGGATAATTGGCTAGACTAACCTTCACATGGAAAGGTAAAGGACAAGCAATAGACTTGACATCCTGCATATAGAACTACTCAAGAACCTTCTAGATGCATAAGGGGTCTTGGACATCTTGGCCTTTTGCTCAATTGTGGATAATTGGCTAGACTAACCTTCACATGGAAAGGTAAAGGACAAGCAATAGACTTGACATCCTGCATATAGAACTACTCAAGGACCTTCTAGATGCACTCCTTCTGTGACAAGTAAAGGAGCCCCTTAGAGTAATCACATGTGATGTGCATCCCAAGAATATGTAAGGCTTGTCCCATTTCTTTCATCTCAAATCTCTTCTTGAGTTGACTTTTCAAGGCATCTAGCTTATCATGAGTGCTCTTAGCGATCAACATATCATCTATATAGAGTACCAAAATTGCAAGGCTACCATTATGGGCCTTTTTCGTGTATAAACATGGATTCATATAATTGTGGATACATATCTATGAATGCATGAATATATTAAACTTGTGATGTTTCTAGGTGCTTGCTTAAGGCCATAAAGGCTCTTTCTCAACTTGCACACTAGTTGTTCCTTGCATTTTTTCTCAAAGCCCTTAGGTTGCTACATATAAATCTCATCATGCAACTCCCCATGTAAGAAATCCATCTCGACATCCATCTGATAAAGATCCAAATCTAATCGAGCAACCAAAGTGACTACTAAGCATAGGGTAGTCATCTTGATTGTAGGAGAAAAGACCTTCACTTGCATGGAAAAGCATGCTTTCCATTAGGCAAAGGAACCAAATCCCACATATGATTTTTTTGCAATGAGTCATACTCTGACTGCATGGCCCTTTCTCCCAAGAGTGACTATCACCTCTATGCATGGCTTCATCATAGGTAAGAGGTTCACTAGAATCTTTCACCATAACATAGTCCATAAAGGGCGCAAACTGATTAGGCTGACATCTATCTCTAGTAGACCGAGATAGAAATTGGGTGGGGATCCTCGTTCCTCCCCTTCTTGGGAGGTTACCCATCCTAGTCATGTTCACGTCAGTACATGCTTAACTAGAAGTTTCCCATAATTGGGCTAGCCATCTAGCCCCCAAAGCCTTAAGGTGATGGATGATCTATGGTCTATCCAATTATGGTAATTTTCCTCCATTTGGCCTAGGATTCAAACCTAGTCTCAACTCATTGCCGCTGCATCGATAATAAGCTAGTTTTTCTCTAGTAAGTGTGGATTACATTTTCAACACCCTTTCTCAAGCCACACCTTGGTAGAGAACCTAGTACCACCCAAGCTTAGCAACCTGAGCTTTGATGCCAAGCTAAAAACTGGGTGGGGTCTCTTATACCTCCCCTTCCTGAGAGGTCACCCATCCTAATATTGTTGATGCTAGTGTGTGCCCAATAAGAAGTTTTCCATAATTAGACTAGCCATCTAGTCCCCAAAACCTTAAGGTGATGGATGATCTATGGTCTATCCAATTATGGAAGTCTTTCTCCATATGGCCTAGGATTCAAATGTAGTCTCAACTCATTTACTGTACCAATAATGAGCTAGTTTTTCTGAAGCAAGTGCGGATGGCATTTCCACTAGGCTCCATCGCAAAATAGGTTGTAGGTATTATACATCTTCTCACATCATGGTCATGGTCCATTATAGTATCAATTGTAAGTTATCTAGCTAGTTGTATAAGAGTAGAAGGCTCCTCTTGAAATATCACCATGTATACCTTAACTACCTACTTAAGCTGCTTATACATTTTCTCTTCATGGAAAACAACATCATGGTTGTGGATGACCTATTGAGCTTGTGGATCCCATAGGTGATAGCCCATCTCACCTGCATCCCAGAACCAATAAAGATACATTTCAGTGACTCAAGATCCATCTTATTATGCTTGTCCTTGGGAACATGGTAGACATCCTTATAGCCAAAGATACACAAATGAGCATATGATGGAGGTTTTTTAGGCCATATCTCCTTTGCAATCTGATAGCTAATAGTAGTACATGGGAATCTACTAATCAAATGTACAACAATAGTAACTACCTCAGCCTAGAAGTGCTATGGTAAGCCTGCCTGGCTAAGCATACTTCAGACTCTTTCTTAAATCATCCTGTTCATCTGCTTTGCCATGCCACTCTGGGGAGGGGTATATGGGTCACTCAATCAATGCTTAATGCCCTTCTCATTACAAAACTGCTCAAAGAATTTAGATACGTACTTACTCGTATTGTCAAATCATAGGCATTTTAGCCTATACTAAGATTGGTTCTTAACAAGAGTAAGCCAATGCTAAAACTTAGCCAATACTTCCTATTTTTTCTGTATGGGGTATGCCTAGACCTTATGTGAGTAATCATAAATGAAAATAATGAAATACTTTCTGCTAGCTAATGATTGATAGGGTATAGGTCCACAAATATAAGGAATAAACAAGAGTTAGAGGGTCACCCATGTGCGTAATGCCAGACTTCTAATGCAAATTGCATGTCCACTTACCATAAAGATAATGATCACAAGAATGAAAACATTTATAGTCAAGGATTGAAGGATATTACAAACATGTATGCATTTTCATTCCCTTTAATGACATATGCCTAAGGCAATGATACCATAATGATACATGTGGTATTGTAGCCACTTCCAAGACATGGTTGATAGACCCATATACAAGTAAGGGATAAAGACCGCCAAACTTGGCACCTCATACAAGGACAAGATTCCCATGGGTGATCTTCCATGAGGAATCACCAAAAGATACAAAGTAACATGCATCATCCAACTATCCAGTAATAGAGAGTAGACTGTATGTCATGTAAAATAAAGATGCTGCTAGAAGAAAATTATAAATGTACATATCTAATACCAATAATATCCAATGCCAATCTACCAAAACCTATCATGCTACAATAGGAGTGGAATCATTCTCGATGAGAGGTAACATGAAATGAAGCCCATGAATTAATCAACCAATGCTGAGCATAATTAGACAAGGCATTAGTTAATTGTGAAATATCAAGAGAAGAATCTACAAGTATGTAATCATAATCCAAATCAGTCTGCAATACATAAATCTCTTCAATCTTGATGTTGGACCTACTGGGGACAATGTTGCAATCGTCATTCTTTTCTTGCACTTTGCCCTTTCCCTTTTCCTGGTGCTTGTCTAATTGCATATTTTATGGTAGTATGTTTGAATATGATGTGGATTCCCACAATAATGACAAGTCAATGTGGACTTACAGCCATGGGACTTATTGCGAGATTGTCCATGTGACTGAGAAGAATGAGACTTCTTCTAAGAGTCTCTCCCATGTGGTCATTATTGCGCTTAGCATTACTGCCTCTTACTATCAAAGTATGAGGGCTATGAGGAGAAGCATCAATATTCTTTGTGTTAACTTCTTCATTCAATAATGCTCCCTCTACATCCTATAATTTTAGTCCATCAACAAGCATTAGCAATATGGAATGCATTTAAGTGGGTGGACATGGAAGTCCCCTCCATATGAGGGTCCATGAGTAGCTTCAGCCAATATATCTAAGAGAGCTTTGCTTATCATAGACATCACAGATCTTCTCCCATAACTGCCATGCAATCTTCCCTTTAGAGACAACATTGTAAAATACCTACTTAGAGAGTAACGAAATGATTGTAGATTTACGTAACTCATCCAATTTAGCCCAATCCTCTGCATCAAACCATTTTGGCTTTACACCCTTGTGTCTCAATGTGGCTTAATCTATACTTTTTGCACAAAAACTTGCCATATTTGTACCTTCTAGTAGTTGTAAATAGTGCCATCCAATTTGTTAAAGTTAAAGATAATAATGTCATTTGATCCACCAGCCACCATCATGTGAACAAATAAAAGCACAGTACAAGAAGATAGGCTATAAATGGCTATAAATAAATCCCAAATCAAAGCCAAGACAATGTCTAAACGGAAGAAACACAAAAGTGTAGGGTTGTCCACTAATTGCCAATAATAAACTTTCAAGTTAGAGCATTTGCTCTCATACATAATGTATAGAAATTTAATTACAACATTATTCTAATAAATGCAGCAATGAATCCAAGACCAACTAAGGGCAATTGATCAAGCAAAAAAACACTGCGATGTATATTGTCCAATAAATGGGATATGTAAGAGCAACTAGTAGTAACTGGGTATGCAATCAATACCAAGATCTATCAAAACCTCAATGTGTCAGTAAACCATACATCCAGTATAGGCATAGATATCATGCAGGTAGTAGGTCTTCGGGGTAATAGAGGAGATCTGCCAAATGTACAACCAATTGAGAAAAAGGTAATGTAGCTCAATACATAGCCAGGAAACATGTACACATCACTGAATCATGTTGATAGAGATAAGTATCATCATCCAAGTCATGAATCAAATCAGCCCACTAAAAGGTAACTACATTCAAGAAGCATCAAGAGAGCATATATATGTATCTCAATGAGTCCCACTGTCTCAATGAAAGAAGCTCAAACTCAATTGTGTAAATCCAAACCTCAACACAAATATCCAAGTGACAAGTAACTCCCACTAGAACAAAATTGAATGCCAATTGAGGAAACAAGATCAATAGATCATATATGAGCATGCAAGATACATCAAGTACATAGCTAGAAGCATAAAACCCAATAAAATCTTCAAGCATGTAAGCGAATGATCACTATAGCAATTGATCGAAGCTCAAAGACATGTAATTGAGCTCAGATGTGAAGCTCAAAGCATTCCATAAGCATACTTGTGTGCATAGCATCAATATCATACATCAATACATCCAATGAAGTACCTGAACGACATTGAAGAGCAATATGTAAATATTTTCCTTGTGTAAATGCTTGATGGCCATTGTATTATAATAGTGAAATAATTGTCTAACCTAGGCCAATGCAAGCTCAAATCAAATCAATAGCAACTCAACACATCATCCAAGTATCCACCAATGATTCAGCATCAAATAGGAATAAAAGCATGGATAGGCTCCAAGCACTGAAGAAGATCCAATGCAAGCTTGTGTATAGTAGATATGCTGTTGTATTCAGTAATGAATAGAAGTTTAGAAGCTCCAAATAGTAACCAAAGGCACAATGTCAATGCAAGGAGTAATTAATTGATTGCTTACATGTCTAAGAATGCCGTAATAGGCAAATGAGCTACTAAATATGAAAGGGGGTGTTGCTTTTGAAATGGGCACAACTTGTGAATGGCCATGCTGTTACTAAAAATGATTCGATGGGGGGGGGGGGGGGGGGACAATGTTGAGCTCAATGGGGTATAAGCTAATGAATAATTCCTTTGTCAATAGCTCACATGAGTTGAAGCTGACTGAAATCTACTCAAATGGAGGGGAGGCTACAGGTGCACTCACATTGTTTGTAGCCTCACTTGTTGCTAGAATGTTGAAGTGGATGGACATACTAAGGGCCTCAAGAGAGCTTAAATAAGCCTTAGGATTGTTGAGAAAAAGCCCAAGTGATCCTTGAACAAATTGAGGAGAGAACGAGCAACAATAGCCACCTTGGCAAGTTGAAGCCATGGCTACCATCGATGAAGAGCTGTAGCTTTCAAATCCGGGTAGAAGAAATAATGGGTAAAGCTCCATGATTTGAGCTTTGATACCAATTGAAGGGAGAAGCCTAAATGGAAGCATGAGCAAGTGAAAGCAAGGAAGGTGCAAGTTATGAAGGATGGAGCAAGAGAGTAAGAGAAAGAGAGACTCAAGATGTAGGAACTCCAACAATCACAATGTGTGACCGACCTTCCCTTATTTATTAGTCAATTAAAGAATAAATAATGAAGTGATAGTGATGGGTGCTCGCCACTTGTAGTGGATCCGTGTGCAAGTACTATAAGTGTAGTGAATACAAGGGCATGGTAGGTACATGACTGTTTTTCATCATTATCTTGCTTTAATCTACAAGCCTTTAAAAGTTAATATAACTCCTTTTACATTAGCATCCATTGGACTAGTTTGAGAGGAACCCTATTCACACTATAGTGATTTTAGAGTTGCACATTTTGAAGGCAACATCCACACTTATAATTCAGTGAATGGGCTTGATTTTAAAATGTTGGAAAAATATTGCATTCACGCTACAAAGTACAACAACCAATTATTGTTATTGTTAGAACTAGTCATGTTGGAAATGCTTGATTTTTAAAATGTTGGAAAAATATCGCATTCACACTACAAAGTACAACAACCAATTATTGTTATTGTTAGAACTAGTCATGTTGGAAATGTTTTCACACTATTTCAAGTCTGAACTAGTTATTTTACTGAATTGGTTCAACTATATTGTGTCTATATACTGCAAATTTTAAATGATTGTATTGGAGATACAAAGGGCTATTGATAGGCTACTATTTCTAAGGCATGAAAAATAACTAAAAAATTATAAAAAAATTGTAGAAAGTTCATATGCATAGTGGAGTGCTTGGAAAAAAAATTTGGCATCAATTTTGGGTTGTTTTGATGCTGCATTACCATTGGCCCTTGCATAGGCACTCAAGTTATAGCCATATTTGTCCCTTTAGACTTACAATTAAGTGTATATTGGTTGCTTGATGTTTGAGACAAATTTTAGTGACTATGGCTTCTTCTTTGACTTATGGAAATGAATTGTTTAACATTGAAAAGCTAGATGCTATAAACTTTTTGTATTGGAAAGAGAAAATTTACATTGTATTGGTTCAAAGAGGTAGATCACGCCAATTAAATTGCAAAGCCTCGATGATATGGATCAATTTCATGAGATGAGATGGGCAATATTTCATGCTCTACTGTAATACTTAATCTTTCTGAGTTAGTGTATTTCAAAACAAGGATATGGAAAGGCGGTGTTTTTGGAGTTTCAAAGAAGTTATATGACTTGGATGAGAAAGAAAGCATTGCTTCGTTGGTGTATTGGTTGAAGAAACTCATTGATCCCCACATGGAGGAGGAGACTTCTATGTCTAATCATATAAATGATTTTAATAACATTTTCAATTAGTTATGATAGCACAAAAGAACACATTTCATGATTTAGTGAAAGCCATGTTCTTCCTTGTCACCTTACCTAAAAGTTGGGATACTGTTAGGACTACCATGAGTACTTGCATTTGCTAATGGATTGATGAGTGCAAATATAGAAAGCAACTTGCTCCCTCACAAAAAGATTAATAGGAAAAACAGTGTAGGTAGTAAGAGTTCTAGTGCACTTATAGTTAGAGGAAGGCCTAATGCAAGGAAGAAGTCCTGTGACAATGAGAACTCCAATAACACATCTTACACTAGAAAAGATACAAAATGCTACTACTCCAACAAGAAGGATCACATAAAGAAGGATTAATTCAAGTGGAAAATCAAGAATAGGAAAGAAAAAAGGTGATGATGATGGTAAGAAAGAGGAGAAATAGAAGCCCAAGATCAAAGAGGTCAATATGATAAACAATGATGTGCTTTACATTCACTTGGGGATGCATTCTTGGTTGCTACTATAGATGATGTCATATGCCAAGATTGGATTCTTGACTATGGTGCATCATTTCATGTTACTACTCATAGGGAGTGGTTTGCCATACATGCTATTGGTAGAAAAAGCATGCTTGTCATTGGCTAAATGGTATGTATAGAAAATATTAAAAGGATCTCTCATAGGTTCTAAAGGGCCAAAATGTGGCACAAAGAGTCAGACAATATTTTAGGTCATGAAACAACAATATGTATCACTTTGATATCATTGTTTAGGCCACATGTTTGTTTTTGAAATGAAATATCTTTCATGGTTGTAGTATTTTCCATATTTTTAAATTTTTGATACTAAAATTTTGGTAAATAGGCTAAAGTCTTGCATAAGAAGGGTATTGGCACTATAAGATCAAAATAATTGGATTTGGTACATAGTGATGTATGTGGTTCTATGGCTACTATTTCTTTGGGTGGAGCATCTTGTTTTGTAATCTACTTTGATGATACCACTAGAAAGGTGTGGGAAATTCCCACTCATAAGAAGAGTCGTCTTTGATAGCTTCCAAAAGTTCTTGGCGTATGTTGAGAATCCATTTATGTGGAATGATAATGGTGGAAAGTACACCTCTCATGCTTTTTAGAACTTTTATGACATATATGGCCTTAAGCTCAACCACTCTACCTCAGCTTAATCTCATTCTGATCCCCAAGATGGTCAACATTCCATTTTATAATTTTCATTTTAGGAAAGCACCCAACTTATTGGACCACCCATCCATAGGACAATGTCATCATGGCGATATCCACTCTCTTTCAATCAATGCACCTAGCATTTAGTTAATTAGGTCCTACCATGTTCTAAAGACATTTAAAATGGGCTTTGTTAAGTAGCCCATTATATGCAGTTCATTGAATGCCTTTAAACACAACACAAAAATAATTGAAAACAATCTTTCTAAACTATTGCTTAGCTGATTTTTATTTAAATACTTTATTTGGTCTCTATCTGAGCACTCATATCCTAGCATTGGATATTTTGACTCCTTTCCAAGTCCCAGTCGCCTCAATTTGAGCCTTGATATCCAAACCTATCACAGGTCCCTCACCCTTCCCCCTTTCTAGAATTAGGGTCTCTCCAGTGCTATACACCATGCCCTTTGATGATTTCTTTGCTCATCATAAGACTATTCTAGGTTTAACATTAACATGACTAGATCCCCCATTTGGCCCCATGCCACTATAGTAGGGAATATTCCTTATATGTTTGACCTCATTGTATGGGTGGTGATCTCACACTCAAGATACTAGTATCTAACCGAATGACAACCAACCCTAGCAAGTATCACAGAGAGAGTACAATGTTAATTTCAATTCCATGTTAATCCTTATCACATCCATAACAACCATGATAGTTATCTTCAATCACATCCACAAATGATCATTCGAGACACAAGCATTTCTATCAAATTCTAACTAACTTAAAGAATCCAGTTACATTTATAAACATTCCAATTTGATACCATTGCATGATCCCTATCTTCAATAAAAATGTATCCCTAAGATACCATGCATAGTTCAATAAACATTATACTTTCATACATCTCACTATCTCAACACCTAATGCTACCATTGCACGATCCCTATCTTAGATAGCAACATGCCTAGATAAGCACAAGGTATGTTTCAAGATATCATAATATTCTCCTATCTCAAAGATCTCAACAATACCATTTCATGATCCCTTTCTTCATTAAAGATGCAACTAAGCACGCATTAGGTGTGACCCATCAAACCATTTCGTAATCTTCATTCACTACCCAATTATAACGATTCTCTAGCTTGATAATAATAACCCATCAATATAAATTTAACTAAATTTTTCTAGGCGACTAGGCTTAACTTTCCTATCCTTATTCTAACATTTTGACTACCTCATCCTAGAGTTTTTTGAAGGGAATCCCAAGTACAAATAAATGCAAATTTTTGTTGTAACCTACACACACTATCTTATAATTGTTTCATAGGATTTAGCCTTACGTATTCAAGGATTAATTAAGCATTCAACCTTTGTCTACCCCTAGAATCATCTTGGAATTGAAAAGATCTTTTTATTATAGGTTTTAACATTACACTAGTATCTTCTATTGACATGCTATTCTTTTTGCATCTTATCCATGATGCATCAATGCCATAGCCAAAATGCAAAAAGAGAGAGAGTTAAGATTGTAACTACTTGGATAGTGGATTCAATGTAACGAGAGTATTCGTTGTGGAGAGGTGCTTGCAATGCTTGACTTAGGTGCCATGGCTCATGGGAACGAAAGACAGATAAAGAAGAGAGGGGTGGGAAGTCATACTCCATGTGCAAGCTTGGTCATATATGCGCCTTGCTTTCATCTTTGTCTTGGCCTTAACGATCTTCTCCTTTGTCTTTTTGATCTCTCTCTCTCTCTCTCTCTCTCTCTCTCTCTCTCTCCATTTAACCTCATAGCTTGTATTTCAAGATGCCCCTTTTGAGGGGGGCTAGTATCCTTTCCATGTTTGGGGGGGGGGGGGTAGTACCACAAGTTGGGGGGAGGGGGGTTTGATAGGAGTGAGGTGGCCATACGACAACCATTATTGGCTAACACCCCTTGTTACCCAACCTTAACATTAAATTTCTTTCATTTTCAAAAAAAAAATCATTGTTAATTACAACTCTCTATATTATTAACTACCAACTTGGCAAAGTAACTAATTCACTTAACTAATTAGTTGAACTAACTTACAAACTTACATTACTTCTATTGACCCTTGTAACCCTACTATAATTGGTTTTATGAGATTTGCATGCTTTTATGGGGGGAGTTTGTGAGCTTCATTGTGGGTTTGCATGTGTAAGTCCCTAAGTGTGATAAATCTACTTAAAGAAGGGGCTATATCACATTCTCTTCCCTTAGAGAAATCAAGATGTTCTCATCTTAATAGAAAATAGGGTTTTTTTTTTGAAGCACAATTAATTCCCTCAAGTTTCATTACATTCAGCTCATTGGCTTTTTACAAGAGATGCATGTAAGGAGCTCTCCTAGGTTTCTGCATCTATTATATCTCAAAGGGTTGGTTTAGTGTTTGGTTCACCCAAGATAGCAAAGTTCCAAGCCACACCACATGCTTTATTTTTAGAGCTTCTTTTGCTTGCTTGCTCTTCATATTCTTGAAAAACTGTAGGGCATTCTGCTTGCAAGTGCCCAACTCATTATGTTGGAAGCAATAGTGATTAGGACATCCCCTTCATAGGTGTCTAAGTTTGCCACATTGAAAGCATTGAGGATAACTAGCTTGACCACCCAGATTATTATCATAATCTTACTTTACTTCTTCCATAGTATAGAGGCTATTTTTGACGTTTAGTTGTACCCCATTGGATCTTGCCAAGGTCTTAGCTTGAATGTGTACATCTTGTGGATCAATAGGCCTCATTGCTTTAAGATAACATTGAGAGGTGGATTTAGTCCCCTTAACAAAAGTGTGCAATCTATTGGGTCATGGAAATGCGAGGAGCATACTTTTGTAAAGCAATAAAGGGGGAATAGTGCCTCTCCAAAGTTAGATATTGTTGCTTTAGGCTAAAAAACTCTTTCATTTTGAGGGTTTAATATGTAGGAGATAGGTATTTGCCTTGCATAATGGCCTTGATTTGTTCCTAGGTTTGGGAAGAGTAACCGCCTTGTCATGGCACCATTGCTTCCACCAAAGATAGGATTCTCTTATAAGTTGAAGACATGCAATGATTGATTGCCTTATAGTACTAGTGCTCATTGCAAAGAAGTAGTCCTCAAAGGTTTCTCTATCTTGAATCCTTCATTGTCATATTTAGGTGGCTCTTTAAGATAAATTTCTTCTCTTGAAATTCCCTATTGTTGGTTGGAGGTGGTACTTGACAATCAATATCATAATTTTAACTTTATGTTAGCTCTCTAATCCTTGAGCACAAAAATCCAATACTATGTAATCTATTACTATCTTTTGGTATGATACCATGTGTGTTGCATTCAAGCCCAAGGTAAGGATGCTTGATAGTTACTTGTAGACCTCTCCTGAGAGCAGCATCGTCCCAACTACTTGAGATTCATAAACTTAGTTGATCAGGTGACTTCTAAGTCTATCTTATAAGTAGAATGTTATGGCCTTGATCCACTAAGATTGATATGAAGGACCTATGACCAATAAGTCCCTATAAGCAATCTAGTGCCCAATCATGAAAGATTACTTTGCAACCAATCAAGGATAATAATAGACTAGCACACACTTCATCAAAAGAGAGTGAGAGAAAAAGGAGAGTTGAGCTCAATCCCTTTGCATCATAATTATCTCACTCAAAATCCTTGGAATGGTGCTAGCTAGGATCTATGAACTTGACATACTCACCTTTTATCCCTTTTGTATAATTTTTGTTAGGAAAGCACTTGACTTATTTGTCCACTTGGTTGCTCACCCATCCACAAGACATCGTTGTCTTGATGCTATCCACTTGCTCCCCACCCAATGCACTTGGTATTTTTAGTCAACTAATTAGGTCCTACCATGCTATGAAGACAAATAAAAGTAGCTTCATTAATTAGCCCATTGTTGGGAGTTAAAGGCCGCTTGTGCCTAGTTGTATACATTTACCTTATACATGGTGGCCACCTGTCAATGCCACTTTATTCTTTATTATTTTTATAAAAATTGAATAAGGGAAGGCATGTCACAAATTGTGATTGTTGGAGTTTCCACATATTCTTTGTGTGTGTGTGTGTGTGTGTGTGTGTGTGTGTGTGTGTGTGTGTGTTGAACCTTTATAGCTCTTACTTCCTCTTACTTCCGCTTGTGCTCTCGCTCTTACTTTAACTTTCAATCGATATTAGAGCGAGCATTCAAGGAGCTTCATTGATATTCACTTCAGCCCAGGAAAAGAGCTTCATTCACAGTTTTCATGGTAGCCACTCATTAAGATATGCACAAGTTCCATTGCTTCCCGGATCACTTTCCCATGTTCTAGGCTTGCTAAGAGGACCTTTAGGGATTGTATTGAATGTCCATTGGTGCTTTGGGAATGCTACATGGATATACTGATGCTTGACATTGATTATTATACCTAGATATACTTATGTTAAGCTTTAAGGTTTGGATTTGAGCTCCTTGGATACATATTTGTAGTAACTATTCATTAGCTAGAGTTGGAGGTCACTTTTTGACCTTTTAGCATGTAAGAGAGTGTACACCAATATCACAAATTACGTGGTGGGGGGACTTACTTGAGCTATTGTGCAAAACATACACAATACATGTAAAAAGAAACTACTTAAGAACACAAGAAGAGAGATGGATGCCAAAATGCTTAGTTGCTAGTTCTTCTTTATTTTTTCTCATACAATAGAATGTACATGAAGTATAGATAATATACAACATAAAGGAAAGTGATCTACCAAGTGAAACAATGCATACCTATTGACATACTCATCGTAGATGTAACTAATTGAATATAATAGGTGATAAGTCAATAGCCATGCGAGGGTCATTATGACAATTGACATGCTAAGTGTAGGTAGACATGTGGACCCATCTAACCAAGTGATCCATAATCAATGTCCATATGTGTTGAGCTCGCCATCTCAACACTTCTCCTTAAGCTCAATTGCATCTCTGTAACTCCAATACCTTTGTGAAAATGTCATCTACTTGATTTTGTGTATTGACATATACAAAGTCAATCTCTCTTGCAAGTACCTTCTCTCTCATAAAATGGCAATGCACCTCAATGTGTTTTTTCCTTGCATGGAACAGTGGGTTCCTAGCTAATTGTACACTATTGATGTTGTCACAGTAAATGATAACTTGACTATCTCCCTGCACATCCAAATCACCCAGTAACTTTTGTGTTATACTACCTCACATGCTACCATAGTAGTACCTCTACACTTAGCCTTGCTACTCAATAAAGCAATCATTGATTGCTTTTTGGCTACTCCAAGTAACTGCTCTACTAACAAGGTAGAACATGAATCTGCTATTGGATCTTTTATCAAATATGCTACCAATCCAATCTACATTTGTATATCCAAACATCTATACATCCTTATCAGCCTCATAAGAAAGTCCATAATGTAAGGTAGGCTTCAGATACCTCAATATATGTTTGACTATATCCAAATGAGGCTCCTTAGGTACTTGCATAGACTGATTCACAAGTCCAATATCACAGCTCAAGTCTAGCCTTGTGATATCAAATTGATTAAACTCCAAACTATCTTCTTGAACATAGTAGGGTCTTCTATCTCATCCCCAACATCAGTACTCAACTCCACATTTTGCTCTAATAGCACTCAAAGATGCTTACATGTCATCATACCATACTTGGATAACATATCCAAGTCATACTACCTTTGGAACAACCATATATCATTAGCACATCTGATTACCTCAATGCCAAGAAAGTATCTCAGCTCACCCAAATCCTTCATCTCAAGCATATGCTTCAAAAGGTTCTTATCATTAGCAATCTTGTTGTTATTATCACCTATAATAATCAAGTCATCCATATAGACAACTATGACGACCAAACTTGCATCACCCTTCCTCAATAAAGTGAGTGATTTGCATCGGCAACATAAAAGCCAATGTTGACAAAGATACTCTTCGATCTTGTTAGACTATGCTCTCGGTGCTTGTTTCAGCCCATAAAACATATTCTTTAACCTGCACATACATGTGGGATGCTCTAAATTCTCATAACCTAATGGCTTCTCCATATACACCTCTTCTTGCAAATCACCATGTAAGAATGCATTATTTATATCCATCTGTTGTAAACTCTAACCTTTGGCTACTGCAAAAACAATCACATATTTGATATTTGCCATCCTAGCAATTTGACTAAATGTCTCTTCATAGTCTATGCTATATGTTTGTACATAGCCTTTCACAACCAATCTGGCCTTATACTTGCTAATAGAACCATCTGTATTATGATTTATTTTATAGACTTATTTACAACAACCAATAGCTTTTTTGCCCTTAGGTAGTAATGGCACTAGATTCAAGGTCTTGTTAGCCTCTAATATAGTCGTCTCCTTATCCATTGTTGTATCCCAATGAGCACGAGCAATGGCCTTCTCAAAGCAAGTGGGTTCAACATTCTCAACTACCTTTACTATATAAGCATAATGGTGAGTTACATGACCCTTAGAATCTAATCTTCTAATAGGATATTTTCAACTTGCAAGACCTGTGTATCATTGGATCACTTAATGGGACCTTTGCATCACTATGTGCTCTGTGTACATCTAGTGTCTTGATTGAAGGAATATTGACCTCATCATCCAAACTCTTTAAGCCACTATTCTCCATCAAGAACTGAATGGCTAGTAGATGCATCATTACCATTTGACACTTTATTTTTCAATTTTTCATTACCTATAAAACTAGTAGATGTGTCTAAAGATGTGGGGCTAATCTTAGTCTTCCAGACCAAGGATTAACTATAGATCTACTACCAGATGATGTCTCTAGTCCAATAAGAGTCTGCAACTCCTGGTTTTTTGTCTACATATGATTATCAAAATTATTCAATATATCTCCATTGGATGCATATCAACTAATCATCTCATTAAAAATAACATTCATGCTTACCAAAAATTTACCAATAACAGGGTTATAGCAACAATACATTTTTACTCAATAGAGTATTCAATGAAAAAACATTTTTCAATCTTTGGATCTAATTTCTTCTTCAATCCATTAGGCACATGAACATATGCAATACAACCAAGTACTTTTAAATGTGAAACATCAAGTTTCTTACTTATAAAATATTCTTCAAGGATCATACTATGAATTATAGGCATGGAAGCTCTATTCATAATATATATAGCAATATGAATAGCTTCAAAGTAAAAATACTTGGGCATATTCTTTTCAACCATCAATGCTTGTACAACTTTTGCAATATATTTGTTTTTCCTTTCTACAATCCCATTTTATTATGGGATATACCTATATGTAAACTATGACTTTATTCCATGAGACCTAAAAAAATCACTAAACTCATTAGAAAGGTATTCTATCCCTTCATAGGCCTCCTCGAGAAAGGGCATGAACAAACATAAAAGACACTAGCTAACAAAGAGCACCACAAATGCTTAGAGACATACAAGCTAGAGAAAAAACTAAGGTCAATAATGGAAGAAAAAAGTTCAAGTGGATTCATGGCAAGCCATCAAGTAAAGAAAGAATCAAGCAACTTAAGAGTTTCAAAACATGAAAGATAAATCCTAAATATTAAAGCATTCAAAATATTTCAAGGAAACCAAACCATGGATCACATATGCATACACTAGCACAACTCAAAGCACAACCAAGTGAAATTGCCAAGATTAAGGCAACTAGAAAGGAGGACAAATGGGCAATTTATCGAGGTGGCAAAGTCACTATAGAAGAACTAAGTTACTTTTGGGTCATAACATATTTAAGTAATTTTGGTATCTTTAGTAATTGCTTTTATTTTTTATGCTAATGATGCCTTTCCGTGGGTTTTCTTTTTTGTGCCATTAGCTTCATGAAGATGGGTGTAACTAAAAGCTTTAATTTGTGTTTTTATCCTATATAACTTTGAGGCAACTAAAAGGATGTCAACACACACACCCACACACACACACACACACACACACACACTCTCTCTCTCTCTCTCTCTCTCTCTCTCTCTCTCTCTCAAATCTTCTATGTGAGAAAACTACTAGTACATATGGATGATGTTTTTATTCACTAGTAGACTTATATGATCTAAAAACATGCCCAAAAATAGATTGTATAATTTGATTGCAAGGAGGTATATAGACCCCTAAATCCAAAGAGGACCAGAATCCTATTACAGAAAGGGAGGTTTGCATACACTGTAAATGGCAAACATATGAGGCACAATATTAAGATTTTTACCATTTATTCATGAGTGAAGGTGTAGCATAGCATGGCACACACCATGGGAGCTAAATTGCACCACACCTATCAAGGGACTCAAAGACATGGCACTCCTATGCAGAGGGACTACATGATGTACCATACTAACCATTGATTCCTTGCCCATCAAAGCCTTGTCTTACCATGACCACCTTCTTCACATGATATGGTGAGGAGAGCGATCGAGTGCCTACAACATTAATGATCAATGGATCACATTGGTATACAAGGTGAGCACTTAATTTATACAGTGGACATTGTGGCTCCTCCCTTGCTTTTATGTTCATTTATGTAGTGGACATTGTGACTCTTCTTCTTGCATTTATGTTCAATAAGGCTCTAGTGAAAGGCTTCCCGAATGAGTGGGCCATGCATACCATCATGCGCATTCACAAATCTGGCAATCCCCTACATCATGATAACTACATGACCATCATGGTGGGCCACCCATTGACTAAGATATATGATATAATGATGGAGATGAAGCTCAATGCATATGCACAGAGGGAGATTGAGGATAGTACAACAGGTTAGATACAAACATGGATTCTCTATGCTTAACTACATCTTCAAACTAAGAGGTATCATTAAGCAAAAATGAGAAAGAAAATACTCTTATTGCTTTATGGATTTCCATAAAGCCTTTGATAAAGTTCCATGAGATAGACTACTCCAGAGGTTGGAGACATTAAGGATCCCATTCAAAATAATTTGGGGCATCTATGCAATGAGGAGATTAATCTTCACCCTAGAAGTAGGACAAGTGGAGGTTGTGGACTCATATGTCTACTTAGGGGCCACATTCAAAGCATCTCCAAGGAGTCACCATGGCACAAGTAGCCATAGATGCACACGAGGATATGGAGCATTGGCCATGATGGAGAGGGTGCCACTAGGTACACTTCTAAGAGCTGCATACATGAAGATGGCTATTTTGACACATTGGTCGTACTAGCCTAGTTACATGCTATGGACACAAATTGAGAGACCACAAATCATCATGCTCTCATGAATGATCCACAACAAAACATCAGTACCAAATGACATCATTAGAACCGAGTATGATACTCCCTCATGATGATAGAGGCCCTTTTTTAGACAATTAGCTTTTTACACACAATACGAGACATGCATCTACATAAGACTACTTAGGAGAGCCTTCAAGGCCTCTAGGCAACTAGCTCAAGCAAGACGAGAGACTTCATGGAATGCACAAATCGAATAGTGGCTCACAAGATATGGGATTGACACAAACCAACTCCTCCTCTTCCAATATGGACAACAGTTCCCCCTTCATACATCTCTCCCACACTGAAAGGAACTTGGTCATGTAAGACCTACTTGGAGCTTTTAAATGGGACCATGCACTATCATAGTACGTTCAATCAAATTCATCATAGAAGTTGCCCATAGGGAATAACTCTCTTCATGGCAAGGACCAATGTTCTATATCAACATTCCATGCCACGTCAGAGTGTGGAAGGAACTATCAAGAGTCTAGGAGCAAATCTTCCAAGAGAGATGTCAAAGAATTGATCCATGGATGCGCCTTCATGACAAAACCCTTTAGCTCTATATATCTTGGTCCTAGATATAGTCAACTAAAATTAAATGCATTGCCCCATACATTTAGAGAAGACAATAAAGCCATGACTCATTTCACACCAACTAAGAATACCTTCACGCTTAGCATTAGCTTTTGGTATTTTATGCTAAGTCAACAAAAAGCCCCACTAACGATCCTACAAAGGATTTAACATAAATTTATCCTTTTTACACAATCCATGCATGAAAAGCATTCAAATCAAGTAGATTCCCAAGAGGTGCACAAGCATATCAGTTTATAAGCATGCCGATATGACGAGCACATGGAAGTTATGCAAGAGAATCTAGTTCTCTCATAAAATTGTACTCAACAATCACAAGGCTTATTGTTTTGAATAGATACATCAATTTGTTTTTTGATACAATAAAGAAGATCTGCATATTTATTTTCTATGATATTGAAATATCCCTAAAGAAAATTTTTAGATAACACTTACATTGCCCATATGCTACAGAACACAATCTCTTTATTTACTAGTAAGATGCCTACACAAAAAAGGTTTTACTTGACCAAGTATACAATTTGCCATGAAAAAAGGTAAAAAATCATTGCTCTTATGAAATAGAATGGAGATAGTATATTGCAAAAGCATGCACTACTCGGCAATAAGACTAAAGTGACCACCACATTAACAAGAATGCCGTATATCAATTAGAAATTGATTCCTAGACATTAAGCACACTCAACTACCTGCTTGCCTTTTATTGCAGTGTCATCATAATCGTACATTGACCTTTTTGATAAAGGCTTATTATGGAAGATCTTATGTAAAATCGTAAAAGGCATATTAACTATGATAACCTCAATTCTTGAGTCAAAATTTGAAATTTGCAACAGAAGACTTGAATGCTTTCATGGACTTATAACAACATTGGCTCCAAGTGTATGATATGGACACTATCAATTTGAAATATTGCATTATCAACTCCAATGAGCATAAGGTTAAAAACTCTCATTTTCCCCTATGTCACCATTTATCGCCTCATTTTTTCCTTGTATCACCATTTAAGCTAACTATTCACTTACATTTGCACCAATGCCCTTTATGAAAGGGTGGTTTTACCACAAAATAAGTTTTCATCTAAATTACATAGCTGAAGGTACATGTGTGCAACGTGCACACGCTGATGCATGTGAAAGTATGGTCATGTAATACAGGATCATCATAAGACATGTTTTTAGCTCTAGGAAAGATAGAGCCATGATGAGCCACTGAAACATGGGATGATAATAATTTACAATTTTGGAGATAAATTACACCGTGTATAAAGTGACATAGGACAATCAATGTAATAGAAGACGTGTACGGTTCATTTCCGTAGAGCTGTTGTGTACATATAGGTTTAGGGGGCCAATAAAATTGGGGCCCCTATGCCCCCTATCTCCACATGTAAGATCCGTCCCTTAGGTAGCTGGCCCCCTTACCAGACAGTGTTCCCCTCTCTCTCTCTCTCAGGTTTTTGGGGGGTGGGGTGCAGTGGGGGGGGGGGGGATGGGATGCCAGGGGTGCACGCACATGCACAGGCATGAGAGAGAGAGAGAGAGAGTTTCTATGACAAGAAGCTATTTCCCTGTAAACTTGCAGGTCCTTGACCAGAAAGCTGACCTGATTGCATCAACTGTGGTCTGACTTGTCCTGACAGTTGATTCTGAGAGAATGTTTGCCCAATTCCAGAAGATGCAGTTGCCGCTTGCTGCTGCTGCTGGCTAGAAAGTTGAGGCTTGAACACCACCATGTCCTGCACCATGTAACAAAACTTATTGTCACAGCCAAAATCTGAATGAAGGCAATGACTAGAATGTCCTAGATGTTTAAACTACAAGATGGGGAAATGACTGTACCCCTGGGAAAAGCATGCCTAACATTCTGCCTGGTTTATCACTGCTCGCCAGTAGCAGTGTTTGAGAGGGTAACTGTATTACTGCACACTGAGCTTGCCCAACCACGAAGCAAAAGAAAAATTGAAAATTACCAAAGAAAAGAAATTGAAGACAGTTAGTGACTAGAAAGTGAACCTTTACAATGAAATGAAAAGAGAAGAAGACAAGTGACCTGCACATTGATATAATTTCTAAAGCCAACACCTCAAGCTACATCATAGATAGTTATAAATCAGAAGTCTGTACTCAACAATTTAAAAACAATGCCTCATGCTGAGAGTATCCAGCCAGAATGTAATTCTACCCATTATTTATCTGAGGTAACCCCAGTGTAAAGAACACGGTTAGGCCCATACAGCCTTGTAATGAAGCAGAAGATGTTCAATGTTGTGTCATCAATTCGTAACTAGAGCCGTTGGGCTCCAGCTTATGCACCTTGGATCCTGGGCCATCCACCATCTTAGTCAACTTGCACACTCAGCAGTTCCCAGGTGGGATGCCCATTGAGCAAGCCAGTTTTGAGCATCTCAAGAAAAGTTTGGTGACAACACCTAGTTTAAAGCTACCTGACCTAAGTCAAGAGCTTGAGGTTGTAAGACGCAAGTTCTCTTGCACTAGGTTGTGTGCTTATGTAGCAAGGTCATCCGATAGCCTATTCCTCAAGGAAACTGAAAATCCATGAGAGGAGTTATGCCACCCATGATCTTGAGCTATTATGATCCATGCTCTGAAATTGTAGCGACACAATTGGTCACTGACTACAAAAGTCTCAAATGGATCTTTACTCAACCAGACCTCAACATGAGGCAGTGTCATTGGATTGAAGTCTTGCAAGAATTTGATTTTGATATCAAGTTCAAACCTAGAAAAGAGAATGTGATTGCTGATGCATTAAGTCGTAAAGCTTTTCTAAATGCACTTATCATGGAAGAGCCATCTAAAGGAGAGACATTAGCTACCATGATATCGATGCCTAGCAATCAAGTCATTGAGCTAGCCAAAGAAGAGGCACACAAGGATCCTAAGTATCAACTAATGCTTAGAGAAATCCTAGTTAAGGACATTGATCCTAAGCTCAAAGTCAAATATCAAAATTTCACTGTGGATGATAGACTTGTCTATTTCAGGACAAGGCTTTACATCCAGCTCCCCATCCCACTTTAGGGCATGGATGGATGCTGTAGACAAATGTAAACACCAAACCATGGAAAATGAATATTTGGGAGACGAATCCAATCAAGAACTAACACAATCAGCCATGGAAGCAATGTTCCACACCCCTTCTAAGAACACATTATACAGGATGTATGGCTGTAGAGTCCATGATTGGACCATCTCCCTAGGATTTGATAGGCATGGAAAGACCTAACACACACTATGAGGAAATTCATCCCATGATTCATTCTGAACTACAAATTATGAAACAGGAGTTGGAAAAAGAAATAAGAAAGTGGGTCAAGGCCGTGAACTAATAGCAGACTAGAAGGCAGAAATGCAAGATATACAGATAAGGCTTAAGAATGAATTGCAGGCACAAATGCTATTTGAAATGCACACGTTTAAAACTGAAATGCAGAAAATGGCAGATGCTTGCAAATCTGAAATCTTGGAATTGAGGGAAGAATTGAACACATTTAAGAAAAAAGAAATAAACGTGCAAGAAGAACTACAAAAAGAGAAAGAGGCACTAGAGGCATGTGAAAGGGAGGTTCACTCATGGGCAGAAGTGGCAAAGACAACATAGAAGTAGATAGAAGAGGCCAGCCCATGGATTGAGGTAGTAAAAAAGAATAAAGGAACATTAGTGAACAAGATTGAGATAATGAATGCTACATTGGAAGAAGAGGCCAAGAGACAAGCTAGGGTACTACATGTATGGGTAGTAGGATGGGAGGAGAAGAGCAGCTCGCAAGAAGATGCTAAGACACTTGCCCACGATGTACCTGTAGCTAGTGCTTGGAGAGTAGGAAAAGATGACTCTTAAGTCCACAACTTTAATCCTTTGCTTTGGGGACAGAGAGAGAAAAAAAAGGCCTTTCTCTCTAAGAGTATAGCCCTCAAAGGTGAGGATTTATTTGGATGAGGATCTTACCCCATCACACATAGCACATCACAAAGAACACATGCCCAAAGTACTGGAAGCCCACAAAGAGGAAAAATGGGCCGTTTATAGGGATGGACCGGTCATCATCCTTGATAGAAGGATTGCATGACGGTACCAGGCCTATGAGACACTTAGAATCTAGTATGGAATTGAAATGGAGCCCTATGCTTGGATGCTGGTTACTTTGAAGATAGCTTTTGAAACATAGATATAGCCATGTATACAAAAACACACCAATGTAAAGGTAGTTGATTGCCAGATGTGCAAAGATACACGAGGAAAAGTGCATTTCCTCCAATAGCTAGAAAACCAGGAAGCACTAGGGGTTCTAGAGAGGTGGCCATACTATACAAGGAAAACCTTAAGGGGATGGTCCAGGTAATGAAGAGAGACAATGATGCATGATACTCATGGATTAGGATACATATAGGAAGACTACTGGATATATTCCTTGCAACATGCTACTTTCCTCCTGCAAACTTGACCTATGCCACAAAAGATGGATCTCCCTTTGATGTACTTTATGAGGACATTATGAGATATGCTAGCATTGGGGACATATTATTAGTGGGAGATATCAATGCATGCACTAGAGATAGATAGAGTAAATTTTATATGCATGGTAATGCCATGTTCAAAGAGGTTGACATAGATGAAACACGCCTACGTATGAGAGCCTAGGATAAAGAAGCGAGTACTTAAGGGACACATCTATCGGCCTTGAGAATTGCACATAGACTAGCTATCTTTAATGGTCTACCACAACGGCCACGATTTGACACTTTGACATGTTGGAATCACAAAGGAGGAGTGAGTACTAGGAAATACTTTATACGCTCACCAACATTGATATCAGACATCCAAAACTTTAAGATATCTAAGAGACCAATTAGCATAGTAGTAGATCATGCTATTTTGACTTTCATGCTCTCTTGTGGACATATGAAACATGGAACACCACAGCTCTCTAAACATCCTAAATATCACTTTGTGAAAGATATCTCACACATCTATAGTGGCTCTTTGCAAAATAGTTTACATACATTGGATTTGAGCAAATCATTGGAGGAATGTACAAGGGACTTACTTAAAGCCATACATAGATCAACGATGTATACATTCCTACACACCCTGCCTCGATATAGACCCACACTCTCTATTGCTCCCCAACATAGCTAGTATGATGAGTGCAGAGTTACTCAAACTAGCTTATAGAGAGAAGCGGAACTAGCACTTGGACACATCGTTAAGCAAGGGCATTCTTCAAACGCCTTGTGCAAAAGAAGAAGCGAAACTACTTGGCGAAAGCAGAAACAAACATATATCAATTATTTTTGGGCCGGGATAGCAAGAGTATATGGAAGATGTTTCATAAAAGACAGCCCCCCATACAGATTAAATACTAGATGTTTCATAAAAGACAGCCACCTATGCAGCCCCCACAGGCCTGTAGGACGACACAACAGTCTTTCTTCACTTGGAAAATTGTTAGAGATGCAATTTATAGACCACAAAAATAAAGGACACAGGATAAGGATGGGCTAGTGGCAAGGGGGCTAGTGGCAAAACGCTTCTCATATGCTTGCAAGATACTAGCACCACCCATTTTGGCGCATACATAGCAGCTAGAAACGTCAGAAACGTTTAGAAACGTCAGAAACATGTTTCGGAAGTTTCTTTCAAGAGGGGGTAAAATAAGAAATGTAGGTTTTTAACATAGGGATTTTTAATAGTTTTGACTGGGGAAAGAGGTTCTAAACCTCTATGCAACTCTCTCTTAAAAAAAGAATGGGTAATTGAGCTTGAGTGATAATAGAGTCAATTGAGAATAATACATTATATGTTACATATTCATGATCCATTATTGACTCGTCACTTATGTCAAAGTTAGTCTTTGGACAAGCTATACTATGGTTTAGAACTCAAACATTATGATTTATGCATATCATACAAAGAAAATTAAAATTAACATGTAAATAGCCTATCTATAATATGGACTGAGTCAAGTTGCAACATCATGATTCTCATTTAAAAAAACATTGACAAAATGTCAAAATCAAGAATGAATCGTAATATACCATAAATAACTACTAAAGTCGTATAATATTCAAATCTCAAGACAAAAATAGATACTAGATTGACAAAGTCCAATAACTAAACAAAATCACAAAAAATCAATCTCTCATCTAAAATCTTGAGCCCTCACAAGTCATTACACATCATTATCATCATGTTTAACATTGCCCATTAGTTTTTGTCAAAACAACCATGTTTTGGCTTCCAACTCACCAAAAAAATAAAAAAAGTTAAAAATGCCCACGTTTTTTACTCTCAGAAACGTTTTGTACTTTAAGAAACGTTTTGTAAGTTTCAAATTCAAAGAAACACGTTTCTTAGCTGCTATGGACACATATTTTTAATAGAGCAATATGTGAGGGCTTCCTATGAGCCAATTAGACAATACTATAATTCCATTCTTTAGGAGTTGTGATTCTTTGATTCCTAGCAACTACAGGACTATCATGATTGGCCAAGATATATGGATCTATATTGGAGTACCATAAGGTATAGGATGGGATATCTATGCATTATATGAGACAATGACAAATCATGTATGGGTACCTAGGGGGACTATTAGAGAGGATTGATAGTACCATAGGAGTAAAACAAGGATGCTTGCTCTCACCCACATTGTTTGGTTTATATACATAAGTGATTACATTGAACAAGGAGGATGGAGCCACAACCAACTTAGCAAGGGTGTTGATACCGATATTATTGTATGCAAATGACATTGTTCTTATTTTCAATTGACCAGAGGGATTGCATCACCACCTAGATGCTTTGCACATCTTTTATAGAGATAGAGACCCCACAGTAAACCTTGAAAAGACCAAAATGGTCTTCAATACTGCCGTACCATGGGTGACTGGATCTATGCACTAGTTCATATTTGGAGGAGACATAGTGGAGCATGCGAGGGAATATGTTTATCTGGGAATCACCTTCTTTGGGCCACTATTTACATTGAGAGGGGCTTTAGAGGCATATTTGGAGCACTAGGGAAACTTGAGAATCAATGTGCTCACATATAGTTCTAGAAGCCTCGTACTAAACTATGGTTGTTTAACATCCTAGTCACGCCTATACTACTATATGGAGTAGAGGTATGGGATTGCAACTTGTACCATAGGTGTCTCAGTCCATAGTCCGAAACAAAGAGATATTATGATAATGGTTGGGATAGTACGGAAAGGACACTAATCATGATGATAGCACATATGATTAGGAGTGAGCCCTCCACCCAACATCCCATTGTTAGAGCAAAGCTGGGGACAACACCTATAGTTATGGAGGCACTCTTCAAGGTAGTGACCTTTTGGCATAGGTTATGGGATCTCCCACGTCATAGATACTCTAGATTCACACTAAGTTTTTCTAGACGACTAGTAGTAGAAAGCGAGAAGAACTGTTGGTTTTCACAATGACTATTTGGATGAGTATACATGGTTTGGATATTGACTGCCTTCCATGTTTTGACTATAGTCTTGACTACCCTACACTTTCTCTCAGCCGACCTGAACCAAGATAGCAAGGACATGGATCCACCCACCAGTCCCCCTAGGATCAATGATAGAGTTCTACCGGAGTCACTTCTTGTGTCTCTTTGATGATGGATTCACTATTCGGCTAGCATACATGGACACCCATCTCTCCCACAACATACATGCTACTATTGAATAAATTCGCATCTCCTCTCATAGGCTACAAATGGAGACATGCAGATGGTTGGATACTCCAATAGAGGACAAGACTTGCCAACTTTGTGGCCGAGAGCTTGAGACAAAGGAGCATTACATATGTAGATGTATAGTATACTATGATATACAAGGACGATACCATTGCCTCTTCTATAAAGGGACATGGAGCTTGTACAGCCCACTCTCGTGCCAACCTATCACAATAATAACCCTTGTAGAAGAATCCTCAATACAAACAGCCTGCTCGGCGAAGATAACCCAAGTACCAAGCTTAGTGAGGCCATAAACTGAGAGAAGTGGAAAGCTGGAGTTTGGAACATAAAGGGCTTGTGAAAGGAAGCTCAAAGAGCGGTCGAGAAACAAGGGAAGAGTGCCAACACCACAAATAGGGATTGATACAATGCCACCAACAATAACTGAACCCTCAGAAGACACCCACAAAAAATTTGTGTTTGGCAGTAGAGAGCTCCGAAACAGGAGGAAATGGCTATAGGATCACAAGGAAGTCGATGTAGAGGGTCTGCTTGCCTAGGGGAGAAATACTGTCGCCTACACAAAGAAGCTATCATCTTCAAGAAGAAAGCTGCATTTTCAGCAAAATGCTGATGTGGTAAGGCCACCTAGCAATTTGGGGTGGTCTCCTTCACAAAAAATATACTCTATGTCTCCCTTAGACGATGATACCATGCTCTGATACCATCTAAGAGTGTGCAATGGAAAGAAACGGAAACGTAGAGACATGTTGGAGCTCAGTTGGAGGATTGAGCACCATGCGAGGAGTGAGCATGCAAGTGAGAGTGAGAGAGAGAGAGTGAAAGTATGATTTGATTTGGGTGTACCAACAATGTAGTGGTACACAAAGAATAAAATGTATTTTTACTTAGGACACGTAAGGGTGCATTCACATGTACAACTAAATAATGCACATGTACTATATATAGGTGAAAAAGTGCCTTTATCCCAACAACCTCCCAGTTAAAGGTCCGAAGTGAACCTCTAACCAACTACCACTAGTCGTATGCAATGCTCATGCTGAGCTTTGTTTATACTTTTAGTGAAAACATCTGCAGTGTTGTCTTGTGTGTTGATCTTGGTCAATGTGATTAGACCATCTTTCAAAATCTGTTTAATAAAGTGATATTGCACATCTATATGCTTTGTGCGTGAATGATACACGGAATTCTTAGCCCAATACACAGCACTCTAGCTATCACATCCCAACACTGGAGTACTCAAAGACATAACGAGATCCTCTACAAGTCTGCTCAAATATATAGCTTCTTTAGAAGCTCCAGTAGCTGATATGTATTCAGCTTCAGTAGTACTTAGTGCTACGATGTTCTGCAACCTAGAACACCAAGAAACGGCCCCACCAGCAACTGTATTTTCAGGATTTATTGGTTGCTGTAAGCCATTTTCAGCATGCCGATCATGCTGTACAGCACCTTCGTTTTCATTACCAATACCTGCATTTTCATAATCAGCAAGTCTATCTTGCTGTCCATGACCTCCTTGTGCTTCTATTTGCTATCCATCATCATCTGGCTCAAAAATAACTGGCTGACCATCAATTTTAGCCTGTGGTACAGCATCATGAGGCTCATCATTTGAAGTAATAGGTAGCTGCAAATTCTGAAATTTGACATTTTTTATGTCTTCAATGGAGGCAAAAGTACATTTCAGAAATTTTGCCTCATTAAATACAACATTACAGTTGTGAATAATTTTCTTAGATTGAGGTAGCCACACTCTGTAGCCAAATTCACCCTCATCACCATAGCCCATGAAAATGCCTTTGGTGGATTTCGGGTCAAGTTTGTTCCTCAGCTCATCTCTAACATGCACGAAGGCATCACAATTGAAAATCCGTAAATGATCATATGAGGCCGATTTGCTAGACCAAATCTCCTCAGGGATGCCATTATTTAAGGACGTGTTAGGAGAGTGGTTGCAAATGTAAACCGCGGTTTTAAGTGCTTGTCCCCAAAATTCATGAGGGAGATTAGCAGTGGATAGCATGCACTGCACTCTTTCACATAAAGTCCTATTATATCTTTCAGCCACCCCATTTGAAGAAGGGCTGTAAGGAGTTGTAAGCTCCCTCTTAATTCCATGCAAGTCACCAAAAGACTTGAACTCAATAGATGTGAACTCACCCCCATTATCAGTTCTCAAGCATTTCATCTTTGTACCTATTTGAGTGATCACAAATGCATGAAAAGTTTTAAAAACAACAACCACTTCACTTTTCTTTTCAACAAATAAACCCAAATCTTCATGGAACAATCATCAATAAAAGAAACAAAATATGCAGCACCACCCAACGATTTCACCGGCATACTACGTACATCAGAATGCACTAAGTCCAAGATATTGGACTTACGAGAGACACCAGGGTAAAATGAATTTTCCATTTGCTTTCCAAACTGAAACTCATTATAAAAGTCAAGTTTAGAGCCTTTTTCACCAATCCTCTTCAAAGAGGTAAGGACATCAAGTCCTTTCTAGCACATATGGCCTAATCTCTTATGCCAAAACTCTAGATGATAACCAATTTCAGCAACTGCAAGAAACTTGCCATTCAAAGCTTTACAATGCAAACAATACAAAGTCCCCTTTTGGTTTCTTTTGCAATCAGCATGGAACCCTTTTTCAATTTCCACAAACCACCACCAAACAATGTAGTATAACCATGCAAGTTAAGCTGACCAACAAATAGTAAACTCTTTTTGATGCCAGGCACATATCTAACATCTTTCAACACAAGCTCTTGCCCATTATCTAAAGACAAGTATACAGTGCCAATCCCATTAGTGCTACAAGCATGGTTACATGGAAAGAGGCACCAGAGTCTACAATCCAAGTCTGAGTGGCACCATCATCAATTGATAAAAGTGCATCAATCACATCAACCTTGGTAATCTGCATATCTTGCATGTGACATACAAGGGCATCATAATCAACTGCACATAATACATCAACCTTTGTATCCGAGAGCTCCTCTATGACTACACTGGAGGCCACATTGGCTTGTTCTTTGCCTTTGGCTGCCTCAGATGCATTTATCTTATCCTCTTTCTTCTTTTTGTCTCTTGCATTCTTCTTCCTCTCTTGTTCCTTCTTGTAATACTTGCAATCGGGCTTCTTGTGGCCCTTTCAACCATAGTAATAGCAAGTAATATCACTCTTTTCCTTTCCTTTGCTCTTGCTTCTGTTTCTTTGTCTAGCATTTGCATTTTTCTTTTCAGCCCTGCCTCTTACATTATAGTCTGAGTTGCTGCCTTCTCCACTAGACATATATCTAATTTCTTCATTCAAGATTTAACCCCTCACACCATCATATGAGAGATTGGGGTTATTGCTGAGAGAAACCACCAAGGTCTCCCAAGAATTAGGCAGTGTCATGATCAAAAAGATCGCCCTCAACTTATCATCAAAATCCAAATTTGCATCCTTGAGCTGATTTAAAATGCCAGTAAATGCTCTCAAGTACTCAGCTACAGGCTTGGACTCATCCAGTCGCATATTCACCAACATGCGCATTAAATGCACCTGATTAAGAGGTGTGGTAATCTCATAGGCAGTTTTCACCTTCTCCCATATTGCATAACCTGTATCTAAACCCTTAATGTCTGTCAAAATGTCATCAGTGATACCAATCTTTATGTAAGCTACAACCTTTTTGTTAACACTGGCCCAATCTGCATCAAACATTTGTGTGGGTTATCTTCCTGCAAAGCATCATCACAATCCTTTAAGAACAATATGCCCTGCATACGGTCTTTCCAAAGGTCAAAACCATGACTATCAAAACGTTTGATTTCCATCAAACTCTTGATGTCAAAACTAGTAGTTACAACCATTTTTATCATGAACACAAGTAAATGCACTGGACTATAGGAGCACAAGTTAAACCAGTAAAATATACTATTGTTCTTGCCCAAACAGTAATAAATCTTTGCTATTTTTACATAAATCAACCACCACATGGACAAATATTGGAGAAATTTATCAAATTCTGCATAAAACCCCAAAATTCTAGGTCCAACAGTGCATAAATGTCAGCCAATCTGTCCCAATTGAGCAAAATTTCATCAAAATATGAAAAGCCCCAATTCTCCAAGGTCCAATGTTAAGAAATTTTACTCGAAAGAGCGAAATTCTGACAAATTTGGCAAAATCTCCAATTTGGTTGAGGTCAACACACACAATGTCAATAATTTTTGACACAAATGTCACTGCCACGCGCAGATGGGATCAAATCTAGGAAAACCCCCAAATTTTTGGGCTCAAATTTGCACAGATTTGAAGACTGTGCTTTCTTCGTGAACCCTCGTTAAGGCAAGGGGAAAATTCAAAAATTAAAGAGATTTCTCATTAAAAAAAAACCGGGGGAGGGAGGGGGGTCCGTTGACCCGCTAGGGCGTCGCGTGGTCTACTTGCGAGTGACCTGTCACTCCTTGCCCGCTGGCGTCGCTACACGGCCCGGCCGTCAACCTACCGGTGACTAGTCGTGCCGCCTGCTGGTCACCACATGCTTGCCTATTGGATGCCGTCCCTGAGTACAGACTGGTCACATTGGTCGTTGCGCTTGCTGCACGCCCGCTGCTGCCCGTCACCAGTCGCGAGCACCTACCGAGACTGGTTGCCTCCTAGACGCCCCAACTTCAACCTATTCGTGAGCTGTTTGTGGTGTTAGCTGCCCTTTGGTCTCGGAAAGCGTGCAGAACTTGATGCTCTGATACAAGTTGTTGGAGCTCAATTGGAGAATTGAGTAGTAACGCGAGGAGTGAGTACGCAAGTCAGAGTGACGGAGAGAGAGACTGAAAGTACGATTCGATTTGGGTGTACCAACAATGTGTTGGTACACAAATAATAAAATGTACTTATACTTAGGGCACGTAAGGGTGCGTTCACATGTACAGCTAAATAATGCACGTGTACTATACAGGGAGGTGAAAAAGGGCCTTTATTCCAACAGAGACAAAGGAACAGAGAGAGATTGAAAGAAAAGAGGAATGAAATTTGCACTGAACAAGAAAGAATGCTAATACAAACAAGAAAGCAAAAAGAGACTGATTAGTCCATGCATGTAGCCCATTGCATCAGTGCATACACCAAATTAGGTTGACGATGACGGCATCACTGGAGATGGAGGAAGATGATGGAGTCAAAGTGTACACCTGCCAAGGAAGGAGCAAGATGAATGAATGAATGTGGAAGGAGTAGGCAATATATAGCCTACTCACCCCAAATTTGGCCAATTGCAATCTGGAACAAAAAATATGGCCAATCAGCATTTAATGCTAGTAAAAATACCAAAAATACTTTAAAAAAAGCTAGAAATAGTGGATACTGTCCGGTAGATGAGGCATACTGCTGTATGTAGAGACTGCCCCAGAAATGCATACAAAATCCTGATTGGAGAAGAAAATGCACTGAAAGGCAATAAACTGAGTGCTCTAGAATGAGCTATCTCCTCCATTAAAACAAGTGACAGATAGGTCAAGGCTCCTAAAGTCCTCGTTTGTTGACTTAGATTGAGGCTCACAGGCAAGAGATGACGAGGCATGACAGATATAACTGCTAACAAACACAACATGCAACAAGTCATTATTATATAGTGAACAAATAAATAAAAAAACCCCAAAACAAATAAACCTACAGTTGCTTTATTGAGTAGAGAGGCTATGTAGAGAGGTGTTGCCATGGCAGCATGTGAGGTGGTATGGTTGCAAAAGTTATTGAGTGATTTGGATGTGCAAGGAGATGGTCAAGTTGTCATTCATTGTGACAACTAAGCATCATACTATTAGCTAGGAACCTAGTGTTCCATGCTAAGACCTATTTTTATAGCAATAAGGAGTCAAGCCTACTCTAAGTAACTCAAATTCTTGCTCAATCTAAAACAAGTGGAAATCTAGTAGATCATCCATGATTCCTTGTGCTAGCTCTCCACTTTGAATTTCTGATCTATGGTTTGCTATGTAATGTTGCTTACCTTTTTTCCATCTTCCCACTCTTCTCTTTAATTGTACTTTGTAGTAGCTAGTAGAGGTCCAATGAAATAAATCTCCATGCTCTAATCATAGTAGATGCAAATTTGGGGCTATATATATATATAGATAGAGAGAGAGAGAGAGAGAGAGAGAGAGAGAGAATCAATACTTAAGTCTTAGAGTCTAGAGAGATATATCATATCAACCATAATTTGTGAAATTCGAGACATAATAATCAAGTTTCAACAATAATAAAGATCCAAAACATTGTAATCAGCAATGGATTGTCGCATTCATGATTCAACATTGTAATCAACAATGTTGCATAAGTCCAACAAGCGTGCATTGCAAAGACATAAAATATACACTAAACTTTAAAGTCTAAAGATCCAAGTTACAAAAGCTCCAATTTCCAAGTAAATACTCTAAAGTTCCAAAAGGCTAGCCGCTAAGTGCTCTGATTCATGGAAGATGGCTCCACTGTGCCTGAATGCTCATCTTGCTGAACAACATCCTCACCATCACCATCACCATCACCATCATCATCATCATTGTCATCTTTTTCCCAACCTATAAAGAAACCTTCGCAACTGATGTATGAGCTAGCAAGAGAAGATTGGAGCTCACATAAACTAGATCATTCGTCTTCATTGTACCAAGACGATTTCTCTTCTTTGAGTGAATGTGATTGAATGAGCTTTATAGTTACTCTAAACAAGAAGAGCTAATTGTTTAGCTAAGAATACGAATAGCCAAACTCTGCAACTCTGGAGCTTCTACCCCGTAGTCCTTTCACCATAAAGTAGCCCCAATATTTGTCTTGTCCTCTAGTGCATCCTTTGTACCAAACATCCTTAATGTTTGCCAATACATAGAGAGCTGATTTTAAATTTTGCGTTGCATTTCACGGCTAGGATAAAGCCTTGCAAGCAATGTGTTCCAAGCCTTGACCATCTCAAGGTCTCTTTCTTGCATCTTTCCCTAAAACTTAGGATCAAGCACATATGTCGCAGCATGCATAGGAGAGTCATACTCATTTCATTTACTGATGCATAACTTCTTGATCTGCTTATATCTATCTGCATTTGGTTCCAAACTCTCCAACCTCTCAATCATGCGATCCATACCTTCATAGATCTTCCCAATGCATGGATCCATGCCATCTGCAAGCCTCAACATGTACATAATAGGATCAACCATTTGGTTGGTGCGATTCACGTCATCCCAAAAATCTCTATCAGAGACATATGCATTACATAACATAGTAATAGCAGTGGCAGCCCCAATCCAATTTTCATACTCATCACTAGTAAATAGTTCCCTAATTGCACCTTTGCAATAGTACAATCGACCAAGCATAAGAAAGTTATATGCAAATTGTGTATCCGAGTATTTGAGAAGTTCTTTGTCACTTCTCTTGCGAAACTCAGATGCAAGTACTGATGATTACATATAAATGTGATAATCTTGTTGCCTTTCACAACAAGAGATGTAATCCATGGCAAGTTCCTAATACCCTTCAACAATTTCTTCAAGCAATGCACCATGCATGGACTAAAGGTGATATGTGGATACATTGCCATTAAAATGTTTACTGCTGCCTATTTGTAGGTTCACCATTTGCCACAAACTACACTACATTTTTTGCCCTAACAGCTTGTAGTGCCTCACACCACTCGGATGCCAATACCTTTGCACTCTTTCCATTCTCTGAAGCATCATGACTACCAATGAAGTATACATCCCCACGAGAATATGCGACAACACCATGTATGGAACTATGGCGCGTGCCACTCCATCCATATGCTATCAATGCCACTCCATTTCTTGCCCATTGATTGCGAATATTTGCTGTTGCAATCTCTATGGCTGCTTTCTCATTCTGAAGCAATGTAGTCTTGATAGTTTCTGATGAAGGGGACCTATATGTGGGTCCATACTTTGCAATCTTTGTCACCATATTTAAAAAATAAGGTGACCTGGCTGATTTGAATGCAATATGGTCATGGTAAAAAAAGCGTGCCACCTGCATCTATTTCCTCTTTTTCCTTTAGTTCCCATGAAGTGTGCAATGAACTCTGTCTAACACCATGACGTGCTGCCACTGATGGCCCACAAGAAGGCTGCGTAGCCACTAATCCTGGTGGTCTTTGTATAAAGAACCATGCCCTGCTAGCCTTGGAGTCCATGTTGTTGGATCCACTACTATATTTGGCGTCCTCTTGGCATGTGAATTTCCCATAGAAGTGGCTATGCGGTCAAGTAACTCTTGCCTTTTCTCAATTGGTACATTGGTGTAAAAACACACCTATTTCCTCTCCTTATGTAGAAGATGGGCTCTCACTTTATCAACCCCACTAGTGCGAGCATAAGAGCAAAGTTTGCATTTCCAAGGGCGAGCCCCTCCACCTCTCAATGGCACCCCTGCATCTACCTCATCCCACCATGACCAAATAGTGCTTCGACTTTGTCCAATTGTTGATGAAGTACCTGCTGAGGATGATGAAGATCCCATAGATGTCAATGCTGCCATCTATATAAAAGTGACAAATAATCAGTAAAGTTCAATGAAATTGCAAAAATTTGCAGCCAAAATTTCAACATGCATGTGTTAAATGTTTGCTAAAAATGCCCGAACTTTGGTGCTACTTCAGGCTGCATTCCTTTTACTGAAAATGCCACAAATTTGGGGCATTCCAGCCTGCATTCCCTTGTTGAAAACGCCCAAAAATTTGGCACATTTTCAGCTCCCAAATTTGGAGCAATGATTGATTCAAAAATGCCCCAAATTTGGGGGCTCTTTTAGATCTTGGGATGATGGATCCCAATGCCCCAAATTTCAGGACATTGCAACCAAATTTGGGCCCGAATCCTTGAGAAAGCCCCAAATTTTGGGGCAACTGCCAACAACTGATCCAAAATGCCCCAAATTTGGGGGAGATAATGATCCTACTGAAACAAAATCAGTACTGAGTAGACAAACACTTTGGTTGGTGCTTTATACGAGATTTCTCACTTGATCACGGGCAGAAGTTGGGGCCAGGTAGGCGGAAGCAAGCAGGTGGGATAGTCAGGAGGACTAGGCGAGGCAGGTGGGAAAGGCAGTGGGAGTAGCAGGTGAAGTAGGCGGGAGAGGCTAGGCAAGCAAGAGAGACAGGAGAGGCGGGAGTTGTTGGGCCACTAGCGAATCGTGACCCTAAATGAGCGCTAACAACAGACGACTTTAAAAAAAAAAAAAGTCAGTTGCTAGAATGGCCGTTCCAAACAAGGAATGGCCTGGAATGGGAGGGAATGGGACATGGAACAGGTTGGAACATTCCGCCAACGTTTCATGGGCTCGGACCTCCCAGAACACGTTAATCTGTTCCCATGTGCCGAATTGGCCGTTCACTGTCTCTATGTCCCATGATCCTCCACATGTAGGTGTGATAGATTAAAGCGTCCCCATTAAAAGTTTCTTTTGAGGCTCCTCTCTTGGAAGGAGACCCCCGACATTGAGCTTAGCCAAGAATGCTTTGCTCTCTCCATAGCAACTATAAAGGCCCTAAATTTACTCTCATTCCCGTCTACATAAACTCTTGTATCATCTACAAACCCCACATCAAGGAGCTCCTCGAGCTCAGGAGTTGGTAGCTTGATGCCACTAATACTAGTGGGTCTATATGTGAAGAAGCACCTATGCTATATGTAAGAACAAGGGGGATAATGGACTGCCATGTCCCATTGATCTCTGGATCCTCTAGCCCCGCCAATCAGAACCAACATGCTAAGGAATAAAGAGTTACCTGATCCACTACTCTAGGAACCCATTTTCAGTATCATGTTCTCCAAGAACTCCCAATCCACATGGTAATATGCCTTCTAAAAGTTGAGAAGCACAATAAGACCCTGGTTGTTGAAATGAGCAAGAGTGATGGACTTCCAAAAGGTGAAGATGTTGTCCAAATTGTTGTGCTCTCAAATACAACCTATCTAGGTTGGGTGGATAATGTTTGGCATCAATGGATCAATCTGAGACTGATTGCCTTAGCAAGGATCTTGTAAGCAGTTTCAAGTAAAGTGGTTGGCCTCCACTTTGCAATCTCCAATTTGTCTCCACTTCTCTTAGGTCCCTTGGAGAGTCTCTTCAACATATCCCTTGATGATAAGTCTCCTACAAAGCTGCAATAAGACATGCACTAATCAGATCCCAATAGTTTAAGAACAAGGATTTATCCAGTCCATCTTCTTTTGGACACTTGCTTGAGGATGGTGCCAAAAGTGCCTTCTCCATCTTTGCATCTATAAAGGGCCATGAGATGCCTGCTTATCCTTTTAGTAACCACCCTTTTGGTGCTCTTGCCATACTCTCTCTCTATCCTCTCATAGCCAAGGAGTCTAGAAATGGATCATTTAGTTCACCAATTTAGGTTTCAATGGAATATATTGAGTTGTGTCCACGGGCCACAGGACTTCCTCAACTTGGAACAATTAGTTCACCTTGTACCAATCGTTCTTTTAAACAACTAACATGGAATACATGGTGAACCTGGATTCTTGAAGTTAAAGCTACGTCAAACGATATGCTGCTTGCCTTCTTGCTAATTTAAAAAGGACCATAATACCTTGAAGAAAATTTAAAGCACTTTTGCTGATAGTCATTGAATCAGAGTCCTTTGGGATTTCAAGGTAAACCCATATGCCCTCTTGGAGCTCTCGAGAAGTAGAATTTTGGTTACTATAAAGCTATTCGGTTAGGATTCAACAGCAACCACGCATACACACATACTTATAGTGAACAAGTGAATAGTAGGAGAGAAGAGCGTTGGAAGGTTACACACTCACATACTCTCAAGAAGTAGGATTTTGGCTACCATAAAGCTATTCGGTTAGGATTCAACAACACGCGCACACACACACATACTCATAGTGAACAAGTGAATAGTAGGAGAGAAGAGTGTTAGAAAAGTTACATCTACCTAGGAGAATGATAATGAAAGTACAATCACTAAGGAACTAAGTACGACACCCACTCACACAGGCGTTCATACCGAAAAAACCTTCTCCAACTAGAAGGTAAAGAGTGCCCGTGGATAAGGAAGTGTTCATACCAAAACTTCAAAGAAACATGATAAGTGTAATAAAACCCCCTTGAGTGAATGATGTAAACACATACAGTGAATAAGCAAATCAATCCCCAAATGGTATCAAGCCTAGAGTCTTGCAAAAGGCTTCAAACTTCTCTCTAGAGAGAGCTTTTATAGACACATTTGCCAAGTTGGCCTATGTAGGGATATAAACCAAGTCAACCTCCCTTGCATGGAGCCTCTCTTTGACATAAGGATAATGCACAGGCCAACTAAGGGACCCCAACTTGAATATCTGGCCATGTATTACATAAATACAATAGATAGCCAACAATCTGCTAATAAAGAGAAGCATCACATGGATCTCCTATGTCCTCAACTGTAAACCCATCGCCTATCTCAATTGCAGTAGAGATAGGCTTGAAGTCTTGCATTTGAAAACACTCAAGGAGTTGTCTAATGTACTTAGACTATTGCAAAATAATGCCCCCCTCGATTGCAGTAAATTGTATGCCTAGATAGTAGTACAAGTGGCCAAGATCTGTGACATCAACAACATGTTGCAATTCATCCTTTAAGGGTGGAATCAGTATCTTATGAGATCAAGTTAATAAAATATCGTCCACATAAAGAATAAGAATCAAGAGGTTACCCCATCATTGCAAACATAGAGCGTGCCTTCAATGTGTGAATTACTAAAGCCAAGAGCAATAAAATATGCATGTATCTTTTCATACCATGCCCTAGGTGCCTGCTTCAAACCATACAAGGCCTTATGCCATTGGCACACTTTGCTTGGTAAGCCTTTCTAAACAAAGCTAGCAAACATAAACCTCCTCATGGAGATCACCATTCAGAAAAGTAGTCAAACATCTCATCATAGTCAATCCCATGCTGTTGGGCATACATACCCTTTGGCAATAAGAGGTGCCTTTGTAGTAGCGATCAATGCAACCATTGTATCTGCGTTTTAATTTGTTAACCCACTTTGTGCCTATAGCACACTTGCCAACAGGTAAGTTATATAACTCCCATGTGCCATTCTTATGGATAGAGTTTGTCTTTGATTGCATAGTTGCCATCCAATGCTTATCCTCTACAACATCATGTAAAGAAACAAGTTCCTCATTGCATGTAGTAACTCCAAGTTCTTGTGCAACCAAGGTACCTTGTGCATGTTAAACGGCTGCACTAATTCTACTAGGCAGTGGAATAGACTATTTGCTGTCCTGTGGTGTATCCAACAGCCGTCTAGGGATTGTATTAGCTTCCTAAATAGCAGCACTCTCATTAGCTATTTCATCATCAGCAATGCCTTGATCAATGGGCTGAAGATCAGGTTGCTATTCAGCATGTATTTGCTGCTGTAAACCCTCAATAGCTTGCAAAAATTTACCAAAATTGGGTGCACTTTGCTGAAACAATGGTATCAAACATATTCATAGGCCCCGCATTGGGCTGATTTTTGCAGTCCATGAAGGGCTGACCAACATGTTCAATAAATATGACACCCCTACTAACAAAACCCAGCATATCTGCGTTTTGCCTCGTACATTGCTGGGCAGCCTACTCTCTGGTCTGCCTTTTGCGTTTTGTAGGCAGCCCTTCAGTCCAGCACTTGTTTCAGGCAGGCGGCAGCTCCCAACTGCTGGTAGGTCATTTCCAAGTGCAAGCGTCCCATTTCCAGGTGGACAGACACATATACTCCCTGCATTTAACAGCTGGGAGTCTTCCCTTGAGCTGGGCGACATCATAGCAGCCTGGTGGCCTGTTTTCAAGCAGCCAGATCTAGGTTTTATGCAGGGTACTCCAGTTTCAGACTAGGACCTTTCTCCTCCAGACATGATGGCCACATTCCAGGCTGACAGACCTACATTTATGCTGGACATGCTTTGTGTTTGCTGTGTTTTCCTGCTGCGGGTCTTCCCCTAGCCTGGGTGTCACCTTAGCACTCTGGATAGCACTCTTTGCAGGCATAGTTATCAGGTACGAAAGGAACGATATGGTATGGTACGATAAAATACGGTACTAATTGGGACCTTAAGATTTTATAAGGTATAGTACAATATTAGTCGAAAAGAAAAAACTCGATTATTTTGGACGAAGGATAGTAGAATAGATATTTTAAGTCTAAATGGCAATGCTATTAGAGTATATAAGATGAGTACTTGAGGACATGCCAAAACCTAATGTTGCATGCACAACATGTGCTACTACTACCTACAACTTATAACTACATAGATGGGAGTGGATACATCATACATGCATGATCATACAAATAAGAGAAGTGTGGACTTGAGAGAAATTGTTTGAATCTCAAATAACCTAATCTCATGGGAGAATCATATTAATACAAGGAGCATTTAGCTCGTTCCCAAGTGCAATTCGAATGGGAAAGATGTATCCATTAAGTTGGTACCTTATGGTACTAATACGTAAGGTACGGTACCTAAAGTATGGTATAGTATGAAACCTTTCGTACGTGGTACTAGTACAACTATGGTTGAGAGAAAGGCAGAGGCTAGAGAGAGAGAGAGAGAGAGAGAGAGAGAGAGAGAGAGAGAGAGAGGGGCTTGGGGGAGAGAAATAAGAAAGAAAGAAGGGAAAAAAAGAAAGTTGTAGGCTTGAAGGAGAGTGGCCGAAAAGTGTCATTTTTTTCATACTAAATCGTACAGATGCATACCGTACCGTACCGTACAGATTAGTTTGTGAGAGAGGATAGGATTGAAGCTCAATACAAGAAACTAGTAGACAGTAGAGAGTGAAGCACGACACCCAATCCAATAGCTGAAAGAGTGTAGACTGAAAGTACAAGGTACAACCCTTAAACCTTAGGGTTGTAGGGGGTGTTCACACCCGAACACGGTAAGTGCCCGTAAGTGTGTGTCATAAGCACATACGAAATACTACCATAAGTCTGGGGGAAAAAACCTCTCCTACCAAGAGTAAAAAGTGCCTCAGTGTCCTACTAATCACCGACACTCCTATGTGAGCGTAGGTGTAAGTGAGGCATGAGTGAAATACTCAATAAAACCCCCTGGAGTGAAGAGTTATCAAGAGTACAAGGATCATCCGCCACCAAAGGAGATCAAATTTAAAGCATGGTGAAATGCTTCAAATTTTTCACGGGGAAGAGCTTTGGTGAAGATGACTGCCACATTACCGGTGGTAGGACAATAGACAAGGCTGATATCACCTGCATGTAGCCTCTCTCTAACAAAGTAATAATGTATCTCAATGTGTTTCATACGTGCATGAAACATTGGGTTCCGTGCCACTGCAATGGCACTCTGATTGTCACTGAACAAAGGAGTAGGCTTCGTAGCAGATACATCTAGATTAGCTAGCAAGTATCTAATCCATACACATTCAACTGTAGTAGTGAAAGCTGCCTTGTATTCAGCTTCACATGATGACATGGCAACAGTGGATTGTTCTTGCTAAGCCAAGATATGCAAGACGAGCCAAGAAAGAAACAATTGCCACTAGTGGAGTGACGTGAATTATAATCACCAACCCAATCAGAATCACTGTAAGCATGTAGCTGCAACGGTCCCCCTGTGGCATAAAGCAATCCAAGAGATCTAGCACCTTGCAAGAAACGGAAGACACGCTTAATAGCTTGCCAATGTGACATGCGTGGTTGATGCATATATTTGCTCAGGGCTGAAACTGCAAGCTGTATGTCTGGCCTAGTGTTGCACAAGTAAATAAGACATCCAATTGCTGGAGCATATGTGTGTATATCAAACAAATCACTATCATCATGTAATGACAGTTTAAGTCCCGGTTCCATTGGTGTACAAACTGGCTTGCAATCCTGTAAGCCAAACTTCTCAAGAAGTTTACCAATGTACCTTGATTGTGATAACCCAATACCTCTAGCATCATGTATGAATTGAATGCTCAAGTAATAATGCAAATAGTAAATACCCCAAGTTTGACATATCAAAAGTTTGCTGCAAATTTTGTTTAAATGCTGAAATTCGATCAGTATGTGTCCATGTAAGCAAGAGATCATCAACATAAAGACAAATGATCAGCATGGATGGCCCCTCTTTAAATACGTAAAGGGTAGACTCAGATGAGCTATTTATGAACCCTTGGCTAAGCAAGAAAACATCTATCTTTGCATACCAAGCTCTAGGAGCTTGTTTCAAACCATACAAAGCTTTTTTCAGCTTGCAAACCAAGTGTTCCAAGCCCTCAACTGCAAAACCAATGGGCTGCTGTACATATACTTCCTCATGAAGTTCCCCATGTAAATATGCAGTTTTAATATCCAACTGATGCACAGTCCATCCATAATGAGCAGCCAAAGCAACCATAGACCTGTTGGTCGTCATACGGGAAGTAGGAGCAAATGTCTCCTCATAGTCAATGCCTTTTTTCTGTGCATAGTCTTTAGCTACAAGCCTTGCCTTGTATTTGTCAATGGATCCATTTGCATTCCGTTTCAGCTTGTAGATCCATTTTGTTCCAATGGCTTT
The DNA here is from genome assembly GCF_053477565.2 of Lygodium microphyllum. Classification (NCBI taxonomy): domain Eukaryota; kingdom Viridiplantae; phylum Streptophyta; class Polypodiopsida; order Schizaeales; family Lygodiaceae; genus Lygodium; species Lygodium microphyllum. The sequence continues at coordinate 17,929,438 of NC_141146.1, read as the reverse complement.
CTTCCCAAATAGCAAAGACATCAAATCCCATGTTTGATTCTTAGTGATAGAATCCAATTCAACTTTCATTGCTGCCATCCAATGCACACTTTGTTGTGCATCTTTAAAACATTCAGGCTCCTCATCATCAAAGGTGCTTGCTGTCATAACGAACTCCATGGTATGTGCAGTATTATGCATACGAGCTTGCCTTCTAGTACGACCAGTCATGGGTGCATCCAGATGACTATCTTTCATAGTTTGTAAATACCATCTAGGAATTTGTCTTGCCTCCTGACTGTGCATAAGCTCTTGTTGAATTTCAGTTTCATTCAGATCAGCCAATGGCTGATTTTCTGCATTTTCCAAAGGAGAAGTTAGTTGAACATTGAGTTCACTTGCTGAAACTCTAGCTAAATCACCAAATGTAATGGGTAACAGCCCTTTAAATACATCATGGGCAGCCTAATATGTGTCTAAACCAGCTAGGGACAATTCGGATATTTCATCAAATAGTACATTCCTACTGACAAACACCTTTTTAGAAACAGGATCATATAGTCTGTAGCCTTTGCTCTCACTGCTATATCCCATAAAAATGCATTTAACAACCTTGTTATCCAACTTTTTCCTGAGTACCTTTGGAATATGTGCATATGCAAGGCACCCAAAGGTACGAAAGTGTCCAACAGAAGGTTTCCGGCTGTTCCAAGCCTCAAAAGGTGTAAATTTCTTCAAAGCTTTGGTGGGGCATCTGTTCAAAACATGGCAAGCACACATGACGGCTTCCATTCAAAAACTGTGAGGCAAGCTCTTTGCCTTCAGCATACGTCTGGCCATCTCCACGAGTGACCAATTCTTTCTCTTTGCAACCTTTGACACAGTACCGAGAGACAGATTGATAAACAGATTGCATACCATGGGAGTACCGAAAGAGCTCAGTTGGGGTATTTTGGCATTGTATGAGAGAGTTGTGGGTAGACTACGGACACCTGAGGACCTTTCGGCACCTATTTACACCACCATTGGGGTCCACTAGCTGGCACTTGGATACCTTTCCTATTGGATTGCTGACTATATGAGAGAGTTGTGGGTAGACTACGGACACCTGAGGGCCTTTGAGCACCTATTTACACCACCATTGGGGTGAAGCAGGGATGTCCCCTGTCTCCAACATTATTTGGCCTGTACATTGATAGGATTGCTGACTATATTTCACAGGAAGGAGATACAGGAGCTCCACTAGCTGGCACTTGGATACCTTTCCTACTGTATGCAGATGACATTGTATTGATAGCTAGCTCTCCAGAGGGTCTACAGAGACACTTGGATGCACTATACTCCTATACTTTGGATAGTGGGCTTTCAGTGAACCTTGGTAAAACCAAGGTGATGGTATTTAATACTACACCACAGTGGGTCAGGAGATCAACACCTAAATTCACATATGGATCTGAGGAGCTAGAGTATGTGGATTCTTATACATACCTAGAAGTCTTATTCACAGGGCCCACCTTTTCTATGCAAGAGGCAGCAGACACTAGACTGACTCATAGATATACAGCACTAGGTGGTTTGGAGAGGATGTGCTCACAGGTGCAATTCCAAGAACCCTGTACCAAGCTATGGCTCTTCGATACACTGGTCACATCCACACTACTTTATGAAGCACAGATATGGGGGCCTAGTCTTGATCACCGTAGCATATCAGGGCGCACTTATGACGGATGGAGGTCAATGGAAAAACCCCTAGTGTCCATGATATCCAGGATGATCAGATGTAAAGCCTCGGCACCACATGAGATCATTAGAGCCGAGCTAGCAGCTACACCGATTGTGGTAGAAGCCCTCACCCGATCGGTCGCATACATACATAGCCTATGGGACTTACCCAAACACAGATATGCACAGTTGGCCCTTGAGTCCTCCAGGCAGCTTACCAGAGAGGGTGATACTTCTTGTTGGTATGCACAAATGTCGGCCCGGTTTGAGCTGCATGGCTTTAGCCTGGACAAGTTACCCCCCTTCCAGTACTTCCTTGATGAACCATCTCTTGGCCTGAGCAAGTTGGAGATCCGCAAGATTATCAGGATGGATCTTACCCAGTTGGATATGAGGTGGATATGGTTGATACTAGGGCAGGAACTAGGGACAAAGATGACTTTCTACCGTATGCATTTCCTTCATACTATAGATGATGGATTTATTGTTCGCCCGAGATACATGGGCAGCCACCTTTTCCATGGGATCAGATGTACTATTGGCCAGTTGCACACCTCCTTACATCAGCTAGAGATTGAGACTGGTAGATATAGATCCATCCCACCAGAGGAGCGCATATGCCAGATATGCCAATTAGAGCCAAAGATCTCGAGGAGCATAATATTTGCCATTGCCCAGCGTGTTATGAGATTTGTGGCCGTTTCCACTGTCTCTTTAGAGACGGATTTGGACCACTATCCAGAGTAATGGATTTTACCGATCAGTGATGCCTTGGCCTCTTTCTTCTTGAGATACGACAGCTTCGTGACATGCGCCTCAGGAGTACAACTGCCCCAGGACATCGAGGCCCTTCACAGAGACAACTCATAGACTTCTTTGCAAAGGAGACTCAGAAGACTTCAATACACTTACAACCACAGTCCACACAAGAGCCTCTCTCACCGCCACAATCCACACACAGACGAGTACTGATTGATTGAGCCGCTTAGCTCAGCTGATCCAGAAGTCCTAGGCCTCCGCACAGACACTGACGACACCTTCATAGGTGGATACAGGGGATAATTGCTTGGGCTAGAGCTAGGTCCTCCATACCCACATGAGACTGCACCATTTGGAGCTCATTGTTACTAGATAGAGCTCTATGTTTTACACATAGCTATAGTTAGTTTCCTTTCTTATTCTGCTTTGTGCTACATACATATTTTGCCCACACAGTTGTACCATCATACACATGATTGTAACTCATGGTCTCATAGGTCATTTTGGCCTTTTGTAGACATTAATATATAATTTTATTTCATCTCTCTCTCTCTCTCTCTCTCTCTCTCTCTCTCTCTCTCTCTCTCTCTCTCCCCCTTCCTATTTTTGTCCCTCTCTTCCCGTCTCTCATTTTAATTTCAAATTTGAAGCTAGACATTCAAGCTCTCTGCTCTCAAACTCTCTCCTCAAGCTCTCTACCCCTATTCCCTCAAGCTATCTACCAACTCTATCCTCAAGCTCTCTATCCTCTTTATGCTCAAGCTCTAACCTCTTCACCCTCTCACCCTTAGGCTCTCAAGCTCTCCATCCTCTCTATCCTCAAGCTCTTCATATGTAAACTGTATAAAGGGTCTAAGCATTTGAATTATATTCTTTTAAGTCCCAACATTAAGTATAGAGCTGAAAATTATACGTACAATATTTTTGTGTTGGATATAGCATCCAACATGCATCTAAGATTTGTTAGTCCAATTAGTACCATACAAGTATCAAACCATACAAATCGGATGCCACTGGATGTGACAACCATGACCTAGGTCCACTACTCCACAATACTCTGGATTTAGGAGTGAAGAATGTGAACTTTGAAGAGCTGCATGCTGCATATGGACTGGTGTGCACAGTTGATATATTCTCAGAAGCCTTTTCCCCCTTGTATGCATAATTATTACTGCTATAGTATATGAGTGGGAAGATCATTCTTGAGTTGAATTCTCCTCTCCCTTTTTGTGAGTCTTTCGCAGACTTGTATATTACAAGTTATAAATTTTCATAACTCTACCAGTGACAAGATGAGGTCAGTTCCAATTTGAACATGCAAAGGAAAGCAACACTTGCAATGACTGATACAAAACAGTCTTTAAAACAGGTGTTAGAACCCCCCAGTATGCATCCAGCATTGGGTTCTCAAGCCTCTTCTCGAATAATGCCATCCAAACCTGATGTAGAATTGGCAGTAATGGTGCACACTAGCTAGAACAGCTTATGCCCCAAACTGCTACGTCACCCATGTACTGTACAATATAACTCTAGCCATCTCAACAAGTACCCTACAGGAAATGCATAGAGAGGACAAAAAATAGGCAAGAACAAATAAAAGCAAATATATTCTCTACAATCAAGACGATAAATTGCAGGACAACATACATGGGCTGTCATACATGGGCAGTTGGTGAGACAAGATGTCACAAGATTGTGACAACTATTATCTTTTTGCTGATTTCTTTATTACTATTTTATTTGGTTTTTCTTTTTGGAAGGATCCCTCTTGAAATCTAAATGCCTGAGTTGCATGGCCAGTATGTGAAACGGATAGGAATGTCTAGTGAGTCAAGACTGGACAGGCAAAGTCCAGTACAAGTCTAGAAGAGACTAATGGCACTGTAGATTGACAAGTCTGGAAGAGACTTGTGAAAGTGTATATGGACAAGTGTGTTGAAGAACTAGCCTGGAAGAGACTAGTTCAAAGGGAAGATGGACAAATCTGCAAGAGATTAGCCCATGTGGGGTCATCAGTGGAAATTCACTTTCAGTTGAGCTACATTACAAATTTCGATGTAGCCATAATCTGCAAAGATGGTCAGAAGACTAGTGGGGATACAATGGAAGCAACTCCTAAAATTTAGGGAGTTACTATTTTTGGACCTCAGAATCTATTCGTGTCATTATCTTCGTTTTTGTACGAGGATTAATCCTTTGGTCTGTGCAGAGGTCAAATTTTGAACCGAGGATGGAGAATTTTAAACCAGAAGGTTAGAACGGGAAATATCTTACAATGCTGCCATTTGGCACAAATTGGTGCACTTACCTCTTTAAAGAGGGCTGGCGTCCAGTTTTTGGGTGGAAGGGGCTCATTTGTGAAAGAGAGGATGAACAGTGGCTGATGGAGAAGATTGGAGAGCTTGCCTACCATATCCATGATGCACAGAGGGTTGACCTTGCTCCCTACTCTCTTTCTCTCTCCCTGACAGTATGGTTATGCTGCAGAATCAAGGGCCTTTCTTCTGATTCAGGTACAGCTGTGTGGAATATGCTGTTTTTGCATGAGGCAAGAGCCTCCTTTCTCTAGGAACAGGAGCAGTTGTTTGCTGCCCACAAGCAGGAATAGGTAAGGGTGGTAATCTCACCAAGCAGGTGTCTGAAACAACACTAAATCAGTACAGATTTTGGACTGTTCAGAGGTTATTTCAGAGTCCAATTGATGTCAGAGTCAAGGGGCACTTGGCACAGATGATGCAGAACAGTACAGGGAACAATATGAGCCGAAAACAGGTTTCAGAACAGGTCTGAACCAGTAATTACAGTGGGCTGAACAGTGCAGGGAACAGTATGAGTTGAAAACAGGTTTTAGAACAGGTCTGAACCAGTAATTACAGCAGACTGAAATGGTCAATTCTGCACTCCAACCAGAAGTTTCAGACTTGGGTAGAGTTTCCCCTCCTGGTCAACTTGATTCGGGTCAGTAATTGTACTGTTATGCTACCAAATTTCACCCAGAATAGGTGAAAGACAGCCCATTGTACTTTCTCTCTTTTTAAAAGTAAAGAAATACTGCAAGGGGCGCCTAACTTAGGGGCCAACAAGGTGTTTGTGTAGCAACAGGAGCATTCTAGCTTCCTGTTTTTCTTCTTGATTATGTGTCTTTAAGTTCAGGTAAAGTGGGCGACTGTGAATTGGGTGAAAGCAATTATATATTTTAGTTGTACACTACCGCCCTTTCTAGTGAACAGGCCGGTTAAACAGGAGGTTGGTACATACAAAATGTAATGAACATGGGAGATGAACATGTTTTAATCCACTGGTAGAACTTACCAGAAAACTATTATGCAAAGGTATACAACTGGCAGAAACTTGTAAAGTTTGTGAGCCTTGCAAACTAGCCAATGGACAGGTTATTAACTGTGAGTGACACCAAAGACATAAACATCAGACAATCACCACAGATTAGTCTTGCAGAGCTATATTTGAATTTTCATTTCTCAGAAGAGAAATGGTCCTTTGGCTTCTTACTTGCACAAAAAAGACCAATCTGTCTGTGTACCCTGATAATTGTTGTCTGCAACAAATAAAACTGCTGTATTCTTGCACCCAGGAAAAAAATTTGTTACACTGACATCACCAGTGACAAGAGAAAGATTGCTTATCAACAAAACCTTTGAGCGATAGATTTTTCCTCCTCGTACATAAAAAGTTCCATAAATTTGACATATGACATAGAACAACACAGGTATGTTATCCATAATTTGATCAGCATTCACATACAGGAGACAGAACAAGCTATCTGTTAGTATGCAACTAATGAACTGTACAATTTGTATAGGGAATAATCTTCTGCTCCAAATAGTTTGTTAGTACTAAATCAAGGAAATGCAATGCTCGTAAAGATTTATAACTGTATCTTACCAGCTTTTTTTCTGCAAGTTGTACCAAAAAACCATGCTGCCCCATAGTTTTGAAGATCAAGAATTCAGACTTCCCCTGATAATTTCTGCCAGATTGCAATTCTAAACTCAACTTCTCTTAAGACTGTTTTGAAACTAAACTACTGGATTGCATCAGAAGGTATAAGCTGTAGTGCTCTACTGTTTGATGATACATACTTGCTGTTCATGTGATCTTGAGCAATCAATCGGCATATTTGCATTGTTGGGGGCCAGTCTGCAGCAAGCCTGGACAACACAGTTTTTTCACCTTTTTGAGTGAGAAAGAAAGAAAGAAAGAAATATTAATGCCTAATAGAGGCCAAAATTGGACTATGAGACAAATCGATAAACAACAACAATCCATGTCTACAACACTATGTTATAAGAGTATTGTTAGAAGTGGTTATATCACAAGTTCACGAGCACCCATGGCCTAGATTATGGGCACTCTCTTTATTCGTTATGTGGCAATTGGCCAGCCTATTTTGTGGTAGGATGACTCCTTTATTTTTGTCTATAAAAGGAGGGAGTGTGGCCACAATCCATTATCCATTTAGGTACTTGCAGATTATTGGTGTGGAGAGAGAGAGCTTGTGGAGTGTGTGAGCTGGCACTCAACCATTGTACTCTTGTCATAGTGGATTCCTATTCCTAGTTACATCTTGCACATTGTCTCTTTCTTCGATCTTATGTCTTTCATTATTCCCCTACGTGTTTTACTCTTCTAACAAGTACAATCATGATGAGAAATAGCCTATCACTAGCTCCATTCTACTCTTGTCATAGTGGATTCCTATTCCCGGTTACATCTTGCACATTGTCTCTTTCTTCGATCTTATGTCTTTCATTATTCCCCTGCATGTTTTACTCTTCTAACAAGTACAATCATGATGAGAAATAGCCTATCACTAGCTCCATCCAATGGGTATGATGGAGTGTATTGTATCATAAATTAGGCAAGAGGCAAAAAGGCCTCTCATATCTACTCCACTTTTGTGTAGACTCTGCTATCTCTCCTCCACACTGATACAATGCCATGACAAGATTTGATCAATTGGTGCTTGATATGGTCACATTGACCTATGTTCAAGTAGTCTGGGTCTCCTAGCTGCCCTAAAATCTCAGGCACTCTTTACTATAGAGTTCCTATTGTGGGGTGGATGTTATAAGATGAGAAAGGAAGAGCATGCTGATCGGCCTGAAGAAGCTCGTGATTTGTGGCTGAGATATCTCACTCAGCATGTGTAGTAGGCCCCCTAGGTGCCTCTATAGCACCTTCAAGAAAAGACGAAGGCATCTCACATCAAGATAGTCAATCACTTGACTTAGTGGGTCAAAACCTAAAACCTAAAACCCATATGGACATGTGAAGGACAGTGGGCCAAACCTAAAACCTAAAAGCCATCTGAACGTGTGAAGAACCATGACCTTGGTTACTCCAAGCTTCCCTAAAAGCCTCCTCTATGTGTAAAGGAAATGCAATGCATCGATATGACGTCGTAATCCCACCTTTGAGTAAGATAACAAGATGATGTCATCAGCATAAAGCAGTAGAATGACCATTGATATAGGGAGCCATGCACCACTACCACCTCCTTTATCTATGAACTTAGGAATAGCAATCCAATCAATGTAAAGGCCAAAGAGCATTGGGGAAAGTGTGCAGCCATACTTCACCCCCAGAGTGCCCATATCACATTTGACAAACCACTTGATATCTAACTCATCCCACAACTTTCTCACACACTACATGTTACGTCTTACAAAGGGTTGTTTGTCTCTATATGAGAGATGTAGAGAAATACTAGGGCAAAAATAGAGAAAAGTAGAATGAAGGACAAACAACGAATACAACCTATGGAATGCTCAAGGAAAGATGTGTGTGTGAGAATGTGAATGATACAAAAGCCTTCAACCTCCATGTCTCCAGGACTAGGGGAGAGGTCAATGGAGAATGATATCTGAATGTGTGACACTCGTGACAGATCCTGAAATGCATCAGCAACACTCCCTCTGTAACAATGATCTTTGGGCAGCAATGAAGCAAGTGAAATGTAGTCCTTAGGGCAGCAAGATCTATGTGATGACTCTGAGCAGTAAAACTTAAGGTTTGCCAGCTGAGATCGCAGCTCCATTGGCAGCAGATGATAACAAAGTTGATGACGACAACAGGCTGGCCTCCTTAATGTAAAAATGCAGGCTGAAAAGTGCAAAATGCAGCCACACTAAGGATGGTGATAGCAGCAGCTGATGCTGAAAGGGCTGGATGGTAGCAGAGGAGCTTGGGTAGAGTAGTAAACTGTCAAGATGGACCTCCAGTATCCTGGGAGATAGCAAAAAAGATTGTGCTTGATGGCAGCAGGTATGTGACAAAAATGACTAACAGACGAAGGCTCTAATACCATGTCAAAAATGACTAAGATACTAGAGAGACAATAGGGTTTGTGGGGAGGAACACAGAGTGTGTGTAGCAAAAACTGAGAAACAAGAGAAACTTAGAAACACAAGAAGAACATAGTGAAGATGCATTGAATTATGCTATGAGAAGAAAAACTGATACAATGGAGCCGAAGCTCAAAAGATGACTACACTATCTTGTCAGAACTAGGCGGCGGCAGCTGTGGGAATTTGCACAGTGAAGGGAGCCAAGCGCAGTCCTCCGGGTAGTGGGCTATTAAAGTAATCAGAAAGTGAAGGACAGCTGTCAAGGGAGCGAATCAGAGTCCTCTGATGCTATTTGAGATGAGGAAGATGATCAATAGTTGTCGAGGGAGTAAACCACCATCCTCAAATGCCGCGAAGATGGCCTGGCCCCAATTCGTAGCTCTATGCATCAGTGTGGGCATTGAATAGTAGCAAGGGTGTTACATTAATGAATGTAACTTATGGGGAAACAGCAGGAGAGATGACTGTCCGGGAGCCTTGGGCGCCCGTATGGGGTTCGGGAGGCTTAGGAATGAAAGTGGGAACAAGTGGGAACAAGGCCATTCGAAAGAGAGTTATTAATTAGTATAACTCCTAAGAAATCAATAGCTCGCAACATGTTAGACAAGCACGGTTCCTGAATCCTCCCAAGCATGGTTGGGTGGTGAAGGACGGGATCTCTCGCGTATCTTGTGCTTCCTTAGAGGATTGACAGAACACAGAGGGGTGTCTATAGAAGACAGTCCTGTATTACTATCAGACTTGCCCGTATTACTATCTGACTCGTTATACTGGTATCAGAGCGGGGAACTTGGAAACGGGCGGTTTAATTGCGAGTGTAGTTGGGCCACGCCAATTGCCACTCCGATCACATCCCGCGCTGGCGACTGTAGTCGGGCCACGCCAATAGCCACTCCGATCGTGTTCCGCTTCAAGTCGGGCCACATCCCACCTCTAGCCGTTTCGGCCATGTCCAGCTTCAACACGAGCCACGCCAATCATTACTCCGGCCACGGCACGCCCAGATTTTTCATAATTTTCAAGGCCGCGTCCAATGATACGCTAATCCAATGTTCCTACCGACAGGCCTTGTTTCTCGTCCAATGACACACTAATCCAGCGTTCCTACCGACAGGCCTTGTTTCTTCTGCCACGCAACCTGTACACAACCAGTGCAGATCTGAGGAAAGCCGCATTGCTCCTCACGTTGTCTCTACCACTGAGCTATAGAGGCCGTCGACATCTGTCCTACCTTTGTAATTAGGAAAGTACCCCACCTTTGTCTGCAAATTTCTTACATTTTGTTTCTGATTCTTGTGTATAGATGGAGGGGAAAGTGAGAGGGGCCAATGAAAGGCTCTAGTTCTGGGGACCACCCTATGGTGGATCCCCATGAAATTGAAATGCAAGAAGAACACTCGAAATAATTTTTTGCTACACGAGAACAATTTGATGATTTAACTGCTCGTGTGCAAGCACATGGGGTTCAAATGGAGTTGCTAACTCAAATACTCACCGAAATAAAATCCCAATTAGCCTTATTACTAGAAAGGGATAAAGGTAAGATAGAGACCTCAGATATTCCATCATCATCAAAAGATGTAGATGTGACTATGCAAGACTCAAGGAAACCCCACTAAAAGCTGAGGGATAACCCAGTGTTAAAAGATATGAAATCCCCTCAGTTTCATGGGGAGGAAAAAGATAGAAATAAAGATACTATCTTTAACTTCCTCCAAAAATGGGAGGATTTGCACAAATTAAAGAGTACTCCACATCTCCAAGTGCTGGAGACCAGTTTAACCTTGGGGCCAAAAGCATATAAATGGTGAACTTTAAAGGAGACAAATAAAATACCTGAAACTTGGGCTCAATTTGAATTGGTCTTTTTGAAAGAATTCCTTCCTGAAAATGAAATGAAAAAAAATTGGAAAGATTGGGATTTTGTTAGACAAAAGGGAAGACCTTTGCTGACATATCTCGAGGAGTATCGTGAGATAATCCTCAAATTGGAAGGAATAGATGAATTTCAAAAGACAAGAGGATTCATAAGGGGACTAGATAAGGCCTAAAAAAAGGAAGTGAAAAGGAGTTCACCAAAGACGCTTGAAGAGGCAATTAAATTTGCATTAATCAATGAAGATAATACGCATCCAGGTGCACTCACTAGTCTCACCGATACGGAGCCCAAGACCAAGGAATTTGAAGCCTCAAAATTTGCAGGCGAATGCAAAAGGAAAATGCCATTTCTTAAGGGTAAGAAACAACCCTTTGAAAAGAAACAATATGTACGGCCGAAGCTAAGTCAAGATGACTTTGATAAGGCCAAAAAAGAAAAGCCGTGTTTCAATTGCCTATCCCCTAACCATGCTGCTTGGAATTGCCCTCAAAGAAAGAAGGGGGAAGATAAAGGAAAGGATAAGGACAAGGGCAAGGGAAAAGAGAAACAAATCCATGTAGTGCAAACCCTGGAATCAAAGGGGCATGAAAAGTATAAATCTTTGGAGGTCTTGCACAAGGATGTACAACACAGGTGTTGTATGTCAACTTCTATGTGGCAACCTACCTTCAAGCCACATGATTTAGTTAGAGTGCATCAATTGATAGCTAAAAAGAGGGTTAGAGCCATGATTGATGACTCTACCATCCACAACTTCATAAATCATACACTTGTCAAAGAATTGAAACTTCCCCAACAAAACAGTGAGCATCAATACATTGTTCGCATGATGCAAGGCCAGGATAACAAAATATGGGATACAATGGTATCCAATTTGGAAATCGAGATCCAAGGATATAAAGAAGAGGAAATCGATATCACTTTAGGGAGGAAGTGACTATGGGGACTGCAACCGTCCCTAAAGCGTAGTTATCATCATAATACACTAAAATTTGAAAGGGATGGTCAGACTTTTGTGATTCAATGTGAACATGAAGTATCTCATAACCCTTTGATGTGTTCCTTTGAAGTTCAGAAGCAAATAAAGAAGGAAGCTTGTGAGGTATATATATTATGGTCCCTTCCTGTACATGACATTTTTACTTCTTGTAATATAAAGCAACAATTTTCTTATGCTTGTGAGTTGAATGTAAATAATGAATTAAGTGGTTTGTTAGATGAATTTAAATATGTGTTTCCATCTGACTTACCTAGTGGCCTTCCACTAAATAGGGGTGATGTAAATCACCCAATTGATATAGATAGGAATACACACCCTATTTCTAAACCACCTTACAGACTAAGTGAAACACAACACCAAGAAGTCCAAAGACAAATCAAGGATTACCTTGATAAGAGTTTTATACAACCCAACAATTCACCTTGGGCTTTGCCAATTTTATTGGTGAAGAAAAAAGATGGTTCTATGTGACTTTGTGTTGATTATAGAGCACTTAATAAAATAACGATGAAGAATAAATTTCCTATGCCCAGAATGGAAGATCTTTTTGATCAATTACAAGGAGCAAAATTCTTCACAAAGATTGATTTAAGATCAAGCTATCACCAAGTAAGAATTAAGACCCAGGATGTTCCTAAGACGGCATTTTGTACTAGATACGGGCATTATGATTTTTTCGTGATGCCTTTTGGCCTCACTAATGCACCAACTACTTTTATGAAGCTGATGAATAGTGTGTTACGACCCTATCTAGGACGTTTTATAGTAGTCTTCTTGGATGATATCTTGATCTTTAGTAAATCAAGAGAAGAACATTTGGAACACTTACGGTTAGTATTCCAATTGCTAAGAACCCATTCCCTTTATGCGAAGAAAACTAAATGTGAATCTTTGCACAAGAGGTCAAATATTTGGGGCATATTATCTCGAAAGAGGGAATCAAGATGAATCCAGAAAAAGTAAGGACAATTATTGAATGGCCATTTCCAAGGAACTTGGAAGAGCTGCAAATCTTCCTAGGTTTATCTGGATTTTATTGTACATTCATTCGAGATTATGCCAAGTTAGCTGTTCCAATGACCAACCAACTTAAAGGGAAAGCGAAGAGTTTTAATTGGGAAACAGACCAAAATGAAAGTTTTCAAAAACTTAAGGTAGCTTTGCTACAGCTCCAATACTATTAATTGTGGATCCCCATAAACCATTCGTGATTGAAGCTGATGCTAGTGATAGGGCAGTAGGCGCGGTCTTATTACAAGAGGGTCGATCGATTGCTTTTGAAAGCAAGAAATTAGACCGTGTAAAACAGAATTATTCCGTTTATGAGAGGGAGCTATATGCAATAGCACATGCAATGAAGAAATGGAGACACTATCTGTACGGTACCAAACTTTTGATCTTGTCGGATCATGAAAGCATTAAGTGACTTAATAACCAACCGGATCTACAAGAGCGTAAAGCCACATGGGCCACGAACTCCTCCAAGAATTTGACTATGAGATAAGGTATAGAAAAGAAAAGTATAATATAGTGGTTGATACACTCAACAAAATGCCTATCGTAAATAAATTGAGTTTTACTCAATTCTCTTCCGATTTACTTAAATCCTTAAAAGAAAAATGCCAGGTTGATCTGGCATATTCCAACATATGGGAAGCAATTGAAAATGGGGATCCAAATGGAAGGGCCTCCATTGAGAAAGGAACATCTGAGGATGTTCAACACAAAAATGGAGCATCAAGGGTTGCTCAAATGGGATTCAAGTGGAAGAAATTTAACATTGATAATGGTTATTTACTCTACAAGGGTAGGGTATGTCCCTGGTAGGGTATGTCCCTACCCTTGTAGAGTAAATAAGAGTTATAGTGCGGGACATCTAGGAGTTAATAAGACTTATAGTCTTATTAAAAGGCAGTTCTATTGACCTGGAAATAAATTAAGAACGTCCTTGACTATGTGGTCAAATGTAATAAATGCCAGGTTAATAAAGCTGACGGATTGAAAATGGGAGGACTTTTCCACCCATTAGAGATTCATTCAGGAAAATGGGAGAGTATCTCATGGACTTTATTGTCACGTTACCCAGAATACAGAGGAGGCATGACTCTGTGTGGGTGATTGTGGATAGGTTAACCAAAATGCCTAGGTTTATTCCAACTTCACCTGATGTTAAAACACCAGAATTGGCTAGATTATTCATAGAGAACATATACCGATTGTATGGCCTTCCAGCAAATATAGTTTTTGATCGGGATAGAAAATTTGATAGTCAATTTTGGCGTGTTGTATTTAGGAAGTTAGATACTAAACTTAGCATGAGCACGGCGGAACACCCGCAAACAAATGGGCAAACTGAAAGGGTCAACCAAATCCTTGAAGATATGTTGAGAGCATATGTAAGTAGAAGGCAAACTAATTGGGAAGAGTATTTACCAATAGCAGAGTTTGCATATAATAGTGCCAAACACTCTTCCACTGGATATAGTCCATTTATGCTCATGTATGGATTTCAACCCAAAGCTCCTCATGCAGTAGGACTGCATAAGGAAAAGGTTCAGGCAACCAAGGATTTTTTAGAGGATATGAATAGTATATTAAAATTTGCTAAAGAAAATATTAAGAAAGCTCAAGACCGAGCTAGAGCTTATGCAGATCCTCACCGAATAGACATCTCCTTTGAGGAAGGGAAATTGGTCTATCTTAAAGTGCTTGAACAAACTAAAACCATGAAAACGGAACGATGTCCAAAGCTTTCACCCAGGTATTGTGGTCCTTTCACAATACTTAAGAGGGTGGGAAAACAAGCTTACAAGCTCCAACTACCTGCTGGTAGTAAAACACATCTAGTTTTCCATGAAAGAAGCTAGGTGATATGGATAATCTAATCTTAAATGATAACATTGAGGAGCTATTAGGTGACCAATCTATTCCATATGAACCAGAAAGAATTTTAAATGTTCGTAACAGACAAACAAGGCATACTATTTATCAAGAATATCTGGTGAAATGGAAAGATTGTTCAAAAGAAAGCTCAACATGGGAGCGAGTAAGTACTTTAAGGAAAAGGTTTCCCAATTTACAGTTAGACCTCCCAAGTATTGTTTTCGAGGACGAAACCGATTCTTAAGGGGAAGGAAATGTTACATTAATGAATGCAACTTATGGGAAAACAGTACGAGAGATGATCATCCAAGAGTCTTGAGTGCCCGTATGGGGTTCGGGGGGACTTAGGAATGAAAGTGGAAACAAGCAATTTGAAAGAGAGTTATTAATTAGTATAACTCCTAAAATATCGACAGCTGGCAACATGCTAGACACGCACGGTTCTTGAGTCCTCCTAAGCATGGCTGGGTGGTGAACGAAGGGATATCTCTCGTATCTTGTGCTTCCTCAGAGGATTGACAAAGCACAGAGGGGCATTTGCAGAAGACAGTCCCATATTACTATCAGACTCGCCCGTATTACTATCAGACTCGTTATAAAGGGGATGAGAGAACGAAGAGGGTTGGGTGATCACAATGGATTAATGGTGGATAATAATGGTAGGAGCAAAAGCCGCTTATATATAGACAAACTAGGGCCACAATTGGTAATAAAGTTGCAGGCTCAAAATAGGATGCTCAAGATAGCCAAAAGCTCCCAAAAAAAAAAGAACTAATGTGCCCTTCATCTAAAGTACCTTTGCATTAAGTCCGTATAGGAAAGCGTGTTGTGTGTGCTTATAACAACAACCATGATGTATGTGGCATAGATTCAATGTTAATCACTATTGTAGATGGTTCAGATTTCATGCTTCTTGATGTTTTATTTGTGCATGGTATCACAAAGAACTTATTATCCACTTTAGGTTTTAATAAGCATGGATTTCAAGTCATATTGTCAGAGACAAAGAGATGGACTATGCTCTTTGATTGTTAGGTACCTTGTCTAAGGGCCTATTTTTATTGAATATATACGAGAGGAGTTCTTATGATGCTTTGGTAGTTAGCACTCTTACTCCTGCTATGTAGAATGTGGAGGTTTGGCACGCTCGCAATGATCACATGAGGTTTGGTAGTCTCATGACTCTCCGGAGGTGTCAAATGGTAGATGCTTTGCCTACTTTGGATACTCCACCTCCCCATACTTGTGAGGGTTGCATTCTTGGAAAAATGCATAGATTTGCTTAAATGCTAGAGGTGTGTGAGCTGCCAAACGCAGATGATGACAGCCTAGATGTTGACACCAAGAGTGTGGATGTTGATGCCAGGTGGGAGAAGTGATGAGACAAGTAGTAGAAGAACCTCTGACACTGCCAAACACAGAAGCCAAGATGATGCCAGGAGTGGGAGAGGTGACGCTTGATGGTGGAGATTCTCTTGGAGGGAAAAAGCAAACCCATAGTCTGACGCCTGATGTATGGGAGATGAAACTAGCTAGAAGATATGCTTGGGAAGTGACAAACACAAGATGAAAAAGCCTCTTGATTGCCAAACGCAAGGACCAAGGGCTGAAATCCTAATGCTAGAAGCCTGAGGATGATACTAAGAAGAGGGAAGCTAACGGAAGTGTGTTAAAGAATGAATGAAGTGACGACCTATTTATAGGCATAAACTATCTAGGGTGCACACCACTGAGTAGGTGCCCACTGAAAAAGTAACTAGAATGTGGACAACATCGAATTTTGGGGCTATCAGTGTGAAACCCTAAATTAAAGTGTGGAAACTAAAGAGGTGGTTTCTCAACCCCCCTCTCAAGCCCAAATGGGGATGAGGAAAGAGGTGAGAAGAGAGAGCCAAAGAAGATGTAAAGGATCTCGAGGATCCAAGATTTCTACTTGAAAGGTAATCGGTAGTAAGAAACAGTAGACTGGATGAACCGTAGAACCTAATTTCACCTTGAGAGAGAAGCCACTAGCTCCATAACTCCATGGTAGAAGGAATTTGAAGGCCTTGTCACCAAGTTGCAGCTGAACCTCCAAGGCCCTTATCGAGGCAATATACCTGAAGATCCTAGGTATCAATAGGAGAAATGATTGCTTGAAGACAGCTATCCCCAAAGAGTAAATGATGGGTGAAGAGCTTCATGATGAGTAGGTGCCTCCTCTGAGGGTGGAGGCATAGGGGCCCCCTCTCAAGCCGAAGAAAAAGTAGAAGTCCCCCTCATAGGGGCAAGAGTCATAGCACCGGAGTGTTAAGCTATAAAAGGGAGGGTGGGTGGGAAAGAAAGAGAAGGCTCTCTCTGTCTCTTGGTGATGAAGTAGAAATGGAGACAAATTAGTAGATAATGCCGAATCCACAAGTTGTCTTTGCCTTCTTTGATGTAGAGGATCTTTGTGGCTCATTGTGTGCCTCTCGCTTTGATACCATGTCAAAAATGACTAACAAATGAAGGCTCTGATACCATGTCAAAAAATAACTAAGATACCAGAGAGATAGTAGTGTTTGCGGGAGAAACATAGTGTGTGTATGGCAAACACTAAGAGACAAGAGAAACTTAGAAACGCAAGAACACAATGATGATGCACTAAATCATGCTATGAGAAGAAAAGCTAATACAGCAGAGGCAAAGCTTAGAAGATGACACTAGGAGTGGAAGAGGTGAATTAGGCGGCAACACCTGTGCGGATGTGCACAGTGAAGGGGGCAAAACCTAGTCCTCCAAGTAGTGGGCTATTGAAGTAATCACTGGAAAGTGAAGGACAATTATCAAAGGAGCAACAAATTGTAGTTCTCTAATGTCGTCGGAGATAAGGAAGATGACCGCTAGTTGTCAAGGGAGCGAAACGTAGTCCTCACATGTTGAGAACATGACTTGGTTGCAAAATGCAAATGCCATAGGTGTGTGAGCTGCCAAATGCAGATGATGATAGCCCAAATGTTGACGCTAGGGGTGTGGATGCTGATGCTAGGTGGGAGGAGTGATAGCAGGCTGCAAACACAAACACTAGTGGTTTGGGTGATAAGACTAGTAGCAGAAAAACCTCCGAAATCGCCAAACGCAAAAGCCAAGATGACACTAGGAGTGGAAGAGGTGATGCTTGATGGTGGAGATCCTCTTGGAAGGCAAACATAGACCTGTGCCTGATGCCTGACGTATGGGAGATGACCCCAAGTGGAGGATGTGCATGGGAAGTGGCAAACGCAAGATGGGAAAGCCTCCTGACAGCCAAACACAAGGACGAAGGGCTTAAATCTTGATGCTAGAAGCTTGCAGATGACGCCAAGAAGAGGGAAGCTGATGGAAGTGGGGTACAGAATGAATGCAGTGACGGCCTATTTATAGGCATAAACTGTCTAGGGTGGTGCATCACTGAGTGGGCACCCACTGAAAAAGTGACCACAATGTGGACACAAACCCTTTTCAGGGCTGTCTGTGTGAAACCCTAAATAAAGGGTGGAAATTAAACAAGCGGTTTCTCAACAGCATGGCAGCAGCTGATGCCCAATATAACAGCGATGGTGGGTCCCCCAAGCACACATGATGTCTTCCAAAGGAAGGGAAGCAGCCTGGAATGATGGCAATCAGGCTGGACGGCAGGCAAAAACCCCATTTCAGGGTGTTGGCAGTACATGGTGATACCTGAGGATGCGTGTGGACATGGCTGGCTGGTAGCACTGATGGCTGAAAAAGTAAAAGAGTTCAAATACTGTGTTTTTGGAAACACTTTTGCAAAAGAGCTCAAATATTGAAAAAGCAAAAGAGTTTAAATATTGTCTAAATTAGGCATTATGCATGTAAATGTGAGTCAACACCACTCTCAAGCCCAAAAAGATCCTAAGATGGAGAGAGAGTTGTTAATCCACCCTCTTTTTACCTAAAAGGTCCCACACCAAAGACACCAAGGCATCCAACCAAGGGTGCCTCAATAATCTACTGAAGGGCTTACCATGATTGTAGAGGCGTGGATATCTTCTTTGAAGTAGCCCAAATTAATGGGTCTTCTTTTAAAGAGGCAATATATTAACAATAAGATTGCAAGATTATCCCTGATAAAGAATTATTGTGTGGGCAAGGGTGTTAATGTAGGAGTACATGACAAGGTAGATGAGGATAAGCTGCAATGCAACCACCAAAGTCAAACTGTCAATAGTAATTGCTACAAATACAATATTTCCAAGTCAACCACTCTTTGACGAGATAAACCAGATGCTTACTCTCATGAGTTTTCACATGTTCTCAGGGCCCTATTTTACATAAATGCCAATGCATGGGAGATCAACGGTAATCCAAGTTGTTATGCAAAATAGAATGAAATGCAAAAGGCAATGCTAGCACTTGAGCAATAACCTCATGCTGATATCAATACAATGATCATAAGCTTGAAGGTACCAATAGAGTGAAACCTTCTACTCTCACCACTAAAAGGTGGAAGGAGAAGCAAGCATCGCCTCACCCCATCATGTCAATGCCAAAGGGGGGAGATAAAAACATCTAATGAAGAGGAACAAAGTATATGGCCAGCTCGAAACTTGGAAATAAATGACCTTCAGTGGTAACTCAGTCTCAAGAGGGGAGGCATCCGCAATAGTCCAAGAATGTAAAGCTCAACTAAAGAGGAAAATCAAACAGGAGTACCAAACTATCTAAGTCCTTGCCCTTGTCAAAACCAATAAAGTCCTTGCCATTGTTCATTCCTGACTGAAACACAAACAATTGCATACATATGAAACCATACGACACGCATACCCCTACTTCAATGTATATGTTTTAGGTGCTTCATCGTAAGAAGATTTCCCGCTCCTAAAGGGTAGCAAGCTAAACATGTTACGGAAAAGTGAAGACAAGTTAAAGCTAGCCCTACTAGAATCTGAAGGTAAGCACGTACTAAGAGGGGTAAGTTCTCGGTTAGTACCGTGAGCATTTCAACCAAGGAGCTGCTACACTCCAATCTACAAGACTACATGATCTTGTGGCAAACCATGACCCCCTCTTTGCTATGTAAGAGGGGTAGAATTGCCCTTGCTTGCTATGCTCTAGGTCCTAGGTGGAGTAGAGGATTGGGATTTGGGAACACTTGGTCTTTGAATATCATCCATCATCAAAACAAGTTTTTGGCAATGCTGGTAATACCTATTAGCATTGGGGGAATTTTATCAACCTAGCTTTCATCCTAGGGGGAGGTACTTTGCTGCTCACTAGTTGATTGCGTTTTGTTGTTCTTCCCACCTCCTTGGTTGCACGTTTGAGGAATAGAAACAAGGGCCATGCTTTCTTGTGAATCTGAATGGGGAGGTACTTTGCTCTTCACTAGTTGATTAGGTCTTCTTCTTGTTTCCAACCCCTTTATTTCCCTTTTGGAAGAATGGAAACAAGGGCCCCCTCTAATGTTGTCAATCGGGATTTCTTGTGAACCTCATCAAACAACCTTATGCACCACAATACTTGACATCCAAATTCATAAATGTGCGAAAGTGGGGCTATGAGATGGTTTGTTATATGAAATGGAAATATTTGGGTGGCAACTTATTCATGAACAAAGCTACTTGGTTGTCATCCGTACAATCTGTGCACGCTAAATCTCTATGATCATCGTGCAAGCCTGTGCCTTCATCAATGCTGCTCCAAAGAAGTGAACGAGAAGACCCAGAAGACCCATGCAAAACCCTTGCAATCATTCATGCATAAACCCCTATAAAAAGGAGAAGTCACGATAATAACAATGGCAGGGACTTTCTGCCAAAATTGCTCATTGAGATACAAGTGCTGCATGGCTTTGGCCTTCTCAGTCTCATGCTCATCACGCTCATTCCATAGAGTGGACACCACCATTGGGTAGCATAGGGTGGACCGCCTCATAAAGCAACTCCAATAACAACCAACTCAAGTGTACTATGCTCATGATATATCGCAATCACCTTTACCTTTACCATAAAGAAAAAGCATGCATTGCCCTCTTCACTGACTTCACTCTTTAACCTCACAAGATTCAAGTATTAACTTTCAAGAGAATGAAAGGCTAAGCGAGAAGAGAGAGAGTGAGACGACCGAGGCTTCATGACTCCGATCATTAAATTATAATACAAAACTCAAAATTATCAGAGTAACAACTCTAAAAAGACAATGACAAACATATATCTTAATGATAGCTTGCCGAATGTTGTGGTAGATAAATGTATCCATTGTTTTCCTCCCCCACTTGCTGGTGTCTATGACTTGAAAAAAGTAAGTGCCAAGTGGACATGAAACGAGTATGTTGATTATACCCCAATTCTTACAATCACTCCATCTGTTGGAAACAACAGGGCATTCTTGGTCCTCAGGTCATTGTATCCGTCTTCTGCATGGATCCACATTGGCAATGGACCAATGGCTTTTACGATCTACTTCCATTGCTCTTACTTTAGGACATTGAATGCAAGATTGCATCAATCACCGTGTGTGCAATCTCAATGTCCACAAGGCGTTGCCTTTCTCTAATAAAGATAACCAACCCACGCGCATGACTGAGGGCTTGAAAGAGAGAGGATTACCTTGCCTGTGTTGCATGAGCCTCCACTCTTTGCCTTTTACTAGAGCCGAACACAGATGTCGACTTGCCACCACCAATGGTGGAGGCACCAATCAAAGATAAGCCTACATTTGAGGCTTTCTCGTGACTAGCCATAGGCATTGGTGCTGATGCACTACTTGCCTCCTCTTCTAGTGGATTCCCCTCATCTTGGCAAGAATCTCCTCCGCAATGCTTCAAGGGATGTCCTTCCATGAAGCAACTTGCCTCCCCATCTTGGAAAGATGTTGGGAAAGCCGGGTCGAACCAATTGTGTAACCCTTTCTATAACACTTGCACATCCAATGGTGGAACTTGGACTTCTTTTGTATCCCTCTCCTCATGGATGCCATGCAAATTAAAGGCCCCATGCTTCTCACAAGTCATGATGCCAATGGAGGGCCGAGGCTTCAAGCTTGGAAGTTCGAAATTTGGATAGGAAGCACTTAAGAGAAGAGTGAGAGAAAGACTTGAGAAAGAAAGATCTATTAATGTCTCTAGAAGGTTAGGATGGCCTACGAGACCATAACCAATACAATTGGTATCATCATCTCTCATCAGAGAAGAAAAACAAAATTATGTCTAGATCTATATCATAAACTGAAATGAGAAATGGAAAATAAGGAAAGAGTATAGAGTATCTCCCTCTTAGTCTATGGAATCCACCAAAACTCTGCCAGCAATCTCCGATTGAGTCAACATGGTAATCTTCATCTGTAGCGAGCAATTGTGGCACAAATGTGTCGCATATGGGCATGCCTACGTTGCCGAGCAGGTACCCTAGGGCGTCGTGCTTTCCATAACGTTATAGCTCTATCTACTGTGATGCCACCTAATGATGTCCCTCAATGGGGCCCATGAGTAGGAGATGTAGTGTCTAAGGTGGTAGCGGCCAGGGAGTTAGCTATACTGAAAAAGTCTCTAACTACTCTCTGGAGGGGTGGACGTGACTGGGATTTGCTCCGATCCCGTAGCAATGCTGTTGTACGCAGTTGGAGCTCCAAGAAAAGGATGGAGAGTGAGAGGCTTGAAAGTTAGAGAGAGAGGGGATGGGATAGGCTTGATAGATAGCTTGCTTGAAGATGGAATAGTCGGGGGGAGAGAAAAGAATGAAAGCTTTTGACTACCAAGATTGAAGTGGTACTTAGAGATCAAGATGAGAATGGTTGTTGGTGTCGTATGGAAGGGTGGGAGGAGGAGCACCTTTTATAGGCTAGAGAAGAGTATGGAAGAGGAGGGATCCAAGGCGGAAGAAGAGAGACAAGTGTGGAAGAAGAGAGGCCCAAGAGCACAATGGAAATCCAAGGGCCAAGTCAAAGAGTCAAAAGTGGGCTGGCTGGAGCTTGAAATCCAAGGGGGCTGTGGTAGGAATGTGGCATCCAAGGTATAGGCACACCCCAAAGTGCCTATACCATCAGTGGCCATTAAACAGCCATGGGAATGCACTCAGATGCAGTGGCAGAAACGGACCTGTTTGATCGTACGAATCCGTATAGATATATACCATATTGTATGGTATAGATCATATAGTACGATCCTATTCATATGATGTACAAAGGCAATTATGCAGTACTCCAAGTCCCCTGAGCACCGTGCAACTGCTTGAGTAGGAGGATTTCCATCTAGCAACAGCATCTTGACTGCAGGGGACAGCTCCAAAGGCTGTTTTATCAGGTCAGCAGTAGAATTCAATCATATCTCTAAGATGAAAGTCTGAATGTTCTCTCTTCTCAGCATTCTCTCTCATCCTCCAGCCATCTCTCAGCCATTGGGGGAGTGGAATTCAAGGATTCACTGCTGTAAACCCTAATTTACAGCAGAAATTATGGTTTACCAAAGCCAGCTCAGGTCCTCTGCTCAAAGATTGAAGACCTAGCACTTTGAACAATTGCTGCAAATTGTGTAATTAAGTCCCGTTCCAAATAATGCATGGCAAAATACACCTGAAAAATCTGTCTTAATTTGACACGGGTCATCCTCTCACAAGAAGTGAAACAATAATTATGGAGAAATACTTGCTAACCCATTGAGACATTGAATCTTCTATTTCACTGAATATCACGCTTTCTCCTTTAGAGAATAAGCTTCCATATTACAACATATGGTCACATAACTAATTTTCTTCAATCCACACTTTCAGTACTTACAAGAACAAATATAAAAACAAACAAAAATTCAAATAGTGTGTTGCATTACATACGTCTCTGGAGAGGTAGCCTGTCTGAAGCCCTGCAAAATGCATCACCACAATTTTGAAGTGTTAAACTGCAGTTCACACCATTAATTTTGAAAACCAATGTACAAAAACGTACTGATAGTTTAAGTTTTATACAGGGTATGCAAGCAATGGATTCAAGTTGCAACATTGAAACGTTCAGGTTTTCTAATAGTGCAAAAGCAATTACTGAGGTGTAACCAAGTCTGGACAAACCTAAATACATTACATTAATGTACAAAGAGGGCCATGTTCAATGTGAACATAGCTCATGTCAAAACATAGGAAAAACAGAGCATATTGATCATAAGCAATACCGTAAAGCCTAATGCAGTCATACAATGACTGCTGCACCAAACCCTAACACTAGCCAAAGAGAGTGGAAGCCATAGAAACAGGGAACGGCCGTTCCAGCCCATAGGAACGGTTTAACGCGTTCCAAATCCTTGGAGGAGGTGAAACGGCCAGGGAACGTTCCCTGCCGTTCCCTGGGCCGTTCTCTGCCGTTCCTTGTTTGGAACGGCCATTCCAGGCCTGTTGACCAAAAATTTACATTTTTCCACGTTTTTTCTTTTTGCTTATATCACACTCCTTCTACTACATGTTCACCTATCTCCAGTGCCTAATGTGCACACACTAATCTCTCTCTCTCTCTCTCTCTCTCTCTCTCTCTCTCTCTCTTTTGAATATTCAAAGTGTCAAGACAACCCACAAGCCAATTAGGAGTCCATGCAAAGCTTAAATTTGATGCATTATGAACTCTTGCAAATCACAATCAAATTTCAGCCTATTTTCAATTCCAAGGTAATCATCCATTTATATTGTCTAATTTCAAGAGAAACTAGAATAATTGGGGCAATTCATGAGCAATTTGGAGCTGTGGGGGTAATCGAGTCAATTTTGGGACATTTGGGTCAATTTGGAGCATTGGGGGGTATTGGGGCAATTAGAGGGACATTCTTTGGGGCAAATTGATCATGCAGGGCATATTTGGGGCACTTAAGATATGTGCCGTTCCCCCCCGTTCCCGTTCCCCCACCTTGGGCGTTCCCCCCGTTCCAGGGGGTCCCGCTCCCGTTCCCGTTCCCCGTACCAGGTAACTATGGTGGAAGCTCCTCAAAGATCCCAAACATCTGGAAGCTTTTGCCAAATTTGTGAAAAGATAATTGAGTTTTCAGATATCCCACCAGTCTATTCAAAAGACCATGCTCTGAAAGGTATGCCCTAAGATATGAGGGTTGTTTCCATGGTCCCATTCCAACATCCACAAGCATAACTTCCAATGCCTCTCCTTGCAAGAACTGCCCCAAAGGGCAACACACATGCCATTTTTAAAAGTTTTCTCCACCATTTTAGGGGCTTTGCTACATGTCACAAAGCATTAGGATGATCCTTTATCAATATGAAGGAATAGTACTGATAAGGTTTTCATCTAGTCAATGCATGGCCTCAAAAAGACCCAGCAGGAATGATATAACAAATGGTGGCAAGCAGGACCTGATTAGGCACCATCAACCTCCTTGCTAATGGAAGTCTTGTTGTGCTCCAATATAGGAGCTTTTGTCTGATGCTCAAAGGAAAACTCACCATCTGCACCTATTGTCCCACCACCACAGAGTACTCTGATCAGTAGTGACCAAGATAGACAAGCGAGCACTTTTTCGCCCCTACCACATTGCACTGTAGGTTGTTATTCAGCCAGCCAAGAATTAACAAGCTTTGAAGTGGTTGCCTTCGCCTTCAGGGTATGAGCACTTACCAAACCTCACGTTCCACCATTATCATCCTACAACTTCCCCCTTCTGTCTCAGCATGCGAGTTGCAAACACTCTTATGTAAGAAATGGTTTAAATCATGAAAAGCCACTAACTAAATCATAATCTCATTTTCATGAGTTGATCTTAGCATATGTTCTTCAGGTTGTGCTTTGCCATGAAGCATACATCCTCTATTAAAGAGGATCACCCCAATTGATGAAGGATCTTAATGGCGAGCATGGACCGGATAACTTGTATCGAGCATTCTTTCACTTTTTTC
The DNA here is from genome assembly GCF_053477565.2 of Lygodium microphyllum. NCBI lineage: Eukaryota > Viridiplantae > Streptophyta > Polypodiopsida > Schizaeales > Lygodiaceae > Lygodium > Lygodium microphyllum. The sequence continues at coordinate 17,904,010 of NC_141146.1, read as the reverse complement.
AAAGTCCTACAAAGCAGCTATGTAACCAACAGCAATTATATTTTTTCCTCCCCTTGACGTGGGACTTCAAAGATCAAGCCTTGTATCTTTCTATCTTGGGTTGTCCCTATAAATGAGACTGGCAGTACTTATATATTTTGCAATGCCCATCCTTGTCCCCTTCTGTTGCTATCTGTTATATTTGACATATTTCAACTGAACTCCTCAACTACTAAATTTAGAATACCACCAATTAGCTAATACAGGTAGCAAACTGCACAGATGCAGTACCAATCTCTGCAAATACAGTCCAAGTCTGGACTAACACCGTCACAACTTTCCACATGCCATATGCCCTCTAGCATCATCACCCTTATCTATCCACCTGAGATAAAACATGACTATAAAACTTCATGGAAATCATCATCTATGTTCATCTGTGCTTTTCCAAAGCTTAGCACTGTTCCAAAAGTACACAAAATTAAACAAGCCATGCTAATGTAAGATAACAGGTCTGTTTGAAAACAAATGTCACCTCCAATTTACATATGAACACTGGCTTTCCTTGCCGCTGCCCAGTCAACATTCCCTGCAATGATGCATTTATAAGCATACAAGTGCAGTGTCTGAAATAAACTGAATAAATGCGCAAATATGTAAAATATTCTTAATTGACATCACCAAAAGTGATAATTACCTCCCAAACTTTTGCATATTTAGATGCTCCTGTCGCTGCTGGCAGTTGAGGAGGTGTGGCAGCAGTCGGCTGTACGTGAAGGGGATTAGCAACATTGTTATTAGACCCTGATAAAGATTGTAACCCTTGAACTGATTGTTGTGAAAGCCCGGGAGTGGGAATCATGGTGCCTCCACCAGAGTTTACCCCTACTGTCCCAATGCCTGGTAAAACATTGTGTCCCATGACAAGTCCACTTTGTCCAACTTGATTGCTCCCTGTGAGACCCTGCCCTAACCCAGCAACCTGCATATTACTTATGCCACTTAGACCACCAGCCACTGATGGTAAAGGCCCCAAGTTTGAGTTTCCTACCAAGCTACCTGTATTACCAAAAGTACCAAGACTAACCCCTTGTGTCATACCCAAACCAACTCCCAGACCCACTTGATTGTTGTTAAGGCCAAGCCCCGACTGCTGAGTGCTTATCATGCTCTGACTTGTAGATACAGTACCAGAAGTAGAGCTAGAAGTCAGTATGCCAGGGAGAGATAAACCAGTAGAAGAGATTGTGGGTCCCGGAAGTCCAGCACTGCTACTACCAGAAAGTGCAGAAGTGCTCATTATCGGTCGCACCTGAGATGAATTCGGTAACAGCATTCCACCACCAGCAGAAACACCATTTGGACGAAGAGTGGATACAGAACTGGTTCCCAAAGGCTTATACTCCTGTGTCACAATTGACTCCGCTGTTGCAGAGACCTCTGGAGTTGTAACCGCTGTGGAAGAGTGAGATCCAGCCAGTTGGGCTGCCGTAGAATTTTGAAAAACTGCAGCTGATACAGGGTGAGACAATCCAGCTGATGGAGCCATTGTCGGAATGGATGAAGCTTCCTGTGCCATTACAAAATAGAAGTTTGAACAAAGTGTAAAGTTAAGAAAAAACTGTTTCCATGCATGTAATGAACATAGATATTTGCAACAAGAGCAAACTAGAAAGATTCCTCTAAAGGTCATAGACATACAAGGGCAAGGTGCTACAAAACCTAGTCAATATCATGTCGAATAAAACAAATCAAACAAGGAAACAACACAGACCACACAACAGAAGGCCTAGTTAAATGTGTGATCTTGATCCTCATCATCTCTCTCCAGTAATAAGATGAATCCACCGCTGTCTCCAGTAAATAAGATGAGTTCCCTGCTCTAATCATGTATCACAAAGTGAAGTGTCAAAGCCAAGCATAGTCACCTGAAATGTCTCATCCTCTTTCATGTTTCAAGGTTTCGAGGTTTTGTTTCATTCACTACCATAGACCACACACCTGAAGGCCTAGTTAAAAGTGTGATCTTGATCCTCATCATCTCTCTCCAGTAAATGAGACGAGTCCACCCTATTGAGCTAAAATATGCATTACTTGCTGATTAGCCTCTTAAACAGCCCCAAAACACACTAAAAAAATGCTCTTTTAGAGTAAAAACCCTAAAACAAGGAGCGGTTCGAGAGAGTTCAGTGGAAACCCTAATTTTTGGGGTGCCCTTCCACATCTATAAATAGACAGCCTACCCCCATTCAGCCTTATTCCGTCTGTGCAGGTTTCTCACTCCACGTGCAGATTTCAGCCATCAGCCTCCTCCCACATGGCTATCCAGCCCTCAAGACTGCTGCCACTCCATCCGTGTTTGCTCCTGCTGTTGACACCTTCATCCATGCTAACGTCAGCTGCAGGCGACATCATCATTTGCTGTGATTTGATCATCCAATCAACGCCAACCACATCAGACACTTTATTAGCTTGCTGTTTACAACAGTAGACTGTGCGCAGTTTCCAACCTCCGATAGTGGTACACTGCTGCGTTTACCAATTTCCAGCCTCCAGACTGCTGCATTTTGGTGACCAGCCTACTACCATTCACTATTCAGCACTCCTACACTCCGACTGGTGGTCACAGACTTGGGATTCGTCTCCGGTGGACATCACACTCCGACATTGCTTTGCCCTTGAGCACACTGTATACTCTTACATTCATTTACAGCTTTCATTCACTTCAGAGTTGTGTTCTGTCTCTCCTCGCTTCTGTTTGTGTTTGAGTTTCTGTGTTTGAGTTTTTGAGTTTTGTGTTTAGGATTTGAGTTTTGAGTTTTGCTTTTGGGATTTGAGTTTTTCCCTTTGTGTCTGTGCCTGTCTCTTTGTGTTTCTATCGTGGTCGTACACTCTGTGCGTCCTCGGTGCAAACCCTAGCAGCTTTCTTCACATGGTATCAGAGCCGGTGCTTTTGTAAAGGGTATCTTGCAGATATTCTGGAGAGCTAGTCTTTGTGCAAGGCACACAAAACGACTCGTAACCAAGTCACAATGTCCCAGACACCTTCTTCTCCAGTTCCTATGATATCTTATCAGGCTTCTCCATCATTGGAGGCCCTGGGATGGCATTATGGACTCAGTGAGGAGGACGACACTCCACTTTCATCTTCACCTTCTTCTACTCCTATTCCAAATTCCACTAACATGACAGAGGACTTTGAGAAATACTATCGCAACAAGTACGGTGTCACGAGGACGTGAAAATTTGATGCTTTACTTATGTTTAATTAACATTTGATTAAAGGATTAATCAAATGTGGAATTAAAAGATGCACATGTGTTGCACATGTGACATGCAAGCTACTTTTTCACAATTGAAGGCGGAAGGACCCTGTGAAAAAGATGGATGTCAATGGCAAAAGTTGTAACAAGTTACACTTGTTAGATTCTAGGTGAATTTTGGTGCCAGTTTACCCCTAGGACCATTAATTAGCCATTAAGTGTCAGTGGTGACACTAGGGACTAGGCATTAACTAATAGATTAATGCTTGTCCAAGGGTCAATTAATGCATGGGACCACTTTCGGTTGCAAATGGCCTAGCCAATTAATTTTTGGATTGGCAAGGTCAATTTTCTGGGCATGGATTAAGAGCTGAATTAATTTTCAGAATTAATTAATTTTGAAAATTAATTAAATGGCTGGAAATTGCTGAAAATGGATTAAGAAAGCTGCCACTTGGCAAAACTTTCCCATGCAAGTGGGGGAAAGGTTAAATAGGGCTGAAGGGAGAGAGAAATCTCGTTTTTTCATTTTGGAGCTGTTGGAAAGAGGTGTTAGACTGTTGCTGCCAGCTTTTGGGGCCATTTCCCAGCCATTGATGACCATCTTGGTGATGGAGATTGCATATTCTTGACCTTGGGAAGCTAGCAATTGCTGCTGATGCACTTTCTCCTGAAGATCACAGTCTCTATTACTCCTATTGTTGTTGGTCCATCCGTTTGGGGCTGGTACAACAGGGCAGCAGCTGATTTTGATCAATTCTTCACGACAAATCTCAGAATTTTCTCTCTCTACAGCATTCTCTCATCTCCTTCAGCCTATGCTCAGCCATTCTCAGCAATTCTTAGCCATTCAGAGGAGATCTCAGCCATTTTTGGTGGGCTGATCTGTAATTTCTGCAGTAAACCCTAATTTACAGCAGAAAATTAGGGTTTAGCAGTCACCTTGGGATCCATGCCAAAGATTGAAGGCTCAAGGGACTATAACCAGCAGCTGATAATTGAAGATTATCAAGGGATTTCAGGAGCCAGCCCATCCCAAATTGATTTGAGGCAACATTTGACCAGCCAAGGGTCAAATTGGAGAAGAAGTCCTAGGTGAATCAAGGGGCAAATGACCCAAAACACTTGCTGATCATTTATGACAGCGAGAGTGATTGGTTAGCAGGAGGAGATTGAAGAATCTCAAGTTGTACTCCTTCGAATTGAATGAAAGCTAAAGAAATACTACAAGGGGCGCCAGTTTTGGGGCCAACAAGGAGTCTACTGTCCAAGAATGTTATGGTAAAGTGTGTATTTCATTTTATGTGCATTTATTTATTGCTATAATTAACTCTTAAATCAGGTTATCACCACCCATTTCAAGAAGGCTGGTTGCATACGGTACCACATCTGGACCGGTTGGTGAGGCTGGCCACCTCTCCAATCATGGAGGACATACGGCATTCGGAACGTCTGGCGATCCATCTTCATCATCTCAGCCAAGTCCAATATCAGGTTTGTATAATTCTTTTGAGTTGCATAAATCAAAACCCTCACTTGTTTCTTCTTTTGAGATACAAGATCCGCATGCCTTTGCGTATGTGAACTTCAATAGAGGGGACTCACGAAGTAGACGGAATTCAAGTACCTCTACAGCTTCTGTTTCATTTGAGCATGTCACACACACTTCTCACTTCCCTCCCATCCCACCCTCTTCTATATCACACCTTGATCACCTCTCATCATCTTTCCAAAACCTTGGATTACACTCCACATCTGCATCACACTCCCTAGGGGTTGGATCTTCCATCTCCGCTCCTAGCACCTTTTCCTTCTCCACCCCTTTCTCTACCTCTTTGCACCATGGTACTTCGTTAGGGGGAATGCCACCCTTTAACACAATACCTTTCACCTTTCAACAAATGAGTTCACCCATAACTCCTGGGTCAACTGTGATGGGCATCCCCCTCACTATCCCCAGCTTCACATCTCATATGACCACTCATACGCAGGGGTTTCCATCCTCAGCTTATGGTGCCTCTTCACACTCTCCTTGGGTTACACCTACACAAGGATTCCCATCTTCTGCTCCCCGTGTTCCCATCCCACCTCCTTGGGTTCCTCATGTGGCTACCATGCCCATGTCTAGTCAGCCCATCCCTAGTCAGCCCATCCCTACCTATGGATCTACCTTACACACTACCCGCATGCCTGGTGGGCACTCTGGGGCTCATTCCCAAGTATACTCCACTCTCCCATCCTACCCACACTACACTTTTTCACACTATCCATCTCCGAGCACTACCACTCATGTTGCAACGGCCAAGAATGCCATCACGAATAAGACACGTTTAAACGGATCAAATTTCACTACTTGGTCTAATTTCATGCAACAAGTGCTTGAGTCTCAGGGTCTTTGGGACCTCGTCATTGGTCTAGAGCCTATACCGGACTCTCGACTAGCTCACCCTAATTACATCCGTCAATGGAGAGCCTGCAATGCCACAACCAATGTTGAACTGACGCAGGGATTGCTTCCTGAGTTTCACTCTCAGTTGCAGCACTTGCTGCTCGCGTCAGAGCATTGGAGTAACCTTCTCGACCGCTATGCGGCTCGTGATTGTACTCAGTGCATCAATCTCGACTTTGAGCTTCAAGAGTTCTCTATTAAGGAAGGGGATGATCTGAAAGTCAACCTGGCTGAATATCGATGGTTACTTGCCGAGTTTGCCACTACTGGCTCTCCAAAGTCAGATGACAATAAGATTAGATTCTTGTTGAATAAGTTGCTCGAAAAATATTTCAATTTCATTCAACACATCATCTCCCAACCTCAATTGCCAACCTTCTACGAGTTTTTGAGTGCTAGTTCTTGCGTTACGCGAGACTGCATGATCAAGTCCACAAGAAATCTGTTAGAATATCAAGCTTCCGTTACTCTTCAGTCAGTCTATCTTTATGTGTGTGACCAACATTAGTTGGATACAGCTGTACACGTGTGTGACATTCAATAAGTACGTATAGTCAATGACTTAACCACAGTTAGTCTTGGTTATTCATACCTATGTGTGTAAGTCTCTTTCAGTTAGTATGATGGAAGAATAATGGAAGAAGAACAACAATGAGCTGAGGCTCATCTTCCACTCCACTTTGTCGCTCTTCCTCTCTTCCAACATAGTATCAAGGCTTGAACGCCTGAAGCCTGAAAGCTTGGCAGTGGCCATTTGACATCAAGACATCAGATCTAAAGAAAATGTCATCAAAGGAGAGTGAGTCTGTAGCTCATTTTTTTGTAGAAGCTATATCTTGCTATAGAAATGGTTTTTGGAGAAACGGCCCACACAATTCTTGAACGTTTCGATGTGATCTACAACTTTGTAGAAGAAAGTTTTTTAAAATTCCTCACCAATTTTGAGATATTCAGCACAGACCTGTGAAGACTGGCTGTTTACTGCAGTAAATAGCAAGAGATCCCAGGGCACTAGTGGCTTTCATCCTAACAATGTATATGCCCTTATTATCATGCATTTGAGCAAGACATTGGAGTGTTAAATGCTCAGTTTTGGAGCTTATTTGCAGGCTGGAAACAGTGAACTGGTTGCTGTCTTGAATTTGGAAACAATATACCTAAAGTATCTGTGATGCTTATTTACTATTGATAAATGCTTGGATCATACCACTTGAGTGGTAGATGCTTTTTGGGATATTGTGAGTATTGAAAGTCCAAAGTTTGGACTGATTTGTTGCTGGTTATACCAGGGTAATGAATGGTTATTGTCTGCAAGAAGAATACCTGTCGTCTTCACTTAACATACATGCAATATATTCTGACCGGTTGGACATATATCAACTCCTGCATAGAGTGGCGACTGAATGAGATGTTTTGGGACTGTTTTGAGGTCTGAATACTCTTGTTTTAACAGAGAATATACTACTAGTTATAGCAATGGGCTAGCTGTATTTGGTATTGCTACTTGCATACAATACAAACATTGATACCTGTATAGATATAGTTTGTTGTTGGGATGTTTTGCCACTACCATAGAATGTTTTGAACTGATTTGAGCTTGGTTTATGCTCAGTTGACTATGTTTTTTCTATTGTTAGAATACAGTTTATAACAAGCAGGTTGTCAAGAAAACTATCCTAAATAGCAAGAAACTCGTCCTGAACTGTAGGAAAAGGAGTCAGATACTTATAGGTTGTATACATCACTGAATACCTAAGCTACAACTATGGCAAATGCTCAAGGCACTGACAATATCACTCAAATTATGGGAGAAAAGCTGAACAACAAAAAATTTGATTTATGGAAGTTTCGTATGAAGATTTTTTTGGTTGACAAAGGTTATTGGAACTTGTGTACAGGTGATGAGGCTGAACCTGAAATACATGAAAGGAATCCGACAAATGATCAAAAAATGGCTCATAAGCTATGGACTTAGAGAGCATGCAAGGTGTTACATTGCTTTTGCTTATGTATATCAGATGCTATGGTTATACAGATTACTAGATGCAGTTATCCAAAGGATACATGGAACATACTCATGAAGAATTATGAAAATATAACACATGCAAGAAAGATTCAGCTAAAGCAATAGTTCAATAACATGTCTAGGAATGGCAGAAGCATTCATGCCTACACTATAGAGATCAAGAACATAGCGGATCAGCTTGCCACCATTGAATCTTCACTGTCTAAGAATGATATGATTGCAATGACATTGAATGGACTTAGCAAAGAATATAAAGCATTTGAAACATCTATTTTTGTAAGAGCTGAATCCCTTGATTGGGATTAGCTGATTGCTTTGCTGCTACATGAGGACGTTAAGCTTGGGCTGAATACAAGTTCTAGTATGTCTCAAAGCAGAGACAATGTTCTTTACTCTAGCCAGCGTGGCAAAGGCGGCAGAGACCATGGCTCTTTTCGAGGTCAAGAAGACACTCGGAACACTTATAGACAACATCAATAGAATGCCTGGCATGGCACAAATACACAGGGCCAGCGTGGATTAGGCGGCTTTAGAGACGGGGGGAGATCACCCCATGATAGAGGTGGTGGATCTGGTTCATGGCAGCCAAATGATCAGTCAAACAGAGATAAGGACTGTCATTACTCCGGCAGATATGGACACGTTGCAAAGAATTGTTACAAGAAGCAAGGAGATATGAAGGCAAAGGACAAACAACATGGGCACTATGTATCTTCTAACGGTACTCATGCCATGCAGCATGTATCTAAGAATGCATTTAGGTAGAATAGAGATGAGAGATGGTACATTGATTCAAGGGCTTCAAATTATATAATACTCCATGGAGAATGGTTTGATAAGATGGTTGCAGGTTCACATGGTTATGTGTGTACTAGGGATGATACCCAACATGACATTTAGCACACAAGAATTGGTCCATTGTTGATTCCTGATGGCAAGAAAAAGAGCCTACATGATGTACTACATGTATCTACAATAACCAAGAATCTTTTATCAATTGGATAGATGGTAGAACAGAATTTGCAAGTGAGATTTAATAGGATTGATGCTTTGTTGAAAAATATGGTAATATCTGCAAATTGATCGCTGGAGGCCGAAGAGATGGCAGAATGTTTACTCTTGATGCATCAATTCCAAAATTGAAAGCAACCATGTTTACACATGATGATGGTACTATACGAGATATTGAGATATGGCATAAGCGGATTGGCCATGTGAATGTATAAAAGCTGAAATCTATGCAACAGAAGGAAATTGTGCTTGGACTGCCTAAGTTCAAGTATCATGACTTTGGATCCATAGATTGGAAAGCAAGCATGTCAGTTTGGAAAGCAAGCACGGTTTCCATTTATGAGACATATACGGAATAGCTCACGACCTTTGCAATTGATACATTTAGATGTATGGGGTTCATCTCATAATGCTTCGTTTGGTGGTGCTCGTTACTATGTATCCTTTATTGATGATTTCAGCAAGTATACTTAGCTTTACATACTGAAACATAAGGATGATGTGTTTGATGCATTCAAGGACTTCAAGACGCATGCTGAAAATGAGTTGAGCTGTAAAATTTCATGTCTTAGATCAGATGGAGGTGGAGAATGTCTCTAATTACTTTGATAGGTACCTTGCTAAACATGGGATCAGAAGACAGTTAACTTGCAGCTATACACTACAGCAAAATGGTGTAGCAAAAAGGAAACATAGGGTACTGATGGAATCGGCAAGAGCTATGCTGAATGAGAAGAGTTTGCCAAATGATTATTGGGCTGAAGCAGTAGTAACTATTGTCTATATGCTGAATAGAACCCCTACAGCAAGGATTCATGATGTGGCTCCATATGAGAGGTTGTATGGTCATAAACCTGACATTTCACACTTCAAGGTATTTGGCAGCATTGCATATGTGCATGTTCCTGATGAAAAAAGGCAAAAATTGGATCCTAAAGCTGTCAAGAGTGTATTCATTGGTTAGGCAAAAAACCGGAAAGCTTACAAGTGTTATGTACCGTCTACACATGAGACATTGATTAGCAGAGATGTTTTTTATGAGATGGCATCGTAGTATGGTAATCCTGTTGCAGTGGCTACTGATGGATCAGCCAGCACTACTAATGCTCAAAACACACCTACAGTGAGTACATCTATGAGTGGTCCTACAAGTAATGGGTCACCTACAGTAAGTCCATGGTCAGGACGCTTGCGGAGTCATACTCCTACATCCATTGACACAGATTTGTTAGTGAGGGGGAGATTGGATAAGGAAAAAGAAAAGATACTTGAGGATGTGACAGGTCCACTTAGAGTAGGTTATGAGTCATCCAGCAGTGATAGTTTGGATAGTGAGTTGGGCATTCCGTCTGTTATGACGCCCGGAGCAAGGCAGAGTCGTTACATACCGCCTCATGAGAGGAAAGCTAGCCACAGTTATGGAGATCAAAGAGAGTCAGAAAACCAGTTGACAGGTTTACATACACTAGTTATTCAGCCGGCCAGTATGCATATATGGCTAGTGTGACAAGTTACAAAGAACCTACAAAGTTTGATGATGCACTTTACAGATGATAACTAGTGTGCTACTATGGATGAGGAGTATGCAGTCCTAGCTGAAAATGAGACATGGGAATTGGTTGAGTTGCCTCAAGGCAAAGTTCCCATTGGCTGCAAATGGGTGTACAAGGTTAAGTGCAAGTCTGATGGTTCGTTAGAATGCTATAAGGCCAAGCTGGTTGCAAAAAGGTATGCATAGCACTATGGCCTTGACTATGAGGAGACTTTCAGTCCGGTGACTAAAATGGCAATAGTCAGAACTATCATTGCTTTGGCAGCATGCAAAGGCTGGAAATTATGGCAAATGGATATTAAGAATGCTTTCTTGAATGGTGATTTGGTTGGGGAAGTATATATGGAGCAGCCTTAAGGCTATGTTCACATGGACTTTCCTACACATGTATGTAAGCTGAAAAAGGCTTTATATGGACTGAAACGGGCACCTAGAGCATGGAATGCTCGGATCAGCAGTTATCTACAGCAGCATGGATTTAGATTGGGCGATGCAGATCACATTCTGTTCACGAAGAAGATAGATCATGGATATGTGTTTCTAGTGGTTTATGTAGATGATCTTATCATCACTGGAGATGAGAAAGACGGCATTGCTGAAATTAAATCATGTTTACAAGCTGAATTCAAAGTCAAAGACCTTGGTGAGCTAGAGTATTTTCTTGGAATTGAGGTAGTATCTACACCTCAAGGTATATGGCCACTACAGAAGTAGTATGCTCATGACATATTACAAAAGTATGGTATGGCTGAATGCAAGCCTATGGAGACACCTCTTGATCAGAATGTCAAGCTACTGATTAATGTTGGGAATGGCATAGAGAATGTGACCATGTATCAACAGATGGTGGGCAGCTTGATATACTTGACTGTTATCCGTCCTGACTTATGTTATGCAGTGGGGCTAATTAGTCAGTTCATGCATAAGAATCCCAAACCACATTTAGATGCAGTTAGGAGGATCATGAGATATGTAAAGGGTACTACAGATTATGGGCTGTTTTATGCATATGGAAAATCTCCTGACTTGACAGGGTTTACTGATATTGATTGGGCTGGTTGTGCCTATGACAGGAGGTCAACCAATGGTTATGCATTTGGATTGGGCAATAGTATGATTAGTTGGCAAAGTAAGAAACAACCTACTCTTACATTGTCTAGTACAGAAGCTGAGTACAAAGGAGCTGCCTTAGTGGCTTGCGAAGCAGTTTGGTTAATAAAATTCCTGAAAGACTTGGGAATACAGTTGGAAAGTAGAGTGAGATTACATTGTGATAATCTCAGCAGTGTTATGTTGGCTAACAATCCTGTCTACCATGCTAGGTCCAAACATATTAAGGTTCACTACCATTTCATCAGAGAAATGGTTCTTACAAGGCAGATTGACTTGATTCATGTGAAAACTGAAGACCAGGTAGCAGATATATTTACCAAGTCTCTTGGTAAAGAAAAGTTCATATATTTCAGATAGCTACTTGGAGTTTATCAAATGGTTTGAGGTTGAGGGGGAGTGTTAGAATATCAAGCTCCCGTTACTCTTCAGTCAGTCTATCTTTATGTGTGTGACCAACATTAGTTGGATATCGCTGTACACGTATGTGACATTTAATAAGTCGGTGTAGTCAGTGACTTAACCACAGTTAGTCTTGGTTAGTCATACCTATGTGTGTAAGTCTCTTTCAGTTAGTACGATGGAGGCTCATCTTCCGCTCCACTCTTATCTCTCTCCCTCTCTTCCAACAAAATCCTCGTCCCAACATTATTCAGAGCAGAGGGGGTTGGTTGCCTCTTCTTCGAGGAAAACCACCAGTGGCAAGAACTTGCCAAATGCGAAGGCAAGCCAATCAAAGGGTCACTCCTCTTCCTCAAATGGAACCAAAGAATCTAGACCTATCTAGTAGCAACTCCCTAAGTAAAATTGGTTTTGCACACACTGCCAGCAAGCAAGCCATGTGGAAGAGGAGTGTCGCTCCAAGGCCCAAGATCTTCCACCTAAAAAACCGCTACAGACCGCTGCAACTGCACAGTCCAATGGGGCTATACCTTCCGCTCCTGCTTCATCGGCTCCTTCAGCACCTATTGTTGCTGCTAGACGTGTGGCTCGAGTACAGCTTCAGCAGCCCATCTCTTTCACTATCCTTGAGGGACTAGCTGATTGGTCTACAGGTTCTAATCCCATTGCACTTCATGCATCTATCTCACCTTTCTCCCTACCTCATCAAGCGTTGCCTTGGCAGAGCCCTGCTACTGGATGTACGCGATGGTGGCCACCTTCTTAGACTAGCATGTCTCTAGGTCCTTTCGGATACCCTAGGTCAATCTAGCATTCATTTTTCGCACTCTTAGCGTCGGGCCCATAGGATTCATTGTCCTCCACTTTTCCATTCTTTTGACTTCTGCTGCATTTACTTACGCACATACATATTCATTACATTTATTTTGAGTTAGATTTCCTTTCTATTATGTTTTGCTTTGGAGCATCTCACCAGTAACTTCTGTGTTTGCAAATTCTCATGTCTTTTGCAAGGTTTTGTCTTTCCATGTAGGGCTAACTTGCAAATTGCTTTGATCCTACCTGGGCTAGAGACGTGGGGATGCGTACCGTTCCTTTCATGGTTTCATCATCCTAGGAGTGCTTGCTTTTCTTCCAGCATGACGGTTTCTCTTCCAGAGGTGGATCCTACAGTATCTCTCTCGATACTATCATGGCGGTGACTTCTACCTTGCTCTTCTAGCAGGGTGCTTCATCCACTTCATGGTTCTTGGCACCATCCAAAGACCGACATCAGGCTCCTCTTCCTTCTTCGACATTTACATCTAGGTTGAGAGGGGGTCCCTACTCTTCTTGGTATTCTACAAGCTTCAGCACTTTGTCTTCGACATCGACTTTTCCCTCTTATTGTACCTTACCCTTTGCATTGCATGATTTCATCATCTTTGTACTAGGGTGCTTGGACAAGTGAACAATTTCCCAACGAGGGACACTGTCCAACTGGCACCTGTTGCATGAGCATTCTTCAACATGTAGCATACTTTGCATCTCATTGTATCAAGCACCACTTTTTTTTTTTTTCAAGAAAACAGAATTCTATTAATAACACCTTGGAGAAAGTCCCCCTAAGGTGAATACAAACTACAAGAAACTCTGTGAAGAGTAACTGAGTAGATCAAAGATACAATGGTTGTGTAAACAACCAATCTAGTGGGCTAAAGTGCCAGACCATCTGAGGGGTAGTGTGAAAGAAGATGTCTGAATCCCAAATCCTCACGAAAGCCTCTCTTTTCTTTCCCATCCTCTCAGAGCTGCCCTGCAACCTCTCCCACCTCCCACGGAGAGTATGGACTATCTCTGTCCAAATCCTCGATAAAGACTCCCCAGTGGTTATATCCTGAACATCAATGACCTATCTACATCTCGCAGTGCATATATACCAAGATATAATGCTGGAAATCCGCTCCCATCCGTGACAATGTCCCTGGGTCCACTCTGTATGTGAATAGTCTAGGGTAGGGATCCTGTTTAGATGCTATCCAATGATGAGAAAAGAAATGCTCCCCTAAGTGTCCTCATAGCCGCATGCTGAACCTCTGTCTATGGCCCAAGCTGCAGCCCCCCATCTCGCCACCATGGACTCTATTGTACCATGGAATACTATCCTAAGAGCTCTCCTCCAAATCTCTTGGGCTCTAGGATAGTCCCATAGGCAATGTCTCTGTGTGAGACTCCCTCTCTTTGCCAATGAGGGATGGCTGCAGGCTGTGCTCTAATCTTGCTCATCTATATACTCCGTCCCAATCTAGTAGTGTAGCCAAAGAAGGGGATATCGGATGGCCTATCAAGGAATGGATCCCTCCACACCCACTCTCCTGGATCCCGCTGAAGTCTCTGTAGAGGCCTCCTCTAGTATGCCCAATATCTCCATCCATCTATAAGACAAGTGGTTGGGTCTCAGTCTATGTGCCATTTTCTTTGAAAGTGTGCCACTACTCTGATTCTCTACCTAGAGTAGCCATTGAGTGCTATAAGATCAATGTTCTCTCGCTAGAGGTGGCCATCCTCCTCAACTGTGAAAGTGAATGCTATATGTAGTAACTGCTAGAAGGATATCCCCTCTAGAGAAAAGACCAATCCAAGTCTGAGAAGAAGGTATTTCATTTTGCCAATCTGGAGAAACCCCTTCCATCATGGCCTCAATCATAGCCCTGGCTCCCTTAAGACCATGTAATCTCTGCCTTTGGGTCTCGTGTGGTAACTCCTGAAATGCAAACCACTCCCCCACTGATGTAGCGACCTGTAAAATGAATCTCCTGAGTGGATCCTAAGTTGTTTCCACCGGCGGCAAATATTACCACACCACCATCCTCCTCCATCACATAGATACCTCACCATCTATTTTTCCTCGTCATCAACACCCTGAGTGGATGGGTTAGCTTGTATTGTTTTGTGATGTGTTCAGTGTACCCACCCTACTCCCCATCTTCTGGGTCACTAATACTCAATTGGCGGCATCCCATAAAATTTACCTCACTTATTCCCAAAAAAAAAAAAAAGTTCCATGTGGTTCCATCCGCCTTTGTAGGGCTTGGTAGGCCACTGGGCAGCTAACGTGCACCCTTTGTCAGATGCCCTATCCTCTCTGAGGTGACTACTTGGATTCCCTTGGTAAGACAACCATCGCCTCTAAACTTTTGGTAGGCCACTGAGCAGCCGACATGCACCCTTTGTCGGATGCCTTGGCTGCTTTGGGGTGGAATGCCTTGGGGTAAGTAAATATCACACTAGCTGGCCTAACCTTTGGACTCAGTTTTGGGCTTGAGAGGGAGTGTTGAGCTAAAATATGCATTACTTGCTAATTAGCCTGTTAAACAGCCCCAAAATACACTAAAAAATGCTTTTTTAGAGTAGAAACCCTATAACGGGAAGCGGTTCGAGAGAGTTCAGTGGAAACCCTAAATCCGGAAGCGGTTTGAGAGAGTTCAACGGAAACCCTAATTTTTTAAGGCACCCTTCCACATCTATAAATAAATAGGCTGCCCCATTCAACCTTATTCCGTCTATGAAGGTTTCACACTCCACGTGCAGATTTCAGCCATCATCCTCCTCCCACGTGGTTTTCCAACCCTTGAGACTGCTCCCACTCCATCCATGTTTGCTCCTACTGCTAGCGCCTTCATCCATGCTAACATCAGCTGCTGGCAGCTGTTGGGTACTTCACTCACGCCTACTTACGCCTACGCTCACATAGGAGTGTCGATGATCAGTAGGACACTTGGGCACTTTTTACTCTCGGTAGGAGAGGTTTTTTCCCCTAGACTTATGGTATTATTTCATATGTGCTTATGACACACTTACGGGCACTTACCGTGTTCGAGTGTGAATACCCCCTACAACCCTAAGGTTTAAGGATTGTACCTTGTACTTTCAACTTACACTCTTTCATCCTCTCCAATTGGGTGTCGTGCTTCACTCTCTACTGTCTACTGGTTTTCTGTGCTGAGCTTTCATCCTATCCTTTCTCATATTTGATATCACAGCATTGTCTCTGCTCTGCTCAACTCAACTATACTCAAGTACAACTCTGCTCACCGGGAAGCACAACTGCGCCACCGTCCTGCAGCTCGCCAGTCCCCCAGGGAGCTCCTCGCCTAGCGCCATTGCCCCTGCCCTGTGCTGTCAATCACTTTGCCTCACTGTGCTCCTGCCCTGCCCCTACCCTGCGCTTTTAATCGCTTCATCCGCCTGACATCTGACGCCCGCCAGCTCCAACCTCCGACGTCCAGCTAGCAGGACGATCCCCACGTCACCTGCCTGACCCGCAGCTCGCCACTCATCTGACCTGCCGACTGCGCCGTGAGGAACGCGACAACCCTTTTGAAGCGCCGCCAGTCAACCCGTGCTTGATGTCTTTGCGCCAATCATCTCGTTCTTTGGTAACTTGCTTTTCAAAAAAAAAAAAAAATCCAAGTGCAATTTCTGAAAGTAGGGTTTCCCACGGCACAAACACATAATTCAAAAAACCTGTCTAGGACACATTAAATGCAATTTCTGTACACATTCATCCAAAAAATTTGGGGCTTTTATATTTTCTGGCAACATTGGCATACACACTGCAGTTACAATCACTTAAAGACTATTTTGACAAACCTAAGGCAAGAAATTTCGGGGATTTTTCTCGTATAGTATTGGTGAACACTGATTGCACGTTGGACTGCGTGCATAACAGACAGTTTTCACATAGTGCACCTATGTATACTAATTGCAGAAAGTTATTTCCTGCAATTTCTCGAAATTTTCAGATTTCCAATGTGGTCCTGCTTCGACATTGCTCTTTTGCATCTTTATTTGGTAATTAAAAATCATGGCAAATCAGGGCGGAGATGTTTTCACCTATGTATCTAAGGAGGACAAATTGGATGGAAATAACTATTCACTTTTGTCCTTCATGATGAAGAATGTACTTGTCGCAAAAAATCTTTGAGATTATCTCGGTGGAGAAAAAGCTCGACCTAGAGTTGTGGCTCCAACTACTCTTCCTCTAGGAGGACGTGCACCACGGGCACTTCAACTTGCTCCGCTTCAGCCACTTCCCCAAACAAAAGCAGCTCAAAAAGCATGGGATACACGAGATGCACGGCCTTTGTTGCTGATTGCATTGGCAATCCAGTGGTCAATCATCCCGCATATTCGTTCAGCAACTTCTTCACGAGAAGCTTGGCTTACTTTGGAGAAGATGTTTGCAGGCAAGAATGAAACTCACCTCTCTTTCTTAAATAAAGAGCTAGAGACATTAAAAATAAATGAAGGTGATTCTATTTAGGATCACTTGAACAAAATTCAGGACTTGCAAGAGCAACTCATGAATGTTGACGAGTACTATTCGAATGCACAGATGATATCTGCCACTTTGAACTCATTGCCTCCTTCGTACTTGGCTTTTCATACGGCCTTAAACCTCACCATGAGGATTGCCGCGCAGCCAATCACTTTTCTTCAGTTAGTCACTTTCCTTCTAGAGGAGGACCAAACACAGAGGAATAATGGTGTGGATGCTATGGCCTCTGAGCAGGATTTTATGGCTAGACAAAAGGACAAAGGCAACCAAGTGAAGAATGCCTACACTCACATAGGAGTGTCGGTGATCAGTAGGACACTGGGGCAGTTTTTACTCTCAGTCGGAGAGGTTTTTTCCCCCAAACTTATGGTATTATTTCGTATGTGCTTATGACACACACTTACGGGCAATTACCGCGTTCGGGTGTGAACACCCCCTACAACCCTAAGGTTTATGCGTTGTACCTTGTACTTTCAGCTTACACTCTTTCAGTCTATCGAATTGGGTGTCGTGCTTCACTCTCTACTGTCTACCGGTTTTCTGTGCTGAGCTTCGATCCTGTCCTTTCTCACAGCGACATCATCATTTGCTGCAATCTAATCATCGAGTCATCGCCAGTCACATCAAACATTGTTTCAGCCTGCTGATTACAGCAGACTGTGTGCAAGTTCCAACCTCCGATCGGCGCTACACTACTGTATTTACCAATTTACAGCCTCCAAACAGCTACATTTTGGTCATAGACTTGGGATCCGTCTCCGATGGACGTCACACTCCGACATTGCTCTGCCCCTGAGCAAACTGTACACTCTTACATTCATTTACAGCTTTCATTCACTTCAGAGTTGTGTTTTCTCTCTCCCTTCTTCAATTTGTGTTTTCTTTTTTTTGGCAAATAAAGTGTGGCTAATTATATTACTTCAGAAAAAAAAACCTGAATACAAAGAAGTGCTCATGCTCAACACACCAAGCTGGAGCTGGTAAAAGTCATAGATACATCATATATACAAGCCTCTCAAGGCGGTCTGGAGGGGATAGGGGCAAGAAGCCATGGAGAGGGGGTGTATCACCATCTAGGGCTGCCTGCCTGCATCACGAAGAATAGGTCCCCCAAGTGTGCATGAAATGACCTCGGAGCTCTTCACGAGTCCTGGATTGCCCCTGCACCTGATCCCATCAGCCTTGAAGGGAGTGGATGATGGAGGTCCAAAGCTCTGCTAAGGTCGCTTGTACTGAAGGTCTCTCTCCGCCGAAAGCCACTTGACGCCGTGCCTTCCAGATATGCCAACCAATAAGACTCCCTATGATTTCCCATACCTCAGAGCGGTCTGCTGTGGACTCGAGTACCTGGCGGATGGGTAGAGCCTCTAAACCCACAACTGCACACGGCCCTGCCTCGATAATGAATATCGTATCCTGCATCCCGGCCTCATACAAAAGGTGACGGCCTTGGCTAACCACCTACCAGCAAAAAGAACCCCAAGAGATTCATCCAAGGCTGGGTGATATGCGGCACAAGATGCGGCATACTCCTCTCCACACCAGCTGTGCCGCCTCACACGACCAAAGGCAATGCTTTGGGGTTTCCATAGACTATTGTGTGCATCACTTACAAACTCCCTCCTTCTACATCTGGGCACGCCAGCTTCCCACCGCCAAGCCTCCATGTGCCACGAACCATAAAAAATACGATACCCTCCTCAGCCTCCAACTGTCCCATAAACGGTGCCAGAAGGTCCGTCGGAACAGCTCCATAATGCTCTGCTCCGCCCAGTGCCTGCTACATGACAACGCCCAATCCATGTCCTCCTGTATCAATACGTGTCTACCAATCCTCGCAGTGTATTCCAGGAACCTCGGTGGCCTTCCTTCCCAAATCCAGAGATGCCACTCTCTGAGCTCTTGCCAAAAGACAAAAGGATCCAGCCGCCATGTCTTCCTTTGAAGGCCAGCCACCCGGATCCTCTTCCATGAAAGGACAGCTATCCCCTCGTCCTACTATCCTCTGTCAAGAGCCAAACGTCCCCCCTCTTGCACTATGAAAAAGGTCCCAAGTGGAGCACCACCCACTCTTCCTACCACCTGTAGGGGGATGCCTGCTGGTGAAAACCTAGCGGCCCAAACCTTCCAGAGCTCTATCGGCTCATCAAGTGGCCTTGCTTCCCAGATCCAGAGGCACCACTCTCTGAGCTCCTGCCAAAAGACCAAACGGTCCAGCCGCCATATCTTCCCCTGAAGGCCAACCGCCTAGATCCTCTTCCATGAAACGACAGCTATCCCCTCGTCCTACTGTCCTCTGTCAAGAGCCAGACGTCCCCTTTCCTGCACTATGAAACAGGTCCCAAGTGGAGCGCCACCCACTCTTCCTGCCACCTGTAGGGGAATGCCTGCTGGTGAAAACCTAGCGGCACATACCTCCCTGGGCTCTATCGGCTCTCGAATCGGGGGAGCAAGCCACTCCTGAGGTATCGCTGCATCTATCTCCCTTCTCCTCAGCTCCACTCCTCGTTGGGAGCCTGATACTTGCTTCATTACCTCCTCGTACGCCATCCTATACACCTCCCGCCATGTCCTGATGGTACGAGCCGAGTAGCCTCCCAACCAGCCCACTAGATGTGGGGGCGCTCGCCAATCTGTGCCCCTTCCTGGTCCTTGACCTAGGGGTTCCAAATCACCAACTAATGGTCTATCTCCTCGTGGCAGCTTGGAGGGCTCTAGATTAGGGCCTTACGGACGCCCTGCCACACGCAAAGCAAGCTGTGTAGAAAGGGTGATCTAGGGGGGCTGATGTGGGCTAACCTAAAGATCCATCTCAGGGACGGCCTGCACTCACCGCCAAGCCTCGGTCTACAGTCTTGAAGACCCTCCTGCAATAGGACCCTCCAGGTCTGCCCTCCCGGTGTGAGGCCACGGACAACTAGCTTGCCCAGGAGAGCCATACTTTGATACTCTCGATCTATGATCCCAAGCCCTCCCTCTGACCGATGTCGTATAATGGTCGCCCACGCCACCTTGGCCTTGGAATCCCTGGAGTCGGCTGACCCGGACCAAAGAAAATTCCGTACTAGGCGGCGAAGCTGCATTACACAGGAGGAGAAGCACCAACACAAGGAGATGTGCCACGTTGTCGCTAGGAGGACTTGGTTAACTACCAAGGCTCAGTCGGCTAGTCAGAGGTTAGTCATGCTCCAGTAGGTCAGCTTCCTCCGAATAGAATCGAGGACTAGAAGAAACTGCTGGGCGGGAGTGATGTCGAGTCCCACCTCGAACCCTAGGTACCGGACGGTCTGTCCTCTGCTCATTCATCTAAATCCCAGGTGGACGCCCCACTCCATGCTAGAGTCCGGGTCTGTGAGGAAACCAACCGACTTTCGCCAGTTGATTTTTGCTCCCGCTACATAACAGAACACCTCAAGAGCCAACCTTTCTCTCTCCACCATCAACTCGTCGTCCTTTATGTAGAGCACTATATCATCTGTATACTCTGAGTCTAACAACTTGGTCTCCTCTCTTACTAGAAGTCGGAGGCCACGTAAACTACTCACACGTGACCTAAGGAAGTGAGACATCACCTCTGCAAAGAGAAGGAACAGGTACGGTGCCAAGGGGCAGCCCTGTTGGACCGATCTCTCCAGTAGAAACTCATCCCCTCGCCTCTGTCCTATGTGAACCCTGCTGGTTGCCGATTTGTAAAGTGCGGAGACCTCAAAAATCCAAGCCTGGGGGAAACCCAACCTCACCATGGTGCCCTCTAGGAAATCCCAGTCCACCCTATCATAGGCTTTCTCAAAATCCAAGAGTAGTACGGCCAATCTCTGCCCATTGTATTGGGCCTACTCTGTCACCTCAAAGAAGGTAAATACATTGTCCAGGATGCTCCTATCCTAGACAAAGCATGTCTATGTGTCATGGATGATGTCTAGAAGCAAGGGGCGTAGTCGCCTACTAATCATATTTACCAATGCCTTATAGGCCACTGACAATAAGGTGATCGGTCTCCACTGGGAAAGCTCCAACTGGTCTCCCCCTTTGTAGAGAAGACTAATAAGGCATGCCGATAGACTCCCTGGCATCTGTCCTAAAGTGAAAATCTCTTGAAAGGCCATCAGTAGGGGAGGTAGTGAAGAAAGCCTTAGAGTTCCTTCTCTATGAAGGGGGCTAGGAGGGAGAGTTCCATCTCCTCTGTGACGAGGGACGGGATGTTATCCCAAACCTGCTGTCTACATCGTTGTCCTCTAGCTGAGGCTATCTCCTGCTGGAAGAGGCGACTATAGTAGTCGATGGCAATCTCCATCACCTCGTCTGGGCTAGAACGGGTCCTCCCATACTGCTCTCAGAGGCTGCGTATTTGCTCTCTTGAGGTGCAAGGCTGGTGCACCTAAAAAAACTCCCTGCACATCGTGTCCCCCCTCTGCGCCCAGAAAGCTGATGACGTGCGGAAAGAGAGCTTTGAGCGCCTGTCCTCTAGGCTAGCAATGGCTTCTCGCACAAGCATCTCCTGTGCATGGAGAGTGGGATCCCCTAGTGGCTCCTGTAATGATCTCTGCATGGCTGCAAGGTCCCGCCGGAGTGCTCTCTCCTCCCAGCTCTACTGCCTCGCCTGTATGGCTGCCTCTGCCTCGCCTTTGCAACCTCCTCTGCGATCTGGCCCCTCCTGCCCTTCCCTCTGGTCCAAATCTGCTCTATCTGTCTCGTCACCTCCTCTCTCCTATAGATTCAATCAAGGATCCAACAAGATCGTGTATGTAGAGCAGATGCTGGGGGATCTATTGTCACGAGAACAGGGCAATGATCGGACAAACGTGGTGCCCGCGAACTGCCCAATCTGGCCCCCCTGAGAGCCTTCCCACTCTCCCACATAAAACCTGTCCAACCGCTCCAATAGGACTCCACCTAGCCGCCTGTATCCCCAAGAGAAACCCAACGACCTCTCCCTCCTGTGGAAGACAGGGTCTCTCCAAGCATCGCGTACTCCAAGTGCCAGTGGAAACACCTCCCATGCCTCCTGCTCCTCCACGGCCATGCCCTGGTAGTTTCTCCCTCTACCCTGCTGGTCCTCCAAAGCCTCCAAGTTGTTGAAGTCTCCTCCAATAGTCCAAGAGTCCACCTCTGGGAGTCCTTCCGCGATCTCCACCCAGAACCTGCTACGTGTCCTAACCTCAGTAGGGGCGTAGATATTAAGGACTCCAAGGCACGAGTCCCCAATATCCAATCTAATCCATAGCACCCTCCCTGCCACTATCGTCCCATGGTCTCGAACACAAGCGGTAAGACTCGGACCAATAGAGATGCATACGCCTCCACTCCTATTGTGGGCACCTATGGCGTACTCCTAGTAAGTATGCGAGCTTCCTGGGAATACCTTCCCTACCCGCTCAGCCTAGGTGGGAGTGAGCTTGTGCTCCTGTAGAAGTAAAATGTCGATCCGTCCAGCAAGGGCAGGTTGCAACTCTATTGGAACTAGAAGGACACAACTCTGAGAGTTTGAGATCGAGTAAGAGTAAGCTTATGAGTGTGACGGCTGGAGAGAGTGTAAGCAGAGTGAAAGTCCGAGACGATAAGAGTGTACCAACAATGTGTTGGTATACAAATAATAAAATGTATTTATACTTAGGGCACATAAAGGTGCGTTCACATGTATAGTGTGCGTATACTATATACACGGAGGTTACCGAGCCTTTATATCCCAACAACCTCCTACTTAAAGGTCTGATATGAACCTCTAGCTAACCAACTCCCACTAATCGAATGCAATGCTCGTGTTGAGCTTTGCTTAGACTTTTAGTGAGAATATCTGCAGTGTTATCTTTTGTTTTAATCTTGATCAATGTGATTTAACCATCTTCCAGAATGTGTCTGATGAAGTGATATCGCACATCTATATGCTTTGTACGTGAATTATATATGGCATTCTTAGCCAGATACACGACACTCTGGCAATCACATCCCAAAACTGCAGTACCCATAGACATGTCGAGATCATCTGCAAGTCAGCTGAACCATACAACTTCCTTAGAAGCTTCAGTAGCTGATATGTATTCAGCTTCAGTGGTACTCAATGCAACAATGTTTTGCAACCTGGAACACCAAGAAACAGCCCCACCAACAACTGTAAAGACATACCCGCTGGTGGACCTACGAGTGTCCAAGTCACCTACCATGTCTATATCACAATAACCCTGCAAACTTAGTGCACCATACCCATAGCAAATACTTTCTCTTTGTGTACCCTTAAGGTATCGAAGAATACACTTGACAGCCTCCCAATGTGCTTTGCCAGGATTTGACATAAACCTGCTAACAACTCCCACTGTATGAGCAATGTCTAGACGAGTAGCAACCATAGCATACATAAGAGAGCCACAAGCTGATGCATAAGGAACTCCCTTCATAGCATTTTCTTCCACGTCATCTTTCGGGCTGTTGGCTTTGCTAAGCTTGAGATAAGGAGGTAAGGATACCGCAAAAGGCTTAGCTTCAACCATGTTAAATTTGTCCAGTACCTTTCCAATGTACTTTTCTTGAGATAAAAACAACAATTTCTGCATTCTATCTCTACGAATCCTCATGCCCAAAATATGCTCTGCATTCCCCAAATCTTTCATGGAGAAATCTGATTTCAGCTGATTTTTGAGAGCATCCAAGCTAGTCTTTCTTTTCCCAGCTAGTAATATATCATCCACATAGAAAACAAGTATTATGGGGCTGCCATCTGTATCCTTTTTCATGTACAAGCAATGATTTGCATGGTTGCGTGTAAACTCATGAGATAGCATAAAAGTATCAAACTTTTTGTACCACTGCCGTGGTGCTTGCTTCAGCCCATACAGGCTGTGTTTTAGCTTACACACCATCTGCTCTTTTCCAAGAACTACAAAGCCCTCAGGCTGTTTCATGTAGATTTCCTCATCAATGTCACCATGCAAAAAAGTTGTTTTTACATCCATTTGATACAACTCTAAATCCAAAACAGCAATAAGAGCAAAAAGCACACGTAAAGTGGTCATCTTCACAACAAGTGAGAAGACCTCTTGGAAGTCAATCCCTTCCTTTTGTGCATAACCTTTGGCAACTAGCCTTGCCTTGTACTTGGGTTTCCCATCAACTGTCTTGACTTTGTACACCCATTTGTTTGGAAGTGACTTCCTTCCCTTTGGTAATGACACAAGGTCCCAAGTATCATTCGCATATAGAGATTTAATCTCTTCCTGCATAGCTAGCTTCCACTTACTGCTGAACTCACATGGCTTGGCCTCTTTGTATGTAAGAGGCTCACCCTCATCTGTAAGCATCACATAATGCAAGGAGGGGTCAAACCTATGTGGTTGCCTTCTTACGCGTGTAAACCTGTGTACCCAATGATCAACATTTTCAGGAATTGGGTCTACATCAAGAGGTATATTATTTTCAGTATTCATTTGTTGCTGTAAACCATTTTCAGCATGTTGTTCATGCTGTACAGCACCTTCATTTTCATTTCCAGCACCTGCATTTTCATAATCAGCAAGCCTATCTTCCTGTCCACAACCTCCTTGTGCTTCTATTTGCTGTCCATCATCATTTGGCTCAAAAGTAACCGACTGATCATCAGTTTCAGCCTGTGGTACAGCACCTTGAGGCTCATTTTCTAAAGTTATGGGTGGCTGCAAACTCTGAAATTTCACCTTTTTCAGAACTTCATTAGAGGCTAAAGAGCCTTTTAGCAATTTTACCTCATTAAACACAACATTACGGCTGCGAATAATTTTCTTGGACTGAGGTAACCACACTCTGTAGCCAAATTCACCCTCATCACCATAGCCCATGAAAATGCCTTTGGTGGATTTTGGGTCAAGTTTGTTCCTCAACTCATCCCTAACATGTACAAAAGCATCATAGCCAAATATAGGTAAATGGTCATATGAGACCGATTTGCCAGACCAAACCTCCTTAGGGATGCCATTATTTAAGGACCTATTTGGAGAGCGGTTACAAATGTGAACCGCAGTTCTGAGCGCCTCTCCCCAAAATGCATGAGGGAGATTGGCAGTGGACAGCATGCACTGCACTCTTTCACATAAAGTCCTGTTATATCTTTCAGCCACCCCATTTGAAGGAGGACTATAAGGGGCTATAAGCTCCCCCTTAATACCATGTAAGTCACAAAATGACTTGAATTCAATCGATGTGAACTCACCCCCATTATCAGTTCTCAAGCATTTCAGCTTTCTATCTATTTGAGTGATCACAAATGCATGAAAAGTTTTAAAAACAGCAAACACTTCACTTTTCTTTTTCAACAAGTACACCCAAATCTTCTTGGAGCAATCATCAATAAAGAAGACAAAATATGCAGCACCACACAATGATTTCACGGGCATACTACATACATCAGAATGCACTAAGTACAAGACATTGGACTTACGAGAGACACCAGAGTAAAAGGAATTTTTTATTTGCTTTCCAAACTGACACTCATTACAAAAATCAAGTTTAGAGCCTTTTCCATCAACCCTCTTCAGAGAGGTAAGAACATCAAGTCCTTTTTGGCTCATATGGCCTAATCTCTTATGCCATAACTCCAAGTGGCTGCAAATTTCAGCAACTGCAAGAAACTTCCCATTCAAGGCTTTACAGTGCAAACAATACAATGTGCCCTTCTTGGTTCCTTTTACAATCAGCATGGAACCCTTTTTTACTTTCCACAAACCACCACCAAACAGTGTGGTGTAGCCATGCAACTCAAGGCGACCAACAGATAGTAAACTCTTTTTAATGCCAAGCACATATCTGACATCTTTCAACACAAGCTCTTGACCATTGTCTAAAGACAAGTGTACGGTGCCAATCCCATCAATGCTGCAAGCATGGTTATTTCCAAGGTACACCTTTCCATAACTGCCTGCATTAAACATAGCAAAACACTCCAAGCAAGGAGTTACATGGAAAGAGGCACCAGAGCCTACAATCCAAGTCTGAGTGACACCATCATTAACTGACAAGAGTGCATCAATCACATCAGCCTTGGTAATCTGCATATCCTACATATGACATACAAGGGCATCATAATCAACTGCACATAATACATCAGCCTCTATATCTGAAAGCTCCTCTATGACCACACTGAAGGCCACATTGGCCTTTTCTTTGCCTTTGGATGTCTCCAATGCATCTGTCTTTTCTTCCTTCTTCTTTTTATCTCCTGCATTCTTCTTTTTCTCTTGTTCCTTCTTGTAGTACCTGCAATCAGGTTTCTTGTGGCCCTTCCGACCATAATGATAGCAAGTAATGTCACTCTTATCCTTTCCTTTGCTCTTGCTGTTGTTTCTCTGCCCTGCATATGCATTTTTCTTTTCAACCCTGCCTCTTACATTATAAGCTGAGTTGCTGCCTTCTCCACTAGACATATGTCTAATTTCTTCATTTAAGATAGAACCCCTCACCCCATCATATCAGAGATTGGGGTTATTGTTGAGTGAAACCACCAAGGTCTCCCAACAGTCAAGCAGTGTCATAATCAAAAAGATTGCTCTCAACTTATCATCAAAATCCAAATTTGCATCTTTAAGCTGATTTAGAATCCCTGTAAATGCACTCAAGTGCTCAGCTGCAGGCTTTGACTCATCCAGTCGCATATTCACCAACTTGTGCATTAAATGCACATGATTAAGAAGTGTGGTGATCTCATAAGTAGTCTTCAGCTTCTCCCATATTGCATAACCTATGTCTAAACCATTAATGTCTATTAGAATGTCATCAGTGACACCCATCTTTATGTAATCACAGCATTTTTATTCACTCTGGCCCAATCTGCATCAGACATTAGTGCAGATTTATCTTCCTGCAAGGCATCCTCACAACCCTTCAGGAACAAAATGCCCTGCATACGGTCTTTCCGAAGGTCAAAGCCATGACTATCAAACCGTTTGATCTCCATCAAACTCTCGATGTTTGAACTGCAAGAAGGTGCAGCCATTTTATCATGAACACAAGAGTAAATGCACTAATCTACAGAAGCACAAGCTGAACCAGTAAAGTACCCTGCTGTTTTTCCTCAACCAAAAATAAATCTCTGCTGTTTATACATTAACCAGTCACTGCACGGGAAAAAGATGCAGAAATTTACCAAATTCTGCACAAATTCCCAAAATTTCAAGTCCAAAATTGCATGAATGTCAGTCAATCTGACCCAGCTGAGTAAAGCTTTGCCGATACATGAAAAGCCCCAATATTCTGGGATCCAATGTCAGAAA
The DNA here is from genome assembly GCF_053477565.2 of Lygodium microphyllum. Taxonomy (NCBI): domain Eukaryota; kingdom Viridiplantae; phylum Streptophyta; class Polypodiopsida; order Schizaeales; family Lygodiaceae; genus Lygodium; species Lygodium microphyllum. The sequence goes on along the minus strand of NC_141146.1, from coordinate 17,876,666 downwards.
ACTTTACCCAAAAAATGCAAAATTTCGACAAAATTGGCAAAATCCCCAATTTAATTGAGGTCACCGCCGCGATGTCTGCAATTTCTGACTCAAAAGTCAATGACAGGCATGAATTATATCAAATCTGGGAAATGCCCCAAATTTCTAGCTGGAATCCTCACAGATCTGTGATCTGTGCTTCTGGCATGTGAACTCCCGTCACTGGCAAGTAGTAATGAGGGGATTAGAGAAAAAAATTGATTTGTTTTTTAAAAAACAAAGAAACTAATTGGGGGGGGGGGGGGGGGGGGGTGTTTCTCGTTGACCCCCGTTGCGTCACGTCGCCCGCCTGTCCAGTCGCGAACCATCACGCGACCCCGTCACGTCTGACAATTGCCTGCCGGCCGCATGCCAGACAATCGGCCGTCACGCAACGTCTGACGCTTGCCTTTTCGCTGGTTCCGTCCGCCAGTGCTAGTGTCTGTCGCCATTCACGCGACGTCTAACATTTGCCTTTTCACTGCTTCTGTCCGCCAACGCTAGTGTTTGTCGCCCATCACGCGACGTCTAATGCTTGCCTTTTTGCTAGTTCCGTCACGTCAAACCAAACTTGTCAATCTTGGGAAGCGTGCGAGACCTTTGGCTTTGATACCAGTTGTTGGAACTGGAAGGACACAGCTGAGAGAGTTTGAGATCGAGCAAGAGTGAGCGTATGAGTGTGAGGGCTGGAGAGAGTGTGAGCAGAGTGAAAGTCCAAGACGATAAGAGTGTACCAACAATGTGTTGATACACAAAGAATAAAATGTATTTATACTTAGGGCATGTAAAGTGTGCGTTCACATGTACAGTATGCGTGTACTATATACACGAAGGTCATTGAGCATTTATATCCCAACACAACTCGTGCCGAACAATCAATTTCCTTGAACCACGTGCCCCACTCTAGTGGAGGCTATTCACATTCCAGGATGCAAGATGTAAGCTCATGGGGAAACCTGTGATTGCCCGAACAGGCATCTGTTTGGTGTGGAGGCTGCTGATGACGAGAAGGAGCTATGAGACATGCAGGTACGCTTTGCCGCCGTTCTAGACGGAGAGCTCCTTTCCCCCATGGTAGCCCTCGGCAAGACCATAGGGGTGATAGAAGTTTCAAGTGGTACTATCAATGCATCTATCAGCCATGCTAAGAGTCGAGACTCTGTGCACTAGTAGAAACGGGCCGTCTGTGCCATGGGCTACTTGATCACATCCCTCGGAGCTCTCCACTATGGTTGGGCTCCAAAGATAATGTTGAGATGAGGGACCTCAATACTAGCCCACCAGTTAATGTCCACCATGCAACCTGGCCACTGATGTGCAAACACTGCTAGTCTTTCTTCTCCCATCCACTAGGAGGTGTGGTCCGCCACTTGACTCTTCAACTCTTTCTCTATCTGTGTCGTCGTCCACTCCCCTGAGTGAGAGAACTTAAGCAAAAAAGTGTAGTTTGGTTCATCCAATGGTGCTAGTAGACGGACCTTGCCCCTCCTTGACTTATGAACCACAAAGATCCCCACCTCTAGAGGTAGTGGGAACTCTTCGTGCTCCGCAACTCTCAAGTAGGACCATCACCTCCTGTGAGATGAGAGAGGGTAGGTCTAGGAGGGATCGCTTGAACCAGGTGCGGATCAAGGGGGTGCCCGGTACGGGAGGTGGTGGGGGGGAGGATGATCGAGGGATGGTGGGATGGACGGAAGTACATGGCGGGTGTGGGGGAGGGCGGGCATGGGATATGGAGGGTGGTGGGTGTGGAGGCTGTGGGGCCTCAGGAGAGGTAGTCCATGGCACAAGTGGTGGATGTAGGGGGTTGCGGTCCTGCCGGGTGGCACGGGCAGAGGGGGGCTGTGGAGTGCTCTATCGAGGGGGTGTCGCACGCCAACTTGCTTCCTGCTGCCAAGGTTGGATCTGAGACACTGGCTGCACCCCCTTGCCGTCTCTCTCTCTGTCGTCTCTAGACGAGTGTGAAGCCATCAGCGTCCACCTGCGGGCTTGTCGGAGGAGCTACCTTGGCTCCGAAACGCGTGCAACCTACTGCCTAATGCCCAAAGTCATAGCAGCGCAGGCACTGCCTTGGCTGCCCCATCACAATGACCTGCTGCCTAAAGGAGTTCCCGCCCGCCTCAATCTCTAGGAACTATGGGATATTCTTGACTTCTTTCACTGCCACCCGTACCTTTAGGACTCCTACAGCTGTCACTGCATCCGCGAAGGACGTGGGAAGAATAGTGCCGAAAAGCCATCCAAAGTCTTCCACCAACTGGCAATACTCAATTGCCATGCCGGGAAAAAGAAGGGTGACCGGGTGCCGAAGAAACCTCTTGTGGAGTACAAACGCCTCCACTAAAAAAAGCCCCTGTACCAGGGAACCATGTGTATGACCCCCTTCGTGGACGCATATGGTGAACTAGCAAGTAACTCGCATGCTCCGTCTGCCGAGCTGAACCGGACCATGAAGATCCCTTGGCCCAATAAGACTACCTCCTCGATTTGCGTTGTCCCGATGCACAACGTGGAGTGTAGCTAGTCCCGAAGCTGGGCCCTGGCTGGGGAATGTCCTACTACCTGACCATAAATTGTTGTTTCCATTAGCTCCAGCTCCTTAGCTCAGACGCATAAAAGCTGTTCCTTAGAGAGGACTACGCGCAAGATGTTTGACTCGCTGAGTGCGTCGGCGTCTGACCAGAGGTTTCCATCGCATATCCCTTCTGAGAGAACTACCAATCACGTCGCGGTGCTACCGAAGGGGAGGAGTTGCTGCAAATGGAGGGAGCAACTCGAGGGTGGCGGGATCAATGGCAGGGGGGGGGGGGGAAGTCGTGTGGGCAGTCAGGTGGGGGTCGTGGGGTGTGGCCAGTCGTGTGGGCAACGGACAGGGCGGGGACGGGCCGACAAGGCGGAGCGAGGTGACGAATAGAGCGGGGACGGGATGACGAGCTACAAGTGAGGGCCCAGACGGGGGCCGCAAGCGAAGAACGGGGGGGCACCAACCAAGGCGATGGGTGGGGCGAGCGCGGGCGTGAGGGAGTAGTCGGGGGGTGGGGGTAGCAGGCGACGCGACGGCAAGTTTCAATTTGTGTTTGAGTTTATGTGTTTGAGTTTTTGAGTTTTACGTTTAGGGTTTGAGTTTTGCCCTCTGTGTCTATGTCTCTGTCTGTCTCTTTGTATTTCTATCGTGGTCATACACTCTGTGTGTCCTCAGTGCAAACCCTAGCAGTTTTCTTTGCACACCCCTCTCTTCACTAAACAAGATGAGTTCACTGCTCTAAACATGTATCATAAAGTTGAGGGTCAAACCCAAGCATAGTCACCAGAAATGTTTCATCCTCTTTTGTGCTTCGAGGTTTCAAGCTTTTGTTTCATTCGTTACCTCGAAGTTTCAAGTATTATTATTATTATTATTATTACTATTAACATTAAAAAAGAAATAGATCGATTTATTGAAAATCCTCCTAGATCCTAGAGTCAAAAGACTAAAGCCTAAAACAAAAGCATTCATTTCACCTACTCATTTAGAAATTCAGATTCATGATTTCCAAATCACAACATAAAGGCTACAACATCTTGATAATACATAATGTAAAGTAAATATGAAACAGATGTTTACGAGTGGAATCCTTGTGTGGAATCCTTGTGAGGAGCCATTTGTTCCTCGACCAAGTGGCAGCCCAAGGTAGAGGAGGTGGTGAAGGAGAAGTGTATGGAAGAGGTGGAGAAGGAGAAAGAACAGGAAGAGATGAGATGGAGTTTTGAGGACTAGGAGGACAGGGAGATGTAGGAGGAGAAGGTGATGGTGAGCACAAGGAGGCTGTGGAAAACATGGGAGCAAAACACCTCTCATGTTCTCTTTCTTAAGAAGCCCTAAAAAAAATCAATTTCACAAAAAAAAAAAAAAAAAAAAACTTTCATAACCCCAATTCACAACTGAAACGGAGTGTTTTGTGTGTTTCGACATTTCGTATTACATCAAGGTAAAACAAGGTTTTTGGCTGATACGAGCCAAGCAGTGTTACTTGACTTATCAATGGCAATTCTACTGTACACATGAGATGCATGAGTTGCCTCATCTGTCTGTGCTAGATTGCAGGCCCTCAAGAGATCCAAGTATGCAATAATCACCCAACCCGTCTCGCAAACTACTCCAACTAGCTCATCTCTCATCTCTACTCGAAGGCATCTCTAATTGTCCAACTGCTGTCACTCAAATTCTCTCAACAAAAGTAGTGGCGCCACCCCCACATCTTAGATAACTTTCCACTTATGGACATGTACTAATTCTATCCTATACCTAAACAATGCTGCCTCATGTACATCAATATGTAAGTGGTAGGACCTCCACTCTTGTAAAGCTAAACACACATACAGCCTTACTTAAGGACTAGGTCTATCAAGTTATGGTGATCTGTGGATGTGTCCAGTGTACCAATATGAAAAACAAGTCCTTATACAACTAACAAGAAGCACCAAGTTACTAACTCCTCAAGTTCTATGTGTTGTGGCTTTCCAGAACATACCAAACAATGTAGATAGTATCTAATTCTACCACCATTAAATATGACAATTGCATATCTCCATCAAAACAAGAACACATCTGCCTGCATCTTATACATCCCCCCTCCTTTGGACCATGCACCGTGTGCTATGAGACTATAGAACCATAATGTTCCATATATATTAGGTCCCAACATAGCCATAAGATACAACCATATGCAATATTGTATCCACATGATAAAGCCATAAAGATACACCAGCTTCAAGATTCTTAGGGCCTAGAGTAGGGTCAAAGGATCCATCCCCATAAGACATAAAAGCATCCATCAAGTATACATAAGTAACCATAAGCACGTCCATAAAACCATTAGATGACCATAAGTACACCTAAATTGTTCCATCTATGGTGCCATATCAACCCCCTTTTGTCTCAATGACAAAATCTACCTCCATGAAGTTGCTGAGGCCAACTGCACAAATCTCTTTCCCCTACGTGCTTTAGCTCTAGCCTTAGCAAGTTATTTTGTTCCATCCTTGGATTTCCATCATGGACACCCGCAACATTGGTCACAACCTTGGATCACTTAGTGACTAGGTGTGAGTGTGAATGTGAATTTAGACAAGGATCACTAAGAACTCTATAAAAAGGACTCTGTGGCTCGTTTGTACCACATTGAGTATGATCTCCGCACTTGGACTCTAGGCCCAATGGGCACCATGTCCATAGTCCTCAGGATGGTTGTGTTGGTACTATGGGAAAAAATCTCTTATGATGTGATTGCTAACTAGTTTATGAATTTTATTTCCAAATACCCAACGCAAGTACACACGCATGTGTGTTTAGAACATTGGCTTCACACAAAATGTGTGTGCATACAAAGGCAAAGGAGAGGACACCCTCTCGTGTGTCAACGATTTCAAGTGTTTTCTTTCCATGCAAATCTTCTTAGTCTCTTTCACTCTTCTTTGACATAGTTACTCTCGTACATAGAACGGACAAGTCCGTACCATACAGTACTATACGAATTCATATGAATTCATACATTAAAAATGATGTATTTTTTATGCCACGTCTAGCCACGTTCCCGCATCTGGACATCTCCCACTGTGTGTTTTTGGCCCATTAGTCGCCTATACATGGCACTTTGGAGTCTTCCTAGGCCTTGGATCACATTCCACACCCAGCCCCTTGGATTCTATACTCCAACCAGCCCGCTTTTGACTATTTGACTTGGGCCTTGGATGCTCTTAGGCCTCTCTTCTTCCACACTCTCCTCTCTTTTTCCACCTTGGATCCCTCTTTTCTAGCCTATAAAAGGTGCTCCTCCTCTCCATCCTTCCACACTAAATCAACAAGCATTCTCAAGCCCCTCTCTTTTCAAGCAAGCTATCTATCTATCAAGCCTATCCAACACCCTCTCTATCTAAGTTTGAAGTCTATCCCACCCCTTCTCTCTCTACCTTTCAAGCCTCTTAACTCTCCCTCTCCCTCTCAAGGCTCAAGTCTCTCAGTATCCCTCTCTCTGTCAAGCCTCTCTCTCGCTCTCCTCTCCACCACTCGGATCCAAAACTTCCAACTTTCAAGCTTGAAGCCTTGGACCTCCATCAACATCATGACTCATGAGAAGCACGAGACCTTACATTTGCACACCATTCATATAGAAAGGGACATAAAGAAGTCGAACTCCCCCCATTGGAGGTGCAAGTATTGCAGGAAGCGCTACACAAGTGGTGTGACCCGATTTCTCCAACATCTTTCAAAAACAAGAAGGCAAGTTGCTCCATGCAAGGAAATCCCTCAAAACATCACGGACAACATTCTTGCCAAGATGAGAGGGGATTCCACCCGAGGAGAAGGAAGTGGCGTATCACCACAAATACTTATTCCTATTCATGAGGAAGAATCAAATGTGGGTGTATCTTCAATCGATGCAAGTGAGGCCTCCACCATTGGTGGTGCCAGCTCCACATCTGCATCCGACTCCAGCAAAAGACAAAGAGTGGAGGCTCATGCCACACCGGAGAGGTAATCCTCACAAGGAGCCACCAACCAACGCACACTCGACTTCTACCAAATACCAGCTACCCTCCCCACCACCAGGCCCCCACTAGCCCAACCGGCCTCCCGACCCCCGGGAACCACCTTAGAAATAGCCACAGCGAGAGATAAAGCCCGGCGCCCACGGCCCGCCGGCCCCTGCCCCCACAAAAGACACATGTTGAAGATACAAGGGATACTACGCCGCCATCGGAGGGCCCTACCCCGCCGCTTTAGTCTCTCCATGCTAGACCGACCCATGAGGGACATCCTAGGATGAAGACCCCAGGAGCAGTTCCACACCGCACTGGGAGTACCTCTAGATTGTATCTAGTCCAAATATCATTTTGTACCTACTCAATTTAGTTCAACATAGCATAAACAGTAGCTTCACTGGGACTTTTGAAATCTCCCAGACATTTGTATGCAACATTTTGGTCTCATAGGCCAACTTGGCTTGTTGTAGACGTTAATATAACTTTCTTTCTTTCTTCTCTCTCTCTCTCTCTCTCTCTCTCTCTCTCTCTCTCTCTCTCTCAAGCTTCAAGTTCTATACCTGGATCAGCTATCTTTCTTAGAGAAAGGCAATGACTTGGAGACATTGAAATTACATGCACAGTGATTGAGTGCAATCTTGCATTCAATGTCCTGAAGCAAGAGTAATGGAAGAAGATGGTAAAAGCCATTCCCAATGTGGGTCCATGTGAAGGATGGACAGGTGTCACATATAATGACATGAGGACGACAAAGATTGATGAAAAGAAGGGGAGAATTGATAGAGCCCTTAATCCTGTTCGGGCCACATGGACAAAATATGGTTGCTCCATTCTCACCAATGGAATGAGTGATCATAAGAAATGGGGTATCATCAAGATGCTTGTCTCATGTCTACTTGGCACTCACTTTTTTACAAGGCACATACAAAATCTTTTCAAGCATGATAATTTTCTCATTTACTGTAACAATGGAAATCTGTCCAATGCCTTGGATTGCATACGAAGCATTATAAGCACATATAGCTGATCCCCCCCTTTGTACATTTCCATATAATACAAACAAGTTACAAAAGAATGTTATGTGCTTGGAGGCACCGCTATCAAAATACCATATATTGCTATTTTCAGTCATTGATAAGCCATGTGTATAGGAAAAAGGATCGTAGGAACAACACACAATAAAAGCATAAAAATGGCCAATGTCCAAACTTGCTAAATCTGCTTCCACATCCTTCACACTTTAAAATTTTCAGCAACAATCATGCCCAATTCCTTATTCTCTTCACTAGCAATCGTCATTCTACATTCCACAATAATAAGCCCCTTCTTTTGGCAATAATTGTATCTCTTCTTTTTGGCACCCTCATCCTTGGTACTTGAAGGTTTTGGGCGCTCCAATTGGCAGGAACCTTCCACTTTAGTGCACACTAGCGTGAACAATACTGAGATAGGTGACCTTCCCAAAAGGGAGATTTAGTGCTCCCCACCAAATTTCTAACTTGCTGCATAGACTCAACCAAATTGTCAATCGATGTTATTGCACATGCACAATGTTATGAGCATGTATATTTGTAATGCTTAGCTTTGGCATTATTAAGTTGTGCACTGGCATTATTAAGTTGTGCACATGAGAGGTACACATGTAAAATGCAAGTCAGTCAAGTCATAGTGATAACCTCAGTCACTCAAGTGAGCATTGGGAGACATTGGTAAAAGTTGTACAAAGTTATGTCAGGCAAGCAATTGTCGGCACTAAGTGTTAGTTTGTGGTCTAGGCCATTAATTGCGCCATTAACTATCTAATGGTCACATTATGGAACTAGACATTAATTAATAAAGTCAGACATTAATTAATAAAGTCATGCTAGTCCAAGGCCAATTAATGTTCAGACCATTAAATGTCCCATGCCAGCTAGCACATTAATTATTAATGGGTACCAGCCAAATATTGGGCAGGATCAAATGGGTAATTGATTAATAGTCAAAAATGCGAATTATGAAAATTCATTAATTAACGCTGAAATTTTGGATTAGAAGGCTCTCAAGTGGCAAAGCAAGCTGTCACTTGTCAAAATTACCCATGCAAACTAAGTGACAGCTGTTTCGGGGACTCACTGAGCATCATTTGAGCCATTTTGAGCTAAATGGAGACAGAGAGACAAGGAGAGTGCTGCTATAGGCTATAGAAACTGCCAGCACTCCCAAGGCATTTCCAGCCAGTCCAGAGGAGAGTGCTGGCCTCTTCAAAGCAGGGCAAGAGACAACATTAGGAGGCTCAAAAGCAACAATTGACAGCATATTTGTTGTCCCTGATCAGGGCAGCAGCTGGTTTAAGCACACTTGTGCAGGAAAAATTTGAGAAATTCCCTCTACAACTTTCTCTCTCATCCTCTAACAATCCCTCAGCCATTTCTAGCTTAGAGTGAGGAGTAATTGCACAAATCGCTACTGAAACCCTACTTTACAGGATAAATTAGGGTGTCCATAGCCATCTCAAGATCCATTCTCAATTATTGAAGACCTAAGTACTCAGTGTAGCAATTGAAGGAATTAACTTGCAGCTACCAAGGGGTAGCCCATTCTCCATGCGAGTGATTGAAGACCCAAACTGAGCCCAGATTGTTGTACAATCAAGGGCAAATTGCGCCCATCCAATGCTTTGGTCAATTATGACAGCCATTTGTATTGAAGATTGAGGGAGATCAGCCAATATCTATTTGTACTTCAACCTTATAGCAATACAAGATAAAGAAATACCACAAGGGGCGCCAATAGTTGGGGCCAATCAAGTGTCAATTGCCCAAGATTAAGAGGTAAAGTGTGTATCTCCAGATTTGTGTATTTGATGCTTGCTGTAATTTGAGTTAAATCAACATATCACCACCCTTGCCAAGAAGGAAGGCTAGTTTCACACAACCTGTTCAGATTTGACTGTCGGGCTACACGCGGAAGCGCAGGCTTAAGCAGATTGCCAATAGACATGGCTGCCAATGCACAGACTCTTCAAACACGACTATTGGGCTATAGCAACACACACGCTACAAGCAAGCAAGTCAAGAGATGGGGCTCGAACAGACGATGTAGATGTCGAGACTCCACAAGCACAGCTGAAACTTGTATAGCAATAGCCCATAGGGAGGAAAGCCACTAAGCTCAAATGACAGCTAGGACGGTGGTAGCTCAAACGCTGAGTGGCAGCTGAAAAAAGGTATGGCTCTGATGCCATTGTTAGGTTAGGATTCAGTAGCACACACTCTCTCATAGTGAACAAGCGAACACTAAGACTGAACAGAGTTGTAGAATGTCGCATCCACTAATGTGAGAATGATAATGATAGTACAATCCCCAAGGTACTAAAATAGCACACCCATTGATGGCGAGTGTCCATCCAAGGGGAAAAAACCCTTCTCCAACTAGAAGGTAAAAAGTGTCCATGGATAGGAGTGTTTTTATACCAAAACTATGGAGGACCACAATAAGTGCAACAAAGAAATGTTAAGGTATACAAAAAGAAACATAAAATTTATGACAACATGAAGAACACAGTCTAAACAATGTTCAACAGGCATGAACAACTATGAAGATGTAATAATACAATGTGGGGCCTCAAATCTCTCTGTCTCAAGGACTAGGGATTAGGTGAGCTAAGAGTGATATTGGAGATGCTAAGAAACAGCTCAAGATTGTCCTACACATGACAAACCCCGAAACGCAGTAGAAGCAGTCATCAGTGATAATGATGTCATCTGCAGCAGTGGAGGGAGCAAAATGCAGTTCTCTGGGCAGCAAGATATCTAGGAGAGACTAGGCAACAAAAACACAGGCATGTTGGCTGAGATGACAGCATCACAAGCAGCAAATGATGACAAGGTAATGACAAACAATAGGGGTGCCTCAAAACTGATGAAATACAGGCTGGGACTGGAAAATGCAGCTGCTGTAATGATGGCGACAGGGTAACAGATGTCATCTAGGCTGGTTGGCACCCTTCAGGGACAACACCAGGGCGCATTTCCAGGAAGCTGGGTGATGCAGTTGCATGGCTGGAGGACAACAGAGAATGACTGTCACAACAGGTGGGAACCTCCAAAATCAAACAAGCTCCTCTGGGATGATGGCAGCTGCACTCCAAGAGGGCACTGGCAGCAGGTTGGAGAAGGCTGGCTGAATAATGATCAAGGATAAGTGGAATGCTCACAATAAGCTATCTTATCAAGGATTTTCAGACATTTTCAATGCTTGCTGGGGTTGTCTTAAGGAGAATAAATTAGGCATTAACACATGCAAATTTGAGATTAATGCATCTCTTCATATTGGTGGCTCAACATGTGCATGTGCTTTCACTAAATTGCGATTGGATACATCTTGAGCATATCTTCAAAGCACTTTGTGATTGACCCTGCTTGGGTGTACTTTTTGCTTCATTTTATTGCAGAAGGAAACCAGCACTAGTACCTAGGAAGTGATTCACAAGTCAATGCCTTAGCATATTCAAGATTCAATGGCTTGGGACATGGTCGCACCGTTTTCTTTGGCATTGCATGCCCTTTTGAATGCCACCTATGGTTCAAGACCACTATATGGTCTTCTTGGAGCTTTAAGTAGCTCTTTCTTGGCCTATCTTGGACATCGGTGAGCTACTACATGTTTCTTCATCCTATGCTTCATCCCTAAAGCTCTTCTTTGTGCCATCTCTGAGGCATGTCCAATTTTTGTGACACTAGGGCATCCATGTTCCAACACTTGTTGAATTATGTGTATCATTAATCAGCATTTAGTGAGCAGGGCATCCATGTTCCAACACTTTGTTGACTTACATGTATCATTAATCAGCATTTAATGAGTATAAGAGGCACCATTAGAACTATAGAAGTAACAAATAAAGCGTTTTTAGGATTCCTCTTGGGAGGCACTTATAGCAAGTCCTCCATGTTCCAACACTTTGTTGACTTACATCTATCATTAATCAGCATTTAATGCGTATCAAGAGGCACCATTAGAACTATGCAAGTAACAAAGAAAGACTTTTTAGGATTCCTCTTGGGAGGCACTTATAGCAAATCCTCCAGGCTCCTTTCCATGCCAACACTCTCAAGTCTCACACCACCTGCAGCCTGTAAGGCATTTAGCACCCCTACACCTGATGCTTCACACTCTCTTGCTATCTCAACTCTAGCTTATTGTAACTGTACTATGTGGCTTGCTTTGGGTAACAACCCATGATCTTCATAACTATTGAGTTGCCTTTTATTGTCCTCATTGCTCTTGTTTGTGGTTTACATTGTCTTGTTACTAACTATGTTCATGATCTTGTGATGTTGTAAAGAGACAAACTATACATTCCTTTTAATTCACCGTTGATTTCAATGGTAATTTGTGGTCTGTTCATATGTCTATAATGAGGTTTTTCCCAAAGCCGAATTCTAAAGAGCATGTCAGTTTCATCTTAAGAAGATCACCTCTAGCACAACTATTGCTTATTCTGACATTGATGGAGCTATCAAATAGAGTTACCCTTACGATTCATTTGGAACTGTTGATGGTTTTATGTTTGGAGTCTCAAAGACTATAGAGTTGTTCTGGCTGCAAGTTTAACCTACTTTCTTCTGAGCTTTTTAAGGAGGTTAGGAGTATGTCATGCCATCAAGGCAAGCTAAGTGTGGATCACATTTTTGTCTAGTTGACCCTTCCAGGGGCAGGGACCAGAGGGACATACAATTAGATCAAATACTAGTGTCAGCAAGCTAGGATAGCCATGGACGCTCACTCTTGGGATGGGACACCAGAATAATGTCCACCAACCTGTACTTGAAAGCTTCCTAGCTTGTGGCTCTGTGAGGATTTTGAGTCTAGATCAACAAATGGTGACAACTTAATCTGCACCCCTGACCTGGTCCTTGAATGTTGTAGAGTTATGTTTTACTCAAGTTTGCTGCTTTTGCAGCTCTTTTATGTTCTCAAGTCAACTGGGCTCTTGACAGCATTCAGCTTGCTGCTTGTTACTCATCAAATTCCAGGTAGCAGTTCGTAGATCTATGGCACATCCTCACTTAGTTTGCCTGCACTGACTTTGAATGTATGGGAGCCTGCCTCTCAACTCTATCCATGAAAACACTGTCTTAGTTTCTGTTTGGCAAATCAACCCTCTAAATTTCAGAGAACACAGGCAGATAAGACCTTGATTTTGTCAGACTCAGGTTCATCAGTTTCTCAAAATCCAAACATAGTTTTTGTCAATTTATCAATTTCAGCATAAGGGACAGTATAAATTCTAGAATATGTAAGAGTTTCACATACCGACTTAACAGAGTGTGCAGCCATGACTCCGTTTGCTCCCTGGCGCCCTACTACACCTGCTACAAGCACCACTAGTTCATTCTAGATCATGTAAATTATAAAAATCATTTTTGTAGTAAAAGTAGTGTTCTATAGACCTGATGTCACTGTTGTAGCTCTGACATTCAATGCAGGTGATTGCACTGCCATAGGTCCTGATGTAACAGTAGTAGGTTCAACCTTAGGTAAGCCTACAGGAGGAACTGCAGCTGATGAACCGGTAGAGCGGGTTAGAGAAAGCCGAGCCTCTATAAAACTCTCAGATAAAAGAACCATATGATAAGGATACTTCGTATCCACAGGTGAATCTGTTGCCCGAGCATTCCGCTTAGCCTGTTTTAAATAAAGAAGTTTATTGAACAGTAAATGGAGGTAAACAAACGTGTATTGAGGGTGCAATGCAAAGTTCAGCACAACATGCTCACAAGTCAGAAGCACAGAGGACTTAGTTGTGACTACCCTTCAACATCTATCATGTGTGTCGAAATAACAAAGGTTATGCAATCCTCTGAATCCTGACTGCTCAAGACGTTTGCACAACTATTGATGATACTATTACAAACAAGCATCACATTTCTGTTGCTTTAAAATGAAATGCATTCTAACTTAGAAGCACCTACTAAAAGTACTTCAACAAGCCACTCCCTCTAGAGAGTAAAAATTGTAACACACTCAAAAAAGTTTGTCAATGCCCACAAACAATAATAATAATACAAGTATTTACACTTCTTTTGAACTTCTCATTCCACATTCCAAGACACCCGGTCCCTGTCGTAATGGCTCAGGGATGTGTCTTTGAATGTGAAAACTTTGCGAAAGTCATTTTATGAACAGTATAATGAAAGAGGTGACCAGAATTAATGAACTTAGGGAAGACTTGCACACTCCCTAACATGCGTCAGTGTCTGCCTGTGCATCTCTCCATATACATACGGGTTCATAAGTTTGTCAATTTGTCTATCTATTCATCTCTCTTGTGTCTGTCTATACATACATAGATATATGGACGCATACATCCTCATACACATATCGAGATACAAACAAAGGCACAGTATGACATCTTAACACTTTTATACGAGTAAAAAAAACAGCAATTGAAATTGTGGGTATATGGCTTGAATGAGGATAGCCAGGAACATACAAAATTTGGAATCTAGAACACAGTACATGGTAGCTGCCAGGAATCTGGTTCCCGCACTACAGAAAGAGCTGCTGCCTCACCACCCCCTCCCCTTCCCATGAGATGCTCCCTCCCTCTCACCCTCCAGCTCGCTTACATCTTGCCCTTGCCCTGTCCCCTCTCCTTAGCTTTGTCTCCTACTCCCTCTCCCCCGCCCCCTTCTCTCACTACCCTACTGCTCTCAGCTGCTAAAACAGCCTTGCCATTTCCTGCTGCCCCAATACCAGCCCCATCCTGCCTTTTTCACCATTTGCACCTGAACACACCCCCTGCTGCAGGCCCATGATGGCTGAGCCCCCCTCCTGCTAATTGCTTCACTTCCTCTTTTCTGTCCTGCCTTTGCTCTCCCCCTTAGTTTTATTTCACTTCTCCAAGGTATCTCTCTCTTTACTTCAACCCTTGCAACTCATTCACTGTAGCAGCCTTCACTTTTAATCCCCTCACCGCAACCTTGAAGTAGCAGGCAGCAACAGGCAGTTCCAATGTGCTTAGTACTACAGGCTCACAGCTGGAGGCAAAATCTCGGTAAGGAACTCCTGGACAAGTGGCTACCAGGTAATCTTGGAATAGCAAACGACAGCTTGCATCAAGAATCACATTAAGAAAAGCTCCAGAATACCACAACCTACATAAGGACGTCAGGTATTTACACCTCCTGGGCCGAACTTTAGGCTAAAAGTCATTCTCTGTGTATTCAGCATGCAACTTTGCTTTGCTGTGGGATCTTAACCATCTGTAAGGAGGACGATAGAACAGAACAGAACATGGGATTTTGACAATCCCACTCAGTGAGCAGGATACAACAGACCCTTTGAAGTAGTCACCAGGACTGCAGAGAGCAATTCGGTGAGCTAAGGAGGACCATGCAACCTTCCTTAGCTCTGGGATTTTAATGATCCCACTCAGTAAGGAGGAAGATACCACAATTAGGCCAACCTTAATCCTCACATGCTGGCCAATTATCCAGCTCTCGTGCAGCCCAAAAAGGAAAATCAATCAAAGTTCAAGTAAACGGAAGACAGTTTTTGGTAGGACAACTGTATTTATCAAGAAGTTCTATACAAGGGACCAAGGAACAGGCCACAACCATACCTGCATACAGTCTGCAGATGGATACACACTGTACAATCTGCACAGTCCAATCAGACCTGTACAATCTGTACAGTCCAGTTGAACTTGTCCTATCTGTATAAGATCCATCCAGTTCTGAATCAGAAAAAAATAGCCCCTTTTTCTAATTGATTGTTGGAACTTAAAAAAGGGGTCTTCCTGCCCATTTTCTGGCCCTTTCTTTTTATTACTCTGGGCTGGCTGTCTTTTTCATGAAGATAATTGAATTAAGTAGTACATATTTACATCAGACCATCAGGTCAGCTTTCTCTCTGTGTATCTCTTACTTTCTGTTACATCAGACCATCAGGTCATCTGAGAAACTCTCTTTTTTTTCATAATGGATGTTATATTTATAAAGTACCAAACAACAAAAGAGTTACAAAAGTCATGGCAAAGACGCAGAGGAAATTGCCATATGCCAGGGAAGTAGCTCCTCCCGAGGAAATAAGTCAGAGTGCCAAATGAGATCTATCTGCCAATGCAAGAGACCTTTAAGCCTCACAATATGTCCCTGAACATTAGAGGCTTAATCAAAAAGAAAAGCATTCCGAATGGTCCAATTATGCCTCTGGGCTGGCTGTCTCTGTCTCTCGGACCCCTCACCTCTGCATATTACCATATGCTTCAGGCTCTTCCCCTTCCCCTCCATCT
The DNA here is from genome assembly GCF_053477565.2 of Lygodium microphyllum. Lineage (NCBI taxonomy): Eukaryota > Viridiplantae > Streptophyta > Polypodiopsida > Schizaeales > Lygodiaceae > Lygodium > Lygodium microphyllum. The sequence goes on along the minus strand of NC_141146.1, from coordinate 17,860,846 downwards.
ACCTTATACCTCTAGACACTCTCCTTGTCCTCTACCTCTTCTTTCTCTTCCCTTCATCTTCCCATCTCTACCTTGCCTTTTTGCCTTCCTTTACCTCCTCTGTTTCTCATTCCCTACCTCTATCTTCTCTTCCTTTTTTTCTTTTTTCTTTTTTTCTTGTTTCCCAATAAAGTGTGGCTAATTATATTACTTCAGAAAAAAGCTGAATACATAGAAGTGCTCATGCTCAACAGACCAACCTGGAGCCCGTGAAAGTCACAGATACATCATATATACAAGCCCCTCAAGGAGGTCAGGGGGGATAGAGGCAAGACGCCATGGAGGGGGGTGTATCGCCATCTGGGGATGCCTGCCTGCATCACGAAGAACAAGTCTTGGCCGCCCCAAGTGCGCATGAAATGACCTCGGAGCTCCTGACAAGCCCTGGACTCACCATGCACCTGATCCCATCAGCCTCAAAGTGAGTGGATGATGGAGGTCCAGAGCTCTACTAAGGTCGCTTGTACTGAAGGTCTCTCTCCGCCGAAAGCCATCTGACACCGTGCCTTCCAAATATGCCAACCATTAAGACTCCCTGTGATTTCCCATACCTCCGAGCGGTCTGCTGTGAGCTCCAGTACCTCGCGGATGGGTAGAGCTTCTAAACCCACCACTGCGGACGACCCTGCCTCAATAATGAATATCGTATCCTGCATCCCGGCCTCATACAGAAGGTGACGGCCCTAGCTGACCGCCTGCCAGCAGAAAGAACCCCAAGGGATACATCCAAGGCTGGGTGATATGCGGCGCAAGATGCGGCATACTCCTCTCCACACCAGCTGTGCCACCTCACACGACCAAAGGCAATGCTTTGGGGTTTCCATAGACTATTGTGTGCAGCACTTACAAACTCCCTCCTGCATCTAGGCAAGCTAGCTTCCCACCGCCAAGCCTCCATGTGCCACCAGCCATAAAAAATACGATACCCTCCTCGACCTCCAGCTCTCCCATAAATGGCGCCAGAAGGTCCGTCGGAACGGCTCGGTAATGCTCTGCTCCGCCCAGTGCCTACTACATGACGGCGCCCAATCCATATCCTCTTGTATCAGTACGTGTCTATCAATCCTAGCAGTGTATTCCAGGAACCTTGGTGGCTTCTTGGCGACCGCGATGGCCGGCCAAAGCCACTCTCCCGGATCCTACTCCAGCTCATCAAGTGGCCTTCCTTCCCAAATCCAAAGGCGCCACTCTCTGAGCTCCTGCCAAAAGACCAAGGGGTCCAGCCACCATGTCTTCTCCTGAAGGCCAACCACCCGGATCCTCTTCCATGAAAGGGCAGTTATCCCCTCGTCCTGCTGTCCTTTGTCAAGAGCCAGACATCCCCCCTCGTGCACTGTGAAAAAGGTCCCAAGTGGAGCGCCACCCACTCTTCCTGCCACCTGTAGGGGGATGCCTGCTGGTGAAAACCTAGCGGCCCATACCTCCCCGAGCTCTATCAACTCTCGGATCGAGGGAGCAAGCCACTCCTGAGGTATCGCTACGTCTATCTCCCTTCTCCTCAGCTCCACTCCTCGCTGGGAGCCTGATACTTACGGGCCAACCTCCCAACCAGCCCACTAGATGTAGGGGAGCTCACCAATCTGTGCCCCTTCCCGGTCCCTAACCTGGGGATTCCAAATCAACAACTAACGGTCTATCTCCTCCTGGCAGCCTGGGGGGCTCTAGATTAGGGTCTTACGGAGGCCCTACCACACGTGGAGCAAGTTGCGTAGGAAGGGTGATCTAGGGGGGCTGATGTGGGCTGACCTAAAGATCCATCTCAAGGACGGCCTCCACTCACCGCCAAGCCTCGGTCTACAGTCCTGAAGACCCTCCTGCAATAGGACCTCCCAATGTGAGGCCGCCGACAACTAGCATGCCCAGGAGGGCCATATTCTCATACTCTAGGTCTATGATCCCAAGCCCTCCCTCTGATCCATGTCGTATAATGATCGCCCATGCCACCTTGGCCCTGGAATCCGTGGAGCTGGCTGACCCGGACCAAAGAAAATTCCGCACTAGGCGGTGAAGCTGCATTACGCAGGAGGAGAAGCACCAATACAAGGCGATTTACCAGGCCGTCGCTAGGAGAACCTAGTTGACTACCAGGGCTCGGCCAGCTAGTGAGAGGCAAGTCGTGCTCCAATAGATCAGCTTGCTCCGAATAGAATCGAGGACTGGAAGAAACTACTGGGCGGGAGTGATGTCGAGTCCCACCTCGAACCCTAGGTATCGGACGGTCTGTCCTCTGCTCACCCCATCTAAATCCTAGGTGGAAGCCCCACTCCGTGCTAGAGTCCGGGTCTGTGAGGAAACCAACCGACTTTCACCAGTTGATTTTTACTCCCACTGCAGAACAAAACACCTCAAGAGCCAACCTCACTCTCTCCAACATCAACTCATTGTCCTCTATGTAGAGCGTTATATCATCTGCATACTCTGAGTCTAACAACTCAGTCTCCTCCCTAACTAAAAGTCGAAGGCCACGTAAACCGCTCACACGTAACTTGAGGAAGTGAAACATTGCCTCTGCAAAGAGAAGGAACAGGTACGGAGCCACGGGACAGCCCTGTCGGACCGATCTCTCGAGCCGAAACTCCTCCCCTTGCCTCCCTCCTACGAGAACCCTGCTAATGGCCGATATGTAAAGTGCGAAGACCCCGGAAATCCTAGCCTGAGGAAAACCCAACCTCACGATGCTGCCCTCTAGGAAATCCCAGTCCACCCTGTCATAGGCTTTCTCAAGATCCAAGAGTAGTACAAGCAGTCTCTGCCCATTGTATTGGGCCCACTTTGTCGCCTCAAAGAAGGTTAATACATTGTCCAAGATGCTTCTATCCTGGACAAAGCCTCTCTCTGTGTCATGGATGATGTCTAGAAGCAAGGGGCGTAGTCGCCTATCATTTGCCAGTGCCTTATAGGCCACTAACAATAAGGTGATCAGTCTCCACTCGGAAAGCTCCAACCGGTCTCCCCCTTTGGGGAGAAGACTCATAAGGCCTGCCGATAGACTCCCTGGCATCTGTCCTGAAGTGAAAATCTCCTGAAAGGCCATCAATAGAGGGTCCTTCACCATGTCCAAGAAGGTAGTGAAGAAAGCCTTAGAGAGGCCATCCTTTCCCGGGCATTTCTACCCGTCTTGTGTATGGAAAGCCTGCTCTAGTTCCTTCTCTATGAAGGGGGCTAGAAGATAGCGTCCCATCTCCTCTGTGACGAGGAACGCGATGTTATCCCAAACCTGCTGTCTACATCGTAGTCCTCTAGTTGAGGCTGTCCCCTACTGGAAGAGGCGACTATAGTATCTTCTCTTCCTTTATCTCCTTCTCTCTCCCTAAACCCTAAACCATGAATTTATGTAATAGATAATGATTTAATGAAACATGGTACTTTATCCAATAAATGTTGTGTTTATTCACGTCAGCTCTATTTATCCTCGTGTGTAAACACACATTATTGTGTGTTAAAGTGTGTGTTTAAATGTGAACTCCTTTTTACACCACTTAGCATTAAATAAGGATCAAAGGATTAGCTACATAGTATATATTCAAGCCCTCTCACTTTTACTTTCATCAAAACTATCATTATCAATCTATTTCTTGCAATTTGTGTGTACTTGCAAGAGCTCTCTCTCTCTCTCTCTCTATCTCTCTCTCTCTCTCAATGGAGTTCCATCCGCCATAGCCCGTTGGTCACACATGAGCTCCATACCCAGCAGTGGTATCAAAGTGGATTCAACTGTCATCTCAGCCTATTGTGCCAACTCCTATGTTCTACTTGCTGGCCTCTGCCCTACACGTTTGCTTAAGAGTATCCAAAACAAGAAATACTCCACCAATTGTTTCAACTAGTGAGCTTAATCAATGTTTAAAACATTGAAACAATTGGTTACCACTTCACTAATGTTGCAGATTATAAACCGTTTCAGATTCATACAGAAGCGATTGATTATGCTATGGGTGTTGTTCTTTAACATGACAGCCGTCCCATCACATTTGAGAGTCTTAAGCTCACTGATATCCAAACATGTTACACCACAAGAAAAGAAAATGTTGGTAGTCAACCATGGCTTGAAATATGTCGTCATTATTTGTACAACACCCAATTCATTATGTGGACCAACCACTATTCATTAAAGTATCTTTGTGATCAATCCAATCTTCGTGGTGGCTACAAGGCAAGATGGGCAAAGCCTATGCAAGAATTTTACTTCGAGATTCATCAAGAACGTAAGAATGGCAATACTTTGAACTTAACCAACTCAATTAATTATCACCATAAAAGTTAGAAGATAGTGGGCAAGAGGGACACATACAGACACACAAAGAAAGAAGAGAGTCAACACCACATTGAGAGAGGAACTGCCCCCCGGCCCCCTTTATAGAAATTTATTAAAGCACAGCACAGGTACTGAGTGCTTGAACCATATACAAAAGGGGTAATTTTCTACAATTCTAAAGATTAGAATTTTTTTGAAACCCTAACTTCCACATACTAAGGACAGCAAGCTGATTTTCCTCTTTGGTGCTTGGATTAGATCAAGCTAAACAAAAAGTGCTTCTTGAATGAGAGATAGGTAGAAAAATACAAAGCATGTGGCTGAAATTTCAGCATGAGAGCATTTCCAAATGAAGAGAGAGACCTCCAACATATAGATATGGGACTTGGGTGCTCAAAAGTGTAAAGTAGAGGCTACAAATGACAAGTATTTTTGACAAGTATAGGATGTGTCTCACATCCTATTCTTGACACAACATCTCACTTTTCTAAGGATCTTCTAAACCCTCTACTCTAAAAATCTCTCAAATGGTTAAGAATTTGAGATAGCCGCAAAAGACAAAATTGTTCCTTGCGAAATTCCGGAGCTTTTAGCGCAAACACAATTTCCATTTGAGTAACTGTCAAAAATAGTAATCTTCTAAATTTTAGGAGTCACCAAATTAAGATTTTGAAGAGCTTCATTATATAGGTTCACCAGTTCACAATTTGTTTCTTTGATCATGAGTATCTCGTTTCACTTTCAAAAGCCACTCATTATATGGGCTTCTAGTCAATGTGACAATCCGAGTGTAAACGTCTAAGTCATCTGAGCTTTCAAGTCAATTTGACCACCCAACTAAACTTTTAATTTCTCTTGGGCATCTCATCAATGACAATCCAAGTATAATTATAGGGCGCTCTAGCCATTGGTCACCATTGAATAGAAAGATGACGATTTAATGATATTTTGACACACTCAAATAATATAAATTGTCTTTCTAAGTATATGAGCATCAAATTAATTTGAATCATTGAGCCAATATATCTTGGCAACAATTCATATACAAAAGGTTGGTTATATTCATTTTTGAAAAAGCGCGACTAATATGGTTGCAAATGGCCTTAGACAGATTTCCAAAGTTAATGCCTTGTCATTCTCCAAAATTTCGACCGATTTCTATTTTCCTCTCAAAAGGCATTGTCAAAATAATCTTCACTTTGGTAAGATCTGGCAATTAGTGTTGGGTGTAAAGTCCTTTCGGATGTAAAGTTCCTTAATCTCCGTCTGTATAGACATATACAAGTGTATCGTGACTTTCTGGTACACTCGTCTTGGTATTCTCTCACTCTCACTCTCAACACTGCTCTTCGTCCATTTCTGTCTCCCATTCCATTGTGCACTCATCCCAACAAACCGGTATCAGAGCTATGGCAAAGGTGTGCATGCTTCTCCAAGCACGTGACGGTCTGCCGATAGTGCTTCAGGCTCGTTTTCTATTCGCAAAGGTCGGATTGTCATTTTTTAGACACGTGTGTACCAAGCACAATTCTCACGCATAAGTATAGTTCTCATATTTGTGCAAATTTGTGCTCGAAAATTTGGCGGTTTTCCTAGATTTGATACAATCGTGCATAATAATCACACTGAACTCAAAAATTGCAAAAATTATACACATTGGGCTTGAAAATTTTGGGGCTTTTCATGTATCAATGAATTTTTGCTCAACTGAGCTAAATTAACTGACATTGATGCACATTTGGACCCAAGAAATTTGGGTCTTTTGCAAAATTTTACAAAATTTTCAATGCAATTGGGGCAAATTCGTGAATGAATTTTTGAGCTTCTGGTGAGATTTGTGAATTTTAACAAAATTGATGTGTGAAATGCATATTGGGCACATTGCTGAAGCAATCTTGGTGCTATAAGCAATGAAATTTGAGTTTATCATCTCCCACAAGTGAGATTTTAAAGAAATTGAAGAGAATTTTGGTGTTTGTTGTGTATCAAAAGTGCTTTTCGGCACATATATATACAGTACACATGTTAGGCAACTCCTATTGAGATGATGTATTGCTGAATATTCATGCTGCAGCAATCTTAGTGATCATTTGCAGATCTAGGATTGTTGCAAATGTATTTTTGGTGATATTGCTGAAGTCATTATCTCTCCTAAAATTTTGGGCTGAAATTAGCTAAATATTCAGCCTAATATTTATTGTCACACTGGCTATCAATGTGGGCATAAAGGGCATAAGAAGTTGATTGACAATACTACAAGAAAGAGCAAGAAAGAAAGAAACAACAAGGAAAGAAAAAGAATGATGACAAGAATGATGATGACAACGCTCCCTCCAAAGAAGTTGCAAAGGCAAATGTTGCACCTAGTTTGGTCATTCAAGATGTCTCTCTCTGACAGTGGAGAGATACTTGTTGCAACCTCATGCAATAATGTAGATATTATGGCAACAGCAAGTGATATGCACATCACCAAAAGGGAGGTGATTGATACCTTACTTTCAGCTCATGATGGGATGTCCCAATCATGGATAATGGACAGCATTGCCTTTTTTCATGGTGTTCCCTCCTTTTAGTCATTTTCTGAATACACTACAGGTTACCGAGGCAAGGTTTACTTGGGCAACAATTATGCATGTGAGATAGAGGGTGTAGGTACCATTCACTTGGCCCTTGCAAACGGCCAAGATCTGATTTTACAAGATGTCAAATATGTACTTGGCATAAAGAAAAGTCTATTGTCACAATTGGGCAGCTTGATACAAGAGGATATTTTACTACCTTTGGTGGTGGATTTTGGAAGGTCCACAAGGGCTCTATGCTGATTGTTAAAGGCTGTAAAAAGGGGACTTTGTACTATCTGCATTGTAAAGCATTACCTGGTAAGTTTTTGGTTGTGGCTGAAGTTCATTCACATATGAACTTTGGCACAAAAGACTTGGCCATATGGCTAGAAAGGCCTTCAAGTTCTCTCCTCTTTAGGGAGATTTGAAGTCTCAACTTTTGTAACGATTGCATATATGAAAAACATGTGAAGTCTCCTTATTACTCTGGTGTCATTAAGAAGTTCAATGCTCTTCATTTAGTACACTCTAATGTGTGCACTATGCCTGTGAACTCACATGAGGGTGCATGGTACTTTGTCACTTTTATTCATGATTGCAGTAGAAATTCATGGGTATATGTGTCAAAGAGCAAAAAGCAAGTGTTGGATGCCTTTAAAAGGTTTCATGCTTTTGTTACCACCCATAAAGGGCTTAAGTTAAAAGCTATAAGAATCGATAATGGGGGCAAGTATGTTTCTAATGAGTTTAAAAAGTTTTGTGAGATGTATGGCATTAAGAGGGAGTTGATAGCCCCTTACAATCCTGCATCAAATGGCGTGGCTAAAGGATATAATCGCATACTTTGTAAGAGTCAGATGCATGCTGTCCACAACTAATCTCCCGTAACAGTACTAGGGAGAGGCTCTTAAAACTGCAATTCATGTATGCAATCACTCTCCCAATAGTGCATTGGAAAATGGCATTCCTGAAGAGGTTTGGTCTGGCAAACCTGCTTCATATGACCATTTGAGTGTTTTTGGTTGTGATGCCTTTGTACATATTCCTATAAATCAGAGGACTAAACTAGACATGAAATCCATCAAGGAAATCTTCATGGGATATGGAGATGAAGGAGAGATGGATTATAGAGCTTGGGTTCCTCAGGACAAGAAGATAGTACGCAACCAAGATGTAGTATTTAATGAGGCAAAGTTGCTGAACAATGCTACACAGGGTGACCTTGACAAAGAGAAGGTCAAATTTCAGCATGAACAGTCAGCCATTCAGTAGCCATTAGCTAAAGATTTTGTTCCCTTCGATGCTGAATATGAGCAGCAATTTATTGTGCTACAGCCAGAAGATAATGGATATCAGCAAGAAAAACGTGCTGAAAACAAGTTACAGCAATAAGAAAATACTAAAAATCAACCACGAAGTGATGGTGTGCACATACCTGAGGATGTAGGTTCATTGCCTAACAATACAAATCATTGGGTAAGATCTACACGTGTCAGAAGGCAGCCACAAAGGTTTCAGTCATCTTTGGATTGCATTTTATTGACTGATGAAGGTGAGTCTATGACATTTAGAGAGACGCAATCATGTGAAAACAAGAGAAAGTGGAAGCTTGCTATGCAGCAAGAGATGAAGTCTCTGTATGCGAATAATACATGGGAGCTTGTACCTTTGCCCAAGGATAGGAAAGCTATCCTTAACAAAGGTAAAGTGTATTGATGGAAAGCCCAACTACAAGGCACATTTGGTTGCTAACAGCTATACACAGAAGGAAGGCATAGACTTCCAAGAGGTTTTTTCACCAATGGTAAAGATGACTACGCTCCGTGTTTTGTTTGCTCTGACTACATCCTTGGACTTAGAGTTGGATCAAATGGATGTGAAGACTGCTTTTCTTCATGGTGACCTGGATGAAGAGCTTTACATGAAACAGCTTGAAGGCTTTGCTATTCCAAGGAAAGAGCATTTGGTTTGTAAGCTGAAACGCAGCTTATATGGGCTCAAAAAAGCCCCTAGACAATGGTATTAAAAGTTTGATACTTGCATGCTCAGCCATGGATTAAACGCGGTCATGCAAATCACTGTTATACACTAAAAAGACTGATGATGGAAGCCTTATTGTGTTGGTCTTATATGTGGATAACATACTGATTGCAGAACAGCATAACAGTACTTTGAATGCTCTCAAAAGGCAGCTGAGTTCAACCTTCTCAATGGAAGATTTAAGGGCAATTGAACACATTTTGGGCATGCGCATTAAAAGAAATAGAGGGCAACACTTATTTCTCTCACAGGACAAGTATATCAGCAAAGTACTTGACAAATTTAATATGGCTGATACTAAGCATCTTGGTATGCCTTTACCGCCAAAAGCTTAGCAAAGCTGATTGCCCAAAGGCTGATGCAATTGCTACTGCTATGAAGGGCATACCTTACGCATCAGCTTGTGGTTATTTAATATATGCCATGGTTGCAACTTGTCTTAACATTACACATGCAATGGGAATTGTTAGTAGATTCATGTCTAACCCTGGCAAGCCACATTTGGGAAGTAGTAAAATGTATCTTTCGATACTTAAAAAGTATACAAGAAAAGTGATAGTAGATTCATGTCTAACCCTAGCAAGCCACATTGGGAAGCAGTGAAATGTATCTTTAGATACTTAAAAGGTACACAGGAAAACTGCATTTGCTATGCAAAGGGTACACTAGAGTTACAAGGATTCTATGATTCAAACATGGTAGAAGATCTTGACACTAGAAAGTCTACCAGTGGGTACATCATTACTTTGGCTGGTAGGACTATTTCTTGGTGTTCAAGGTTGCAAAAAATTGTGGCATTGAGTACTACAGAGGCTAAATATATTTCAGCCGCAAAAGCTTCTAAGGAAACTGTTTGGCTTGGCCGTTTCGTCAAGGATTTTAATCTCTCTTCACGTACTCTAATGCTTGGTTGTGATAGCCAAAGTGTCGTATGTTTGGCTAGGAATACCATGTTTCATGCACGTACCAAACACATAGATGTTCGGTATCACTTCATTCGGCAAGACTTGGATGATGGTCTTGTTATACTAACCAAGGTCAAAACCCAAGATAACCCTTTAGATATTCTCACTGAAAGTCTTGCAAAGAATTAGCATGAGCATTGTATCCGATTAGTGGGAGTTGGCTAGCTTAAAGTCCCTTAATCTCCGTGTATATAGACATATATGGGTGTGAACACACTTGTATTTTGTACCCTAATATATAAATACATTTTATTATTTGTGTACCATGACTTTCTAGTGTGAACACACCCTTATTTTGTACCCTAACATATAAATACATTTTATTCTTTGTGTACCGTGACTTTCTAGTGCACTCATCTTGGAATTCTCTCACTCTCACTCTCAACACTGCTCTTGCTCCATTTCTATCTCGCATTCCATTGCGCACTCATCCCAACAATTAGTTCAAAAGGAACCTAGTAGCCCAAGAAGCTTTGGCAGAAAAGTATTCCGTTTGTAATGGATTATTTTTTAAACAAGGCAAAGTGTGTATGTCTGATAATCAAGATATCCGCAAGAAGAATTAGGCACCCTCACATACACCAGACTTTGGCCTTGGTTACTTGCTACTTTTATCGACTGCACATTAAGACCGGTTGCGTCTTATATGTGTGAGTACCCACACTACAATGTTAGCTTAATAAGATTAAATACCACAAACAAGCAAGGATGCTACATCCTTTGAAAATTTCCAATAGAGAGAGAAGTAGCATTTCTATGGATTTTGTAGTAAGATTACCAAAATACGAATCAAGGTCACAATGCACTCTCGATTATGGTCGACCAATTGACGAAAATGGCTCGATACATTCCTATAAAGACAACAGTAAACGGCCACAAGTTGGCTAGTCTCTTTGTTGAACATCTTTACAAACTTTATGGTCTGCCCAACAAAGTAGTCAATGACTAGGATCATAACTTCATTGGCCATTTCTAGCAAATAGTTTTCTAAAATTTGAAAAATCGATTGTCCATGTCGTCCTTGGAGCATGCTGAGACCAACAGACCAAGAGAACAAGTCAAACCAAGGAAGATATGCTATATGCATATGTTTCCCGTAGAGAGACTAACAAGGAGCATTACCTTTCTCGAATTGAGTTTGCTTAAAATAGTGTTAATCATTCAATTACTAATTATAGACCATCTATAGCTAACAGTGCTAAGCATTCGGCTAATGGTTATAGCCCAATTATGCTTATCCACGGTTATGAGCCAAAACCACCGATTTTCATTGAGCTCAAGGGGGTGAAAATGCAGTCCATGGTTGACTTTCTGCACAATGTGCAGGAGATGTTAACACTTCTAAAGGAAAGCATTAAGACAATCCAAGATCATGCCACGTTTTATGCTGCTAAATATCGTACTAATCGAGAGCTCCAAGAGGGCATGTGGGTGTACCTTAAAGTTCGAAATGACTCCGATTCGATGACTACTAGCAAATGCTATAAATTATCTTCGAGGTATTATGGTCTGAGCTGGATTTACCTTCACAAATCCAAGTTTATCCAATGTTTTACATTAGTTATTTTAAACAACAATTGGGACAAGGTGAATTGATTGTTCCGACTGATGAAGTCCTATAGCTCAAGAACACTACTTGATATATTCCACTTGAACCCAAATTGGTTTTCTTGACCTTAGGACTAAACAATCCTTTTGGACCGTTTATCTTGAATATTTGGTCAAGCAAAGAATTTGCTCGGAGGCAGAGGCTACTTGGGAGTCCGTACGTCCAAGGATTGAAGAGTCGTTCTCCCCACTTTGTTTATGAGGATATTACTAACGATAGCAATCATTCATAAGAGGAAAAGTGTTACAAACTTGGTCATTTGAATGGCCGCTAATTGCATTGGCCATAGTGGTCATGACGTGACTTGGTGCAAATGCACTAAGGGCACTTCAAGGTTAGGGCGGTTGAGTCCTATTTATGGGACTCAAGGCCCTATTATGCACGTGCATTATGTGATCACCACTATCGGACTCTTGGCCCATTGGCCAATATATCCGTACACCAAAATGGTATGGGTTGGTGGTATGGGATGCCAACCCTTGGGATGTGGTCGTGCTAGCTCCCAAGCTCGAGGATGAGCCCTTTTGGCTATATGGCTAGAAGGTGAATCTGACATTCAGCCCCTTATATCGTGAATGTGGCCTGTGTCATGTCTCATGTGCTAGTTGGATCCTAGGAGGACGTTTCATATAAGCTACTTGTACTGTGCTCAATTACAATCACCCCAAGAGTCACAAAAAGGTCCTCATACTCACAAATCATGCATCAAATGTACAAATGCACGCATGCTACATACAATATGCAAAGAAACAATTGTTATTTACTACTTGAAACTTAACCCCTCAACTTGGCCTAGCTAGTTGTATTGAGCTCAATTACAATCACCTCAAGAGTGCAAAAAAATAAAACTCATCCTCATAGGTCATGTACCAGATACACAAATGCACACATGCTACAAGTAATATAAGCACACTCGAGCAAGCCAAGTGATTATTTACTAGTTGAAGTACATGAGAGAGCAAGATTCAGCCTTTCTTCATTACCAGTAATGATTGTGGCTTCATTCACGATCCACAAAGAGAAATATATGTGATTCCAATGAGGGCCTGAAAATGAGTTTAAATGTCGACAGAAGTGAGGAAAGAGAAGTTTAGAGATTCAATGATGAAGACATGGAATATCATGATGCACATGGCTATAACCAGTTTTCGGGTTATTTTCAGCTAATGTGAATCAGCCTTCCTTCTCAGATAGGGTGGCAATTTATATTTATTTTTTGAATGCCATACTTAAGTACAAACAAATTAAGCAATTTGTCCCTTGAATTTCATCCAAGACTTGCTCTAATTGGACCCCAACTAGCCAAGTGCTGCCCCAAATTTAAAATTGATAATTCGGTATCTAAAATCCTTTACAATACAACAAATTGCATGTGTTAATTTTACAATATAATGCCTTCTCCTGTTGGTACAGGTAACAAGGTGACTACCAAGCCCTAATTTCTACATAAATTTAGGGTTTATACTAGAAATACCTTTGTTATCCACCAAATATGACTGAGATATGCTCCAAATGGCTGAGAAATGTTGAGATCTCCTAAGAAAAGGCTGGAATAGATGAGAGAATGTGGAAGAGAGAGAAAGAAAAAAAAAATTGAAATTTCATGAGAGAAAACCCCAAAATTAGTCTGCAGCCTGCACCGATCAGCATTTAATGTTGTCACTTGCTACCTAGAGCCTTCCAAATGCTATTGCCTACTGCTGAATGATGTCACTTGCTATTGAAGATGGTCTTCCTGCTGTCACCAGCTCCTAAATGACTCATGTCTGCTATCTTAGCCTCCAGAAGGTTGCCCACTACAAGAAAATCAGATAGCACCTTCCTCTCTATCTCTCTAGCTGAAAACTCATGAATTGCTGAGGCCCACAACCCCAAAATACATTTTCTCAATTTGCATGGGCATTTTGGCCAAGTGGTAGCCTTTTAAACTCCTTTTTCTACTTATCCAGCCATTAAATTGATCTTCAAAATTAAATAATTCTCACAATTTAATTTCAATCTTTTTGACCCTGCCCAAAATTAAATGTGCCCATCCATAATTAAATTGGCTAGGCCATTTGCAACCTGGAGTGGTCCCCAATCTCTGTTGACCCTTACACTTGCATTAATTAATTAATTAATACTAGTTTCTGGAGTCACCATTGATACTTGGCCAAACAACAATCCTAGGGTCAAACTGACACCAACTGACCACCAAAACCTAGTTGGTATAACTTATCACAACTTTTGCCTTTGATATCGACTACATCCTCGAGGTCCTTGGACTATTACCATGAAATAAGTGCCATGTGTATCACATGTGCCAAGCAACCTTGCACATTTGATTAATAACTTAATCAAATCTAATCGTTAAGATTAGAGTACCAAAAAATTTTACGTCCCCATGACAGAACTCCTTAAAATCCCTATAACCGTCCTCGATTGCACTACATTGTACCAAAGGAAAAGCATATTGCACTAGAATTCCCATAAGGCATTACAATCACGACATTGGAAATTATTGTCTAACCACGCCACATGCCCCAAACCTGCTGAAAATTTCGAACCAGCATAAACATTACATAAAATTGAGAAAGAGTCCAAAACTATTGCTAGAAACCCATTGGACGCATCCATAACTCATATTTCTAAACTGTTCTGACTTCACAACCATAGTAAAGCATATTCTCAACATAAACCATGGTTGAAACTGTCAATGGCATGCACTAACATGCTACTATCCATGAAACTAGCATTAAACCATTAAAAACTTATCATAAACTAATCACTTGCTAATCGAAGAACTAATCATAAATTGTTGCAAATGTGACCCCTAACTGATCACAAATTGATTGTAAAAATTGATCAATAACTAATACAAAAACTAATGCAAAACTAATTCCAAAAGTAACCATAAAGGATTCTCAAACTAAGCTAAAACTCGTCAGAATTTTATCTCAAAACTCAAACAAGAGATCATACCAAACTGATCATGAATTGATCCAAATTGATGTAAAACTATACTCTCAAAGCCGCAGTAACAACCATACTCATCTCCATACATCTTATAGTAGCTAGCACAACAAAATAATGACCTCATGACAAACATATTGTCAACCCAATACCGTGGATGAATGTTGAATACATCCGAGATCAAGTATACATGAGAGTTGTCCAAAACTGATGGAGTGAAAGTGCTAACTCCCTCTTGAGCATCAGGCAATGCTCCAGATCCCTGCTCTGCTAAAACGGACTAAGCCCAAACTAAAGTCAGCTCTAACTGAAAGGCATCTAGGTAAAGCTACAACAACTAAGGATGGTCTGTCAAGCCATCCTCTTCCATTCATTTTGCATCCATTGGTGAATAGTTTTGAAACTTCACCAAGTTATCTCCTGGAAACTTTACCTCTAATCTTTCTTTTCTTATTGTCAATATTTGCTCCAGTATAAAAATCTCATCCAGCTCCTCCACCTCTGATTGAATTTCAGTAGACATCCTCTGGCAACTCACTGTGAAAAGCCCTTAGTAAACTTACATGAAAGACATTGTGCATCCGTCAATATAAAGGTAATTTCAGCCGATACATCACATTGCTGATCTTTTCCAATACTTAAAAGAGCCCATAGTATCTCATACTCAACTTCAAGTACAACCCCTCTTTTCCTTTCACTTTTTCAGCCTTGCCTTTTCAAAACACAACAATAGATAATCGCCCTCTACAAACTACAAAAAACGTCTATGGCAATCAGCTGCCTTTTTTTGCTTTTCTTGTAATCTCGGAAGTGTATACTCTCTTTGTATAGGATGCATCTAAGTTTTCAACATAATGATCGGCCTCTAGTATCTTATCCTTAGTCTACAAGGGTAGTACCTTCTTGCCACCCTGAACCACCTCAAAAGGAGCTTTGGCAATGAAACTACGTACTGTGTTGTTGTAAGCAAACTTAATTAGTAGCAATACTACTCCCACTATCTTGTGGTCCAATACATAGCACCTCAAAAGATCTAACATGATGGAGATTCTTATAGAGACTGCATAGAACTATATAGACATTTCTTGTTCGTCATGTAATGGGATACAACACTATCCAATACCCATGAATCAATGGTAGATTATTCTTGTGCCGAGAAACACACTTCCTTGATGGTTGCCATGAATAACTCCAGCTATGCTTCTGCCATGTTGGCCATCTCCTTCCCCTTACTTTTAAGGGTACCATTCTTTTCATCTGCCTTCTTGACACGGCAATCTACAATTGCACATTTTTTCTTCTTGAAGTAGAAACACTCTCCTTGAATTTTTTTCTTACTACCCTTCTTCTTTATATCACCATCATTTTTTGTGGAGGAGCCACCTTTGCCTTTTGCATTGGCAGAGAATGCAACATCTCCACTGTCCCATCATTCCCTGTAGGTGTCCTATGAAGCTCAAAAATAAATTTCATTGCAATGCTCTGCCAAGGCCTATCTAGAATAGGTAAAAGCTACAACAAGCCCAGCTACCTTCTAACATACGATGCGTGTCCTAACAAACTTTTCTACATCATACCTCAAAGCTGGCAAAGGTTCCACTACCTTGACCGTGGATTCAATACTTCTCTATCCTATATACAAAGGAACATGACTTTCAACGATAACTCTAGGCCTCTACTTCTTTGTGACACACAATCATCCATGCACCATCAGAAATCCATAAGTCTGATTCAGCAGCATATTGCTCTTTCATGGCATCCAACTCGGTATGATAAACCATGCTCACAACTGAAATTTGTAGTTTACATAACAGTGCATCAGTCAAAACATTCTTCTTACCATCAATATGTACAATCTGAAAATAAAACATGGAGACCAAAACATTCTTTTTACCATCAATATGTATAATCTGAAAATGAAACATACAGAAAAAATTCGACCATCTCATATGCTTCTCTAACAACTTTGTCTACATCAGAAAGTACCTCAAAGTCTGATGTCTATCTGCACTATAAAATTAGCCCCCAAAAAATAATGTTTCAATGAAAACTCCGCATGAATTACAGCCAAAAGCTCTTTCTCATAGACTTGCAAATTCTTCTTATATTTCCTGTAGTAAAAATATAACCCCAAGAAGCTAGAAATCTCATGTACATTTCTCAAAGGTGGCCATGATTGTATTACCTCAACCTTGCAAGATCCATGCGAATACCATCAACCAATACAATATGTCCAAAAAGTGGATTCAATACAAAAATATTTCACTTTTCTTGTCATTGATAACCAACCTATGCTTATGCAATTCATTGAACACAATGTCCAAGTGTTTTCTATGCTCTACCTCATTCTTTGAATAGGCAATCATGTAATCAAAGAAAGTGTCCACAAATCCTCTATGTGGCCTGAAGATGCAATCCATCATCCAATTGAAAGTAGCAAGAGCATCTTTAAGTCCAAAAGGCATGTCAAGAAACTCATACAACTAAAAATATGTCCTCAAAACTATCTTAGCCACACCCTCCAGTCTAGTGTGTATCTGATGATACCTACTTTTCATCATGACATCATCGATCCGAGGGGTTGGAAATGGATTCTTTGTCGTGATTTTGTTCAAAGTACGATAGTCAATTCACATATACCATGAGCCATCCTTTTTCTACAAAAATAACACTGGAGAACAAAAAAGATATATATTGGGCTGAATCAGCCATCTTTCTAACAGCTCATTCACTTGACTCATAATCTCCTACTGGGTTGCATTGACTCTATAGGTGGCTTGTTAGGTGGGCTACTTCCGAGGATAAGATCTATGCCATGATCTTCAAGTCATTCAAGCGGTAGCTACCCTCAAAGTGACTGCGAGAAGCAATCAGTATACATTTTCAAAAATGATATGTGATCTTTCTCTAACTTAGACATATTTCCAACATTCTCACTATCATCCTTATCCTTAGCAAAAACCAACTACGTTGAAAGATGAATTTTCATTACTTTAGAGATAGCACTTGCAAATACAACAAGGACGACAAATTTTCCTTTCAACTTTACATCAACTGTGAGTATCTTTCTCTTATGCTAAATAGTAATCTTTTTTACACGTGAATCAATCACTGCATACATACGATGATACCATGGCATACCAAGCAACGCATCATATCCCTCGAGTAGAGAAATGAAAAACTCTTCACTATCCACATATCCCTGTATATGCAATTGAAGCTTTCCAATGAATAGTGTGACAAGCTTTGAATGGCCTTTACATGCCATTCCAACTTT
Organism: Lygodium microphyllum; assembly: GCF_053477565.2. Lineage (NCBI taxonomy): Eukaryota > Viridiplantae > Streptophyta > Polypodiopsida > Schizaeales > Lygodiaceae > Lygodium > Lygodium microphyllum. The sequence goes on along the minus strand of NC_141146.1, from coordinate 17,843,148 downwards.
CCCTATAGGTCCCATCGCATCCTCTCTGATGCCCAGATGAGCTCCCATATCAACAGAGATGAAGATGACTCATGCACCACTATCAAAGAATATTGATGCATATTGATTCCTGATTTTGCCCCATGCTCGGCATAAGTGAATAGCATCATCATTGGGCTAATCACTAACAACATTGGGCACCAATCCCACTAATGTTATGGACTTCTTTCCCTTACAATCTCCTTGATTTTCTAATTTTTCAGCTTGTTGTCTATTGGGACAGTCCTTTGCAATGTGACCCTCCTGTTCAAAAATGAAACATTTATTTGCAACCATTGATTCCCTACACTATGTCAATGTTTCCAAGCTCTTTCTTTTCTATTTTGGCCACTTTTCAGGCTGATTTCTAATCTGCCCCTTTTTTCAGCCTTAAACGACTCTTTTTAATCGGCTTTTCCCCACTCTTTAGGAAACATGAATCCTTCCTACATAGCAAAGCATCTGCCATAGCAACAGTCTCTATGAGCTGAGACATACTAGAGACCGTGAATTTAATGCGAAAATCTTTGATTCCTTTAGGTAGCCAACAAACATATTTTCCCACTTGCTCGTAAACAGATACGAGGTGATAAGAAGTGACAGGCAATAATAAATCCCAAGACTTGTTATTGTATTGCTCCAAATTATTGTATTTCTTAGCATCCAACTTATTCCAAGCCGTCATGATATCCACCTCAAAGGTACTTGTCGACCGATTCAATGTAAACATTTGTTTGAATTATACCCATGTTGACAGTGCCCTACCTTGCATTAAAAGAGTGGACCACCACTACAATGCATTTTTTTTCAAGAAAGTGACTACCTTTCGAATTTTTCAGGACTCAATGAAGTTTCCCCCTGAATAGGCTACATCAAACTACTAAATGAAAGTCAAAGCTTTTAGCCTATCTGGTGTACTACTAAAGGACTCAAACTTCACTGCTTTTTAACCCTCATCATAGTCTTTTGTTGCCCCCTTTGCGTGTCAAGTTGTTATACATTGGATGTTACAAAAAGAGTGCATTTGCTTGATTTACATCAAAACTAACAGCAAACAAAGCATTTACATAACCAGTACTCATTCCTTGAGCCCCATAGCATTCGGGAGTACAGATGCATAACCAACCATGCTACTTTGTGCCCCAAGCATCAAGCCAATGCTGCCATACATATCGTTTTTACACATTTTCAGTCATACCCGAGTCCATTGGGCCTTGCACCCCATGCATTGACTGCTGTATACCATAGGGATTTGTGTCATACATTCCCGTATGCAATCCCTGTCCAATCATAGCATGAAAAGTTGTACTACCACCAAAGTATAATGATTGCCCCATTATAGTATGCATCTTGCTGTCCAAAATCCATTGGATTGGCACTTCCATGATGGCCTTTCATTTACATTGCTTGCCCCGTAGATACCAACTATTTTGCTTCATTAGCATCTTTGGGAGCTTCAAGTGAAGACTTTGACATTACCTCCGATGCACCTTACTATCCCGAAGGTGTGGAAGATTACTTTTTCTTCTTGCCCTTATTGTCCTTCTTCTCAGTATTCAAAAATCGAGTGAGCTGAGGATCCTTTGCCAATTCAGCAAAGAGATTTGTAATTGTCCTCATCAGATTCTTGAATTGGTCATCAAATTTCTCTTCACTTTGCTGGTCATCAGGCTCATTATGCCTTGAAGGCCCTACATCTTGCCCAACAACAATATTTTCAACTTGCTGACCATGGTATGAAAACCTTGCATCACTACTTGATTCCATCTCACTCTATGAAGACATATTGCTATAATTTCTCAACTAAAAGAAAAAAATAACACTAGCACAAAGCTCTGGCTTAAATCTGGTGCCTCGGACCCACCAAATCAAGAGATTGAGTGGTATCCCAACAATGGAACCATGAAACCAATCTTCCTTCTCAAATAGAGTGGTAATTCCCCTAATCAAGCAGTTAATTACGGCAATCAGCAAATAGATATAAATTGAAATGCACAATTTACCTTAATAATCTTAGACATTGCACACTCTATTGGTCCCAAAACTAAAATCCCCTTTCGTATCTCTTTATCTTCAATTGCCAATGGATTGATTACAGGACAAGATTCCAAAATCTCCTTAGCTAATCCAAAAGCCCCTTGCTAGTCTAGCAATAAGAGAACAAATTGGGCAATTTGCCCCTTGAATTTCACCCTGAATTTCACCTAAAACTTACTCTAATTGGACCCCAACTGGCCAATGCTGCCACAAATTTACAATGAATGATTGGGCATCTGAAATCCCTAACAATACAAAAAATTTCAAGTGCTAATTTCAGTGTACAATGCCTTCACCTATCGGCACAGGTCCCGTGGAGGCTACTAAACCCTAATTTCTGCAAAGATTTTAAGAGTTTACAACAAAACTTCATTTTGCTATCCACCAAATATGACTGAGATCTCCTCCAAATGGCTCATAAATGCTGAGATCTCCTAAGAATGGGTTGGAATAGGTGAGCGAATGCCAGAGAAAGAGAATTCAGAATTTCATACTGGAAAACCCCAGAATCAGCCTGCAGCCTAATGTTGTTGCCTGCCACCTAGAGCCTCCAGAATGCTATTGCCTACTTCTGAATACTCTCGTCTGCTATTGATGATGGTCTTCCTGCTGTTGTGAGCTCCAAAATAGCTCCTATCTCCTATCTCAGCTGGTGGCCCACTACAGAAAATCAAACCAACAACTCTCTCTCTCTCTCTCTCTCTCTCTCTCTCTCTCTCTCTCTCGTTGAAACTCATGAATGGCTGAGACCTAGCCCCAAAAAAAAAGTTTTCTCAGATTGCATGGGCAATTTTGCCAAGTGGCAGCCTTCTAACCCCATTTTCTACATTATCCAATCATTAAATTAATTTTTAAAATTAAATAATTCTAAAAATTAATTTCAGCCCTTCTAACCGTGCCCAAAATTAAATGTGCCCATCCATAATTAAATTGGCTAGGCCATTAGAAACCTAGAGTAGTCCCCAACTTTGTTGACCCTTAGACTAGTATTAATTAATTAATTAACGCTAATCCTTAGTGTCATCACTAACACTTATTGGCCAAACAACTGTCCTAGGGCCAAAACTAACACCAACAGACCAACAAAACCCAATTGGTATAACTTATAATAACCTTTGCCTTTGACATCCACTGCATCCTTAGGGTCCTTGGACTATTACCATGCAATAATTGCCATCTTATCACATGTGCTAAACAACCTTGCACATTTGATTAATAACTTAATCAAATGTTATCAACAAGATTAAAGCATCTCAAAATTGCATATCCCTGTGACATAATGTCTATAGATTGCAGCAAAAATATATTGAGAGACACAAAGCTTTTGTTTTTCAACTATTACATGTGAAGCATAGTTCAAGAAACAGTCTTTCCTGCAAAATACAAAGAGATTGTTGATTAGTTATATTATATCTATGTTTTCTCCATAAGAAGAAGCACAATTAAGAATGAAAAAGAATCTAAGCTAAATTTGCAAATGTGGCAGGTCAAATCTCCTCAAAAAGATCTACTGAGCAAGGGTCACTGCAAAAGCTCCTAAGGTTAGATTCTGATCATCCAAAGCAATACATATCACATGTTCAATGCATACATAATATCTACAGCTTGGATCTGAATGTGTCACTCATTCATGCAATGAGTGCTCAGACTATTAATACAAGCTCACACTAAATTATTGTATCGTACAATTAAAGCTATGGATATACACAAAACGCATGACTTAAAGACCCATTTCAGAGTTTGGCTTAAGTGGTGCAGTTAGCCCATTTCACAAATGATAGTCGCTATGTGGGGATGGCTTAACTACATAACTTCTATACAGTTCCAATATTGAAAGCCTCTCTTCTGATCAAAAAACAAATTATAGCTCAAGGTATCATGTCGTGCTCCTTGCAAGAAAGCACAAGCAGATTGGTGCCAAAAAATAGATGTGTCAAATCTTGTATACTACTTTCCCAGCATCAAAAGTTTGAGATCATGATAGAAGTTATGATAATCTTCATGTCACACTATTATATCATTATGAACAAACCATTCTACTAATAATTAGAAGGCAAAGATCAAGCAAAATCCATTACTTTTCTTGCTTGCTGTCACAAGTTCAAATAAGAAATAAGAAAACCTTTAGAGAACTTACCCCATTGAAGATGGACTTCAGTAAAGGAAGTTGTCGTGGAGAAATGACAGAGAGAGAGACAAGGCACTGAACAAAACCAGATCCTTTTAAACTCAAAAACACTAAACGTACCACTGTTATGACAGCATAAAAAGAACATCAGTAATGTGAAGAAATTTTGCCTGTGCAAAAGCTTTGGCAACAGTGTCAGCATCAGTGAGCCACCAATGCTCAGCAAGAGGGTCACCAGTTGTACTCGGCTGAATTAAATTATGCACAGGAGGTCGTAATATAGGAGTTGGAAGACGATGAGGATTAGATGCAGCCACAAGAAGACAATGTTTTTGTCTCTCTATTACTTGAGAAACTGGAGGATTTGGACAGCACATCTGTAAACAGAATAGAAAAAATTAAGCTTTTAAAATTTCAAAGAGAACATAAACAACAGAATTTGGACAACACTAAGCCAAAAACAGAAAGACAAATGATCATGGGGACTATGGGACTTGATAGGATCACTACCTGCAGCTAACACACTCAATTCCAAACGAGGACAAACCAAGAATGAAATCCAAAAATGCCAATTCAGATTATGAGGCCTACCATGATGCTATATGACCTCTTTTCTCAAGGAAAGACTCTTAAAAATATCTGTACTAAAACAATGCAAACCACAAAAATAAGTAGCAAGGACCAAGACTGACAAAGGAAAAGAAAGACAATCACTAGGATCGATGGGACCAAATAAGATCACTAGCTGCAGCTAACATATGCACAGTTCCAAAACAGGACAAACCAAGAACATCTAGAGTGATATAGAGCCAAACACACAGTAGCTACAACCAGGATCACTAGAGAAAGCAACAGAATACACAAACACAAGCAAAAAAACCTGTGTTAAGCTATTTAGCCTAAACTAATCCCACAACCCCACTGCAAGCCGCAAGTCTTTATGCTAGACATTATATTGGCACCTCAAATGTGTGCATGCTAGTTGGACCACTTTTGGCGGTGCTCCCAGGGCACTCGTATGAGTTTTTGCTATGTAGGTTAGTCCTAGGCTCTAACAGTTACACTAGTACTTTGGCATCTCATTGTGAGGACTTTGGACATGAGAGTTCTTCTTATCAGCATGAATGCAAGGCTACCATTGTTCATCCTTTTCATCAATGGTGATGACTATTGTATCTTGTCATGTTGCACACTAGTGGATTCTTAAGTGTATATTGTGTTCTTTTGTTTACAATTTTATGTTGACATTTTGTCTCTATGCTCATTGATATTGTACCTTTGCTTCTACATTGTATCAATCCAGACATAGAATTGGACTCTAGGTTGTGATTCAACAGGATATTGGCTGCCATGCTTGCTTAGCCATTGATATGCATCCCTCATGGTAAAGGTTTGTTTTTGTATGAATACAATGATTCTGATTAGGCAAGAGATCCTGACACCCAACATTCCCATGGTGGCTACATATTCTCCCTGGACACGGCTCCCATTGTATGGTCTAGTTGCAAACAAGAGATGATGGTTGCCTCCACTACCAAGGCAAAGTATTGCACTCTCTACAATGGCACCACATAGGCCATCTACTTGAGGAGAGTTTAATGGCACAGTTTCAATTCCCATGCGACATACCAACTATGATCTTCTATGATAACCAAAGTGTCATAGCAATAGTTAGTAACCCCATCAGCAGTAGTTAGGCACCATTGTATAGCCTTTTTCTTGAGCATGGCATTCTGCATTGCCCCTTGCATCACCCTAGTCCCCACGCAATGGCATGTTGTTCTTGTAAATATGCATCTATGAATATTTATCCCTTTTCCATCATCAAAAAGTAATCAACTTGGATCCACCATATTCGCGGTAACTCCTATGGCAACCTCCATGACAGGACCTCATTCTACATATACCCTCCATATATTCTTCATCAGTCACACCCATATCTGGTTGGGATAGCTTTTGTTTTGTGATGTTGAATTTAAACATCCCTTATTCTCCCCTAGGAGCACAAATACTTGAAAGGACCAAAGTAAATAAACAATTTTCTTTTTAAGAAGAGAAAGTTCAAAGCGGTTGCATCGCCTTTGCAAGTCCTAGTAGGCCATTGGGCAACCAATAAGCACCCTTGGTCCCATACCTTGGCTTTTCTCGAGTAACCCTTTGGGCTCCCAAGGTAAAGTAATCATCACCTCTGTAGTCTCAGTAGGCCATGGGTTGTGAAGTTATGCTAGGGTTTGCACTAAGGAAACACAACATATATGACCAAGACTAAAACACAAACTCGGACAAAGACAAGCAAAACTCAAACACAAAGACAAACACGGAGAGAAGAAACTTTGAAGTGAATGAATGCTATAAATGAATTTAAGAGTGTACAGAATGCCCAAGGACATAGTAATGCAATGTCAGAGAGTGACGTCCACTGAAGACGGATCCTAAGTACTGTAACCACTAGTCAGAGATGAGAGAGTGCTGAATAATGAAGGGCAGCAGGCTGGTCACCAAAACACAATAGTCGGAGGCTGAAATTTTGTAAATGTAGTAGTGTACCACCAAAGGAAAGCTGCAAACTAATCACCCGAGGCAAAGAACTGTCACATGACAATAAGAAAGGTGTCTGCTGATGTAGACAGCCTGTTGGACAACAAAAATGCAAATACTGCAACAGTCGCCCGATGGGAGAGATGGCAACAGCCCGTCACCTAGCACCAGATGCTAAAAATGCAAGATGATCAAGTGCTATGGTAACCATAGCAAATGGTAGGTGGCTAATGGCTGAAATCTACACAATAGAGTGAGAAACTTGCACAAAAGGATAATGTTAAATGGTGGGCAGCCCGTCTATTTATAGATGTTGAAGGGTGCTCCAAAAAAATTAATGTTTTGGGGGACCAATAAAACTCTCTCAAACCACGTACCAGATTTGTGTTTTTCATTAATTAAGCGTGTTTTGGGGCTATTTAAAATTGTTAATCAGTTGTAAAGCATGTTTTAGCTCAACACCCCCTCTCAAGCCCAAAACTGAGCCTAAAAAGGAAGGCCTACAATGTTTACCCCAAGGCATCCCACCCCAAAGCAGTCGGGGTATCAAACATAGGATACACATCAGTTGCCTAGTAGCCTACCAAGACTAAGAGGCGATGGTTATCTTACCAAAAGAGTCCAAGTAGTCACCCTAGAGAGATCAGGGCATCAAACAAAGGGTACTTGTCAGCTGCCCAGTGGCCTACCAAGCCCTACAAACACAGATGAAACCATGTTGAACTTTTTTTTTTTGTTTGTGTGCGCGCGGAGGGGGTAAAAAGGGCTTTGTAACTATACCATGGCATTATCACCGGAAACACTTACATAGGGAGTAGTAGTGACTCTAAGCCCTACTTGGTCTCCACTCTACATGTGATTCCCTATATCCAGTGGTGAACCCTCTTATGTGTGGCGTCACGAGGGTGTAATCCTAGGATGTGCCTATGTTGTACCATTTCTTTGACTGAATAATACAAGAGTATACCTTGCTCTTACATATCGTGTTACCTTTTTGTGCCATGTTGAGTGAGTAACGAGTACACGTGTATCACACTTGGTATCAAAGCAACTCTTGCTCGGAGTGGAGTGCTCACGGAAGCAGGAGATAAGATCCAATGCCTCGAAGAGAACAAGCCAAAACGACCCATGTCGTATCGCCCCACGTCGCGTCGACCCTCGTCGAGCCGACCTCTGTCGTGTCGACCCTCGACGCGTCAACCCCGGCGTAACATCCTCGGCACGACAACCCCAACACCATCCACCATCTGAAGACGTGACGTGGCTTCCCTGTGCACAACCACCACCCAAAGGCAAAACGCGGCTTCTCCGTATCCACAACCCCCAAAGCCGAGGCGTGGCTTCCCCCCTGACCACATGGAGGACGACAGAGAGGATGTATCCATCCCAATAATGAAAGAGAGGAAGAAGAGTAGAGGACAAGAATGGAGAGTAGCCCAAGCGGAGAAGGTAGCCGGATTGGACAGGCAATTGAAGGGCATGTCAGGCATGCTGGAGTCAATTTGGAGAAACATACGGATGAAGGAGGAAGAGGAAAGAATAAAATTAAAAGTGGAGCAAGGCTATAGAGAGTGGGTGTTACAACAACAAGAAGAGGAGAAAAGGCAAAAAATACAAGAGGAGATGGATAGATTTGGGAGAGAGGAGACTTCTAGGAGGGCGCAAGATACAAGAAAAGACAAGGAGAAGATAGTAGAAGCCAGAAGTAAGAAGAAGGACAAAAAACACAACCATAGAGAAGAGGAGGATAGTAATAGTGCAAAAGATGACTACTAAATTCAAGATGCCCCAACCCGCCAAGTACAAAGGAGAGGGATGGGTTAGTCCTAAAGAAATGGATTGCAAAAGTGGACAGATACTTGAAGTATGCCAGAACCACCGAAGATAGGAAGAGAGAGGTGGCAGCAATCTACTTGGAGGAGGACACTGCTAGTTGATACCTGCTGGAACAAGAGCAAGGACACACCATCTTTTCATGGGAAAAACTCCAAGAGGAACTCAAAGATTACTTCATTCTAAAGATGGATAAATTCAAAGTTAGAGATAAATGGAGAAACCTCAAGCCAACGCAAGGGAAGATGAAAGAGTATGTCAACAAATACAGGCAACTCATGTTGCAACTACCCAACATGGACACTGACACCAAACTGCATGGATTCTTATTTGGGATGCAAGAATGGGCTAGAAGAGACATAGAGAGGCAGGAGCCAACCAGCTTAGCCAAGGCCATGAGAATGGCTGAAAGATTAGTGGATCTAGAAGGTAGGAGGATCACCCAGGGGAATCAAAACAGATTCAACACCAACCTCAACAACAATTCTTGGACCTCGAGACCCAATGCTCCTAGAGGCCCATTCACGAAGACGCAGAGCTAGACCTCAAGCACAACCCAAGCCGTGTCACAATCCACCTTATTACCAACAGGGGCAGTTCGCAGATGGGGCAACAACTACTACAGGCCAACCCCAAGTGCATCATATGGTCCCACGGGATCAAACACATCATGGTGGAGACCCCCAGGCCCAACCACAGGGATCAGAAGTTTCAAATGCGAGGGACCACACTATCAAAACAAATGCCCCATGGAAGACACAACCTCAGCAAGTGGATCAAGGGTGACAACCACTAGTGCGTATGGAGGAGAGGAACCGCAAACTCCGCGCATCCAAGAAATCCCAACCAGAAGTAATGAAAGCATGGACCACCCAAGAGTGGGGACAGTCAATGTGCGACCTCAATGCATCGCAGCCCGGGTAGCAGCAGTCCACTACCTGTACATCAAGGGCAGAGTGAGCGAAGGGAATCAAGCTATTATGGTGGACATAGGGGCCACCCACAACTTTATCACACCGGAGTACACAGCCAAACATGGATTGAAATTGTCTAAGGCCCCACAAAGATTAACAGTAACATTCGCACAAGGAAAGGCCAAGAAAGTGAAACATGCCTTTGCAGTACAAGTAGAAACCAAGAAATGGAAAGCAAAACTCAACTACTTAGTAATCCCTATGGATGATTTTGAAGTTATTCTAGGCCTAGAATTCTATGATAAATATGTCATCGCAATGTTTGGAAAGGGAGTTAATGAGATAATGCTGGATATGCAAGGAGAAGGCATTAGAGTACCCTGTGAAAGAATGCAGTTGCCACGCAGAACACCAATCAAAGTGCAAATGAAGGAGAATAAACGTCGAATCTCATGCCAAACTGTGAAGTCAAGTTCAAACCAACCAGGAGTACCAACCCAAGCACCACTGTGTCAAGTATACCCTATTAGGCCACGCATCATGACATGCAGTGCCAAGCAAGTGAGAAATCAGTCAAGCAAGGAGACATGGTTTATCTGAGCATGATCCAACCCATTGAGCAAGAGGTCACCAAGAAGCCCAAACCCCAAACCAATAGCACCGAAGTGGCAGAAATACTTGAGGAGTTCAAGGATGTAATGCCAATAGAACTAGCCAAGGGCCTACCACCCAAAAGGGATGTGGACCATAAAATCAAACTGATTCCAAGATCCGCCCCACCAGCCAGAGCCTCTTATCATATGAATCATACAGAACTCATGGAATTGAAGAAGCAAATACATGAATTAGAAAAACAAGGTTTCATCCGCCTCAACAAAGTCCCCCTTTGGTGCCCCAGAGTTGTCTGTTAAGAAGAAGGATGTGGGGTTTAGACTATGTGTAGACTATGGACCCTTAATTAAATCACCATCAAAAACAAATATTCCATGCCCCTAGTGGAGGACCTCTTAGATAGGCTACATGGAGCCAAGTACTTTAGCCGCATAGATCTTAGGTTAGGATACCACTAAATCTGCATAGCTAAAGAAGATATCCCAAAACAGCTTTCCGCACCCGATATGGCAGTTTTGAATGGTTAGTCTTGGGATTTGGACTAAGTAATGAACCCACCACGTTTTGTGGCCTCATGGATGGAGTCTTTAGACCCGAGATAGATATCTTTGTCATTATCTAATTGATGATCTCCTAGTCTATAGCAAAACCCCAGAAGAAGGATTCAAATGAATGGGGAAAGGGGATTAAGGTGTGGGGCGGGGGGGTGGGGTTAGGGGGGACCTTTTGGTTGGGAGGCGCGGCTCTGCCTGGGGGTGGGGAATGCCGTAGGGAATGGCGGGGGGAGGACGAAACGCGGCTAGGTGGGGCGAGCGTTCTGGAGCTCGGCAACGCGTGACGAGGGCTGTGGCGAGCAATGCGACAACATAAGCTATATGCTAAACCAGAAAAATGTGAGTTTACAGTAAAAGAGTTAGAATTCCTAGGATTCATTGTAGGAGCACTTGGTATCAAAGCGGACCCCAAGAAAGTAGAAGCCGGTCAAAAATGGCCTATATTGAAGACTGAACGGTGGTGGGGTTAGAGGGACCTTTTGGTTGGGGGGGTGGCTGCCTGGGGGTGGGGGATACCGTAGGGAAAGGCAACGGGAGGACGAAACATGGCTAGGTGGGACGGGCATTCTGAAGCTCGACGGCGCGCAACGAGGGCTATGGCAAGAAATGCAACAACATAAGCTATATGCCAAACCAGAAAAATGTGAGTTTGCAGTAAAAGAGTTAGAATTCCTAGGATTCATTGTAGGAGCAGTTGGTATCAAAGTGGACCCCAAGAAAGTAAAAGCCAGCCAAAAATGGCATGTATTGAAGACTGTAAGGGTGGTGGGTTTAGGGGGGACCTTTTGGTCCGGGGGGGGCCCTGCTTGGGGGTGGGGGATACCATAGGGAATGGCGGTGGGAGGACCAAACGCGGCTAGGTGGGGTGGGCCTTCTGGAGTTTGGCGGCGCGCAACGAGGGCTGTGGCGAGCAATGTGACAACATAAGCTATATGCCAAACCAAAAAAATGTGAGTTTGCAGTAAAAGAGTTAGAATTCCTAGGATTTCATTGTAGGAGCAGTTGTTATCAAAGTGGACCCCAAGAAAGTAGAAGCCAGGTAAAATGACCTGTATTAAAGACTGTAAGGGAAGTGCAAGAGTTCCTCGGCTTCACCATATTTTGTAGAAGGTTCATCAAAGATTATAGCCTCATTACTACCCCACTATCTCACCTCACCAAAGAAGATAATACCTTTACATAGGGCAATGAGTAACAGGATGCTTTTGAACAGATGAAGAAATGCATGAGCCAGACCCCTGTCTTGAAAGTACCTAACTTCACCAAACCCTTTGAGATCTCCACAGATGCATCTGATTATGGCATTGGGGGTGTGTTGGTGCAAGAAGGCCACCCCATAGTGTATGAATCCAAGAAGTTCACAGATGCTAAAACTAGATGGAGCACACATGAGAAGGAAATGCTCGAAATAATCCACTGCCTTAGAAAATGGAAGCATTATATTCAAGACAAACACACAGTAGTCTTCACTGACAACATCTCCCTCAAATACTTCCAATCCCAACCAAAGCTATCGGCCAAACAAGCTCACTGGCTAGACTTCCTACCCGAATTTAACGTGGAGATCAAACACAAGCCAGGCTCCACCAACAAGATCGCAGATGCCTTGAGCCGCAAAGCTGATTTGAAGGCCGACAGTGTGATCAGCAGCAACTTCCTTGAGTTAGTGAAAGAAGCTTTGAAACAAGACCAAGACATGAACAAAATTATCTAAGATGTGGAAGCTGACAAGACACCACATGGAATGTATACCCTTGAGGAGGGAACCCTATTTGTAGAAAAGGGATTGTACATCCCCAACAATGTGGAGCTCAAGAAATTCATCTTACATGAAATCCATGATGAAAAACTAGGTGGACACAAAGGATAGAGTAAAATACTAGAGGCCCTTAGGAAGCAGTTCTTTTGGCCAAACATGAAAGAAGAAGTCATTGACTACATCAAGACATGTCCTACATGCCAGCTTGTGAAGGTGCCATGCTCTAAGCCAGTAGGCTTGCTCCAACCAATGCCACTACCTAACCGCCCATGGGATGCAATTAGCATGGACTTCATTGTGAAGCTCCCCAAATCCCATGGATACACCATTATCTTTGTAGTGGCGGACTACTTTTCTAAGCAAGCTTGCTTCATCCCTGCCAAACCACCACTAAATGCCAAAGAGGTAGCACGCCTCTTCTTTACACGTGTTCAAGCTACATGGCCCTTGGCCATAGTGTCAAATAGGGATGGAAGATTCATGAGTGACATGTAGAAGGAACTCTTCAAGAACCTGGAAACACAATTGCGATTCTCATTATCCTTCCACCCCAAGACAGATGGGAAAACAGAACGAGTCAACCAAGGCATTGAAGACTATCTCAGAAGTTACGCTCGGGTGGACCAAAAGGATTGGGCCTTGAAACTCGATGTATGGGAATTCTACTACAACACCTCCATCCACTCCGCCACATGTTACACAACCTTTGAACAAGCCATAGAAAAAGAAGTCATCAACCCCCTTGCCTTAGCATCAGGAGGGGCCAAAGCTGATGATCAAGATGTGGAGGAATTCTTAAAGAAATGGAGAGGCCACAACGCGGCGGCCAAGCAAAGCCTAGAACAAAGCGAAATCACTATGACAGAACAAGTCAATAAAAAGAGAAAGGCCGTACTTTTCACCAAGGGCGAAATGGTCCTAGTCAGTTCCAAGAATATGTCGCTCCCAAGAAATATGAGCCCCAAGTTCAATCACCACTACTATGGACCCTACCACATCACTCAAGTGCTGAATGAAGTCACCTACAAGCTCAACCTACCAAAAAGTATTTATGTTCATAATGCCTTTCATGCTCATTTTCTGTGCAAGCCTTATTCCGACAACCAATGGAGGCGGCACCTATCAATGCTCCATTCGAATGGCCCCTTCGAAGTAGAAGCATTCCTCCGACGCCGAGAACAAAAAGGATACCTTGAGTATCTCACCAAGTGGCACAGGCGTCCTCTCAAGAAAGCCACTTGGATCTTGGAAGTAGAGGCACAGGAACATGGCAAAGATGCCATCGCCATCTAGCTCAAGGAGAATCCCACCAATTCTTCCAATGCCCCTTGACCCTTCCAAGAAAAACAGACCTCATCATAGGCCACTAATGCCTCCACTCCTCAAATGTACTTAAGTCCAGGGTGGACTCACATGGTAACCCAAGCAATAAACCCAACAAAAGCCCCTACCAAGTCTAGATGGGCAGACACACACCAGCTTGCTAGAAAAAATTGTGTTAAGATCCCCAAGTCCTAGTGCGGCAAACATTGACCAAATTGATAGTATAGATTGTATTAAGACCCTGCGAATGTCTCAACAAGTCCTAGACCGGGAAACACTGGCCAGCTTGTTAGCAAAAGCTGTATTAAAACCCCGGATTATTCAAATAAACACTACCCTTAGATTGCTGAGGACAGCAATCCAGTAAGCGGGGGTGAGTGTAAGGGCTTTGTAGCTATATAGGGAGTAGAAGTGACTCTGAGCCCTGCTTGGTTTCCACTCTACGTGCGTACCCCGTGGTGAACCCTCTTATGTGCGACGTCACGAGGGTGTAGTCCTAGGATGTGTCTATGTTGTACCATTTTTTTTATTGAATAATACAAGAGTATACCTTGCCCTCACATATCGTGTTACCTTTCTGTGCCGTATTGAGTGAGTAACGAATCCAGGTGCATCACAAGGGCGGAAGGAAGGGGTTGTTGGGTGGCGTTTGAAGTTAATTTTAGGGGTGGTGGCTAATTAAGTAACAGTGACCTGGAAGATGGAAGGAGGGATGGTACACCCAACACATCACAAAACAATACAAGCTTACCCAACCACTCGAGGATGTTGATGATGAGGGAATAGTAATGAAGTATCATGTGAAAAAGGATGATGGTATAATCCACCAATGGAACTAGCTTAGGATCCATCTAGTAGTGCTCTACACAATGGGATGCATGGTATGCTACATGCAGAAGAATGTTCATGCAACAAGTGCCACTTGGATAGTATCCATCGTGGGAAAATTGTTCACTTGTCCAAGTGCCCTAGTACAAAGATGATGAAATCATGCAATGCATGGGAGAATACACAACAATGGAAAAAAGGCCGATGTCGAAGACACGTGTTGAAACCTATAGAATACCAAGAAGAGTAGAAACCCCCTCTCAACCTAGATATTGATACCGAAGAAGAAACAAGAGCCTGATGATATTAGGATTTGTGTGATACAGAGAACCATATGGATGAAGATTATGAAGCATTCCTACTGGAAGAGCAAGGATAGAAGACGCCGCCATGATAGCATCAAGAGAGATGTTGCACAATCCACCACAAGAGAGGAAGCCTCCATATTGGTAGAAGAGTAAAACTCCAAGTAGATGGAACCATGAAAAGAATGGCGTACATCTCCCCTCTCTAGCTCAGGAAGGACTAGTACAAGCCTGTATGTTAGCCCTGTTGAGAAACCCTTCACCCACAATTTGCTTTTTTTGCGTTTCTGCGTTTTTGTATTTAGGGTTTGCAGCCCCAAAAAGGGGTGCCACCCTAGATTGATTGTGCCTATTTATAGGCTACTCTCTCACTCATTCTTTACGACTGATTCATTCAATCCGTCACCTTTTCTCTCCAGCCTCTCCACTGCTCTCACCCCCCTTCAAGAGGTCATTGTGGTTGGTGGTTCCAGGCTGTCTTCATCACCTTCCTTGTGCTACGGCACCCTTGTTCCCTTATATCACATTCACTCCATGATTCAGATCTTCATCATTTCATTCACCAAAGTTTCTTCTCTCTTCTCTTCTCTTCTCTTCTCCATGTTTGCCGAGTTCACTCCGTGTCCCTCCCCGCAAACACTATTGTCTCCCTGGTACATCATCTTTTGACATGGTATCAGAGTTGGATCTCCTCAAACAATGGCAAAGATCCTCCACTCCAGTCATGGCAAAGACCGATGGTGGGTTTGGCATCCACTTCTCTTCTTCTTCTGCTGCATCAAAATCTCATTTTTGCAGGTTTCAAGTGTTTTCAGCTTGCTGCCCACACCCCTTTCGCAAAGGACATTGCAGTCTCAGTTGTCCCTTGCTGTCATCTACAGTCTAATGGCGCCTGTTTCCAGCCTTCCACCAGCAATTTGCAGCTGTTTACAGCAGAGTGACTATTGCTGATCACTCTCCATTCAGAAAACAATCTCGTTTTTGCAGATTCCACGTATTTCAACTTGATGCCCACACCCCAGATACGGAGGACATCCCGGTCCAAGCTGGCCATTGCTGTCTACAACAGTCTAGCGCTTGTTTCCAGCCTATTACGCATTGTTCAGAGCTGATTTTAGCATGCTGACTACCATTGTTGGTTTTTCATGCGTTAAAGTCTCTCTCTCTTCTCACTTGCGTTTTTCTACTGGTTGCAACCTCTTATTGTTAGTCGCATCCTCCTCCCACTGGCAACTCACTTCCAACCTTTCCACTGCCCTCCCACCCCTTGCGGCGAACATTGTAGTTCGTGCTTCACACTGCCTTAATACCCCTTGAGACGGACATTGCAATTCGTGGTTTGTGGATGACCTCTTCCACCTCTTTCTTCTTCAGCAAGGCACACTAGTGCCCATGGCTTCTTTACCAACAGATGACCAGACTACTAGGTCCTTCTACTATGGCATCACTAGACACACCACCGATGCTTGCCAACTAGACACACCACAGAGATCGTTTTGCATCGGCTATTAAAGTACTATGCTCAAGGCAATAAAACGCATCCGATGCACACTGAGTCCTTTTGAGAACATGGAGGATCGATTGGCGCTACGACCTCCTCGAGATCATTGCAATGCTAGCGGCAATCTTCTCCCACCCATTTTCGAGTACAATGGCTACCACAGCCCGCAATTCTGCAGTCCACTCCATCAAGAGACAGTGAGTGTTTGATACTGTCTCCTCGTCAGTCTGCTCCTTCAAGAGATTGTGGCTACTCAACTCCTTCCTCTTCTTTGGCTTCTCGGTCCGCTCCATTGAGAAGCAGCGACTCTTGCCTACTCATTGCTCAATCTAAGCCCCACCCTTCACTCTCGCCTACTTAGGTTCGAGAGGCCACCTTTGGGAATGCTTCACCACCCCAGATACCTTCTTCAACACGACCAACAACACTTCATCCTCAAACATCTCACAGTCCGTGATCCATGAGTTTTTGGATTTCCTATCTACCTCAGAGGGGGATTCAAAGGGGGCTGATCTTTCTTTGCCCTCCAAGGGGGCATCTACATCTATTGCGACTTCAAAGGGGGCTCCTATTCCTCCAGTTTCAAAGGGGGTCCCCACCCACCGCTCAAACATGCAAACCTTGGTGGAGGCCTTTTACCTTCTTCTTCTACCCTTAGATGGACTGGCTTCCTTCCAACGGTCATCTCACCTATTAATTCCCAGGATCTCGAGGATCTACCTACATCGGGGACTTGGCGGTTTAGCCGCGACTTGGTGATGAGGCCTTCATATTCCTTCTTGTATGGATACACCGAGCTAGAGGCTTTCTCTCCCAAGGTTGAGTTTCAAGTTCTCCAATTCACTCTGTCTACTGTTCTTTACTACAAGTTACCTTTCAAGTGCAAATCTTGGATCTTACAGATCCTCTATATCTTTTTCCTCCTCTTCTTCTTGCCTTGGTCACTTGGTCAGCATGGAGCCAACTTCCAAGATCGAGTACGGCCATATCCTTATGGTTCTTGGTACCACACAAAGTCCAACATTCCTCCCATGCATTGCATGTTTTCATCATCTTTGTACTAGGGCGCTTGGGCAAGTGAACAATTTCCCCACGAGGGACACTGTCCAAGTGGCACCTACTACATCAGCATTCTTCAGCATGTAGCATTCCATCTCCACCTCACTCTTCTCCTCTTTCCCTTTTTGGGCATAAGCGGGGGTGTTGAGAAACATTTCACCCGCAATTTGTGTTTTTGCATTTAGAGTTTGCAACCCAAAAAGGGATGCCACCCTAGACTCATTGTGCATATTTATAGGCCACTCTCTTAATCATTCTTTATGACTGGTTCATTCAGTCCATCACCTCTTCTCTCCAGCCTCTCCACTACCCTTACACCCCTTCAGGAGGACATTGTGGTTTGTGGTTTGTGGCACTCTTCATCATCTTCCTTGTGCTACAGCACCCTTGTTTCCTTATATCACATTCACTCCATGATTTAGATCTTCATCATTCCATTCATCAGAGTTTCTTCTCTCTTCTCTTCTCTTCTCCATGTTTGCCGAGTTCACTCCGTGTTCCTCCCTGCAAACCCTACTGTCTTGTTGGTATGTCATCTTTTGACAAGCCCTACACTCAAATACAAAACCCTACAAAAGATATCAAAATCTGCAAGCACAGAGGTGAGTAATGAGATGCTCCAAAAACAAAACTGAAAATATAAGAAAGCAAAGCCAAGTGTAATACAATGAGTATGTTAAGTATGCAGTGGAAGTCTAAAAAGGGAAAGGCTAAGTGTCAGGCCACCATCGTGTATAGCGAGGTGGGGAAGGGATCCAAGAAGGTATAATTGATGCCCTAGGAATGAATCCGTAGAGTGCAATAGGTGAGTCACTAGCAAATCAATTAGCCAATCCTTCAGGAGTAGTAAAGAAGATAAGATACTGAGATTGTCCATGTGCCACATATCCAGTAGTAGCCGTTGGGGCAAATGGAGAAGATGGTACAACAGCCAGAGGCATAGCCCCATTGGACTGGCCAACTAGAGTGGAGGCAATCGCAACAACCTACGGTGGTTTTCTAAGAGGAAGACCTTGGGCCTTGGTAGAATACTCGTTGTCCACTTGACTCGACCTCCGGTTATGTAAGCAAAACCTATTTTTCTCAAGAATTTACCGCCAAAAGGATCGTGTTTCTTTGGTTCCGTCGGAGGAAGTGATATTATCCTTGTTTTGGCTTGCCTTCGCATCTTGCAAGCTCTAATCACTAGTGGTTTTCCCTCCCGAAGAAGAGGCAACCAACCCTCACCCCTCTGAATGGATATGTGTGAAGGACTTCTTGTGGACTTGATCATACAACCTCAAGTAACACAAGAACTGGCACTCAAACTCATAGAAGGTTGGCAATCTAGGTAGTGAGATAATGTGCTAGATAAAATGAAAGTATTTATCAAGTAACTTGTCTAAGAAGAACGTGACTTAATTGATGTCTAGGCAACCAATAGTGGCAAACTCAGTGAATAACCGCCGATATTTGGGCAACTTGACTTTCAAATCATCTCCTTTCTTAATAAAAAACTCTTGAAGCTCAAAATTAAGATTAATACGTCAAGTGTGATCTCAAACCACATAGCGATCAATGAGATAACTCCAATGCTCAGATGCAAGGGAAAAATTGAGAGTGGAACTCAGGAAGCAAACCTTGCATTAGCTCAACATTGACTATGGCATTGTGGGCTCTCCATTGATGGATGTGATCAAGGTGAACTAATTGAGGGTCCTCAGCATAAGCTTGGTACCAACAAGGGTCTAGCATAAGCTCCCAACATAGGCTCAATACCAACAACGAGGTCCCAAAATCCCTAAGATTCAAGCACTTATTGCATGAAGTTTGACCAAGTGGCAAAATTTGGCCCGTTAAAACATGTCTTATCCATGAAGGTATTCTTGGCTGTTGCGACAAGAGTGGTAGTGCTAGAAGATAGAGAAGGTATATAATGAAGGTAGAGTGAATAGGGGCGGATAGGATAGGGAAGTGGAGTACACTTGGAAAGGAAAACCAGAGTGCCCACCATGCATACAAAAAGTGTGTGTAGCAGATCCAAATGTGGGTAAGGGTGTATTGTGTATAGGCATGGTAACGGCCTTTGGAACCCAACGTGGAGGGATAGAGACACGGGGAGCAGAGGATGAAAATCCCTGCGTAGAAGTGATCCAAGGGATATGTAACGACAGTCCATAAGTAAAGGATGGATATCCTTATGTTCAAAAGGTCGCGTGGGGGGTTTGTGAGTATTGGAGGATAGTGAGGGTGATACCCATCACAACCGTCTCAAAGTGGAAGGATGTGATAAAGTAGGGGTATGTGGAAAATACATTGTTAAAGGGTGGCATTCCCCCTTACAATGCACCAAGAGGTGGAGTAAATGGAGGATAAGTAGATGGTGGAATGGTAAATGAGAAGATGCTAGAAGCAGAGATGGAAAATCCAACCCCTAGTGTGCTTTGAGTAGAAGTGGAATATAATCCAAGATTTTGAAATGAAGATGTGAGTCGATCATATAGAAGATAGTGGTGGGGTAGGAGGGAGTTGAGAAGTGTAGTTTACTTGCTCAAACGAAACAAATAGTAAAGAGATATCTAATAAAGAATATGTGCTTCAAGAGCCTTCTCTATAAAAGTTAACATACTAAAAATTATCTAGATCCTACACAACAAAATAAGAAACAGGAGAAGGTTTTGGCTCATACGACTCAAAAGGTTTATACAAACCTAACATAAGGCCTAGTTGAGATAAAGGAGAAAGATCGCCAGACATGCCGAATGTCACGGTCCCTCCAAGATTAGAGAGATGGCCAATCTTACCAATTGGTCAGACGGAGCAGTAACACTTGTTGGTGTAAACCAAACTGTACGTGATGCACAAGTACTCCTTAAACTCTTCATCTACAAGATGATCAAAACAAGAATAAGAAGATGGTAAAGGTGAAGGTGTCTACCTCCTCCTCGACACCATAATGCCTTCTCAAAGTCTCCAATGATGGAGAACCCTGATAGGGCATCATAGGATCCTTAGAAAAAGATGCCCAAGACATTATGAGTCAAAATTGAGTTGTGTGTGAGTCTCGGACAAAGACTAGCCTCACAACCACTATAGGATACTCTTTGGAGGAGTGTTGGCTCTCATACCATATCAAGATATGCTAGGGTTTGCACTAAGGAAACACGGCATGTACGACCAAGATTGAAACACACAAACTTAGATAGAGACAAGCAAAACTCAAAAACTCAAACACAAAGAGCAAAAACTCTGAAGTGAATGAATGTTGTAAATGAATGTAAGTATACAGAATGCCCAAGGGCAAAGCAATCTAGTGTCAAAGACTCACATCCACCAGAGATGGATCTTGAGTGTTGTAACCACCAGTTGGAGATGAGAGAGTGCTGAATAATGAAGGGCAGCAAGCTAATCACCAACACACAGCAGTCGGAGGCTGAAATCTAGTAAACACAGCAATGTACTATCAAAGGAATGTTGAAACTGATCACCCCAAGCAAAGAACTATCAGGCGACAACAAGAGTGGTGTTTACTGATATAGACGGCTTGCTGGACAACAAAAACTCAGGTACTACAGCAATCGCCCAATGGGAGAGATAGCAACAGCTTGTCGCCTAGCACCAAATGCTGAAAACCCACGCTGATCAAGTGCTATGATGGCGCAAAAAATAGAGAACTCCAAACAACATGGTCAAGCCACCTAGGGCTGGATAATGATGGGCTGCAATCGGTGATGGATGGATAGCACCACATGGTAGGTGGTTGATGGCTGAAATTTGCACAATAGAGTGAGAAACCTGCACAAAAGGATAAGGCTGAATGACAGGCAGCCTGTCTATTTATAGATGTTGAAGGGTACCCCAAAAAATTAGGGTTTCGGAGAACCGCGCACCAAATTTGTGTTTTTCATTAATTAAGCATGTTTAGGGACTGTTTAAAAATGCTAATCAGCTGTAAAGCATATTTTAACTCAACAAGGGTAGCTAACATGCATCCTATGTCCAATGCCCTTTGTTTTGGGGTGGGATGCCTTGGGATGTTAGGGGCTAAGCTATGCTTTGCAATCCCTCCAAAGTTTTAGTGTTAGGCCTAAGAAGGGTGTCGAGCTAAAAAATACATTACAACTTGAAACATTCAATTAAATATTTAAAATAGCCCCAAAACAAGTTATTACCAAACTTCCATTGAAATTACCAATCTTTCCTAGTGACTGTCTGTGTCCCATAAACCAAACCCTAATTTGAAGGATCCACATATCTATAAATAGAAGGCTTCCCTTCCACTCAACCTATCTCTTCCTGCAAATTGTTGGCGCCCTATCTATTGCTGTCTAGACTCTACACCCCTTCTAGCACATATTGCAGTCCATGTTGTTGTCCATCGCCCAGGTACCATTTGCAGCCCTCCACCAGCCTACGTTTACAGCTCATCAGCCATCACCAGCTTCCAAACTGCTGCATTTTGCTGTCAGCCATCGCCAAAAATCTGCCACATCATCAGCCAGCTGTTGCCGACTTCCCAAGCTGCTGCATTTTCAACCTATAGCTGCCACCCAGCCAGCACAAACACTCCGGGAGCTGATCGTCACAAATTTGATGCCATTTTCACTAGTCATTGACATATTCAGCCCTGTGTTTATAGGATAGTGCAGCCGGCTGCCCGATGGCTGTCCTTTGCCATTTACAACAGCTGGTCAATGTTCGGAGGCTGCCGCCTAGGTTTCAAGAGCCATCCAGACTACAACAATCTCTAGCTCATCTTTCTGCCTTGGTCCTTTCAATGATGTGGGACTTCCGAGGTTTTGTATTCAGTTTGCAAAGTGTGTTTACTGCATTGAGCATTTTATATTATTCATTCTTCATCCTTCAATCTTCACTGTCTTTGAGTTACTCTTGACCTCAAGTTCTATTGTTATCACTTTGTGCTTTGTCATACATTTCTAATTATGTTTTGTGTTCAAGTATTTCTTTGTACTCATGGTCTCTAGCTAAATAATCCTATTCTTCTCTGAGTGACTCAAAGTGAGAGACTCTGCATCAAGGGAGTACAAAAGGGTGATAGCCTATCCATGTCAAAACCATGTAACTCAAACCATGATGATGACTAGGTATACCTACATGAAGTATCACCCCTTGCAACAAGTTGTTGTGGGGACTTGAGGGTTAGCCATGCAATACTTGTGTTTAGGGAGCTCCCATAAGTTGTGTACGAATGGCACTAATTTGGTAAGGACCTTCACCACAATTGGAGGAGCCCCTAGCTCAGCTCTAATAGTCTCATGTGCAACCAAAACCTTACATTTGATCACCTTGCAAATCGTTGATACCAATGGCCTCTCTATCAATCTCCACACATCATGTGTACCACCACCATAGGAGATGTAATTGGAGATTACCATAGTTTTCAAGTACAAAAGATACGGTACGATAAAATACGGTACTAAATCGTACCTTATTATTTTATAAGGTACAATACGATATAAGTATGAAAAAAATTAACATGATTTTCTTTTAAAACCATAGTCATTAAATGATAGAACACATGTTTAAACTAGAAATAACCATTTCATTACAAAATAAGATAAATACATGAGGGTGGCCATCACAGTCGCATGGGCTGCGCACAACATGCGATACAACTACAGTCTAGTACATACATGCTCCATGGATGATGCATCATAGTGGCATCATGCATGTGGATACAATGATAGTAGATACAAAAAAAAGAGAGACCTATGAACCTATAATGAGGCATCACTATCATCATCATCATCAGAACCATCTAAGTACTCTTCAAGAGAGTCTAAAGATGACTCCTCGGCATCAAATGATGAGACACTCTCATACTCATCCTCACTATTGAGGTTGCCATCATCAAATGATGGCTCCCTAGCTGGCAGCTAAGTAGGCAAGGGGGGGATGTCATCACGAGGCATAGGATGTGAGCTGCTAGAGCCCTTCCTTACATATGTTTGCCAGCCACTTAAACCACCCCTCCTCGATGTTGGAGGGTGCCGAATGACCGTGCCCCTGCTACCACCTACTCGATCTTCTCGCCTACAAGCACACTAACTACCAGTGTCACAAGTGTCTGCGATTTTGCTGCTATAAGCTCTCTATAGAGCTCTGCAAAAATCATCTCCTCCTCACCCACCGCCTAATGTACACTCGAAAGAGTGTCGCCTATCAACTTGAATGTATCAACATTCACCTACACAATGTACATAACATTGTAAATGCTAGAGTCTAATAAAGTATAAACTTCAAAGTTTAAAACAACAAATTTTAAATTTTATGGCTAAGTGTTTACTTGGTTTGGACTACCCATGCTCATTATAGCCCTCATCATGTGTAAGTTAGTGCGGCAATAGACTAGCCGCTCTAACTCTCATATGCTAAGCCGATTGCAAATCTTCGTGTGAATGAGAGAATACGCACTCTAATTTCTCTCACATGCATCCAAAGAGCAATCTTGGGCAAGGACCTTGATCGCTTAGGGTTGACGAGATCTCCAATGTGTATCCAAAGTTTTGCCACCAAAATAAAGGCTTCACAAGTGATTCTCTCCGATGAAAAAGGTGACAATTGATGTAGCTTTATGCACCATCCTCTTCACCCACTTGACCTTCCGAATGTCTTCCATGAGCAAGTCCAAACAATGACTTGCACATGGAGTCCACACAATTGTGGGGAACTAAAATCAGCCTTCCTCCTCAGATAGGGTGGTAAATCCCTGATTACAACTTAATTACAGCAACAAGCAATAAATGCAATTCTGAAAATACAAATTTACATACTAATCTTGGACAATACACACCCAATTGGCCCCAAAATTGACGCCCCTTTTGGTATTTCTTTAGCTTTATTGAAGAAAAAGTTGACTTACAATGGGATTCTCCCAATCCCTTTCAGTATTTCGACTCCCCTTGCTGTCCAAAGTGACCAACAAGTCTTCAATCTATTTTGTCCCTTCATTTGGGCACTCAATTAGCCTTGACCCACTTCATAGACGATGAAAATGCCCCAAATTCAATGGCTGGCTAGTCCTCCACCTGAATTCAACTGAAATTCACCTTCAGCCTTGTTGAATCCAAGTCTTGGAGCTTACAATTTTTGGCATGCTTCCCAAGGCTGCTGCTGAACCCTAATTTCGGCTATAAATTAGGGTTTATAGCAAAGACATTTGCAATTTCTCAGCCTCCAAAGGTCCAAATGCTGAGATCTTCGAAGCAAGGCTGTGAAATGGCTAGAAGATGAGAGGAAAAGTTGTAGAGAGAGAAAATTCAAAGTCGCAAAGAATGACTAAAAATCAGTCAAGTGCAGCTACTGCCCTACCACAATAGCATTTAGATGCAAGGAAAGAACTGAAGAAAATCAGTCATTTATTGCTGCTGCCCTACCTCAACAGCCTCTAGATGCTGTCTCCTGTTGTTGACTGGTTTTCTTTTACCCCTGGCTGCCTCAGAAGGTCCTCCAATGGCTGCAAATCAGACTAACAGCCTCTCCTCCCTCTCTCTTGCTGACTGAATGTATAGAAATGTCACTCTCCAGCCTCTAAAGACGTTTTTCAATCTTGCATGGGCTTTTTTCACAAGGGACAGCCTCCCCAAATGGTTTTTCCTGTATTTTTCATAATTAAATATTAATTTTTAATCTTTAAATACTGAAAATTAATCTAATAATTATTTCGGTGCCCTGAAAAATAATCTAACCAGCCAATAATTAAATTGGCTAGGGAACTTTCATTCCCGAGTGTCTCTGCGTCATCTTTGACCATCAGATTGGTGTTAGGTACCATTAAACGCCACTTCTCTAGTGTCACCAACTGACACTTATTGCCAAAATGGATGACCTAGGCCAACAACTAGCACCAGATACCACCAAGTATCTGTGCGACATAACTTATAGCAACTTTTGCATTTGACATCCCGTGATTTCTTCGCGTCCCAAGCTCGCAAATTTACTTTAACCCCAGTTGCACCTCACATATGCATCATTTACTTAATCATGTGATTAAAAATTAATCCAGAGCTTTCGAAAATACATATCCTCATGACAGGAACTCGGCCTCAAGTAAACGGCCTATGCGTCGACAATTCGATGCATTGTCGGTAACAACTTGCACCATATTTAAAGGGTCCACCTGTAACAAACCTTTTATATATCAATTATTACTAAGACATATTGACTCAACGATTCCAAATTAGTTTGATGCTCGTGTACTTTGAAATGTGATTTGTATTTCAAGATATGATTAAATGTTTATCTTTCTATTTAAGAATGGCCAAAAGACAGAACGCCCTATAATTATACTTGGGTCGTCATTGACGAGATGCCCAATAGAAATTAAACGTCTTAGTCGAGCGGTCAGATTGACAAAAAAGCTCAGACGACTAACACTTTTATACTCAAATAGTCACATTGCTTAAAAGCCTATATAATGAGTGGTTTCAAAAAGTGAAACGAGATGCTCATGATCGAAGAAACAAACCATAAACCGGTGAACCTACATAATGAAGCTCTCCGAAAGCTAAATTTGGCAACTTCTAAAATTTAGAAGGTTCCTATTTTTAAAAGTTACTCAAATGAAAATTCTATTCGCGAAGGCTTCGCAATTTTGCAAGGAACGATTTTATCTTCAACAACTATCTCAAATTCTTAATCATTTGAGAGATTTTTAGACTAGAAGGTTTGAAAGTTTATTTCACTAAAAAAGTGACATGTGACATCTAAAAGAAGACGTGTCATTTTGAAGAGACAGGTGTCCCTACACTTGTCATTTTCAACAAGCACTTCTCATTTGCAGCCTCTACTTTCCACTTTTGAGCACCCAAGCCCCACTCTTATATATTGGAGGACTCTCACTTCATTTGAAACAATGTCTCATGCTGAAATTTCAATCGCATGCTTTGTACTCTACTATCTATCTCTCATCCAAGAAACACTTTCTACTTAGCTTGATCTAATTTAAGCACTAAAGAAGAGAGTCAACTTGCTACCCACAGTTTGCAGAAATTAGGGTTTCAAAACCCTAGTTTTCAGAATTGCAACAAATCAACCCTTTTGTATATGGTTCAAGCACTTCGTGCCCATGGTTTTATTTCAATAAATTCTTGAAAAGGGAGAGGGGTTGGCTCTCCTCTCAACATGTTGTCGACTCTCTCTCTCTCTCTCTCTCTCTCTCTCTCTCTCTCTCTCTCTAGCTTGTCATGGTGATAATTAATCAAGTTGGTTAAGTTCAAAGTATTGTCATTCTCACATTCTTCCTCGCATTTATACCACCTACAACCACAAATTACAAGTAACAATACTTGGAGTTTACAAAGAGAAAGAGAGAGTTGAGCCTTTCAAGTTTCAACTTTCAAGATTCAAGAACGAAGAAAGATAGAGATTGGGACCCGAGAGGAAAGAGAGAATCGAGATAGAAATTAAAGAGAAATTAGAATAGGGAGATAGATAGTGTAACGAGCGTTTCTCCTTGGATAGGGTGGTCAATCCCTAATTACAACTTAATTACAGCAACAAACAATAAATGCAAAACTGAAAATACAAATTTACCTACTGATCTTGGACAATGCACACCCGATTGGCCCCGAAACTCGCGCCTCTTTCAGTATTTCTTTAGCTTTATTGAAGAAAAAGTTGATTTACAATGGGATTCTCCCAATCCCTTTCGGTATTTCAACTCCCCTTACTGTCCTAACTGACCAGTAAGTCTTCATTCTATTTTGTCCCTTGATTCGGGCACTCAATTGGCCTTCACCCACTTCATAGATAATGGAAATGTCCCAAAGTCAATGGCTGACTACTCCTTCACCTGAATTCAACTGAAACTCACCTTCAACCTTGTTGAATACAAGTCTTGGAGCTTCCAATTTCTGGCTTGCTTTCAAAGATTGCTGCTAAACCCTTATTTCTGGTGCGAATTAGGGTTTACAACAAAGAAATTTACAATTTCTCAGCCTCCAAGGGTCCAAATGTTAAAATCTTCGAAACAAGACTGTGAAATGGCTGGGAGATGAGAGGGGAAGCTGTAGAGAGAGAGAAAATTCAGAGTTTTGTCGCAAAGAATGATTAAAAATCAGTCAAGTGCAGCTGCTGTCCTCCCACAACAGCTTGTAGATGCAAAGAACTGAAGAAAATCGGTCATTTACTACTGCTGCCCTGCCTCAACAGCCTGTAGATGCTGTATCCTATTGATTAGCCTTCTTTTGCCCTTGGCTACCGCAGAAGGTCTTCCAATGGCTACAAATCAGACTAGTAGCCTCCCATCCCTCTCTCTTGTAAGCTGAATTTATAAAAATACCTCTCCCCAACCTGTTTTCCAGTCTTGCATGGGTATTTTTAAGAAGTGGAAGCCTTTCCAGATAGTTTTTCCAGCATTTTTCATAATTAAATACTAATTTTTAGTCTTTAAATACTAAAAATTAATCTAATAATTATTTCGGTGCCTTGAAATTTAATCTCACTGGCCAATAATTAAATTGGTTAGGCAACTTCCATTCTCGAGTGTCTCTACAACATCTTTGACAGTCAAAATGGTGTTCCGTACCATTAAACATCAATTCTCTAGTGCCACTAGCTGACACTTATGGACAAAATGGATGACCTAAACTAACAACTGGCATGAGATACCACCAAGTACCTATGCGGCATAACTTATAGCAACTTTTGCCGTTAACATCCCGTGATTTCTTCAGATCACGAGCTCGTAAATTTACTTTAACCCTAGTTACACCTCACATATGCGTCACTTAGTTAATCATGTGATTAAAAATTAATCCACATGTTAAGTGAGGTTTCAAAAATACATATCCTCATAACAACCCTCCCCCTTGAAATCCTTACAATCATCCTCGATTGCACTACCAAATGTATCAAAAGCAAAGTATTACATTGGAATTTCCATAGGACATCATAGTCAACACAACATTGCCCACTGTTGTTCAACCATTCCATATGCCCAACATATCGTGAAAATTACCGACCAACATAACATAACATAAGACTCACAAAGAATCTCAAAAACATTGCCAAATTATCATGTCACATGTCTATTTCTCATGAGCTCAACTCATCTGGCAAAACCAAACCATAGCATAGCATAGCATAACCTAGCATAGACCATCGCTAAAACATCAATGGCATCATAACATATGCTGTTGTTCATGGAACTAGATGTAAACCATTGAAAACTGAGCATAATCTAATCATAAACTGATCACTTGCTTATCTAAGAACTGATCACAAACTCCTGCAAATGTGACCCCAAACTGATCACAAACTCATTGCAAAATTTGACCAACAATCAGTGAAAAAACTGATATACAACTAATCCAAAAAGTGACCATAAATGGTTCTTAAACTTATCAAAAACTTAGCTGAAACAAATCAGAATTTTTGTCTCAAAATTGAGGCAAATTTCATCCTAAATTAATCATAAGCTGATGCAAAAGTATAGTTTCAGTGCCCGAGTGAAACTCATACTCATCTGCATACATCTCACAGTGACTAGTACACTAAGTAGTGATCTCATGGCAAACATACTATCAGCACAATACCTTGGATGCATGCCGAATATATCTGAGATCCACTGCATATAAGAGCTGTCCATAACTGGAGGAGGGAAAGTGCTACCTCCCCCTTGAGCATCAAGCAATACTCCGAACCCTTGCTCTGCTGAACCTGACAAAGCCCGAACTAAAGTCCGGCTCTAACTGAAAGGCATCTAGGTAAAGCTACAACAACTGAGGATGGTCTGCCAAGTCATCCTCTTCCATCCATTTGGCATCCATTGGTGAATAATTCTGAAATTTCACCAAGTATCTCCTAGAAACTTTACCTTTGACCTTTCTTTCCTTATGTGCCAAAGTCTGCTCAAGTACCAAAATCTCATCTAGCTCCTCAACCTCACGTGGAATTTCAGTAAGCATATCCTCTGCCATATCACCATGAAAAGGCCTCAACAAACTGACATGAAAGGCATTGTGTATCCACCAATGTGGAGGTAATTTCAGCCAATATGTCATATCGTTGATCTTTTCCAACACCTGGAAGGGCCCATAGTATCTCATACTCAACTTCGGATACAATCTTTCTCTTCCTTTCATCTTTTTCAGCCTTTTCTTTTCAAAATGCAGTAATACATAATCACCCTCTGCAAACTGCAAAGCACGTTTGTGTCGATCAGCTGTCCTCTTTTGCTTTTCTTGCGTTCTCTGAAGTGCATATTTTATATTAGTATAGGCTACATCCAAGTTTTCCACATAACGATCAACCTCAAAGATCTTATCCTTAGTTTGCAAAATCGATGGTACCTTCTTGCCACCCTTAATCACCTCAAATGGAGCTTTGATCGTAGAACTATGCACCGCGTTGTTGTAAGCAAACTCAACCAAGGGCATACTACTCCCACTGTGTCTTGTGGTCTGAAATATAGCACCTCAAAAGATCTAACACTGTGGAATTTGCTTCCTCAAAGACTGACCATCTGTCTGCGGATGGAAAATGATGAGAGTTTCAGTGTGATACCTATATTCTCAAACAAGCCCTTCCAAAATAAACTGGTTATCCAGGGGTCTCGATCACTGATGATCGACTTTGGTATACCATGATACTTGAAGATGTGCTACAAAAACAATGGTGCCATATGATCAGTCTTTATTTTCTAACTCACTAAAATGAAATGGGCTTTGTTTGCCAAACCTGCAAACGATAGTCCATATCCCATCATTCCCTATAGATGTCTTGGGAAGCTGAAAAATAAAGTCCATTGCAATGCTCTGCCAAGGCCTATTAGGAATAGGCAAGGGCTCCAACAAACCCGGCATCTTTTGCCTATCATACTTTACCTTCTGTCATACGATGCATGCCTTAACAAACTGTTCTACATCATGCCTTAAAGCTGGCCAATAAAAGAAATGCTCCACTACCTTGACTGTGGTATCAATACCTCTGTGTTTTGCATATGGAGAAACATGATTTTCAGAGATAACTCTAGGCCTTAACTGCTTTGTGACACATAGTCATCCATGCATCATCAAAAATCCATCTCTTAGCACAAAGTGTTCATGCCTTTGGCCATTGCAAAAGCTGATCATAAACATTAGCAAAGTCCAAATCAACAACATATTACTCTTTCATGGCATCCAACTCAGTGTGATAAACCATGCTAACGGCTCAAATTTGTGACTTATATGACAGTGCATCAGCCACAACATTCTTTTTACCATCAATATGTACAATCTGAAAATGAAACATACAGAGAAAATTTGCCCATCTCATATGCTTCTCTGACAACTTTGTCTGCATCAGAAAGTATCTCAAAGTTTGATGGTCTATCTGCACTATAAAATTAGCCCCCAACAAATAATGTTTCCACGTAGACAATGCATGAATTACATCCAAGAGCTCTTTCGCATAGACTTGCAATTCTTTTCTGCATCCTGGAGAATTCAGCTCTCGTAAGCCACAACTCAGCCGTGCTGCGTAAGAACAGCCCCAATGTTATTACCACATGCATCACATTGAACTATGAATGACTTCCTTAGATCGGGGCAACACAAGCACAAGATCTAAAGTCATCTTTTCCTTCAACTTTTCAAATGCTGAAATTTCCATTGTTGTCCATCTAAATGGCATATCCTTCTTTTGCAAGGCATGCAATGGAGATACAATTTTAGCAAACCCGCGTACGTACTTCCTCTAGTAAGAACATAAACCCAAGAAGTTGCGGATCTCATGCACATTTCTCAAAGGTGGCCATGATCGTATTGCTTCAACCTTTGCAGGGTCCATGCAAATACCATCAGCCGATACAATATACCCCAAAAAGTAGATTTCATACAAGAAATTTTCACTTTTCTTGTCATTGATAACCAGCCTATGGTCATGCAGTTCATTGAACACAATGTCCAAGTGTTTTCTATGCTTTGACTCGTTCTTTGAATAGACAATCATGTCATCAAAGAAAGTGTCTACAAATCCTCTATGTGGCTTGAAGATACGATCCATCATCCAATTAAAAGTGGCAGGACATTCGTAAGTCCAAAAGGCATAACAAGAAACTCATACAATCCAAAAGATATCCTAAAAGTTGTCTTAGGCACATCTTCTGGTCTAATGTATATCTGATGTTTTCCACTTTTCAAATCTATACCGCTAAATATGGCTGTTCCTTGCAATCTATCCATAATATCATCGATCCGAGTAATCGAAAAGCAGTTCTTTATTATGATCTTGTTCAGAGCACGATAATCAATACATATATGCCATGAAACATCCTTTTTCTGCGCCAAAAGCATTGGACAACAAAAAGTATCAGAGTGCAGCGATGCGGAAGCGTAGGACAAAGACTGGGAGAAAGTGAACACAGAGAAAAGAGAGAGAGAGAGAGAAGGAGACAATGTAATGCAGAAAATCTGCAGTGTAGTATGCTAGATAAGAGTACAGAAATATACATAGGGACAGAGGAAATATCTGCGTGTGTCTCCGTCTTGAAGACCTCGATCTCCGTCAGCCCGAGCACAGTCAGTCTCAACCAACACATCTCAAGATCAGAATGAAAGAGAGTGTGCCACCAATTGGCTATATATAGCCAAGAAACACAAAAACGCCCAGCACCAGGTCAACTGAATAAAATAATCAGAAAACTATCCGACTGTGCAAAAACTAATGTCCGACTATACCAGCACCACGTGGCATCCTGCCGTACTCTGCTGTACATTGCTGACGTGTCTGCCTACCCGGAACTGATGACATGGCACCTGATAGATCTATCCAACAGATCTGTAAACAGATAAACCCTAACACAGCCTATCCAGGGGATGACTCTACCTCTAACAAAAAGGTAATGAGCTTGAATCAACCCTTTTTCTAACAGCTTATTTACCTGAGTCATAATCTCCTCCTGTTGGGCTGCACTGACTCTGTAGGGTGGCTTATTAGGTGGGCTACTTCTAAGGATAAGATCTATGCCATGATCTTCTGGCCTTTCAGGCAATAGCTGCCTTGGGAGTGACTGAGAGAAGCAATCAGCATACATTTTCAAAAATCACATGCAATCATTCTCTAACTTAGACATGCTCCCAACATTCTCACTATCATCTTTATCCTTAGTAAAAACCAAGTACGCTAAAAGATGATTTTTCGTTACTTTAGAAATAGCAGCTGCAAATACAACAAGGACAGATTCACCTTTCAACTTTACATCAAGTGTGAGTGTTTTTCCCTTATGCTGAATAGTGATTTTTTTTACATAAGAATCAATCACTGCAACATACGGTGACACCATGGCATATCTAGCAATACATCATAACCCTCAAGTGGAGCAATGAAGAACTCTTCGCTGTCCACATATCCTTCTATGTGCAGCCAAAGCTTTCCAATGGGCGATGTGACAAGCTCTGCATGGCCTTTACATACCATTCCAACTTTCCCCATGGGTCCCATCTCATCCTCTCTCATGCCTAGATGGGCGGCCATGTCAACAAAGATGAAGTTGGCTCGTACAACATTATCAAAGAAAATCAATGCATGCTGATTCCTAATTTTTCCCCATGCTCTGCACAACTCAGTAGCATCATCATTGGGCTAATCACTATTGACATCAAGCACCAATACCACTGATCTTTTGGGCTTCTTTTAGAATCTCCCTCATTTTCTAATTTTCCAGTTTGCTATCTATTGGGACAATCCCTTGCAACGTGACCCTCCTGTTCACAAATAAAACATTTATTTGCAGCCATCAATTCCCTACGTTGTACCAATGTTTTGGAGTCCTTTCTTTGTTGTTTTGGCCTCTTTTCAGACTGTTTTTCAGATCTGCCCCTTTTCTCAAGCTTAAACAACTTTTTATTCGGCTTATCCCCACTTTCTGGGAAGCCTGAATCCTTCCCATGTAGCAAAGCATCAGCTGTAGCAGCAATCTCTATAAGTTGAGACATGCTAGACACGGTGGATTCAATACAAAAATCCATGGTTCCTTTGGGCGGCCCACAAACATATTTTTCCACTTGCTCGTGAAGGGGTACGAGGCGATAAGAAGTAATATGCAGCAATGCATCCCAAAACTTCTGATTATATTGCTCCAAATTCTTACATTCCTTAGCATCCAGCTTATTCCAAGCTGTCATGATGTCCACCTCAAAGGTACTTGTCAACCATATTGATGCAAACATTTGCTTGAATTGTACCCACGTTGGCGGTACTCTACCTTGCATCAAAAGAATGGGCCACCACTGTAATACATTCCCTTTCAAGAAAGTGACTGTCTTTCAAATCTTTGAGGACTCTGTGAAGTTTCTCCCTAAATAGGCTCCATTAAACTGCTGAATGAAAGTCAAAGCTTTTAGCCTATCTTGTACACCACTGAAGGACTCAAACTTCACTCCTTTTCCACCCTCATCATAGTCTTTTGCTGCCCCTTTGGGTGTCAAGTTGTCATACACTGGCTGTTGCATAAAGGATGCATTTGCTGAATTTGCATCAAAACCAACGCCAAACGGAGCATTTGCATGACCAACATTCATTCCTTGAGCCCCATAAGCATTCGGGGGTGCAAATATAGTACCAAACATGCTATTTTGTGCCCCAGACATCAAGCCAATGCTGCCATACATAGGGTCTTGCATATTTCCAGCCATACACAAATACATTGGACGTTGCACACCGTGCATTGGTTGTTGCATACCATAGGGATTTGTGCCATACATTCCCATATGCAGTCCTTGTCCAACCATAGCATGAAAAATCATGCTTCCACCAAAATATCCTAGCTGCCCCATCATAGCATGCACGCTCGGCTATCCAAAATCCATTGAATTAGCACTTTCATGATGACCTTGCACTTGCATTCCTCACCCCGTAAGTGCCAACTGTTTTATTTCATTAGCATCTTTGGGAGCTTCAAATGAAGGGTTTGGCATTATCTTCGGTGCAT
Organism: Lygodium microphyllum; assembly: GCF_053477565.2. Classification (NCBI taxonomy): domain Eukaryota; kingdom Viridiplantae; phylum Streptophyta; class Polypodiopsida; order Schizaeales; family Lygodiaceae; genus Lygodium; species Lygodium microphyllum. Next base: position 17,808,824 of record NC_141146.1, on the reverse strand, counting down.
CCTGCTGTCCTGAAGATGTATTAGACGTCTTCTTCTTCTTGCCTTTGTTGTCCTTCTTTGGAGCATTAAAAAATCGGATAAATTGAGGATCCTTTGCCAATTTAGCAAAGAGATTTGTTGTTGTCCTCATCCAATTCTTGAACTAGTCATCAAATTCCTCTTCATTTTGCTGGTCATTAGCCTCCTTATGCCCTGAAGGCCGCGTATCTTGCCCAATAGCAACATTTTCAGCTTGTTGTCCATGGTCTAAGCCTTGTCCAAGGTCAAGCATTGCATTTCCTTCATTCCCATGTAAACATTCATATTGAAAGGCATCATCACTGCTTGAGTCCATCTCACTATATGAAGACATATCGCTGTAATTTCTCAGCTGAGAGTAAAAATCAGCACTAGCACAAAGCTTTGGCTTGCAATCAAGTATCTTGGGCCCACCAAATCAAGGGATTGAGTGGTGTCCCGGCAACGGAACCATGTAACCAGTCTTTCTTTCGTGGATAGGTGGTAAATCCCTGATTACAACTTAATTACATTACAGCAGTAAACAATTAGTGCAAATCTGAAAATACAAATTTACCTATTGATCTTGGACAATGCACACTCGATTGGCCCCAAAAAGTGGCGCCTCTTTCGGTATTTCTTTAGCTTTATTGAAGAAGGAGTTGATTTACCATGGGATTCTCCCAATCCCTTTCAGTATTCCAACTCCCCTTGCTGTACAAAATCACCAGCAAGTCTTTAACCTAATTTTCCCCTTGATTCGGGAAATCAATTGGCCTTCATCCGCTTTGATGGAGATGGAAAATGCCCCAAATTCAATTATTTGTTGATCCCTCCACTTGAATAGGCTAAAAATAGCTTCAGCCCTGTTAAATCCAAGTCTTGGAGCTTCCAATTTCAAGCACACTTCCCAAGGCTTCTACTAAACCCTAATTTCTGTTGTAAATTGGGGTTTACATCAAAGAAATTTGCAATTTCTCAGCCTTCAAGGGTCCAAATGCTGAAATCTTCAGAGCAAGGCTGTGAAATGGCTAGGAGATAAGAGGGAAAGTTGTAGAGAGAGAAATATCAGAGTTTTGTCGCGAAGAATGACTGAAAATCAGTCAAGTGCAGCTGCTGCCCTGCCACAACAGCTTGTAGAGAAAATCGGTCATTTATTGATGCTGCCCCGCCTCAACAGCCTGTAGGTGCTGTCTCCTCTTGTTGATTGGTCTTCTTTTGCCTTGGCCGCCTCAGAAGATCCTCCAATGGCTGCAAATCAAACCAGCAGCCTCCCCTTCCTCTCTCTTACAGGCTGAATTTATTAAAATGTGTCTCCCTAACCTCTAAAGACGTTTTTCAATCTTGCATGGGCATTTTTAACAAGTGAAAGCCTTCCCAAATGGTTTTTTTAGCATTTTTTAAAATTAAATATTAATTTTCAGTTTTCAAATATTGAAAATTAATCTAATAATTATTTCGATGCCCTTAAAAAAAATATAATTGGCCAATAATTAAATTGGCTAGGCAACTTCCATTCCCGGATATCTCTGCGCCATCTTTGACCATCAGATTGGCATTAGGTACCATTAAACACCACTTCTTTAGTGTCACCAACTGACATTTATGGCCAAAATGGATGACCTAGGCCAACAACTTACACTAAATACCACCAAATACCTGTGCGGCATAACTTATAGCAACTTTTGTCTTTGGCATCCCGTGATTTCTTTGGGTCCCGAGCTCGTAAATTTACTTTAACCCCAGTTGCACCTGACATGTGCATTACTTACTTAATCATGTGATTAAAAATTAATCCACATGTTAAGTGAGGTTTCAAAAATACATGTTCTCATGATAGATAGTTATGCATAAATCAATTATTATAATGAAAGAAAGTGAAGCAAACTTAAAAGGCAATGTATACCTCAATGATAGCTTGCCGAATGTCGCGGTAGATGAATGCGCTCGTTTTCCTCCCCCTCTTTTTGGTATCTACGGCCTGCAAAAAGTAAGTGCCAAGTGAACATGAGACAAGTATGTTGATGACGCCCCATTTCTTACAATCACTCCATCCGTCAGTGAGAATGCAACAACCGTATTTTATCCATATAGCCCGAATAGGATCAAGAGCTCTATCAATCCTCTCCTTCTCTTCATCAATCTTTTTCGTCCTAATGCCATTGTATGTGACACCGGTCCATTCTTCACATGGACCCACATAGGCAATGTCTTTTACCATATTCTTCCATTGGTCTTGCTTTAGGACATTGAATGCAAGATTGCACTCAATCACCGTGTATGCAATTTCAATGTCCGCAAGTCATTGCCTTTCTCTAAGAAAGGCAACCGATCCACGCACATGACTGGAAACTTGAGAGAGAGAGGATTGTCTCTCCGGAGACACATGAGCCTCCACTCTTTGTCTTTTACTAGAGCCGGATGCAGATGTGGAGCCCCCACCACCAATGGTAGAGGCCTCTCCCGCATCAGTTGAAGATACGCCCACATTTGATGCTTCCTCATTAGTAGGCATAGGAGTTGGTGCCGATAAGCCACTTCCTCATCCTCTTGTAGAGCCCCCTCTCATCTTAGTGAGAATCTCATCCGCGATGTTGTGAGGGATCTCCTTGCATGGAGCAACTTGCCCCCCATCTTGGAAAGTAGTTGGAGAAGCCGAGCCAGGTTGTACCACTTGTATAGTGCTTTCTACAATACTTACACGTCCAATGGTGGGATTTGGACTTCTTTCTCTCCCTCTGCACATGGATCACGTGCAAATTAAAGGCCTCGTGCTTCTTAGGAGTCATGGTGTTGATGACGGATGGAGAGGCCCAGGGGAGAGTGAGAAAGAGAGAGAGGGAGAGTGAGATGTTTGAGTCTTGACTCTTGAAACTTAAAAGTGAAAATTGAAAGAAAGGGAGAGGGTTGAGGTAAACTTTAAAGTTGAAAGAGCAAAGTGAGAGAGAGGGGATGGAAGAGGCTTGAGCCTTGAGCCTTGATAGGGTGCGGAAAAGAGGAGAGAGTAAGAGGCTACAGCTTTACGAATCACAAAACAATTCAAGATCCAAGAGAGGTAGATGAGGATGGCAAATGCTTGCTGAAGTGGTGTGGAAGTATGGAGGAGAGGAGTACCTTTTGTAGATGAGAGAAGGGTCAAACAGTCAGAGAGGGCTCAAGAGTCAAAAATGGCTGCTAGCTGGATGGAATCCAAGGGGGATTGGGGGAGGAGTGCATAGCCGGAAAAGGGGGTGAGGTAAGGTATCCAAGGCTTCCCACCCCACCAAAAGTGCCATGCAAGACACACGTGCAAGCGGAATGCCTAGGCAAAGCCCGGGGAGACATAGGGAGAGGCGGCAAATACAGCGGCCAAAGAGGACCCTTTTTTCGTATGAAAATGTAAAGATACATAGGATATTGTACAGTACAATGAGTATCGTACGATGTACAAGGGCAACTATGGAGATTACACCAACGTATGGTCCAAAATTGTTATTAAAGAGGACATCTCTGCTTCACTTACATAGTCAAGTGAACAAGAGCTGAGAGACCCTCACGTGTCTGTACTCTGCCAACCACCTACTCATATAATGTTAGAATACCCCATGTGAGCTCTCTAGATACTTTCGTGCTATGTAACCTATGCATCAATATCACCATCCACACTATATCAAAAGCTTTGCTGAAATCTCCAGAGCAAAAATAGATCTATCTCCCATGGGCTCTACCCTCCTCAATAATGGCTCCACGTGTAAAGACATGGTCCAACATCGAAAAGCCTTTCTTGAATCCAACCTACCCCTATGCCCTAAGGCCCATTCTCTCTACTCGTCGACTCAACTCTTGCTCAAGGATAGAGACATATAATTTGGCTAATATATGGCCAACCATGACGGTATGATAATTACTTGGTAAGGTGGAATGGCTTGACTTGAGAATGGATACAATGGTACTAGTCCTCTAGCTCCCTGGAAAGCCTTCACACATGGCTCTGTTAAACATGTGCCAAGAATTTTGCCACCATATCTGTAGAATGTATCAAATGCTCAGCTACCATGCCTTACCTTTGTGTAGTCTATCAAACCATGCTCTCTATGAAGACAGTAACTATCTGAGGGCAAGATATTAAGCTGATTTGATACAATGTATAGACTGGCTGCATATTGTCTCCATGTGACAAGGGATGTGATGGGTGTGACAGGACAATGCTCTCTAAATAGCCTCCATATGAAACCAGCCTCTAGATCTAATCTATAGGACACTAAACATAAACGTACAACACACACACTATTCAATTCAGCAAAGAAAATAAATGACACAAAGAACCTAAGATCTAGAGTACTCTTGCAAAGTAGATGACAAAGATTGGCCCTCAAGGCGAGCGCCCCTTACAGTATTTCTATTCTTTCAACATGATGACATGATACAAAACTAACTAGACTAACAAGGCAAGTAATGATAGATATAGATGCAAGTTCCAAATAGGGGAAGAGGAAGAGAGCTAGAGGTAGGAAATGAGAAAGAGATCATGCCCTCTCTCCACCGGGGCCCACCCTCACACATGCCCCTTCTGACTACGAGCATGTGAGCATGTAAAGCATTACTAGAGCTGAGAAGAACCATCCACCCGAGCCATCGGTACACCTTGAGTGAACCAAGATGATGTAGACATGTACGTGGTCTCGTCTTCTGCCAAGCACAACTAGGATATCCACCGCTCAGAGCGGCAGCATGTCTTTTATATCTTCATGCTCTTCAAATGTGACACTACACCAACCCATTTCAAAGGTGGTAAGTGAGGTAAGGGTAGAGATAGAGGTAGTTGAAGAGAAAGCGCAAGAGCAAGAGCAAGAGAAAGGAGTTAGGAAGAGCTTGAAGCTTGTAGTGAAAGGCAAACGTCAAAGCTTAAGGGAGTGAGGGACAAGTGTAAGGAACAAACAAGCAAAAAACTATCATAAAATGGCCAAATTTTGGGTAGGAAGACACTTTTAAGAAGCTCCAATGATCAAATCAAAAAACAATCTTTATAAACTGTACAAACCATATGGATCATACAAGTTTGACTAGTTTGGACAGATCATACTATATAAATCTGTCCGCAAATGACTTCAATCATACATTGGACACTTTTGGTACATTTGATGTTTGCGTTTTCAGGATGTTTAAGAAGCTCGAAAACAAGGAATAAAGTTAAGATTCACCCTTTGTTGCTTACCACCTCAGTTATTTTAGTCGAGTTTTAAGATATTTTCTGTTTTCTCAGATATTAAATGTACTAAAATGTTTGCATGTCCACACTTAATGCACCGAAGTTCCCAGGTGCCAACTGAGAAAGCCAAGACACCACCCTAGAAAGTTGATTGGCTCATGTGTCTATAAATAGGGATCTGCCCTACCACTTCCCACATCCCACAACCCTCATTCATCCTTCCTTGGACATCACCCTTTCTCTCCACCTACTACTGGCTGAAACCAGCCTTCCTCCTCAGATAGGGTGGTAAATAACCTGATTTAACACTAATTACAGAAAGCGTAAAATTCACAAAAACTGAAAATGCACATTTTACCACTTTAATCTTGGATAATGGACAGTCTGTTGGCCCCGCAACAAGTGGCTCTTGTGATATTTCTTTAACTTTTATTACAAATGGATGGAGTACAACTGATATCCTCTAACCTCCTCCACTAATCCAAATGGCCCTAGCCACTTTATGCCCCAACATCATGCCAACATTGCTATACATAGGGTTATGCATATTACCAACCATACCCAAATACATTGGGCCTTTCACACCATGCATTGGTTGCTACATATAATAAGGAGTTGTGCCATACATCCCCATATGCGGTCCCTAACCCACCATAGCTGAAACCAACCTTCCTCCTCAGATAGAGTGATAAATAACCTGATTAAGCACTAATTACAGCAAGCATAAAATTCACATAAACCGAAAATGGACACTTTACCACTTTAATCTTGGATATTGGACACCCTATTGGCCCCAAAACTAGCGCCCCTTTCGGTATTTCTTTCTCTTATATTGCAACTAAGATCCTCTAATATCCTCTACTAATCCAAGTGCCTCTTACTATCAAAACTAATCAACAAGCCTGCAAACCAATTTGCTCCTTGGTTTGCTTGGGAATTGGCCTTCACCCTACTCCTTGAAATACAAATTGCCCCCAAATCTAACATTGGTTGATTAGCCTCTTAAATCTCGCTAAAATGGCCTCGATATCAGCAATTGGAATTTAAGTCCCAGGATGTCAATTCTGAGCAAACATCTCAAGGCAGCGGTCAAAACCCTAATTCTACTGAGAAATGTTGAAAAGCTACTATTGCCCTGCTCAAATAGCCATGGAAGCTGTGATCTGCAACTTAGGACCACTAAAAAGATTCTTGCCCCCTCCTATATGATGTCATCTCCACTAAAAGGACCTTGGACTACTATCACCTGCTTTTGGAGGGCTCCAAATAACTGTCACATGTTGTAGAACTAATCCCTAGTGGCTGCAAATCACATCAGCAACCTCTCCTTGCTCTCTAACACTCTCCTTCTCTCTCACAATGGCTACAATAGACTTCCACCAACCCCTAAAAACGCTTTTCCCACTTGCATGAACAAGTTTTACCAAGTGGCAACCTTATAATTCCATTTTTAGCATTATCCAGCTTATTAAATTAATTTTCCTATTATTAATTTTGAAAATTAATTTACTAATTATTCTAGTGCTCAAAAATTTTATTTCACCCACCAGTTTATCTTCCAAGTCTCCCTGAGCAATTATTAGCTCTTAGACCGGTATTAATTAATTAATTAATACCTAGTCTCTAATGTCACCACCTAGTACTTGTCATGCATAACTTATTACAACTTTTGCCTTTCACACCCACTACATCCTCGTGGTCCTTGGCTTGTTACTATGAAATAACTGCCATGTGCATCACATGTGCTAAATAACCTTGCACATCTGATTAATACCTTAATCAAGTGTTATCGGCAAGATTAGGACATCTCAAAATTTCATGTTCCCGTAACAATAACATGAAAACTAGTGGCACCACCAAAGTAACATAGCTGTCCCATAATTATATGCATGCCCTACTCTCCAAAACCCATTAGATTAACACTACCAAGATGGCCTTACATATGTATCATTTGTTTATGCTCGCTATCCACATTTGGAATATCATGTTGCTGTATTGGCTCTTCCTTCCATGCACCTTGTTGTCCCGAAGCTCTTAAAGATGATCTCATTTTCTTACCTTTGCTTCCCTCCCTTAAGGGATTCAAAAATGCATGAACTGAGGATCATTTGCCAATTGCACAGTCATTTTAGCTGCTGTCCTCAAATTTTGATACCAATTTTGGGACCAATCGGGTGTGCATTGTCCAAGATTAGTAGGTAAATTTGTATTTTCAGATTTGCATTTATTGTTTGCTACTGCAATTAAGTTGTAATCATGGATTTACCACCCATCCACGGAAGAAAGGCTGGTTACAATACCAACCTTCCTCCTCGGATAGGGCGGTAAATAACCTGATTAAGCACTAATTACAGCAACATAAATTCACATATACTAAAAATGCACACTTTACCGCTTTAATCTTGGACAATGGACAGCCTGTAGGCCCTAAAACTAGTGCCACTTGCAGTATTTCTTTAACTTTTATTGTAAATGGATGGAGTACAATTGAGATCCTCTAACCTCTTCTACTAATACAAATGCTCCTTACTGTCATAAATGACTAGCAAGCCTCCAAACAAATTTACCCCTTGGTTTACTCCAACATTGGCCTTCACCCTACTCCTCAAAAGACAAATTCAGCCCCAAATCTAATATTGGTTGGATGGCCTCTTAAATCTCCCCGAAATTCCTCAATTTTAGCTATTGGAATTCAAGTCATAGGCCCTCAATTCTGGGCACCCATCACAAGGTAGTTGTCAAGCCCTAATTTTTGTTGTAAATTAGGGCTTACAACAAATATTTTCCAATATCTCCATCTCTAATGACTCAAATGGCTAGATTTTGCTAAGCTAACTTAAGAGATGGCTAGGGGATAAGAGAGAAAATGCTATAAAGACAAAAATTTCAAAGTTTCATTGCAAGAAATACTACAAAACTATTAATTCCTTGCTCAAACAGCCATGCAAGATATCACTTACAACTTAGAACCACCAGATAGACTGTTGCCCCCTCTTGTATGTTGTCATCTGCACTAAAAAAACTTTGGGTTGCTATCACCTCCTCTACGAGGGCTCCAAACTACTGTCACATGCTGTAGGACTCATCCCTAGTGGCTACAAATCATATCAGCAACCTCTCCTTGCTCTCTAACAGCCTCCTCTCTCACAATTGCTAGAATAGACTTCCACTAGCTCCTAAAAACCTTTTTCCCACTTGTAGGGGGCAAGTTTTGCCAAGTGACAACGTTCTAATCCCATTTTTCAACATTATCTAGCTTATTAAATTAATTTTTAGAATATTAATTCTGAAAATTAATTTAACATTTATTCTAGCACTCAAAAATTTAATTTCACCAACCAATAATTAAATTGGCCAAGCCAATTTGTCTTCCAAGTATCCTAAGCAGTTATTGACCCTAAAACTAGCATTAATTAATTAATTAATTAATCAATGCCTAGTCTCTAATGTCACCATTGACATTAGTGTCATAAATTGATCTAGGCCCAAATCTGACACGAGGTACCACCTAGTATGTGTCAGTCATAACTTATTACAACTTTTTTCTTTGACACTCACTACATCCTCAGGGCCCTTGGCTTGTTACCATAAAATAACTACCCTTTGCATCACATGTGCTAAACAACCTTGCACATTTGATTTATATCTTAATCAAATGTTATCAGTAAGATTAGAACATCTTAAAATTTCACATCCCCAAGACAAGCGATTGCTCGACTTGCTGCCTACCAACTACCACGACCTCCAAACAGTTGTGTTGGTGATGATGCCCATGGATGCTCAAAATCTAGCACCCTAACAGATCTAAATCAAGCATATAGTATATCATACTAGCCTTATTATATTTTGTAAAATGATGAATTTCTAAAAAAGGGGCATAACTTTTGAAGGCCCAAAAGCAATGGTGGCTAAGGTCAATGTACATTAAAAAACATAATTAATCCATAGATTCTTGCACAAAGGGGTGCATGTGGGGGAAGATTGGGGTGTGCTTCTTCAATATACCCCTCTCTCTCTCACATGTACTTCGAGAGCATTTGTTCTCTCTCTCTCTCTCTCTCTCTCTCTCTCTCTCTCTCTCTCTCTCTCTCTCTCTCGTGTGTTTTCTTAAGGATCGCTATGGAGGGTGATGAAGAAGAGGAGGATAATTGTTTCTATTATGTTCTGTGGGCGAGAGATCAATTCTCGGCATAGATTTTGCTCTGATTATGTTCCTAGAAGACTCGTTATGGCATGCTTCAGTTCACTGATCAGCAAGCTACCCTTTTTTTTCTTTTTTTTTTGCAAATAAAATGTGGCTGATTATATTACTTAAAAGACTGATTACAACAGAGTGCTCATGCTCAACAAACTAGCTGGAGCTGATACAAAGTCACCAATACATCATGTATACAAGCCTCTCAAGGCGGTCTAGGGGGGATGGATGAGGGCAAGAAGCCATGGGGAGGTATATATCGCCAACTGGGGCTGTCTACCTACATAACGAACAGACCTTGGCTGCCCCAAGTGCGCATGAAGTAACCTCCGAACTCTTGACTCGCCCTGGACTCACCCTGCACCTAATCCCATCAACCGCGGAGGGAGTGGATGATGGAGGTCCAGAGCTCTGCTAAGGTCGCATGTGCTGAAAGTCTCTCTCCGTCGAAAGCCTCCTGACACGGTGCCTTCCAAATATGCCATCCAGTAAGACTCCCTATGATCTCCCATACCTCCGAGCGGTCTGTTGTGGGCTTCAGTACCCGGCGGATGGGTAGAGCCTCCACACCGACCACTGCACACAACCCTGCCTCGATAATGAATATTGTGTCTTGCATTCCAGCCTCATACAAAAGGTGACGGCCCTGGCTGACTGCTTGCCAACAGAAAGCTCCCCATGAGATACACCCAAGGCTAGGTGCTATACGGCGAAGGATGCGGCATGCTCCTCCCACACAAGCTGCGCCTCCTCACATGACCAAAGGCAGTGCTTTGGGGTTTCCAGAGGCTGTTGTGTGCAGCACTTACAACCTCCCTCCTGCATTTGGGAAAGCCAACTTCCCACTGCCAAGCATCCATGTGCCACCAGCCATAAGAAATACGACACTCTCCTCGGCCTCCAGCTATCCCATAGGCGACGCCAAAAGGTCCATCGGAAGGGCTCTGTGATGCTTTGCTCTGCCCAGTACCTGCTACGTGACGGCGCTCAGTCCATATCCTCCTGCATCAGTACATGTCTGCAAATCCTAGCAGTCTACTCTAGGAACCTGGGTGGCTTCTTAGCGACCGTAGAGGCCGGCCATAGCCACTCTCCTGGATCCCACTCCAGCTCATCAAGCGGTCTGCCCTCCCAGATCCAAAGGCACCACTCCCTGAGCTCCTTCCAGAAAACATAGGGATTCAGTCGCCATGTCTTCCCCTGAAGGCCCACCACCCGAATCCTCCTCCACGAAAGGGCGGCAATCCCCTCATCCTGCTGCCCTCTGTCAAGGGCCAAATGTCCCCCCTCCTGAACGGTGAAAAAAGTCCCCTACGGACCGCCACCCACTCTACCTACCACCTGAAGGGGAATGCCTGCTGGTGAAAACCTAGGTGCTCATACCTCCCCACGCTCTATCGACTCTCATATCGAAGGAGCAAGCCACTTCGGAGGTATTGCTGCGTCTATCTCCCTTCTCAACTCCACTCCTCTCTGGTAGCCTAATACTCGTTGTAACACCTGGTCCGCCATCCTGTACACCTCCCGCCATGTCTTGATGGTACGAGCCGGGCCGGCCTTCCACCCAGCCCACGGGATGTGGGGGCGCCCACCTATCTGTGCCCCTTCCCGATCTTTGACATGAGGGTTCCAAATCACCGACTGACAATCTATTTCTAGGCCACCTGAAGGGAGATGCCTGCTGGTGAAAACCTAGGTGCTCATACCTCCCCGGGCTCTATCGACTCTCGTATCGAAGGAGCAAGCCACTCCGAAGGTATTGCTACGTCTATCTCCCTTCTCAACTCCACTCCTCTCTGGCAGCCTAATACTCGCTGTAACACCTCGTCCACCATCCTGTACACCTCCCGCCATGTCCTGATGGTACGAGCCGGGCCTGCCTTCCACCCAACCCATGGGATGTGGGGGCGATCATCTATCTGTGCCCCTTCCCGATCTTTGACCTGAGGGTTCCAGATCACCAACTGACAAACTATTTCTCCTAGCAGCCTGAGGGGCTCTGGATTAGGGCCTTACGGAGGCCTTGCCACACGCGGAGTAAGTTGTGAAGGAAAGGTGATCTGGGGGGATGATCTAGGCTAACGTGAAGATCCATCTCAGGGACGGCCTCCACTCACCGCCAAGCCTCGGTCTACAGTCATGAAAGCCCTCCTGCAATAAGACCTTCCACGTCTACCTGCTTGGTGTGAGACCACAGACAACTAGCTTGCTCAAGAGGGCCATACTCTGATACTCTGGGTCTATGATCCCAAGCCCTCCCTCTGACTTATGTCGTATGATGGTCGCCCACGCCACCTTGGCCCTCGAATCTCTCGAACCATCAGACTTTGACCAAAGAAAATTCCTCACTAGGCGGCAAAGCTGCACTACGCACCATGAGGAGAAGCACCAACACGAGGCGATGTACCAGGCCGTTGCTAGGAGGACCTGGTTAACCACCAGGGCTTGTCCGGCTAGTGAGAGGTGAACTCTGCTTTAGATGTTAGTTTCCTCTGAATAGAATCAAGGACAGGAAGAAACTGTTGGGCAAGAGTAATGTCGAGTCCCACCTGGAACCCTAGGTACCAGCGGACGGTCTGCCCTGTGCTCACTCATCTAAATCCCAGGTGGACGCCCCAGTCCGTGCTGGAGTACGGGTCAATGGGGAAACCAACCGACTTTAGCCAGTTGATTTTCGCTCTCGCGGCGGAACAGAACACGTCAAGAGCCAGCCTCACTCTCTCTAGCATCAACTCATCATCCTCTATATAGAGGGTTGTATCATCTGCGTACTCTGAGCCTAATAACTCAGCCTCGTCTCTCATTGGAAGTCGGATGCCGCATAATCCACTCACACATGACCTGAGGAAGTGAGACATCGCCTCTGCGAAGAGTAGAAACAGGTATGGGGCTAGGAGGCAACCCTGTCAAATAGATCTCTCCAGCCGAAACTCCTCCCCTCGCCTTCCACCTATGAGAACCCTACTAGTGGCCGATCTGTACAAGGCGGAGACCCCACGAATCCAAGCCTGGGGGAATCCCAACCTCACCATGGTGCCCTCTAGAAAATCCCAATCCACCCTGTCATAGGCTTTCTCGAAATCCAAGAGTAGTACAGCTAGTCTCTGCCCATTGTGCTAAGCTCACTCAGTCACCTCAGAGAAGGTAAATACATTGTCTAGGATGCTCCTATCCTGGACAAAGCCAATCAGTGTGTCATGGATGATGTCTGGAAGCAAGGGGTGTAGTCGCCTATCAATCATCTTTGCCAGTGCCTTATAGGCCACTGACAATAAGGTGATTGGTCTCCACTGGGAAAGCTCCAACCAGTCTCCCCCTTTGGGGAGAAGACTCATAAGGCCTACCAAGAGACTCCCAGGCATCTGTCCTCAAGTGAAAATCTTGTGGAAGGCCATCAGTAGGGGGTCCTTCACCACTTCCCAGTAGGTAGTAAAGAAGGCCTTAGAGAGGCCATCCTCCCCCAGGCATTTTTGCCCATCCTGTATATGGAAAGCCTCCTCTAGTTCCTTCTCTGTAAAGGGAGCTAGGAGGGAGCGTCCCATCTCCTCTGTGACGAGGGACTGGATGTGATCCCATACCTGTTGTCTACATCTCTATCCTCTAGCTGAAGTTGTCTCCTGCTGGGAAAGCCGCGTATAATAGTCGGTGGCAATCTCCATCACCTCGCCTGGGCTAGAACAGGTCCTCCCATACTGATCCCAAAGGCTACATATCTGCTCTCCTGCGGTGCGAGGCTGGTGCACCTGGAAGAACTCCCTACACATCGTGTCCCCCTTCCGCGCCCAAAAGGCTGCTGAGGTTCAGAAAGAGAACTCCAAGCGCCTATCCTCTAGGCCAACAATGGCTGCTCGCACACGCACCTCTTCTGCATGGAGGGTGGGATCCCTTGGTGCCTCCTGCAATAATCTCTGTGTGGCTGCAAGGTCCCGCCAGAGTGCTCTCTCCTCCTCTCAGCACTGCTGCCTGGCATGTATGGCTGCCTCTTGGCAGATTCTGCTCGACTCAACTAGGACATCTGCAACCTCCTCTAGTATCCGGTCCCTCTTGTCCCATTCTCTGGTCCAAATCTGCTCTATCTGTCTCGTCACCTCCTCCCTCCTATAGATCAAGTCAAGGATCTGACAGGATCATGTGTCTAGGGCGGATGTTGGGGGGCAAGTGTCAAGAGAACCAGGCAATGATCGGGCAATGTGGTGCCTACCAACTGCTCAATCTAGCCTCCACGAGAGCCTCCCCACTCTCCCACATAAAATTTGTCCAACTGCTCCACCAAGACTCCACCTAGCCGCATGTATCCCCAAGACAAGTCCAACGACCTCTCCCTCCTGTGGAAAGCAAGGTCTCTCCAAGCATCACGTGCTCCGACTGCAGCAAAAAAACCTCCCATGCCTACGATCACCAGGCTGCCCTACTATCAGATCATCCTCAATCTCCCTATCTAGTGTTTCTAGCATCAGATCAGCCATGTGTGTTGCTCTTTAAACTGCCCCAGCTGACATCATCATCAGAACAATGTGCAAGCTGCATTTTCATCAGATCTTGCTGCTACCCACTTCCCAAAGTTCCTAAACAGCTGCTATGTTTTCTCCTCCAAAGGCTTTGTTTGCTTCTTTTCATCTTTTGGCACTGTTGCAGCTGCATTTTTGTCCTCGCTAACTATGGTGGCAGCCTCCAACACCCGAGCTTTGGTGGTGTGCTGCTTCAAGCTCAGCTAGAGGCTGCCTCCACCAACTCCCTCCACTCAGCCCACACCTAGTTTTTCTCCACTCTTGGACATACATTATTCCATTCAGTTCATTGAGTTATTCCTTCACTCTTTTGTGTTTTTCTTGAGTTTCTACCCGACTTCAGTCATTTTAGTCAAGTTCCTACACATATTATGTTTTCTTTGCAAACCAATAAGGCTTTCTCCTCACATGTCCTTGCATTTCCTAGAGTTGTGTTATGCATGTCTTGAGATATCTCAATGGTACTAACAAGCATGGTCTACACTTCAATTCTAGATTACGTTCGCAAGAATTCACAAATTCAGACTAGGCTGGAGTCCAAGATACCTACTAGGACTTATACCCAAAAGTCCCACGGTTGTTATATGTTCTCACTCACATCAGCTCCTAATTCTTGGTCCATCCGTAAGCAATCTATTATTTCAACTTCGTCCACAGAAATAAAGTATAGAGCTCTCTATGTGCCACTTCTAACGCCATCTACCTTCGGTCCACCATCTTCATTGAGGTGCACTTTCCTCTCAACTCTCCTATCTCCATCTTCATCGACAACAAAAGTGCCATCACCATTGCAAGGAACCCACTTGTATTCTCCACGACAAGGTATGTGGGGGTGCACTTCCACTTCCCCATAGAGTAGGTTGACTGGGGGCTATTCGGGTCCAGCTTGTCCTATCTGCATAGAATCCCCTTTCTTTCAGCTCATTAAACATCCCCATAACTCAAAGTCTAAATGTACTAGAAAGTGTCCAGGTGCCTACACATAGTGCACCCAAAGTATCTAGGTGCCACCCGAGAGTGCCCAGGCACTGCCCAAGACAGTTGGTTGGCTCATGTGTTTATAATAGGGATATGTCCAGCTACTTCACACATCCCACAACCCTCATGCTTCATTTGCTGCCATCACCCTTGCTGTCCACTTGCTGGAGACTGCTCCAAGTTGCCGACCTGCTACTAGGACCTTGAAATAGCTGCATATGCTGAACAGCACGCTGTTTTGTTGCCGCCCTGCTTCCGTGTCATCTTCTGGCTGCAAGTGACCTGTTTTTGGCCACTTGTCTGGCATTTCCAACATTAAATCTGCTGCTTTTGCTACTGTTTGAACCGTCCTGGCTGATGCCATCATCTAGACAATTTTGTGTTTCCACCAAATCATGCTGGTGCCCACTTCCTGGTGTTCCAAGATGGCTGCATTTTCTCCTCTAGAGCCTGCATTTGCTGTTCACTCTTTCAGTACTGCTACAACAATGTTTTCATTCTGTTTGGCATCAGTGGCATCCTTTGATATCCGAGTTTTGATAGTATCCTGCTTTGGGGTCATGTGGAGGTTGCTTCTATTGACTCCCTCCACTCAGCCTGCTCCTCGAGAGAGTGGTTTAAGTTTTCCTCCGCTCTTTGGACATATATTATCTCATTCATTTTAGGGAGTGTTCCTTCACTCTACACTTCTGCATTTTGTATTTTTTGAGTCTACAGTAGGGTTCAAAAATTCAGTGTGTTTCTTCAGCGAGTTTATGTTGATCCAGTTCTCTTTGATATTGACCAGAAATTTAGTGTGCTGGTTTAGTTCTCTTTGATATTGATCAAGGCCTGAATCAAGCCACAATCAATTATGTTTACTTTGTCCTGCAGCTTGGGGTCAATCTACTCTCTATTGGTCAACTTTGTGACAAACAAGACCCTGAAAGTACAATGGCAAAGAGGCAATCCTCCTCCTACCACATTGATGCTGGAAGAGACCTATATCAATGTTGTCGCACAAGTGTTGGTGTGTTTGTTGGTTGACCATCTTCATGAGGAGGTTAACATGATTCTATGCAGATAGGACAAGCTGGACCTCTCTAACTCGATACTTTTTGGGGGTGGGGATGGCGGGGGTGGGGGTGGGGGTGGGGGGAGGAGACCTATATCAATGTTGTCACACAAGTGTTGGTGTGTTTGTTGGTTGACCATCTTCATAAGGAGGTTAACATGATTCTATGCAGATAGGACAAGCTGGACCTGAATAGCCCCCAGTCAACCTACTCTATGGGGAAGTGGAAGTGCACCCCCACATACCTTGCCGTGGAGGATACAAGTGGGTTCCTTGCAATGGTGATGGCACTTTGGCTGTTGATGAAGATGGAGGTAGGAGAGTTGAGAGGAAAGTGCACCTCAATGAAGATGGTGGACCGAAGGTAGATGGCGTTAGAAGTGGCACATAGAGAGCTCTATACTTTACTTCTGTGGAAGAAGCTGAAATATTAGATTGCTTACGGATGGACTAAGAAATAGGAGCTGATATGAGTGAGAACGTATAACCACCGTGGGACTTTTGGGTATAAGTCCTAGTAGGTATCTTGGACTCCAGCCTAGTCTGAATTTGTGAATCCTTGCGAATGTAATCTAGAATTGAAGTGCCGACCATGCATGTTAGTACCATTGAGATATCTCAAGACCTGCATAACACGACTCTAGGAAATGCAAGGACATGTGAGGAGAAAGCCTTATTGGTTTGCAAAGAAAACACAATATGTGTAGGAACTTGACTAAAATGACTGAAGTCGGGGAGAAACTCAAGAAAAACACAAAAGAGTGAAGGAATAACTCAATGAACTGAATGGAATAATGTGTGTCCAAGAGTAGAGAAAAACTAGGTGTGGGCTGAGTGGAGGGAGTTGGTGGAGGCAGCCTCTAGCTGATCTTGAAGCAGCACACCACCAAAGCTCGGGTGTTGGAGGCTGCCACCATAGTCAGCAAGGACAAAAATGCAGCTGCAACAGTGCCAAAAGAGTGAAAAGAAGCAAACAAAGCCTTTGGAGGAGAAAACATAGCAGCTGTTTAGGAACTCTGGGAAGTGGGTAGCAGCAAGATCTGGGAAGTGGGCTATTCGGATTCTATCCTTAACAGATAGCTTGTCCTATCTGTTGAGTTGCTTAACAGATGGATAGAACCAACAGCGGATGACAAACGCTATCAAGCCAAAAAGCAAGGCTGAGGTCAAAACCAAAAATTGGTCAGACCATCCATTTATGAAAAAGCAAGATCAGTCGAAAGTGTACCAACCAGCAGCAAAAGGGTGTCCACTCCCCAAGCATGTAAAGTACAAAGGTCAGCGATCAAGGAGGGAGCACGATGAGCTGCCATGAATGGAAACAAGCTACTGCTGGTGGACTGCACAGAAAGCACAGGGCAGAGATGACGGTGCCAGAGCCCTAAATGTCCTCCTCTGACTCAGACAGAGGCTCACAAGAAAAGTCGACTGCTAACAAATGTCCAGGTTCTTGCCCACTAAACATTCAGTTGGTCCTCCTTGGTAGGGGTACTGAGGAGGAGCATCCCAAAGGAAAAATGCTAACATGGCTCTTGCTTGTACTCACGGTCAATATTTAGGGGGGAAGCACATCCCCTTACAGGCATTCGCATGTGCCTTGTCTCAGAAAAGAAAGTGTTAAGCACCTCTCCAATCAGAGGATTTTGACTTCCCATGCAGTTTGAAAAATATGAGGTCCTTGTCACCTACTATAGAGTTGCTTAGTAAGGGATCCTAGACATCTTGGCAATATGATATCCTTTTATGGTAGTTTTTCTTCATGGATCTGAGAACAACCAAGCAATAACACAGATTCAGTGCAACAAAACATCGTGATAGTTTTTTTTCTTTCTTTTTCAAATCAATTTACAAATCCTGCCAACAAAAAGGAGGCGATTGACAAAGTTTTCTACTTAAACACATGCCTCCCCCGCCCCCCCGCCACCCAAAAAGAAAACTCCCTTCACAAAAGTTACCAGCAAAGCTTCTGCTAATCCCTCTGCAACAGCAACTTCTCCGAAACCTCCTCCTGAAAAGTTTATAGAAGACAACCACTTCCAAAACAACTCAATATTTGTTGTCCAACCAGTCTGCTGCACCAAACAACCTGTCATGTCAAGCAAATACCCAAACTTAAAACCAAAAAGAAACTCCAACAAAGAAACAAGGTCAGAAGACTTTTCGGTGTCTTAAAACTAGTGGAAAATGACCTACCAAATATATTCAATAAAAACCCTTAATACAGTAAAAAGAATGTAAGGTCACTTGCCCACCATTATGAGAACCATGACTGTGATACACTACTAATGCCAATTCCACCTGACCACCAGGGCTTTTCTGCAAGCAACCAAAAATATGTAAGATGATTTAAAGACAGCAACAAGAAACAGGATGTGTAAGTGCTACAAAATTAATGAACGGGGTAATTATTTCATATTTTTCTCAGAATGCACTTTATACAATGGGCTCTTCACAGAAAGCTTGCTTGTTTTTGCAGTTTCCCATCAATTAATAGCAGTTAATATTTCTCACTTTTTAAATCTGAAGGGTAATATCAGTCATCATTACCCTAGCTAATCATAAATAGCAATATAAAACAGTCACTGCATGTAGCATTGCCCTTTTGTCTATCATTTGTTCTTTAGGATTTAAACATATTTTGAATTCATTATTAAGTTGTTTAGTGCAAATGATGTTAACTAAGTGCCTATGTAGTTTAGTTGATGGAGACTCCATTTGTATTGAGAATACAACATATTTTATAGACAAAGAATGTTCCACAAGTGTTTTTGCTAGAGCTTCTTTTTCTGTGCATGAGCTTATTTCTAGAAAGTCCATAAAACGAAAAGTAAAGATCAGTATTTAGAGGACTAATTGTAGGGCTCCACAATTTTTTAACAGATAGATTTGAAGAGTACCATCATATATGTATCAAACATCAAGACATGCATAAAACAACTTTGCAAACAAACTTTAGTTTACGTGAGTTCTCGGCCATTGCCTTGTTGGTTTGACAAATGCTCCTAGCACCCTTATTACGTGAGTCCCTTTTCAGCAGGCTGAACATCTGTCTCAGACCAGGGCTCACAAACAGGAGATGACTATGCATGACAAACATGACTGCTAACACCCCCTCTCAATGTGAGAGTGCACAACGGAAGAGGAACACAAACACAGAGAGAAAGGAAGAGAGAGACAGCAAGAGAAAGAGCAAAGAAATCTGCACCAACTGGATGAATGCTGAATACAACACTGTGGACTGATCAGTCCCTACATGCAGCCCGAGGCATCAATGAATGTTGAATACAACACTATGGACTGATTGGAGCCAGAGGCATCAATGAGGGCACTGAAACAGGCCGAGAATGATGGCAACAGCACCGGAGGTGGAGGGGAATACCAGAGACAAAGTGTGCAGCAAAACCTGCAGAAGAATGAATGAGTCTACCAAGTGGGAGGGGGGGTATAAATAGCTGGAATTCCCCCCAAACTGGCCGACCTGCATCTCAGACCCAAAAATCGGCTGACCTGCCACCAAAAATCTAGCAACTGCAGTAAATGCAGTCCAACTCCACCAAACTACTGCAGAAATGATGATGTGGCAGCACAGATATCGATGTGTCCCTCCAGAGTAGTCACAATGTGGCAGGGGGCAGTAAAATGACCGGAAAACCTAGGAAACATACGGGAAATGCACATTAAACTATCAAAGCTCCACTGTCTCCCTCAGCCTCTGACAAGGGCTCACAACCAGGAGATGACAGACTAACAAACCCTAAAATAGGCAAAGTAACACCCTCTTCCAGATCTTCGGAGGGTCTAAAGACCCAACAACCTTGTGTGATGAAGTGTGGAAGCCTTTAGCAAAGGCTTCGTAAAGAGATCCACTGTGTTGTCCTCCGTGGGACAGTAGGCCACCCATAACTCCAAATCCACGATCCGCTCTCAAACATAATGGTATTAAACCTCGATGTGCTTCATGCGAGGATAAAACACGGGGTTCTTAGCCAAAGGCTAAAGCTAGGGCCCTCTAGTTGTCCACACATAGCTGAGTGGGTCCAATCTAGGGAAAGCCAACCTCTGCCAACATACAATGGAGTCACACTGCCTCCATAGCAATCGAACAAAGGGCGTAGTACTCTACCACCATGGAAGAAAGTGCCACAATAGCTTGCTTCTTATCGCTGCTCCACAAGATAGCTCGCGATCCAAGGGAGAAAGCATAACTAGTAGTCAACTATCTCGAATCCGCATCACCTACCCAATCGAAGTCACTCCATCCAAAAAGAGTGCCCCCCTCTCCATACATGATCCCGTAGGATCGAGTCCCCTGTAAATAGTGCAAAGCAGCCCGCCAATGAGCCTAAGTAGGAGTTCTTATAAAAGAAGACAGCAATGCTACCACAAAGGAAATATTCGGCCAAGTCTGAATAAGGCAAATCAATAAGCCAACAAGGCACCGGTACCGAGTAGCATCGAGAAGGAGAACACTTACTACCAATAACTTGGACTCAAGGTCCATGGGGCAAGAAATAGGCCAGCACACAACCATGCCAAACTCCAAAAGTAACTCGAAGATGTACTTGTGCTCAAAAATGAAGATGCCATATGCTATCTGATAAATCCCCAAACGAAGGAAGAATTAGAGAATCCCAAGATCCATCATGTCGATCTCCTGTCACGAGATTTTCGAAGTCCAATCAACCTCCTATGAGACACTCCCTGTGAGAATAATGTCGTCAATATACAAAATGACCAAAACAGACCTGTCACCCTCAACCTTGTAATAAAGGTTGGGATCATGATCTAAACGTGGAAGCCACTCTATACGAAGAAGTGATCAATCCTATGGTACTAAGCTTGAGGAGCTTGTTTTAGGCCATAAAGGGCCTTCTGCAAAAATCTCCTCCTCCAAGATGCCATTCAAAATGGCGGACTTCAAATCCATCTAATAAACTAGCCAATGGTGATGAGCAACTAGAGCCAAGATAGCTCGAATAGTGGACATCTGAGCTATAGATACAAAGGTCTCAAAGTAATCCAAGCTGACTTGTTGAGAAAATCCCTTGTCAACATGCCTTGCCTTATGCTTATCCAAGGATCAGGTAACCCCCTATTTGAGGGTCAAGAAATGCTCTGAATCCCTGTTTGGTTGAACCTCACTGAGCCCGAATTGAAATCGGCTCTAACTAAAAGGCATCTAGGTAAAGCTGCAATAATTGAGGATGGTCTACCAAGTCATCCACTTTGCATCTATTGGTGAAACAATGCTGAAGCTTCACTAAGAAGTATATGGAAACTTTACCTCTAACTTTACTTGCCTCGAAACCTCCACTAGGTTGTAGGCCTTTCTTCCCCTTAAACATTGCAATGCTTTATACCTTCACATTGTTGCATTTCCAACCTAAGTAATTTGCAACATTGCATCCAATTGACTAGCCCTTCATGTCTACATAGCATGCTAGGAGCACCAGATGCATAAGGAAATATTCTTGTTTATATACTTTAGACCATTGCAATGTGACTATGCATGAGAATTTGCATACTACCAGTCATACCAAGATGCATTTTCCCATACATTGCATGTATTACTAGCAATGTTTTTTCTTGTAACCAACACTATATAGGCATTCGCATGACCGGCATTAACACCATGAGTCCCAAACATAGTGGACTGCATATATGCATTGCCAAACTTGCCACTTTGTTCTCCAGCATCATCTCGCTAGTCTTATAAACCCACTTGACACCAATCACCTTCCGCTTCTTTGGATGAGGAACCACCTCCCAAGTCTAGTTCTACTCAATAGAATCAAGCTCAGTTCATGTAGAGTGAATTATCCTACTAGCCTTGAATCCTAGCTGATCTACATGGGCCTAGAGGTGTCTCACGGAACTAAGTAATCCCCGGCTCCTGCATGAACCTCTCATACCATCTAGGGATGGTGATAGACTCAACCTGCTACAAAGGAGACCGAGAGGCCTCAGGTACTTGTAATGCACCTATCTATGAAAGGGACTCCCCCTCACTAAGGGAAGGTAAATCATCCTCATCCGATGAAGAAGGCTCTCTCTATGATGGCTCAATCCCGCCAAAGAAAACCTGAGGAGATGAGAAAGGGATAGAAACACTCGATGAAGAGGTAGAAGAGGAAGGAGCCATCAAGTGTCAAATGTTGAAAATAAAGGCTCACCGTGCCTTTTATCATGTTCGGGTATGAACGCACCAGTGCCTTCTCTTGTTGTACTTATATATATTCAAAACCTAAAAAGTGGTACATTAGTCTTTGTATTGAACATCAAGTGTCGTGCTCACTCTCTCACTCTACTACTCTCAACTCTTTGCACCTTCACTCTCAGCTCCAAAATCTTCACAACAATTGGTATCAGAGCACAAGGAGTACACGCTTCTCGAAGTTGGACAAGCTAGTTAGGTGACCTCAAGTGAGAGGTGTTGGTAGCAGTTGTCAGTGTTCAGCAAGTGCAGGAGAGGCAGTCAAACCAGCAGGACCACGGGTGTAGTGAGCAGGGGACGGGCGGCATCTTTGTCAGCGCTTGTTACACGCAACAGGCAACAGGTTGATGCAAGCCAAACGGGACCTACACGGGACCAAGCTCAACGCGAATGCAACCAAGCTCAGTGCGACATGTAACCATGCTGCAGGCGACAAAGCCCAAGCCCAAGCGACACGCAACCAGGTTCAACGGGCAGACACTTCAACAGGCTGCAGACATGACCACCAGGATGCGACGACCACACGAGTCAACGTGGGCAGCAAACGTGAAATGAGCAGTCAACGTTTCTTTTTTTTTTTTTTTTTTCCACTTTGCTCTCCCTTCTCTACCATATGTTTGCACATACAAGCACAGAATACAAATCTGTGCACATCTACTCCTGGAAAATTGGGGCTTTTCCCGAATTTGGGGACTTAAATGCAAAACTCGACAATCTGACTCAAAAATTGCAAAATCCATGCACATTTGCTCGTGAAATTTTAGGGCTTTTCACATTTTAGTGAACTTTTTTTAATTTCACTGAAATTTGTGCACACCAAACCCAAGGAATTTGGGGCTTTTGCAGAATTTCATCAATTTGTGCAAAGATGCTTGGCATATGTGCTCAAATAAGTGTATTGATGCAATCCGGATGGATTATCCTCTAAAATTTGGGGCTTTTGATCCAAACTGTCAAATTTATGCTCGGGAATGCCTTTGGAGCAGAAATTGCAGTGAAATTTTGGGGATTTCACATGTAACTCGTGGCTTGGTCTCTAAGTGTGTCAGAAATTGCTTGAGGATTGCAGTAAAGACAATTTTTAATTCTGAAAATCTATTTGCAGATCTGAAATTTCTGCAACCTTGGGATTTTCATTGCTGGTTCATACTCTTGTGTACAGTGGTCACTTGTGTCACATTTGGGCTTGCCTTTGGTGACTAGTTAGTCAATTTGGGACTGCAAATTATGGCTGGAAACAGTGACAGCAGTAATCTTTTGCACATTAAGAAGCTAGAGGGTGCACATAATTTTGCAATTTGGCAAAAACAATGCTACAATGTCTTGGTGCAGAAGAAATATGTAAAGCCCATCAAAACAAAAGGAATCAAACCAGCAAACATGGAACAAGTCAAGTGGGATGACTTGGACGAGCTTGCTCGCTCTACCATTGAGCTCTCAGTGTCAGACAACTTGCTCTTTAACATTGAGAAGTTGAATTCAGCATATGCAATAGGCTTGAAGAATTGTATGCTCAAAAAAGTGCAGCCAACAAGGTTTATTGGCTGAAAAAACTGATGGACTTTCGCATGAAAGAGGGTACAACCATGTTTGTACATTTGAATAACTTTAACTCAATTTTCAGTCAGCTGATTGCTTTGGATTTCCATATTGATGAAGAGTTCAAAGCTACCTTCTTGCTATGCACCCTATCTCAAAGTTGGGATGCTTTTAAGACAGCTTTGAGTAATTCGAATACTCAGCTGTTATACTCTGATGTGGAAAGTTCTTTGCTGATGGAAGAACTCAATAGGCAAAATAACTCAACAAACAAGTCTTCAAATGCATTACACACTAGGGGCAGATTTTAGAGTAAGAGCACTTCTGAAAACAGAGCACGCAGCAAATCTCGTGGAAAGAATGTGGAGTGCCGTCATTGTGGCAAAAAAGGGCACTACAAAAGGGATTGCTTTCAACTGAAGAAAGAGAAGGGCAAAAACAAAAACAATGAAGCCAACAAGGTTGAAAATAAGGACAACCTACCTACCAAAAAGAGCGATGTGAAAATAGAAGAGGTTAATGTAGTCACGCATGATAATGACAGTGATGGTGATGTACTTCTTGCTTCTTTGGATGCACATGCATTGATTGCAGATTATGAGGATGATATACACACTTGGATACTTGATTCGGGTGCGTCCTTTCAAGTCACACCACATCATGAGTGGTTCTCTGACTACAATGGTGTTGTGCGTGGTGTTGTCCACTTGGGGGATAACTATACATGTAAAATTGCAGGCATTGGCAGTGTGAAACTGGAATTTCAGCATGGCTCCGTGTTTATTTTGCATAATGTGAGACATGTACCTCAACTCAAGAAGATCTTGATAAGCACAGGGCAACTAGATGAAGGCTATCACACCACCTTTGGGGATAGCAAATGCAAAATTTGTAAGAGCTCCTTCAGTATTGCCAAGGGGTCCAAAAGTGATACATTGTATCCTTTGCATGTATCTAGTGTGCGTGACCATGTTGTCGCCATAACTAAGCAGCCATGTGTTTCTTTGCGGCATAGCTGTTGGGACACATGAGTCAATCTGGAATAAAAGTGCTCTCTCATTTGGGTTATTTACCATCTTTGACGCATTCTTGGCATGCGTATACTCAAAGACAAATCAAAGGGTCTTCTTTATCTATCACAACAAGAGTATATTACAAAAGTTTTGTAGCATTTCAATATGGAGAGGGAAAAGCTATTAGTGTACCATTGCCTCCATATATGAAACTTAGTGCAGATGATAGCCCTACATTAGATGATGGAAAGGCTGAAATGACAAAGATATCCTATGCTTCAACTATTGGTAGCTTGATGTATGCTATGGTTGCTACATATCCTGACATTGCATTTGCGATGGGAGTGGTTAGCAGATGGCATATCCTAGCAAAAAGCATTGGGAAGCAATGAAGGGTATCATGAGATACCTTAAGGGCACAAAGGATTTGTGTATCTGCTTTGGTAAGCAGAAGTCATCTGTTATTGATTTCACGAATGCAGACTATACTGGCCATCCTGACTGCAAGAAGTCTACTTCAGGATATGTGTTTATTTTCATAGGAGAAGCAGTCTCTTGGATATCTAGGCTGCAAAAGTGTGTTGCATTGTCTACTACAGAGGTAAAATATGTGGCTACCACAAAGGCATGCAAAGAGGCTTTATGGCTTTCACATCTAGTGAGAGAGCTTGGGATTACAGAGGTTCCTATCCTCCACTGTGACAGTCAGAGTGCTATCATGCTAGCACGAAATCCTGTCTTTCACGCAAAGACAGCACATACAGGTGAAGTATCACTTTATCAGGGATGTACTTGACAGCAAAGGCATTGATCTTGTCAAGGTATATACAAATGATAATCCTGCAGACCTTCTTATGAAGGGTCTTCCAACCAAGCGGTTTTCTCATTGCCGCTAGATAATGGGGGTTGGATAGTATATGTGTCTTTCAACATTGTACATACATAGACTTAGCTAATTCCGGCACGTTGCCTTCAGGTGGGAGATTGGTGGAAATAAAGGCTCGTCGTGCCTTTTATCATATTCCGATAAGCAGAAGTCATCTATTATTGATTTCACGAATGCAGACTATACTGGCCATCCTGACCGCAAGAAGTCTACTTCAGGATATGTGTTTATTTTCATAGGAGAAGCAGTCTCTTGGATATCTAGGCTGCAAAAGTGTGTTGCATTGTCTACTACAGAGGCAAAATATGTGGCTACCACAAAGGCATGCAAAGAGGCTTTATGGCTTTCACATCTAGTGAGAGAGCTTGGGATTACAGAGGTTCCTATCCTCCACTGTGACAGTCAGAGTGCTATCATGCTAGCACGAAATCCTATCTTTCACGCAAAGACAGCACATACAGGTGAAGTATCACTTTATCAGGGATGTACTTGACAGCAAAGGCATTGATCTTGTCAAGGTACATACAAATGATAATCCTGCAGACCTTCTTATGAAGGGTCTTCCAACCAAGCGGTTTTCTCATTGCCGCTAGATGATGGGGGTTGGATAGTATATGTGTCTTTCAACATTGTACATGCATAGACTTAGCTAATTCCGGCATGTTGCCTTCAGGTGGGAGATTGGTGGAAATAAAGGCTCGTCGTGTCTTTTATCATATTCCGGTGTGAACGCACCCTTCACTTGTACTTTATATATATTCAAAACCTAAAAAGTAATACATTAGTCTTTGTACCGAACATCAAGTGTTGTGCTCACTCTACTACTCTCAACTCTTTGCACCTTCACTCTCAACTCCGAAATCTTCACAACATCAAAGGGGAGAAGAAGAGGGAGACAGGGTAGAAGAGGGAGGAGTCACATATGGAGGAGGGGTGCTAATGGATAACCTAGAAGGAAGGGGAGGGGCTGATCTTTTGGTGGGTGGGGGGAGGGGAGGAGGGGGGGGAAAGAAGGGCAAATCAATCAACGATGAAGAACCACCTACAACAACAGAAGAACCATCAATCAGATCTTCAAAGGCCACGATCTGATCAAATATATGTGCACATCCCCGCTCACCTCAAGCTTTCGAGTCTATAAGTTGTAGAGCCAATAGCCCTTCGTGGTTATGCTATAGCCCACAAAGATAAGCTTCTTTGACTTGGGGTCAAGTTTGCTCCCTCTTTCCTTCTTGTCCACATGGACATGTGCCTCACACCCAAAGATGCAAAAATGGAATACAGAAGGATTCTTGCCAAAGAAAACCTCAACAGGAGTCATATCCTTCAATGCCAAAGTAGGGGACATGTTGTGGATATGTACCACAATAGCCACAGTCTCACCCCAAAGGAAATGGGGGAGACTCCTATGCTCCAATATTGATCGCTGGCCATTTTGAGCATGGTCCAATTGGCACCCTCCACCACGCCATTCTTGGATGGTGTGTTCGGATGGGAGCACTCCATTTAAATACCGTGATCCCTGCAAAACTAAGAACATGTTAAAACAAAACTCATTGCCGTGGTTTGCTCATACTCTAAGAACTTGGAAAGAGGTTTGCGTTTCCACAAACACCTTCCATTCGTAGAAGTGGGAGCACGTCTCACTCTTGTATGCCAAGAAGTAGCACCACATATAACAGCTAAAGTCGTCAATAATCAGTATGAGATACTTGGCCTTCCCAAGGAAGGCCATGCCCATAAGTCCACAAAGGTCAATGTGAACCAACTCGACCGGTATCGAAGCCCTCCAAGTAGCAACCTGTAGATGAGGCTATTTATGTTGCTTGCCCCTCAATCAACTGGAGCAAAGAGTGTGAATGGGGGGGGAAATCTTGAAGTCCCTCCACCATCTTCTTCCAAGAAGCCCCGTCTAATAGCATCAAGGTTTAAATGCCCATAACAAGCATGCCAAAGCAATCCAAGCTCGTGTGAAGGTGAAGACCACGCAGCAAGGGCTATGAGTATGTAAAGTCCATCCTCCTATGTGCTTGTCTAAAGAGCAGCTCTGGTAGATGCATCATCCACAGTGACAACATCCTGGGTAAAAATGACATGTGTACCTAGTTGTGTAAGACTGTAAACAGATAAGAGGCTAAAGCCCAAATTTGATACATAAAGTACTTTGGCCGAGAAAGTATGCCGATCAACCAATAGGAGAATGATCCCCACTCCTCAAATGAGGACGGCAGAGTTGTTACCAATGGTGACAAATCCCCGTCCGGATCTCATGTCTTGAACCTCTTTTCCCGAAAGAAAGAAGGCCCAAGCTCCGAACCCTAAGGCCTTCCAAAGCCAAATTCTGCAAGTCGATACTTCTATCAAGGAGCCATAATTCAAAGGGAATCTCCGCGTACGAGGAAGACGGGCAAAGATCTTAAGGCTACGTACCAAGGCAAGCAATCCGAATCCACGAAGGCAAACCAGAAGCTGAAATCACGATGGCCCCTAAAAAGTCACAAGGCACACCTGCAAGAGGATCATCTCCTAATATTCATGTGGATATTTCACCGAGCCCACAAGTCCAGGTTTTCTTCCTATTTTTATTTACGTAGAAGTAATGCAGTTATGCATGGTTATTTCATGGAATTAGGATGCACTTATGCTTGTCAAATCCACCTAGCTAAATGCGATTGAAATAAATTGGCTAGTTGAAATTTACTTAAAGTAATTCACGATACGAAGTTGGTCGTTTGTATTTTCAATGGAATGAACGAAAAAGGAACATAAGGTGTCTATGCATTTTAGCACCTTATTAGCAACTTGTCTTTCGTGCATTGCAAAGTGACGAGTCTAGAATAACTAATGACTAGCATTACAAAGTCGAAACTATTATAGTACACCCTTGATTATGCATGGAAAGATTAAATCGCATGTCGCATTCTTAGACAAATCTTCTTCGTAATGATTCATTAAGAAAGTTGTTATCAACCATAGGGAATTGCAAAGCATGGAAAGGATTCTAAGGGCTGCATGAAATAGGTTAACTCTAGCTTCAATTGGCATGAATCTCATCTAATTACATAATAGTTAGGAAAGGTTGCATAATACACATTCATCGTACGAATAATTTCATACATCAAGGGTACACTTAAGGAAAGGCTGCATGGTTCATTTGAACGTAAAATCTTAAAAGCTTAGTGGCATGATTCGTGAATGCAAGCCCTAGTAGGATCAATGGAAACTATGCCGTAATTTAACATGTGCTTTGGTCTTAACAAGAAGAGTTAGGAATTGTGAATCTAATCATACGTAGAGGCAATGAATCGTGTGCTTATGAGAATTGTATCGTAATGCAACTAGTTTTTTCCCTTTTAGATCAAGACAACATCTTTAGGAATGGTCCGTCCTTGTCGTAAGATAAGTAGACTGGATTACCCAAAACACCTAAACCGCAAAGGATTCGCATAGGATGGTTAAATCGAAACAATATACTCCAAGTGCTAACTAGGGTTTAGCACGTTAAGGACTTAACCTAGTCGCACTTGTTGCCAAGTCGAAACCCTTAGGTCCTGCCCACATTTATGGAATGTAGGGACAATTGGACGCACTTGCAAGAAACGATCTAGGGTTTCTACCCTAAGGATCACTCGATCAAATGTTGAAACTTGGATTGAGATGGAACCCCTAGGACCGAACGTTGTCGGCCTAGTGCAATTGGGAATGGGTTGGATAAGAAGACACCCTAAACCCTGCTTCTTGTCTAATCATGATTCCGTGACCAGAAGCCGCCGTTTGATGGGTGAAGTGACCCCACAGAATAGATGCGACATTTGTGCAACAAGTTGCAACGTCGCATGTGTTAGCAGAGTATTTGTCAGCTCATGTGTGAGTCTGAGCTTGATCTGGGCTGGGCATTTTTTATTAAGTATTTTAGGTATTTTTCTGGTGTGGCATTTTATGCCAGTGGAGCATTTTATGCACCAGTCGGCCAGCTTTAATGCTGTCCGACCAGCATTATTGCTCCCCACTTTTTCAGCCTATTTATACTCAGTGGCTTCTCCTCAATCAGTCACTTCATCTTCACCATCTGCAGACTCTGTGGAGAGAGGAGCCAATGCCAGCGCCCACGCAGCCAGTGACTCACTGTTGTATGCGACTGTCTCGTGTTCAGATATATGGATTCCATTTCCCGTGCATACATCTGAGTTCTCATCTGTATCGTGTTCTTTCTTTTCTCTTTTTGTCTTGTGTTTCAGCAGTTTATTTCAGCACATGTTTATGCTTCCACCGCTGCTCCACTTCTGACATGGTATCAGTTTTCAGGATTTGTGTTTCTGCTGTGTTTTCTTGCTGATTTCAGGACTGTTTTGTACCCCTGCTGATCAGACGACTGCTGTCGCAGCCAGGTGACCTGTTTTGGGGCTGTTTTCAGCCTGCGTTTTTTGCAGTTTTGCCATCGCCTGCTGCCTCCGCACCCTCTGCTGCCTGCGTTTTTCATCTGCAACTGCTGGCGACAGTTTTCTACCTATTTTCTCCAGTTTACAGCCTGGGTTTTGCTGATTCAGCATCTCTCGTGGCTGGGTGACTGTTCCTTCAGGCCGTTTTTGCTGTTTTTGGCAGTTTTTGACTGATTTTTTGACTTTCTGCAGCAGATTTTGTCTTCTATTGCTCAGATTTTGGGTTCTATTGCATGTGAACTCTCTTTTTTTGTAGTCTGTGCTTGTGTTTTGGCTGTGTTTCCTCTCTAAATTCCATCTCTTCTTATCCTCTCCGTATGGCTCCTCCATGCACTTCCACTGATGATAAGTTACATGGACTTGATTATCTCACATGGAGTGCTGTCATGAAAGCTTGGTTTGTGCATCTCGTTGGGACGGTCCTCTACAAGCTCCCCCCGGAGTTGGATGGAGTGGCCAATGCTTTGCGAGCGCAGACATCATCGACTCCTGTCAGTTTTACACATATGACCTCGATGCTTCTTGAGCATGAGGCATCCTTGAGATTACAGGGGTGGCTTCCGGCACATTATGGAGGTGAGGCTTATGTAGCTTCAGAGAGGGGTGACGGGAAGAAGAAGTCGAAGGCCCAGTGTTACCACTGTGGCAAGAAGGGACATTTGCGGAAGGACTGCAAGAAGTTAGCGGCTTCCAGGAAGAAGGAGCAGACGACGAAGCGGGATGCTGACTCTACCGATGAGTCCTCTCCTTCATCAGACTCCAACTCCGATCCTCCGACCAAGGTGAAGTCCCAGGCGCGGAAGGGATCCTCTTCTTCGGATCGCGGGAAGGGCTTGGTGGCCCCTTCCTCGGCTGCTTTCTAGTGGTGGTGATGAGGTCATCCCTCACGACTCTCTTGTGCCAGAGAGAGAGTGTGAGCGGGTGTTCAGATGGGGCAGCCGCGCCTCATCTATACTTTTATACAGGTGAAGGGTTCCCGAGAGGGACGTCCATGACGCATCGACTTCAGTCTGGTGGAATCAAATCCTGGAGCTGGGATTGACATCCAGGTTCATGCTGAGCTGGTTATCTGATAGAGAGCGGGAGGCTTTCGTCTGGAGCTCACATGAGGGGACACTTTGGCGGTCTGGCCGAAGGCGGGGAATCCATGGTCACCTATGTTCAGAGGCATTTTTGACAGGATGGTCTTGTATGCTACTGCGAGACATTGGTGATGGACACAGAGACATGCTATGATCTTCTCTATTTTCAGGTGTTTGGTACGATCGACATCGACATCAGGTTCTCTCCGAGGCACCTTGGTGGTGGCTTGATCACCCACTGCTTGGGTATCCATGGTTCTACTTGGTGGTTCTATGTTGTATAGTTTTTTATCCCTTTTCATTGTACTATTGTATTGTATCAGATCACTCATGATCTGAGAGAGGGTGTTAGCAGGGTATTTGTCAGCTCATGTGTGAGTCTGAGCTTGATCTGGGCTGGGCATTTTTTATTAGGTATTTTAGGTATTTTTCTGGTGTGGCATTTTATGCCAGTGGAGAATTTTATGCACCAGTCGGCCAGCTTTAATGTTGTCCGACCAGCATTATTGCTCCCCACTTTTTCAGCCTATTTATACTCAGTGGCTTCTCCTCAGTCAGTCACTTCATCTTCACCATCTGCAGACTCTGTGGAGAGAGGAGCCAGTGCCAGTGCCCACGCAGCCAGTGACTCACTGTTGTATGCGACTGTCTCGTGTTCAGATATATGGATTCCATTTCCCGTGCATACATCTGAGTTCTCATCTGTATCGTGTTCTTTCTTTTCTCTTTTTGTCTTGTGTTTCAACAGTTTATTTCAGCACATGTTTATGCTTCCACCGCTGCTCCACTTCTGACAGCATGATCTTGTGGTTTAATCACAATAGAGTTGTCAATTCCTTGGAATGAGATTGGCAGATTCTTGCACAAGTTTATCTTGCAAGAGGATGAGTAGTCATCCTGTTATATCACCTTTCTTGGGAAAAGTTGCCAACATAAGGGAATTAGGTATTTGCTTGGAAGCAAAGGACAAATCAATAATTTGGAGCGACATGGTCGCCATGATTTACTGTTACTAAAACCTAAGGTATTGGTTAAGTTGGGTTAATAGAGTACGGTCTTAACCCAAGGACAAAAGGGAGAACAGACAAACCCTTGGGAATCTTGCTAAGTCGCAATTGATCCCGGATCGAATGCTAGATGCATTCGGAGAGAAGGATTCACTCCTTAGCAGTTGGCCAAATAACAACCACTGGAAATGATTGTGCTTGTAACAATTTACAGAGCATTGTTTGCTTTGTTTGTTCAAGGAACTAAAGGTTGAAAAGATATCTAATGCTTCAAGTTGAATGCTTGAAGGGAGAGGCAGCCTCAGTTACCCCCGACTGTCTGCCTAACCCTAACCAAGGGGGTTGTTAGCCGCGCTAAAAACGTGGACCGAACCCGCCGCGTAAGGTCTCTTCGTTGGGCACTACTTGGGCCAGGAGGACGCTTGGGTGCCAGGGGGGGCTTTGGCCGTAAATCCCTCGCCTTCCGAGCCCTGCACAAGAGGCCAACGTGACTCGGGATTGGATCTCGCGGCCCGCATACTAGTCTACGGGCGGAATCTTGGATTAGTAAACCCTGTGGATTGCGGGATAGCCTTCGGGCGGATTATGGATAAGCCTGTGGACTGGACTTTATGAATGTATTCCCAAGATAAATATGATAACCTGTTGAAAAGGAACTTGTTTGACACTGCTTTTCTAAGTCAAGTGCCAAGATTACGTGAAGGAACCGGTGTCTAACGGGCTAATTAAGGAAGCCGCTTGATGCATGTCCAACTAAATGTGGTAGGTAATTAGACAATTAAAACAACCTTGAGGAAAGTGCGATGGATGTGGCCATGGGTTCGTCCTACGGATGGGTGGCCCCGGTTGGCCGGAAACTTTTCTCAATCATAATGGAAAGCAAAAAGATCTTCCCAAAGGAAATGAATAGCAAGGGCGCTGACCTAGAGTCTAGATTATAATAATCCCGGTTTATGTTGTTTTAGGGGAACGGAATGGGACTATGCCTTATGGTAGAGAGGTCGAGCCTTGCATCCCTCTCGTTTCCCATTCTCCTTAAACCAAGTGCAACGTGAATCCGCTTCGGCCCTGGCGTTTTTGAGTATAGTTCGCTTGGAGTTCGACGCTAGTTGCCGTTTAGAAAATGACCATTAGGGAAAACCCTGATTAAGATCGGTCCTAAGTGGGAACGGCCAGAATACTTCCGCTACATGGCAAACGCGGAAAGTCCTAGATCGCAAACCCCGTAACATTCCATGGGAGTGCCGGGCAGAGCTTTCTAGACCTCCTTTCCGATGGACTGCTAAGACGTGCCCTGACGGGAACAGGTGGACACGTTACAGAAATCCCTAAATCAGAGGTCCCCCTCAAATACCGAAGAATCCTCAAGGCAACCTGCCAAAGCACCTGTTTGGGTTCCGTCATGAACCCTACCAAAAGACCCACAACAAAAAAGAGATCAACACAAGTGTTAAGAAGCCAAATCAAGGATCCAATCAACTGACGGTAGCGTGAAACATCCATCACAGGAGAATCTGAGTGTGAAGTGGCCTTCAAATTCGGATCCATAGGAGTAGTAATGGGCCGACAAGTCTCCATCTCAAAAAGTCACCAAGAGCTCCTAAATGTACCTCTGCTGAGGAATGAAAATCCCCTTCGGAGACTGTTAGCAGAGTATTTGTCAGCTCATGTGTGAGTCTGAGCTTGATCTGGGCTGGGCATTTTTATTAGGTATTTTAGGTATTTTTCTGGTGTGGCATTTTATGCCAGTGGAGAATTTTATGCACCAGTCGGCCAGCATTAATGCTGTCCGACCAGCATTATTGCTCCCCACTTTTTCAGCCTATTTATACTCAGTGGTTCCTCCTCAGTTAGACACTTCATTTCACCATCTGCAGACTCTGTGGAGAGAGGAGCCAGTGCCAGTGCCCACGCAGCCAGTGACTCACTGTTGTATGCGACTGTCTCGTGTTCAGATATATGGATTCCATTTCCCGTGCATACATCTGAGTTCTCATCTGTATCGTGTTCTTTTCCTTTCTCTTTTTGTCTTGTGTTTCAGCAGTTTATTTCAGCACATGTTTATGCTTCCACCGCTGCTCCACTTCTGACACGGTATCAGTTTTCAGGATGTGTGTTTCTGCTGTGTTTTCTTGCTGATTTCAGGACTGTTTTGTACCCCTGCTGATCAGACGACTGCTGTCGCAGCCAGGGGACCTGTTTTGGGGCTGTTTTCAGCCTGCGTTTTTGCAGTTTTGTCATCGCCTGCTGCCTACGCACCCTCTACTGCCTGCGTTTTTCATCTGTAACTGCTGGCGACAGTTTTCTACCTGTTTTTCTCCAGTTTACAGCCTGCGTTTTGCTGATTCAACATCTCTCGTGGCTGGGTGACTGTTACTTCAGGCCGTTTTCTCTGTTTTTGGCAGTTTTTGACTGATTTTTTGACTTTCTGCAGCAGATTTTGTCTTCTATTGATCAGATTTTGGGTTATATTACATGTGAACTCTCATTTTCTGTAGTCTGTGCTTGTGTTTTGGCTGTGTTTCCTCTCTCAATACCATCTCTTCTCTACTTCTCTTCTTATCCTCTCCATATGGCTCCTCCGTGCACTTCCACTGATGATAAGTTACATGGACCTGATTATCTCACATGGAGTGCTGTCATGAAAGCTTGGTTTGTGCAGAAGCGGTTATGGTACATCGTCTGTGGAGCTATTGCTCGACCTCTCCGTCATTTTCCTCTTCCTGAAGATTTTGATGAGGACAACCATGAGGAAGCGGTGCTCACATGGGACTCGGACGATGTCCGTGCTTACTCAGCGTTGCTTCGGTGTCTTTCTAAAGCGGTCTTACCGGCGGTTACCTCCTGTAGGACATCTCCTGAAGTATGGCAGAAGTTGCAGCAGATGTACGAGGCACCTTCCCCCATGCGGGCCGTCACACTTTATGGCCAGCTCCAGCAAATGAAGTTTGAGCCGAAAGATACTATTCAGTCTTTTCTTCTTCGTGTTACGCAGGTACAAGACCAGCTTCGGCACATGCAATCTGCTCTTCCCGAGGTGCATCTTGTCGGGATGGTCCTCTACAAGCTCCCCCCGGAGTTTGATGGAGTGGCCAATGCTTTGCGGACGCAGACATCATCGACTCCTGTCAGTTTTACACATATGACCTCGATGCTTCTTGAGCATGAGGCATCCTTGAGATTACAGGGGCGGCTTCCGGCACATTATGGAGGTGAGGCTTATGTAGCTTCAGAGAGGGGTGACGGGAAGAAGAAGTCGAAGGTCCAATGTTACCACTGTGGCAAGAAGGGACATTTGCGGAAGGACTGCAAGAAGTTAGCGGCTTCCAGGAAGGAGCAGAAGACAAAGCGGGATGCTGGCTCTACCGATGAGTCCTCTCCTTATTCAGACTCCGACTCCGATCCTCCGACCAAGGTGAAGTCCAAGGCGCGGAAGGGATCCTCTTCTTTGGATCGCGGAAAGGGCTTGGTGGCCCCTTCCTCGGCTGCTTTCTAGTGGTGGTGATGAGGTCATCCCTCGCGACTCTCTTGTGCCAGAGAGGGAGTGTGAGCGGGTGTTCAGATGGGGCAGCCGCGCCTCATCTATACTTTTATACAAGTGCACAGGTTCCAGAGAGGGACGTCCCTGACGCATCGACTTCAGTCTGGCGGAATCAAATCCTAGAGCTGGGATTGACATCCAGGTTCATGCTGAGCTGGTTATCTGACAGAGAGCGGGAGGCTTTCGTCTGGAGCTCACATGAGGGGACACTTTGGCGGTCTGGTCAAAGGCGGGGAATCCATGGTCACCTATGTTCAGAGGCATTTTTGACAGGATGGTCTTGTATGCTACTGCGAGACATTGATGATGGACACAAAGACATGCTATGATCTTCTCTATTTTCAGGTGTTTGGTACAATCGACATCAGGTTCTCTTCGAGGCACCTTGGTGGTGGCTTGATCACCCACTGCTTGGGTATCCATGGTTCTACTTGGTGGTTCTATGTTGTATAGTTTCTGATCCCTTTTCATTGTACTATTGTATTGTATCAGATCACTCATGATCTGAGAGAGGGTGTTAGCAGAGTATTTGTCAGCTCATGTGTGAGTCTGAGCTTGATCTGGGCTGGGCATTTTTATTAGGTATTTTTCTGGTGTGGCATTTTATGCCAGTGGAGCATTTTATGCACCAGTCGGCCAGCATTAATGTTGTCCAACCAGCATTATTGCTTCCCACTTTTTCAGCCTATTTATACTCAGTGGTTTCTCCTCAGTTAGACACTTCATTTCACCATCTGCAGACTCTGTGGAGAGAGGAGCCAGTGCCAGTGCCAGTGCCCACGCAGCCAGTGACTCACTGTTGTATGCGACTGTCTCGTATTCAGATATATGGATTCCATTTCCCGTGCATACATTTGAGTTCTCATCTGTATCGTGTTCTTTTCTTTCCTCTTTTTGTCTTGTGTTTCAGCAGTTTATTTCAGCACATGTTTATGCTTCCACCACTACTCCACTTCTGACAGAGACTAATAAATCTCGTGACCTAAGAAGAAATTAAGAAGCCCCAAATTTATCTCGAATGCCTGATATAAAGTTGTCTTGGTCTCTCGGGCCTTCTGTGTGCATGATCCCCAATCAAAATCAAATCATCAACATATAACACAAACAACACACGACCAACCTCGGAAGTGTGCACATAAAGCTGTGGATCGGCCTTTGAGCGCCGATATCCCAACTTCGATTGAACAAACGAGTCAATCTTCTCGTTCCATGCACGCGGAGCCTGCTTGAGGCCATACAAGGCCTTCTTCAACCTGTAAACTTTCCTATTCGAGGATCCAAAGCCAGGAGGCTGCTCAACATAGATCTCCTCCTGCAAGTCACCATTCAGAAAAGCCGATTTCACATCCAACTAATAAACAAACCATCTCCTATGGCCGCCAAGGCAAGAACAGCTCGAATAGTCGCCATACAAGCAATGGGGGCAAAAGTATCATGGAAATCAATGCCTGGTTGCTGAGTAAAACCTTTAGCAACAAGGCGAGCCTTGTGCTTGTCCAAAGAACCATTGCTAAGGTACTTGGTCTTGAAGACCCACTTGACACTAATCACCTTCTTGTGAGAGGAACGAGGCACAAGAGTTGAAGTGTCATTCCTCACAATAGCCTCCAACTCGGCTTCCATGGCCTTCCGCTAATGATCAGACAGCAAAGCTTCCTTCCCTGAACTGGGCTCTCGATCCTGCATAACACGGGTCAATAAACAATAATTCAAGCAGACAAGCTCCGAAGAATGTGCCTGATTCCTCCGTAACCTCCGTGGTCCATCCTGCGGTTCCCACTCCTCAGGGACCCCCTCGATCCTTGAATCTCGAAGGGTGTCACGGGCCCAATGAGGAGGACGAACCTCTCCCCCTTGCTCTCCATCTGCTGAAGACTCACGAACATCCACCGGCGGAAGCTCCTCGAGGGTGGCCGGTGGAAGAGAAGACTCTAAATCCGCAGAAGAATCTCCATCAAGAGGCTCTGGCTTCAATATGGCCGGTACTTCCACGAACTGCACATCTCAGCTCGTGTAGACATCCCGCTTAACAAGATCAAACAAACGATAACCTTGGGATTGTGAGCTATAGCTAACAAAAACCTATCGTCGAGAAGCCGCCTTGAACTTATCACGCTACGTCTTCGAAATGTGCACGTGTCACACCCAAACATCCTGAAATAAGAGACATCATGCTTAGTCCCGAAGTAAGCCTCAAAAGGTGTCATCCTGTCAACGACCGAAGTGGGAGATCGATTAAGGATGTGAACTACGATAGCCACTGCCTCGGCCCATAAAAACTGAGGTGTCTATCAGTGCTCCATCATGGTGTGTGCCATCTCGATCACACTTCAGTTCTTCCACTCCAAAATGCCATTCTCTTGGGGAGTGTTGGTATTAGCAAACTCCTAGTAAATGCCCCTATCTGCACAAACACGAGTAAACTCATTAGACATAAATTCACCTCCCTTGTCTGAACGCAAGGTCTTCAAGTGCCGGCCAAAACGGTTCTCCTCAAAAGAGAAGCCAATCCTTGAAATGAGAGAAAGCCTCCGATTTCAAAGTCAAGAAATAGGCCCATGTCATCCTACTGTAGTCATCTACGATCAACATGAAGTACAAGCTCCCCTTCAAAGACTCGATCCTCGTCGGGCCACAAATATCCGTAGATACAAGCTCCATGGGTGAATTAGACCTCCTAGAAGCTTTGTTGGGAATCACATCCCGATGCAGTTTCCCATGAATGCAGAAGACACATGGCTAATGGCTCACCACTATGTCCGGCAAGCCTCGAACAAACGACCCTCGCGACGCCTTTCAAAGGTACTCGTAGTTCAAGTGGCTAAACCGAGCATGCCATAGCTCGGACCGTGTCTGAGAAGTAAGAAGAAGAGAAGTAAGAGCTCAAGAAGACTTCAATTTGTAGACTCCATTCTCCTCATACCCTATAGAGAGAATCTTCCTCGATCCACGATCAAGGACTCCAACAGTATCACTATCAAATTCCACCAAGAGGCCAAGAGCACAAATCTTATGAACCAAAAGTAAATGATACCCCAATCCTGGCACATGCAACACCTCACAGGTGTGGGTACCACCACGTCCATCTGGAATAAGCTGCATCTCACTCCGCGCAGCAATAGACACAGAAGAGCTGTCTCCAATGAGAATTTGCCCACGCGAAGGTCGCAAATTGGTAACACCAACGGAAGAAGGAGTCATGTGCCGTGAGGCACCACTGTCCACAATCCACTCTCAAGCCTGGGGAGCTATCATCGCAGCATTAGAAGTTGTCGATGTAGAGTCCTCAATGACTGCTAAGTGTAGAAAAACAGCTAATGAGGGTGCAACCACCGCTCCAGAGTCCTTCGTGTCCTTCTTCTCGGTATCCTTCTTATCTTTGTCGGGGCAATCCTTCTTCCAGTGACCAGTCTTTCCACAAATATGGCAAGTCGATTCCTTCTCCTTGTCCTTCTTGGATTTGTTGTCCTCCTTCTTCTTTTGGTCCTTCCCCTTCTTCTGAGAGGCTTGACCAACCAATGCCTCCGATTTGGAAGCATTCTGTTCCTTCAATTGTTCCTCCTGGTCCAAGACCATAGGAACCAACTCTTCCCACCAAAGAGTCGACTCCGGTCCTAAAGCAATAAGAGCGGAATAAAAAATACCGAATTGTGGCGGCAACTGGGATAGTAAAGTGATCGCCATGTCTTCGGATGAAATAGGCTTTCCCGCATTTTGAACCTGCATCTGAAGCTGCCGAAGCTTGTTGATGTGTTCTCGAAGCGAAGAAGACTTATTCATGGACAAAGTTCGTATCTGCACCTCCAAAGAAACCCTCTTCATCAGGGTCACCCGGTTGTACATCTGGTCGAGCTCCAACCATATCTCTCGAGCCACCGTCAAGTGCTCGATATGAGCTATCACGGCTGTAGTGCAAGACAAAAACAGAAAAGATCGAATCCTAGCATTCAGTTTGTCCCAATGAGACTGGGCCTTGGTCAACTCCGCACGAGCATTGGAAGAGAGTTTGGACTCATCCCTCACTGAGGGCCTGTTAATCTTCTCCATCACCAGTTCCAAAAAAGCATAACACTCCAAAATGGCCAACATCATCACCCGCCAGATGCGGAAATTGTCACCATCAAGCTTTTGATCCAAAGGAAGAGCTGGTAGGACAGGCACCTTCCTGTCCATGAT
This sequence comes from Lygodium microphyllum, assembly GCF_053477565.2. NCBI lineage: Eukaryota > Viridiplantae > Streptophyta > Polypodiopsida > Schizaeales > Lygodiaceae > Lygodium > Lygodium microphyllum. The sequence goes on along the minus strand of NC_141146.1, from coordinate 17,769,007 downwards.
CACCTGGAACTCCAAATTAGTCTCTATAGACATGTTAACCTGCAATACCTACATAAACACAAAATCAGCCCCCTCCGACTGTGAAAACGCAGCCTTCTAGGGCTGGTTCCTCCGCTGCCCAAACCTTGTTTACCTGCCGAAGGCGATGAAAAAGGTAAAAAATCTGCAATGGAAGGCCTCAAACGCAACCTTCCTCCCCTTTGAACAGCAATAACTTGCAACAAATTCACCAATTAGACTCCTTTCCCGCACGCCCACGCTTGCTTCAGCCTTGATCTGATGTGTAGCCCTCCCGGTCACCCTCGAATCCTGGAAACGTAGCCTTCTGTCGCACTGAAATCTCCTCTTCAGATAGGTTCAACCCTCAATCAGTCCATCTCCACCACTCTGATACCATGTCAGAGAGCAGCGATGCGGAAGCGTAGGACAAAGACTAAGAGAGAGTGAACACAAAGAGGAGAGAGAGAGAGAGAGAGAAAAGGAGACAATGTAAACACAGAAAATCTACGGTGTAGTATTGTTAGCAGTCATGTTTGTCATGCCTTGTCATCTCCTGCCTGTGAGCCTCAGTCTGAGTCAGACGAGGACATTAGGAGCTCTGACATGTCTGTCATGTGTTATGATGGGGGAGGCTAGTCACTCTTGACTGGCTATCCTAGGTTGTGCATTTCTTTTTGGCCTCTTTTAGTGGGCAGCCACTGGCTGCCCGGCCACTTTTTTGGTCACTGTGGTGGGGCGCCCATTTTAGGGCACTTGTAGGGTTTGTGCCCATTTTAGGGTTAGGGTTAGGGTTTGTCCGTTGCCTATTTATTGGCAATCCCCTCCCCACTTGATCACTTGTCTTCTTGCAGATTCCGACACTCCTTCTCCCCCGTAGTGGTGCTGCCATCATCATCAGCCTGATCTGGTGCCCTCACTGACACTGTGGGCTGCGTGCAGGGACTGATCAGTCCATTTCAGTGTATTCAGCATTCATTTCAGTCAATGCAGATTTCTCTTCCTTATTTTCTGCTCTCTCTCTCTCTCCCTCCGTGTTCGTATTTCCTCTTCCGCAGCGCACTCTCACATGGTATCAGAGCCGAAGGAGAGTACAAGGAGCTGAGTTTTACACGAGAGAACACCCACAACTTTGCGTTTGCTGGTCAAGACGTCTCCAACAGCTGAGGTGTCACCTTCTGCACCATCTCCTTGATCAAGGCGGCCTGTTTTGGTGTCCATATATTTGTGTTTGCTGCTGGCGCCTTCTCCAGTGGCTGCCACGTCATCACCCACCTCTTCCTGCTTGCATTTTCAGCCTGGGCGGCCCTCCAACAGCTGGGCGACACTCCTCCAGCCTGCGCCTTGCTGTTTTGGCGGTTGTTCCATCGTCCAGCGGCTCTTTTCCTACTGGCGACTTATTCCCAGGCTGCATTTTCAGGCAGGTGGCTGTTTTTCTGTGGTGATTGCATCGTCAGTATTTGCATTTGACATCATCCTTGCGTTCTGTGCAAGGCGGCCAGCTCAGGAGCTTCTGGCGTTTGTGTTTCGACACCGGCAACCTTCCCTTGTTGTGTTTTGGTGTTTTGCAGATTGGAAGATGTCTTCTCATCAGTTTACAAGCTTTGATGACTCAGATGATGAGCTTTTGTCTCGACATTCATCTGAACGGAGGCGTGATTTCTATCGCGAGGATCGTCATACAGAGTCTATTCCTCGTTCTCGTCCCCCTTCTATTCATGTATCTCGGCGATCCCCTTCCAGTGGGCCGACGATGCAGCCTTTGGTACCCCCTGTACAGGTACCCGTACTTCCTCAGCTGCCCAAAGAGGACCGGTTGGATGGCTCCAACTTTTCTTTATGGTCCTACAAGGTGGAGTGTATCTTGGACTCCTTCGATCTTTGGGAGCTTGTTTCTGTTCCTACTCCCTGGCCTATGGTGGATCCCGCAGATGGGACATCTATGGATCGCGCAACCTTGTGGGATCGGCTTAAATCTACAGCTTGATCTTTCCTCTTTCTGAGTTTGCAGGATTCTGTCCTTGTTCATGTTCATAGATTGAAGACTGCAGCGGATGTGTGGAGAAAGCTCGCGTCTCTCTATCAACAGAAGACGTTTGCCCACCGGATATCTCTTGAAAAGAAGTTGCAGATGCTCGCTATTGATGATAGTCCTTCCATGAAGGACCACATCAACAGATTACAGGATATGAGGGATGAGCTTACATCCCTCGGTCGGACGATATCTTCTGACGACATGGCTATGATTCTTTTGACTCAGCTGCCATCGCCTCGGTTTGATGTCTTCTACACCAGCCTTCTTACATCAAGGACCCGTGAGAAGCTTCTATGGGAGGAGCTATCCCCACTTGTCTTGGAGCATGACGAGCGACTCAGAGAGGTCAGTGCTAGTGGATCCGACTCCACTAGAGCCTTTGTTGCAGGTTCGGGAGGACAGAAGAAGAAGAAGAAGTCAAAGGCTAAGCAGAAGGACAGTTCTTCAGGCTCTGACTCAGATTCAGAGAGACCGAAGTGCCCACACTGTGGGAAAGGGACACATCCCGAGGAGAAATGTTGGAAGAAGTGCCCTCACCTTCGTCCGGGAGCGAAGGGTGGATCTACATCGGAGCCTTCTTCTACCTCTACACCTGCTGTTACCCATGAGTCAGTGTTCCTTCATATCCATGCTTTGGAGGAGGATCCTTCTTCCGTGGCTGCAGTGTCTTCTACGCAGCCTTGGTTAGTGGACAGTGGTGCTTCAAGTCATACGACTCCCCGAGGTGATTTGTTAGAGGATCTCCGTCCATCAGAGGGTTCAGTCACTATTGGTGACCTTTTATCGGTGCCTATTAGTGGTGTTGGCACATTGCCTTTGTTTACTGACCGACCTTCGGGCTTCTTTACACAGGCCCTACATGTTCCGGACTTGGGCCTTCCCCTCCTCTCAGTTTATGGCCTTACGAGGCTTGGCACACGAGTGATCTTCACCGAGCATGCCGTTGTTATTGAGGATTCTTTTACAGGAGCTGTCTTATTTACAGGTTGGCAGGAGAGCGGGCTTTACAGGCTCCATTCCCCTTCTTTGATGCAGGGTCCTCCGAGGCAGTCTATTGCTACATCCGTTCCCGCTTGTGCACCTTCTATTCCACAGGTTCCTTCCCATCCCCCACCTTCTCCTCCGGTGGTTCCCTCGTACCCCCCATCCCTTTCAGAGGGGGACGATCTCGATGATGTGGCTGTGGATTCCCTGGCCCCTAGTGTTTTAGAGGGGGATTCCCAGGATCATGAGGAGCTCCTTCAGCGGCAGTCTACATCGACGGACTTCATCGACCTTGGCATTCCTCTTGCCACCCCAGGATCCGTTTCTCCCTTGGCCTTCAGCCACATCCAGGATCTGAGAGGGGGTGTTAGCAGTCATGTTTGTCATGCCTTGTCATCTCCTGCCTGTGAGCCTCAGTCTGAGTCAGACGAGGACATTAGGAGCTCTGACATGTCTGTCATGTGTTATGATGGGGGAGGCTAGTCACTCTTGACTGGCTATCCTAGGTTGTGTATTTCTTTTTGGCCTCTTTTAGTGGGCAGCCACTGGCTGCCCGGCCACTTTTTTGGTCACTGTGGTGGGGCGCCCATTTTAGGGCACTTTTAGGGTTTGCGCCCATTTTAGGGTTAGGGTTAGGGTTTGTCCGTTGCCTATTTATTGGCAGCCCCCCTCCCCACTTGATCACTTGTCTTCTTGCAGATTCCGACACTCCTCCCCCGTGGTGGTGCTGCCATCATCATCAGCCTGATCTGGTGCCCTCACTGACACTGTGGGCTGCGTGCAGGGACTGATCAGTCCATTTCAGTGTATTCAGCATTCATTTCATTCAGTGCAGATTTCTCTTCCTTATTTTCTGCTTTCTCTCTCTCTCTCCCTCCGTGTTCGTATTTCCTCTTCCGCAGCGCACTCTCACAAGTATGCTGTATAAGAGTGCAGAAATACACAAGGGGGCAGAGGAAATATCTACGTATGTCTCCGACTTGATGACCTCGATCTCTGTCAGCCCAAGCACAGTCTGTCTCAGCCAACCGATCTCAAGATCAGAATCTGAAATCACTGAATAATGTGCCAACAATGTGCTGGAGGACTGCTATATAAAGCAGAAATAAAAGGCATAAAATAAACAGGTCGGAAGACTGCAATAAAATAATGCCAAAAAAACTGTCACTGCACTGCAGGCTGCCACGTGGCACCTGCACAGTCTGCTGACGTGGCTGGCTGCTAGTGTGGCATTATACTCTTTCTGCTGCCGACGTGGCTCTATAATCTATCCATTGAACCAAACCCTGACTGTGCAGAAACCCTAACACAGCCTGTCCAAAGCATGATTCAAATGCTAACAAAACAAACTCCCAAAGGTCAAAGGTATTGAGAATGCACTCCAACTCACACAAACACAATGAATAGTTGAAACCATCCAAGTGGTCCTCTTTGGGCATAGGAAGTACGGGTACCTGCACTGAGCATGCCATGCAAGACATCTTAAGACCAAGGTGACAGGTCTTTTGGGAATCTTTGAGCACCTCTAACTCTGCTACCATGTTAGAATATACAATGGACCAAAGAGACACCAGGGTTTGTGAGGAGAAACACAATATGTAGTATATACACCAAACATTGAGAGAGAAAAGAAACTCAGAAAACACAAAAGGAGAAGATGATGAGACACCAAATCATGCTATTGAAGAAAATTGATACAGTGGAGCCGAAGCTCTAAAGATGACTACACTATCCTATTTGAATCACGCGGTAGCACTTGAAGGAAGTCTACACTGTAGAGGAATGGAAACACGGTCCTCCACACAATGGACTATTGAAGTAATCTCCAGAAGGTGAACAACAACTATTGAGGGAGAGAAGTGCAATCCTCTAATGCATCAAGGATGAAGAAGATGATCATCAACTGTCGAGGAAGGGAAGTGCACTCCTCTAATACCAAGAAGTGGACGAGGCTGCAAATGCAGATACTAGAGACCTGAAGAAGTTGACACCTAATAGAAAGGATGTCACTAGATGTGAGGATCATGTGTGAGTCGAGCATGGCTAGGTTGTTTAGGTATTTTATTATAGTTATTATGATGCTTATTTGGGGGCATTTTATGCTGGCCAACCTACCCTTATTTTGGCATTATTTTCTTCTTTATATACCCGACTCCCTCCTCATTCAAACACATCACCTACAAGTTCTCTGGAGAGAAGGAGCCATTACCAATGCCTTGGAGCAAGAGACTCACTATTATACACATCATTCTCGTGTTTGGTATATAGATTCCATTTCCCAAGTACATCTTTGAATTCTCTTCTTTTGCATCATTCTTTTGTTTTCTTTCTCTCATGTCTTGTGTTCAACAATTTATTTCAGCACTTGTCTATGCTTCCATTGCTACACTACTTTTGACACCAAGACCCCAAGAAATCAATTTTGATGTCAAACACAGAAGTTGAAATAGGTTATACATAACAGATACTAGATGGTATCCAATGTCAGATTTGGGCCTAGACCAATTTATTAGCCACTAATGTCAGTGGTGACATTAGAAACCAAGAAATAATTAATTAATTAATTCAAGTCTAAGGGTCAATAACTGCTCAGTGATACTTAGAAGACAAATCAACCTAGCCAATCTAGTTATTGGCTGGTGGAATTAAATTTCTAAGCACTAGAATAATCTGAAAATTAATTTAATAAGTTGGATACTACTGAAAATTGGAATTAGAAGGCTGCTACTTAGCAAAACTTGCCCATGCAAGTGGAAAAAAAGTTTTTAGAAAGTCTATTACAGCCACTGTGAGAGAGAAGAAGCCTGTTATTGAGCAAGGAGATGTTGCTAATGTGATTTCTAGCCACCAAGTACCATTTCTACAAGTGACAACAATTTGAAGCCCTCCAAGTGCAGGTGACAATAGCTCGAGGTCTTTCTGATGCAGGTGACAACATACAAGAGGGGGAAGCAACCATTTCTAGTGGTCCTCATTTGTAGGTGGCACCTCCCATAGCTGTTTGAGCAAGGCAACAACAGTTTTTCACCCTTTCTCGTAATGAAAATTTGAAATTTCTCTCTACAGCATTCTCTCTCATCCTCCAGCCATGTCTCAAGTTATCTAAACAAAATCAAGTCATTTAAGTCATCAAAGGTGGAAATATTGAAAAATCTATACTATAAACCCTAAAATTAGGGTTTGACAGCCACCTCGAGATGTGTATTTAGAATTGAGGGCCTAGGACTTGAATTCTAGCAGCTGGAATGGAAGAATTTTAGGGAGATTCAAGAGGCCAACCAGTCAATATCAAATTTAGGCTAAATTTATCTTTCAAGGAGCAGGGTGAAGGCCAATCCCCAAGCAAACCAAGAGGCAAATTGGTTTGGAAACTTGCTATGTGCTCAAAATTGAGGGCCTAGGACTTGAATTCTAGCAGCTAGAATGGAGGAATTTCAAAGAGATTCAAGAGGCCAACCAGTCAATATTAAATTTGGGGTGAATTTATCTTTCAAAAAGTAGGGTGAAGACCAATCCCCAAGCAAACTAAGGGGCAATTTGGTTTGGAGACTTACTGATCAATTTCGACAATAAGAGACACTTGGATTAGTGAAGGAGATCAAGGATCTCACTTATACTCCTCCCATCTGCAATATAAGACAAGAAATACCACAAGGGACATCAATTTTGGGGCTAACAAGATGTCCAATGTCCAAGATCAAAGTGATAAAGTGTGCTTTTTCACTTTATGTGAATTTTATGCTTGTTGTAATTAGCACTTAATCAAGTTATTTACCACCCTATCAAAGGAGAAAGGCTAGTTTAAATGTCATACATCTTAGATAAAATAGTATGAGGCTAGTATCTGCACTAAACCCTTAACTTTGTTAGCTACTGTTCATGTCGTTAAGAGATCTATCTCATCTCTCTCTAATGTAACATCTATGTCCAATACCCTTGTATCCGCGGGCCGCATGCTACTCTGATCTCCTTGGCTCTTTGGACTATCACCCCTCTCTGTGTGGGTGCTATCTATGTGGTCATTGTCTGAAAGAAATTGGCGAGCTAACTGGCATCCCTCTCTCTGTGTAGTGCTAGTCTATAGTAGTAATGCGCGGAGCATCTAAATATCGACTAGAAACTAGCCGAGGCAGCACTAGTGTAGGGACTCCATGATCAGTCTAAGGGAGGTCTCTCCTCTAAATAGCAAGGGATACCTAGCTCTAACTACACTATAGGCTTTGCATTTGTAGATGTAGTGCTCCTCGCTCTCCACCTCCTCGCATAGCATGCAGATCTACTCACCTCTGGGAACGGGCTGCGCTCCCGACCTCAATCTCAAGCTAGTGAGAGGATACCTTGTGGCCTAATCTGGCCAATGGCTACTCACCTCTCATGTGGCATGTATATATCTAGGTATCCAGAGAGAAAAAGAGAGAGAGAGAGAGAGAGAGAGAGAGAGAGAGAGAGAGAGAGCAAGAGATGAAGAAAAGGAATTTGCACTAACTAAAAAGAATGCTGAATACAAAGGAGTGGACTGATCAGTCCTTGCATGTAGCCACAAGCATCAAAGAGGGCATTGAAGCACGCTAAAGTGATGACAGCAGCACCAATACTGACGGTAACGAAGACAAAGAATATCCAACCTGCTGTCCACACCAAAGACAGAGGAGATTGCAGCAACCAACAGAACACTTGCCAAAGGAGAGAATATGATGATCTGCCTAGCCCACCCCTCAGCTATAACTAGCTGAAAATCAGCTAGACTGGCCAACCAACCGATCTAGAGCCAAAAATGACCGACTACATCAATCCAACTCCAATAAATGCACTCGGCAGCACCAAAATGTTGACGTGGCAGGTGCAATGCTGGTGTGGCCATTGTGGGACAATCACACACTAACAAGGGCTGGAAACCAACTCAAAATGCAAGAAATGCGCACAAAACTTGACTAGAAAAATAAATGCATGCTCTAGAATGAGCTGCCTTCTCTGTCAAAGTACATGTCAAACATGTGAGAGCTTCTAATGTCCCCGTCTAACTCAGACTGAAGTTCACAAGCAAGAGATTACAGTGCATGACAAACACAACTGCTAACACACTTTCCATTCTTAATCACCTTGATAGGCCTAGGTTACCAGCCAAAATCTACATGTTTTGCAACCCAGAAAAGGCTATCCTAGCCGCCTAACAAAAATGGCCTATTCGCTACCTTCAAGGACCCTAGAAATCATCCTAAACCAGCTTACAATAGCCACCCCAATAGCTGCAGTAGCTGCTCTACAAGGACCTGGCTCGACTCATCATTGCCTGGAGTTTCAAAAATGGGAAAATAGAAACGCGCTCTGGAGTCGTGAAATGGAGTCTCGGCCCAAGGCTGAAACAACAAAACACGGAAACAGATTTTCTGTCTATTTCTAGAATTATTTTAATATTAGACATACATGAAGGGGTAATACGATTTGTAACTTGAACCTCTACATCAAACACTTCAATTACTGAGCAATATAGAGTATACATGTAATATTGGAAGAGATTACCGACTCTAATGAGTGTGGACAGTGAAGGATGAAGAGAGAAGGTTTGCTTGCTGGAAACGATGAAAAAGTGCTGCAAATCTGAGAGAAAACAGCTACGAATAGTGTGCACAGACAAGGGAAAAGATTAAGTGGCTAAAGGATGAGGGATTTAGCGTTTAGGGACTGTAGACAGCAGTAGATCTGCAGTAGGGGAAGCAAACATTGGCTAAAGAGAGTGAGCAGCAGTAAAAGAGGGTGAAGAGCACAAGAGAATAGGTGAAAACTGCACACGCAAACTCAGAATGGAAAAAGGGCCCTGAAACTGGAGTTCTACCCTACCAGCCCCAAAATGCTTGTCCTGAAACACATTTCAGAACCAAAACATTTCAGGCTGTTTCATATTGCCATTTCGGGCATCCGAAACAATGTTTCAGGCAACTATGGCCCAACAGCCCTATGACCTGGAAGACATTGCCCCAAAAAAGCTCCCTTAACTGCCCACAGTTGGCTGCCCTAAAGGAGGTGCCGAAACCACCCTAAGGGGCCTATGGCAGATATTGCCCTTAACCATAACCCCTACCATAGCTAGCAACCCAACTAGTTAGTGCCCTAGGGTACATGGGCAACTGCCTTTATACAGTTGGACCTGGAGATAGTTGCCTAACTGGCTTTCCTCAGATCAGCAACCAACCAGCCTTAACTAGCAAAGTTTCTACCACCTTCAGGGATGTGAGTATATGCTAGGGTTTGCATAGACAACGCATAGAGGCTAAAACTGAATAGCTCAAACAAAAACATAAAAAGAGGGATAAAGTAGAATCTAATGAATAAATGACTGCTGACTATGAATGAGTGAAGAAGACGATATAGATGTGATGATCAAGGAGTGGAGATGCCGAACTACTGCTGACACTCATGGGAGTGGGCTAAGGAAGAGTGCTGGAAAGTGTCGTCTTCCGTGTATGGATCCCAAGTGCAGCAATACCACCAACACTGATGAAGATGCAGCCAACTGGAGCTGAAGTGATGTTCCAAGCAGCCAAGTGCCAATCAGAGTGATGAATGTCCAAAAATCTGATGCAAAATGCTGTAAACCTGATCAACGACCTGCTGGGGGAAAAACAAAGATCAGCCTAGAGTGAGAGACAAAACGTAGTTGTTCCTGACCAAAACAAAGGGCTGGATGGAGTTGCTTGGCTTTAGACAGTTGGCAGCTGTTCTGAATGACTCAAAACATAGCAACTGATTATGCAAATGCAGATCAGGATGATGTCACCTGGCTGAAATCAGGCCCTAGCTGCTTCAGATCAGGTCAACAGGCTGTCAATGAGGTCACAAAAGCACCAGGACATGCCACCTAATGTGAATGCTGGAAACTAGGTCGTGGCAGCTGCAGCAGGGTGTGGATTCTGAAAGCCTCCGAACAGCAGCAGACTGGTACATGATGTGGGTAATGATGATGGTGACAACTTTGGATACTAAGGGTAGGCAAAGGGATGAAGAGTGGCATGCACATTGAGTCTCTTTATAGAACTAGTTGAAGCCAAAAGATGTTTCATGTCTTGCAGAACTGTCTAGTGAGGCAAGTTTTGGTGGCTCAACAAGGGCTTGGACACAAGCACTCAAGCTGGAAGGGTTTGAATTGTCCTTGAGGCTGATTGCAACCCTCCACTTGGCCATGCTATGCTGGCCTTCAGGGCTGAAATCGCCCTTGGGTGCTGCTTCAGGGTCTCTATGCCACAAGGCGCCACCCTGCTGAGCCTCAGCTCTAAAGTTGCATGCAAACTGAGCCATTGTTGACTCTTGAGGACCCCACATGCCAACCTATGGTTCACGGCTCCAAGCACCATGTGACTCCTGCCAACATCAACATCTACACACAAGAAACCAGGTGAAATAAAAGAAAGAAAAATTAGACACCCTATTCAGGAGTGGAGTGAACCTGTCAAGCTGCATCATCATAGCCCCATAAGCTCTAGTGGTTTTTTGTGTATCCATCCTGCATGTAAGCAGGCAGGAAGTGGATCTAATACCAAAGTTAATGCTCCCATAGAATCCATCCCACACACAACATGACACAAGCCATACGAGCACAAAGAACAAACATAAGGACTAGCATGCAACGCACCTTCCAACCGTAGAGCCAATGACAAGCTCCACCAGCCCACACCACACATGGGTGTAGGCAAGAGCTGTCAAGGGTCTATAGTCCAAGTGTGGTGATCACACAAGATGTTCCACAACTGAACCCTAATATAGCACTCCTAAACCCCCCTAGCCTTAGGGTGTGCTCACACCCAGACCGGCGGACATTGGCTGGTCGGGACATGCCACTGGCTAGCAAAAGTGCAAGCACCGATCATGGTGTCTAAGGGACATAACAATAGCATTCCTTTCTTGCTTCTACATGTAGTCCGACAATTTAGAGTTCATGAGTTTTCAGCTTATTAATCCAAGCCAGATATACACAAGTGTCTTCAGGAGGGTCCGAGTGTGCATCACTTCTCATGTAAAGTCTCAATATGACACGATAAATGATGCTTCGAAGATATGGTCAGATCATATACTCAAGTCCTTAAACTACTCTTATCATCCTCACAACCACCTGAAGTTACACAATCAAATCTGATGATTGCCTGTCTATCCTGTAGCAAGGAACTTCTCCCTCCGTAATCTAGACTCCTTATTTAACTTGTGGTAGTAGCCATAATATATTACCCTAGTTTTCCTTTCCTCAAGATTGCATTAACCTTTTCTGCTTTGGTTCAATGTCCTGACTAACGCCTAGAGAAGCCAAAAAACAACAACTTTGCTGTTTCAGTTCAGTGATCCAGCTACAGAAGCCAAAGAAACAACAAAGAGAACAAAAACCAAACAACGAGTGTTGATCCAGCTTGATGAGGTGAGGAAGGGACACCTGGCTCATGCTGTCCATTCCATGGAAAGACCTACACCAAAATCAAGGTATGTATTAAACAGAGGGATACTAAATTTATCAACAAGAAGATGGAAAATCGGAGCCTGATTAAGCATCAAATTTGAAAAGGCAGTATGAGAGTTTGACCTGACGATTTTTTCAATGTAATCCAATCGAAGGGAGTTCCAGTACTGACCAAGGGCCGCGGTGCCCTCCACCACGAGTATCAATTGGCGCTGGTAGGAAGCAGAAGAAGTAGCAGGGGCCGCCATGGAAACTTACCAAGGAATCAAACACAATGCTCGCTCGGTCTCTTTCTCGCGCGCGCGCGACACCTCGACAATCGACACCTTCCCAGAATGTTGAAGTAAATCACTCCACAAGTCACAGTGAACGATTTTGTGGACGTCTTTAAAGTTAAGTAAACATGGTGTGGCATGGCTTTGAGGCTACTTACACACCATCATGGGCACTCAACTAGATGCTCATCTTGTAGGCATACATATCTCAGTAGAAGACAGTATCTTTTACACACAAGGTAGTTCATAACTTTCTAATGTTAAAACGATAACCAAGTTTTTTAAAAGTAATGCAAAAAGGATGAAATTGCTATCGAATAAATACTTACAATGCACCATATAGGTCTTCACACACTAGCCACACTTCAAAGCATATTATAGCCCTTCTTTTTGAAAACAATCCAAACCTCCTACTAGAAGCCCATAGGATACATTCCATTACTAACGCATCTCAACTATTCTAGCCAAACATCCATAGTAAAGCATTGACTGAGGATACACCATGGCTATGAACTGTCAACAACATTCATAAAACACATTGTTTTCCATAAAACCACCTAAGTACCACTGAAAACTAACGATTGTCCACGGCAAACAAGTAAATGGTAATGAACCTCTGATGTTCACAAAGCTCCTCTACCCAAAAACAAAAAAAAGAGAGAGAGAAAATGTCTAGGGAATGTAATGAATGCAACAACCACGGAAGCTAATGTGGGGTTCACCTTCTGTGTAGAAGGGGGTGGGCCTACCATAGAAAGACAAGATTTTTATTGTTTATTTGACACATTGTAGGCAACCCCCTTGTGTGTACAACCCTTAGTGATACGATGAGGTAGAACAATTTTCATTATGAACACTAAATAGAAAATATACTTTTTGAAGAATTAAAAATATTGGCCCAAATTTAATATGTAATAAATTGTGATTGGTAGAAAGTCCCCCTCTCTCCTTGTTTGGCGGCCTCAACAATGCCTCAATGTTAAGCAGACGGGCTAGGACAGAATGTTTTTGCTTAATTATAGAAAATGGAAAATTCATTCTAAAATGAAAAAAATAAAATTAGTGGACTGGTTACGATCGTAATAGGTGATAATGGAATTGTCCCTCTCTCTACTTTTAATATAAGACCATCTCTATCTCTTTCATTAAACAAATAAGAGCCCCTCTTTTCTCTATTTATTTTTAGAATCTCTCTCTCTTATATCTTTCATCACATTTAGCATAAAGATGAGGTACACGGTGACTAGTGAAGTCAATTTAATTGTTAAAGCTATGGAATCTCTCTCTCTCTTATATCTTTCATCACATTTAGCATGAAGCTCATGTGAACACTGCCCAATGAAGTCAATTGTTCAAGCAATTGCCCTTCTAAAATAGATTTAAATGCTCTGGTAGCTACTTCTTGTGCCTCCAAATACTTTATTGCACCTAATGCATGGCAAAGGGAACTACCTTGCCTCCTACAAGGAACCTTATTAACAAGGTATGAAAAAGTGCCCCTACCATTAACAAATTCGAATGTGCAAAGAGGCCTTCGATGGTTAGACAGCAATTTTTAACATTGCAAAGTAACCTTCTATGATAACAACATAGCCATTGTTTCAACAACCTTCTCATGCTAAAAAACAAGGCAAGCAAACGTGACAACGTAAATACAACTTGTGCAAGCATTTCAACTTTATGTGCTCTAGGCTTTGAAAATGTGAGCATAAGATAGGCACAACCAAGTTAAAACAAATTGGTCACAATTTACTCAAAACAAACAAACTGCATAATACATAGAAGCACATAAGATGTAACTAAATAAATACCTACACATACACCATTATTCGCTAACAAATTTTGGGGGTCTTTTAAAAAATAAAAGTACAAATTCTCTTATCTGTAAGAGAACATCAAAGTGCAGTGATTAATGGGTCGATTGAATGTTGGATTTGATGTTTTAATTAAAATGTTTTCCAAATGTGAAGTACGATAAGTTTTTATCTATGTCATCTTACATATATGGATTCAACTTGAAGAGAGCAATTTCTTGTTTTTTTTTTTTAATATGGTACATTGTGTTAAATGAAAATGATAAAAGTCTATAGCATCATAAGAACCAACATGGTTCTAGTCAATAGAGCTGAGCTTTTTAGCAGAAAGTTTGAAAATTCAATGATTAGATTGAACAACCTAAAGGACCATTAATCAATCACGAGGAGGCCAATTACAAGCAAGCTTATGCAAGCATTTTGTTAATTCTTATTTCAAAGCGCACCTCATTTTCTTAGTCCAAATGAACATAAGCGCTACTGTACTAATAAGGCTAATGAGCTTTTGGCTAACATCATCTAAGTTCCCCTAGTCACCAAAAGGTAGTTGTCATTCCAAAATTATCCCTCAAGTTGGCTTCCAGCCACTTCTTAATTGACTATTCGTAGGCATTCATAGAATACATGCATTTTCATTTCCATAGCCCTCTTCTGAAATGGACAAAAAGGAGAGATAGCTATCCACCTTGCTAGGGTCATTCACATGGGGAGCTTCTTGATCACTAGTATCCATCTGAAAACATTTAGTCTGTATGATGGTGTGGCTCTCCAATTTTTCTCAATCCTTCTTTTCCAAGTTGCTACTTTGCCCCTTGAAGTCCTACTTGTGTGTGCAATCACAAGAAATTTCCCTCCTAGGCTATCTAACGAGGACATGACTAAGACTAGTCTAAGCACAATGGATTTAGGACATTCCTCTCTTTTGTGCTAGAAAACCAATTCAATCCATAGCTCTTCTCCCTCTCAAAGAGGTTGAACTATGTTTCTAAGGCCTCTAAGGAATACCTACAATGGTTCAATGGATCCCACAAAACATTCCAGGTTTTGAACCCATGCATCTCTTTTGCCATTTATGATCTCTATCCAAGAGTCCATGCTACCCACTTGGAATCGAATATTACCTTGAGTTAAAAGGGTCCATACAATCTAGGGGAAATAGCTAGAATGCAAAGTCCAAATTCAAGCTGTTATAAGATCTAAGATACATGCTCGACTTTCTTATATACTTAAAAGATGTATGGTAAATATTATGTTGACATAGAGAGAGAACATATGAGAGAAAAGAAAGATGTAGAGAGAGATAGAAGATTGACAACATGCTAGGGATTGGAAGATGGGCCAAGATGGGCCAGTCCCCCCCCTTGTGGAGTTATATTATTGACAAGGAGCAAGCTCCTCCGTTACACATAAACCAATTCTTACTTGTAAATCTTGGGAATAATATCATGATTCCTTTCACAGTAAACAATCAGCTAACATGCACAACTTGGAAGTTGGCACCTTTTGATCCTTCTTGAGTCTCTCCTTCTCTCCCACACAATGTGTAGGGATCTCCTCTGAGCTTGATTTTAGCAGAGCTTCCGCAGCACTTGCACCTTCTCTCCTACACATATTATGTAGGGATCTCCTCTTGGAGCTTGATTTCAACAGAACTTCTGCAACACTTGCACCTTCTCTCCTCCTCTTGGAACTTGATTTCAGCAAGGCTTTTGCAGCATGTGCACCTTCTCTCCTCCTCTTGGAACTTGATTTCAACAGGGCTTCTGCAACACTTGCTCCTTCTCTTCTCCTCTTGGATGCATGTAAAGTGATGCTTCCTTCACATCCCCCACACCCAAGGAGAGCCTCCTCTTTTATAAGCTTTCAAGTTCTTCTCTTCTTGGAGAGAGGCTTGAGTGCCAAGATTGGAGAGGTTGATCTTCATGCAAGATGTGGTTGTTCCAGGACCTACTCTGCAGCACCAATTTCGAGGTATCTCTTTATGCATTGCTCGAATGAAAAAATGTCCAACACGAAAGTTGTAGATCTCGTTGTTTCCGATAACCCAAGTGAGCCGTTTTTAGAGATCATCTTTCTGTCGCAATATATTTTAGAAATGAACTCACCATGTCTATCTTAAGAAAAGCAACTTTTTAAATTGTACTGTTAACTTGTGGTCATGCAACCACCTTGAGCCATAGATAAGGAGAGTTCATTAGATTGCCTTGGACCTCAACCTTAAGATTGAATTCCACACAAAAGCTTGTGTCATTTTAGACCTTAGAAAGAGAAGATTACTTATCTCCTCACTTCCAAAGGATCACATCTCTTGTCTTTCTTAGTGAGAGAAATACCTCTATCGTCTTTCTTGATGAAAGACCTTAAAACCTTGACTTGTAAGGGAGAGGATAACCCTAAATGAATGCAATGCTCATTACACACAAGTAAACATTCCTAGGTGTCCCCTAATGCATACATAAATACATATACATAATACTAATGCACTTCCTCTTCTTAGAACTCGATCCATCTTCATTTATATGTAACTCCTTGGTTCTTGTGTACACTCTTACACTTGGCAGACACTTCTTTCCTCCTTCTAACTTGTACTACATGTACCACATATCCCCGTCACATTGATCTGACCACCCCATTAAGTGATGCACTAGGAATATTGGTCTCTAAATGGTCTCATGACCATACTAGATCATCATCAACACTTAAACAAAAGTGAATCATTCATTTATTGACATAAATTTATTAAATAGAGAATTCGTAATAAGCAATCATTTTAGTGACATTCCTCTGGCTTCTTAACAGTTGACCTCAACTGTAGAGGGGATACATAGTCCTTAAGAAGATTTGGAACCTCTTGTAGTTTTCTCTTAGTCCTAAATTGAGCGTCCAATGGGGGGTAATTCTTAAACTTAACCAAATACTTCCATAATACCTTAACTGACCTAAGAGTATCATACTGATGGTATAAAATTCTTTCAGGCACAATGAACTCTTCTGTTTCTTCTATGTTAGATAAATCTTCCTTGATTGGTTCCATTGGAGGTTCTCCAATATAGGGACATAGCAAACTTATATGGAAAGCATTATGAATGTTCCAATGACTTGGTAGATCCAAACAAAAAGTCACATAATTTATCTTATCTGTGATCTTCAAAGGGGCATAATAGCGATTAGAAAGCTTAACCACTTTACCCTTTTGACCTTTCTGCTTCTTCAAGCGAGCCTTCTCAAACTTACTACTTGCCCTCCAACGTGGTGAGTTCATTGTCATCGATACTTAAGCACTGGGGAAATGGCAATCAACAACTTTATCCATTGCGATGTTTTGTATTCTTTTGCCTAATTATTTGTTTATAATATTTAAAATAAACCTTATTATCCTAGGAAACAATTATGGAATAATCTACCTAGTTTAAGTTTTCAAGATTCTAGATTAACCATAAATATATACTTAAGTGAACTTACGATTAACAAATTAATAGATATTTTATTCAGTGTTTTCATTACATATATATTCTTTAAAAACTTAGGATTTATCCAAAATTAAGGTGCATCTTTTCTTACACTTTTTAATTATTAAATTATTGCTACGAGATTTATGCATACACATCAATAATTTGGGAAAAAAAATATGTTAGCATTCATGCATGAAGCATGAGCTTGACATTAAAAATAATGTCTAGATAATTCATTAAATTCTGAATACATATCTTAAATTATTGTTATTCATTAAAATATTGTTGAAATACCATTAAACAGAATGGTTGCACTTAGCCATACATTGGTAAAAGCATGTACTTGGTGATGTGTGGAAAATTTATCAAAAGATTGAATACTAGAATTTCTACTTGATTGATACGACCACTTAAATTAGAAAGTATGATCATATTAAAATGTATAAATCTCCCTTCTCATTTAAATAATATAATACGGCAAATGCAAAAGGATGGTGCCTAAAAATTGAGGCCATGTATAAAAACTAGAAAGTGAATGGATAAGCTCATTCTTGTGGTGTGCAATCTTGTGAGCTCTCTTCTTAGCTTGCTTCTTGCTTATGAGAGAGAGAGAGAGAGAGAGAGAGAGAGAGAGAGAGAGAGAGAGAGAGAGAGAGAGAGAGAGAGAGAGAGAGAGAGAGAGAGAGAGAGAGAGAGAGAGAGAGAGGGGGGGGCAAGGGGGGGTGTGAAAGAGTGTGAGATAGAGTGAGGCACTAGTTGCAGAAGCTCTTACTTTCTCTTCTTCTTCATTCTTTTTATTCTTCTCCTTCTATTTCTTTGCGTAGCTTGTGCGACAATCGAGGTGAAGGAGGTGGAGCTCACTTGCGGTGAGTTGCAAAGATTGTAGAGCCATCAATGGGCCTTTCACGAATAGACCACAATGAGAAGGTAAATTTGTGAGTTTGCTACACTTATTTGGAGAGTTATAATGGTTAGGTGAGAAGTAGTCATAATTGCATTACTCAAAATGCTTGACACAATAAGTAGTGTGTAAGCCCAATGGTCTAGGTTGTGAGAGGAATGACATTTTGGTTCTATTGTTGGGACCCATAGAATCAAGGAACTATGTGCATACTCTTTATATTGTGCAACAACATAGGAGCTTATACCCCAAAATGCTACGCGGATGGATGGATCGAGAGGCAATCATATGATTCATGCATTTTGGTATTTTAGTTGTGGTTGTGTGTATCAGATTTTTCGTGATGATTGTAGGAAGGTAGACACAAGAGAACAAGATTCCAAACCTTAGAAAAATATTTAAAAATTATAAAGCTTTTATGACCCTTATAGTCGACAGAGAATAGGGAGCATGGGGTTTCTACAAGCATGGGGTTTGAAAGAGTGTGGGAGTTGCTCCAAAAGCAAGGGTTTCGCTTTTCCTAGATCTAGCATGGATTTTCAAGTTTGCATTTCACTTTTGGGTTGGGTGTTTGCATTTGTGTCTTTCAAATTTGCTTTTTGCAAAAAACTTGTGGATGTAGGAGCTTATAAAAACAAGGGAGAAAAGGAAGAAGTAGTAGTCATTGGACTCTATCATTGTGAAGGAGAGTAGATCGAGCTTGCTTTGATAAATTGACACGTAAGTATGAGCTTTGGAATCGTGAATTGGATTTTTGTTTGCCTTAGTTCATGGTGCTTGGATGCCAATTTCGAAAGAGCTTGAAGATATTTTGTCCCCTTGAGACCTTCTTTTCCCCTTCCAATCAATTCTTCATTGGACTCATAAGACAAAAACTCATTCTCTTTGTTTTGGCAGTTAAAGGCTGTGATCAAGATCCTTAAGGCCAATTGCTAGGGATGTTGTCGGAGAGGCCATTAGGACATATATAAAACTTATAAAGTTAAAACCCTTTGTGAAAGCCCATAAGGCCGAAAGGCCATTCAAAGATTTTCTAAGGCCTTGAATTGGCATCTTTACCAATTAGGCCTTGATTTGGTGTGTTGCCCAATAGGCCCAAGTGGCATATTATCCTTGTTAGGCTTGGAGATGGTCAAATAGGCCTCTAAGGTGTATCATTGGGCTGATTAGACCTTGAGTGCTCCAAATTCGGCTTGGAGATAGCTCAAGAGGCCTTATAAGGCTTGGAGACAGCTAAATTGGGCCTTGAATTGCTGCATTGAGTGATTAGGCCTCGTAAGCATTGTGAAGGTTTTTACAAGTGCAACTATGTGACATTTTGTAATTATCTTTTTTGTTAATTTTTTGGGTTAAAGCAGGAAAACATAAGCGTACACTTTGAATGGACGAGGGAATGGCACATTCTCCCATAATTATTTATTTATGAAGAGATTTGTGCTAACTCTTCAACATGCTATATAGCATGTTTTCTCATTTCATTTAGTTTTTTAAAGTTTTTGAAGTACAATTGTTATTATTATTATTATATTTTATTAGAATTACTATAAAGAAGAAAAAAAACATCATTCTTGCACATCGAAAAAATAAACTATCTTTAATTTTTTTAAAATGAAGTATATCATGTTTTTCCGTGAACAAGCGTATTGAAATTTTATGATAAAAACATATTGTTCTCATCAGCATATCGATGGACGCTACGAAGAAACAAAGTCACAAGGCATCCTTCAAGACTTCTATAAAAAGGAAAACTATGGCTTCTAGAAAAAAAACACTAAAACCATTTGCTGCAACTTAGTATGACATAGAAAAATTTGAATCATCTTGGGCAACAGAATGTGAAAGCATCATTGGAAGACTAACAATGTGTGCATCATGTTGTATAGTCACAATGCAACATCATGCTGTCAACTCATGATCCATCTATAGAAGAAATAGAAGTTACAATGGCCTTGTCAAGCACTATTCTCATTCTTACATGCCAACAGCATGGGGTCAACATGATGATAACTAAATACTAACCATGTCTTGTGAAGAAAGAGAGAAACAAATATGTGGTGTCACTCTTACTAGACTACACAAAACGAATTCTCAATGCAAAAATGTTACATCTTCAACTATTGAGCATCATTGATACATCCATCTTGGTTTGCAAAATGACAAGAGCGATTGCAAATAGAACCTTGGACCATCGATCTATTCTTGATAACCCTCTAGTGCGAATGTGTTTGCTTTCAACATGCTACACAATCCACTGATCCGAAAGTACATGGCTATAGGAGAACATCCACATCCAAGGATAGGGCTTTGCATCCTCAACATGCAAATCATCAAAAGGATTATAGAGCTCCATCGTGAAAGCTCTCCATTCAACCCAATGCTCCAAGTAGATCACAAGAATTAAAGATATTTTAGTTTGCTTAAAAATGTAGTCGAGCCAAGCCGACGATAGGCATTTCAAAGAGTCGATCAACACGAGTTCGTATGCATCATATTACGGAATACTAACTGTCTCGTTGAAAGAACACTGACGTTCAGACGGACGGCTTGCCTGCAAGAACCTCACCTTGCCTAGATATCACATTGGAAAATGGAGTGTTTTCATTCTTATTCCCAGTTAGCCATGGTGCCTACTACGACCAAAAGAAATGTGAACATTCAAAATCACGATCGGTGACTCAAACTATATATGCATACATTTTCTACTTTCATCATCCTCCATGTATTTAAACAATGCAAAAACTTATCTACAAACGTACTTCACTTTGAAACATGATGCATGTCTAAATACCATCAGTAAAACTATTGCATAACAAACATGTAAGAACTGCATATAGAACTTCAAACTCCTTTACTGAGGTACACATGTCAACCTAGTTGGTTTTAATAATATTAATAAATTTTGTCTTGTCCATGAGCCGATTTGACCATTTGAATGGCATGATTCCTATCTAATTGTGTTCAAGGGTATGCTTGTGGTTTGGCCATTGACCAAAGATGTGATGGGTGAGCCAATCAAATAAAGCATGTGTAATCATTAATCTATGAGGGGCCATTTGAGACCACAAGTACAAATCGACTGTATTGAATCTAGTTCATTCGAGTGATAACTATCGGTTAGCCATTAAGGCTTGATCATTGGTGCATGCCCAAAGTTTGATTGTTTAGATCTTAGTCGAGAGTAGGGAGGCTAATAATTTTTGGCACCTAAATAGGCCCTATTGCAAAATAGGTTTAATAGGAGCGGTGGATAGGCCAATAGCTTTCCACACAATCTCAGGTTTGAGGGGGCTGATTTGGATTGGGTGAGATTGATAGGAGGTGTATCCTTAATCGGTTGCACCCCAATGTCCTAGTTGCATGAGCTATGAACCTTGTGAGTGATCATAACCCTTCCTAGTTCCTTTTGAACCTTATGCATAATCGCTCGAGTACAAGCTACTAGAAGCATCAATAATGTGGGGATTGTTCTAATCACCTCGTGTTGTCTAAAAGATAGGTGAGCAAGGGAGCCATTTAGAATCACACCATGGACATGGAGAGCTATGCTCAAATCTAGACCTCTTGGAAAAACTATAATTAAGACCCATCATAGCTACTTGCAAACCAACCAACCCAAAACCCTGAGCCCAAATCACACTACCAATATATCATAGGATCATGGGGGGATCTTGTGTTTATGACCCATCAATACTATAAAGAGACCTAGTGGTGTGTTGCACCATTGGTAACATGAAAGGCTAGAAGAAGGAAACAAATTCCAATAGGAAGACAACTCAGAGGCATCGAAAGATACTAAAGGCTATGACAATTGGGCACTGGCTGTCAAGGGCTTGGAATGAGGCCCTTATGCTACTAGTTCATTCCTAAACAACCATAAGGTGATAACCATGGCTATAGAGGATTGTGGTAAGGCCTTCAAAAGAGTACTAGTGGCAGGTTTGAGCCTTGGAAGAATATTTGAAGAAGGGGGCAACTAATCAAGAGGCATTATTTTTACCTATAACTCTTACATTTTGTCTCGTTGTACATACCATAAGTCACCCAACCATCAAACTCTTCATGAGGATGGAGAATAGGCTATTCTAGCCACATTGTGGATGCAGATACCATCCAAGGGGACCTAGTTAATGTAGAACAAAGTAGCACTTTAGAGCCTGTTGTGGCCTCAAGAGGTACTCCTACACATCTATCATCCAAATCTACAACTCTAGGTATGGAGCCAAGGGTCCAACCTTAACTAGAGGGCAAGCTCAACCTTTTTCAAAGGTTGTAGGGTGAGATCATACCATAGTTGGTGCAAGAACTTGTACCCTCAACCTTGACTAGCTCGTCTTGCAAATAAAACCAATTCATATAGAGACTTTCAGATATCACCTATTAATCCAACAACCACATAACAAGTCCATTCTAACTCTCATAAATGCTCACTCACTCACTCTTGGTCTTCTTAACAAATCCACAGGACAAAAATATGCATGATAATGTTTATAATAGAGATAAAAGAAGTTGACTAGACTGCTCAATGATGTTGCTTTCACTGCTGCAAGATAGGCACTCAAACTTTCTGCCTCCAGTTTGTTGATGGCAAGTATATCTAAGAGCTGCTATCCTTCTTGCAGCACAAAAGTCATTGGGTCTTCCTCACTTCTAGCCTCAAAGTCAAACTCATTGCCATGCCAGTCTACTAGCTGCAAGGAGATAACATGGAAGATGCAGTGTTGTTCTAAACTATTATCAACTCCAGACCTAATAGCATTTGGCTATGTCAAAAGCACTAGAGAGTTTGTTCCAGCCCTAGACCCACCAGTAGCAGGTATAAGACCCATCTTGTCTCGTAGCTATGAAGATCATTCATGACACTTTGATTGAACTTTATCTCTGTATCACAACAAATTTTTTTTGGGTATATTTTCACCTTTGTGGTTCATGTTCTTAACATGGATCTTGTTTTCAATGTAGCTACCTAAGATAGTAGAAAATACTTTTGGTGCCAATAGTTTTGGTAGTATGTTCTTTTCAGGGGCTAATGGATTTAATTCTGGTGGTTTCTCTGGAGGTGGTGCTTTTGGTCAAAATATGAGTCAAACTACAGGGTCCAGCAAGCCCCAAACTGGTTATGGTGCTAGCACCGGGTTTAGCAAACCTCCTACCTATGGTAGTAACAATGATTTCACAAGTAGGCATCCTTCAAATTATGGGAGCTCAGCTTCAACTGCTTTTGGTAGCAACAACTCCATTGGCTTTGGGTTGGGTAGGCCCTCCTGTTTTGGAAGCATAGCTTCACCTGCTTTTGGTAGCTCAAGTGGCTTTGGAAGCAGTAATTGGTCAAGCAAGCCTTCAACTAGTTATGTCAGCACTTCTGTTGTACCAACTGGCAGTACTGCACCACTATAGTTTTGCAACCACAGTAGCTTCAATTGGTTTTGGTGTGTTCAAGCAGTTTTGGGAGCACATGTTCAATTGGTTTTGGCACAGGTTGATACATACTAGATTGGTAGATGTATCAATGCAGGATTATATGGAAGCACTGCCCTTCAATGGATTAGAATTTCAACACACCTTGAGGTCACAATAAATGCCCACCCAAGGTGTAGGGTTGAGGAATGCAAGCAACCACCAAGGCAATAGTGCTATTAAAAATTGTGAGGAGACCCTAGAATTCATGACTTACTAAAAGGGTAGGCAACCTACAACCATTGGAAAATTTTGATCATAAGCCACATTTCAACCAACCAAAATTCTGAGAATACCATTGTACCATTATGCTTCCATCTCACCATACATCCTAAGAACTAGTAGACATTCCAAGGCATCCCAAAGGCACTTGGTAGATGTGAAAGAGAGGTACACACTTACCCTTGTCATAGGAACCATCAAGATCTTAGCATCAATCAAGTTGATGCTACCATCTTGCCTAGGGTAGTGCACTTGAGTTCAAGTCATTAGAGCCTCATTTCTCATAGACACACGAGTGAGGTTCTTATCTACTCTAAGATCACTTGCACAACCCTACACACATGACGAGCCCAAATATTGATTAGGTGAGAAGGAAATTGAATAACTATAAACACAATTGCTCTCATCCATTCGGAGCAAAATTCAAGAAGGTTTTACCCCTATGAACTAACTTCGTGCTTTGATTAACCAAGCTTGGTTGATAAATATTCCCTAAATCGCATTCATTATACATAGTGTTGGCCAAAGTGTTGCAATGATGGTTGCTTAATTGTACACCAAGATAATAGATGGAAGTGTTCATTGAGAAGGACAAACTTAAAGCCCCTATGAAGTCTCCATTTAAGACAAAAAGGATTAGGCTAGGGAATAGGAATGATTGGGAGGCCAAAATAGATGTGACATGATCTAACTAGCCATAGTAAGCATCGGTGGATCATTTGTATGAAAGTCTCATGAGTAGACACCAAAGCACTCTTAACCAACCTCTGTGAGTGCTACTTGAACACTCTTGAGAGTTAGGGTAAACAAACTACAAGAACCATCTCCTATTAGGTAGAACTAACATCTCAAGTGAAGAGGGGTTAAATTTCCAAATCAAGAAAGTTGACATGAAGTTCTTGAGTGTTGTGTTATATGTTTTTGAGCTTTGATAATTCTTGTTGAGCTTTAACATTGCACGTGATCTACATGATTGTGCACTCCTATCACAATAAATTTTCATTACATTTATTCACATTGTTTGGAAAAGATCGAAAGCCTATTTATACA
Organism: Lygodium microphyllum; assembly: GCF_053477565.2. Lineage (NCBI taxonomy): Eukaryota > Viridiplantae > Streptophyta > Polypodiopsida > Schizaeales > Lygodiaceae > Lygodium > Lygodium microphyllum. The sequence continues at coordinate 17,744,383 of NC_141146.1, read as the reverse complement.
CCACTCACTATTAATGACATTAAACAAGAAAGGGAATGTGTGTTGTCGTAAGAAGTGTGTACATGTCAAGTTGTTCAAAAATAAAGAAAAAGAATTGACAAATCACAAGAAACCAAACAAGGAAACAAAACTTAGAAACCACAAGAACTGAACCACGACAATATTGAGGCAAGGAGAAAAAGGCGACAAAACAAACCCATGACGTATATAAGTCAAGTGAACCCTAGTGGGACAAGCACCTAGACGCATTGTCTTTTCATAGGAGAATCTACTACTCCACTAAACCTCATTATTAGCAATAACAAATGCTTAGTTACACAAGAACAAAAAGTGACCATGTCAGCATCAGGATCAAATGCTAATAACGACCTAGGGATTGACCCTCAAGAGTTTCTAGCCAAAATCCAACAACTCCTAGCACAATATGGCCAAAAGACACGAGTAGTGTATGCATGCAGACCAACACATGAAATCATCACTAAGATAGAGGAAGAAAGAAGGCTAGGGAAGGACTTCTTGCAGTACGTTGCGATATTTACACAATTGCAATGAGTCAATATGCAAAGAAAAGAGGTTGAGCTTAACCAAATGCAATGCATCTTGGTATTTGCAAGGAGCACTCGACCGGGAGTTGACACTAACATAGAAAGAGCACTTGAAGCTGACCTCACTCTAATCGAGCTTCTAATCAAGCGACTTGGACAATTTAGCCAATGAGTGAAATAGTGATGTACTAGCTGCCTCTATCCTATCTAGACTAGGAATTGTGCCCAGCATCAGAAACCAAACTAAAATCCGAATAGTCATTGAACAAGTTGAGAAATACAAGGTAGGAGATGACCCATATAGTGTTGTGGAACAATTTGAGTAGGTCTGTGAGGCCAGCAAACCTCCAAGAATGCCGCCCATGATGCACAAACTTTTGGGTTGTGCCTAAGAGAGAGAAAGGACATACTTGGTTCACCAATCTAGATAACATTGAATGCAATGACTTTGCTACCTTGAAGGACCTCTTTACTAAGAGATTCTCTAAAGCAAGATATGTAAATAATCTAATTGTCAGGCTGATGAATGCCAATCAAAAGGACAAAGAGGAGATCTTGATTACATCACTTACATTTGGAGTCTCTACAAAAGGATTTCGATAATAGAATGACTTGCTTAGAAGTTGGTCTCAATTGTATTTATTAATGACATAAAGGACAAAGATCTCTATAAGGCACTAGCAAGCAACTCAAGCTTGCAACAAGACTCGCTAGCTAGTGTTTTCAAAGAGTCAATTTGTGTGGACAACTTGCTAAATGAGAGAAATGTGAAAGCTATAGAGCTTCCTAGCAGCCTTACCATCCATAGTGAGAGATCCATAATCTGTAGTGAGTAACCCCTCATAGACATCTAGGATAAAGAAAATAGTTTATACATCTCAAACGAAGTGGTAGGACTTAATTTGGAGATGGCAAATATTTAGGATGCCTTATGATGACCCCTGAGATTGCACATCCAATGCATCCACTATGTCGGCAATCATCTTCTATCAAAGTGTGCTAATCCTCGACCACACACCTACACAAACTACATATGAATGGACCATGAGGCCATGCATTGTCTTCTATCAAGAAGGCTTTCATATACTCACCCTTATTCACAATTATATTATCTAACGAATAGGTGTCTTAACTATGGAAGATGAGAGTTGCTTGCACTCTCTACACCAAATAACCAACAATGCATAGCTCCTAGGAACAACATCATCCTACTAACAGGTATACCAAGACCACATAGACCTACAATCACACATCCACCAAGTGATGCACTAGTGTACTTCGTGGAAGAACCAATTGAAGAGGAATTGTACATAAATCCATATGTCACTTATGACAAAGAAGGATGTTCTGTCCTAAGGGATTTTTGACTAGTTCCAATCATTTTAGGTAAAGGATGGGGGTAAGTCATGGGAGGAAACCCATTGCAAGAACCAATGACTTGTTGGACATGTAGCCTCAACATGTGGCCACAACATGTGGCCATCCCAAGCATTCTAGATGCCTAGTCCCATTAAACGTTATGACTAGAGCTCAAGCAAAATTGTTACAATATAGGCATGGGAATTCACCCTAACCAAGGGTCTATGAGGGTAGATGGATGTGAATGGCCTTAAGGGGTAGGGAAAACCTTAACCCCAGCTTGGCAGAGGCTATATAAATAGCCTACGGGTCACTATCAAGTGTGAGATAAGTGTACCCAAGTTGTACTCTAAGCAACTTAGTAAGCAAGATTGTGTTCTTATACTTTGAGATTTCACCTCCCTCTTGTGCACATTCTTCTTATTGCAAACTCTAATTTTCCACATAGTATCAGAGCCTCCTCTGATCCTTTCAGCTTCCTCTATCCTCGGCTTCACTAGGTGCACATGATTTTCCATCATCTTCATCTTTTCCCTCTTACCTCCATAGCCAAACCTTGACCCCTTGACCTTGGAGGACCTGGGGAAGCCAAAGGAGAGCATTTCAGCTCTCCTGACTTCAACTGAGGACTTCTTCCCCAACACAAGACGACCTGGCATGGCACATCAGAGGGCAACATTGGGCGTCGTGGAAGGCGGCATTGTAAAAATCGTGAAAACAATGCAGATCTGCAAGCATCATCTCCAAGAGCTCAATGTGGCTTATAGATGAAGCAATCCTCCCAACCACCATAGGGCTTTCAAAGCCCCCTTGTGGGCTATCTCCCTCTAAGAGGGTTTGGAGAAATTCCTCTTGTATGTTTCATGGAAGCCATAGCCAAAATGCTTCAAGCTTTTCCATTCTTCAAAATTTTCAATTTTTGAGCACTAACAATGATTCTAATCACAATCACTCATTGATCTTCTCCAAAGTTAGTTGAAGATTTGAAAGCTCTATTTCAAAGTTTCTTACCCTCGGTGGACCTCCTTAGTTCATTAAACAATCTGCATGTCACATCTCAAGTGGCATAAAACTTTGAGATGAGTGCTTGTAAGCACTAATGTGCCATTTTACAATCATGTTGCTAGCTAGATGTTGACTCAATCTCGTTTGTTTTTTAGTGGAAAATTAAATCCATCAAGTGCTTTATGTCATTAACCTCTTCTTGCTTGGTTGTAAGGCTATGTGTACAACTATAAACACATAGACCGTATCCCAATATCAGGTTGTTGCTGGTACATCAAAGATATGAGTGTTATTGTACTCTCCTCTGATTCATCCAAGAGCATAGAGTGGATTGATAAGCCGTGCTCCACCAAAAACTCCTCAAATAGGCCACATTATCAGGAAGAGCTTGAAGTCTAGTCAAAGATCACCTTGTTGAAACCTAGGAAAACAGTAAAGCCTAAATCAAGGGTTTTTTGAAGAACAAGACCTCCTAAATCCTATCTTGAGATATTGCATACATATGATTTCCAATTGTTTTCAACTCTACAACTTTAAAACTTGGCTATCAGTTCTGCTATGCGGTTGTACTTGGCCACCTGTAAACGACTAGACACTGCCATTGCTTAAGGCAATTGGTAAGACCTTTCTATAATGGCCATGGCCTATGTAGATGTAAGGCCTCAAATTCATAAGTTCAATGGAAAAGATTTCCATCCTTGGCAAGTCTTGGTAAAATACAAAATGATGGAATGAGGCTACTAGCCCTTCATAAAAGGGACCAAAGTAATTGACCCATCCAATCCCCTTGATGTAGAAGATGATGTACCGGCTCAGGCCATCATCATGCTTCATTTAGATGAATCTTTAATTCATCATATTGACCAACTCTTCACTGCCAAGAAAAATGGGATGAGCTTGAAAGGCTCTACGGTGCTATAGGAAAGAACTCTAAGATATTTCTCAAGATTGTGTTTTTTTAGCTTGGCATACAAACAGGGAGAATATCTAAGCAAGTTTATTTCACATATGAAGGGGCTTATGGCACAACTTGCCTCTATTCAAGCACCCATCCATGATGAAGATGCCATTGTCATCTTGCTCAAGTATGTGAAGAAGGTTTTTTCAACCCTTGTGACTACCCTAACTAATATCCTACACCCAACCTTGGCAAGCACCATCCACTCTTGCCTGGATGAAGAGAAGAGAAACCATACTGAAGGAACTTCAGCAACCACTTCCCGTGAGCAAGTGTTAGTCCATACTGCTTTTACTAAGTGCTCATTCTATCACAAAAAAGGGCATATTGTAAGCAATTGCTGGAAGAAATACCTTGACAAAATGAAGTGCAACAAATGTAAAAAGATCGAGCATATCACCAATAAGTGTCCCAGTGTTCCACTTGTATCTAAGGAATTGGAGGCCAACTTTGCCTCCCAATCCATAGATGACCGAATTTTTCGAGTCTTGTAACATTTTCTACCTATGAAGATCCTTGTAGCATGATTTATAAAGGCATCCCATTTGATTGAGGGGGGGTGTTACAATATAGGCATGGGAATTCACCCTAAGAAAGGGTCTAGGAGGGCAGATGGATGTGAATGGCCTTAAGGGGCAGGGGAAATCCTAACCCTAGATTGGCATAGGCTATATAAATAGCCTATGGGTCACTATCAAGTGTGAGATAGAGTGTACCCAAGTTGTACTCTAAGCAACTTAGTAAGCAAGATTTTGTTCTTATACTTTGAGCTCTCACCTCCCTCTTGTGCACATTCTTCTTGTTGTAAACTTTGATTTTTCGCAAAAACAAGCCGACATTGATGTGCCTCGAGCCCAGCAACTTGGATGCCTTGTCCATAGGCAAAAAGAACCAAAACAAAAGGAAAAACATAATTGAAGCGAAAATAACACTTAAGAAAGACATTGTGGCAACCTTGATGAAAGGGAAACAAGTTCTTGAGATTGAAACCAAGACTTTAGCTCCCAAAATAAACACGAGGGAGCGTTAAAGTGGGGGAATACCCAAATCCCAAGGAATAATTGGATGTTATCGAGACAATAAAGTGAGAATCTGGGTAAAAGAGGCTCAAGCACACATCTAAAGATGCTAAGCATGGACGAAGGGTTGCATGACCTATCGACAATAAGCCCACCTGCTTCTCATCCCTACATGTGATTAGAGGAAAACCATGTGTTCGATGTAACTCCTTTCTAGGCAAGCAAAGTCATAACTCAATGCGAATCATAGGAGGACCATTAGAAACAGGATGTCGATGAATATGTACATGAGAAACTGGATGCTGGTTGGAAGTGTCTGTAGATGGCCTCTATGTGCACGCCAATTGGATAGATTAGAGACAAATCATATTGAGAAACTACGAGTAGTCTTCGAACGATGTAGATAATATGATCTTTCCTTAAACCCCTTGAAGTGCCAATTCTAGGTAAAACATAAAGCATTCTAGGACATGTGGCATCAAACAATGGCATTGCAATAGACTTCTCAAAAGTCAAAGTCATTATTTAATTATCACTATTCACAAACTATAAGGGAGTTCAATGCTTCCTTGGCCACATAGGGTATTATCAACGATTTGTGCTAAACTACACATTGATCGCTAGACCTATATACAAGCTAATAATTGTTTTCGAATGGACTAAAGAGTGTTAGTGTGCCTATGAAACATTGAAAAAAGCTCCACCACAGCTCTAATTTACAAGCCCCAGATTGGAACATAACCTTTCATGTGCATATTGATGCCTTGAAGTTCGCTGTGGAAGCAGTGTTATGCCAACGTGGAGAATATGAAGTAGATTTCCCATTGAGCTTTGCTAGTCGCTAGCTCACAACACAAAGATGAACTATTCCACAACTAAAAGAGAAGAATTGGTGATGGTGTTTGCCATAAAGAAGTTTTGACATAATTTTCTAGCCATAACCTTCACCTTCTTTTGTAGACCACCAAGCTCTATTATATCATGTTATAATAAGCCATGTGCAATTGGTCACATAGCCCGATGGTTGCTGCTCCTACTTGAATATGACTACTCAATCACGATGTGAAAGGGGAAGCAATATTACATGGTTGACCATTTGTCCCAAATACCCAATGGAGAGCCAATAGAAAATGGCATCATAAATGACCTATCAAATGTACATTTGTTTAAAATGTCTAAGGCAAAGGAACTCTTTAAAGGTGACCTCATGCCCCACTGGGTTGATGACATTAATGAGGTGTTGGAAAACATAAAACTTGATCGACCAATAGAAAAGATTTGACTTTATCGACTCATAATCAAAGCAAAATCCTATCAGCTGTGATTGCTAGACAATTGTATCCATTAGGCCAAGATGGCCTCCTAAGGTATTGTGTCTGTGAGCATGAAGCTTTGGTTGAATCTCATGCAGAAGTTGTAGAAGGTCACTTTGATGGAGATTCCATTGCTCAAAACTGTTATCAGTCATGTGTAACTTGTGTGGTCATCTCCTTCCTATGAGCCTCAATCTGAGTTAGATGAGGACATTAGGAGCTCTGACATTATATTTGTCAGTCATTTTATGTGTTTTAGACACTTCGGATAGAGAGCACATTAGTGCATTTCTTTTTGTACACTTTTTTGGCTATTTTTTAGGGGTTTGATCACATTTAGGGTTTTTTCTGTTTTTTGCCTATATATAGGCATCTTGCCCTCCCACTTTCATTATCCATTATCCATCATTGATTTGTCATGATCATCCAACCCTCCTCGTTCTCTCATCCCCTTGCTACCATATGGTGCCCACACTGATACATAGAACTATGTGTTGGGGCTAACCATTGTAGCCTTGTATCTCCAGCCATTGTAACCACATTGTTCCTTCTCTCTCTTGCGTTTACTCTCTCTCCTTCTCTCCGTATTCACTTTTCTCTTTCTGTTGTGCACTCTCATAAAAACATATTGCAATCTTAGCTGTGGTGGGGCTGACTCTATACCATGATGTTGCATGATTTGTCAAGCATTGTGATGAATGCCAACGCATGAAAGTTTCAATCAAAAAGGACAAAATGGAGCTAATGCTAGTAATTGCATGAAACCCTTTGAAAAGTGGAGGATAGACTTCATAGGGCGGCCTACAAGTCTCGTAGCTTAATATTCTCATGCTAGATACATTATTGTTGCTACTGAGTACTTGACAAGTGGACCAATGCTGGGGCCACGAGGAAAAACAATGTGAGAATGACAACAACATTCTTATGGGAGCAGGTGATCTTACGGTTCAATTACCACATTGAGATTGTAAGCGATCAAGGTACACACTTTATTAATAAAGTGATTTTACACTTGCTATCCACATTCATGATCATACACAAAAAATCCTCCCCATATTACTCACAAGCAAATGATCAAGCTGAAGCTACAAACAAAATGCTTAGACCAAAACCATATTTGCCTCTTGAAGTGATTGGCACAAGCAGCTAATGGCACGAACCTACAAGACTACGATTCGCCAAACTCCCTATAAACTAACTTATGGTACCGATACAATTATGTTTGTCGAATTCTTTATTCCAAGCTTAAGAGTGGTAGTGCAAGAGTGATAGGAAGGCGGGAAAGCTTAGACAAACTGCTTAACATAATAGAATAATTATCAAAAATCCAATTATTGGTGACACACGCTCTGATATGTGAAAAAGCACAAGAAAGTGCCACTACTCAACTTGGAACCCTAAATAGACTAACAGACACATCGAACAACATGATTTTGAGAAAGGCAACCTTGTGTTGCTCTACTCTATCAAAGAGCATATGCAAAAAATGAAATTTTGAGATCTAGGTCCTTTTCGAGTGCATAGAACCAGTAATGTTGAGCTTGAGACATTGGATGGTGAAGGCATAGGCTTGTTCAACAAAAGCCAAATCAAAAAATATTATCCACCTACACATCCACTACATAAATCCCCAATGGAAATAACACCTCTCACTATACAGGTAGTTAGAATCACCAAACTCTCAACCTTGAAGATAAAAGCTCCATACCTCCAACTTACTTGAATATCACCCTAACTATAAGGATATCTCACAACATCACTTCCCTAATTGATAAAGGTGTTGATTGTAACATCCTAATATGCAATGACTCGATAGGAGTTGGGCAACCACCACTCACATCTATGATTGCAAAAGTAAATCTATATGGGGAATCTCCTTATGCATTATTAGAAAAATGCCAAATCACATTAACCATTGAGATTAAAAGTCTACCCATCATCTTCCACGTGTTGTCTAGTACCGAAGGTGTTGTAATTGAGGTGCTATGGGGATACCCATTTAAATGACTCAAAAAGTGTGTAATTGACCTCATATTACAATGTATTCATCTAGAGTTACCCAACATTAGGATCATAACAACTTTCAACAAGGGGTGTTAATGTCTCGATGGAGAAAGTACTACCACCGATGCTCCCCACACATTCCAATTCACCCCTTAAAAAGAGAAATGCTACAACAAATGGCTCAAAGCTCTAGTAGACCCTGGTAAATGAGTCAGTCATGTACATCAACCTTTTACAAACCATCAACAGTGGGTGGTGATGCTGAATGGGCAAAGACAACATGCTCACTCACATGCTTGTCACTAGCAAAGACCAATTGCTAACCAAGTATGGTGGTGTCACAACCATTATATCCCAAATCTAACTCGATGGGCTCCTAAAGTGTTGCTTAGGGAAAAGTCTACTATGCAAGCAACAAGCATATATGGTTTCCAAAGCTCACACACAAGGCTACCCTAATATCCCCACACATAAAGTCCTAAGACGGCAAACCTCCACAACTAAGGAGATAAACACCATGACCACCAACACCTATTCATGTCCCTCAACAAGCCTATATAATGAAAGAAACGCACGCACCACTAGTCAATCTTGTAGAGAGGATAGGCTCTCAATGTTGGGGGGCAAACAACTTGCAAAGAATCACAATCCACTAAGTCGATAGACCCACATAGGCTAGCTATCCTTACCTATGAGGAAACGCCAAAGACCACTAGAATTGTACGCGAATCTCATTCTCAAGACCACGTCCAACCAATGGATACCACAATCCTATCTAAGCCTAAGAACACCCTAAATTCAATGCCTACAACAAGCCAGGGTCAAGCAGTCACACTGCTTGATCAAATTAGCCACCAAAAGCCAAATGTCCCTATCGACCTTAGACCTTCTTAGAGAAGGTAGTCTCTCTTGGTTGGATAACACCTTCACTCTATTTGCACTTAGCTACGAACAACTTGATCCCAGGCCTCCTTGCTGAAAATATTGCAAACAATGTGAGGTCTCTACCATGCTCATAACAGGAATATAAACTCATCTTCACTAAGGCTATCTCAATCACATAGGAGGTTATTGCAACTTAGGTTTCACAAGAGCAAACCCTAAAAGGAATATTAATCACCTCCTTTAAACAAAGTTGTGTTGAGACCATGCTCGATGAACTACCCAACCTCGATCATCCTGCACAGAGATCGACTCCTCATTCTTACAGCATCGGTTTACTTTATTAGCACAATGGCAAAGAGTGGGATGTTAGATCATGACCAACACAGAGCAGGATCATGCCATTATGATGTCAAAGTACGATCCTACTTATGTTGTCTGCACATAGTTTCAGGTACTTACTTAACCCATAAACATCTATTAGAGGATAATTTGATGTTGCATCTATATATGGATTGATTCCTTAGCAAGGAAGAGCTTCATATTGCTAGTCGAATAGGTTCAGGGAACCTTCTCACTAATGTTCTGACCTATATTACCCATTTAAGTATTCACCCATAGGATATGGACCATTATGCCACCATGGAATATAATCCACACTTCTCAGAGTCGTGGTTGCAAAAATAGTTGAGGGTCTCCTTGTATATAAGCTAATGGGATAGCACCTCAAAATCAAATCCTCGCACTATGACCACTTATGCAATCCTAGAAGGATTGCAATCTATTGGCAAAAGAGGAAGGGCTTGCATATAAACTCTGCATAAACTTTGCAATTTGATTGTTTCTCTGATATGCAAAAAATTCTTTATTTTGGAGTGAAACATTAGCTTTTCTTCGCAAGTTGTACATATACTTTTTCTTTCTTAATGAATTCAATATTCTCAAAAACTTACCACAAGATATTGTTAGACTTTGAATATGGTAGGACAAGGAGACAAAGCTATATGAGAAAGGATAACCAAGTCCCACATACCATTTTCTGAAAGAGAACATGCAAACTACAAGTTGAGTATGGAAGTCAAAGGATATCAACAATTATGGTACAAAGACGAAGCACATTGAGGTGCATTACCATTTTATTAGAGAGGTCGTTGAGGACAAGTCCATTGGGCTTGTCAAGATTTCAACTAACCAAAATCCTGCAAATTTTCTTACTAAAAGTCTCTCAACGTAGTGTTTTGCCTTCCTTAGGAAGTTGATAAGTGTTGGATGAGATTATGTCTTTCCTCATCTTGTTGTACCTATTTACACTTATACTTTGTCACTTGTTTTTTCTTGTTTTCTCCTCACTAGAGGCACATTCGCCTTTAAGTAGGAGGTTGTTGGGGGTAAAGGCACCTATGCCTAGCCGCTTGTATATTAATTACACTAATAATACTCGCACACCTATACACGTAGGTGGTAGGTGCCCATCACTTCACTTCATTCTATATTCTTTTAGTGACCTTTAAATTAAGGAAAGGCTGGTCACACATTGTGATTGTTAGAATTCCCACTTCTTTTGTGTGTGTGTGTGTGTGTGTGTGTGTGTGTGTGTGTGTGTGTGTGTGTGTGTGTGTCTCGCTCTTACTCCTTCCACCATAGCTCTTACTTCCACTTCATGCTTCCACTTAAGGGTTCACTCCCTTCACCGCATGACAAGTAGGATCCCAAGTCACAATAATGGAAAGTGTGGCTGCTCGGGCAATGGACAAAAAAAACTTCAATGACTACATCATAAAAACTATCCATGATGCATGAAATGCATTAAGCTCTATAACACAAGAGTCTGAGAAATCACGACCCGTGTCAGTGGCAAGTAGAGAGGTAGAAAGAAAGAAGGTCCAAAGGCACTTTCATGTGATTCGGAGAATACTTAAAACCATTATATAAGAAGTCACCAAGGAATCACATCCACGAGCAAAACAATCAGTACATGAATCTCTAGGCATAGCAATACAAGAGGTGTCATCCACCTATACTAAATGTCTAGAGCATGGATCCCCAAGAAAGCAAGAAGAATGGGAAATCAAGAGATTCCACAACAATAGGAGGTAGAGGAGACTGCTAAAAGGCTTGCTGCTACACAACAAAAACTCCAAACCAAGACAACGCCTAGTAAAAGAGCTACAACCAAAACCCCTGTGACAAGCTCAGTTGGAGAACAAGAAGAAACTTAGTCACACCCAATATTCATACTCGAGCCATGCTGCTAAAGTGACCACCTGAGTTGAGGAGCAAGAGGTTCCAAGATTCGCATTTCAAGAGACTAGAAACCCAACAATAGTAACAAAAGCCACAATCTATATCACTTCGAAGGAAAGAAGGGAGAAAATTTATCATCAATGTGTTAACCAAACAAGAAAAGGACATGAGTAAAGAGGAGAGAAAAAATGGATGGATCAAAAACTTCAAGACCCTAGATTTTGGTAGCATGAATCAACAAATTATTAACATGACAAGGTGTTTGAGATGCCAAGGACTGTGTGAAGGGTTATGAGCCTTAGCCTACTTGGAGAATGAATATTTTGACGACAACACGAAAGCATGGGTAGACTTTTGCAAAGCAAGTACCATCTAAATGAGGGAGTCCCACTTAATGCCTTAACCTGGGTGGCATGGAGTTGACTACAACTTTGCAAGGCATGGCAAGCACAATTTATCTTTGATATACAATGCCACTACAAAAAGGCCAAAAGATAGCCTCAAGTTTCAAGAGGACTTAATTTCTTGTTTCAAACGATTCATGGAGAATCTCTCTTCATGTCCAAATCCCACTCTCATTACAATGTGCAATTACGATCAATAGGAACCATAAGCTTCCCTCACCATACATGATCCCTCATGACTAGCATGGTGGAATGAGCTATCAGGAGGCTACAACATGAATGGTCATCGGATTACACTGATACCTAGATTGAGCATTTCATTTCATATATGCAGTGGAGGTTGTTGCACCATTCCTTGCTTTCATGTTCAATACGGTCTTGGCAGAAGGATTCCCAGGTGAATGGACTCTCCATAATATTGTGCCTATCCATAAGGCTAGGGACCCCTCTGATCTAGAGAACTATCTGATTATCATGAGTGGTCATTTGCTAGATATATGCAGCAATGTTGGAGGCAGAGTTGAGTGCCTATGTTGAGTGAAAGTCCATGCAGGCAATAGGACAAACACAATTTAGATAGGGCTTCTCCACAATGGATCACATTTTTACTATGCGATGAACGATTGAGCAAGCTAAGACCATGGGACAAAGATTGCACTACTGCTTTGCGGATTTTTGCAAAGCCTTTGATACTGTGCCAAGGGACAGACTACTACAATGCCTCTTGATCAAGTGCCATCAAATATGATATGGGACATACATGCACTATATGAGAGCGTATTGGGATTAGTTAGATGCCCTAGAGGATTGTTTAGAGAGATTGCTAGCACCATTGGTGTCGAGCAAGGTTGCCCTCTATCACCTACACTATTTGGGCTATACATCAAAGGCGGAGGGGACTTGGCATGTATTCATGTCCACATTATGTTATACGCTAATGATATTCTTTTGGTTTTATAGACACACGAGGGTCTTCAATGACACCTAGAAGCCATGCACAATTTCTACCTAGACAAAGGATTGGTAGTGAACCTTGGGAAAATCAAGGTTCTCATTTTCCACACATTGACTCAAATTCGCATGCAATCTCGGTCACTATATACCGGAGATCCAAAGAGTTAAAGCATCCCTATAAGTGGCATATGCATGGGATAAGAGTACGACAAATAGCCCTAACAAAGTTTTATCAAGGAACAACACTAGTTAAGGACATACAAACACATGAACTATGAGACCAAGGGTGGTATCCCTATAGAGAGCATAGGAAATTAAAGTTGCATAATGACCTAACGCCTTTAACCAAAGGCAACCCTACACACACCAAAGAGGCTACCCAAATTTCATAGCAACATGAGATGTACTTGGCCCACTATGTTAGCTCTTGTACTTAGTAGATACTCAAGAATTTGCTCTAGGAACCCCAAAAATGGCATCTTTCATTCCTCGATCCTCACTGGATGGAGTTAGATTTGCATGGTGTTGTAGCTCACACATAGTTTGACACCGCAAATGGATATACATATATATACTAATAGCTTGCCTAAATGATGAGACACATTGATTTGGTCTATAGTAAACATTAATATATCTTTCTTTCTTTTCTTTCTCACACCAAGGCTCACAAACTAGGCCCTTTAGATTATTCTCTACATAAGAAGATTGAAGCTATGCATCGACAATTGATGAGGGATTTCCCTATGCCCTCATGGCCTTCTTGGGTCAACTTCATCATGTATGATACTACACTACCAAGTAGGTTTTTTACTATATCAACATTTACATTAAAATTCAAAACTCTCTTTATTGTTTACTAATTATTTTTTAAACTATATCATTTTTCAAACAATTGTGACTTTTGACCTCATAGGTCATTTTGGCATGTTACAAACATTAATAAATAAATTCACACCCTCTCTCTCTCATGTATTGTAATGCCCTCCCTCACTCTAAGAATCTATTCCACTCATTACTCAAAATAACATGCAACAATAAGAAAGCTTTGAATCAATATCTCAAAAGATGCTTTGCACATAAAAACCACCTCAAGCCTAATGAACCTAGTGAGAGAAGGGGGGATGCTTTTAAACAAGCTTACATTAGGGGGATGCCTTTAGACAAGCTGACATGAAAATTACCTCTTAAGTTTGTTAAGGCTACAACACCATTCCACACAAGTACCTATGAGCGACATAACCTCATTACACTGCCAACTAATTTGCCCGCCAACACTTGCGTGCAGTTGCGGCTAAACAACTTCATTGAAGTCATTTGCTTCAAAAATGCATGTAGTTGGTTAGGAGGATTATTACTAGATACAATCAGATTAGGTTTTAGCCTTGTCATTGTTGACAAAATATGATTATTTTGACTGCAGTAGTAGTGTATCTATATGCATGCATCCTTGAATGACTAGTCACTAGTTAGTTTTAAGAAAATATTGCTAGTTTGTGACATGCTTTATATAAAAACTTTAAATGGGTTTATGGTTGTCCAAAATTAATTCTGAACATGTGAATATCTTCTCTGCGTTCCACTCGTAATAGAAACAATCTTCCAAGGAAAGAGAAATGAAATTTATTTAAAGATGCCATCACCTTGCTAAGAAATAAAAGTTCCAAGCAGAGTGAGGATTGCAGGACAGAAAATAGAAACATTGAGTTATCATGTGGATCACCTCTTCATTTTGGATGCTGTGAAAAAGCAAGCCTGTCCTACAGTTTAATCATGAATGGACCTATCGAAAACAGCTTCCAACATGAGAGGATCAAACAATCTCAAAGACAAGCGCTTGAGCAGGATTATCTTGAAGGTACTAGCATTGCAAAATCTGTCAATCTGTTTCAGATGAAGAGTCATTGGCCTAAACCATGCATACAGGCTTAACCTTCTCACTTTGAGTAAGAAGCAATAAACCAAATCACTTTCTTCTCCTTTTGGAGAAATAGTCCGATTGCTAGCAGAAGATGGTATAGTAAAGAGCAACACATTGGAAGGGCCAAAAGTAAGAAAAAAGGCCTTGGAAAAGTATTGGGAGAACAAACCATGTGCCCACAGAACATACTAAAAGAGTAAAAAACTGAATGTTGAATAAGAAATGTTCACATGGGAGAAAAACCCTGATTGTGAAAAATCATTTTGCAAGGTGGCATTCTGCCTATGTATCAAGTGGAGTTAACTGCAGCATCATGACAGTTGAACAATTGGATCACTCTTTATTCTAGAAAAGCAATCCGTCTCCCATCAAGTAAAGCCAGTCTAGTATCCCCAGTTGTGATTCTTGATTTCCTCATCAATTTCCTTTTTGACTTCAGGGTGTTTCACAAAATATTCATCGGCTGTCATTGTCTTCAAAGCTTCCTGTTCATGCACAAAATATAGACACACTTCAATAACACTTCAAAATTTCACATCCACTGGCACACAAATTTCCATATATGATATTGCATGGCGTACTTTTTCCTCCCTTATTTCTTTGAGTTTCTGATTGCACAGTTCTATGTGCTTTTTGGAAACCTCCTCTTGTTTTGCAACCTTCTCCATCTGCATATCACCATTGTAGCTTTTGAAAAACTTTTCTTATCACATATATGCATCAGATATCTCTCTTTTGATCTCAAACTCATAGAAAAGCAGACTAAAAGGTCTACTTACCAGTGCATCGAACTTCTTACGAAACTCAGGAGTGTCAAGATCTTCATAAGCAGGCACCGTCAGCTCTGCAAATGCAACAGTAGTAACCATCAATTTTTCAAGAACTTAATTTGTTGCTCATCTTCGCATTCAGTCTAGTCCCTTGACATAAAACACCACTACATGAAAGTAGTCCTAAGTGTATACTTGCTCTTATCAATACCTTTTCCACAAAGAGCTTCATTACACATCATGATGCAACATGCACCAAAACCTCTAGATGTTGGTTGTAATAAGTAAACCATTTTCTAATAACTAATGGCAAAATCCACACCACGGAGCAAACCAACAAATAAGAGCCCCATAAAAGCCTTCCAAAATGCCCAATAACTTGCATCTTGATCTGACACAATCCATCCAGGTTAGCCATGCCCTCCAAAAACATCTCAAATGAAAAGTCAGGATCTATCATCCTTCATGGATCCAGCCTGCACTGGACACAATCTGCTATAGCAGTCCATTGCCTCCGCCACCTTGAAGATAGTATTGCTTTGAAATCTTGTCACAAGATCCCAAAAAAAGAATGGGAAAAGGATGAACCAGGTGAAGAGCCTTATTTTGGGCTTTCAACATATGCGACCGTGCAAAGAGACAATAGGGTTTGCGGGGAGAGACACAAAATGTATATGGCAAACACTAAGAGAGAAGAGAAACTTGGAAACACAAGAACACGGTGATGATGCACTAAATCATGCTGTGAGAAGAAAAATTGACATAATGGAGCCAAAGCTCAAAAGATGACTGCACTGTCTTGTCTAACTCAGGTGGCAGCACCCATGGGGAATTAGCACAGTGAAGGGAGAAAAATGCAATCCTCCAAGCAATGAGCTATCGAAGTATCCACTAGAAGGTGAAGGACAACTATCGAGGAAGTAAATCGCAATCCTTTGATGCCGTTAGAGATGAGGAAGATGATCACCAGCTGTTGAGGGAGTAGAGCACAATCCTCGGACACCAAGAAGATGGCCTAAGCAGCAAACGCAAATCCCAAATTGTCGAGAGAAGGATAACTTTGTCTCCCGTTTGATGTAGCGGAAATGAAGGGGGAAACTTAGTAGATGATACCAAACACGCAACCTATCTTTGCCTTTTCTAATGAACAGGGTCTTTAGCTCTCTAGTCTCCTACCCTTTGATACATGTCAAGATATGCAACAATGCACAAAGATTGTAGGGTTTGCAGGGAGAAACACAATGTGTACGGCAAAGATTGAGAGAGAAGAGAAACTCAAAAACACAAGTATACGGTGATAAAGCACCGAATCATGCTATGAGAAGAAAAACTGATATAGCAGAGTCAAAGCTCAAAAGATGAATGCACTATCATGTCTAACTCAAACGGGAGTACTTGTGGGGAATCTGCACAATGAAGGGAGCAAAACGCAGTCCTCCAAGCAATGGGCTATCGAAGTAATCACTGGAAGGTGAAGGACAGTGATCGAGGGAGCAAACCCCAATCCTCTAATGCTGTCAGAGATGAGAAAGATGATCATCAACTGTAGAGGGAGCGGAGTGCAATCCTTAGACGCTAGGAAGATGGCCTGGACAACAAACACAAATCCCAGAGTGTGCCGAAGTTGTCAAATGCAAGGAGAGCAGCCTAGATGCTAATTCCAAGGGATGGATGATGACACCAAATGAACAAAATGTCACTAAGCAGCAAAGGCAAGTACCAACGACTAAAATAGTTGACGCCAAGGCTAAGGAAGCTAGCACCAAGATCAAGGAAGCTGACGCCACGCAAGAGATGATGACGCCATGCTAATAGAAGCCCTCCAAATCGCCAAACACAGATGCTAGGGTGATGCCAGATGTGGAAGTGATGACACCTACTGGTGAAGATGCTCTAGATGTTGCAAACACAAAGTGGATGATGATGCCAATTGGCGGAAACTGACACTTGGACGATGAAAGCTGATGCCTGATATGGGAAGATGACACCAAGGTGAGAGAAGAGGGGAGATGGCTACAAACTGTGATGTCATCTGATAGGGGTATGGGCAGCAATGGCATAGAGAGGAACGAGCATCGAACTAACAAAAGAAGAAGGATGGAGAATGACTAAAGAAGGGCAAAGAATGAATGAAGCGACGGCCTATTTATAGGCCATAGCTGTCTAGGGTAGAGCACCATTGAGTGGGCGCCCATTGAAGAAATGACCAAAATGAGAACACCAACCCTTTTTGGGGCTGTCAATGCAAGACCTTAATTGAAGTGTGGAAACTAAAGAGTAGTTTCTCAACTCCCACACAATTGCTCACAATAGTAACCCACCTAAAGTTGAGCTTAGAGGGTTTACCTACAACATTCATAGATAAATTCGCATTTTAAGGTCATAAAGACGCAAGAACAACAAGATTCGAATGCACAACTTGAGGTCATGTCAGGAGATTCAAAAGTGAGAACATTAGAGGCACAAGAAGAAAGCATGCACTGTAGTAGTGTCGGGCATGAGCTCAACACACGAAATCACCATACCCAAGGAATGGGGAAGACACAGACAAATGAACACATCAACCAACACAATGGCAAGATTCCTACCCAAAATTAGTGCTTAGTGGCTCATAGCATTGCCTAGCCTAGCCCAAACAAACCACACGCACATTTGTGCCCTAACAATATCTGATTTGCCAAAAAGATAACAGACAAGAAGCAAGCAAACAGAACGACAATGGCATTGAAGAGCAAACATAAAGGTGATGAAGAACTCAAATCGATGATTTAGAAGCTTGATACAAAAGAAAAGTCTCTCCACATACTACTATGTCTAGCTGTAGTGAGGGTGTTGAGCATGCGGCCTTGGAACGCAGGAATGGCTGTTAGAGATCACAGCCAGGCAGGAGGCTGGTGCAGTCGGACTGCCACGTGGCAGTCCGACCTGTGCAGGCAGTCGGCTGCATTTAAATGCAGCCGACTGGGTATTTCTGGTGCCCTATTTTCTGGCAGATTCTGGCTATAAATAGCCAACATCTTCAGCAGTCTCCTACACTTCTCTGCTCGCAGATTACAAACCGGTGACACGCGCAGATTCCGTCTCTGTTCGCAAATTTCAGACAGGAGACAGTGCAGACTGCAGCGGACTTCGAGGTGAACAGCAGGTTGCATCGTCGAGGTGGAGACACGCAGTCCAGCGCACTGCGCCCGTGTATATATCTGCATATCTTTGTATTCAGCACACTTTATACAGCAGATCTTCATCTTCCACTGTCTCTTCCTCTCTCCTCTCTCTGCGTTCTCTCTCTCTCAGTCCTACGCTTCCGCACCGCTGCACTCTGACATGGTATCAGAGCAATGTTAGAGGGCTGACTGAGCGTAGAATCAACCTGAAGAGGAGTTTCCATCGCGACACAAATTTGTGTTTTTTGCGTTTAAGGGCAGACAGGAGGGCTGCGCCTTGGAACAAGGCTGAAACGAGTGTGGACGCGCAGGAAAGGAGTCCAGGTGGTGGATTTGTTGCTGTTTACTGCTGTTTGACGCGGAGAAAGTTTGAGTTTTCAGCCTACAAGTGCAGGTTTTGCTTTTTCATCGCCTCCGGAGGGTGAAGAAGGTTCAGGACGCGGAAGAGCCTTAGCAGGCTGAGTTTTCCCAGTCAGAGGGGGCTGCTTTCGCGTTTGTGAAGGCATTACAGGTGAAGATGTCTACAGAGATTGACTTGGAGTTCCAGTCGATTATGGACCGTAAGGTGCCTGTCTTACCGGCTCTTCCTGCAGATCAGAAGCTCGACGGCAACAACTACCGCATTTGGCATGTCATGATGTTGGCCATCCTTGAGTCCTATGATTTGGCGGAGCTGGTACAGGAGGAGATCGACCGGCCCTCAGTAAGAGATGAGTCCAAACTCTCTTCCGATGCTCGTGCAGAGTTGGCCAAGGCTCAGTCTCACTGGGACAAACTGAATGCCAGGTTTCGTTTCTTTCTCTTTCTATCATGTACTACAGCCGTGATCGCTCATATCGAGCACTTGACGATGGCTCGAGAGATATGGCTGGAGCTTGATCAGACGTACAATCGGATGACCGTTATGAAGCGGGTTTCTTTGGAGGTACAGATGCGGGCCTTGTCTGTAAACAAGTCTTCTTCGCTGCGGGAGCATATTAACAAGCTAAGGCAGCTTCAGATGCAGGTTCAGAATGCGGGGAAGCCGATTTCCTCCGAAGACATGGTGATCACACTTTTGTCCCAGTTGCCGCCACGATTCGGTACATTTTACTCTGCCCTTATTGCTTCGGGGCGAGAGTCTACTCTTCGGTGGGAAGAGTTGGTTCCTATGGTCTTGGACCAAGAGTTACAGTTAAAGGGACAGAATGCTTCCAAGTCGAAGGCACTGACAGGTCAAGCCTCTCAGAAGAAGGGGAAGGACCAAAAGAAGAAGAAGGGGGATAACAAGTCCAAGAAGAACAAGGAGAGGGACAAGGACAAACACTCCACATGCCATATTTGTGGAAAGACTGGCCATTGGAAGAAGGATTGCCCTGACAAAGACAAGAAGGACACCAAGGACTCTAGAGCGGTGGCTGCACCCTCATCAACTGCATTTCTTCATCTAGCTGTCATTGAGGACGCTTCACCGAATGCTTCTGATGTTGCGATGACGGCTCCCCAGGCTCGAGAGTGGATCGTTGATAGTGGCGCCTCACGGCACATGACTCCTTCATCAGATGGTATTGCCCAATTGCGACCCTCGCGTGGGCAGATTCTCATTGGAGACAGCTCTTCAGTATCTATTGCAGGTCAGGGTAAGATACAGCTTATTCCCGATGGACGAGGTGGTACCCATACCTCAGAGGTTTTGCATGTACCAAGCTTAGGGTACCATCTCCTTTCAATTCATAAGATTTGCTCCCTTGGCCTTTTGGTGGAGTTTGACAGTACTACGGTGCGAGTCCTTGATCGTGGATCGAGGAAGGTTCTCTCATCCGGATATGAGGAGAACGGCATTTATAAATTGAAGTCTTCCACCGCCCTCTCTACTCTTCTTCTTACATCTCAGTCACAGTCAGAATTATGGCATGCTTGGTTTGGTCACCTGAACTATGATTATCTTCGGAGGGCGTCACGTGGACAGCTTGTTCGAGGGTTGCCGAATATAGTGGTGAGCCAGCAGCCATGTGTCTCCTGCATTCAGGGGAAGCAACATAGGGATACCATTCCCCACACAGCTTCACGGCGGTCTACTTCACCGATGGAGCTTGTATCTACGGATCTATCTGGCCCTATGAGGAATGAGTCCTTGCGTGGGAGCTCGTACTTCATACTGATCGTGGATAACTACAGCAGGATGACATGGGCCTACTTTTTGGCATTAAAGTCAGAAGCTTTCTCACACTTCAAGGATTGGCTTCTCTTTGAGGAGAACCGATCGGGCCGGAAGTTGAAGACCTTGCAATCCGACAAGGGCGATGAATTTGTTTCTAATGAGTTTGCTCGGTTTTGTGCAGATAAAGGAATTCACCAGGAGTTTGCCAATACCAACACTCCTCAAGAAAATGGCATTCTTGAACGGAAGAACCGCAGTGTGATCGAGATGGCGTGCACCATGATGGAGCACCGACAGACCCCTCAGGTTCTGTGGGCCGAGGCTGTGGCTACTGCAGCCCACATCCTTAATCGATCCCCTACTTCGGCCGTGGAAGGGATGACCCCGTTTGAGGCTTATTTTGGGACGAAGCCAGATGTTTCTTACTTCAGGGTCTTTGGGTGTGATGCCTATGTTCACATTCCCAAAGCTCACCGTGATAAATTTGAAGCAGCTTCCCGAAGACAGGTATTTGTTGGCTACAGCTCCCAGTCCCAAGGCTATCGACTGTATGATCCCGTCAAGCGGGATGTGTACACTAGCCGCGATGTGCGGTTTGTGGAGGTTCCGGCTATCTCAACGGGTGAGGAGCATCCCGTTCTTGGAGATCCAGGGGAGAGTGGGGCTCCTTCTACAGTTCCACTGGAGCCCGTGCCTTTTGATTATGATTCTGTTTCTGACACAGAGTCTACTGTTCCACCGGTCACCTCAGAGGAGTTACCACCGGTGGATATTGCAGAGTCTTCAGCTCATGGAGAGAGACGAGGGGAGGTTCCGCCTCCTCCTCGCTGGGCCCGTGACACACTCCGTGATTCAGGGATCAAGGGGATTCCTGAGGAGTGGGGACCGCAGGATGGTCCACGGCGGTCACGGCGGCACCAGGCACATTCTACGGAGCTTGTTTGCTCTAACTATTGTTTGATGACCCGTGCTATGCAGGATCGAGAGCCCACCTCCGTGAAGGAGGCTTTACAGTCCGCACCATGGAAGAAAGCTATGGAAGCCGAGTTGGAGGCTATTGAGAGGAATGGCACTTGGTCACTCGTGCCCCGCCCCCCGAATAAGAAGGTGCTTGGCGTCAAGTGGGTCTTCAAGACCAAATACCTTAGCGACGGTTCTTTGGATAAGCACAAGGCTCGCCTTGTTGCTAAAGGTTTTGCACAGCGCCCAGGGATTGACTGTCATGACACTTTTGCCCCCACAGCTCGTATGGAGACCATTAGAGCTGTTCTTGCTTTGGCTGGCCATAGGAGATGGCCTGTTTACCAGTTGGATGTGAAGTCGGCCTTCCTCAATGATGATTTGAAGGAGGAGATCTATGTTGAGCAGCCTCTTGGTTTTGGATCTTCAGATGGGAAAGTCTACCGGTTGAAGAAGGCCTTGTATGGCCTCAAGCAGACTCCGCGTGCATGGAACGAGAAGATTGATTCGTTCCTCCAGTCTCAGTTGGAATATCGGCGTTCCAAGGTCGATCCGCAGCTTTATGTTCACACTTCCGAGGGTGGTTGTGTGCTTTTTGTCTTATATATTGATGATTTGATTGTCACAGGTAATGATGCACAGCAGGTCCAAGAGACGAAGTCAGCTTTACATCGGACATTCGAGATGACGGACTTGGGTCTACTCCATTTCTTTTTGGGCCATGAGATTTATCAGTCTCAGAGGGGGATCTTCATCTCTCAACAGAGATATGTACAGGAGCTCTTGGTGTCTTTTGAGATGGAGGATTGTCGGGCTCTTTCTACTCCTATGGATCCGAACTGGAAGGCCACTTCCCATTCAGCTTCTCCTTTGGCGGATACTTTCCGCTATCGTCAACTGATTGGGTCCTTGATTTGGCTTCTCAACACTAGGGTTGATCTATGTTTTGCTGTTGGGCTCTTGGCAAGGTTCATGAGTGGACCTAAGACGGTGCATTGACAAGCTCCTCAGAGGATACTTCGGTATTTGAGGGGGACGTCTGATTTAGGGATTCATTACCCCACAGGGACGGATGGTTCAAATCTTATACTTGCAGGTTGGAGCGACTCGGATTGGGCCGGTGATATGGACCACAGGCGGTCTACTACAGGTTACTGTTTTACCTTGGGTGCAGGTGTTATTTCATGGAGTAGCAAGAAGCAGCCCACGGTAGCCCTTTCGTCTACTGAGGCGGAGTATCGGGCCGCGTCTTCCACCACATGTGAGGCTGTGTGGCTTCGGAGATTATTGGAGGAGCTTGGGTGCCCCCAGACTCGTCCTACTTTGCTGCAATGTGACAATGAGAGTTGCATTGCCTTGGCACGGAACCCTGTTTTTCATGCCCGGACGAAGCACATAGAGATCCAGTACCACTTCATCAGAGAGAAGCTTTTGGATGAGACCATCACTGCAAGACGGAGGACAATCTTGCGGATTTGTTTACGAAGGCACTTCCCCAGGCTCTACTTCGGAGACATTCCAGATCCCTCAGGCTTCTGCCCTGCCCAGGCTCTGAGAGGGGGTGTTAGAGATCACAGCCAGGTAGGAGGCTGGTGCAGTCGGACTGCACAGTCGGCTGCATTTAATGCAGTCGAATGCAACCGACTGGGTATTTCTGGCGCCCTATTTTCTGGCAGATTCTGGCTATAAATAGCCGACGTCTTCAACAGTCTCCTACACTTCTCTGCTCGCAGATTACAGGCCGGTGACACGCGCAGATTCCGTCTCTGTTCGCAGATTTCAAACAGGAGACAGTGCAGACTGCAGCGGACTTCGAGGTGAACAGCAGGTTGCATCGTCGAGGTGGAGACACGCAGTCCAGCGCACTGCGCCCGTGTATATATCTGCATATCTTTGTATTCAGCACACTTTATACAGCAGATCTTCATCTTCCACTCTCTTTCTCTCTCTTCTCTCTCTCTCAATCCTACGCTTCCGCACCGCTGCACTCTGACAATGGCATCCCCATAGCAAAAAGAAGGCGGACGTCCCTTGTCCAATCTTTCACAGTCATCCCCATTCTCTATAGCTTTTTCCCATCCCCTTATTTTGCGTTGGATCAATGCTCAATTACACGCATGGATGCACAAACCGGTGAATAATAAGAGAGAGAGATGTTTCACTCCATAATGTAGACTCATTCATAGTTGCTGCCACACGGTCAATCAAAAAAGTGCACTCATCTCTAAGCTTTGACCAACATGATCAATAGACTCTCCTCACCAAACATCGGCTCCAAAGACACAAGACCTTGAGGCTCCTCCACTATATCAAAATTGTATATAATTCATTATCTTATTCTCTTCCTGTGTTTTTGAGTTCTGTGTCTTAGTGTTTGTCGTACACACTTTTGTCTTCCTCCCCATAAACACTATCATTTCTTTACATGCAAGTAGACAATAGATCACTAGACACAAGCAATTGCTAAGGCAACAGCTAATGAAGCTCCAAAGAGGGAAACAATAGCTCCATTGTGATAGCAGCCACGAAGAGCCTACAAGAGGTTACTCAACAATGTAGGCTTTCATTTCCGCTCTAGCTACCTTGTAGTTGGCTTATCCACTCCTTGAGAATCCATTCATTCTACATTATCTGTTCATATTTTGTTACCTCATAATTTCATTATTCTAAGCATACATTTGCTACTCATGTTGTTCATATATTTCTATTCACCCTAATAGCCCTCTTGTTCAAACATGGTATTAAGAGTTATCTGAGTGCTCTTTACACTTTTTTAATGATTAAGAATCTACTCCAACTCAAGCTGAACTTTTAATCTATCCACATCAGTGGATATTTGGGATCTAGTAGATCTGGTGCCTAGCCGACTTATTACTTCAAAAGATTCACATTAGAAGTGTTGGGAATTGTCTAATTGTCTTACAAAAATAGTCCTACATCTCTAAAAATTTCAAAACAATCTATGGCATTTCTTTGGAAACTTAACACAACACTTTATTTCATTGTTATATCATCGATAGAGCTTCATCATACTCGTACCATATTATCTTTCTTATACTACACATCAAAGCCTATGTCAAGTATGAAAGCATGATATACTTTGTAATGTTATGTCTTCAAAGAACAATTGACTCAAAACTTCAACTATGAAAAGCATCATACTTGACTTAGATATTGGGAAGTAGTTTAGCCTTTCCCGCATGAACTTGGCACTTGGACTCCTTGAGGCTTACAAGTAGTTACTTTTTCTACAAATGGTGAATCATGAGATATGTTTGTAGGCAACATAAGACCGTTATAGTTTGGTTTGTCACTCACAATAGCAAAGGCACTACATGTGCATGATCTAATTGACTCTTTAACAAAAGTATAACAATGTTGCAAAACTCAAATCATGACAAGCCATTTCTACCACAATATTCAAATTTATAGTTCCACATTTATTGTCACATATATGTAATCTTTTGAAGTGTGATATTCATTGGCGCACATCTTGATACCTATATCACTAAATTGCTAAGACACTAAGAATTTTCAAGCTATTGACACAAAAAGAGAGTGGTGAAATTGTGCAAAACACTAGAACTTACCATCGTGTGCCTTCTTGAAAGAACCAACAATCTCTGGATCCAATTTCTTGCTGTAGAAATCCCAATCGATTGGCTGGGGTTTCTGAAAAAACAACCAAGTTTGATGTTTTGAATATCCATTGAAGAAAGTACATTAGACTGAGAGGATTATGTATATCGTACAGCAAAGTGATTATTTGCATGATTGAATGGCAGGTCAATTCTTCTTTTACAGCTTTCATGCACGATGCAAGGGCAGTAGGCACTGAAATTACAGATCCAAAACCAATGTACACCATTCCCACACTTTGAAGCTGACATAATTTATGGACAGCGGCCTTTGTCAGTGGATTTCAGTATATTTACAGGGGAAAAACACCCCGATTGACAGGTTCAATAGGGAACTACATCACAAACAACTGCCTGCACAGGTCGCAAGGTGATCTCAATGTGATCCTACTGACATCCACCTGGGTTTTAAGCAAGCATGAAAATTGCCGAATGCCAAAACTAATACCATGAATTCAGATTTGATCGAGGCACATGCATGCAGGAAGTTTACTCCATATGCATTCTCGGTGAGGTGAAAATTTCCATAGTTAGGACAACTGCGAGCCGCGGCAAAAAGAGCAGGAATTCAATGGATGAAGACGGGTTTGTACCACTGAAAACTTTGTCCTGAGGACGCTTGAAAACTCATCGAAGGCTCGCCGCAGGTTACCAAGCTCTCTGCGGCCTTCATCGGAGACCACGGCTTTGCTGAGAGCTTCCCAATCCAATTGCTTCATAAGCTTCGCAGCCACTTCCTTGCCCGCCATCCTGCCTCTGTGTCTGAGGGGGGTCGTGTGTGTGTGTAACAGACAGACAGGAAACGCAGGTCGAGTTAGGGTGAGAACAGATTCCTGGGCATTAATCTCCTACAGGAGGTTTTCTTTGTTGTCGCTCTCATAAAGGGCGGACACACGCCCGGCATGTCCCTTGTTTAGTCAAGTGTCACACCGGTTTGTGAAAGAAGGGAAATCATCCATTTATTTGATCACAAATGATGAAACCGGTCTACACTTTTCACACATCCAATTGGTTCATATCATGTCTTTGAGATAGCCTCAACATTTCAAGTCCCATCTTAATGTAAAAGTAAGTGAGGAACCTCCTATGTCGAGTATGGTTATTCGAATAGTGTAAGTGAGGGAACGTCCTAGGCCAAATATGCTTCTCCTATTCAGTTGGGTAAGCAAGGAACCTCCTTAGGCCAAGTGTAGTTACCGTGTTCAACTAGGACTCAAAAGAAACATATAATAGAGACTAAAACAACACATGATGGTTCTAACGCACCAAGCGTACAATTGATGTCCTTGCTTACAAGTATAAGAGGCATCCACGAGAAAGACCTCAAGTTTGTTTGTCTTTGCTTACAAGTGTAAGAGGCATCCACAAGAAAGAACTCAAGTTTGTTTATCCTTGCAATGAATTGTTCCACCAATATCATTTTGCAAGATCCTAGAAGAGCTCTCAATAGAACAAAAAGTGTTGTTTGGTGCTATGTGCATGTGGCTAAGTAGATCCCTACATGTAAGGATTTTCTATCACCACCATCTTACCTCTCGATACCTCTACATCTCCTAGCACACACTCGCTCATGTGCCCCCTCGAGGGATGCACTAAAATGGCCTCCTCGGTCTTTGTTCATGAGCTCCTCTAAAGAGGAAAGGATATATTGATCATTTTTTTTAACAAGAAGAAGGGGTGTCACTCATGTTAGGATGTCCCTTCTTGAGAGTTACTGTCACCTCTAATTTCCCTTTCAAAGAATAGGATACTAGAGCCCCTTTAAAGTGGACAATATAAGGATCTCTTTTTGTATACTTGGTAATCGAAGCAAAAAATCGGCTTGCTACATCAAGTGGAAGTATTTTAGAGACATTTTATTTTAAAATAATGTGACCTAATTGTCACTGTACTTCAGTGAGCCAATGGTAGCAAACTCAACAAGTAACCACCTATACTCGACCATCTTGACTCTCAAATCATTCCCTTCCTTAATGGAGACCTACTATAGCTTATGATTAAGATTGGTAAATTGGGTTTAATCTCTCATAGCGCAGTGGTCAATTCAATGATTTCAATGGTCGGATGCTAAGGGAAAGTATTGTAGTTGTGAGTGAAACCCGTGAAGTAACCCCTACTTCAACTGGACATTCACTATAGCATCTGTGTACACGAGTGGCATTCCCATCAACAAAGCACCAAGGTGTAAAGTGGCATGTGACCTATGGATAACCACATGTGGAACTAAAAAAGAGCATGTCGATATATCCTAATCCCAGTATAGTTTACATTGAATCAAACGAATCTAATATGGACGATGCATTGTTGAATTTAATCACAAGCTATTGCAATCAAAAGAAATATAATCTAATTTGTCATGAGAAGTGGATGCGAAAATGATTAGACCAATAACATGCTCAAATGAAGCAGAATGTATAGTAACGAGTACACTTTGAAATGTTCATCTATGGACATTAATATTAATTAATGTAGTGATTTTAATCACAAGCTATTGCAATCAAAAGAATATAATCTAATTTGTCATGGGAAGTGGATGCGAAAATGATTAGACCAATAACATGCTCAAATGAAGCAGAATGTATAGTAACGAGTACACTTTGAAATGTTCATCTATGGACATTAATATTAA
Organism: Lygodium microphyllum; assembly: GCF_053477565.2. Classification (NCBI taxonomy): domain Eukaryota; kingdom Viridiplantae; phylum Streptophyta; class Polypodiopsida; order Schizaeales; family Lygodiaceae; genus Lygodium; species Lygodium microphyllum. The sequence continues at coordinate 17,716,477 of NC_141146.1, read as the reverse complement.
TGTAGTGATACTAATCATAGTCTCCATTGTAATTTACAATTAAATCTTGCACAACTGATGGAGTAGTAGAGAAGGGTTTTAGTACATACAAATAAATCAAAAGGATAATAGTGACCTAACATTGAGCTTGGCTGTGAGAAATGGCTAGCCTTCCCGTCAAACTCTAATTGATGCACATCTTTGAACAAACAGAAGATTGAAAGATAAAGGAGTGTAGTTAGGATATCAACTATGCATCAATTCTCTAAACTCTATGCTCAACATTTACGCAAACTTTGGTAAGGTGGATGAAGATGAGGGGGAATATGCATTGTCCTTCTCGTTGAGAGATTTATGTTGTCTCAAGGCCTCCACTGAAGGAGAGGCATAAGAAGATACAATGGCTTCTGAACTAGTTATGTGGTGCCAGTGTATCTTGCACAAACCAAGCCTTCACTATACCTATAATAGGCAATTTAATAGAACATGAACTTTGATACCATGTAAATATATGTTAAGGTTTGCACTATGAAAACATGAAATGTGTGAACAACTAAAATACAATGACTTAGACACAAAAATATAAGATGCAAAATAAGAAGAATATAATGAAACTCGATGAATAAAGTATGCTAAATGAATGAATGCATGCACATAAATCTCAAAGGTAGAGTAGACTAATAATTGATGACTCTTATGGGAGTTGGTGAAGAGAGTTTTTATAGTGTATCATCTACTAGTGATGGATCATGTATGCAACAATCAGAACAAAGGATGATAAAAAAGCCAAAAAACTTAAAAATCACCCGATATAGATGCAAATGCTAATCAATGTCATGTAGAAAAGCATTGAAGAACTCAAAACACAGTACTTGACTATATGAATAATGGCATTGCAATCAAGGTAATATGATCTATAGTTATTGATAGCAAACTAACAAAGTAGAAAATGATGAGGAAGTGCTACAAATAGTGAAATGTAGTTGTGGAAGATGATGTTAGCAATGTGGATGACCTCTAGGTGAGGAATAGTAACATAAGAACAAGGTGGATGACCTCTAGTTACATTAGAACAAGGTAGCTTGTTCTAATGTAGCAGTTGAGTAGATCATGATAAGCATGGTGGCATTTAATGCAACAACTATCAATCATAACAAAGGATGATAAAACATCACAAAAAACTTAAAAACCACCCAATATAGATGCAAAATCAAATCAAGATCATGTAGAAAAGCATTGAAAAACTCAAAACACAGTGGCTGACAGTATGGATGATGACATGGAAATCAAGGCAGCATGATCTATGCTCATTGATAGGAGGCTAACCAATAGACAATGACGGGGGAGTGCTACAAATAGTGAAATGTAGATGTGGAAGATTATGTTAGCAATGTGGATGACCTCTAGATGAGGAATAGTAACAAGGCGGCTTGTTATAATGAAATAGTCAAGTAGGTCATCATGAATATGGTGGTATTTCAAAACTCTATTATTGGGGTTGGAACTATTGCGAATTTGAAGTGACAATGAGAGTAATCAAAACCAAATGCATGTGTAGGAAACCTTCTAATGCTCACACTAGCAGTTAGTGTTGATAGGTAGATTAGGAGGAGTGGGGATGCAAGTGACCTACCACACTCTCTATTTATAGATATGGAACCAACCAAAGTTTAAGGTTTTTGATTACGCAACATTGAAGCACCTTGTCCATTTGAGTTTTGGGATTGATTATGAGCTTAATGAAATGTTTTCATGTTAACGCATCTTCTTTGGCTTAACACAAGCCTCTTGTGGATTTTGTAATAAGGTGGATGAAAGTTGATTGGGAAATATTAGGAGGTAGGGCTCTCTCTAGACAACACCTACCAAATAAATAGCTTATTCTCTCTCTCTCTCTCTCTCTCTCTCTCTCTCTCTCTCTCTCTCTCTCTCTCTCTCTCTCTCTCTCTCCTCCCTTCCTCCCTCCCTCCCTCCCTCCCTCCCTCCCTCTCTCTCTCTCTCTCTCTCTCTCTCTCTCTCTCTCTCTCTCTCTCTCTCTCTCTCTCTCTCTCTCTCTCTCTCTCTCTCTCCCCCCCAAAGAATGGTTTGTTTAATTTGACCCAAATGGAGCCATACCTTCAAATGCTCCTATCTAGGTTGATTTTTCAAATATGTAATTATTCTCATATAAACCAATGCCTACTCCTTGGGTAGGATCTTGGGAAAGAGGCATGTAAATGAAGTCAATTTGGGATGACATCACTAGAGATTTGTGGAAGGGGATAACAGTGTGGAGTTCCCTAAAGTCATGGAAATTACATATAGTTATGGTGTACACATCATGGTTAAACCATGGTTATTAAATTTGGGACCACTCAAAAATAAAACAACAAGAAGCCCCCAAGAGATCCTTATGTTAAGCAATTAGTAAATGCCTTTCAAACAACTAATGATAGAAAAGAAAATAATAACAAGTCCCACAAAGCAAAAAACGACAAGTTTTATTCCCAAAATCATTTTGCTCCACTGCTTAAAACTTTGGCCAATCGTAAGGATGTTATCATGCACATAGAAGCATCTAAAACATGTAGAAAAAAGGTAATCAAAAATGTTGGAAATCCATGTAATGAATGAGTAGACCACACTTCTTAGGATGAGGAGGAGGAATTTGTTGAAAACTCACTATATGTAACAATGATGTGTGTAGATGAACCCTCCTTAGTGAGTAGCCCAAAGAGGAAGATCCTAGTTGTAATCAAGCTCTTTCACTTGACTTGTGGAGATGCTTACATTGTTTCATGTCTAATATTCAAAGGGGAAGTGCCCCCCCTTGTAGGCATTGAGGTGTGTGAGTCTTATGGAAAAAAGATCTAGACAAAGGACTAAATGTTATGATCTTAACGAACTAGCTAAGGAGGTGGACATGTCTCATGCTAAGGAGGAGACTCTTCCTAGAATACCACTTCCAAAATAATTCTCTAGTTTGGAGAGTACAGCTTCTATCTCACAAAGTAATCCAATAAAAGCAAATGATGATTAATTCACTAAATTTACTTCATAGTAAGGGTCCATTTGACCCAAACAAGGCCAAGCCAATCAAGAACTAATTGGGACAAATTTATATTTCCCTTGACTATGTGTATTTAGAATATGTAAAAGATATAGATAAAGCTGTGGAGACAAATCTCAAGAGTATCTCATCAAGTTACTATTGGCATTGTAATTCATGTTCGTTCAAGGCTAGTAAATATATAGTTACATTGGTTTGTGAAGATGTAAACAAGTAATGGGTGGTTGTATATCATAAAGGTAAAGAGGAATTAGCCATTGCATATGTGCGTGTTAATTGTTCATCTTCTTGTAGATGTCAAATGTGCAACTTTCTACAATGAGAAGGTTTTCAATCAATCTAATAAGGAAAATAAGAAAGCCTTTAGAAAAAAGAGATCTTGGATAGGACACACATTATTGAAGGAATCCTCACAAAATTTGTAGGTGCTTCCTTCAAAGTGTTTAAAGATATTGCAACATGTCATCATCACCCTATCCAACTATCCCTATTGAACAATGGTCATATCATAAAGGCAAAGGTTAGTTTCATAGTGACCCAAGCATGTGTAGTATGGAATGTGCATGAACAAAAATTTTGTAACATGCTCATCTATCGGCTGTCCAGGCACATCTTAGCGGTCCATCGAGAAACGAATCTAAGCATTGCCACCCAGCACTCCCATGGAATGTTCTGTGGTTTGTCGCCTAGGGTTTCCTGAGTCCACCTCGCAACGGAACATTCGTGGCCGAACCCATTAGGATCGACGTGAAACTTGGGTTCCTAGTGGCCAAGGTCTCCTGACAACATTCTAGCATCGAGTCTTGGATAACCTACTTTATGCAGAGATATCCAAGCCGAAGCAGACTCATGCCGCACTTGGTTCAAAGAGAATGGTAAACGAGAGGGATGCGCCACTCAACCTCTTTGGGCATAGCCCTATCTGGTCCCCTAAAACGGCACGAATCGGGTTCTAACTCAACAATACTTAGAGTCGAACGATGGTAAAACCTTATGAGAAGCCTTCTAGTTCTCTGGGACCACCCTGTCGTAGGACAAACTCATCAGGGTTCTGCCCACCCGCTTCCCTGGATAGCTTTAGTTTCCTAAATAGGTCTTATCACATTTATGTGTGGCATTCAAAATTAGCTTCATTAATTAAGCATTTTAGGGAACATGGTTTATTCACGTAACTTATGGCACAGATACGAAAACAGTGCAAGCAGTCCTTTTGACAAACAAGTTCATTAACTTATTTTCCAATTAATCTTTGTCTCCCTCCCATACAGGAGAATTATGTATCCCTTCTGTCCAACATAAGTAAATAGTCCAAATCATATGGCACCATAATTTCTATCATTTATCTAGAATAGGATCTTCCAACGCCCTAGACATTGAGCTCACGGCAATCTACAGCTTTGTTTCGAACTCGTTAAGGGGTGTCCAGAGCTCCACTGACCCCAAGCGACCTAGGAGTGAGACACACTTTCCGTGGTTTGCCTTTTCACCACTCAACCTTCGGCCTGTGAATTGAGCAGTGCCTTTGCTAGTTGAGATGCGGTGGACCTTGGAGATGATCTACCCGTGTAAAATATCCTTCCTTAATTACTCCAACTAAGAATCAAGCACAATCAAGGCAATTAGCCTAATATCATCTTCCAAGAAGAACATTCCTTTATTCCCATGGCTCTTCTCATTACAGACCCCTGCCATGCATTTATCATTAAACACAAGCACTTGGAATAATCATCCAATTCACATTCCACAATCAGTTTAATGCAAAAGCATTAGAACATTATCTAATCAATCTACAAAACAATGGTGTTCTTTTCCAAACATTGTAGAAATAGTCACGCTAACCTTCCATCGCGCATTTGCTCTCTCCCTTGGGCTCTAAGTGATTCCATGGAGAATTTACTTAACACTTCCTCCATTCACCTAGGACATTACTCAAGACACGAGTTCTAATAATCCCTTACTTTGATTGATAACTAAGCCTTCTTCCTAACAAGTACAAGTCAATGGTCTTTCCTTTGACTTAGGGTTTCCTAATCCTTGATCTCTTCGCTTGCCCTAGAGTTGTTGTTGCTTCTAGCCCAACCCCGAATAGGATTGATAAACATAGTCACTATTGGCGAATCTCAAGGCGTTATAGTCTTAATCCCAATGATTGTTGTTTATACTAGCTACGCATGACTTCAAGACCCCAATGAACTAATAGTCTTTCCCATGCATGCACCATCTATGTGCATAACTATTAAGTAACCTAATATGTTCTTTATGCCATGTATGACTTCGTTGCATAGCACTGGGATGCAAAGTATTTGAGTACATGGGTTTGTGCAAACCTTAATACGCCATATGCATAAATCTATGTGAGGCCATCTATGGTTGCGAAAAGAATTAACCTATGATCCCCTATGAGTTCGTTAATTATTGAAAAAGACAAATTCAAGCTACTTGTTGAATTGAATTCATGTGCATACTTATGCCTCAATGAATAGAGAGGATGGCAATTTGTACCTAGATATTTGGATATGAATTATCCATACCCGACGATGTATTCATATTCACAAAAACGCCTTGGCCGGTGGCTCCATTGTTGGATACGGGACTACTAATGATGCATGTCTCTCTCCATTTTGGGGCCATACTTCCAGCCTATAAATCACTCTTTTCTCTTGTCAAAGAGATGGTGTGCTGGGGTGAATCTTCTCAAAAGGATTAGACTTGTGGGGAGACGAGGATTAAAGTCGTAGGGAGATGGGGACTAGATTTGTGGGGAGAGGAGGAGAAGATCAATGTGTGCGGTCACCCTCTAAGGAGGGGAAGGGCTCTTCCTTCTTCTTCTTCTCCTTTTCTTCTTCTCTCTCTCCCTATCTCTTCTTCTCCTCTCTTCTTCTTCTTCTTCTTTCCTCTCTCTCTCTCTCTCCCTCTCTTCTTCTTCTTCTTTTTCTTCTCTTCTTATTCTTCTTCTTCTCTCCTCTGTCTCTCCCTTTCTTCTTCTTATTCTCCTCTCTCTCTCTCTCTTCCTCTCTCTCTCTCTCTCTCTCTTCCTCTCTCTCTCTCTCTCTCCCTCTCTCTCTCTCTTCTTCTTCTTCTTCTTCTTCTCCTTTCTCTCTCTCTCTCCCTCTCTCTCTCTCTTCCTCTCCCTCTCTCTCTCCCTCTTACTCAAGCTGGCAACAATTGGGGGGGGGGGGGGGGGGACATGGTGCCCCTTACCCCCATTTGGGTGGTCAAGATGGCTGCCGCCATGTAGTGTGTTGTCGAGGGGGAGTTAGGGGGGGTGGGAGGCCATATCCATCAGCATCATTGCCTTCTTCCCCTGCTTCGTCATCATCATCACCATGCCGTCATTGATCGCCACGTGCTCCCTCCCCTTGAGGTCATCACGTCGTCTCCCTTCCCTTCTTTCGGCCACGTCGATTCCTTCCCCCTCGCCACCTGTCGAAAAAATAAATAAAATTTCCTTTAACAAAAAAAGGGGGGAGAAGTTTGTGTTCGATGGGTAGTAGCAACGGGCGAAAATGTTACAAATTTGGAGGAGTGGAAGAATATAAAAAATATGTGGAGTGCATAAGTAAAAAAGGTTATAAATGAATGGGATGCTCAAACCTAGGAAGAAATTGACGCTAATCAAGTCATGCTTTTTCACACACAAGGACATGTGGGCTAGTAGGATTGATAAACATATTAAGGAAATGTCTAATGTTACTCAAAAAAGAAAGGAAATGCTCCCCCTCCATGAGGAGGGAAAGAAAGCCATTAACCATGCCCAAGATTTGATCTTTGTGCATGATTATTTTGCTAATATATTTAGTTCTCATCCTATATATAGCAAAGAGAGAATTAGGGCTAAAGCCAGAGTGGCAAGGTGGAAACCTAAAATAGTCCCCCCATTCATTGCTTCTCTCTTAGACCAAGAACTCTTCCTAGTGGAGCTTAGTGACACCATTGATGAATTAAAGAAAGAGGAGAGCATTGGTGTAGGTGGGCTATTGCAATGAATTCTACCATGCCTTTAAGGTAAATTAGACTATCCCTCTTTTGAGTATTTCAAAAGAGTATGCCATGAATGGAAATATTTTCCATAATGGCAATGCCAATGCAATTGAAGTCATTCTCAAAAAGAGATGGCAAGTCTCTACATAGTAATTGGAGGCTCGTTGACCTCAATCTATAAGAGAGGAAAGGACAAGAAGCAACCTTTTGGAGCTTTTTTTTTGCGTAAACCCCCTTCTTGCTCCACATAGTTCACTTGTTCCACCCTTTGCCACCACTAATGTCACTACCACCACCATCATGATCACCATCACCACCCACAATCAATCTTAAAGAAGTTAATGAATTTTAGCTAACATGGGATAAAACACCAATGTACAATGTCATACTACGAGCATATTAAAATGTATAGCTAAGAGAAAGAATGGATCTTTCATGGAGATGATATGATGCATGATTAAAAGTCAAAGTTTGCTATATAGTTTTTGGCTTGAGGCTACTTTGTATGCAAATTCAATACTCAATATGCAGGCCACTAATAGATTGCAATCCATTACTCCATATGATGCTTGGCATGGCAAATAGCCATCAATCGCTCAATTGTGTATTTTGATTGCCTGGTTTATGCTTTGGTATTGGTAAAATAATGCAAGACATTGGATAGTAACATTATGATATGCATTTTTGTATGTTATAATTTTGAAAGCAAAGGGTATAAATTATACAATCCACAAACTAATCATATTTTGCATGGCCATGATGTTGATGTTATTGTTCAGCCTTTAATTTCATGTACCAAAGAGATAGATGTGTGCTCAAAGATATCTATGACACTTTGTTGCCTCTTTTCAATGGTGTGTCACATCTAACAACAAGCCAATTTTTCAACCCACGAAGTTTCCTCATGAATCCACAGATCAACCTATTTCTAATGTAGACGTGAACAATTCACTTCTAGATGAGAGAGTAGAGATCAAGTTATTAAGGACCATGCCAAAATGATTGGTGCAAACATTAAGTGATAGTAAATCAAATGTATATTTGTCTAGTCATACTTATTCTAGGTCTCCTTATGAAAAAGTTATCATGCATTGTCTATGTGTAGTTTGTATGATGAGGATAAGCTTGCTTCTTTTGAAGGGGTACCAAATTTAGAAAATTGAATGGCTTCAAGATGCAATGAAAATATGATGTTAATGTAAAAAGGTGCTTGGTTCTTATGTGACCTGGCTCCTAGTAAACAGGGGATGCTACATGGATGTATGCATAAATTACATTGATGTATATGTATGGTTATGCTCTTATTGAGATTTTGAACATACCTACTTACATAGGTTACTTGATTCATTGGTTTCTTAGTACACACGCTTGAAGACCTATTGTATGTATGTACTCCTAAATGTATACTTGATGTACTTGGGCTTCCAAGATGCTATGAGCTTTATATGTTGAGCTTACTTTGCTTCTTTAGACATTTTAGATTTGCTTCAGTGGGAGTACTTTGGCATTTCCTTGCAAATTTGGTTTGTTAAACATAGTGGGAGTCTCTCATTTATGTACATACTCAATTGATGTATGCCCACACTATCCTTGTAGACATTGTCTACTATGGATTGACCAACTTTTGCTTTTGGATACATAATACATATTATTGTTTGTGGGTTGTTAGTGGTGGATACATGCTTGTTATCATAGAGGAGGTATGGTCTTGTAAATGTCCCTCATATGCACATTTGAGAATCTTTGGATGTGAGGCATTCTAGCATATTCCCAAGGACAAACACAATAAGTTGGATTCAAAGTTCATTAAATGCATTGGGATCCGCTATCACCATTGGGATCCGCTATCACCATTGGGATCCGCTGGCTTAGAAGGATATATGTATCCATGATGTTGTGTTTCATGGGAGGACAAGATGCATAAGCAACTAGCACAAGTGATTGAGGTACACATGGTGATATTTCAAGAGGAGCCTCTTGTTACTATACAATTAGCCCTAATTAGGTCACTTGTAGTTGTTGATGATGTAGTACCTAGGTTCTGCTTGTTGTGTAGGATTATGATGTTGGATAGTAGAGAGGATAGGATGAAGAGGCCCCCTTAGCGAGTCTTGAGATGCTCTACTAGAGCCTTACATCTTCTTAATCATTATGAGCTCTCTATGCATTAAGTCACGGTGACAGATTTTGATGAGCCCCTAACTTAATCATTATGAGCCCTCTATGCATTAAGTCACGACGACAAATTTTGATGAGCCCCTAACTTATGAGAAGGCTATGTGTAGAGATGATACTAATTTTTGGGAGAGGTCCATGCAAGCTGAGTTTGTTTCACTACATAAAATTCATATGTGGGATTTGGTTCTATTGCCTAGTGAAAAATATGCATTGCTATATAAGTCGGATATGTAAGCTAAAGAGTACCCTTGGTCATTGTAAGCAAGCATATAAGACCTTTTTGGTTGCTAAGTGTTTTAAATAGAAAAAGGGAGTTGATTTTGATGAGATTTTCTCCCTTGTAAAAGGGATTCCTCTACTTCTCATAGAAGGAGGACATTTGCATAGTACTTGAGTGGTTGCATATGTAGGTGTAAGCTGATTGGCACCCCTTTACCTTCTATTGTGAAGGCAAGTCATACAAACTATCCCTAGTCGACTGTCCCCAGTCAAATGATGAGAGGGTCAAGAAAGCCAAGATCCAATATTCATTTGTAGTGGATAGCTTGATGTATGACAAGGTAGCCACTCGACTTGACATAGCATTTATTGTAGGAGTTGTGGCTTGTTATATGGCAACAACCAATAGGTGACATTAAGATGCCATGAAGGGTATCACGAGATACCTTAAGGGCACTATAGACTTATGTCTTTGCTATGGCAACCGCAACCACAACACTAGATTCATGGATTACACAGACTTAAAGGACATGCAAATAGTAGAAAGTCATCTCTGGCTATATCTTCACTATTTGCTAAAGATGTCGTTTCTTGGTTGTATAGGGTGCACTAAGGCTTGTAAGGAGGCCCTATGATTAGGTTGCTTGGTTGTAGATATTGATATCATAGATATGACTCCTAAAATGCCTCTAGACTCTATGAGTGTCATCTAGTTGGCACGTAATTCAGTATTTCATGCAAAGACTAAGCATATTGAGGTCAGTTATCACTTTATCAGGCAAGTGGTTGATGTGAGCACAAGAAGATACAGCTTGCGAAGATCTCTATAAATGAGAATCGTGTCGATTTACTCACTAAAAGTCTTTTGATGGAATGTTATGCCTTCCTTAGGAAGATGATGATGCGATGACATCTATTTCTTATCATGTTATATCACTTATATGTTGGATTTGGGCCTACTACACCATTATTTGGGCATTCAATTTAGGTATTGTGATCAAATAAAGTATGTTGAGAGTTGGTCTTGAAGATTTCAAGTCTATTGCTAGTCTTATGAAGATAGGTTTGAAGTTGAGCTCTCATGATGCAAGAGATAGTTTTGATTTATATATGCATTAAAAGGCTAATTTATATATACATTACAAGGCTTGACATTCAATTTGTAGTCTCACAAATGAGCATGTTGATGCATAGCCCATGCACTAAGTATTAGTAGGAATTGAAGTGGAGTTTTTTTCTTAGCTTGAGTAATACTTGGTATCTTGGGTTGTTTTATCCCAAGGGAGGATCATTATTGGTAGATTAACATGCTTTTTCATATTCAAACTAGGATGGGTGGTTACTATGATACTCATGCATCCACAAGTGGTTTTCTATTCATGCTTAGCAGCTCATGCATATCATGGTTGGGCAAGAAGCATCCCATTGTGGCTACTTCTAGTTGTGAAGCTAAGTATAGGGTAGCTTTCACAACTACAGTTGAGCATGTTTGGTTCAAATGTCTCTTGGTCGATTTGGGAATTGAATAGTCACTTGGTAGTACCATCTTCACTGACAGTCAGATCAGATTATCAGTTACATAGAATCTCGTATTCCATGCATATACTAAGCACATTGAAGTGCACTATCATTATGTTAGGGAGAGACTCTATGTAGGAGATATAAGCTTAGCCTATGTGGCAACATAGGATAACCTTCTAGATCTTTTTATTGCCTCTAGAGAAGTTTGAAGCTTTCCATAAAGCCTTGAGCTTAGTCCCCTTTGTGGATTGATCTAGTCCACTTGGCATGGCACTTTCCTATAGATGAATGTCCAATCTCATTCTTTGCATTACCTCCAAAGGGGATTGGTTTTACTACATTTTGGTAGTGATGTGTGTGAATATACTTAAGACTACCAATGCACTTTTTTCTCTCTTTAGGAGGCTTCTTTTCCCATGGCCTTGTATATATGCCTATTCATTTTAGGGCATACTCAGTCTTCTTAATCTTCTCTATGGATAACTCTCAATAACTTTGAGTTGTGCTCTCTCAGGCTTCTTCTTCTCCAAGTTGTGTCCTTGAATTCATGCAACCCTAACCCCAACAAGTTGTGCTTCTAGTTCATACACCTTGTCTTCTAATTTGTTGTTAAAATTGCCCTCAATTATGGTTGTTGGGATAGAGGGCATGATGTCATGATTGGAGTTGATGGGGCTTCCAACAATGCCTTGCCTTTGCCCATCACTAGTGGAAGATCTGAAGTTTCTATTGCACTTGGACCTACTCCTTAGTTAGTGTCTGCTCATGTCAAAGTCCCCAAATTAGGATCCACCATTGCTCCTTCTTCAACCCTTGTTGGCTACTCTATTAATCTCTTGATAGCTAGGGCTAAGTCCTCTACTTCTCTTATCTTGGGATCCTCCTCTTCCTCTTATTCCCTGTGCTTCCATTCTTCCTCCTCCCTTTAGGATTCTTCAACTCTTTTTATAGCCTTTTTCTCCTCAAATTTAGTCTTCTCTTTTTAGATACTAGTTTAATAATGACATTTCTTCTTCCTCCCTAGTCAAAGATAACTAATCTTGGCTACTTTGGTTGTGCTATTTGTTGTTGTTGTAGGGTCTCAATTCCAGCAGGCTGTGTATTTTGAAATCTTTTCCTTCTCTTCTCTAATGGACATTCCTACGCTTGAGATTGAGAGGTTTTTGTTGGCTATGCATCGTGGTCGATTCACTTTCTCTTCCCTAATTGTATTTCTCTTAAAAATTTAGTTGACGTTTCCTTATTGGATTCCTATTGTGCTTTAAGTTTTCACTAGGTTTCTATTGGTTTTCTTGTGTCATATTCAACCTCCCATCACAATTTTCTTACCTCCTCCTCCCCTAGATCTTCTACAAGCTCTTACTATGATGTTTCTTCTAGTGTGGAAGACACTTATTGCATTGATACACTAGGAGGAATTTGGGATATTGAAGCCTTTATTTCGTGTGAGCCTTTGATGGATTTCTTTATCATTACAACTATAGGATGCCTATGAACCCCACCAATGTAGCCTTTTTCCTCTCTACATCATTGTTTACCATCGGTGTGGGGTTAGACTCTTTAGGGTCCTACATTCCTATACTCCGTGTTTATCCACGATTCCTACTCCTACACTTTCCAACATTCCCACCTAGATTTTGTTCATTATAGAGTTGTACCTGGTGCTAGAAAATAGTGTGCATAGGGTCTCCTCTATGCACATACCATCATTGGTGAATACCCTCTACTTATTCATGCCCAATCATATGTAGACATGTGTCTTGCACAGTCATAGGTCGTGAGGAACTCTGTACACTTATCATAGTCTACCTCCACATTGAACTTTTCCATATATGTCTTCAATGTGCATATGTTCACCGACTCCTTTGCTTTTGGGTCTTTGATCACTATTTTGGTAAGCTTGTGAATTCAATGGTTTCATAGGTGGTGATATCACTTGGTTTCCATATTTAAGTTGTATTTATTCTATTCTTCTTTTGTGAATGGTAGCTACAACTTGTCAATTCTCTCATGTATGACTTTCTCTCATGTTCCTACCATTTCAAAGAACTGAACATAGCACATGATAGTGAGAAATCAAGGGAAATAATTTTTAAAAATTCATACAATAGTTTTAGTTCATGTACAAAAATTTAGCTTTTGATTTTTACTAAATGCTTTTGTTTGATGGATCACTCCACTTTTAGTTTTTAATGTAAATTTGTTTTGAGTTCCCTCTCCTTGTCTAATCTGATGAAAACATTTGTTAGGATTGCAAGGCTGATTTGTGGATATGTTAATTCTAAAATGTGGGAATTCTTACTTATAGCATACATGATGATGTAATACATAACTACTTTAGTAGCAACCAATCATAGAAGTGGGGGTTATACTTGAATGCCACATAATGGTCCATATCATGTGGGCATATGCTGACATGCAATATGTAGATCAGAATATTAGTTTGAAAATTGCATGAACCTATTTTGTTGGAAACATAAAGCTCTTTCTCCATTAAGAATCTAGCCCATCATTATTCTGATCGTCTAATCAACGCATGTCAACTTACTCTCGCATACTCTTCTCATGTCAACTTACAATTATGTACCTTCTCTATAATGCCACTTACTTCTACATCTTGGAGTGGATCCCTTACCTTGGAAGATTGTATCTTGTTCCCAAATACAAAGCAAGTTTGAACATTTCATGGTTTCTTCAATTTACCTTGTTCACTAATGATTATATTCTTATGCTCCCCGTTTTTGCCTTAAGTTGAATACTCTTCATCATCCTTTGCTTCCATCTCGCAAAGCATCCATGCAACGAGCGACATTCACGAACTCCCGTGCATATTCCGTGCGACATCGTAGGCTCAAAAGGTCATCTACAACCCCATGATGTTGTTTTCCATTAAGGAGAAAATGCATAAGCAACCTGAACAGGTCGTTGATGTACATAGGGTGATATTTCAAGAGGAGCCTCTTGTTACTATACAGCTAGCTAAATAGTCTACAATAGCTAACACTCTAGTAGCCCAGGACCATGATGTTAGACAAGAGGTATTGGCCCCACAATCTATTTTGTGGCAGTCTACTAGAGATAGATATCAACCAAACTACTTTGTGCCCTCTATGGATTATGTTATGGTGACACATACTAGTGAACCTCTTACCTATGATGAGGCCATGCATAGAGGTGATAGTCACTCTTGGAAAAGGGCTATGGAGATAGAGTATAGCACCCTATGGAAAAATCATACGTGGGATTTGGTTCCTTTGCCTAGTGGAAAATGTGCTTTGCCATGCAAATGGATGTACAACTTGAAGAGTACTCTTGGATGCCCCAAGCCAGGTAGCCTATAAGGACAAATTGGTTTGCTATGGATTTTAAGAAGGAGGATGGTGTTGACTTCTATGACTACCTTATGCTTGGTATTGGCTTTGGTTGTGCAACTAGATCTAGACCTCTATCAGATGGATGTTAAGATGGCTTTCTTACATGGGGATTTACATGATGAGATTTATATGCAATAGCCTAAGGGCTTTGAGGAAAAATGTAGTAAACACCTAGTACACAAGTTGAGAAAGAGCCTTTATGGCCTTAAGCAGGCACTTAGGAAATGATACCACAAGTTTAATGCTTTCATGCATTCATAGGGATATACTCGCAGTGATATGGATCCATATTTATATACGAAGAAGGCCTATGATGGTAGCCTTATGATTTTGGTACTCTATGTCAATGATATGATGATTGCTCGAAGTACTCATGATGAGCTGGATGCCTTGAAATGTCAACTCAAGAAATGATTTAAGATGAAGGGCATGGAATATGCCTCACATATCATTGGGATGCGCATCACACATGATCACTCTAAGGGGCTCCTTTACTTGTTGCAAAAGAAGTAGATCCAGAAGATTCTTGAGTAGCTTTATATACAGGATGTTAAGCCTATTGGCTATCCTTTACCTTCTCATGTGAAGAATTTGTTGGGGGAAATTTAATAGCAAGGTTTAGATAACTTCTGAGAAGGTATGTAATGGACCATGAGAGCTTGCTAAGAAGGCATTATCTAACCATGAGATAAATGAAGTATTAACAGAAGCACACACATGGGGGTTGTAAGAGGGCATTTTGTTGAAGATTTTATGGTGCACGAAATCCTATAGTATTAGTTATGGTGGCGTGCCCTCTTTTTTGAAAGATGAAGCGAGAGTGGAAGCAAGAGCTATGGAGATTTAAGCAAGAGAGAGCAATATGTCATGTGGAAACTCCAATAATCACAATGTATGACCTACCTTCCCTTATTCTATTGTCATAGTAAGAATAAGGAATAAATATGGAGCAAGAGTGAAAGCACAAACAGAAGCAAGAAAGAAGTAAGAGCTATGGAGGTTCAAGTAAGAGAGAGCAAGAAAATATATGTAAAATCCGATAGTCACAATATATGACATGCCTTCCCTTACTCTATTGTCATAGTAAGAATAAAGAATAACATGAAAGTGATGGGCACCTACCACCTACAGTGTATAGGTGTGCATGCATAAGTATAAGTAAATGTAGGTGGCTAGGCACAAGCGGCCTTTAACCTCCAACAACCTCCCCCTTAAAGGCAATTTGCCTAAGTGTGGAGAAAACAAGATAAAAAGTGAAAAAGCTCAAAGTGTGGATAGAAGTACAACATGATGAGGAATAGACATCATCTTATCCTATGCCCATCATCTTCCTAAGAAAGGTATGACATTCCATTGGGAGACTTTTAGTGAGTAGAACTATAGGATTCTCGTCAATGGAGATCTTGACAAGTTGTAGCTACTTGTCCTCGATCACCTATCTAATAAAGTGATAATGGACCTTAATGTGCTTGGTCTTCACATGAAAGAGTAGATTTTATGCCAACTAAATGGCACTTATAGAATCCAAATGCAATGTAAGAGTCATAATCATACCTAGCTATAGAGTCTCCATGCAAGCCTCAGTGGTCTCATTGAAATGTACTCAACCTTAGTAATAGATAAGGCCATGTATTTTTGCACCGTGGACATCTAAGAAACAATACCTTTGGCAAAGGTGAAGACATAGCCAAAGGTGGACTTCCTATTATCTGCATGTCATACATAATCAAAGTCCATGTAGCTCATGGCTCTAATATCCTAACCACCATAACAAGTGCACATATATGTTGTGCCCTTAAGGTACATCATGGTAAATTTTTCAACATCCTAATGTTTTCGGCTAGTAGGTGTGTCACCATATACCAAGTCACAACTCGCATTACAAATGTATGTCGAGTCTAGTGGCTACCATGGTATACATCAAGTTGCTCACTGTGAATGCATATCAAACCTTGGCCATCTTGGCCCTCTCATCATCTAACCGAGGATAAACTATTTGACTAATCTTCACATGAGAAGATAATGGGTAGTCAATAGGCTTACCACCCTACATACGAAACCACTCAAGGACTTTATGGATGTACTTCTTTTGCGATAGGTAGAGGAGTTCCTTAAAGTGATTGTGTATAATACATATATCAAGTATATATGAAGCATGTCCCATATTGTTTATCTCAAAGCTCTTCTTAAGTTGAGTCTTCAAAATATCCAGCTCATTATGAGCACTCCAAACAATCAACATATCATTGATAGATAGCACCAAAATGATAAGGTTACCATCATGGCCCTTATTTTGTAAAGGCATAGATTCATATCACTATGAAAGTAACCCTGTGAATGTATAAAGGTATCAAACCTATGATACCATTCTCTAAGTGCCTACTCAAGTCCATAAAGACTCTTTCCCAACTTGTACACTATATGTCCCTTGCCCTTTTCCTCAAAGCCCTTAGGTTGCTACATATAAATGTCCTCATACATATCCCCATGAAGAAAAATTGTTTTCACATCCATCTAGTATAAATCTAGATCCATCTACGCACAACCAATGCCAATACTAAGCATGGGGTAGTCAACTTAACCATAAGAGAGGACATCTCATCAAAATCAACTCCCTTGTCCTACTTAAAACCCTTAGCAACCAATCTAGCCTTATAGGCTAGCTTGGGGCCCAAGGGTACTCTTCAACTTGTATACCCACTTGGATGGCAATGCATGTTTCCCATTGGGAGCAAGAGTGGAAGCACAAGAAGAAGCAAGGGCTATGGAGGTTCAAGCAAGAGAGAGCAACATAGTATGTGGAAACTCCAACAGCCATAATGTGTGACCTGTCTTCCCATAGTCTATTGGCATAGTAAGAATAAATAATAAAGTAACAAGGATGAGTGGTCATTACCTGTAATGTATAGTTGTGCAAGCGATAAGTATAAGTAAATGTAGGCAGTTAGGCACAAGGGGCCTTTAATACCCAACTCTTTTGTACTATTGTAAACGTAAACGCCCCGAACAACGTAGTATGCTTAACAATTATGATATTTGCTTGTTTTCGAGATTTAATAGAAAAGAGAATGAACACTTAAAGCTGAAAATGAAAATTACTCACAAAATTACAGCCATAAAAATGTAAAAGTAATGGAGACAAGATTGAGGGTTGAAGATGGGCAACCCCCCCCCGAAGGAATGTATTTCTGCTCAACCCAAGTCCCTTAGGGAAGAGCTCAGTTACAATCAACCTGAGACTGAGAAGAAGTAATTCTCACTCTCACAAGATCATGCAAAGATGTACAAACACACATGCATTATCTATTAGGCAATGATAAGAACTGATTTCTTTACAGTATGAGAGAAGAAAAAGGGGAATTCAGCCTTTCTCCATCGTTGATCAGCAGTACAGGGATAGAGCTTGCTTCTTGTAGCTAAAATGGAAGAAAGAGCTCAAGAAGGAGGTGCTGTAATGAATTTACAGGCTTGCTGTCTTGTAAAACAGCAGTGATAGAAGAGGGAATATGGAGGAATTTGATAATGAGAAGTGGGGGATGATGATGGGGATAGATGGGGCCAGTTTCTGGCTATCTATGGGTGCTGTACATGAGTTTACAGCAAATAAAAATGATGCTCAATGAAGAAAAACGAGCTCTTATTTATAGGAGAGGGGAGAGCTAGTACAAAAGGGGAAAGTGGAGTAGCACAAGACAAGTGTCCAGCCACATGTCATGAGATGTAACAAGTGGTGGGACACTTGGAAACTTGTGTGACAAGTGTCTTGACACTTGTCTCTTCTTTATGGCCTTCCTTTTTGGGTTGAATACTGTCAAGAATAGAAACAACCAAATTTAGTAAGCACAGTCAGAGTACAGAACTTACTATTTTTAGAATGACATCCCTATTTTTTAGGACTAGCATTTTTAGGCTAATTCGAGGCTCCTAAAATTTAGGGACCTCCTAAAATTTAGGGATCTCCTAGAATTTAGGGACCCCCCCAATATGGGTATCATATGAAAGCTTTTTCCGTGTACATCACAAAAATGGTATCCGAATCTTCATGTGACTTTCCTATGCAAAGAAATGTGCATTTCAAGCTTTCAGCCCACACATGCACATTATACAAGCATTTCATGATCATGCCATCTTGTTGATTGTAACTGTCTGTTCTGGTGGATCTAGCCCACACTTCAAGGCATCAATCCTTTCTGTGTGTGAGTCTAACCCTGATATGCATGAGTTCTAGTCACAGGCACCCAATCGGGTCATATAGGTGGAAGTGTGAACTATCTTTTCTCTAACCCACCGTGTGGGTCCACCATAACCTGTGACCACTCATCAGTGGCCAGCTCCAATGCACTTTTCTTTATATCTAATTAGTGCAAAGGAAATAAATTTAATAAATCATTATATATATAAATTAATGAAAAAGGATACAAATTCTGTTTCTATAGAGTTGTGACAGCCCTCTGGCTTTTATTCAGCTGTCCTCAGCTGAAAATCTTCTTGATATTGTTGTAGAATATTTGGGTAATCCTTCATGAATTTTTCATCTACCCACTGTGCATCTGTGGTGGGTAGATTCTTGAATTTTAGCAAGAATTTTCGTGTCACAAGGCCACTTCTCGTGATTCGATCCTTGAGAAACAAAATCTTTTCAGGTTCCAAGAGTTGCTCTGTTTCTTCAACTTCTGGGGGATCTTCAGTAATGGGTTCCTTTGGTTCTGGTCCTATGTAAGGTTTTAGCAAACTTACATGAAAAGCATTGTGTATTTTCCAACGAGTAGGAAGCTCAAGTCGATAAGAAACTTCATTTATTTTCTCAATCACTTTGAAGGGTCCAAAGTATCTACTGGAGAGCTTTGGAAAAGATGAATTTTGACCAGAACCTTGTTTGAGCCTGCTTTTATCAAACTTTAGCAAGACATATTGACCTTTTTCAAAAGCCAAAGGTCTTCTTCGTTTATCTGCTTGCTTCTTTTGTCGCTCTTGCGTAACTTTGATAGTGGCTCGAACTTGATCCATTGTTGTTTTTAAATCTGAAGCAATCTCATCAGCAGCAAAAATCTTATCTTTAGTTCGAATAATTGGAGGAGGAATCACTTTACCCTGTACTATTTCATTTGGAGCTTTCCCTGTGGATGAGTGCACTGTATTGTTGTAAGTAAACTCCAATAATGGAAGATATTTCTCCCATTGTGACTTATGTTCACTAACATAAGCTTTCAACATATCCAAAAGAGTGAGATTCATCACCTCTGTTTGGCCGTCAGTTTGAGGATGAAAAGCTGAGGAGAACTTTAAAGTGGTTCCCAAATTCTCAAATAAAGCACGCCAAAAGTTACTTGTGAATTTGGAGTCTCTATCTGAAATGATCTCAGAAGGCATACCATGTAATCTGAAGATATGTTGAATGAAAAGTCTTGCAGCTTGTGCGGATTTCAATGTTTTATGACATGGAATAAAATGTGATTGTTTGCTGAATCTATCAATTATGACCCAAATCATATCATGACCTTGAGGTGTTCTTGGAATACCTGAGATGAAATCCATTGTGATAGATTCCCATAGATCTTTGGGCACTAGAAGAGGTTGCAACAATCCTGGAATCTTCTGCCTATCATATTTGGATTTTTGGCATACCAGACAAGCCTCAATGAAGTTATGTGTATCTTTACGTAATGTTGGCCAATAAAAGTAGCGCTCAATTGCACTTAGAGTGGCTGCCCTCCCTCTATGCCCTGCATAAGGGGGTTCATGACTTTCTTTAAGCACCTTTTGTCGAACAGGAAGAGTGACACAAAGACGATTGTTCATGAGAAGGTAACCATCTTTGATGGAATAATCTGGATGAGAACCTCCTTGCTGTAAATTTGACCAAATTGCTGCAAAATCAGTATCTTCATCATAAGTATTCTTCATCGTTTGAAAATCTTCATGATGAGCCACTGTAATAGTTGCAATGCGAGGCACTCTAGAAAGTGCATCAGCAACTACATTTTGTTTCCCTGGAGTGTACATAATTTGAAAATGAAACATAGACAAGAAATTTTCCCATCTTGCATGTTTCTCCTGCAAATGCTTTTGAGTCTTGAAATACTTCAAGCTTTGATGATCGGTTTTAATAAGGAATTCATTGCCTAAAAGATAATGTTTCCATATCTTTAAAGCATGAACCACTGCTAAGAGCTCCTTTTCATAAATGTCATACCTTTTCTCCACATCATTTAGACGGCGGCTTTCAAAGGCTACGGCATGGCCTTCTTGATTTAGCACTGCACCAATACAATCACCGCAAGCATCTGCTTCCACCACAAATGGTTTTACCAGATCTGGAATGATAAGAACAGGTCCAGAAGTAAGAGCTGTTTTCAGCCTTGTGAAGGCTGCCTTCTCTTTTTCCTTCCATTGGAAAGAGATCTTCTTCTTTGTAAGGTCATGAAGTGGAGAAGCCATATGTGCAAAATGCTTGATGAAGCAGCGGTAATAAGAACATAAGCCAAGAAACGATCGCACCTCATGTACATCACGAAGATGAGGCCATTCTTGGATTATCCTGATCTTTTCAGGATCCATCTGAATCCCTTCAAAAGAGATGACATGCCCAAGGTAATTTATTTTATGCATGAAAAATTCACTCTTTTTACCATTTACCAAGAGTTGATTTTGTTGTAGTAATTGTAGAACAATTTCCAAGTGTTGATGATGCTCCTCTTCATTCTTGCTAAAGACAAGAATATCATCAAAGAAAGTACCGACATATTGTCGATGCTCTCTAAAGATGCGCTCCATCATTCGATTAAAGGTGGCTGGTGCATTGGTTAATCCGAAAGGAACCACCAAGAATTCATAAAGACCGTATGAAGTGCAGAAAGCAGTTTTGTGTACATCTTGTGGTATTACCCTAATTTGATGATAACCACTCTTTAAATCAATGCGGCTGAAAACCTTTGAGCCTCCTAGACGATCCAAAATGTCATCAATTCTAGGAATAGGAAACCGATTCTTCACGGTGATTTTGTTGAGGGCTCGATAATCAATGCATATCCTGAATGTGCCATCTTTCTTTTGAACAAGAAGAACCGGTGAACAAAATGGTGAGCTACTTGGCCTAATTAGCCCACGGTTGAGTAGGTCTTCGACTTGCTTTCTGATTTCTTCTTGTTGAGGACGGCTCACACGGTATGGTGCTATATTAGGAGGAGAACTGCCCGGGATAATATCAATATGATGGTCTTCTGGCCTTTCTGGGGGAAGCTGATAAGGAAGATCTTCCAAAAAACAATCTTTATACTTTTCCAAGAGCTGAAGTTGCTCTTGGTTTTCAGCATTCATATTATCTTTTACATCAGTGACATAAAGCAGACAACATTCAACACAATCCTTAATTGCTCTAGAGACTTGCATATGGCTTACCATAGGTATGGTGTCTCCAGAAACTCCAGCTTGGATCTCGTACTTCTTGCCTTTGTTGGTGAGTTCTACCTTCTTTTTCTGAGAGAAGATGGTTGAATCTATTCTATGATTCCAGGGCATGCCAAGAATCACATCGCAACCATCAAGGTCTCCGATACAGAAGGTATCTTCGTCACTGTAGCCTTGAATTTGAAACTTGAGCTTGCCAATGTAGGGTATCACAGTCTTCATTGTGTCACCTTCATCAACATTTAAAGCTTGGCGAACTTCTACCGGAGTGTCCATCTCTTCATTCTTTAATCCAAGCTCTTTAGCTAATTGCAAGGAAATAATATTTTCATTCGCCCCAAGATCTATCAAGAATAGTGCTTGCTTACCTTGCAACTGTCCCCAAGCTTTTAATAATTTGTGCATCTCTGGAGTGTGAGTTGTGTTTGCAACTACATCACTGATAGCATTGATTTTCACTAGCGACTTAGGCTTGTTGTCAGAAACCTTGCTTTGTCCCTTGTTTGGACATTGCTTCGCTATGTGGCCTGTTTGTCCACATTTAAAGCACTTCCCTTCTTTCATGAAGCGTTGCTTTTCTTCTTCGGAAAATTGCTTTGCTTGTGGGTATAGATTGGAGCGAAATTGAGGAGCATTAGGAGGTGCATAGGGCTTCACCTTCTTTTGATTTGATGGCTGCTTTTGCCACTGTTTTTGTCCTTCATTTGGGGCTGAATACTCCTCATCATTAGCTACTCTCTTCTTATCATTCTTTTGGAATGATTTGTTGCCATTGTGCTCCATTTCCCATGTCTCAGCATGGTCAATGAGTTCCCTGAGACTAGAACAATGATAATGATTAAGAGCAGTACGAAGTTTAAAATGCAAACCTCCTTGAAACTTCCTAAGCTTTTCCGAACTGCTGATCTTCTTGAAATGTTGGACCTTCAAAAGTAGCTCCCAAAATCTCTTGGTATAGTCACCAAGTGACTCATTTTTCCTTTGCCAAAGCCGATCCCATTTCATTTTTACATCTCTTTTGAAATGAACAGGAAGAAATTGGCTTTGTATCAGGCGAACAAAGGACCGCCATGATTTTGGGGTAGCATGATCATATTCCAACCCCGTCCACCAAGTATGGGCTAAGTCGGTTAAATGTAAAGCTGTAAACTTAACCTTTTCTTTTTCTTTATACTTGTCACGACCATACAAAATTTGAAATTGACAAATAAACTTCAGAAGAAGATCAGGATTTCGGGAACCATCATACATACTGAACTTGATCTTCTTTTCAAGTTGAGATAGTGACTTAGCCTTCTTCTTCTTCTTATGCCTTCGTCCATGCTCGGATATTGAGGTTGAAGATGATAAAGTGCTTGATGGGGATGAAGATGGAGACGAGGGTGAAGAATGTCGACGCCTTTGACGATGATGAGGTCTTCCACGAGAAGGGTGTGACTCTTCATTACTAGAAGAGGATCCATCAGAATAGGCGCCAGATGACTTTGAAGAAGAGGATGAGCTTCGATGCGATCTCTTTCTTTGTCTTGAAGTAGAATGGGACTGCCTCTTAGAAGTAGTTGGACTTCTTGATCGGCTCCTTTCATTGGTATGGCTTTGTCTCCTTGAAGTAGATGGGCTTCTTTCCTTGAATTCTTTGGGATTCTCAACTTTTTCTAGTTTGAGAAGTTGCTCACGAATTTGCTGATTCTCCTCTCTAAGACTTTGAATGGCTTGAAGGATAGCACTCGATTGATCCATTGAGACTAAATTAAAAAAAATATGCTCATGCACTCAATGCAAGGGCTGAAAACAAACAAACTTATAGTTGTAAGCACTACCAGTGTTGGGGGTGAGGATCGAGCCAAAGCTCTGATACCACTGTAAACGCCCCGAACAACGTAGTATGCTTAACAATTATGATATTTGCTTGTTTTCGAGATTTAATAGAAAAGAGAATGAACACTTAAAGCTGAAAATGAAAATTACTCACAAAATTACAGCCATAAAAATGTAAAAGTAATGGAGACAAGATCGAGGGTTGAAGATGGGCAACCCCCCCCGAAGGAATGTATTTCTGCTCAACCCAAGTCCCTTAGGGAAGAGCTCAGTTACAATCAACCTGAGACTGAGAAGAAGTAATTCTCACTCTCACAAGATCATGCAAAGATGTACAAACACACATGCATTATCTATTAGGCAATGATAAGAACTGATTTCTTTACAGTATGAGAGAAGAAAAATGGGAATTCAGCCTTTCTCCATCGTTGATCAGCAGTACAGGGATAGAGCTTGCTTCTTGTAGCTAAAATGGAAGAAAGAGCTCAAGAAGGAGGTGCTGTAATGAATTTACAGGCTTGCTGTCTTGTAAAACAGCAGTGATAGAAGAGGGAATATGGAGGAATTTGATAATGAGAAGTGGGGGATGATGATGGGGATGGATGGGGCCAGTTTCTGGCTATCTGTGGGTGCTGTACATGAGTTTACAGCAAAGAAAAATGATGCTCAATGAAGAAAAACGAGCTCTTATTTATAGGAGAGGGGAGAGCTAGTACAAAAGGGGAAAGTGGAGTAGCACAAGACAAGTGTCCAGCCACATGTCATGAGATGTAACAAGTGGTGGGACACTTGGAAACTTGTGTGACAAGTGTCTTGACACTTGTCTCTTCTTTATGGCCTTCCTTTTTGGGTTGAATACTGTCAAGAATAGAAACAACCAAATTTAGTAAGCACAGTCAGAGTACAGAACTTACTATTTTTAGAATGACATCCCTATTTTTTAGGACTAGCATTTTTAGGCTAATTCGAGGCTCCTAAAATTTAGGGACCTCCTAAAATTTAGGGATCTCCTAGAATTTAGGGACCCCCCCAATATGGGTATCATATGAAAGCTTTTTCCGTGTACATCGCAAAAATGGTATCCGAATCTTCATGTGACTTTCCTATGCAAAGAAATGTGCATTTCAAGCTTTCAGCCCACACATGCACATTATACAAGCATTTCATGATCATGCCATCTTGTTGATTGTAACTGTCTGTTCTGGTGGATCTAGCCCACACTTCAAGGCATCAATCCTTTCTGTGTGCGAGTCTAACCCTGATATGCATGAGTTCTAGTCACAGGCGCCCAATCGGGTCATATAGGTGGAAGTGTGAACTATCTTTTCTCTAACCCACCGTGTGGGTCCACCATAACCTGTGACCACTCATCAGTGGCCAGCTCCAATGCACTTTTCTTTATATCTAATTAGTGCAAAGGAAATAAATTTAATAAATCATTATATAGATAAATTAATGAAAAAGGATACAAATTCTGTTTCTATAGAGTTGTGACAGTAAACTTTATGAAAAGTATTATCCACTAGCACACCCATTACATGAAGCACCAATGATGCTACCTCATATTGTTATAAGTATTGTGAAAATTGCAAAACTCATATCCCAAAGATGATGGCCTTATACCAATAGCCTCAAGCTCACAATAAAGAAAGAATATGAGATTGATGCTTTGAGTGATGAGGGAGCTAACTAAAATGTCATAGCATACAATGATTGGACTAGTATTAGGCAACCTCACCTTCTCCCAACTACTACTAAGGTCAATCTATATGGGGGAACTCCTTACACCTTGTTAGGAAAACCAAGTGTTGTTGATTTTCAAGACTGAAAGTCTACCCACCATCTTTTATGTTTTGTCTAATGCAGAAGGAATTGGAAAAGAGGCGTTGTTAGGTCAACCATTTGACAACATGTTAAGTGTATGGTTGATTATGATATGCAATGTATATGCCTAGAGTTAAATCTTCCCAACATAAAAATCATCACAGGTTTCAATGAGGATATATGTCTTTCCTCGAAGCAGGTGACACCATCAACATCCTCAAACTTAGTTGGCACAACCCTTAATGAGGGATGAAAACCCTTCTCAATCAACTACTCCAAGAATAATCAAACCACCACATACCATTGAGTATATAGGTATACCAAAGAAGAACCATCAAAAGTGGATTCCCAAAGCTTGCAACTACATAGAGATTAATTCTTGAATTCGACAACCACAAAATCCACCTACCATCATTTGGGTTGGAAGCACCCTTGCAACCATGCCTAAGGAAAATGGGTTCCAAAGGCATTCCTACATTCACAATGCTATTACATAAGTAATCCTTGGATATAGCTACCAAAATAGTTGGTCCTCACAAAGGTTGTAGTAACACCATCATCTACAACTAATACATATCACTTATAATGCCAACTATTGCCAAAACCATAGAAATAGCCCAAGAAAAGAGTGACAAAGAGTCAAAATTTAACCACCAAACCTGAGTTTATATACCAAATGAAATTTCACAATACTTATTCTCACTAGCATAAGTATAATAGGTAGCCACAAGAGTACTCGTAAAAACCATTGGATACAAGCTCAAAGCTTTAGAAAAAATCAAAAGATCAAGTCGTAACTTGTGAGAAGAGACACAAGGCACCACTTGGGCCTTCCCATTCCTTTGTTTCCCCTAGTGGTAATAAGACACTTTTACCAAGTGACATTGTTCCTTTCACCACTGATAATAAAATATACAAGATGAACCAAAAGCCCTGTCAAACTCAAGTAATCACATCAATACAATTAGTCTCATCCAACCAAATCCACCTCTCATTTTCATAGCCCTCTTACAAGAGTTTGGCCAATCTTGATCATAGACATTACGAATCTTATCCCATAACTACTAGGTGGTCTGCCTATCAAAGACAACATTATAGTAGATTTGCTTAGAGAGTGACATAATGATTGTAGATTTACATAACTCACCTAGATCAGTCCAATCCTCTACATCAATGTGTTTGGGCTTGACACCCTCATGTCTCAATGGCTTAATCTCCAAATTTTGCACTAGAACCTACCAAATTTATGGCCTTCCAATAGCTATAGTTGGCACCATCCAACTTGTCAATGTTAAAGATAGCACTGTCATTTGATCCACTAGTCATAATCCAGTAAATGAAAGCACAATCTAGGACAAAACGAGCTACTGTAAATGACAACAAAATAGACCCAAAATCACAACTAAATCAAGGGCTAAGTAGGAGGAACTAAAACGCCCACAAAAATTGTAATAAAGTAATGGTCAAATCCAAGTGACTACCCTCAGATAGAATGTATAAAACTAAAATGATAGGCTGTTGTAATAAACTATAGCAATATGCCAACAACCAACTGTGAGCAACCAAGAAAGAAAGACTAAGAATGATTAGCATAACAAGACATGTAGTATACATCAAGACAACTACAGAAGTGACAAACAACTATGAACCCACAATAGGCATAAAGTGCTTCAAGGTAAATGTTTGCTATATAAACTATTTACAGCAATAAAACTATCAAGTAAATGAGCCAAGACAAGCTCAAGATCAATCCCAAAGCATGATAGATCAATGTCATAACATCCACCAAGTTCTGAGCATCAAATACATGTCGTATGGGTAGTGCAAATGAGCACTAGGAGCTTAAACAATAGGTGAAATGTCTATCATACTACTATTATAGCATGATGCCCATAGTATAGAATAGTAAAATAATTGTCAAAATCAAGTCAATAAGAGCTCAAATTGATCCTAGAAGCCTGCCAATACATCCCTGAATGATTCAGCACCTATGCATAGGCATACAAGCATTAGTAGAGCTCCAAAAATCTAAGAAATAGGTTGTTATAGAGGTATTACAATAACTTACCTACAATAACTAGCAATGGCTGACCTTATACAACCTAAACGGGGCTTAAGATCAATTGAAAAAACATTACAAGACATAAAGCAATCATCCTCCTATGATCCCAACATCATAGCATGAGTACATTAGTGATAAGTGAAGCTCTCAAGTGATTCAATGGTTGTCCCTGTTTTATGATAATAGGCTATCATGAGTATCCAGCCACAAAATAAAATTATGAAGCTCAAAGGTCAATGGAAATGTCAATGACCAATACCGAGAGTGACCAAGATGAGTGCCAAGTGTCCAATGAGTGTTCAAGAGCTGGAACTGACTACTGCAAGGCAGGGAAGGGAGCTAGATAGCTAGGTGCAAATCATGCTGAGCTAGCTTGCTACTCAATATTGAGGCTTAAACAGTGATGAGAAGGGTCTTTTGCACCCCTAGAGCAAGCCTCAATAGAGGGGAACAAGCTGGTAAAAGATAGAGCTCAATGCATACCTTAGGGTGAAGAAGCCATGGTTGCCAAGAGTGAACTACTATATGTATTGTCACAGACTGAAGCAAATGTCAAGTGAGGCTCCTTGATCTCAATTCTCATACCATTTTAAGGGAGAAACCCTAAGTGGAAGCACATGAGTGAAAGCAAGAGCTATGGTGGAAGGGGCAAGAGAGTAAGAGCAAGAGACACAAGATGTGGGAACTCCAACAATCACGATGTGTGACTAGCCTTCCCTTATTCAAATGCCACTAAAAGAATAAGGAATGAAGTGACAGTGATGGGCACTCATCATCTACAATGTATAGGTGTATAGGTACTACTAGCGTAATGAATCCACGGGCAGTTAGGCAGCACATGTGCCTTTACACCCCCCCCCCCCCCCCCAACAACAACTAGTAGGTGGATGAGTGATGATGCATTCAAGAAGTTGGGTATTTCTATTGAATTGATATCCACTCTAGATGCTATAAGTCTTTTCTCATTGGGTGTTAATAGTACCAATGGAGCTCCCCTTTTGTAGGTAAGCAAAATATTCATATGATAGAATGGTTGCGGTTAGTGCTAAGAGTGTGACATCTTTCTATGCAACTGATAGTGCATGGCCTCATGTCCGAATCTTTCGAAAAATTTTCAACCGTGTGATCGAGGATTGGGACATTCCCTCGAAAGGTGGTTTGCTACCATAATGAGGTTGCACACTACACATACAGTCTCATGGATTGCTTCAATGCAGTTTGAAGCTTTGCAAGCTTTAGCTTAGGCCAATCATTTCTTGTGTGAGGTCCACACCTTTCCCTTTGTCTTACATGTCAAAGAGAGGTTACTCATGGTAGATGGTGGATCTTTCATTGTGTATGGTGATACTATCTATTGGTTGAATAGACTTAGCATTTCTTTCATTTAGTAGGTCATTGACACGTATTACTTCTTGAAAAACCTCTACCAACATGTCCCTATGCAAACTTGAATTGTTGTTGGCTAGTGCTTTGTACAACTCCTCATTTCTAATCATGTTGATAAATATAGTGAAGATAGAATTTTGTGTGAGTTGCTCAATTATTATTGGGATCCTCTTGTAGAGACTTCAAACATGTGTGACATAGTTGTGGATTTCTTCCTTATGCTTTTAGCTCACATTCATGAGTTTGACTATTAGATTATTGCATAGCCATCTTCTAAAAAACTCTTGATAGAGAGGTCCTTAAGCATATCAAAATTGTTAAACTTAGTGTCATCCAAGTTGGTGAACCAAGTTCTACCCTTTTCTCTTAGACACAACTCAAAATCTTGTGCTTGTTTGTCCAAGTCTTGGAGGTTTTTGGCCTCATATACTTGTTTGAATTGCTCCATAAAACTATAGGGATTGCTTCTTGCTTTGTACCTCTCAATTTGCTTAGTCATTTCTAGGAATTTTTGTTTTGATTCTTGGTGTTGGATGCTATCCCTAGTCCAACAAGGATTGAGGTTGTTAGTGTTGCAATATGTTATTCTTTGGTTGAATTATCTAGCAACTGCTTGTTCAAATAGGCAGACAAGGCATCAATCAATTACGAAACATCAAGAGAAAAAGCTGCAAGTATGTAGTTATCATCAAAATCAATCTACACGACATTAATCTTCGCGGTTAGAGTGAGTCCACTTCAAGGGCTCTTTTCTTGTCAATGTTTCCTCCCAATCCCAACCTTCTTGTGAATGCCAAGATACATTGGACGTGGTTCAATTTGGCCTCTCTCTTTTGCCCATCAATCTCTACACCTAAGTGAACATATCGACTTATCATAACAAATCCTTTCCTAGTCTCCTTTCCTCTTCTAAGTCAACTAGTATCCCTTATGCTGACCTCCCTAAATGTGCTATCCTTGTTTGTTGGTCATATTGCACGAGTAGCATTGAATCTTTGTTAGAAATTCATTTGAGTCAAAACCTAGGTTACCTATGTTTGAGCTCAAGGCCAACATGGTCCTTAACTTTTTTTGTGCAATTAGGGTCTCAATAAGGTTGATTAGTATGGATAAGGAAGTGGTGGCTCTTGAGAAAGACACCTCTCACTCTTGAAATTTGTCATGCATTCGATGTGGTTACATGCTAGGTGTTAAAAAAGGTTGTCACCTAATTTGAAAAGCACTTATCTTTGTGGCACAATCAGGCTTTTCATTTTTCCATAATCAGTGTGACTCAATGAAATGCACTTATCTTTGTGATGGTGGTGGCCAAAGTAGGCTATTTACTTTCCAATCCACTATTGATGTGCATAAATAAGCATTAAATGTAAGTCTTACATTCACATGTTGCATAGCCTAGGAACTCTCACTTTTGATGATCCAACCACTTGCAATGGTTGTTGTTGATCTAGTCATGGAGGTTCAATTATTAGCATCTCCACTTCAGGTGTTCTTAAGGATGGTTTTAGGGGATTATACAAATGGTATCACAAGATGATTACTCAAGTGCACTTCATAAGGCTATCCTTACAAGTGAGATGCACATTAGGGGAGATTTGAGGTCAATTTTTGGCCCTGTAAGAAAATGACAAGAGAGAAAGTGTTGTGTAATTTATAAAATACACCATTGGGGAAAAAAATCACAATCCAAGGGAAAATTAACCCTTGGTGGGTGAAAAATTACGATTTGGTGGTACAATCAAAGGACCATTTTTGTATGTACTTGGTTGGTGCTTCCATTAGCTCTTAATTTGGATTTTGGAGGGAAATCCCCAAATAAGAAAAGTTAAAATTGTAAAGAATTTTTAGTACATCACTGACGCAAATGATGTCAAGCTGCAACATATGTGTATGATGTCATTATGATTGCATATGGATGGAGTTTAGTCTAGTAGACTCGAGTTTGAACTATTGAGAAATGTTATGTTCCACAAACGAATCTTGCCATCATCCAATTGATGGGGCACATGAGTCATGCTAAAGCTCATTGCCCCAAATATAGCATAAGTCCCCTCCAGTCATTAAGCTCTCAACGCAGCCTCAAAAGCCCTTTTTTGTGTTGGTTAAACTCTCTTCTTGGTGCTTTGCACCCTGTTTACCAGTTTGCCTATTGCTGAGGGCTTCATCAAGGAAGGGGGATGTTAAATCCACCCTAGTGAAGCCCCCCAATGATGAAGTGTAAGGAGGGGATGAAATCCCCTTGCAGCATCGATAAGACACTTTGTCTATGTCAAAGGAGACGTGGACCCTAAACACTAGTGCAAGGAAAGGATTGCTACTCCATGAAGCAATTTGAGAAAATGTCTGTCTTGTTTGGTGATGAAGACAAGTCCTCAATGAAACCTAGAGGTGAGATTCAATGGTATCACTTTGTATGGGATTCACTTTGTTTGTTCTATGTTTTTCCACATTTAGCTAGGACTTCATGTACTTTGCCATACTGGCACATATGGTGAATGTGGACATCAAAGCAACAGTATTGCTTGATTTCACTATTTCAATTTCTAAGAGTTTGTTACTTGGTTGTGACCCTTGCATGTTTTGAACCCACAATGGGTCACTACGAAGCAAGAGAGGCCCCTCCCAAGGGTGGAAAGTACTATCTTGCTTGGTGCTTTGTGAGGTGAACTTTGCATGGGTCACCACAAAGCAAGAGATCCCCATGTCAATCGTGGAGGGCTCTCATCTCGCATGATCGCAACCCTCGTATGTGGTGAGGGTGAAAATTATATTTAGAAGGTAAGAAAAGCCTATAGATTGGAGACCTTCTTTTGATCATGGATTTCAAAAAACTTATGGTAGTCTATCATGATGCTTTGTGCTATAGGAACCCTCCAAGTGATGGGGTTTGGAGAAACCTTCTACAAATTGTTAAGAGAACTCTTCTCCAATGCATCAGCATGTGTCTCAATCAATGGCACTCTCTCGAAGGGTTTCAATTCATGCATGCTTGTGCATAGAGTGCTTGTGGTCAATGGTGACATCAAAGCAACATTATTGCATGATCTCATAGTTTCAATTCCCAAGAGCTTGTTGTAGATGGTTGTCTAGTTTTGGACCTTTCAAGGATAACCAATAGAGAGACTAAGCCTTTACAGTACCAAATTTGGTGGTTTGGTGGTAGAATAGCACCAAATTTGGTATTGTTACATTGGGCAAAGTCTTGACATTAGCAAATTTGATTGCTTTGTATCCACATAATTTTGGGCAGTTGAACCCACACACCCCTCCCACACCCAAAAAGAAAGAAAAAATTTCATATACATTAAACCTTGTTTATTTTTGAAAAGAGGACCATTGTATGTCTAACTCAGGCGTATCGATTGACATCTCTCAATAAAAAATAAAATGGAAGAGTACCCAGAACTGATAAAATTTTGCTATATGGCAGAGGAGCTGCATGAGGAGTATAGTTTGAGTTTGGAAGAGATGCTTCCAAAGGACTTAAGCAAAGAAGCCCTCCATGAAGACCAATGATTGACTATCTTCAAGCACAAGCACGAAAAAGGTACAAAGATCTACGCGAGTCAGTGCACCCTCACTTTGCAGAAGATTGTAGGTTACTTTTCCACAAGGTGTATCAAGCATCTCCATCTTGTGGTGAGATCATAGCTAGGTTTGCACGGTGCTATGTATTTGACAGATGCCATGATGGGACAAAAGACCCCGCATGCCACAAAGTGGCAAGGGCCAAGTTTGAGGATAGTGTAATTTAGATGTGTAAGAGTAGGCTAGGGGGTGAAAAATAAGATCGAGACATGGAAAAGGGCAACTGGGACCTCCCAAGCTAGTGTCCCTCTTGGAAAGAAGCCTCGCTTTGTAAAGTCTATGAGTGTCATTTATACAAAGTTAGGGCTTGGGTATGTAAGGCCGGTCTGTGATTACATTGCTAACTTGGAGTCATTATTAGAGAGGATGCCTAGCAAGACCAAGAGTACATTGAATAGGCTGTCGGAGCTAAATGCTTCAATCCAACAAAAGAAGAGGCATCACTTAGGTACGAGGGGTCAAAAGCAATGGCCAAGCACATAAAGGATGACATTAAAGTGTATGAAGTATGCCTCCATAGCTCTCTAGGAGTAAATTCTATATAATGATGTAGAGTTAAAGGAGGTGGAAGCTAACCTAGGAGTGAGCCAATGAATGTGCAGTGTCTTGGGGTCAATGAGAACATAAAATAGCTTGGGCAAGAGTTTGAGCTTAAGTAGGTATACTCAATGCACTTTGTCTTGGTTTTCCCTTGATACTGCCTCTTAATCTTTTTGGAGAACTTGGTTTTGGATACATTTGTACTCTTGCAAGACTTTTAGTACCATCTGGTTCTCCTTGGAACTCTCTTTAGCTATTCTCCTTACTAAAAAGCTCATTGGTATAGACTTTGGCTCTTTCTAGTATATTTTGGTGTTTTATGTACTCTTTTACACATTTAAAGCTCTTTGGTAAGCAATTGGTAGAACTTAGTACATTCTCACAATATTTGGTTGATCTTGTCATGTTTGATACATTTGGTTCTCTTTGATGCATTAGATTTAAGGGTTGCATTTGATACACTTGAAAATGTAGGGTGCATTTGATGATTTTTGATACTTTGGGATTATAAGGTGTTTTTTGAACCTTTGGTGGGATTGATGATTTATTACCTCTTAATCCTTTCAGAGCACTTGGTTATTTTGGATACATTTGGTACTCGTGAAACCCTTTTAGTACCATTCAGTGCTTCTTGGTACTCTATTTGACTGTTCTCATTACAAAAAGCTTATTAGTACTGCCTCATGTTCTTTTTAGGATATTTTGGTGGTTCTTGTACTCTTTGGTATATTTTAAGCTCTCTGATACTTAAAGCATTTGGTAGAACTTGGTACATTCTTTTTGAGCCTTTGGTGAAATTGGTGATTTTTTGTGGTTTTTGAATCTTTGGTGCAATTTGTGATTTTTAGTACTTCCTCTTAACCTTTTTGTAGGATTTTGTATTTTTGGATACATTTGTTGCTTTTGAAATCGTTTCAGTACCATCTGGAGCTTCTAGGTACTCTCTGGCTATTTTCATTATTAATAAAAAGGTAATTGGTATTGCCTTGATCTATTTTATGTACTTGGTATAATCAAAGCTCTATGGTACATAAAGCAGGCTGTTGAATTTGGTACATTTGGTATCTTTTGGTTCCTTTGGTACTAAGTGTTTTCTTGTACTCGTTGGTATCTTTGGTGTTGATTGGTACTTTCTTGTGTGATTTTTGGTGCAAAGCTTTCCTATGGTGGTACTTATAGGTATTATTGATATCTTTTGGTGGACATTTGGTGCTCTTTGGTACATGTGGTACATTGATTGTCGTTGCTACAATGGTTGGTAATGGTGTTATGGTTGGAAGTTTTGGTACTTGCTACTTAGTGCTTGTGATGTTTTGTTTTTGTAAGTTTAATCCTCTTTATTTCTTTCACTTGATAGTCACAATATAACAAGCTAGAGGCCTCTTGCAAGGAAGGGTAGGTCTACATGGACTTTGTCAACTAGATGATCACTCATGTGTCAGTGTGAAGTGCCTTTTTGGGTGAAAGGGGGTGCCTTATGGTAGTAGCCCCACCAATTTTTTTTGTGGAGGACAAGAAGGGCAGTTTTTCATGATCACCAAGGAAAAAAAAAAGGTACCATTACTATTGAGATATCGAGCTCCACTCGTGATACGCCAGGGTGACCGTTGTGTATTTATGTCACCAACTTGTCAGTTGCAGACGCGGTTGGTACACCGCCCATGAATAATAGCTACATGATAGCTATCCTTATCTACTCTAGTTCGTGGCTCATTTAGTATGCCACCTTAGTTAGTTGAGTTTGGTTTGAGACCCATATAGAGGGTTCTTCTATTTCTTTGTACTTGAGTTCTTTTTGGCTTACACAACTAAGAAGAGGAAAACTGTTTTCAGCCTCCACCCTTGTGTGTCTTCCCCCATTGTGCAAGCAAGAAAGCTTCAAGCGAGACTCCTTCCTTCTCTCCCACAATCTTGACATGGTATCAGAGCCTTGTTCATGGTAAGGAGCTCAAGAAAGCAAGCCAAGCTCGCGGTGTTCTGGTAAGAGGAGCAGTGTTGCTTTCATCTTCTGTTTTGGGAGCAGATCTCTGCAGGTAGCACAGCCGGAAAGTGCAGGAGTGCATTGTCTCAGGTTGAGACGCCCTTCGCGGTGAATCAAGAGGGCAGTATATGCTGCGGGAAAGGGCTTTAGCCCTTGGCAACCTTGTTTTTTTGATTTGAGGCCATTTCGGGGCCTGTTTTGGAGGCGGAAGTTTTCTGCACGCACTCAGGAAAAGGCTCAGTTTTATGCTGTGCAGCCACTGTTCTACAGGTCGGTGAATAGTTACTGTAAAAATTGCATTGTATGCTTGTGCGCAGAGACATTGGGAGTTACAGAATCATCCCTGTTGCCTGTTGATGCAAAATCGTCACTAGGAAGGGACTGTGTGGTCAAATACCACTTTCGCCAGTTTTGCAGATTTTCCCTTGTGAGGGTGAAGCTGTGTTCTTTGCAGTGACAGAATTTTTTGCAGTGTTCTGTAATGGTGTCTGATTCTCTTTCACAGATTGTCACTGAAAAGCTTGACAAGAACAACTTCCAAGCATGGAAGTTTAGAATGACGAATTTCCTTATGGGAAAAGGATATTGGGAATTTGTTGCAGGAAATGAAGAAGAACCAGTTCTTCCTGATGTTCCCAATCAACAGCAAATGCAGGCATTTAAAGCATGGCATGAGAGAGCCAGGAAAGTTATGTATTGGCTGTCTATCAGCATTTCAGACTCTATGATTGTGCATATTCAGGATGCAAGTACGCCAAAGGAGGCATGGGATACTTTGTCAAAAATGTATAGCACAAATACGCAAGCCAGGAAAATGCAGCTCAAGCAAGAGTTGCACAATGTGCAAAGAGAAAATATGAGCATCAACGACTACCACATGAAGGTGAAGAAGATTGCAGATGCACTTGCTTCCATTGGGTCACCAGTGGAAGATGATGATTTAGTTTCTGTGACCTTGAATGGTCTAGGAAAGGATTATGCACAGTTTCGGACATCCATTTCAGTTCGTGAAAGATTTCCTGATTTTGAGGAGCTGATTGCTCTTCTAATTTCTGAGGAGCAAAGAAATGGTGGTGCATCTTCTTCAGGAGGAACTTCAAAAGAAGCTGTCTTCTACTCAAATGCTGGAAGAGGTAGAGGCAGAGGTAGAGGAGGCTGATATGGAGGCCGTGGTAGAAATCAGAATATGCAGCAAACTCAAGAAAACCAGTCCTATGGAGGAGGACATGGTAACTCTAGAGGCAGGGGGAGCCAAAGAGGTCGTGGTGGATGGCAAAGAGGCCAAAATGCAAATAGTAATGTTGAATGCTACTATTGTGGTAAAATAGGTCATATGGCTAAAGACTGCTATAAAAAGCAGAATGACATCATGAATGGAAAACTGCAACAAGGAAATTATGCATCCTCTAGTAGACAGGGTGATGACAGAAATGAGCATCTATTTATGGTGCAGCACATGAACAACTCTGTGACAAATGCAGAAGAAAGCAATGATGTATGGTATGTTGACTCAGGTGCATCAAACCACATGATAGGTCATGTAGAATGGATGGAGGATACAAGGAAAATGGAAAAACCAGGATTTGTGGAGACTGGTGATGATACTACACATCCTATTGTGCAGATTGGAAAAATTCCCTTGTCTATGCAGGATGGGAAAAAGAAATACATGTCCGATGTATTTCATGTCCCGAATATCACCAAGAATCTGGTTTCTGTTGGTCAAATGGTTGAACAGGGCTTGCAGGTCAAATTTAATCCTCATGGATGCTTTGTTGAGGATATGAAAAATAAAGGTCGCTTGATAGCAAAAGGAAAGAAGAAGGGCAGAATGTTTACATTGGATGCAGACATGTCTGAATTGAGTGCAGCAATGTTTGCACATGGGACCGGTGTAGTTGCAGATATTGATATCTGGCATAAACGCATTGGTCATGTTAATGTACAACGACTTAAATCAATGCAGGCCCAAAATATTGTTGCAAGTTTGCCGAAATTCAAGGTTGCAGAAATGCATAAGGTATGTGAAGCCTGTCAATTTGGAAAACAGGCAAGGAAACCATTTCCTAGACATGTTCAAGAGAGTAAGAAGCCATTGGAATTAATCCACTCTGATGTGTGGACAACTAAAGCTGCATCTCTTGGAGGCTGTCATTATTTTGTCAGTTTTATTGATGACTATAGCAGAAAAGTTTGGGTGTATTTTATGAAAAAGAAAAGTGAAGTTTTTGGGCATTTCAAAACTCTTAAAGCGATGGTTGAAAAAGAAACAGGCGTGCAGATAAAAAGCCTAAGGTCAGATGGAGGGGGAGAGTACCTCTCAAATGAGTTTGCAAGGTTCCTACAGGAGCATGGCATAAAGCAGCAATATTCATGCAGTCATACCCCACAACAAAATGGAATTGCAGAAAGGAAAAACATGCATATTGGAGAGGTATCTCGTGCCATGCTCAATGAAAAAGACTTGCCAGATTTTTATTGGGCTGAAGCAGTTGCTAGAGCAGTCTACATAATGAACAGGACTCCCACTACAGCAATACATGGAATGACTCCAGAGGAGAGGTATACTGGTAGGAAACCAGATATTTCTCATTTGAAAATTTTTGGTTGCATTGCCTATGTACATGTGCCAGATGAGTTGAGATCCAAGTTGGATCCAAAAGCTGAGAAGTGCATCTTTATTGGTTACTCTCTGCAGCAAAAAGGGTATAGATGCTATAACCCTTCTACTCGTAAGTTTACAGTGAGCAGAGATGTTGTTTTTGATGAGATGAGTAGCTGGTATAAACCAGTAAATGTGATTGATGATGTAGATGCACAAAATGGTAATGCGGCACAGAATTCACAGCAGCAGTCACAAAATATTAGTGGACCTGGAGCGTCCTCTAGCAGTGGTTCACATTCTTCGCCATGGACAGGCAGATTGAGATCAGGAGAATCTTCTCAAAGTAATGCAGATAGTGGTATGCATGTATCACGAAAAGGAAAAGAGAAGGTTGATCAGCCCATGTTTGATGTGAATGTAGGTCACTCTTATGTGGATGGTGAATCCAGTGGCTCAGAACAGAGCATTGATGATGAGTTGGGTATTCCTTCTATTGTTACACCTGGAGTAAGGAAGACCAGGGATGTTTTGAGAGCACCTGGGAGTGAACCTACTTTGCGCAGGTCTACGAGAGCTAGGTATCCTGTGGATAGGCTGAAATATGATGGATTTACAACCATTCACTATGCATATATGGTCAAAGTGATACAGGAACCAGAACCCACTTCTTTTGAGGAAGCCATGGGAAAAGAAAAATGGGAGAAAGCCATGGATGAAGAAATGGATGCCTTGGAAGCTAATGCTACATGGGAATTGGTACCTTTGCCTAAAGGTAAAAATGCAATTGGCTGTAAGTGGGTTTATAAGGTGAAGCACAATGCAGATGGTTCTGTGAACAGATACAAGGCAAGATTAGTAGTCAAGGGGTATGCACAAACATATGGTATTGACTATGAAGAAACATTCAGTCCGGTTGCAAGGATGGCAACCGTAAGAGCGGTCATTGCTATGGCTGCATCAAAGGGATGGTCTTTACATCAGATGGATGTAAAGAATGCCTTCTTGCATGGTGATTTGCAAGAAGAGGTCTATATGGAGCAGCCACCAGGTTATGTGCATGCTGTTCATCCTGAGTTTGTTTGCAGGTTGAAGAAAGCCTTGTATGGCTTGAAGCAAGCACCTAGAGCATGGTCTGACAAGATAGGAAAGTATCTTGTCACTATTGGCTTTCGGATTTCCAAGGCAGATTTCTCACTTTATGTGAGAAAAACAGAGAAAGGTATTATGCTACTTGTCATTTATGTTGATGATTTGATTATGACATGTGACAGTGATGAAGATATCCTTCATGTGAAAATGCTATTGAAGCAGAAGTTTGAGATGAAGGATTTGGGAGAGCTGCATTATTTCTTGGGCATTGAGGTGATTAGATAACCAAGTGGGATACAGCTCTTGCAGAGGCAGTATGGATTGGACATGCTGTCCAAATATGGGATGACAGGCTGTAAGCCTATTTCAGTTCCTTTGGAGCAGAATGTGAAGCTGAGCACAGATGCAGGTGAGCTTCTAGAAGACCCTACTATGTATAGACGCATAGTAGGAAGTTTGATTTATCTGACTATTACCAGGCCAGATTTGAGCTATGCTGTTGGATTGGTAAGTCAGTTTATGCAGGCTCCAAGGAAACCACATTTGGATGCGGCTAGACGCATACTCAGGTATGTGAAGTCCACATTGCAGTATGGACTATTTTATGAGTCTGGGGTTCAGATACAGTTGCATGGATACACTGATGCTGATTGGGCTGGTAGTATTTCTGATAGACGATCTACCAGTGGATATGTGTTCTCTTTTGGGAGTGCTGCAGTCACTTGGAGCAGCAAGAAACAGCCTACAGTTGCCTTGTCGAGCACAGAGGCTGAGTACAGGGGTGCAGCAATGGCTGCATGTGAGGTAGCTTGGTTGCATAAGCTACTCTATGATATGCATCAGTCTACAGATGGACCAGTTGTCATTTATTGTGACAACATGAGTAGTATACACTTGGCAAATAACCCAGTCTATCATGCTAGAACAAAGCACATTGAGGTGCATTATCACTATGTGCGAGAGAGGGTTTTACTAGGTCTTATTGATCTAGTTTATGTCAGCACAGAGGATCAGGTAGCTGACATATTCACGAAGGCATTGGGCGCAGAGAAGCTGCGCAAGTTCAGAGACCTGCTTGGTGTGCAGGAATTGGGATTGAGCTCGAGGGGGAGTGTTGAGATATCGAGCTCCACTCGTGATACGCCAGGGTGACCGTTGT
Organism: Lygodium microphyllum; assembly: GCF_053477565.2. Classification (NCBI taxonomy): domain Eukaryota; kingdom Viridiplantae; phylum Streptophyta; class Polypodiopsida; order Schizaeales; family Lygodiaceae; genus Lygodium; species Lygodium microphyllum. The sequence goes on along the minus strand of NC_141146.1, from coordinate 17,676,717 downwards.
GTATTTATGTCACCGACTTGTCAGTTGCAGACGCGGTTGGTACACCGCCCATGAATAATAGCTACATGATAGCTATCCTTATCTACTCTAGTTCGTGGCTCAGTTAGTATGCCACCTTAGTTAGTTGAGTTTGGTTTGAGACCCATATAGAGGGTTCTTCTATTTCTTTGTACTTGAGTTCTTTTTGGCTTACACAACTAAGAAGAGGAAAACTGTTTTCAGCTTCCACCCTTGTGTGTCTTCCCCCATTGTGCAAGCAAGAAAGCTTCAAGCGAGACTCCTTCCTTCTCTCCCACAATCTTGACAATTACTGCACAATGGTATCTGCTAACTGCTTGGAAAGGTGCACATCTCTCTCTCTCTCTCTCTCTCTCTCTCTCTATCAACAACCCCCACCTCTCTCTCTCTCTTTCACACACGCACACACAGAGATTAATGTTTGATGTTTGATGTTGTTATTGTTAATGTTATAATTATTGTGAATGTTAATGTTACATTTTCATTGGAACTTGCATCGATTCTTGACCATAGGGTCATGCGATCCCAAGTATTTTGTCAAGTCAAAGCAATAGGCTAAGGCAGGGTTATTGTTGACTTGCCACCACCCAACAATTATAAGGGTGTTCAATGCTTCTTAGGGCACATAGGGTACTATCGGCGCTTTGTATTGAATTATGCACTAATCGCAAGACCATTGTACAAGCTGCTAATTGTATTTGAGTGGAGCGAAGAATGCCAACATGCTTACGAAGAATTGAAAAAGGGTCTTACCACCGCACTCGTCTTACGAGCCCCAGATTGGACCAGAACGTTCCATGTGCATATAGATGCATCTAAGTTTGCTATTGGAGCTGTTCTGTGCCAACTTGGCAACCACAACCTTGATTACCTAGTGAGCTTTGCTAACAGCTTCCTAAGGAAGGCAGAATGCTCCATTGAGAGACTCTTAGTGGGTATATTTGTAGGATTTTGGTCAATTGAGACCTTGACAAGCTCAATGGACTTGTTCTCGATGACCTCTTGGATAAAGTGGCAATGCACCTCAATGTACTTTGTCTTCACATGGAAGACCAAATTCATGGCCAACTAAATAGCATTGAATGGAGTGTAGAGACCACATTAGAAATACCAAGGTTTGTAACCAAAGGGCCTAATTAGAGAGCCTTGTTGCAAGCCTCAATGGGGTTGCAACATACTTTGTCTCTATAACAAAAATCCCATTTTCTTTGTAAAATGCGTGTTTTTTGAGTTTTAGAAAATTATTTTCAAAATTATGGCATTATGTATTCTGATTTTTCTAACATAGAATCATAAAAAATACATCAAAAAACATTCCTACCAATTTTCATCCAATATGAACACCATTTGACCAATAAAACCTCAAAAAGAAGCATTTTTTCCTTTATAAAATAGAATTACAAGGTTTCTTATGGTTGTGGGTTTCTAAAACCAGATTTAGGACAATAGATCAGTCCACCATTAATGCTCAGCCCATCTCCAATCATCCATCTTCAGCCCAAGTCAATTTGAAAGCAATCCGATACCACATTGGACAAGCATTCACCAATCGGGCTTCTTCCACATGAATTGCTTCTTAGGGGAGAGAGAGGGAGGAGAGAGAAAGACTGGTTTCTGATCTTTTGATTTGGGTAGCCATTTCACGGGCCAGAGGTGGCAATTGGAAGCAAAGAAAGAATGTAGATCACTACTGCAATTGGTTTATGGGGTTGCATTGAAGTGGCAGTGAGATATTTAAAAGCCCTAAAATCACTATATATTGCTAGCACTGGTGCCTACGTGGAGAATGAGGCAACATGCAAAGGTGGTTGGATTTGCAATGACCAATTTGAAAGGACTTGCTTGGAAATGAGATGTATAAGAAATGAAAAAGAGATGAATAAATGGCTATTTGGTTCTCTAATTATCTCGTGTTGTATGATAGTTCTTATAATACATATTACAATACCATAATCAATATTGACATTTTTAAAAGCTTGGAGATCACCACACACGTATCGCCACCCACAACATGGTATCACCACATAATCATTCAAGAGCATATTTTTCTTCTTAATGTACATATTTATTTTATTGGAATTAAAGTATTTCATTTCATTGAATAAAGTACAAAGCATTACATTCAAATTAAAGTATTTCATTTCATTTCTCAACCACCAAGACATAAAGGACTAGGCCATATCTCAAAGTCTCTTAGAGAACAGTTTGTAGATCCAATGATCAAACCCATATTATATGTTTGATTGTCTCTTCTTCCATCTATAGAACACACAGGAGGGGACGTGCTTAGAAATATCATTCTATCTTTTGGTAATTTCCTTGCCAAGATCCTCTGCAAGGCCAAATTCAATATAAATGAGGGTGTTGTGACTACCATAAATTTTTAAACCTTCTCATCCAAACACCCAATGAATCTCATGGGTCTAATCCTTTGTGGTCTTGACAATCGGTCTATCATGAAAGTTGCAAAAATTTGTTATCTTCTTTAGAGAAATTGTTGTCTTTCCATTTTTTGCGGCCACCCACCTCAATGGATTGTAGGTCCAACCACAAAAGGCCGTTGGCCAATCATATTTCCTCTTGGCTAATTTTCCTCCATTTAGGGACAAATCTCTAAGCCACCTCTAAATTCTCTATTCTAGAGACAACAACATTGCATGTGAGTACCTCCCAAACATCTACAGTGTTATAGACTTTACCAACAAAAACTATCATCGAATTTAGGATCGCTTTCAAAACGTCTAGTGACATGCAAGCCCGAGTATAAGACTTTTTCTTGTTTCTAAGCTTTCAATAAACTTAAAGAGTAACCAGCCAAATCTCTGCCTCATAGAAATTCCATGTTATCATTAGCAAACATCTATGATGTAAACATTTGTCCATTGGGAGGGGAAGCCCTTTGATCAAACCACACTGCACTTTATAATCTATTTGCATCAATAAAGGTAGAGTCATCAATGCAAATAAAAAGGGTGCAATCGGATGGCCTTGCCTTTTTGACCCATCGAGGGTGAAGAACCCAAGTAATATTGATAATTTGATGCAAGAAATAAGAATACCATGAAGTGTTAGGGTGCTTCTACACATTGGGTTTGTATTACAATATGTACATGATGTTACACACTAGCTTGAACAACTCATACATTTGGCCTTTTGGGCCGATATGAATAGCCTTCCATCTGAATGAAGAAATTTGTCACCAGTCAAGTCGAGTCATCTTCAACATTATACATCAGACGTCGCCTACAGTAGGCTTGTGGGCAAGGATCTTTGATCCACCCTTGAATATCCAAGGCTCAATAGTATCCACCATGAGATATGACAGATTGCTACGAGGCTCAACTTGTAGCACATAGGAATGGATGGCTAAGCAGTTTTCATATTCATTCTTTAGAGACATATAGTGATAGTTCTCCAAGGGCATGGTGTTGCTAGTGTCAAACCGAGGGTGTTTTTCCCACACTTATCGCAAGTTCTTTAATAACACAAGCTTTCTCCAATGTTGCTCATCAACACAAGGATATGGCAAAATCTCTTTTGCCACACTTCACAATCTTCTTAAGAGAATACATCTATTCATATAAAATCAAGAACATAAGACTTAATCAATAAGAAGACTACATAATGACATACAAGTACTGATGGCCTCCAAGTAGCTTTACTAGTAATAATTTTTTCTTTAACCAATGTGTAAGGAAAGCATACAAACAAAATTTGCACCAGAATCTGCAACAGCTCCAAACCATGATACTTACTTTGGCTCCTAGTGCCAACAAGAACTTTTTTGCTTTAGGCTTCACCATACAATAACAATCTTCACTAATTCAGATTGGTTTGGACCCCTCCAATAGTCAATTCTATTTAAAAGATTCTTTTGATTCCTTCAAGAACATCACCTTGATAATTGCTTATTTTGAGCAATTTTTACACCATTTTTTGGCAAACTAATGAGTTCTGGCTCTGTATTACGCACTATTTTTCATAACATTTAATAAAAAATAAGCTCGGAGTTGAGACTGATTAAGAAAAAACATTCACTTTTAATTTTGATGTAATGATTGGGGCAATCATGCATTCACAATCAAATCTAGAGATTATTTTAGAGAAGGAACAGGGTATGGGGCTGAATGAAACTACTAGTGCCAAGACGGAGACTTCAAAACAAGAGAACCTTTACCAAAACACTTGGAAGATCATAATATAGAAAATGAAGTGATAGATTTGCCACCTGATTGAGAAGATCAGCATGTTTTGCCCATTCCTTTAAGTTCTCCAAATATTAAAGAGGGAATGGCTCCATTTCCTCAAAGATTGAGAGGATCAAAAGCAACTAAAGATAATGACAAGGATATATGAAAATCTTTTGATATATGGGATGAATTGGAAAGTTTACACTTGTCTATTAACTTGAGACAATTACTTGAAATTGCTCCTACTTGTAGAAGAGAGATATATTGTAGATTAGTACATCAAAGGGCTAAAAGGAACAATACTATGATTGTCTTGCCAAATACAAGAGGTGATAATACAAATACAGGTGTTTGATCTATAAGAATTGTGGATTTATCCTTGGATCCATTAGCTCCAGTGGTAGACATGGAGGTCATGAAGCACGTGATATTTAGGGCTCAGCTGGATGGCAGAGTAGTAGTGAATTTAATGATGGAAGAAACGATGCTTAAATTAGGGTTGAACAATAAGAAGGAGATTATAAGTATTGTCCTATGTTTAGCCGATCAACGAAAAGTGACACCTTTAGGTCTCTTACATCAAATTTTGATTGTGATTGCAGGGTTGGATTTTAGCATTAATTTCTTGGTAGTGCAACCTATTCAAGGAGCTACTTCTTATCCAATTCTTTTGGGTAGTTGCAATCTCAATGCGACCAAAGCTGGCACAAAGGTATTATCACGATAGGACCCAAGCATGATCGAGTGCAATTGAGAGTTGTAGCAAGAGAGTTTTTGCATGAACCAATGGAGGAAAGCATGGATACACATAGATCTGATGCATCTATAACTGAGCAGGAATTACATGAGAGTTCGGAGACTGAGCAAAATTACACCTAGTTATATAGGGTTTTGCGTCATCGAGCCTCATTAGATGGGGACAAGACAACAGTCAATATGGTGCACCAAAAGAATGTTGCAAGACCTTTAGGAATGGGGGAATATTTTGTGCACTACTCTTTGGAAGACGATGGTGGTAGTGATATAGCCAATTGGTTGACTACTTTCGATAGTGCTTTATCTAATTTATTGGAAGTTTCTGTGGATGAGGAAAATGTGGAAGATGAATGGGAAATTTCTCATCTTGATTGTGGAAGCTTAGTGAGGGAGCGTACAAGGTCAATTGTTAATGAAATGAAAGAGCATGATAATTTTCAAGATTTCTTCTTTGGGTTTAATTCTTGAGTTCTGATAAAAGAAGAAGAATCCGAAGATGAAATAGAGGAGACAAGCAGTGAGCCAAATACTGAAGAGCTTATAACAGCATTGGAGACTAATGAAATGATGACAGAATATCCGCTTGATACCTTTGCTCTTATGCAAAGAGATGAGATTCCATTTGGGTTTGATAAATTACCTCTGTCCATTCAACGACTTTACTTCCATTAGAGAGAGAATCCAAGAATCTCATAGTTGTAGGAGCTATAGGTCTTTCCGGTCCTTCTCTTGTGTAAAGAAGATAATGACGATCCTTTGAATGGTAAAGTTGTTTCATGTTTTGCTACAATGATTGATTAGGAAGAAAAATGGAGAGATGAATTTAGTCCTCATCATCAAGTAGTTGAGATGCCCCAAAGAATTGTGTCTTGTTCAATGGATGCGCTGGAGTATGAAATTTTATATAATAAAGATGAGGTTGCAGATGATAGTGATCTCATTCAACCATTGCTTAATAAGATCACTCAACTACAAATAGATAAGCTACTGTAGACCATGAAGCATTAAAGAACAAAAAGTTGGCTCAATCCTTACAGTTATATTATGATGAGGAGGTGAATCATTTAGAAGATATTGTGTTCCAAACTGAGAATTTTGACGAGTAAATATTACAAGAGAAGTAGAACATGGAACAAGTACAATCACAATTGATGGATCAATTAGCTATGTAGGCTGCAATGATCAGTGCTTTGCAAGTAGGAACGAATTGAACATTAAAACATGAAAGAGTCATGGTACCCACTAATAGGGGGCAAGGGGCTACAAATGTCCCTTAGCTTTATCATCAATTCCATCTAATAAATCACCTCAATCGGGGAGTGTCTTTACGATTGAGGATGGGAAGTTCATTTGCATGTGTAAGTGGAGAGTGTGGTATAAAAAGGATTTTATCACATCTGGTTGAAAAGGTTATGGATTTTAGAAATTATGGTAATGGGATCGAACCACGTCTTTTATAGCACGAACTAGTGGTTCCAACTAATTTCATAGAGCTTAAGAGGATAAGTCACTATTTAGGATGTTGTATACAGGGTGAAACAAATGAAAATCTTCATTTGTTGATACTCAAACTAAAACGGAAGAAATGTGTTGGGGGTAAAGGCGCCTCCACCTAGCCTCCCGTGTACTACTACACTGACAGTCATTGCCACTGCACACTGCAGGTGGGCGCCCGTCACCATCACTTTATTCTTTATTCTTTTAGTGATAGTTTGAATAAACGAAGGCCCGGTCACACATTGTGATTGTTTTGGAGTTTCCATTTCTTGCCTCTCTTTTTCTTGCTCTTGCTCTCCTGCCATAGCTCTCGAGTGCAAGCCTCGATCCTTCTCACCTTTCAACTGGTATCAAAGCTCGGCTTCCCAACTCTTGAGCTTGGTTCGTGGCATTCTCAGCTTCCCATCAACTCCCCACTCGCATTGGGTCTCCTTCCCGACAGCCATATTCGACTCCTTCGAGCTCCCGTCACTCCCCAACTTCCTGAGCACCTTCCCGGCCCCTTTGGGCACCCTCAAGGAATTCACACAAAGGTATTGCTTCACTCTTTACAGGGTTTACCTCAGTTTTTGGCCCTCTTGAAATAGGGTAGCCATTACACTCCCAGCTCTCATTTCATATGTGGGCTGCTCTTTGCTGGAGCTTGTTTGAGGCCTTCCTTGGCTTTAACTGAACCCCTCCAAAGCTTGGCCACCATTTTTTGCAGCCCCAGGACTAGCATTTACAATTGGCGCAATCACGCAGCCCTCCCATATGTGTCTTCAGCATTGACAGTCACAACAACAGCTCTCCTCCTCCATTGGCACTTGCAAAGGCTCCATTTCGGGCATATGAACATGCTTTGATGCTTGGCTTTGATGGTTGATGTGTTGGCATAGCATTTGGACTGATTTAACATTGTTTTGAGACTGTCATAACAGTCCACAGGCAGTTTATGACAGTGTTACACTGACATTTGATGCTACAACTTGTTTGGCATTGTCATTTGATGCCCGCTTGGTCCCGTTTGATGCCCGAATGTTAGGGGAATGTATGCCTATTGTTTGGCAACCATTTGGAGCTGATTTTGGTGCTGAAATTCTCAGTTTTGAATAGTAAATCACTGCTGTACATAGTTGGGCTGAAGTCATTTTACTCATGTATGCTTATGCCTATGCTTTTCAGGCTATGTTTCGGGCATATATGGTGATGTATTGACACTTGGGGCTCGACATAGAGCTTGGTTTTGATTCGGGATTGTTGGTTGAGCTTGACCTCGCTTTGCAAAGCATTTGGATGCTCCGTCTTGGATGTACTTATGGCATGTATGTTGGTTTTGTCTGACCGGTCGTCTTGACACGCTTAGCCTATGCCATTACTACATGCTACTTACATTGTTTGGAGCCTATTGCTACTGGAGCTCGGTCTTGGCTTGACCTTGGATTCCCGGAGCTTATTTGAGCTATTTATTGGCTTGCCAGAGTTGTATCTTGGGATGTACTTTATGTCTTACATGCTTATGGATGCTACATACGGATGCTCTACCGCCTACATGTCCGAGATGTACCATTGATGCTTGATCTTAGACACTTGTCACTGGTGCTTATACATGCTTTGTTTGAGCTTTGTTACTTGATATTTATGGATTTTGTGCCAGTGGGAGCGTCTTTGGATGCTTGACAGCCATTGAGCAGGTGGTCTATGCTCTTTGAGCTTTTGAGACTATTTGGGATCTTTTACCCTTCAGGATGATGCATGGTTCATATGTCTTGGTTCCTTTGATGCTTATGTCCTGACTCTTTGCTTTGGGTTCCTCTCTTTGTGAGCTGACACCTACTTGTGTCAAGTCTTGGTAGTGGCAAAAACACTTTGCCTCGTTGACTGGGGGGTGTGCCTACTCACTGGCAGATGTTTATATGACATGTTTGGGTATTGGATTCATGCTTATCGACTGTCATATGCCTATGTTATGCCCACATGATGTCGGCTTTGGTCTTGGCAGTATCTGATTGACTTGGGATCCGATTTTGGCACTATTGGCTCTCATTTACTGAAATCTGTAATTTATTACTGCAAGCATATATGTATGGACTGACATGGATTTTTCATGCTGAAATATTCTGAAATGATGTACTTTCACTAGTACTTGGTGGGTAGCAGCTTTGGTTATACTTTTCTCGCCATTTTCTCTCGATTTTGGTGATTTTTTGGTCATTTTCTACAGTAAACAACAACCAGTTTTGAACTGTCTACAGTCTTCTAGCTTGCATTATGGCGAGTTCATCCACTGATCATGCTATTTTCAACATTGCTAAGCTTGTTGGTATGAATTACTCTTGTTGGAAGAGCCAGATGTTGGTGCAGAAATCGCAGATCAAACCTTTGAGGTTGAGCGGGCATCCGCCTGCAACTATGCCAGATAAGGAATGGCTTGAGCTTGAAGAGTTATGCAAGTCCACTATTGTATTATCTCTCACAGAACAGGTTCACTACAATGTATTTGAGGAAAAACAGAGTGCATGGCAGTTGTGGGATAAAATCAAGAATCTCTATGACAAGAAAAGTCCAGCGAGTCAGATGTATTGGCTGAAGCAACTTATGGATCTACGCATGAAGGAGAATGTGACCATGTCTACTCACTTGAGCCAGTTCAATGCTATACTCAAGAACTTGACTTCGCAGGACATCACTTTTGCAGAGGATGTCACTGATCCTCTTTTCTTGCTTGGTACTCTTAATGAGTCATGGGATGTATTCCGCATTGCATTATGTGCCTCTACTGCTACCTTGAAATTATCTGATGTTTAGAGTGCTCTTCTGCAGGAAGAGGTTAATCGTAAGAATTTGGATGCCTCTCGTATGTTGCATGCTATGACAGTTAGAGGCAGGAATGATGGATATGGAAAGCATGGCAGTGGCAGTGGCAATGGCCATGGATGGGATTCTCAGAAATCTCGGTCCAAGTCTCGTGGGAAGTCACGTAGCAAATCCTGTGGCAGGAATGCAGATGTTACTTGTCACCATTGTGGGGAAAAGGGCCATATTAGGCCACAATGCCATGAAATGCGCAATGAAAGGTGCAAAGATAAGGGAAAAGACAAAGTGCAGGATAAGTCTTCTAATTGCAGCATAGTGCCTGCAAAGTACAGTGTTAAAATTGAAGAGATCAATGTTATGCAGCTTGAGGATGTTGATGATGATGATTATATCCTTGCAGCTTCTTCTAGTGCTTCGCAGATGAAAGAGATACACTCTGTGTATGCATAGTGTTGGCTCTTGGATTCAGGTGCGTCCTTTCATTTAACACCTTGCCAAGAGTGGTTTCATTCATACCGTAATGTTTCGGGTTCTGTGCGCTTGGGTGATGACAGCTCTCTTGATATTGTGGGCATTAGTGATATTAGGCTACAGTTTCCTTCTGGCAGTAGTTTTGTTATACAGGATGTACGTCATATACCTGCTTTGACATCTAGTCTCATGTCAGCTGGACAGCTTGATGACACAGGATATCATGTATGCTTTGGAGACTCTGCATGGAAGATCACTCATAGCAGACTTGTGATTGCGAGAGGTGCCAAAGCTGGCAGCCTCTATCCCTTGATTGTATTAGCTTCTTCCCTTGATCATGTTTTGTCTGTGGGTTCTATCCCACATGTATCTCTTTGGCATGCCCGTTTGGGCCATATGTCTTTGAGGGGAATGAAAATGCTTTCTGGTTTGCAGTACTTACTGCCCCTTGATTATGCATGTTTTGATTCATGTGAGCATTGTCTTTATGGCAGGCAGACTAGGTCTACGCATAAAAAGTCTGGTAGGCCACGCAAGAGCATTCAAATGTCTGTGGGCCCATGCCTTGTCAGTCTATGGGTGGTGCCAAGTATTTTGTTACTTTCATAGATGATTTTTCACGAAAAATTTGGGCTTATCCCATTAAGCTGAAATCCGATGTCTTGGATGTGTTTCAGAGATGGCTTGCATTGGTTGAGAACCAGTCTGGGTATAGGCTAAAATGCCTAAGGATAGATAATGAGGGTGAGTATGTCTCACGTGATTTTGAGTAGTTATGTGATGAGAGGGGTATTAAGTGTCAGTTGACCGCCCCCTACACCCCCCCAGAATGGTTTGGCTGAGTGCATGAATAGAACCATCCAGGAGCATGTACGTAGTATGCTTAGCCACGCAGGTCTACCATAGAGCTTTTGGGCTGGGGCAGTTAGTATAGCTGTGCATATCATAAATAGATAACCTTCTAGTGGTTTGGATTTCTAGGTTGCTGAGGAGGTATGGACTGGAAAACCTCCCTCTTATGCGCATCTCCGTGTCTTTGGATGTGAGGCATTTTGCCATGTGTCGAGGGACAAGAGAAGTAAGCTGAATCCTAAGAGTGTCAAATGCATTTTCCTTGGTTATGGGGATGCAGGCGAGATGGTTTACTGTCTCTAGGATCCGCAGGCGCGGAAAGTCATCCACAGTCATGATGTAGTCTTCCATGAAGACGAGATGCATAGGCAGCCTGAGAGAGTTGTTGAGATCCGCAGGGTCATATTTCAGGAGGAGATGAGAGCTCCCGCACATCCAGTTGGACAGCCTACAGCTGCAGCAGATGCTCATGGTCAGGGTATTGGACAAGCAGCTGGGCAGGTAGCAGAGCCTACCGTGAGACGGTCTACTAGAGACAGACATCCACCTGATAGATTTCAGCCCTCGATGCATTATGTCTTGGTTACAGATGCAGGAGAGCCTTTCACTTATGATGAGGCTATGTGCAGGGGTGACAGTCACTCTTGGGAGAGGGCTATGTAGTCTGAGATAGACTCCTTGCATAAGAATGAGACGGGATTTAGTTTCCTTGCCTAAGGGCAAGAAGGCTTTGCCATGCAAGTGGGTGTACAATCTGAAAAGTACCCCTGGACACCCCAAGCCGGCATACAAGGCTAGATTGGTAGCAAAGGGTTTTAAGGAGGAGCATGGTGTGGACTTTGATGAGCTCTTTTCTCATGTGGTTAAGATGACCACCCTGTGCTTAGTCTTGGCTTTGGTTGCTCAGCTTGACTTGGATTTATACCAGATGGATGTCAAGACGGCTTTCTTACATGGGGACTTGCATGATGAGATTTATATGGAGCAGCCTAAGGGCTTTGCAGAACTTGGCAGGGAACACCTAGTGTGCAAATTGAAGAAAAGTCTTTATGGCTTGAAACAGGCACCTAGGGAGTGGTATCATAAGTTTGATGCCTTTATGTAGTCACAGGGCTATAGCAGGAGTGCTATGTATCCGTGTCTTTACACGAAGAAAGCCCCTGATGGTTCTTTATTGATCTTGGTACTCTATGTGGATGATATGCTAATAGCAGGGAAAGCTCATGATGAGCTAGATGCTCTTAAGGCTCAGCTCAAGAAGAGCTTTGAGATGAAAAAACTGGGACAGGCCGCTCACATACTCGGTATGCGCATTAGACGCGATCGGCATCAGGGACTCCTCTACTTGTCACAGAGGGAGTACATTCATAAAGTCCTTGAGCGCTTTCGCATGCAGGATGTAAAGCCTATTGGCTGTCCATTGCCTTCTTATGTGAATGTATCACATGCTGATTGTCCACAGACAGATGAGCAGAGGGCCAAGATGGCCAAGAATCCCTATGCATCAACAGTGGGCAGTCTTATGTATGCCATGATAGCCGCTCGTCCAGATATTGCCTTTGCAGTTGGTGTTGTGGCACACTATATGGCTACACCTGGCAAGAAGCATTGGGATGCCGTGAAGGGTATCATGAGGTACCTGAAGGGCATTGGAGATATGTGCATATGCTATGGCAACCAAGATACAGGAGTCGTGGGGTACGTTGACTTTGATTATGCAGGACATGCAGATAATAGGAAGTCCATTTCTGGCTACGTATTCACATATGCTGGAGGTGCTGTTTCTTGGATGTCCAGGGTGCAGAAACGCACGAACCTTTCTACTATAGAGGTTGAGTATGTTGCAGCCACTGAGGCTTGCAAGGAGGCCATTTGGTTGGGTCGTTTGGTTGTTGACCTTGGTATTGATGCTATCCCTACACTGCATTCGGATTCTATGAGTGCTATTCAGTTAGCCAAGAATCTGGTAGCCAAGAATCCGATCTTCCATGCGAAGACGAAACACATTGAGGTGAGGTATCACTTCATATGTGGGGTCGTTGAGGACAAGTCTGTTGATCTTGTCAAGATCTTGACTGACCAGAATCCTGCAGATCTGCTCACGAAAAGCCTCTCTAGATAGCGCTTTGCCTTCCTCAGGAGGTTGATGGGCGTGGGATGAGATAATGTATTTCCTCATCCTGTTGTACATGTGTACATGTCGTACTGTCTTTTTTCTTTTTCTTTTCACTCCTCACTAGGGCAAATTCACCTTTAAGTGGGAGGTTGTTGGGGGTAAAGGCGTCTCCGCCTAGCCGCCCATGTATTACTACATTGATAGTCACCGCCACTGCACACTGCAGGTGGCGGGTGCCCGTCACCATCACTTTATTCTTTATTCTTTTAGTGACAGCTTGAATAAAGGAAGGCCTAGTCACACATTGTGACTATTTTGGAGTTCCCATTTCTTGCCTCTCTCTTTCTTGCTCTTGCTCTCTCGCCATAGCTCTCAAGTGCAAGCCTTGATCCTTCTCACCTTTCAAAATGGAGGTGGGCTTACCAAGATCAACAATATTTTGAGCATCATAATTAGATTCTTTGACGTTATCATTAGAATTTGCATGACCAAAGTAAAAATAAATATGAAGCAAGATGTGTTAAGTCATTATATGGTTGAGATTACTGAGTTCTCACAATCAGAAGAGTCTTTCAAGGCATTAGTTGTGTATCAAATGTCTTTCAAACCTCCATCTCAAGACTTACTATCTGACATTAATGATGGGCAACCTATGGAAGTGAGTAATCAGCTAGGTCATGTACTTATGAAGAAATCTGTTGAGATACCAATTATCAAACCTAACAAGGTTCAAAAAGCTTATGTGCGTAATCTTGAAATTGAAACAACCTGTTTGAATAAGTTTTTATTATTGGGTAGTCAATTGCAAGGTGTTGCTTTTTTGGAGAAATTACAGAATGTACTTAAGAAATATTCTCATGTGTTTGCTTGGAGCTATGTAGATTTGAAAGGCATCAAACATGAATTGTGCCAACATTATATTGATATTGAACTTGGTGTTAGACCTATACGCCAGCGTCAGTGGTGCACAAATCCTAACTATGCAAACCAAGTGCATGCTGAAATTACTAAATTATTAGATGTGGGTTTTATCTATCTTATTGCGTACAATGAGTGGGTTTCACTTATAGTCATTGTTCCTAAAAACAACTCTAATAAAATTCATATATGTGTGGATTATTGCACATTGAATAAGCACACTCATAAAGATCATTTTTCATTGCCCTTCTCCGTTATTAGATCAAGTGGCAGGACACCAATTATATTCTTTTATGGATGGGTTTAGTGGCTATAATCAAATTCTAATCAACCCTGAAGATCAACCCAAAACTACTTTCACTATAGAATGGGGGACTTTTGCTTATAAGGTAATGCCATTTGGTTTGTGTAATGCACGAGCTACTTTTCAGAGAGCAATGATGGCAAATTTTCAAGATTTTCTGATTAAGTGGTTGGAAGTTTTCTTAGATGACTTCAGTGTGCATGGTGATGAAGAAAATATGGTTGATCGATTGGAGGAAGTATTCCAAAGTTATGAGAGTACACGAGTTTCTTTAAATCCAGAGAAGTGTGTTTTTGGAGTGTCACGGGGCATATTACTAGGCCACATAGTTTCAAGTGACGGTATTGCAATGGATATGACAAAAATACAAAAAATTGATGATTTATCTACACCACAAAATTTGAAGTGATTATGAGGGTTTCTTGGTCATTTAAATTTCTATTGACGTTTTATTGAGTCATTTGCAAGAGTCACTGCACCTTTAATTGCCTTACTTAAGAAGAATCAACCTTATGATTGGGATTCAACACGCCAAGCTACATTTGAGAAATTAAAGGCTAAGTTTGTTGAAGGACCAATTTTGGTCTCACTTGACTGGTCTAAAGAGTTTCATATTCATGCTGATGCTTTAATGGATACAGTGGGAGTGGTTCTATGTCAAGCAAATGATAAGAATATCAATCACCCACTTTATTATGCTAGCTATAATTGAAGTGATGCCAAGAAAAATTATACAACAACTGAGAAAGAGTGTTTATCGATGGTGTTTGCTATTACTAAGTTTAGACATTATTTGTTAGGCAATAAGTTTATTTTTTATGTGGATTATGAAGTACTAAAGTACTTATTAAATAAACCCAAACTTAGTGGCTAAGTTACCAGATGGATGTTTCTTTTTCAAGAATTTGATTTTGAAGTCATTACTCATGCAGGTAGGTCACATGTTCTTGCAGACCATATGTCTCGATTAATTACTATGATGATACAGAAAAAGGTGAAGATATGATGACTTACCTGATGCTCAATTGTTTGAAATTTTTATCACAATACCGTGGTATGCTAATATCGCTAATTTTCTTAGCACAGCTAATATCCACCAACTGCAACAAAGCATGAATGCCGTCGTATTTTATTGCAGTCATCACGGTCCTATATTTTGATGTCAGGCTATCTATATAAGTATTTTTCTCATGAGGAAATTTATCGAAGGTGTGTTCGAGAAGATGAGGTACCACGAATCTTAACTGTGTTACATAATGAACCTTGTGGTGGCCATTTTGCAACAGATTTGACAGCGAAGAAAGTGTTTTTTATTGGTTATTGGTGGCCTACATTATATAAGGATGCATATGAACATTGTAGGAAGTGTGATAAATGTTAACCAACTGGGAGACCAACTAAACACTCTGCAATGGCATTAACCCCCGTATGAGCCCTTGTACCTTTTGAGAAGTGGGGTGTCGATTTTGTTTATCCAATTGATCCATCTACACAATAGCGTTCTAATAAGTATATGTTGGTATGTACTAATTATGTAATTAAATGGGTGGAAGCTAAAGCACTCTCAAGACTGATCGGGCCAAGGATGTCGCTCTATTTCTTTACGATAATATTATTACTTGCTTTGGCTATCCACTAGAAATGGTTAGCGATCGTGGATCTCATTTCTTTAATAATTTAATTTCAAAATTGATGGATCTTTATAAAATTAAATATCGAAAATATACCCCTTATTATCCTCGTGCCAACGGTGTTGTCAAAGTTACTAATCGTATTGTGATGGAAATTTTGGCCAAAATAGTAGCTGAGAGTAGACATGATTGGGATGAGCGTTTACCAAAAGTTCTCTAGGCATATTGGATTGCTTACAAGATAACAACTAATAATACACCTTTTAGTTTGGTATATGGGGCTGAAGATGTATTTCCTATTGAGTTGGAAGTTCCCACTTTGTGTGTTGCATTATCTAATCGCCTTGCTTAGTGGGAATTTCTTAGTAATCACTTGTGCAAGTTAGTCAAGCTAGATAAGGATCGTATGTTTGCTTTACAACATATCGAAGCCCATTGTAAACAAAGGAAAGCATGGCATGATAAACGCTTAAAGCTTAAATATTTTCAAAAGAATGATTAGTTTTATTGTATGATAGTCATTACTATAAATTTCCAGGGAAACTTCATATATGATGGTTAGGTCCATTTCAAGTTAAAGAAGTGTATGATAATAGCTCAGTGGATATTCAAGACTTAGAGGCAGTTCATGCACCTTTTCAAGTTAATGGTCTTCGTTTGAAACCTTTTGTGACTTAGTTGAGAAGTTTGGGTTGAATCATGTAGATAAATTATTAAAATGTTTTTCTTGCTTATTTTGTTGTTTTGTTTTGTTTGTTGGGGGGGGACATATTCTTTATGGGATATAGGTATGGAGATTTTGTGGATGGATGCCCTCAAACCTCATCTTGATGATGATAGTCCTGATCTATGCATACATGACCTTATAGCATTCCTTGTTTTTAGACACATAACATGTTCTTGTATGCTCCGAGAGGTGAGGCATGTTGTGGTACATCTTTTGTGGTTGTCTTTTGTTTGCACTATTATCCACCATTTGATTGTAGATCTTGTCAGCGGCATCTATTTGTGCACGCTTAGTTCCTCTGTTGTTGGCAGTGTCGCACTTATTTTTGATGCTATGGTACCACTACCATGCAGGACACTATAGGTTACACTTAGCAACACCATGATTATGCTACTGTATTTTCTCCTGAGTGAGTCTAGGGTGGATAGAGAGCAACAAGAATTTACTAGATATCGGTCTACTGCCTATCGCCTTACTCCATCATATTATGACGTGCAAACTAGTGTTAATTGTCCTTGTTGGGATTTTATATGTTGGTATATGGACGCAACTGAGGGACATTCTTTAGATTGTTTACCCGTGGCACCTATGTCCTATTATGATGATGATGCCTCGGCTCCACTCCATGTTATACTAGAGATTTCTAGTGATGCACTTGATGATGCTTCTGATATATCTGGTGTGAGGGTGCTAGGGATTCTTCAAGATCATCATGTATGTTGTGATTTGTTTGATGGATTTGATGTTGACCGTTTAGATGATTTTGGGTTACATTTTTTGTTTGTTTTAGAGGATTTACGAGGCTATGATGATTTTTGTTTAGATTTTTTGTTTTCTTAGTTTGTTTAGTTTGTGTTCTAATTTACATGATTTTTTTAAAAAACAAACCTCTTAATTTAAAAAAAACACACCAAAACAAAATATTCTAATATGATCCACTTTTAGTGTAAGGTTTCCTTTGTTTTTCAACTGTTCACACATTAGTTTAGTTAACTTTCACTTAGTTAGGTAGTCTGCTGCACACACGATTGGGTTTATCTTTCAATGTCGGTTTTCTTTTCAATTGGCTCTGGGAACCACAAAGTTACGACGCACTCTTATCAAGTGTTTTCTTACCTTCTTTTGTTTTGAATTTTTTATTATTGCACTTTCTCTTTTTAGTAGGTTCGTTTTGTTATGATAAGAATGGTGTACTTATGAGTATTAATTTCTAAAGCAAGGGGAGTCCTGACTCATGCATGATTGTGTTTTTGCTAGTTTGAACTAGCTAATTAGAAGCTCACTAGAGTATATCCCTTATGGATTGTTAACCCTCAAATGAACAAAGGTGGAAAATCTGGAAAAGCTGAAGCAGAAGACAAGGCCAAGGCAAAAGTGAAACGGAAGACGAAGGCGCACCAAGAAAAATCTAGAAACACAAGAAGCGTAGAAAAGTCCTAAATAAGAGAAAAAGGTGCACAAGGAAAAGCACAAGTCAATACTTTTGTAAATGAGCGCAAGCGCATCGTGATTTAATTTAAGGAGAGCTGGGCTATCACCCATGCAATTTGTAAAGGTAGCTGGGCAGTAGGAAGGAAGCTAGGAAGATAAGAGGACAATGGGAAAAAGGGCCTAGGCGACGGCCAGCCATGTAAAAAAGGGGATAAGGGGATGACCACCCAAAAGGGATTTAGGGTTTTGTATATAAAGTTGAAAAGTGAATGAGAAGCTCATTCTTGTCTGTGGCCAAAAGTGGCTCTCCTCCTCTTCTTCTTCTTCTTCTTCTTCTTCTTCTTGCTTACTTGAGCTTGTGCTTGAGAGAGGGAGTGTGAGAGTGTGAGGGAGTGAGTGTGTGAGGGTGAGGGACCGGGGAGGAGAATCTCTCCATCTTCTCCTCTCTTCTTCTCTTCTCTTCTCTTCTCTTGTCTTGCTCGCGGCGATGGAGCTTGGAGCGTGGAGCTTGCTTGAAGCTTGCACTTGGATGGTGGAGCTACCGGAGTGCGCGAGAGAGGAGGTAACTCGATCGGCATGGAGATAAGCTCATTACACCCATAGATATGGATGGCACGTTGGCTATGTGAGAGGTAGCCATTAGTGCTCAGCTTGGAACGCTTGAAACAATAAGCGGTCCGCGGGTCTTGGTGGTTGAGCGAAAGCTCCCACATTTTGGTTCCGTTTTCGAGACCAACGGATTGAAGCCTTGAGCGCTTGCACGCTTCGAATCGAGCATTGAAGTAGGGTTTTCCCCGAACGGGCGCTTGAGGTAGATAGGTAGGAAGTGAGGTAGTTTGAAGAGGTATTCAATCTCCTTAGCAAGTAGGTTTTTGTTGTTTTGGACTTGGGAAAGCATGATAGAGTAGTGTAGATATTTTTCTTATAAAGTTTTCTTGCATTTAGGAAGGATAGGAGCAAGACATGGGAGCAAATAGTAGGGATTTTTGTTGTTGTATAACAGGTTGAAATAGGGAAATAGGGACACGGATTCAAATTTCTGGCTGGAAGAGTACGAGGGATTAATTTCTGAGGTTACAGCAGGCTAGGATGGGGCAATAAGAGGCCCACGGAACCAGGGAACACCACATTTGACATTCTACCTTCTGAGAAGAGAGTGAGCTTGAGAGCTAGGAAGAGAGCGAGAGAGAGGAAGCAGCGGGGAGATCGTTGAAGTCGACTGATTCAAGCGCCACATTGATTCCAAGTATGCCTAATAGTTCCTTGCATTGTTTTGCACCTAAGCACGGGATGATTCCAAGGAGTAGGCGTTGACCTTGAAGCATCGCACGCAGCCTGCGGACCGTCGTCTACACCGTTGGACCAGTCCGTCCAACCCCCAGAATAGGACCACCCAATTTCTGGAGTCGGACCATCCCACTCAGAAAATCGGACCACTTTTCCGATTCGACTCCCAGAATCGGATCACTCCCAAAATCGGAGCACTCTGAAAATCAAACCACTTTTTGGATCAGACTCCCAAAATCGGATCACTCCGAAAATTAGACCACTTCGAAAATCGGACCACCCCCGTCCGACTGCTATAATCGAACCCAGTGTCAAAATCGAACCACGTTTGGACCACTCGACCCATTGCAGCAGTCCGACCCAATGCCAAAATCGGACCAAAGTAGA
This sequence comes from Lygodium microphyllum, assembly GCF_053477565.2. Taxonomy (NCBI): domain Eukaryota; kingdom Viridiplantae; phylum Streptophyta; class Polypodiopsida; order Schizaeales; family Lygodiaceae; genus Lygodium; species Lygodium microphyllum. The sequence continues at coordinate 17,657,336 of NC_141146.1, read as the reverse complement.
AATCGGACTGTCCGAGTCCCACAATCGGACCACCCTGTCCGATTTTCACAATCAGACCACCCTATAGAGTGTGAGACCCTAAAACTGATCGAGAGACCATATAGAGTCGAAACCATATTATAGGGCTGAAATTTAAAGCAAGTAGTTCAAAATTTGGCTATATACAGTCTTTCAATTCCTGTATGGCATTTACCCCCGAACCCCCACAAAGGGGGCTCTACCCCCTCCGCACCTCCCCCAAGTAGGTTGGAGAGAAAATACGCGTCGTGATAGGTCCTCCAAATTGGACCCTAGTGTAGTAATGGCTCTACATGAGCATGGATTCTCACTTGCAAAAGAGCAATCAAAAGACCCTACCCGAGCAGAGAGAAACAGAGACCCTAGAACATCAATGGGCCAATCTAGCCAACAAGGGCAAAATGGCCACACTGCAAAAACACATATGTATTGCATACGGACTGCATCTAGTCAAAGCAAAAATCAACAACATCAAGCTATGACTACGAGGAGGACTAGATATGAGTCCTGATGATAGATTCTCCTTGAATAGCACTGCACTGACGATCCAAGACATCAGTGGAGAATCCACATCTGGTCGTGCACTTGGGGACTCAAGGGCATTTGTCAAAAGGCTTAAATTTACAAGCCAAGACCCGGAAGACGAAAACATAGTACCACTTGCTTATCTTAGGGTCAAACTCACCATGAAAAGAGAGCATATTATCGATGCTCTGATGGATGAAGGAGCAGATTTTAATATCTTGACCTATGAATGATGGACCCTACTAGGCCAACCAGAGCTCACATCGACTAATGCAACTCTTAGCCCTTACGGGGGAGACCCAAAAGCACTCATAGGGAAGTGCAAAATCCTTGCGACAATCGAAACTGAAAGCTTTCCTATCCTATTTCATGTTCCTCCAAATAGTGCTAATTATGGGAAGGAAACTCTCCTAGGAAAGGGAGACCAAGTGTGAGGCTGACTATGTAGCACAGAGGATACACCTAACACTACTGGGTGTGAGGATAGTCACAACCTTTAGCAAGGGTGACCTCATCGAACCTCGAGGGAAAGGCCAAGAGGGTGCTGACATAACAGTCAAGCCTGCTAACGCGAGTAAGGACTTGTTGGAATAGTTGATACAAGCACAGGTCGAACAGCGAGAACTAGTGAGTGAGGCCATGCCTGAAACAAGAAGGTCAAGAGACAATGCCAAGGACGGGCTTTGGACTTACAAATATCGTAGAAAACCCCAAAAGAAGCCCAAGCCTTATATAGATGAAGGCATCGATGGAGGGTGAGCACAACGCCACGATGGATATCCAAAGCATTGCTACGTGCTCAAGGGTATTACGCAGGTAACCAATGGATTTGGGTGCCAAAACCCCTTGCTAAACCTCCCTTGTCGACTGAAGTCCAGATCATGTCAAGAACAAAGAAGCGTAGGAGGAGATCTAAACGAAAAACCAAGTCTTGAGTCAACAACAGTGGAGTGACCAAGCCCCTCATGGTTGAAATCAAGAAACCAAATGGGACCAATCAGAGGGTAGATCCTCAGCCTAGCGTGCTTGACAAGCAGATATCAAATGTAACCATTGAGGATACGCAAAAGCCACTAGTGCCCAAGGAGCCTTTGATTCCCCAAGAGGGTAGCAGGCATCATAGGCATAACATTGCTCATGGCAAGGTTGAATGCTCAACAAAGCAAATGGCAAAATCATCTAACAGCCACGAACAAATCTCCCAGCCAGTGTCAAAGCCACTTAGGAGTCCCAAGTCTCCTACACCCTCTTCTCCTAAATAGACATAGGAAGCACAACAGTCGTCAAGTGCGGCTACTCAATCCCAATCTCTACCTACATTAGAGCTTCCAAATGTCTCAACCTAAGGATGTGTTTGTGCAATCCACCGTGGCTAGCTCGACTGATACTCGATCTACACAAGTGAATGCTCTAAGGGCAACAAAAGACTCGACCACTTCCAATCAACTTAAGGACTTGACACCGCAATCCACCAATAGTAGCAAGTCCACTGAACTAGTTGCTACTACTTCCAATCAGGGATCACAGCAGTCACAACCCTTGGCCGTGACAATGCCACTTGCGGAATGTGTCCTTAGTAGTTTACCTGTGAAGAAGGTGTCGCAACGAGCTTCATTGACAACTCCAGCACTTCCAAAGCGCCTAAAGTCTAGGCTGGAGGAGTTAAACAGAAGGGAAGCTAGACTCTCCAAAAAGGGAGGCAGTTGTATCCTCACAACCTAGCGAGGCTATTCAGCAGGCCACGGCTATGTCCCATAAGGACACACTAGAGAAAGAGAATGCTGAGGCCCAGCCAAGCACATCAACAGTTGACCTAGTCCAGGGTCCTGAGTCATTGAGAGATGCACCTTCACTGACCAAGAAAAAGAGGAGAAAACAACGAAAACAATAGCAGTTACAGGTGGTTGTGGACCCCAAGAACATTGATACCAAGAGCACTAGAAAGCTAACGAATAAAGCATCAAGTCCATCCACCAATGACCCCATTGATGCCTCTCCTAATAGTGGTGAAACCTCAGACACATCCGTGTGCTCTGAAAAATCAAAGCAGTCGTTACCATCAACAGCTGCTTGCAACACTCAATCCACCGACAATAGAACTTGCATTGACCAATCAAGAGTGGATACAACACAATCACAATAGGGTGACAAATCTATACCAGTCACATCCAACGAGAACCATGGCGCAATAACAAAGCCTTATGAGAAACATGGAAACCCCAAGAGCATAAGAAATCCTAGCGTTGACAAATCTTGCTCATCCAGGCCTAAGCCCCCAGCTATGCTAAGGCCTAGGCAAACTCCTAGAACCTTGCATGGCATAGCAACCAAGCAAGCCCTCGTTGAACATAGAAGTGTCGCATAATGCTTAACCGAGTTGGATGCTAAGTTCAAAGTGTTCGCATGTGTCTATGTCCTGGCAAACATGGGCGCATTCCCTAAAGAGCAGCTTGAAGAATACTTGCCATTTCCCTTATCTTGGGAAGAGCAAGAACATCTTGACGAGCACTATAATAGGCTCCTGTATGAACGCATGCGACTCATCTCTGACGAGGAAGCCAACAAACTATGCTTAATTGTAACATTCAATGATGTGCTCTGCCAACCAAATCTCTTAGAGATAGAGCAACTAAAGCGACAATCAGAGGTCGAAGTCAATTTGAACAAGGTTGGTTTGAAAACCGCGTGGCAATGGCCGAACTAGGAGCCCAGATCATGACAATCTCAGAGGAGCGATTGGCCAAATGGTGGTCTCAAAGAGACCAAACTTATGTGGCTCCAACTTTCTTTCGAGTGCTGATTGCCGTTCGGGGTACGGACTTAGCTGAAACTAGCCAAGAGAACTCTCTGTCTGATAAGGTTCTCACTGAGGAGGAGTTACATGTTGCTAGTAGACTCGGACAAGGTTCCATGCTACTCGATGTTGCAAAATATCTATCGGTATTGAGTAAGCTGCCACGAGTACTAGATGCGTGTGCCACACTCCAGTACAATCCGGAGTTCTACAATTGGCTTTCATCCTCGAGAAGTGACATGGATTCGTAAATATGTACATAAATAAACAATGAATTTTGTGACTCTATATAGACAATGTCAACACACACAAGCAATGATAGTCAAGCGCAGGGAGAAGAGTTGGGTTCAATAGGCTAAGCTCCTCAGGTCCTCCTCTCACCACACATTTAGAAGTTGTGTGACCATTCCCGCCTCCAGGTGGAGGGCATCCAACCCTCATCACCACCATAGGAAGCTCTGACCGACATCTCTGAGGGTGTAGACAGGGTACCGTCCCTTTCTATACACCTTTCCCCCTTTCCGGTCTATCCTTCTGAGGAGGAGCCCTGCCCCACTCCATAACAACTAGTCCATGAAACTTAGCATAAGCCAAGATATGCTAATGGCTGGAGGCCAAATGAACATCATCATAGGGGCCATCCCTCTAGTACAAACACTACATGCCTCACCTCTCCCCTCCTTGTCATATGCGCTTGATAACCCATTGTATAATCCCTTCCATGCGAATGGTTTTATCCTGTCTCAAGGCCTAATCCTTGGTTCGCATCTTGCAGGTCCCCCTACGGTAGTAGACATGGAGTACCCAGTGTAGCTGGCTTGCAAATATGCTATCTGCCGTCGAAGGGAGCATGCAGCATAAGCTCCTCCGCCGGAATGCTACGTACCTAGCCTCAAAAGGTATGCAAAGAAATGAGGTTCCAAGCGACACCGCCCCGGACGTAGGTCGAAAAATCCCCAGGCCAGGGGCATAGAAGCTCAAGGAAGCACACAAGGCATGGCAACACTGGTCGTGCAAGCCCCCAATAGATGCTCGGGCACTAGGTGCTCGAAAGAGGAGAGGGCAGCTCGAGACAAGCAAGAATTTGATGCATTGTTCAAAAGTATTTTGGAAATAGTTGCGGCCAGGGACTACACCATTCAGGTCTCGGGCAACATCTTCCCTACCCAACCTCACAGGAGTCCCTCACCAGCAAAGCCTCATTCGCCCGACCACCTGAACTCGCCCCGCCTCGTACAAATAGAGTAGCCCCATGTTATGTAAAAGGCTTATCAAATGCTACCTGTACGTACTGACATGTTTCCCAAATGTACAAACTATATATATTTATGTTTACTATGTTTCACGTCTTTAGCAAAAGAAAAAGATAATCAAGCGCATGTGATAAGTATCTAAGTTAACACCATGGAATTCAGATAAGTGATGTCTCCTTGTGTTGCACTGGTTTATTATGGTTGTGGCATGAGCCGTGCATGTACTCTCATGAAGTAACAAGTGGATGCAGGATGATATAGGTCTTTGTGCGAAAGTGTTCAATGCCCAAGTCACCCCAAGACCACCAACCCCACAAAGAGCCGTGACAGAGCTACGCTGCCAAAAGCAAAAATCACCCGTGCGAGTGCCCACATCGCACGGCCCAAAGCATGATCTTAACCACTTCCTCTTTCTGGGTTACGCTCTGTGCCGGGCACTCACGACAGCTAATACCCCAATTGTACCAACATCGCACGTTCCAAAGAGGGTTGCAATATCTCAAGTGTATCTCCCCATCTCAACGACTGCTTCTCTAACAACGAGGCTAGGGCACAATCATCACTGTAATATCCATTTCTTGAGCCTTCGAAGCTTGACATTCCCCAACCCATTAAAAGGCTAATAGCCTCAACATATTGCAATGGTTGTACTCATGCAAGTCCAAAAAAAAAAGGCACAAGAAAAAGAAAACGAAAAAGCAAAGAAAGAAAAGAAACGAAAAGAAGAAAAAAAAAACAAAAAGATACGAAGCACCCACGATCACGGCACAACACCTAGGGGTCCTCAAATTAGGTACATCCAGTGACCTTGGTCGGATGGCTCCGTCCCTAGTCCCCTAGCCCTTTAGTATCACCCACAATTGTTCAAGGCACATCAAGGGCAGGACATACCTAGGGAGCTTGTCTCGCCTATGGTTAGACATGTCACCCTGACCCATTCGCACGATTCCCTCTTGCACTCTGCCTTAATACCATTGCATTCAATTGTTGTAAGCATCGCACGAATGGCCATGAAAAGTACACCGTCCTCATCAAGCAAGTCCACTAGCTCCCAGCTACCGAAAGTGCGGTGTCCATGTGTTCAATTATGCTACGTCATGCAGCCACAATGCAAATGATGTCTCATACACCTTCATGTGTACTTCTTCTTAACATGGACAACTTTGCTTCATCAACACATTGTTACGAGAAACCAGCCCACGGTCTTCTAACTACGTAATACCTAAGTATGCACGAGCACTCACATAATATCTGCACCGAAATATATACACAGTTTGGGTCCTCAAGTGTAGGACAATACTCTCAGCTCACTTAGAGTTCGACCTGTCTCCCAAACTAATTGAACTATGTCTTGTGCACGATAGAGAAGACTAGCACTACCCCTAGGGAGAGACCACCTATGAGAGGTTTTCAATTGCAGGTATTAAAGACTCCAACGAAAGTGTCGTTCGCTCTTCATCAATACCCAACTCTGAACTCTTATCCTTTATCATCCTGTAAGCCCGCCAAGAATCGTCATGTGCAGAATCCCCAACAAACCAACACTTGTGCTGGCCATCAGTGCAATCCCCAACAAAGAATAGCTCTACCACCAACTCCAACAACCCTACCAGCAGCCACCTAGGCCACCAACGTGCCCCTAATGACCTTCCTCCACACCACCACCAACACTTCTCCACAGCAACCATCGATGTCCCTTTCACCCACGTCTTAAGTGCATGCCAAAGCCTGCTACCTACGACGGTGAGTGCCATGGGACTGGCACTCGTCTAGGAGGGGGGTAATGTTAACCCTCAAACGAACAAAGGTAGAAAATCTGGAAAAGCTGAAGCAGAAGACAAGGCTAAGGCAAAAATGAAATGGAAGATGAAGGCGTGCCAAGAAAAATCTAGAAACATAAGAAGCGCAGAAAAGTCCTAAATAAGGGAAAAAGGCGCACAAGGAAAAGCACAAGTCAATACTTTTGTAAAAGAGCGCAAACGCATCATGATTTAATTTAAGGAGCGTCGGGCTCTCACCCGTGCAATTTGTAAAGGTAGATGGGCGGTAGGAAGAAAGGTAGGAAGATAGGAGGACAATGGGAAAAAGGGCCTAGGCCATGGCCAGCCATGTAAAAAAGGGGATAAGGGGATGACCGCCCAAAAGGGATTTAGGGTTTTGTATATAAAGTTGAAAAGTGAATGAGAAGCTCATTCTTGTGTGTGGCCAAAAGTGGCTCTCCTCTTCTTCTTCTTCTTCTTGTTCTTGCTTGCTTGAGCTTGTGCTTGAGAGAGGGAGTGTGAGAGTGTGAGGGAGTGAGTGTGTGAGGGTGAGGGACCGGGGAGGAGAAGCTCTCCATCTCCTCTCTTCTTCTCTTCTCTTCTCTTCTCTTCTCTTCTCTTGCTCGCGGCGATGGAGCTTGGAGCGTGGAGCTTGAGGATGGAGCTTGCTTGAAGCTTGCACTTGGATCGTGGAGCTACCGGAGTGTGCGAGAGAGGAGGTAACTCGATCAGCATGGAGGTAAGCTCACTACACTCGTAGATATGGATGGCGCGTCGGCTATGTGAGAGGTAGCCATTAGTGCTCGGCTTGGAACGCTTGAAACAATAAGCGGTCTGTGGGTCTTGGCAGTTGAGTGAAAGCTCCCACATGGATTTATTTCATTTCTTACTTGGATTTTTTGAGTATCAAACCATCTCTTCATGAAATTTTGACTAGTTTGTCTGTGATGAAGTTACTTCTATTGAGCCTTGTGAGATTAGCCTACAAGTCAGCTGACTAGTTAGTGTAGCTCTCTTGATTAAGTTTCTCGAGGAGGATTGTTGAGATAAAATTTTTGAAGGCTCAATGTTGAATAGTAATTGCGTAAGTACTCTTTTAAAAAACTCAAAATATAATTAAACCCAACAAACTCAAGACTTGAAACAAAAAAAACACAAATCCATGAAAAGAAAGAAGGAAAGAAAGAAAGAAAAAAAGCTCTCAAAAGAAGATATCCATTGCTTCTAAGGTCTTGGTAGGCTATAGGGATTTCCTTGACGGTGCCTTGTATCTCTTTGGGCTGGGACCTTTTGAGCATGGCTGAAAACAAGTCTTTAAAAAAAACACACACAAACAAACAAGCCTCTAATAAAAGGAGATAGAGGTGTAGTAATAATTATATTATATATTATAACATGTTAGTAGCTAGACACATTGTCTCTTCTTTCATGGAGGGTTAGCAATTCTGCCCTAGAGACTTTATCTTGTGGAGTGTCCTATATTAGTTTTGCTAAGGTCTGGTGTTGGACTTGCAAGAGTAAGCAAAGTCTTTGTCATGGATATTTGGAAGGAGAATAGCGTAGCATTTCTTTGCTTTGAGAGGTTTCTTCTTTCTTAGCAGCTCTTATGGTATTCTTTTTTGTTGGCTTCTTGATTGGAAATTGCAATGTCATGCACGTCAGTGGACAAAGTCGTTGAGAAACTAGTTTTATTCCCACATTAAGTTAGTTCTTAACTATAGAAGGAAGAGATTATTATTTGTTGGAATATATTGGTTTCCTTTGTGTTCCTTGTAGGATGGCTGCAGATATAGCCGTGTTCACAACAGGGACGCTCGCGATGTGGAGGGGGAGACCAATTATTTTTTCACACTTCTCAGTTTTGAGCTTCAGAAGCTTTCTTGGATAATGTAGCTGCTATTGAAGCCATTCTTGAATATTGGAGTCATTTTTCCTTTGTTATTTCACAAGAGCTCACTCAAGCTAGTGAGGGAGGAATGATAATTGCTTATTTTGAGTCATTTTTACACCATTTTTTGGCAAACTGATGAGTTTTGGCTCTGCATTACGCACTATTTTTTACAAAAGTTAACTTAAAAATAAGATTGTAAAGCCGTATTTGGGCTGTGCTGAGGAGGAATTAGAAGTCGAGAGTTTGGATATTTTTAATGGAGAATTTAGGGAGTGGAAAAAATAACAGTACTAAAAAGATGTGGGAATTTTTTTAGTGAAAGGCGTAGACATTTTAGAGATGGGTAGAAATACATGTATAATCTAGTATACATACATAGAATTTGGGTCGAGAAGCCATGGGCGGGGACAAAATAAGTTGAGAGATGTGGAAAGGTGTCAGGGAAACCGGTTTAAAGTGGGAAAACTCTCAATTTTGAAAAGGGGTTATTCAAGAAGTTGAGGGGGGGGGGGGGGGGGGGGGGGGGCTGTCATGTGAAGGAGGAGTTGAAGAATGAGAGAGAAAACAACAAGAAAGTAGGCACCATCATTCTTGGGCCTTTGGGAGAGATTGCTGCAGAATTTGGCCATGAAATCATCATCATTTGGCTGCATTTTATCCTCTCTTCCATCTCCACCATCCTCATCCCGTTCTTAGTTCTCATTAATCAGTGTAGTGAGAGGAATTTTCTACAAGATTAAGAGGAGATTAGTGCATATTAGTGGGATAAGTGGAAGATTAAGGAATAGGAAGATTTCTAGAAGTGAAGGCAGAGGAGGAGCAAGCATCAACACCCCCAAATACGGTGGAACATCTTCAGTTATCTTCTTAATCGGGTATTTTGTTTTCATGAAAATTTGAATGAAAAATGGATAGAATGCATGATTTGTGGTTGAATATATCAATTTTTCATCTCTGAGTGTTTACATTGAAATGGTAGAGAAATGGGGGCTGAAAATAGGCTAAAAACTATATTTTTAAGCCATAATTAAGGAAAATCAAGAGTTCTAAATAATATTAATAAGAATTGAATCAAAAAAGAGTTAGAATACATGGAAATCAATTTAGAAATGAATTTTCATAACTTGGAGATGAATCTACTAAAATATTTATGTGTTTTAGTACCAAAAATGACAGTTTTTTATTATAATTAGTGAAAATTAAGAACATTAATGAAAGATTAAGGTGCATACCTTTTTAAAAAAGTTGAAAGAGGTTAAGATAGATACACCTATCAAATCTTAGTTCAAATGGACCTCTATAGTTAAAGTTATTAAATTTTCAACGGTGAAATAATAGTTTTTAGGTGTTTTTGAGAAATAATTAGTGAATATTAAGAATAAATGAAATAATTTATAAATAAAAAATAGTATATACACTAAATTCATCATTAGGAGTGTGTGGTTAATAGGGTTTGATGTATTATGATGGGATATAGCTATTATAAATATTTTTATTTGTTAAATGGTAATAAGGAAAAATTAATAACATTTGATAATGAAGAAATTAGAAGGGAATTTGAAAAGAGACTATAGTTCATTTTCTATTGAGAATATGTTTTTAAAGTTTAATGGATAATGGTTTTCATTTACATACACTTCCTTTGTAAAACACCATTCATGGTTGAAGTAGAAATTAGTGAATATTAGTGATTGTATTAAAGTATTAAGAGAAGTCAATAATTAATTAAGAGTTTTTAAGTTATTTCTTTCTCTAATTAAAGTCTTGAGAACATTGGAGTTTGTATGCTACGGTTGTAGTTCAAATTTGGGAGGTTGAATAGTAATGTATAAGGAATTGCAAGTAAATAAAGAAGGTTATTAAATAGTTGATGGTTGGACTACTGAGAGAAATGTAATGTGAAGATAAAGAAGACATAAATATCCATTTTAAAACCTTAATTAATACAATGACTTTACATATAGTCATTTTTCCCACTTATCTATAGGCTTCCTAGGGGACCTACAAGCTTACTTTCCATGGTAGACTTCTCTTTGAGCCACCACGCTATTGGGGCTAAAAAATAAGTTAACAAATTAGGTATGTGCACCAAACTAAACAAATAACTGAGCTTAAAAGTGACTGAGTTACATATTTTCTTCACTTGGTCTCTACTAATTTTCAAGAACCATGGTGGTGTGCTCCCCTTCTCCCTCTAGCTCCCCCTTTTGCTCTCTAGAGGTAGGAACCATAGTGGGCTCCTCCTCTCCCTCCAGCTCCCCCTTTTTCTCTTTACAGATAGTAAAAGAAGAATAAGGTAGACTGTATAAAAAAGAAGTAAATAGTTACTTACTCTCGTAAATATATCCCTTGTGATCCCAACTCTTGGCCACTTTTGGGATTTGATTATTGCATCCATCTTTCACACATGTCGTTTGTCATGAGAGTGGTAGCAAAACACAAGGGGATGTACTGGTGCTTGCAAGCCAACATGAAAGAATCCACTACATAGGCGGAGTCTAAAGACTACCCATAAGCAATGCAAGTCCCCAAAACATGGATTGTGTTGCCTTCATCCACAACTTGGGGATTGGGAAACAATACAAGCCTTCCGCCTCTCTCCAATTTTGCAATCAACATTTTAAGAAAATCACTATGGGCCTAAGTCTCTTGACCCTCGATAGTGAGCAAATCACATTTTATCAATAGGAGAAACATGAATATGTCATTAGTAAAGAGTACCAAATAGTACCAATATTATCAAAGAGTGCCATAATGTAAATCACAATGTACCAAAACACACAAAAATATAGCAACATGTTTCAGAAGGTACCAAAATGCACAAATAGTTGGGTGCAAAATACACTATAATGTATGTAATAAAAGTGTGCAAAAATTACCATGGATTACTAATAAATAATTGATATTCAAAAATAAAAAGGACTAAATAGTACCAAAAATACTAGAAAGTACCAAGTGATGGGGGGTCCTCCACCAAGCAATGGAGAGCCTTCTGAAGAAATTCGCATGATGGTTACCACCAAGCAATGGAGGGCCCTCTATCAAGGGATGCGGGGTCCTTCACCAAGCAATGGGAAGTACCAAACAATATTTGATATTCAAAAATATAAAAAAGTATCAATCAATACTAAAAATAGTAAAAAAGTACCAAGCGATGGGGTCAAGCAATGGGGGGCCCTCCGCCACAAGCAATGCAGGTTCCTTCGCCGATGGATGGAGAGTACCAAACAATATTTGATATTCAAAAATAAAAAGTACCAAACAATAAAAATACCAAAAAGCTACCAGTAATGGGGGGCCTCCCCCCAACAAGCAATCAGGGGTTCTTCAAAAAAGTTCACACAAGGGCCACCATTGAGAGATGGGGGACCCTCCACCATAGTGACGGGTGTCCCTCGCTTAGTGGTGACCCATACAATGATTGGTATACATGAGGGTCACCACCAAGTGACGTGGGGGTCCTCTACCCCACCAAGTGAGGGGCCTCCCTCACTTGGTGCTTACCCGTAGGGCATGAGCAATGCACATGAGGATACCACCAACTGATGTGGGTGACCCCTACTGCAGTGAGGGGTCTCCCTCACTTGGTGGTGACCCATATGGCATTTAGTGCACATGAGGATCACAAAATAAATACAACACTAGGCCAATGGAGTATAGTAACTACTGAAAGAAAAGGATGATGCCAAAAGGTAAGGTAAAAGTACATGTTAAGCTTCCACCTCTTGGGCAAGAAGCTGCAAATCCTCAATGATTCCAAGTTGACACCATGGCATTGGAGCCCTTAACCCTCTATAAGCTCTCCTTGTTTCATTGGAGAGATGCCCTTAGCTTATGTAACTTGCTCAACTTCTACGTCATGCAACTTGTTAAAACCCTCTCATCAATGCCTTGCAAATTGAAAATGTAATCTAGTTCAGAAGGCCTCAATTGAAAAAGTTATCTTCTTCAATGCACATGTCACTTGCACCCTACATGGTCTTTCTATTCAACCCATGCATGGTACCTTGAAAAATACCGTTTACCCTCCTCCAATGGTCCAACTTCTTTTCCATCCCTTCAGGCTTGCTTTTGCACATGTCTAGCACTATCTCCCCGAACTTTGCCCATGCAATCTTATGCATGGAAAGGTCTTCTTTTATCACACGACATCTCTCAAATGTGTAGCACTTGGAAAAATTTGTCGTGATCTCCCCTCTCGATGGGAGGGGCCTAATAAACCTTGTGGAAGAGTAGTTTGCAGTCCTCAAAAAATTCACATTGTAGATGGTTCAAGTATATCTTGGCATTCTTTTAATGTTGTAGCTTGAACACTATGAGCCATTGTTCATCAAGGAGATCATCATCAGTCAAGGCCTCTAAGTGACCTTTTCCTCAAGGCTCAAGCCATACTCCTTGTGTAGTTCATATGCTATAAAGTAGAATTTGCTGAGTATTGGGTACTCATCCCTTTTGTTTTTCCTTGCAATGCACAACTATCTAATTAGTTGGTACATGGCACCCAAGGTTCTAACTATATGTGATCATGCAAGTGACGATGCAGTTGCTTACCCCTTTTCCCCATTACCAACATGTTTTGCTGCTAAGACGAGGTGTATTCTTAGTCTCACGAAGGAGACCATCTGTCTTCTTTGGCATTGGGGCAACAATTGTGGGGCTTGCCCTCGATGCGCATTTGCATGCTAGTGGCCTCATAGCAATTGGAAAAAATGGAACCCTAAAAACCTAAAGCAAAGCTTGCATAAAAATATTGCATAAAATCTACCCTCCAAGTTTACGAAAAAGAACCAAAGTGCAAAACTAAAAATAGGTACAATCCCTGCTATGAAGTGAAGCTGCCCACTTTTTAATATAAACTTCCCTAAAAAACTCCCTCCAAGTTTGTGAAAAATAACCAAAGGGAAAAACTAAAAATAGGTACAATCCTTGCTACGAAGTGAAATCAAATATTAGATGCAATAAAGGTTTGTGATGTCGTAAAAAGACTTAAGAGCTAGGGGGTTGTTTGCATAGTAGTAGCTAGAGTAAATCCTTTTGCTCGCTCATTGGCAGACCTTGAGTTTGCTTATACTAGCATCATGCCACAATTGAGCAAATGTCCTCCCTTCACTTTTTTTTTGGTGATTTTGCAATGGTGCCATGATCCCTTTCTCTACTTCTTTGCCTGCAGCTCTTTGTAGCATCTCATTGGTGCTTGGACCAACATCCATGGAATGCACTTGCTTGGAGTCATCATAGCTTAGGAAGCATCATAGCTAAGTTTCTCCAAAGAGAGAGAGAGAGCTATGGAGCTACCTTTTACAATAGATCTAAACAATAAGCATGTTTTTGGGGGTTGGTGGGAGAGAGAGAGAGCATGCTATGGTGATTTTCACTGTGGCAGCAATGAGGAGAGAGAGAGAGAGAGAGAGAGAGAGAGAGAGAGAGAGAGAGAGAGAGAGAGAGAGAGAGAGAGAGAGAGAGAGAGAGAGAGAGAGAGAGATGTTGAGTCCTAACCTCAAACCCTCCCTTCCATCTCCGCCATGTCCATAATCAGTTGCAAGTGCAATTAATAGGGTGATGTGGTACTTCATTTCTTAAGTTTAAATATTTCAATCCTTCCATTTCTTCAAAGAAAATTTCTTTTAGCCAATGGGGTCGTAGCATAGTGGTTGGTGCATGGGTTGAGTTCCACCAAAGACACAATCATCAAGCGACTAAAAATTGGTTTATTCTACACACAATTTACCAAAGGCATGTGGTTTTTCCACCAAACTGCTCTTTCGGTATGGTACTTTCATTATCTATCATTCATTGATGGCGAACTTTAAAGATGTCACATGCACCGCCTTCAATGTCTCACCATCACATACAAACTTCCCTTCAATGACTCTCTCAAAATCTTCCCTCTTCATTTTCAAATCTTTGTTTTTGGGGACTCTAAACCACATCAATGTTGCAAGCATGGATCACTAATTGTAACTCGATTGCAAACATGGTTGGCTGTAAATGTCTATACCATCTCCATATTGATCTAGAAGATGAATATGAATCCATTCACAAGAGAAACCAGGTGCCTATTAACACCCCAAGTGCGCTGGAATGAGATCAGAGGGTAGAAAGAATATCGATCTATGGACTGATTGTAGGTTGTATCCTATGGATCCTACAACAAGAAGCACCCCTCCATTCTCGTCATGTTCCTCATTGCTGAGGTTTATTGGAGATAGTAGCCAAGGGCTTCTAGCTTATACATGGAATCTAGCATGTCATTCAAACATTTTGAAGCTGCAAAACCAGTGGTTACTCCAAGAGAGAACCACAATGATAAAACAATTGGAGGAGAGCCAAGAAAAAATAAGGAGACTCAAAACCCAGCTACGTGCAGCCAAGCAAAAGGAAACAATGCTCAGGTGGTGTGAGAGGCAAAGAAGTCTAAATAATATCAAGACTCTCAAGCTTGGAAGCAGAGGTTATAAGTAAAGAATAATAACAATATGGTAACAGTTGGTTGCTTGCCCTAAACTACTTGTATTATTTAATGCTATGTTGGGAGCATCAAGTCTAAAGTTAGTGATCATTCTGTGAATGTGTTATGAATCCACTCTCATACGTGTGACATTGTTGTTGTACTAACACAACCACTCTCTATCTAGACAAAGCAATGAGGGATGTGGAGAAAGCATCAGAAGCCTAAAACAACATCATTCCTTCAAAAGCTATGAGGAGCATGTTGACCGAAAATAGGTTTAAGAAAGCCAAGGAGCAATGTGTTGAAAAGTTCTTGCAACAAGGGTCTTTCCTAGACAAAGAGGACATTCAAAGCACCTTGGACAGGGTGAGAATTAGAAGATAAAAAGCTACACCCAACTCTTCAAAGTTATGCAAGAGACATTAAAGAAGAAAAGGGTCAAGGAGTCTTTGCTTCCAAAGCCATCTTCAATTCAACAAAAAAGACACAAAATCAACCAGTGAGTCTTGGAAGTCCTTGGTGAGCCCTTTCACATCATAGATAGCTATCCCAAAAAGAAGAGAGTGCTAAACTAGGACAATTGTAAAAATATATTCTTAAGAATGTTGCAAAGAGCAATGATCAAGTTCTACATGCTAGAGCATGCAAAAGCAAATGGGGTTGCCATTTTTGTTATTAAGGTGGATGAAACTGAGATTGCGATCGCAAGAAAATGGAGAGAGTTTCTATCACCTTGATGAATAGGGCTCTTGAACCATGTATCAAAGGGGATAAAGGCTTGGAGGTATTGCACTTTAGCATACAATTAGAGCAAGACACCTAGTGGTTGGGAGCATTTTAGGTTGGCATGGAAGATTTTGACTATTGAACTAGGTGTTTAAACAAACTTATATACCCGAGATAATAAGTGCTCAACAATCAGGGGAGAAACTAAGCATGAAAGGGTTTGGACATAATAAAGTGGAGTTGCACATGGCCATACATTTAAAGACTCTAAAGTACATATATAATGTATAAAAAGGTGCTACTACTAAGAGTCCTTGCATTTACTACATGGCCATGGCCAAGAGTGGAATGCTACTAGTTGGAACAAGGTTGCCAATAGACACACCAAAGATCCAAACTTTTAGGTCATTCTAGATATCCCTTTAACAAACATCTACATGTGCACATTGCATGCCTTGTGTAGAATAGTTGAGAAAATTTTGCATATGTACCAAAAGGCCATTGATGGTGCTATCATGGCTCTTGAGAGGGTTTTGCTAGACATTGGTCTCCACAGGGGGGGAATGTTGTGATTGAGATAGATCCTTAGAGATCCAAAAATGAAATGAAAATAGTGTTCCCATAAAAACCTCGATAGGTGGGGTTAGGGCTAGAAGGTTTTTAGGCTTCCATGGTAAGCTCAAAAAAGGTTCTTCTCACATTCACCACAACCAATGGAAAGTGCTACACAATGTAGTCAAAGACCATGGGGATGATGGAAGAGTAAGGAACAATAAGGTTGAAGTATGGGAGGCATTGGACATAGTGTTCATGTATCATGATAAAATACCTTGGTCCATTGAGGATCTCCTAGCCTTCAAGAAGGCCCTCAACAAATTCAAAACCTCCATGAAGGATGCTTGGGGAGAAAACAAATTCATGCAATATATGGTAAGGAAGTTCCTTCAATTTTTTAAAAAAAGTTTGGGGCGAAAGGGAAAGCAAATATGAGGCTTCAATGACATCTACAAAAGGGGTCACTACCAAGCAATATGGGGCCCTTTCTCTTTGAGGGAGGAGTTTTTTTTTGCTTGTTAGTGACCCTCCCCCTCCCTCAAAATGAGACACCCAACATCGCAATTAACCAAATTCAAGGTAGATGATGAAAAGGGGTCACTGCCATGCAAAATGGGGAGTTCCTCTCATCGATGTAGGGGCCCATTTTGCTTGTTTTTTACCCTCTCTGGGAATGAGGTGCCCAACACTCCAACTCACTCTGTTCAAGATAGGCGGTAAGTAAGTGACACAGATAATTGATTGGAATGAACTCACAATCAAGTAGATAGCATTTGTGTTTTTTGAAACTCCATATGGAGCTTCAATAGGCCTTGAACTTACTACTTAACACTTAACTAATTCCATCTCTTTTCTTATACACAACATATTATTTATAGTCATGGACCCTGGTTTGCAAGGTAGTATGAGAGTTTGTCGATTTGGTCCACCCAAGGAGTGGAGAAGTCTCATTACCAAGCAAGGACCATATACTTTAGGCATATAAGAGATCATGGTGATGCACAAAAGGCAAATAGCCTACTGGAAGTTTTCCGTAGGTTTTATAGATTCATTTGGCACAAAATGAGGTTAGAAGAAGCAAAAAGGATGTGCCAAAACTTGGACATTGCTCTTGCATTAAAAAGATCAAAACAAAAGAGATAAGAAGCATACAATAACTCATGTATAAATGAAATTTTTTTACAATGGCTGGCCTCTATGGAGAGACAAGGCCAGAGATGGGGCTTAAGGAGCAAATAAGTAAGCATCCACTCCTTACTATGTGGGCTTGAAGGGGACAATTTCATCGTCTTTGTCGACATGTCCTCATCCTCATCACCCTCGTCCCCTAAGGTTGGCAGTTGTATTAGTAGTGATGGCTCCGTTGGAGGTAGTGACTCTATAGCCAACACTCCTAGAGGGGCAGGCTCTGTAGGACCCTGTGCTTTGTCCACTATAAGAATTCTTGTTTTGCGTAAGGATGCAAGTCACCCAATTCCTAGATCCTTACTGCAATGTTATGAGCAATGTATGACATGTAGTAAGAGGCCCTCAAAGATTAGCATCCACAAAACCTGGTCAACACTTGAGAAAAAAATGGGGAGCCTTGTATTGTCCAAAGAATATTCATTGTGAAAAATTATAATCTGTAACAGTAAAGTCATTTATTCAGATCAATACACATATTTCTTTGTAATACATTGCTTGAAAGTATATTCGTGTGTATGTACCTTTGTATGATTCAATTTGCCAATGTGTATTGTTAGAGAGTCGTATCTTTTTTGTGGAGTTGCTAGCAACCAATGTTCTTGAGCCACTACTTGTGTAAGAAAGTCATTGCTTCCAACTAACATCTACTTGTAAATATACATTCTTAGAAAAGAATCCAGGAACCAAGAATAAGAAGAGCACACAAACTAAATACCCATTGATTTTCATTGCTTTCAAGAAAATGTGATATCCATAAAGGGATTGTGCCACCAGTGGATTCCTATGGCCGTAATGTTTCATGTTGTCCCATGTTCACTATGTTGAGCCTTTGCATTATTGCCCATCTTTTCTCTTTCGTAGGCCATTTCTACTACTCATAGGCCTTGCCCTCCACTTTATGCCTTTTGAGGATCGCCTCATCCAACGTCCATTTTGCATCTTTGACTGCAACATCAACCAGGAGATGCAAATCTACATCATCCACTACTTGCCTCACTAAATTGAGCCAAGACAATAAGTTTGTAATTCTCGTGGATATATAATGAACTCATAATGTCATCTACTAACACATAGTCGTGGTCATCCAACATTGTAAATGTAGATAGAGGCATACCTCCTTCCTTGGTATATGAATCGAGTGATAGCACATCCTCTAGGTCAGTAGGGATAGTAACTAATGCTCTATCAAAACTTTCCCTTTGTTGAGCAGCCTCCACTCTCTCCTCCTCTACATCAAAGGCTGCAATCTCCACTACCTATTCAACCTCTCTATTAGTAATAGTAGGTTGTCTCCTATTGCCAACGTGCAGTGCTTGTGAAGTCCCTTGCAAGTCTATTCCCATTCAATAGGAGATACAAATAGAAAAGGAACACAAAGGAAGAATGAAGTAGACGATACCTCTTTGAGTGTATCACTAGTTCTTTGTGCCCTTGTGTGCATTGGCAAGTAATTTATCTAGCGCCCTGACTAACTTTCTCTTGGTGACTTTGTTGGTCTTGAAGTCATTCAGGTGAACATATTCCTCCGCATCAATAGTCATCATGCTAGATGATGTGATTCTTTGGTATTCCTCCATGTTGGGAGTAAAGGTGCTTGTGCTGCCTAGCCACTCATGTATTAGTTACGCTGATAGTACCCATATACCCACACACCTGTATATCAAAGGTGGTGGGCGTCCATTACTAACACTTCATTCTTTATTCTTTTAGTGACATTTGAATAAAGGGAAGGTCGATCACACATTGTGAGTGTTGGAGTTCCCACGTTCTCTCTCTCTCTCTCTCTCTCTCTCTCTCTCTCTCTCTCTCTCTCTCTCTCTCCATCTCTCTCTTGCTTTTGCTCTGTGCTTCCACTTCAGGGCTCACTCCCTTCAACTGGTATCAAAGCCATTGCATCAACATTGAGGAGCTCAACTTGGCATTGCTTCAACCTCTGGAGAAAAGCTTCAATTCACAATTTTAATGGCAGACATGGCTCAGCTTGGAGAGGTATGATTTGGTTCTCTTCTTCTTCCCGATGATAGGAAACTTGTTGAGGCTTGCTGCAAGACTTCCCTTGGCCCTAGCAATCATTGCCTTGGGCTCCATTGGGAGCAAGAATAGCTACAACAAGAGGGTTGTAGTAGGCAGAGCGTTTTTACTGCCTACTATCCGTGCCCCTCTTCTTGCCTCATTTGGTATTGGAAAATTCATGGGCATTCACCCTTTGGAATCTGTCATTGGTCCTTGCTACTTGAGCACTCCATTGGAGTGTTATTCTTCAGCTATTGATTATGCATTACAACTTACAGGCTGCAATAATAGGGCAACCCCCTATCTTGAATGTCCCATGATCATTGGCATGCCCGTTTGATGCCCGAGTGGCTATGCCTATGCTTTGAGCTCAGTTTGGAACTGATTTGAGGACTGTTCTTGCTCAGTTTGATAGTGATTTGGTTGCTGTAATAACTAGGGATGAAGTCTATTTTATTAGTGAAAGCATATGCCTATTACTCCCAAGTGCTTATTACTGATTATTCCGGGTGATATACCGATGCTTATGGTTCATGTTACATGCTTGGGTATGATTTTGGATTGCCTTTGAGCTAAGATTGGAGCATTTAAATCTTGGCATTAGCTATCCTTCATTGTTCTTGACATTAGCTATCCTTCATTGTTATCTATGGTTATTTGATGCTCTAGTAAGAGCTTTGTAAGATACTTGGGTCGGATGCTCTCAAATGTTTGCTACTTGGATCTTGGATGTACGGATGCCTTCCACAATATTTTGAGCTTTGTTTTCTTGTCTGGCATTTGAATTTTATTCCAATGGGTGACATTTGGAGATTACATTGAGCTTTTGGTTACACAGTTGAGCTTGAGGGTCTTATAGTGAGACCGTGGAACTTGGTGACATGTACATGTTCTTGTCATGCTTTATGTACACAATTGATGCTTAGTGGGCTGATTTGACATTACTTTTGGGCTGGGACCTATCTCTGTCATGATATTGTCAGTGATGTATGAATCTTGGTTGGTTATATACTAAGCTTTCGTTACATTTGCTCAGTTGGTTGTGCCTCTAGTTAGTCTCTTCTATTACCCGCGAGACCCACTCTATGCATAATGGTTATGCCTATGGGATGTACCTCAGTCTGACACACTAATTCTTTGTAAATTCTAGGGTGCAAGTTTCATATTCACTCACTACTAGTTGGAGTTATTCCCTAGCAGTTGCAGTGTGTCCTCTATCAATGATTGCCCCTCTTTGGCATTGATTTCTTACTAATGTACTTTATTTTCAGCATGTTGTAATTGCAATTTACTGCACTATTATATGAGTAGTCACCTTCATTTAATAGTTCTTTACATTAAGTTTGTGGACAGTTCATTACTTGGTCAATACCCCTTGTTTTCAACTTGACGTAGCAGTGGTTTTAGGGTTGTTTGTAGTACTTACAATAGCTTTCTTTGACATTTTGTGTAGTTGTTTGCCTTCATTATGGTTGGTGGCTCGAGTGTTAGTGCTATCTTTAATATTGAAAAGTTGGATGGCACCAACTATAGCTACTGGAAGGCCCAAATTTGGCAAGTTTTAGTGCAAAAAATGCAGGCTAGACCCTTGAAACATAAGGGCATCAAGCCCAAACTTATTGATGCAAATAGGTGGGATGAATTAGATAAGCTATGTAAGTCCACCATCATATTACCCCTCTCTAAGCCGGTGTTCTATAATGTTCTCTCTGATTGGAAATCCACATGGAAATTATGGGAAAAGATTCATAATGTCTATCTATACAATAAGCAAAGCCCCGCTTCTCAGATGTATTAGCTGAAGCAACTCATGGACCTTGTCATGAATGATGGCACTTCTATGTCTGCTCACTTATATGAGTTTCATTCCATTATTAGCCATTTGTCTTCGTAGGGGATTGAATTCAAGGGCACTCTTCTTCCCTTGTTCCTATTAGTTACACTACCTAAATCATGGG
This sequence comes from Lygodium microphyllum, assembly GCF_053477565.2. Classification (NCBI taxonomy): domain Eukaryota; kingdom Viridiplantae; phylum Streptophyta; class Polypodiopsida; order Schizaeales; family Lygodiaceae; genus Lygodium; species Lygodium microphyllum. The sequence continues at coordinate 17,636,204 of NC_141146.1, read as the reverse complement.
ATACCTTTCGTACTACTATGTGTGACAACATACCTACTGATGTGCTATAGTTGCGGGATATAAAGGGTGCATTCTTAACTGAAGAGGTTAATAAGAAGAATGTCGATGCTTCCCGCGCTTTTCATGATTTGATAGTTCGATGCAATAATGGTAGGGGCGGTAATGATCACTGTGGCAAAGACTCTTAGCAGTCTCACTCTCAGTCATGTGGACAATTATGGGAAAGCAGGGCATATTTGGCCATAGTGCCATAAAATGTACCTTGACAAGTGCCATAAGGGTAAAGCATAAGACAAAAATGATGATCACAACATTGTCCCTAGCAAATCCAATGTTAAGATTGAAGAGATTAATGGTGTGCAAACTAATTCTGATGATGAATTCATGCTTCCAAATTCTTCTCTTGATACTTCATAGTTGATTGATGCTTTATCAAGGTATACCCAATGTTGGTTGATAGATTCAAGGACTTCTTTTCATGTGACCCCTCATAGAGAGTGGTTTCACTCCTATTGTAGTTTGACTGGATTTGTCTATTTGGGTAAAGACTTGACATTGGAGATAGTTGATATTGGTGATGTCTAGCTACAGTTTCATTCAAGTCAAGTGTTTACTCTTCATGATGTATGTCATATACTGGCTCTCATGAAGAGGCTTATCTCTAGCACTTTGAATGATGCAAGTTATCTAGTTTCTTGTGGTGATACCTCATGGAAGATTACCTATGGGAATCTTGTCATTGCACGTGGTGCTAAGTCCAATACTCTCTACCCCTTGCTTGTATCTAGATCAATTAACCATATTTTGGTAGTGGATGCAGTTCCACATGTATTTCTTTGGCATCGTCACCTTGGGCACATGTCCTTGAAAGGAATTAAAATGCTTACTTGTTTGCAGTATCTTGTGCTCCTTGACTATAAGTGCTTTAAGTCTTGTGATCATTGTCTATATGGTAGGAAAACACGTAATACGCATAAAAGGTCTCGTATGACACACATGGGTGAGCCATTGGCTCTCGTTCATTCAAATGTATGTGGTCTCATGCCTTACAAGTTGTTAGGTGGTGTGAAGTATTTCGTTACTTTCATTGATGACTATATATATAAGGTTTGGGCATGTTCTATTAAGCAGAAATTGAAAGTCTTGGTTACATTTTAGAGTTGGCTTGCTTGGGTTGAGAACCAATCTAGGTATAGGCTAAAATGACTAAGGTTAGATAATGGGAGTGAATATGTCTCTAAAGCCTTTGAGTAGTTTTGTGATAAGAGGGGTGTTAAGCATTAGTTGACCACTCCGTACACCCCACCCCAAAATGGTATAGCTGAGTGCATGGATAGGAAAATTTAGGAGTGAGTTCATAGTATGCTTATCCTCCAGGCAGGCTTACCCATGGGATCTGTGTTTAAGTCTATGAAATGCATCTTTCTTGGTTATGGAAATGTAGGTGAGATGGGCTATCGCCTATGGGATCTGCAAAAGCTTGGAAGGTTATCTGTAGCCATAATTTTATTTTCCAAGAAGAAAATGCATAAGCAGCCTAAGTATGATATGTTGATTGCCGGGCATGCTCATGATGAGTTGGATGCCTTGAAAGGTTAGCTCATGAAGAGCTTTGAGATGAAGGACATGGGTCACATATTCTAGGGATGTGCATTCTGCGCGATCGCTCTAAGGGGCTCCTCTACTTATTAGAGCAAGAGTACATCCAAAAGGTCCTTGGGTAGTTTCATCTACATGATGCTAAGCCTATTAGCTATCCTTTACCTTCTCATGTGAAGGTTAGTCAAGCTGATCGTCCACTGTCTGATGAGTAGAAGGCCAAGATGGCCAAGATCCCTTATGCATTCGTAGTGGGTGTATAGCATGATAGCTACTCGTTCTGACATAGCATTGGCAGTGGGAGTTGTGGCACACTATATGGCTACAATTGGTTGATGGCATTGGGATTCCATCAATGGTATCATGAGGTACCTGAAGGGCATAGTAGCTATGTGCATATGTTATAGTGGCCAAGATACAGGGGTTGTGGGATACACTAACTCTAATTATGTAGGACATACAAACAATAGAAATTTCACCTCTAGCTATGTCTTCAACTTTGCTAGAGGTGTTGTTTCTTGGATGTCCAAGGTGCAAAAATGCATGGCCCTATCTACTATAGAGGCAAAGTATATTGTACCCACACTAAGGCTTGCAAGGAGGCTCTCTACCTTGGCATTAGTGATGTGATCCCTACACTGCATTCAAATTCTATGAATGCTATTCAATTGGCCAAGAATCCATGATCTTCCATGTGAAGACAAAGCACATTGAGGTACGTTTCCACTTTATACGAGAGTTCATTGAGGACAATTCCATTGAGCTTGTCAAGATCTCAAAACTGACCAAAATCCTATAGATTTTCTCATTAAAACTCTCTTAGCAGAGTATTTTGTCTTCCTTAGGAAGTTGATGGGTGTTGGATGAGATGATGTCTTTCCTCATCCTACTGTACTCATGTACATTTGTACTTTGTTACCTTTTTCTTATTCTCTCCTCACTAGGGGCACATTAGCCTTCAAGTGAGAGGTTGTTGGGGGTAAAGGTGCTTGTGGCTAGCCGCATATGTATTCGTTACATTGACAATACTCGCACACTTGTACATTGCAGGTGGTGGGTGCCCATCATAATAACTTCATTATTTATTCTTTTAGTGACATTTAAATAAAGAAAAGGCCAATCACAAGTTATGGCTGTTGGAGTTTCCACTTTGGGTGTCTCTCTCTCTTATTGTTGCTCATTCCGCCATAGCTCTTGCTTTCCCTCTATGCTTTGACTTCAGGGCTCACTCCATTTGCTCAATTAGCCTAAAGGAGCCCAATACTTTCTCAATAGGAATCCATGACTTGAACATGCACGACAACTCAAGAGCACAGGAGTGAGCGCGAGCATTATAGAGGAACATATATAGCTTTTCATTTGGGGTCTGCTCCATGTCATCCTCAAACACCAGTTCAATCTTCCTATTTCCTTGCCCAATAAAGAAACCAAAAGTAGAAAATAATTGATTCTCCAAGCCATAAAAACCACTTTCAAACAAGCCTCCTTTGCTTGGTGGCAAACCATAATGTGTTCAAGTGGACATGAAGGTCAACACCAAGAAATGCTCTTTATCTGCCACCCCAATGAGGGGCCTCCCTCTTGGTGGTGTCGCATACTATATTTAGTACACACAATAGTGAAAATCAAGTGATATGGAAGCCCTTAAGCCTAGGGAGAAGCCTCCTTTACTTGGTGGTGACCCATGCTACATTCAACTGTACACAAGGGTCAACACCAAGTGATGCTCTTTGCTTGCCACTCTAGTGAGGGGCGTCCCTTGCTCAGTGTGGTAACCCATATGGTGCTCACTGTACATGAGGGTCAAAAGCAAACAATTGGGAGCCCTTAACCCTAGGGAGAATCCTTCTTTGCTTGATGGTGACCCATACTATGTTCAAGTACACATGAGGATCAATACACAACGATGCTCTTTGTCAGTTGTCTCGATGAGGGGCCTTCCTTACTCTATGGTAATCCATATGGTATTTAGCATGCATGAAGATTGAAATCAAGCAATGTGGGAGCTCTTAAGCCTAGGGAAAAGCCTTCTTTTCTTGGTGGTGACCCATACTGCGTTCAAGTTCCAAGGAGGATCAACACCAAGCAATGCTCTTTGTCCATCGACCTAGTGAGGGGCCTCACTCATTTAGAGGTATCCCATAATACATTTATTGCACATGAGCAATGTGGGAGCTCTCAAGCCTAGGAAGAAGCCACCCTCACTTGGTAGTAATCCATATTGCATTCAAGTACACATGAGGGTCAACACCAAGAAATGCTCTAGCTCTTTGTCCCAGTGAGGGGCCTCCCTCACTTGGGGGTATCCCATATTGCGTTCAAGTGGACACAATGTCAAAACCAAGTGATATGGAAGCTCTTTAGCCTAGGGAGAAACCTCCTTACTTGGAGGTTACCACACTACATTCAAGTATATATGAGGGTCAATACCAAGTGACGTGGGGGCTCTTAAACCTAAGGAGAAGCCTCCCTTTCTTGGTCGTGACCCATATTATGTTCAAGTGTATCAAGCAATGTGGATGCCCTCTACCCTAGTCACCTGCCATCCCTTTCTTAGTAGTGACCTTTGAGGTGTTCAATACATGCTGGGTCAAAACCAAGCGTGCGATGTTAGTGCACAAGCTCTCACTAAACCAGCAAAGAATGATAAGATGACTCATCACTTCATGGAGGTGCCTCTCACTTAGCGCTCACAAAATTAGAAATGGCATAAAGTTAAAGTAACCCACACATCACTATCTCCCATGAGGACCAATAGGCCAAATCAATAAGCAGAGAGCGGGGATCAATGGCCCATATATACATGGTTGTTCTCAACTTGCAATATTTTATTTTTACTTTTTATTGAACCCTTAAAAATAAGCATGTGTCTTAGCAGCGCTCTACATCATATCCCAATGGGGACCCATCCAAAACAAAGCTAAAAATTTTCACATGTTAATATAAAAGCACTCAATACTCAATGCCCACACCCTTAACATGTTAATGCAAAATACATGATCCTCACGTTGTAAACTAGTTACTACTTTAGCTTCTTCAAACTAGATTCTACATGCATTTTGTAGATTTCTTACTCTCATCTTCACTTGTTCCTTTGCTCTACCTCTCACTTAGCTAGCCATCTCTTGAGCCCCCATAAGGAGTGTATCTCTGACCCATCCACATTGAGAATTCGCCACCAAACAAAGAGATTTTGCCATCATAGCACCGATTTCATTGTAACCTATTCACCATTAAGGCTATGTTTTGTTTCCAAAAAATATAATTGAGCATTGCATATTTGAGATTTTACCCCCCATGGTGATGGTCCTCACACCATGGTTTCACTTTGTTGGATGGTCTTTCAAGGTCAACATTGAGCAATCTAGCAACCCATTTGCCATGAACTGCCTCCCTCGCTCGATGGTGGCCTTCATTCCTTGTTATTCACTTCGATGGTCCCTACCAAGTAGTGTGTGGTTAATAATTGCTAGTGAAAGCCTCGCAACCCATTGCCAGGAGAAGCCTTCCTCACTTGGTGGTGGATCATGTTCTGTGTTTTTAGAGTTGCCACCAAGCTATGTGTAGAAAGCCTCTATGGCTTGGTGGTGGCCCTCATCTTGTGTAATTGTCTTGGAGGGTCAACACCAAGTGGTGTATGGCTACCCACTACCAGGGAAAGCCTCCATCACTCAATGGTGACCCTCATCTTGTGTTATTATCTACGAGGGTCACCATCAAGCGGTGTGTGGCTATCCATTGCGAGGGGAAGCCTATATTGCTTAATGGTGGATCTCGTCCCATGTATTGTCTTTGAGAGTTAACACCAAGTGGTGTGTATTTTGCAAGTGTAAGGTAGTAGCCTTTATCGCTTGGTAGTCACTCTCTTTGGTCTTTGACTTAGGCCTAATGCCTCTATCTCGCTCAAGGCGCATAAGATACTAGGCTCATCGGGAAGTGCTTAAAGAGCTACGTAGGATAGAAAATCACATATAGCTTGTGATACCATGCTTGCACTTCCAAAGGTTGGTTCACAAAATCTATGAGAAACGGGGCATTGACATGAGATGGAATGTGTCTGCAATTCTATCTCTTCAAGAGATTGCAAAGGACTTCCTCATGGATTTTTTTGAGGATGCATACTTTCTTGCAGCCCATGCTTATAGGGTGACAGTCATGCCTAGAGATTTCCATAGCTTGCACCACTTGCAGCTATTGTATGTGACAGACTACTAAATTCTATTAATATCTTGGACTGGAATATGCAAGAAATTCTTGCCATCCTTCCTCTTCACCATTGATGAACTAGGCTGAGATCCCCCATCCCACATGAGAGGGACACATGCTTATAGAGAGTGTGAGAGTGGCCCAACAAGTGGCTAAGATTTGGACGCAGCCCCACTAGCCCATCTGGGCAAGGCTTTGATCCACCACCCCGATTTCCATCACGTTAAGCCCCTCCAGGACAAGCCCCACCACTTTGAGCCCCTCTAAGTCCCAACCCTTGAGGCCCTCTAGCACAAGCCCCTCCGAGAGGAGCCCCTCAAGGATGAGTCCCTCTAGGCTGAGCTCGTGGCCGTCTAGGCCGAACCCCTCTAGGCAAAGCTCCATCATGTTGAGCCCCTCTATGCACCCTAGAGACAACCTTGTCATGACACCAATGTTTCCACCATAGCTATGCTTCTCTTGTAAGTCTCAGCCAAGCATTCATTGCTTGATTCACTAGGTTGGTTCTAGCAGAGTGGAGAAATAGTCCTTCGTATAATCGATCCACATTTCGACATGTAGTTCTATCTTCATTCCTTCTCCATCAAATTCAAGCAGCTTGACTTGTTTGAAAAAAAATTTCCCCTCTTTCTCCTTTGATAGGTCAACAATAGCTTGGGATAGCTACTGAGGGAGTTTCAATTGAAGGAACTTAAAATAATATTGGTACTTTTTACCTCAATGCATATTTAAATATTTTGATTACCCTCAAGATCATCACTCCCATGAGCAAGAGCATCTTTATACAAGTCCATGATTATATTTGTTTTCCAACCTAATATCTTACTACTATGATCATGGTAGAAATTGGTTAAAAGAGAGTATATTATATTCACGTATTGGTTCTACAAGGGCAATGTAATATGTGTATCAAAAAGGAGTTTATTTGTCCTCTAGTAACGGTAATATACAGACTAGATATACAACACTTTAACCATTGAAATTTTGGAGAGAAATCTTGAAATATGTACGGGATTCACTCATAGTATTGGGCCCTAAATATACCCTAGGTAAGTTGACCTCATAATTGTTAGTCTGAGATCTAGGACTTACAACAACTTGACTCAGTTGGACAATTTCTGTTACCTTATGATAGACCCACTAATTAAGAGTCATTGTCGCACCATCTCTATATATCATGGAGTATTTGCTTTTGTGAAACATTTAAAGTCGAGCCAAGTGAAGTCTTTCTACCCCACACAGCTTCCATAACCATACTTAATACCATGTGTCAAATTGGTATAAATGGAGAAATATCCAGATGTTATTCCCTTGGCTTGATATGGAGTCCAATAATTGGGATTGAATTGGAAGTTTTCAAGGACAAAGGTTTGCACCGTTGTACAATATATTTTTTCCCTTAGCATAAGGTTGCACTAAGATCCAACTCTATAAATTTCTAGAAATAGGTCATGAATTTCTAGCGACCATTCTTGCACCAATTAGGAAGTATGAGGGGACATTTCATGTATGCAATCAATAGCTATCTTGATTACTATTTGTAACAGATTTATTAATGCCTACTTGTCTCTATTTTTATATTTTCTTAGGGAAATTTATTTATATTGTATAGACAAGAGAAGAATTCAATAGATTTTAGATGTTTGGCACAATATTTTTTTGTAAGATGAGCTCATATATTTATATCCTGATGGTATATAAGATTCTTATATAAGGCTGCTTATACTAGGACTCAAAAAGAAACTTGATACATGATTTTGGATTTAATGGAATCTTTGATACATAATTATTGTCACAAAATGCTAGTGCAAAGATTTGAAAATAAGTAGGAGATTCGTTCATAGTGTTGAGTCCTACATATTCCCAAGGTAAATCGGGGAGCTCTTGTATTTTATAGTTATTTGCACAAGTCTCAATGAGCTATAACTTTATGATTAGGTTGCATGACCCTAACAATACAATGAAAAGACCATTGGGACAATGTCATTGATTTTCCCTCTCTTTCTTGAGTAGAATATGAAAATTTCCACTAGCTACAAATTCTTAGCCCATCATATCCTCCATAAGTCATATTCTATATCGCTTACTAAATCAACATAAATGAAGTAATAAATAGGCACCACACACTCTAGTCAAAGAGAAAAAATGCACTAAGATACTGATCGATATACTTCAAGAAGCAATTCATGCAATGCTTGCACTCCTTCTTGCACACAATTTTTGTAGTGAGCTTCAATTCTTCCTTATGTGATTCTAGCTACAAGGATCATAATAATTTGAATACATGACAAGCATTTTGCATTGTTGTACTTTAGTATGTCTCTTGATCTTATCTGGGCATAAAGAATCACTCCCGTGATAATGCACATCCCATTACCTTTCTAGGGTCAAATGAATGGATGCAAAACTATTGGTAATTTATAGACTTTTCGTAGTTCCATTTCATTATTTATCACAGTTTCATTTCTTACATTCTTTTCTTTGATTTCATTTTTCATCATCAAACATGTTACAATTATTATTTTGATACCACGTGTAACGTACCCACCGCTTAATTGCAAAAGGTAGCATTTGGTAGTCATCTAGGGTCTATCTTAGTTGTTTATTGCCATCCATGCTCCATAGAAAAATAATCAGAATTTGATCCTTGACTGGGCGACCTTAGGTCTTCCTCGCTATTGTGAAGTGCTTAGTCTCAACCCATGAGGAATGACTTGAAGGTTCCTACAAGGTGTAATAGTCTCAAATAACATTCTAGTGCTCTATCTAAGTAATCACATTATGACCCTACAAGACTCTGAGCAACTCAATCACTATACTTGGTTTATAGTGAGTGAGAGAGAGGGAGAGCTGGGCTCTACTCCTTTACCTATAAGGCAAAATATCATCTCCATTTTCCTAAAATAGTGAACTAAGACCAAAGTCTATGTAAAGTCTGCATCCCTAACTCTTGTCTTAATATTTTTAATGAGAAAAGAACTCGACTTATCAAGCCCACCTAGCCATTGATTGATTTCCATTTGGAAAAAGCCATTATCCAATTTCCATTTACACATGGTTTTTATTTAGTTTTCTAACCAAAAAGCGCTAACACACTGTTCATCATGTATAAGCAACTTTCTTTATTGCTCGTTAACACTGGGTTCATTTCATGTCTACAATAGATGCAACACAAAAGTAGTGATGACAATCCTTTCAAAACATCTAATTTATTATTTAATAATCATTACATTGGATTTCTACTCATAGAGCTAAATACAAAAGGACCCGCTCTCTTTCTTAAAGCGATAAACCAACCTATAAATTCATATGCTCACTACATCGTACTTGTATGTATTTTTTCTCCCTTAGGGCCAACTACGTAATTACCTTTTTCTTACCAGAACCCCCATGGTTATGTATTGCCATAGGAGGGATCTTTCGTACATGACCTTACTGCTTCGATGCTAGTCTGGTTCTCCTAGGCAAAACAAAAATCTCACTCAAAACAAGCCTCTATAGTTGCCCTTGGGGGAGGTACAATTTGCTCAATCATGCCCAATATCTAGGCATAGGCAAAAGTTATTAGTAAATTTCTTAGATGTATATTACACGTAACATCCACCAACACAAGAAATAACCAATCAATCCTTCTCAAATAGTATTATATTATTTAAAAAAGAAGGGAGATCTATACATTTTAATGTAACCACACTTCCTAATTTAAATGGTTGTATCAATCAAGAAAAATTCTAGTATTCAATCTTTTGATAAATTTTTCTCACATCACTAGCTAGAATTACATGCTTTTACCAATGTGTGACTAGGTGCAACATTTATGTTTTAAGGTGTTTTAATGCGATTTTAATGAATGACAATAATTTAAGATATGCGTTAAGAATTTAATGAATTATTTGTGCATTATTTTTAATGCGCTTCATGCAAGAAGGCTAACATCCTATCTTTCCTAAATTATTGATGTGTATGTTTGAATATCATAGTGATAATTTAATCATTAAAAAGTGTGAATAAAAATGCACCCTAATTTTGGACAGTTTGAAGGTTATCAAGAACATATCTATAAATAAAACACCAAATAAAATGTTTGTTAATTTGATAATTGTAAGTTGACTTAAGTGTATATTTATGGTTAATCTAGAAACTTGAAAACTTATCTATTAAATAGGTAGATATTCTATTATTCCATCATTATTTCCTAGGATAATAAGGTTTATTTTAGAAATTATGTATGAATACTTAGGCAAAAGAATACCTAATTTTGTACATTGGAATGGATTATGTTGTTTGCTACCATTTACCATATGCTAAGTGCGTCACTTGTTGGGTAAAGGCGCCTCCGCCTAGCCGCCCCTGTATTACTACACTGACAGTACCCGCCACTGCACACTGCAGGTGGTAGGCACCCGTCACAGTCACTTATTCTTTATTCTTTTAGTGACAGTTTGAATAAAGGAAGGCCCGGCCACACATTGTGGTTGTTGGAGTTCCCACTTTTGAGTCTCTCTCTCTCTCTTGGCTCTTGCTCTCCATCCGCCATAGCTCTCACCGCCAAGCTTCTTCCTCCTAGATTCCACTTCCCTTCCAACTAGTATCAGAGCAAAGGCATTGGAGCTTTCTTGGCATTCTCTTCAGCCCAGATTTGAAGAGCTTCAACCCGAGCTTCAATGGCAGCCATGGCACAATCATTTGCAGGTATGTTTTGATCTCTTGCCTCCTCCCCGAGCTTTCGAACCTTCATTGGCTTCTTCCCGGGCTGCATTGTAGCCCCCTCGACATTGCCAAGTGCCCCCGAGGACTGTTGAAGACCTCCCAACCCCTAGGAACAACCAGTGCAAATTTTGACACATTTTCAGGGGGTTGGGCTGACCTGCTCCTCGCATTTCCTTGCTCTTCCTCAGCTTCCAGGCACTCTTGGCAACCTTCCCGAGCATTGTTGGACTCCCCAACATTAGTGCTTGGCTCCTGGTGATCGATTCAAGTGCTTCCCCCTTCAGCCCTTTGCTGTATACACAATCCTAGGACTGTCAAAACATGGCAGCACTTGACATTTACTGTTTGATGCTTTTTGGCATTGCCCATTTGATGCCTATTGATGCCCGGATGTTATGGGATGCTATGTCTATGCTTTGGGATTGATTTGGAGTGTATTTGAGCACCATTTGAGCTTCATTTAATAGTAAATTGTTTGTTGTAATACAGTGGGTTGAAGCTCATTTACTTGGTGTATGCATTGGTTCATGGATACGGGGTGCTTACTGGAGGTTTGAATGATCATACTGATATATTTGGAGGTTGTCAAATGCTTCTTCTTGGTTTTGGAATGCTTTTAAGCTTGAAATAGGCTCCGCCTTGGTCGTCATCACTAGCATTTGGCTTCAGTTGGCATGCTTTGGACCGGTTTATACGTATGGTCACTACTTGACATTTAGGCTTCTTGCATTTATGCTTTGGTCAGATATGGATGCCACTTGGTTTGCCCATGCTTGATAGTTACTTGGAGCTTCATCTTCAGATGTATTTGAGCATTTTGGATCTATTGGGTATTACATTTTGTTGTCAGTTACATGCTCATGCTTTTCGATCTGAGATAGCTTGGGATTTATGCTCCGAATGTACCCTACTGGGATTTGGCATGTCTGATGCTATGTATTCGATGTATTAGAGTGTTTCTTGCTCTCTTTGTATCTGACTTTACTTTTAGCGGGAGCCTCTTGATATATTCAGATGTACACAGAGTCTTATTTACACTTGAGCTTGAGCTTGTGGGATAGTTACATGCATTTGCTCTCTTGAGAGCTTTATGTCTGTAGTTAGTCTGTAGTGGGATGATTTGATACACCTATTGGGACAGGCACCTATCTCTATCACAGCTTTGTCAGTTTTGTATGCTTCATGGATGGTTATGCATTGAGCTTCTTGCTCTATTAGTTGTGCTTGTACTTGGTCTCTTCTCTTACCCCGAGACCCATTACATGCATGACTTCTAAACCTATGAGATGTCTCTTGCATAACACGTGATTGGTTTGACAGTTCTTGGTACCTTCTTGCCCCTGGACACTCACTGTTGGATGTATCTTGCTACCTGGAAGTTGCAGTGACATATGTACCAGTGATTGCTTCATTTTGGAATAGTTTTACATATTGCTGTCATTTATTACAACAAGCTGAAATCTGCAGATTTTGAGTACTTCTATGAGGGTAATGCTTACTATTTGATGTTATCTTGGTCATATTTGGTGGACAGGTGCTTCTCTTGGTGAAATCCACTCTTTCAGCCAGTTTTAGCAGTGGTTTTAGTGCATTTTCTGCTAATTATAACAACTTGCAATTTTACTTTTTTGCATTGATTTGGGACAGTATGGCTGGTCATCTGAAAGACACATCTCTCTTTAACATTGCCAAGTTGGATGATACCAACTATGGGTATTGGAAGTCCCAAATATGGCAGGTTTTGGTGCAGAAGTTGTAGATTAAACCCTTGCATTTCAAGGGTGTCAAACCTTAGGATATGGATGATGATGTTTGGATGGAAGTTGATGAGCTATGCAAGTCTACCATTATTTTGTCATTCTTAGAAGAGGTCTATCATAATGTTGTTGAAGATGAGAATCAGAGTGCATGGGATTTATGGGAGACGATTCAAGAACTCTATGCGCAGCAAAGTCCTACATCACAAATGTATTGACTGGAGCAGTTAATGGACCTTCGCATGAAGGAGGGGACGTCCCTATCATCTCATTTTAGTCAATTTCATGCTATCATGAAGAATCTATTGCCACAGGGTATTGAGTTCAAAGACAACTTGCACCTATTGTTTCTGCTTGGCACCTTGCTTGAATCATGGGATGTCTTCCGTACTCCCATATGCACGAACAAGCTTGATGGGCTGAAAATCAAAGATGTTGAGAGTGCTTTATTGACTGAGGAAATCAACAGGAGAAACAATGATGCTTCCCGCTCTTCACATGCATTGACCATTAGAGGTGGCAGACATGGCAGGCCTGATAATGATCATAAGGGCAGGGACTTTCAGAAGTCCAGGTCTAAGTCACGTGGTCGCAGTAAGTCTCGTGGATAGAAGTCTAATCTTACCTATCATTATTGTGGGAAAGCAAGACATATTAGGCCATAGTGCCATAAAATGCATGATGATAAGTGCAAGGAAAAAGGAAAAGAAAAAGTGTAGGAAAAGTCTTTTGAGCGCAGTATTGTACCTGCAAAGTCCAATGTGAAGATAGAAGAGGTTAATGCCATGCAAGCCAGTGATTTAGATGATCATTACATACTTGCAGCTTCTTCATGCGATGCCTTACAAGCTTCTAAGATACATTATATGTATGCACAGTGCTGACTCTTGGATTCAGGTGCGTCCTTTCATGTGACACCCTATAGAGATTGGTTTTATACCTACTATACCATGTCTGGTTCTGTGCGTCTTGGTGATGATAGGTCTCTTTACATTGTGGGTATTGAAGATGTTAGGCTGCAGTTTCCTTCTGGCAGTTCTTTTGTTTTGCACAATGTATGCCATATACCTGCGTTGACTCACAGCCTTATGTCAGCTAGACAGCTTGATGATGCAAGGTATTTTGTATCTTTTGGAGACTCTGCATGGACGATTACTCGTGGTAGGCTTGTGCTTGCAAGAGGTGCCAAGTCTGGCAGCCTCTATCCCTTCCTTGTATCTGGAGCGACATTAGATCATGTTTTGTCTGTGGGTTCTATTCCCCATGTATCCCTTTGGCATGTTCGTTTGGGGCGTATGTCTCTTAAAGGAACGAAAATGCTCCGTGCTTTGCAATATCTTCTACCTTTTGACTCTTCGCATTTTAATTCTTGTGATCATTGTTTGTATTAGAGATGGCTTTCTTTAAGCCTTTAGAAGCCTCTTCCACTAGCCTTTCTCTAATTTTTGAAGAGCATAGAAGACATTCCTTAGTCCTAGAGTTTCATTGTGATGTAGACCTTGTTTGATCTTTAAGTCCACTTTACCTCTAGATGTTGAACCATGATGAGGTCAAAGATTGATCACAGGTGCCTTACTGTTCAACTCTGTAACCTGATTAGAAGAGCCTGATAAAGCTGTTCAACTCTACAGTCAAACCATTTAGGATGCAAATGTACATACTGGCTAGGTAGCTGCGTGTGCTTCTCACCTTTCACAACCAAATCCGACTTCCACACCAGTGCTTGTGACCATGTTCCCCCTTTTTCAGACGGTGAATTGAATGTCACTGCCATAGAGGCTGCCATAACATCTTCTACTTTTTTGCACCAATGATCCACTGTGTCTTTCCATTTACTCACAAGCTATTTTGCCAAAGTCTGCACTCTCATCGAAGAATGCTTATGCAAGCTATTCATAGCTTTCCCAATCTCTTTGATGAACGACCATTCAAACAGGTAATGCTACTACTGTTCCCAATTCGTGGGATGAGAGCACCAGAGTTCATTGCTTGGAAGATGCCAAGACCAATCGCATTGCAGACACTGTGTGTGGGCTTGACAGCAGCATCACTACCTCCAATTTTTGTAGAGAAGCATGTGGAGTGACGAAGAAGGCCTTCACCACCACAAGGGAGCAAGCCACCTATCTTCTACAGCACTCATTCTATCGTTCTCCCCCTCCTCCTCTTCCTCGGCCTCCTTCTCCTTATGCTTATCTTGAAGTGACAAGGCCAGAGGCCAAGCAAGTTAGAGAGCTTTCGAGTCTCTCTAGACTAAGGATCAAGAATTAAGTGCCACATAGTACGTGGATCAGTCTATGAAGTTCAAAATTGCTACGGAAACTGCAAAAGAGCTATTCAAAGAAGTAGATCACAAAATCAAAACCTTGCTACAAGAGATTGATGAAATGAAAGAACGTGTATCTACAGGAGTGAAACACAGAGCGTGCTTGAAGAAGCATAGCTACAAATTGCTGAGATTGAAACTGAACATTTCCAAAAAAACTCGGATCAGTCAAGTAATATGAAATAGAGTCACTGGTGGTATTGGCAGCATTAAGAGTGGCATAGGGAAGCTAAAGACTGGCCCGGGGGTGAGAGTAATGGATTCTAATCTAAAGACTGGCCCAAGGGTGAGAACAATGGCTTCTGGAATGCAGGCCTATTTCAATTGAATTTATCAGGATCTCATATCAACAAGTCGTTTAATCACAACAAGTTTGCACCGTGAAGCAGCAGTTAGAACAAAATTGAGGCAAGACAAGCCAACAGGAGGTCTAAGGGGATGAGCATCATTGCCTTGTAAGACTGCACATCGGGAGGCATGGCTGCTTCCTTTGGAGGACTCTCCTACACTCAACCTGCCGCCACTACTTCTCCCTCCATTACCATGGAGCATCTTGGAGCACTCAAGAAAGGCTCAATCATTTTTTGATCTCCATCTACATCAAGCATCATAAGGTACTTGGTTTTTGAACTCTTATTCTCTCAAATTCATCCTCTTGCTGAGCCATAACCAATTGCTTGAGAGAATGCAAAAGAGCTCAAGTAGGCATTAGGAGATAAATTTGATGCTTATCTGCTATCCAACTCTTCACAATCATTTTGCCTCACTTTCATTGCGTGGAATGGATAAATTCATGCTGAAACTCATTGAGGATTATTGTCTGCTTACCTTAACCAATTGAGTTGTTGTTTCTTGAATGAGCTACTTGAATTTTTTGGCAGACTAGAAATACACATAAAAAGTCTGGTAAGAAACACATGGGTGAGCCCTTAGCTCTTGTGCACTCACATGTATGTGGGCCCATGCCCTGTCAATCACTTGGTGGGACAAAGTACTTTGTTACTTTCATAGATGATTACTCACATAAGGTTTGGGCTTATCCCATAAAGAGAAAATCTAATGTCTTAGACACATTTTAGAGTTGGCTTGCATTGGCAGAGAACCAGTCTGAGAAAAGGCTAAAATGCCTAAGGTCAGATAATGGGGGTGAGTATGTATCACGTGCTTTCGAGCAGTTTTGTGATGAGCGGGGTATTAAGCATCAATTGACCGCCCCTTACACCCCTCCCCAGAATGGTATGGCTAAACGCATGAATAGGACCATTCAAGAAAGGGTCCGTAGCATGCTTAGCCAGGCTGGCTTACTGCAACACTTTTGGGTTGAGGCAGTTACTACTGTAGTGCATCTCATTAATAGGTCGCCTAGTAGTGGCATTGACTTTCAGGTTGCAGAGGAGGTATGGGCAGTCAAGCCCCCCTCTTATGATCATTTGTGTGTCTTTAGAAGTGAGGCATTCTGCGATATGCCCAAGGACAAATGCAATAAGCTGGATCCTAAAAGTGTCAAATGCATTTTCATTGGCTATGGAGATGTAAGAGAGATGGATTACCGTCTATGGGATCCGCAACCACAAAAAGTGATCCACAGCCATGATGTCATCTTTCATGAGGTCAAAATGCATATGCAGCCTGAGAAAGTGGTTGAGGTATGCAAAGTTATCTTTCACGAGGATCCACCTGCTCTTGTTCAACATCCACGTCCAGCTAGACAACATGCAGCATCACCTAATGCTCATGGCCCAGATGCTAGACATGCTAATGTTAGACAGGATGTCAGTCAGGTAGTAGAGCCTTGGTTGAGGCGCTCTACTAGAGATAGATGACCTCCTAACCGTTTTGCGCTCTCTATGGATTATGTACTGGTTACAAATGCAGGAGAGCCTCTCACTTATGATGAGGCTATGCATAGGGGTGATTGTTACTCTTGGGAGAGGGCTATGCAGTCTGAGCTTGACTCATTGCATAAGAATCAAACTTGGGATTTGGTTTCCTTGCCTCAACGTAAGAAGGCTTTGCCATGGAAGTGGATGTACAAGCTGAAAAGTACCCTTGGATACCCCAAGCCGGCATACAAGGCTCGATTGGTTGCTAAGGGTTTTAAGTAGAAGCATGGTATTGACTTTGATGAAATCTTTTCTCCTGTGGTCAAGATGACCACCCTATGCTTAGTCTTGGCCTTGGTTGCACAGCTTGACCTGGACTTGTACTAGATGGATGTCAAGATGGCTTTTTTACATGGACAATTGCATGATGAGATTTACATGGAGCAGCCTAAGGGCTTTGCAGATCCTGGCAAGGAACACCTAGTGTGCATGCTAAAGAAGAGTCTATATGGCTTGAAGCAGGCACCTAGGGAATGGTACCATAAGTTTGATGCATTCATGCAGTCACAGGGCTATAGCCGCAGTGCTATGGATCCGTGCTTGTACACGAAGAAAGCCCATGATGGTTCCTTACTGATTTTGGTACTCTATGTGGATGACATGATTTTAGCATGGACAGCTCATGAGGAGCTAGATGCTCTTAAGGCTTAGTTCAAGAAGAGGTTTGAGATGAAAGATCTAGGATAGGCATCTCATATACTTGGTATGCACATTACACGCGATCGATCCTGGGGACTACTCTATCTATCATAGAGGGAGTACATTCATAAAGCCCTTGAGCACTTCCACATGCAGGATGTTAAGTTAAGCCTATTGGCTATCCATTACCTTCTCATGTGAAGGTTTCACAGGCCAATTGCTCGCAGACAAATGAGCAGAGGGCCGAGATGGCCAAGATTCCCTATGCATCAGAGCCATGGGCAGTCTTATGTATGCCATGATAGCCGCCCGTCCAGATATTGCTTTTGTAGTTGGGGTTATGGCACGTTATATGGCTACACTTGGCAAGAAACATTGGGATGCCATGAAGGGTATCATGAGGTATCTGAAGGACACAACAGATATGTGACTTTGTTATGGCAGGTAGGATACACGAGTCGAGGGGTACACTGACTCTGATTATACACGACATGCAGATAGTAGGAAGTCCACTTCTGGCTATGTGTTCACTTATGCTAGAGGGGCTATCTCTTGGATGCCTAGGGCATAGAAGTGTACGGCCCTTTCTACTACAGAGGCCGAGTATATTGCAGCCACAGAGGCTTGCAAGGAGGCTATCTGGTTAGGCCGTTTCATTGCAGACCTTGGTATGACAGATGTTATGCCTACCCTGCATTCAGATTCTATGAGTGCCATTCAGTTGGCTAAGAATCTGGTCTTCCATGAGAAGACGAAACATATTAAGGTGAGGTATCACTTCATTCGCAAGGTCGTTGAGGATAAGTCTATTGACCTTGTCAAGATTCCAACTGAGTAGAATCTTGTAGACTTACTCACGAAGAGCCTCACTACCGAGCGCTTTGCCTTCCGCAGGAGATTGATGGGCATTGGATTACATGAGGTTTTTTTCCTCATCCTATTGTACATGTGTACATGTTCTACTGTCTTTTCTTTTTTTCTCTCTCACTGGGGCAAATTCGCCTTTAAGTGGGAGGTTGTTGGGGGTAAAGGTGCCTCTGCCTAGCCGCCCGTGTATTACTACTCTAACAATACTCACCACTACACACTGCAGGTGGCGAGCACCTATCACAATCACTTATTCTTTATTCTTTTAGTGACAGTTTGAATAAAGGAAGGCCCGACCACACATTGTGGTTGTGGGAGTTCCCACTTTTGAGAGTCTCTCTCTCTTGGCTCTTGCTCTCCATCTGCCATAGCTCTCACCGCCAAGCTTCTTCCTCTTGGGTTCCACTTCCCTTTCATCACTGATGATAGACCCACCACGCTAGAGGGCCCTATTTTGTTTGCCATGTTGGCCTTCTTATGCAGGGGCATGATGGATGGAGAGAAAAGAAGTGGGTAGTAGAAGATAAGGAAGTCAAGTCAAATGAGAAAAAGAAGGCAAGTAGGACGAGATAAAGATGATAGATGAGAATAAAACAGGATAAGTAGAAATTATGGCATAGAAAAATATACATCAACAAATTCAGACTTCACCTTATCACTCTGTCTTACATATGCTCATCTTTTATCACTGCTTTCTTCCTATCATTACTTTGCTCTCACTTGTCTCTTTCCTCGATTACTCTCTATTGGTCGTCCTTTTGTAGGTGAGGAGGGGGGGTAGGATTCTATTGACATAATGGAATCTTGATGTGTCAGTGTGTGGCATAAGTAGAATAAAAGATATTTTTATCTTTAATACAAAAGCCACATGTTGATTAGGAGGGGGATAGTAGGAAATATCTTCATAAATAAGGGGGGGGGGGGGGGGGTACTATCATCAAATCCTGCATTCATGAGAGGGGGATACCTTGTCATAAATGATGATTTTATAAGGGGGTGAGAGTCTCTCTCTCTCTCTCTCTCTCTCTCTCTCTCTCTCTCTCTCTCTCTCTCTCTCTCTCTCACTACACACACACACATATTATAGTATGAACTAGGGGGGTTCTTTTAAGAGATATAGATTAAAAAATCAATTATGGGGTGGTGGGGAGAGTTATTTTGCAGCATGAAAGGGGGAGGGGGGGCTATGTGCTTCAATTGCCTTCACACACATTAGTTGGGGTCAATTGTAACATCATTATCCAGTGCAACAACTTCTACATTTGTTTAGCATGACACTAATATAGATACTCTAGTGGAAGCTGAAAATATTCATTAAAGTAAAGAGGAAGACTATGACAACCCTATGCACATCAAGGAAACTCAAGATGTTGCCCTTTTCAAGGAAACCATTACATATGAGGCACCCTCAAAGAAACAAGCCTCAAATTTCACAAACAATAATAGCATCAAATTTCACAAACAATAGTAGCAAGACTACCAAGAAAGTCAAAAAAGCAAAACAAGGTTATACCATGCAGACAAAAGCTTGTGGATTGTGAGTTCTCTACATTCATAGATCATTAGTATATTGATGATTTCAAGTTGCTTTTGTATGCCAAACTTTACCTCAATAAAGATATGACGAAGACAAGGCAAGAATTAGTTTGGATGAAAGATGACATGGAGAATCGACATGGTGCAAGATTAAGGAGGTCAGTAAAAGTACCTTGCAATGTCAGGGCAAGTGGGAAGCTATTGTGGAATGGATCTTGTGATGAATCTAGTGTAATGAACCCATGATTTTCAATATTTTTTTTTTCTCCACATAAATTGTCCACCCCCCCATTTGGATTTAGCAAATCACCCCCCTCTCCATGTTACATATGAGCCTCCCCCCAAATTGGTGCATGAAACTTCCCTCCTACTCCTTGCATGTGAATCATCCCCCCTGCTGCCACATAGGATCCTTTTTTTTTCAACCTTGTAAAGGTTACAAGAAGGAAAAGAAAGATAACAAGGAGGAGGGGGTAGCCTATTATGGTTGTCAATCAAGTTGCCACCTCACCCCTCTCCATCATCATCACCACCTCCCCTAGCCACCTTATCTTCCCTATCACCATCATTATCATAAGTTCTAACTTGTAGGATATGATGTTCATGTCACTTGGCTATCACTATTCCAAATGCAATAGTAATACTTTATTGGTAAATGAGAATGATCTAATGTGAAGTTTGTGAATGTTCACTTTTCCAAATAGTGTAAATGAATGTGCATGATAGTTGTGAAATAAGAAGCAAATGAAGCATCATAATACTCAATAATTGTTTCACAAAAACCTAGAGTCAAAATGATCAATCAATAAGCCTTTGGTAATGTGTGATTGTTTTCTTAATTGGTTGTATTTCCATGTCAATTGCATTAAACATTTCTCTATGGAGTAAGCTCACACAATACCCCTATTATTGTTGGGAATTTGAGAAAAACAAATACATAATTTTAGTAAACACAAGGTAGAGTTTAATGTCATGGAAAGTTATATAAATGAGCTTTTACCCCTACAAGCAAACATTAAAAATTCTAAACCCTACCAGTTTTAGACTAGATATATTTTCAAATGCCCTAATGACGTTTGAAAACCCTAAGGAGTAAGTTCATGGTAATTTCATTGTGCAAAGTGTCAAATATAGAAGCACATAAATGAAAAGAATAAAGAAAGTCTCACAAAAACATGAAATAATCAATATTTTAGAAGGATTAAGTCAAGTATGTCTCATTGACACTTTATCTCAAAGCATTGATCCTTCTTTCAGAAGGATTAAGTCAAGGTATGGCTCATTGACACTTCTATCTCGAGGCATTATAGCAACATGATTGTTGTTTGATTTTACACAAATTTATCAAAGTGAGCATGGGATAGTCTATGATTGTAGTCTACGCTTTCTATTGAATACTTTAACCATTTTTGAAAACCCTAAGTAGCAAGCTGGGGGGGGGGACAAGATCTCACCAAAGAATGAAAGATTTTGTATTTTGGAAGCACACACTGCACTAGTGCATTCACATGCAGATCCTCTAATGCAATCCAAGTAGCTCCAAAAGCCACAAGAGTAGCCTTAAAATATCTAGGAACAAATGCTCCAATTAGACGAGCTATCAAGCATGCATGGCCCTTGTAATACAAAAATCGCAAATTTGAGCCTACATTCAACATCTCTTATTGACACTTTTTGTTTCAATGAATTGTAACAATGTGATTGTTGTTCCATTTTACACAAGTAGTAACAACATGATTGTTGTTCCATTTGACACAAGCAGTAAGAACATCCATGATGTCTACATGGGATAGTCTATGCTTATACATGTATGTAGTCTATGCTTTTTATTGAAGACCTTAGTTAATTTAGAAAATCCCTAAGTAGTATGTTAATGGCAATTACACTATGCAAAGTGTGAAATATAAAAGCACATAGTTGAATATAATGAAGAAAAGAATTTAAAATCATGAGAGCATTAGTATATTAGAAGCATTGAGTCAAGATATGCACTCACAAATTAGTATCTTAGAAGCATTGAGTCAAGAAAAGAATTTCAAAACATGAGAGAATTAGTATCTTAGAAGCATCGAGTCATAATTGAGTCAAGATATGCACTCACAAATTCATATGAGGATGCTCTAATGCAAAGCAAGTTGGTCCAAAGCAAGAAGAATAGCCTCAAAAAGTGGCAAAACAATTGCTCCCAGTCAATTAAACTACTAAGTATTGATGGCCCTGGTAAAATAACAAACTAATATTCAATTAAGCTATCGAGCATTGATGGCCCTTGCAATTTCAATTACAAAACTTAGGACCCGACTTCACTTAGATTCAATTTTTGCAATCTATTAAAAAGAACATGAACATCATTGATTACTTTGTAAGAATGTTAAAATATGGCTATAAAGGATAATAATGAATTGTTTACAATTATGTTAATTTAAGAACAACAAATTGCTGATGTAAAATGAAGGCAATGATTGTCAAAGTTTCTTTAAAAAATGTGTTAGAATTATTGGTGAGGGAAATCCTTCTATAGAAGCTGGAATTGAACTCTCACACCTTGCTCATAGTCATAAGTTCTAACCAATTAGGCTATGCCCCCAACCTCAATGATTGTGGAAGTTGTTGATGGCATTAGGGTAGGAAGGAGTGCAATAGCAAGTAAGAACAAAAGGCTAGAATTATAAATTGGAATGGGTTTGAGGTGTGGGTGGGACAATTTTTCATTGCTGGAAATCACCTCTTTCAAGGGGTGATCTCCAAAAAGAAAATCATCATTGTATGGAAATTACTACCCCGTGTGGAATGAGTGGACACTGCCCATGAAAGAGGCTCAAGGGACACTCAACTAAGGAGATTGCCCCTCCAATTGGTAGCCCAACTCATGATCATTCAAACCTAATAACAAATTGAGGGTT
This sequence comes from Lygodium microphyllum, assembly GCF_053477565.2. Taxonomy (NCBI): domain Eukaryota; kingdom Viridiplantae; phylum Streptophyta; class Polypodiopsida; order Schizaeales; family Lygodiaceae; genus Lygodium; species Lygodium microphyllum. The sequence continues at coordinate 17,613,778 of NC_141146.1, read as the reverse complement.
GTTAGATAAACTCCAAGAAGACCCAACAACCCACTCCCACTTGTATAAAAAGAGAGCTTTAATGAAGGAATGATAGACATGTATTGGGCTTACACATCTTGTGTGCAATCTCTCTCTCTCTCTCTCTCTCTCTCTCTCTCTCTCTCTCTCTCTCTCTCTCTCTCTCTCTCTCTCTCTCTCTCTCTCTCTCTCTCTCTCTCTCTCTCTTTATTTCACATCAGAGAGTTGGTGGAGACGACAGGGCATGGAACAAACCTCTGATGCTCTAACATCTTTCTTCTCCTTTGACACCCTGACATCTTTCTTCTTGGCATACGTTACTCCAAACATGCCCCTTCTCACAAATTTTTGTTGTCACAATGTTGTTATGATGTTGTCCTTTCGATGTGATAAAAGCTACTTGCTGCAACCTGCTAGATGTCTTGTATCTTGAATCTGGATAACAAGTGTCTACAGCACTTCAATTGCAGTCAACTCCACATATCGTGGCAATATTTCCCTCATCCTGACTTAGGGAGGACACATGTATGCAAAAACCCAACGATCGCCTTTGTGGAGCAAAGTGACTGATAGTAGCAAGACTATGGCACTGAGAGACATGTGGTGGAATATGTATCGTTGATGGCAGCAATAAAGCCATCAAACATCAAATTATCCCTTCACTTCTTTCTAATAGAACAATTTCTCTTCGTGTCTTTTTTTCCTCTTCTTTTCTTTGTTAACTAATTGATTGTATATTAGACTCACTAAATATTAAAAACATTAGAAACTATCTAATTCATTTTTAGAAAGAATAAAACAATCTAACTTAATAAAGATCTACTATTTCTATGTAAGGATTAAGGATTAAAATAATGAATAATAACACTAAGAAAATGGAGATGGAGGGTTTAATGAAAGACTTCAAGAAGGGAATAACATGACTATTCAAGAACAAATTACAACATCTTTAAATACACATATGATTCAAGTAAGCAACACTTTAATGAAGCTTTGTTGTCTTTATTAGCTAATCAACAAAACCAAGTTGCTACTAGAACAAACCAACCACTGGACCACAATGTGCATCCAAAGAATAGATGCAACTATGTCAAAAGCAATGAAATTGCATTTTCTTTGGCCTTGCCTAAGACATGAAATCATACTTAGGGTCCAAGATCAAGGGCCTAAAACCTTACGTGAGGCCATACAAATAACACAATGAGTAGAAAACAACACATAAAATGAAAATATGATTAATTTCCATACAACACGTAAACAACAAGATAGGCCTACACCTATGGATATAGATATACAAAATGTGCATTCCTCTAGAAGATCACCACAAAGGGATAATCAAGGATGACCTCAATGTTATAATTGTAATTTGTTTGATCATGTAGCAAAATATTGTAGGAAACCAAAAAGACAAAGAACAAGTGAACTTCAAAACACACAAGTTGATTTTAGTACAACTGCAAATCTTGGATCCGTGCAAGGAAATGACTAGTGAGTGGATAACGAAGGCCTCCCACTTGCACATTCAAGCCTCCTCGGAATTAAACAGATTACTTATTTGCACAGTAAAAGTAGACATCCAAGGATAAAAATTAGATACATTAATTGACATAGGGAGTACTTTCTCATCCATAGATAAAAATATGATGTAAGAACTAAAATTAGAAATTAAAAGAGTGCCACAAATTGTAGTTTTATTTGGTTATAAGCATCACATTTACAAGTCCAACAAAGTAGCAATAATAAAAATTGATATACAAGGAACTAGTTGCTTTCTTAAATGTTATATATTTCCACGACAATTTGTTTCTCTCACTTTAGGGTGTGATTAGCTTGATAAGTTACAAGGAAATGTAAAATTCAAGACAAAGAAGCTTGAACTACTTGGAGGGAAATGGTTGGAAATAACAAAGAAAACATATGTACATGAAGTTTATTACTCTAAAATCATATTTTTGCAAAAAAGGGTAAAAGATATAAATGTTATACTTAAAAAATACAAAAAAGTAATGCTTTGCATTTTACCCTCAATTATTTCTACTCCCATTGAATATCACATTGACACCTTAAATCAATAATTGAAAAAGAAATAAAATAGATGCTAGAAAAAGGTGTCATTCAGCCACCATCAAAAAGCCCTTGGGCTTTTGAAACTCGCTTAGTAAAAAGGACTCAGAGGAATATCGATTTTGTGTTGACTACATACCATTAAATAAAATAACTTAGTACAATCTTTACTCTATGCCATGAATAGAAGCCTTAATTGACGAATTAGAAAAATCAAAGTACTTTACTTCTTTAGACTTAGCATCAAGGTATTGGCAAATTCAAGTACATAAACATGATAGAGAGAAAATAGCCTTTCACACATCAAAAGGGTTGTATGAATTTACAGTAATGGCTTTTGGACTTTTTGATGCACCAAGTCCATTTCAACAACTTGTTGATAATTTGTTCACTTGTGTTATTATTTAAAAAGTATTAGTTGTTTACTTGGATGATATTCTTATTCATATGAAAACTTGGGAGGAACATTTAAAAATAGTCAAGGAAGTATTGACAATATTAGAAAGGTTTAATCTTAAACTACAACTAAAAAGTGCAAAAAGGACTAGTAGGCTAAATTAAAATTTCTAAGATTCATAAACTCCGATAGAGGAATTCAAATAGGTCAGATTCCAAAAAATATAGCAACAATAAAAGCATTTTTATAACCTAAAAATGTTAAACAACCACAACGCTTTCTAGGAACGATGAATTTTTCAAATCAAATTTTACTAAAAATGGTAGAAATAACAAATCCATTACATAAGTTGTTAAGAAAAAAACAAAGTTTTGAATGCACTAACTCTTGTAAATAAGCCTTTGAATAATTAAAAGATTTAATTTATAAATAAATAATAGATTATCTAAATTTTCAAAAACTTTTGCTATTAAAAACAAATGCTTCGAATGTTGGCATAGGAGCACTATTGTTACAACAAGATGACTTTCAAAAATGGAGACTAATTTGTTTCATTAGCTGCTCTCTCACAAAAATAGAAACAAATTACTCCATGACTATAAAGGAACTCCTTGTTGTTATATGGTCTTTACAAAAATTACATCCTTGTGTACATGGATCAAATTTGATAGGAGAAATAAATCATCAACCATTAATTTCCTTAATAAGAAAATCCCACCCACCTAGTTGCCTACTAAGATGTATCTTGGCAATCCAAGATTATAACTTTAAAATAAATTACTATAAAGGAACTGAAAACAATATAGTCAATGCCTTTTCTAGAATAACACTTATTCAAAATACCATAGTAGAACAAATACCTACAGATTTACAAAAGTAATAGCAAGGCTCCAACAACAATATCTTGACATACAAAGAATCATAAATGAATTTTGAAATAATAATCCTAATATCCAAAAAATATGGTTAACTTGGAACAATGTGGTATATTATGTTGATCAATAGCAAGAAGTTAAGGTAGTAATTCTTGTCATTGCAAAACAACTACATAGAATATTTTCATGCACACCCATTGTTTGGACACTTAGGATTTCACAAATGTCTCAAATTCATAAGGAAAAAATATTATTGGCCAAAACTTCATCATTCTATAGCACACTTTTTAAAGAATTGTAGAAAATGTCAAACATTTAAACCTTGGACATGAAAATCAAAATGGACTTCTCCAACCTATCAAAGTATCCAATACATTTGAGTTAGTAGCTTGGGATATCATCAAGCCATTACTCGAAAGTAGTAAAGGAAACAAATAGATAATAGTGTTAATTGAATATCTAACACGATGGTGTGAAGTTAAAGCATTACCACATGCAACAACCAATTCAATAGCAAATTTTTTGTTAGAAGAAATAATAGTTATACACTCTTACCCAAAAACAATACTTTCAAACCAAGGGCAAACTTTCAACTCTAAAGTAATTAAAATAATTTGTAATTGCTAAGGTATAACTTTTGCATCACCATATCACCCACAAACAAATGGGTTAAGAGAGCATCTAAACAAAACAATCAAACGAATTATTTCAATGAATGTGAACTTGTTACAACAAAATTGGGATGAAATACTACCCGATATAACTCATGCATATAGATGCTCATTCCAAGCATCCACTGAAATAAGTCCATTCAGGGGATTATTTGGGGACAAGTCCCAATTTTTTTCCTCGGAGATACATCTACTAGAAATACCAAATAAATATAAAGATGTAGTAGATTGGTACTTAGAATTAAAACAAAAACAACCATTAACCAGAATTGCAATTCGAAAAAACTTTGACATAGCTCAATCTAGACAAAAAAAGATGGTATGACAATAACATAATAAATAAAGAATACAAAATTGGGGATTACTACCCAAATAGAAAGAAGAACTTAAATGAATCACTACAACATAAATGGGTTGGACCAAATGCAATAACAAACAAAATAAGAAAGAACACTTATGTCATAAAAATATTAGGAGAATACAAAAACAACTGCATATGTAACAAGAATTAATGAGTTTTTCCAACATACTAATGAGGATGTATTGCAGGACTCATCAAGGGAAGAACTCAAGGAACAAAAAGTTATTCCAAAAGATAGTTCATGGGCTAGGGGGGAGGTGTGGAACTAGTAGATGCTATGAATGAGGCTCAAGGGACACTCAAGTAAGGAGACTCCCCATCCAATTGGCCACCCAACTCATGGCCATTCAAACCTAGTAACAAACTTAGGGCCATTGGGTAAACTCCAAGAAGATCCAACGGCTTGTTCCCACTTGTATAAAAAGAGAGCTTTAATGAAATAATGGCAAGTAGGTATTGGGCTTACACATTTGTGTGCAATCTCTCTCTTCCTCTCTAGATTTCACACCTAAAATGGATAGGATGCATGATGGAAAGGGAGTGAATTTTTTTGATTTGCATTGTCATTCCGTTTCGTCAAGATGTGCCCAATGTGAATGTCATCCCCTATGAGCCCCCCCCCCCCCCCCTCGTGATACACCTGCACTTGTTACTCACTCAACACGGCATAGAAAGGTAACACGATATGTGAGAGCAAGGTATACTCTTGTATTATTCAATCAAAAAAATAGTACAACATATGCACTGTAAGAGATGGGGAATACAAGGGAAAATACAGGAATAAAATAATGGAGGAAAAATACTTGCTACAGTGGCGATATATAAGATGTAAGGGACTTGGCAAATTTACCATCAGATTATAATAACAAGTCTCCTTCATCTTCTCTCCCTCTCTTCAACTTTCATGGCTTCCTTCCTTCATTTTTTTGTCTTTCTCTCTCTGCTTCTAGTATTCTCTCTCCTCTTTCTCTCTCCCTAGTCCTCTCCTTGACAACTGGTATCAGAGCATAGGTTCTTGATCCAGTTGGCCAACATTCCATTCAGTTATCCTTTTTCAGTCACTCGGATTTAAGAGCCACAGGTACACAGGTACAGACATGACATGGAGCAGCAGTGCAGTTATCAAGGAATTTTGGACCACAAGGACTACAAGTCTGGAGCATTAATGGAGTCTTAGACCAAGTTTGCAGGCTAGAAGATCAAAATAGCAGGTCGTCACTTAATTTTAGGTAAATTTTGACAAGCATTTTGAAGAAAGAGGATTCACTAAAGTCAGGAGAGACTTTGCCATTAAAGACCTTGAAAAGGGTGCACAACCTGGCCCAGGGGGAACTTTGCTCACCTCCTGGTAATCCGAAGCCCAAAGTTGCTTGCAAATGCAGGTACTCTCTTGAAGAACCAAGATATTGACTTGGCACTGCTGCATGAGATGTATTTGTTGATGTATGGATGTATTATTGGCTGTAAATGTATGGGAAAATACTACTGAGGATGTATTTGTAGACATGAGAATACATATGCAGTCAATGGCAGTGAATACGATGCTTGGAATGTATGGGAGATGCCTATGAATGGGGAAATTATGCTAAGAGATGTTGATGACATGCTCAGTTTTGGAATAAGGTTGCAAACAATGAATTTGCATGATTGGGAAAAGTATTATGCCATGTGGGATGACCTTTCAATCATGCATTGACAAGTTGATCCCTTGCAACCCTTTTCTTGATCCCCACATGGTGTTGTAAGTAATTTACTTGCATTTACAGAAGTATACCTACTCCTAGGAACTAAGGTACAGGTCTTGCAAAGTACCCAAAAGTCCTACTAAGGGCCTTTATCAGTTTTGGAGCTCTAGTTGGACCCTACAAGATACTTACAGGTTAAAATAGGCCTCCTACAGGTATAGACAGGGTGCTAGACTGGCACAGTACAACAATACTTTTCCTAATATAGAATTTTCTGTATAAAACCTAGGAGCATATGCTTATGCTTATTCGAAGAGGGAATCCTTAGCTTTGACTTGAACAAAAAATTACATCAATCGGAGCTTCCTAGCTCAAGTTACGGGCAGAACAATAATAGGTGGTCTAACAGAACTGCACCTAACCATGGCAGGGAATAGGGGGAAAACCAAGGCCAATGAAGATGTTCAGCAACAAATCAAGGATGCACGAGAACCAAGGACTGAGAACAACCATGAAATAGATAACAGGAGTATCCTCATGACATTGGAAGCCTCAATGTTGTTAATGACACTCTATGTAGGCATGAGACAAGGCATAATCAAAGACATAGGCTATTTTGGAAAGACAAGAGGCTATACTTGCAGGCATAGCAACAAACACAGAAAATCATGCTATACTCAAAATGTGTCGAATGAGAGCTACCGTGGACACACTTAATGCCAATTTCTCTCTGTGGTTGGAGATTCAACTAAAGGGAAAAGAGTAAGAAGATCGGTCATATGTACATGCTGAAAGAACCACCTTCCCATCAGTTAATGCAAATTCTCAAGGCATTTTAGGAAGAATGGGCTTTCCCAATAGTAGCTTTGAGCTTGGCAAGCCTTCTCATAGGCAAAAATCCCCATTAGGGAATGCATCACGAGAAAATTCTCAACTTCCATCAGCCCCCATGCCTTCAACAAGGTTTTAGCAGTCTTTTGGCAGGAATCACTCTCATAATAGTACCACTTTTGGCACTCAAAATGATCAATTTCAGTTGGGATAGTTTGGACATGCCACTCCTCATGAACGAGAGCTGAGAGATAAGATTATCTTCTCCAAATTTAATGGTCAATCCTCTTCCCCAGCTGAATTGGAAGAATGGCTTTCAAAGCTTGAAGACTGCTTTGATATTTTGCCAAGAAATGATGGCCAAAAGATCCACTTTGCCACGATCCACTTGGAAGGATTTGCTCATACGTGGTGGCGATATATTAAGAGGGAAAATCAGCAAGTTGATACTTGGGATGCATTTAAAGCACTTATGGTTCAAGTTTTTGTGTCCCCCGTAGAGAAAGAGAAGCTTGCCCAACAGTGGTATAGCTTACAGCAACGTGGCTTGACAGTTCGGGACTACACAAATCAATTTCTTCATCTCATGATGTATGTTGAGTCCATAAGTGATGATGCAAAGCTGCATAAGTATATATATGGCTTGGATCCTCAATTATCAACTGATGTTTCAGTGCAGTCACCTTCTGATTTGTTCAAGGCTATTGAATTGACTAAAAGATACTCTCGTAAGTATCATAGGGATACTTCCGTTCAGCCACAGTATGGACAGCAAAAAGAGGCTTATTTCGACCATCTTTTGGGCAACCTAGAGGGCCTACATAGTCCAATTTTGGACAGCAATGAGCTGCTATAAAAGAGGGTCAGATTGAGGCTAATTATGGTGGTGGAAATATGCCATTTAGCACCCCAGAGTTCCCACATATCCCACCTTCAATGCCTCAAGGCAAATCAGTAATTTCAGGGCAATAAACAACGTTAGGACTGAGAATAAACAAGGGGACAGTAAGAACAAGCATGTCTCAGCCTTTGGTGGTCAACAGTTCATTCCCATGGATTTGTACAAAGAAAGGAAAGAGAAAGGACTTTGTTTCAAGTGTGGGGAAAAGTACACAGTTGAACATGCGTCCAAATGTACTTATAGAAATGCAAAGGCAAGAGTACAAAGTATGTTGGTCTTTGAAGACTTATAGGATGACCATGAGGATGCAAGTGCCTTTGTAATCACTGTTGAAAATGATGAGGTTGATGAAGAAACTGGGCAAGAAGAGTTCTTTGACCCTGCAGACACCTTTCCTTTTGATCCCAATGGTCATGTACATGTAGATATGGGTGACAATAATGACTCACATGCTGGTGTCACTATTTGTACTATCTCCTTGGATACTTGGACAGGATCAAAGAGCCCTAATACCCTTCGTCTTCAAGGCAAGATTCATGGGAAGGGTGTGTTTATCTTGGTAGATAGTGGTAGCACACAGTTTCATAAATAGAGCAGTCATGGATAGGCTGAAATGTTTTGCCACTAATTTACAACAACCACTGAGGGTGCAAGTTGCCAATGGGAGTCAAGAAATTAGTACTCAAATATGCCCAGCTCTACATATTCAGCTTGCTAAAAATTGTGGGCAGAATGTAGACTTAATTGCACTTGACATGGGGCCAATAGACATTGTGTTGGGCTGTGATTGGCTGAAGACTTTGGGCACCATTTCTATGGATTTCTCTTTACTATATATGCAGTTTTTCAATGTTGGACAGCTTATTCACTTGCAGGGAATCCAAAACAGCAGTGAATATCAGCTCATTATGGCCAAACAACTTAAGAAAGAGTTCAAGAAACGTTCTTAGATTTGTGTATTGCAGTTACATAAGGAAAATACAGATCAATCCAGTAATATCCAAAATAATTCAGCTTCAAAGGCTCTTCTTGATGAGTACAGTGATTTGTTTCAGCTACCTATCGCACTACCTCCCAAGAGAGCTATTGACCATCCCATTGATTTAGAACCACACTCCAAGCCGGTGAATAAGCCTCCTTACAGGTTGTCCAAGTGTGAAACAGAAGAAGTGGCTAAGTAGGTCAAGGATTTATTGGATATGGGTTTCATAGAGCCTAACTCATCTCCCTATGCATCACCTGTCTTGTTGGTCAAAAAGAAAGATGGCTCATTTAGAATGTGCATAGACTATAGAGATGTGAATAAGACCACCGTGAAGAAGAACACATACCCTATCCCTAGGGTGGATGACTTGTTAGATGAGTTGAAAGGGGCTAAATATTTCACAAATATTGATTTGAGATCTGACTATCATCAAATACGCATACGTGAAGGGGATAAGATTAAGACAGCATTCAGGGCTAATCGTGGGCTTTATCACTTATTGGTTATGCCCTTTGGTTTGAAAAATGCACCCACCACTTTTCAAAGCCTAATGAATAAAATACTTTAGCCATATTTATTTAGATTTGTGTTGGTATTTTTTTATGACATTATCATCTACAGGCGTTCATTGGAAGCTCACCTATTGCACATGAGGCAATTATTTGATGTACTTAGACATCATAGACTCTTTGCCAAGGAGTCAAAATGTTCCTTCATGTAGACTAAGGTAGAGTATTTGGGCTACATTGTCAGTGAGGCAAGCATTAGAGCTGATCCAAAGAAAGTGCAATGTGTCAGAGATTGGCCTACACCTGCAAATACCACCTCTTTGAGAGGATTCTTGGGTCTCTCTTCATTCTATCGTAGATTTATTCGACGCTACGCCACTATTATAGCTCCTCTCACTAATAGGCTAAAGAAAGAAGCAGTTTTCTGGGATGCCATTGAAGATAGAAGCTTTAACCAGCTGAAAGGTTTGCTTACTTTAGCCCCGAGGTTTGCCCTGATTTCTTTAAGGAATTTACCATTTTGTGTGATGCCAGTGGGCGAGATATTGGTTCAATATTGCTATAAGAACATGGGGTAATAGCTTTTGAAAGCCGAAAACTTGTTGAAAATGAGATGGTAATGAATGTCTATGATCAGGAAATGCTGGCTATTCTTTATGCCATAAAGAAATGGCACCATTACTTGCATGGTAGTAGGTTTAGAGTCAAGAGTGACCATAGGGTCCTTAAATATTTATTATCTCAGTCCAATCTTACTCCTAACCAACGTAGATGGGTGGCCACATTTCAAAATTATGCCTTTGACATTACCCATACTCACGGGAAAGACAATGTAGTGGCTGATTCCTTGTCTAGAACGTGGGCATGTAAAGTCTCTGCCATCATGGAATTGCATTGCGATTGGATACACGAGCTTCAGGAGCTTACCTATTGGATGCTAATTTCAGCAATATATTTTAGAAATTACAACAAGGTCAATGTACAGAAAACTCTCCATTTCAGCTAAAAAATGGGCTTTTATGGCTTAATGGTAGGATTGCTATCCCTCACACTTCCCCATTCAAGTAGAAGATCATATAAGAAATGCATTCAACACCTACAGCTGGTCATTTGTGAGCGTTCAAAACCTATGACAAAATTGCCAAGAGTTTTCATTGGAAGGGCCTTTGGAGAGATGTTAAAGAATGTCTTGAGCTACGTGCCTTTTCAGCAAAACAAGGACAACATATTAAAGCCGGGTGGGTTGCTATAGCCATTGCCTATTCCTGAGGGCAAGTGGACTCGTATAACCATGGATTTTATTATAGGTCTGCCTGTCACCAAGAGAGGGTAGAATAGCATCTATGTGGTGGTGGATAGGCTCACAAAGGCAGCTCATTTTATCCCCACTAAAGCCCAATTTATTGCATCACAAGTAGCCAACCAATTCATGGAACATGTGTTCAAATTGCATGGTTTACTAGAGGTCATTGTGCATGATTGGGATACAAAATTTATGAACAATTTTTGGCAAGCGGTATTCAATTCTATGGGCACCAAGTTGGCTCCCTCTACAACTTATCACCCCCAAACTGATGGTCAAACAAAGAGGGTCAACAAATGGCTGGAAACTTATCTGAGACACTTTTGTCATGATATTCATCATGCTTGGGATACATGGTTACATTTGGATGAGTTTGCCTATAATAACTCCACCCATACTAGCATTGGAGTCTCACCCTTCGAGGCTTTATATGGGTATGAGGTCCCTCTCCCCACAATCATCTTCAATGAGAAGATCAATCCTCAAAGCAAGGAAGAATTGGACAGGATGTAGACCCTACTTCAGCAATGTAAGCTAAACTTAAAGAGAGCTCAAGATCAAATGAAGCTTTATGCTGATGAGAAAAGACGGGACATTGAGTTCCAAGAAGGGGATTTGGTTTTGCTGAAGGTACCTAAGTCTTAGGTATGCCACTCTTAAGGATGGCTCCAACAATAAGCTAGCTCACATGTTCTATGGACCCTATCAGATTATCAAGCGGGTGGGTGACTTGGCTTATCAGTTGGAATTACCCCCTTCCACCAATATTCACAATGTTTTTCATGTGAGTCAACTCAAACCTTTCATTGGATCATCAGTGGATTACTTAGAAGACCTCCCTCCTATGGATGATGAGGGCATCATCCAATACATTCCAGAGGCAGTCATAGGTCAAAGGGAAAAGAAGCTGCCCTCAAGATCAATCATGGAATACTTGATCAAATGGCAAGGATTACCCCTTGAAGAGGCCTCTTGGCGACTAACTCCAATCATGGAAGAGTTTCCTCATCTTATGGATACTGACTTGGCTGAAATGTAGTCAACGGTTAACCTGCAGATAGCTCTCTATTTTCAACCATATTTGATTTTGAATTATGGGCAGCATTTAATGCCATACATGAGCTGAGAGTACTTGAGGTAAGCTTCGTTTCTATATGACAAACTCCCCGATCGGAGTTACCTATCAAAAGTTATTGCATATTTACTACAACAGGGTCCTGTAGTAGATAGCATGCTGTCCACTGTCTGCAGCACTCAATTCCTCACTGAATATGGGTTAGAATCGGATTTTTCTTATTCCCCAATCATGCCCATACATCATATTGTATCCATGACCCAATATACATACATAACCCCTCATATGATTTATTTAATAACCCCTTGTAATCATGCAGCAGAGTAGTACTCTGGACTGCCCTGCCCTACCCTATTCTGTAATGTGCCCATTTTGTTTTTGAGGGCAAAAGCCTTTGGGTGGGGATGGAATGTAAGAGATGGGGAATACAGGGAAAAATACATGAATAAAATAATGGAGGAAAAATACTTCCTACATTGGCGGTATATAAGATGTAAGGGACTTGACATTTTTACCATCAGATTATAATAACAAGTCTCCTTCATCTTCTCTCCCTCTCTCCAGCTTTCATGACTTCCTTCCTTTTCTGTCTTTCTCTCTTTTTCTAGTCTTCTCTCTCCTATTTCTCTCTCCCAAGTCCTCTCCTTGACAGGCACATCCCAGGACTACACCCTCATGATGCTACACATAAGAGGGTTCACCACTGGGTATAGGGAATCACACATAGAGTGGAAACCAAGCAAGGCTTAGAGTCACTACTACTCCATATATAGGTGTTTTCAGTAAAATAACGCCATGGTATAGCTACAAAGCCCTTACACTTACCCCCACTTATTGGATTGCTGTCCTCAACAATCTAAGGGTAGCGTTTACTTGACTCATTAGGAGTCTTAACATAGCCCTTTCTAACAATGCGGCCAGTGTCTACTACTGCCAGTTTAGGACTTGTGGAAATCACGGGGTCTTAACAAAATCTATACTATCAGGCTGGTCAATGTCTACTGCACTAGGACTTAGGGGTCTTAACACATCTTTTTCTAGTAAGTTGGTCAGTGTCTGCCCATCTAGACTTGGTAGGGCTCTTTTTGAGTTTATTGTTGTTAGGGTTACCATGTGAGTCCACCCTTGACTCAAGTACATTTGAGGAGTGGAGGCGTTATTGGGCCCATGATTGAGAACCATTCGTTTGGAGAGGCTCAAGGGGCATTGGAAGAAGTAGTGGGGTTCTCCTTGAGCTAGATGGCAAAGGCATCTTTGCCGCGCTCCCATGCCTCTGCTTCTGAAATCCAAGTGGCTTCCTTGAGGGGACGCCCACACCACTTGGTGAGGTACTCAGGGTATCCTTTTTGTTCCCGACATCGGAGGATTGCTTCTACTTCAAAGGGACCGTTTGAATGGAGCATTGGTACATGTCATCCCCATTGGTTGTCGAGATAGAACCTGTGCAGAAGACGAGCATGAAACGGATTATGAACACATATACTTTCTGGCAGGTTGAGTTTGTAGGTGATTTCATTCAACACTTGGGTGATGAGGTAGGGTCCATAGTAGCAGTGATTGAACTTGGGGGTTATATTCTTGGGGAGTGACATATTCTTAGAGCTAACTAGGACCATGTCTCCTTTAGTGAATAGTACGGCCTTCCTCTTTTTGTTGGCTTGCTCGATCATGGTGATTTTGCTTTGTTCTAGGCTCTACTTGGCCGCCGCATTCCGATCTCTCCATTTCTTCAAGAATTCCTTTGCATCTTGATCTTCTGCTTTGGCTGCTCTAGATGCTAAGGCAAGTGGGGTGATGACTTCTTTTCCTATGGCCAATTCAAAGGGCATGTAACCTATGGCCGAGTGGATGGAGTTGTTGTAGTTAAATTCCAACACATCAAGGTACAAGGCCCAATCTTTTTGATCCACCTAGGCGTAACTCTTGAGGTAGCCTTCAATGCCTTGGTTGACTTGTTTTGTTTGTCCATCTGTTTCAGGGTCGAAGGATGATGAGAATCTCAACTGTGTTTCCAGAGTCTTGAAGAGTTCCTTCCACATGTCACTCATGAATCTTCCATCTCTATCTGACACTATAGCTAGGGGTAGGCCATGTAGTTTGAACACATGTGTGAAGAAGAGGCGGGCTACCTCCTTAGCATTCAATGGTGGTTTGGCACGGATGAAGTGGGCTTGCTTAGAGAAGTAGTCCACCACTATGAAAATGATGGTGTAACCATGGGATTTAGGGAGCTCCACAATGAAATCCGTATTAATTACATCCCATGGGCGGCTTGGTACGGGCATAGGTTGAAATAATCCCACTGGCTTTGAGCGTGCTGCTTTTACAAGTTGGCAAGTAGGACATGTTTTGATGTAGTCAATGATTTCTTCCTTCATGTTGGGCCAAAAGAACTGCTTCCTAAGTGGCTCCAGGGTTTTGCTCTGTCCTTTGTGTCCTCCTAGTTTCCCATCATGTATTTCATGGAGGATGAGTTTCTTCAGCTCCACATTGTTGGGGATATACAATCTTTTTCCTACAAATAGGATTCCCTCCTCAAGGGTGTACATTCCATGCGGGGTCCTGTCACCTTCCACATCTTGTATAATTTTGTGCATGTCTTGGTTCTGTTCCAAGGCCTCCTTCACTAACTCCATGAAGTTGCTACTGACCACACTGACGGCTTTCAAGTCAGCTTTACGGCTTAAGGCATCTACTATCTTGTTGTTGGTGGAGCCGAGCTTGTGTTTTATCTCCAAATCAAATTCAGCTAGGAAGTCTAGTTGGTGAGCTTGTTTTGCCGATAGCTTGGGTTGGGATTGGAAGTATTTGAGGGAAATGTTGTAGGTGAAGACTGCTATGTGCTTGTCTTGAGCATAATGCTTCCATTTTCTGAGGCAATGGATGACTGCAAGCATTTCCTTCTTATGTGTGCTCCACCTAGTTTCAGCATTTGTGAATTTCTTGGATTCATAAGCTATGGGGTGGCCTTCTTGCACCAGTACACCACTAATGCCATAATCAGATGCATCTGTGGAGATCTCAAAGGGTTTGGTGAAGTTCGGTACCTTCAAGACGGGGGTTTGGCTCATGGATATCTTCATTTGGTCAAAAGCTTCATGTTGCATGCTACCCCATGTAAAAGTGTTATCTTCTTTGGTGAGGCGAGAGAGGGGGGTGGTGATGAGGTTGTAATCCTTGATGAACCTTCTGCAAAATACTGTGAGGCAGAGGAACTCTCGCACTTCCCTTACAGTCTTCAGTACGTGCCATTTTTGGACAGCTTCCACTTTCTTAGGGTCCACTTTGATACCAACTACTCCTACAATGAAACCTAGAAATTCTAACTCCTTTACTGCAAACTCACATTTTTCTGGTTTGGCATATAGCTTATGTTACCGCAGTTTCTAAAAGACTAAGAGTAAGTGTTGCTTGTGTTCTTCTAGGGTCTTACTATAGACTAGTAGATCATCAATCTAGATAATGATAAAGGCATCTATTTCGAGTCTAAAGACCATCCATGAGGCCACAAAAATGTGCCTGGCCCATTGCTTAAGCCAAATCTTAAGACTAACCATTCGAAGCTACCATATTGGGTGTGGAAAGCTATTTTAGGGATATATTTTTCTGCTATGCGGATCTGATGGTAACTTAACCTAAGGTCTATGCGGCTAAAGTACTTGGCTCCGTGTAGGCTATCTAAGAGATCCTCCACTAGGGGCATGGGGTATTTTTTTAAATGGTGATTTTGTTAAGGGCCCTATATTCTATACATAGTCTAAGTCCCCCATCCTTCTTATTAACAAACAACACTTGGGCACCAAAGGGGGATTTGCTGGGGTGGATGAAACCTTGTTCCTCTAATTCATGCAGCTGCTTCTTCAATTCCATGAGTTCGGCGTGATTCATGTAATAGGGTGCTCGGGCTGGTGGGGCGGATCCTGGAATAAGTTCAATTTTATGATCCACATCCCTTCTGGGTGGTAGACCCTTGGGAAGCTTTAGTGGCATTACATCTTTGAACTCCTCAAGTATCTCTGCCACTTCTGTGCTACTTCTTTGATGTTTGGGCTCCTTGGTGTCCTCTTGCCCAATGCTTCAAATCATACATAGATAAACCATATCTCCTTGCTTGACAGATTTCTCCACTTGCTTGGCACTGCACGTCATGATGTGTAGCCTAATACGTTCCCTTGACCCTGTGTTGCTTGGGTTGGCACTCTTGGTTGATTCGAACTTGACTTCACTGTTTGGCATGAGACTCCTAGCCTATTCTCCTTCATTTGCACTTTGATTGGTGTCATGCTTGGCAACTTCATTCTTTCGCAGGGTACTCTGACACCTTCTCCTTGCATTCTAGCATCATCTCATTAACTCCCTTTCCAAACATTGCAATGACATATTTGTCATAGAATTCTAAGCCTAAGATAACTTCAAAATCATCCATGGGATTACTAAGAAGTTGAGTTTTGCTTTCCATTTTCCAGCTTCTACTTGCATTGCAAAGACCCGTTTCACTTCTTTGGCCTCTCCTTTTGAGAATGTTAGTGTTAATCGTTTCGGGGCCTTAGACAATTTCAATCCATGTTTGGCTACGCATCCCGGGGTGATAAAGTTGTGAGTGGCCCCTGTGTCCACCATGATAGCTCGATTTCCGTTGCTCACTTTGCCTTTGATGTATGGGTGATGGACTTCTGCTACCCGGTCTGCCATGCATTGGGGTCATGCACTAACTGTTCCTACTCTTTGGGTGGTCCATGCTTTCATCACTTCTGCTTGGGATTTCTTAGATACGTGGGGGTTGCGGTTCCTCTCCTCTATACATGCTAGTGGTGTTCCCGCTTGATGAGACTGTATCTTCCATGGGGCATTTGTTTTGATAGTGTGGTCCCCCGCATTTGAAACATCTGATCCCCGTGGTTGGCCAAGCCTAGGGGTCTCCACCATGATGTGTTTGATCCTGTGGGACCATATGATGCATTGGGAGTTGGCCTGTAGTGGTTGTTCCCCCACCTGCCTACTACTTCTCTTGGCACTAATGCGGGTTGCAATGCGGCTAGTGTTGTGTTGGGAGTTTGGCTCCATGTGTTCGTGAATGACCCTCTAGGGGCATTGGGTCTTGGGGTCCAGGAATTTTTGTTGAGGTTGGTATTGAATGTGTTTTGGTTTCCCTAGGTTGTTCTCCTACCTTCCAAGTCCACTAGTCTTTTAGCCATTCTCATGGCCTCTGTTAAGTTGGTTGGCTCCTGTTTCTCTACATCTCTTCTAGCCCATTCTTGCATCCCAAACAAAAATCCATGTAATTTGGTGTCAATGTCCATGTTTGGTAGCTGCAGCATGATCTGCTTGTATGTGCTTACATACTCCTTCAACTTTCCTTGTGTTTGCTTGAGGTTTCTTCATTCATCTCTAACTTTGAATTTCTCCATCTTTGGAATGAAGTAGTCTTTGAGTTTCTCCTAGAGTTCTTCCCATGAAAAGATGGTGTGACCCTGCTCTTGTTCTAGTAGGTACCAACTAGCAGCATCCTCCTCCAAGTAGATGGTTGCCACTCTTTCCTTTCCATCTTCAGTGATTTGGGTGTATTTCAAATATCTGTCCACTTCTGCAATCCACTTCTTCAAGACCAGCCCATCTCTCTCTCCATTGTACTTGGCGGGTTGGGGCATTTTGAATTTGCTATAGTCGTCTTCTGAGTTGTCACTATCTTCCTCTTCTTTGCAATTATGCTTCTTATCCTTCTTCTTACTTCTTTCTTCCACTACCTTCTCCTTGTCTTTTCTTGTATCTTGCGCCCTCCTAGAAGTCTCCTCTCTACCTAATCTATCCATCTCCTCTTGCATTTTATGCATTTTCTCCTCTTCTTATTGATGTAACACCCATTCTCTATAACGCTGCTCCACCTCTAGTTTTCTTCTTCTTTCCTCTTCCTTTTTCTCTTCCTTCATCTGCATGTTCCTCCAAATTGACTTGAGCATGCCTGACATGCCCTCCAATTGTCTCTCCAATCCGGCTACATTCTCCTCTTGGGCTACTCTCCATTCTTGCCCTCTACTCTTCTTCCTCTCTTCCATTGTTGGGATGGGTACATTCTCTCTATCGTCCTCCATGTGGTCGTTGGTGTTGTCGGTGTGGAAAGCCGCGTTTTGCCTTTGGGTGGTGGTCGTGCTATGGGGAGCTCACGTCTTCAGATGGTGGATGGTGTTGGGGTCGCCGTGTTGGGGCGTCATGCCGGGGTCGATGTGACGTGGGGCGACACAACATGGGTTGTTACGACTTGTTCTCTTCAGGGCACTAGATCTTCTCCCTTGCTTCCGTGAGCACTCCTTCATTGCGAGCAAGAGTTGCTCTGATACCAAGTGTGATGCACCTGCACTCGTTACTCACTCAACACAGCATAGAAAGGTAACATGATATGTGAGAGCAAGGTATACTCTTGTATTATTCAATCAAAAAAACGGTACAACATAGGCACATCCCAGGACTACACCCTCGTGACGCCGTACATAAGAGGGTTCACCACTGAGTACAAGGAATCACACGTAGAGTAGAAACCAAGCAGAGCCTCAGAGTCACTACTACTCCCTGTATAGGTGTTTCCGGTAATTATGCCATGGTATAGCTACAAAGCCCTTACACCCCCTCCCTAACCCCGCAAAAAAACACACACACGCCAAAAAGAAAATAAAAAAGAATAAAAAAGGGGAATGAGCCATGGTTATGTTGGGAATCGGGATGTAACTCTCACCTCAGTGAGAAATGGCTGTAAAAAAGGGAACGGAAAATTCCTAGCCTAGCCTTTTTAAGGGCCCTATAATAATCATCAAGTCACAAGTGCAGCTGATGCTGGCTGCTGGCTGGCTACTGGATCGAGCAGATGGCATCGGTGGTGGTAGCATTGACAATCATAACGATCGCGATGATGCTCCCGTTTTCTGCCACGTCTACGGTTTCTGATCATCATTATCGTCACCGCGTTCATGATCGATGGACGACAACAGGGGCAGAGCTCAGGTATGCGTGCGCAGGAGAGGAGGAGAAGCGCCTGCCATTTTGTGATAGGTCGCTGCCTGCGGAGGTAAGGGCGAGGGACCTGGTGTCTCGACTGAGCCTGGCGGAGAAGATATCGCTGCTCGTGGACGGTGCCGCCAATGTCTCGCGCCTGGGCATCCCCGCTTACGAGTGGTGGTCCGAGGCTCTCCATGGCTTGGCGGACAATGGCCCGGGCGTGCGGTTCGCCCCAGACATCGTCCCCACAGTCACCACTTTCCCTCAAGTTATCCTCTCTGCGGCTTCTTTCAATCGGACACTCTGGCACTTGATCGCACAGGTATCTAACAGACTCAAATGTTACTTAATCCATCGATCCGTCGATCAAATCAATGCCATCGCACTTAATCAATCCATCCATCAATCATTCAGATCGACACACTGTCAATCCATCGATTAATCAACGAAATCATCACACCTGTAATGAACGCCCAGTGCACTTAGCCCTCAACCACAAATGATCCAATTCTGCTTTCCTCCCGCTAAGAATGCATTGGGCAACTCTGCCTGGTTTCACTCGAAGTGTGCTTGAAAGGGCGGCGGGGACGGGGAGCCTTCAGTGTTTCAATCACCTCCAGCCACAGAACTGCGGAAGCTTCTCTAGCTTTCTTCTTATTCCAGCAGCCATCACCATCCAAGGGGAGCACAAAAGTTGATCAAGCTCGTCAAGTTGTTCCAGCGTTCACAATGAAGGCTGTCTTTTCTGCTTGGGTTCAGGATATCGTCTCTCTTGGTTTATCTTGTAGGATAAACACTCTTTCAATCAGCTGCAGCTGCAGATAGCTAAAAGCTATAAAGAAGGCATGTCCTTGCTAGCGGGAAGGATATTTTCAGCCAGCCAGATTTGCAATTTCTCTTTAGTGCAAGCTTACACACCCACTAACTTTGTGGAGTGTGTTTCGTAATAAGGTATGTTTAGGCAGCATGAGAATGAGATATTGACTCCGTTTTTCACGCCAATAAGCTTCTTCTCTTGCTTGGTGAAGGTGATGTCTGTAGAACCCATTTGAAAATAAAAAAAACAAGAAGAAAAAGCATAATGATGTCTAGAAAGATGCAAGGAAGGTTCTCTTGTTTTATGTGGGAGGTGGTCATTGGCTTTTCTGAAAATGAGGTTGAAGCTATCAAGAAGGGGATGCTTGCATCCGTCGTGGCATGCGTATAGGTAATTGCCCAACAAACACAAATGAAGGTCAATTTTGCTTAGATTGCAATGGAGCTTTCCCTTGTGTTACCAACCATTATAAGATTGGACCTTTTGCTTTGTCACCATCCATGACATGAATCAAAGCAAAGAATGATAGAATCGTGCAATCATAGATTATCTATTGAAGAATGTAACTAAAATTGTTCAAAAATGTGAAAGAACAACCTTAGAAAAAGTGTTTTCCTAAGGTTGAGGATCTCAAAGAGAGGTTATTGTGACATATATATTTAGGGGCCTTGAAGACCACTAATTGCATGTTATGTAAAGCTAGCATAACCATATTTGACATGGGATTGGAAGGATATTTGACATGGGATTGGAAGGATTGTGGGCACATTTTATGAAGGGTCAACTTGGAAAGAGGTGGTGGTGATAGGAGAGATGATATCGAGGGGTAGGTGGTTGGCTATGACTAGCATGAGGGTACCCTTGCCTAGTAGGGGCAATGTTTCTTGTGGAGGAGAGATGATTGTAGTAGGTGTGTGAATGAGCAAAGCAATGGAAGTGGAAGAATGCAATTGTTGAAGGCTGGGAAGAATGAACAATGAAAGAGAGAACACAAGAACTAAAAGAATGAATGAATGGGCAATGAAATCCATAACTCAAAGAACATGAGATGTATTTGACAAACTACATAGGTGATGGCAGCATGTGTGATGACCACCGGTAGCTCTAGTCTCCCTCTCGACAAATATATATTTTCTGATACAAAAAGAGTGGATGAGTGAAGTCTATATAGAAAGTAGGACAAGACCCGAGACTAATATGCTAGCCCTAAATGGGCTGTCCAATTGCCCATACAGATGCCAAGTAAAACCTAAGTAATGTGACTAACATATATGAAATGTACACTACTAACACCCTCTCTCAAATCATGGGCGATTGGTATAATAAAATATACAATGATGGAAAGATACAAGCCCTTAGGAACCACCACCATGTCCCATACCAGAGCAATGATTTGCTAGACACCTATAACATCATAGTACACACAACAATGACACTAGAAGCACCATAGATACTCCAACATTGGTCAAATGCTAGATGCACCTTGATAGAACCATTGATGTTGATGTTGATCATACTTAAACCTTGATTGTAGACAGTGGAAATAGTTGAATCTTGATGTTTGTCACAAACAGCCGTTAGAAGCACATCATTATCATGATTCCCCTCCTTCAATCAAACTACTAAAGTGCCTCCCATGTGTGAGGTGACTTGGAGAAAACACCGCTCATTGTTGAATCATGGGCCTAATAAGTCAAATCAGCCCAAGGATTTGAATGGCGAGATAGTGTCAATTCATGTACAAAGTCTCTCTCAGGGTCCATTGCATTGTGTAGATGTATAGTAGGCATTGACATGTCCTACCTCCGCTCTTTGATAATCATCCCTCTTTAGTCTAGGGATACTAAATGTGCCACTCTACTTCTATTGAACAAAGACATCCTTGTTTCATGCCAACAAGTGCAATGGAGAAGAAAAAATATTGCTATAGAGGAGATTAAAGAATGCTAGAACTGGCATGGGCAAAGAGGCGTGCGAGAGCCCCAAAGGAGGTAATTGACTTGTGGATGCTCCACATGCCGAAAAGGTATAGGATGGCCTACTATAGAGGAGATTAAGGAATGCTAGAACTTACATGGGCAAAGAGGTGTGCGCAAGCCCCAAAGGAGGTAATTGACTTGTGGATGCTCCACATGCCGAAAAGGTATAGGATGGCCTACTAGGTATTGTCATGTTGGCAAACTATGTAGCTACTTGGGAAATGGGAGAGTAGGGTGGGGCTAAATACATGGTTGGGATACCCTTGCATATAGGTCCCCATGCATGATTGGGTTGGAGGGATAAATCCCACCATCTGCCATTGGTGCACCTCCGCCTCTTGGATGTGCAAAAGCAAAGGACCTAAAGGGATAGGATGTGCTTATGCTTGAAGATCCCCTCAATATGGTGTGTGGTTGGATGGGTGGAATGCTAAATGGTGATGTGGAAAATGCTGCAGTGCAAGAAAAGGGTGGAATTTGAAATTATGGTGAAGATATGGAGGTAGTGAATGTATTAAATGGATTTTGAGAATTTAATGGTGGAAATTGAAATGTAGATAATGATGGAAATGAAGATGAGACACCAACATTCAAACTAACTATGAGATGCAAAACTCAAAGAAGGAAAGTTGGAAGAAGAAGTACCTATTTTTTTTCTTATATCCATCTGTATGTGTGTTAGCATATTGAAATCGGTCCTCTTTAGGACTTGTGCCATAGTCAATAAACTGGAATCTATCTTCCTCATAACCTATTCCAGAATCTTCCATAGATATAGAAGCAAAAGAAGAAGGGTCAAAGGTAGAAACTTGTGTACCTTGCATCAGAGTGGATGTATTAGGTTGGAAGAATGGAGCATACTTCGGATCTCTTTCTCCAATAGAGGGGCCATCCCTAATGGCGACTCTGATGATCTTGCAATATCTTTAGATCTATGTGCAATGTCTAAAGTGAAAAGGCCATGTTTACCTTCAATGGCTTGTTGGGCTCAATATATGAGAATCAAGTTGCACTTAGACTGTGCAATCTCAAAGGATTTGTAGACTTCATGATGGTCGGAAGTCTATCCACCAGTGTCATGGAACCTTGCTAGGCAAGTTGTGAAGCCTACTCCTACTCAGATCTCGATAGGACATATTGGAGAGTGGAGTGGTGTGGAAGTATTTGAAGTCATCTTCCCTTGATAGATCTTGTTTCTAATGACCAGCTTTCCAATTGAGGGCCTAGGTATCTTTGGAGAGTACCTAGCTTTGATACCGTGTAAAGAAATACTCGTCTATGGATAACAAACACAATCATATGACAAAGCACAGACTAATAAAAGAACTTGGTAGGGTTAAGGTAACTTAGAGTCAATGAACACAGAAGATGAATGAAGAATAATGAATAAATACAATGCTCATACAGTAAACAGACTATGCAAGGTGAATACAAAACCTCGAACTCCCATTTCTCTAGGACCGGGGTAGAGAGTGTGTTGTCCTACATACGGATCCCGAAATGCAGTAGACAGTCTCTGTAAGTGTATGGCAGCAGCAAGCACGGATCTAGAGCATTTGGATCACTGCTGGATGAAGCTGGACAACTTGGAAGAGTAGGCAGCAGACTGAAAACTGTCAATAGGATGTAAGCAACTGCTGCAACAGCAAAACACAGCAGTATAGATGAGATGGCAGGCTGTACAGCAGCAACTGATCAGTAAATGCAGCTGCCTTGATGATGTCAGTAACCAAGCGGCAGCAGTAGGCTGAAAATGCAGGCTGGTCTGTTTTGCAGCAGTCAAAGGCAGCATTATGATGGATGGGAACTGTTGCCAGCTGATGGAGAGTTTGGAATCTGGATCAGGTGCCAGCTAGTGGACAGCAACCTTGAGTTGAGATATCTTCCGGAAGGGTTGTGGACAATAGAGGATAGGCACCAACAATTTGCAAAACAAGGATGGGCTGAGTGGTGGGCAGCCTGTCTATTTATAGACGTGTGGATCCTCCCAAATCAGGGTTTGGCTTATGGGACACAAACACGAGGAACACATCTCTCTTTAATGTAAATTTGGTAATAATTGAGTTTTGGGGTTGTAATAAAGAGCTAGCCAGGTTATAATGCATCTTTTAACTCAACAAAGTGGCGTGGCTGTAGGGATGACCAGCAGAGAGAGGGTGACCACATGGCTGGGTCTACAGGTGTGATTTGTAGATCAGGTGCATATAGACAGTTTTGCAGGCAATAGAGCGACAGGGAGAGGGTTGCAGCTTAGCATTCACACTCCAACAAACAGGTGTACAGTCTTGTAGACAGCTGTGCAGAAAAAGGAAACACATAGTCAGCCAGACCTGCAAACAATCTAGGTCTGTAGAGTTTGACCGGTGCTGAAGTAGTGACCTGCAGACGTGCTTGGTTTGCAGACAGATGTGCACAGCCAAATTTATGGGCAGCGATAGACTTGTGTCTATGGCAGATATGGACATGTCTTGTTAATCAAGCAGGGGCAGTTTTTGGGGTCTAGACACGGATGAAGAAGAGATGGTATGACAGAGCTGGTAGTCAAACACAAGAAGCATGCTGAGGCTGATCATGTGTGTGGAGCTGATGACTCACCTTTGCAAATGCCTCAAATGTTATCTTATTTCCAAGATGCTAGTCAGCCAGATGGTTTAGAGGAGTCAGATTGGTAGCATTTGCTGGAATTTGCAAAAAATTTGTTTGGGGAATAAAAAAATAATCTTCCAGAACTTTGAGAAACAAGATATTATTGATATGTATGTGGACATGAAGAAGATATTGAGATCAGTTTCTTCTTTTCATGAAAGGGGTGTCATCTTGTTGTCCATTGCTAGAATCCTTATGTTGTCATGGATTCGGTAGTGAGGTTGCAGCTGATGTCACCGGGTGGTGATACTTTTTGCAGTTGCTTTCCTTATTTACTTATATAAATATTTTATTTTTCTTTTCTTTAGTTGCTGTTGCTTTTTATCCCCAGAGTTCTCTTGGATTAAGCCGGGAGCTTTGCATGGCCAGAAGAGGCAGCCATTGGGACAAATTGGACTAATGGTTTATCTAAGCCTTGGGACCGATTCCATATTGGATGGGCACTGAAGAAAAGAATACTAGTGGTTTGGGATTGTGTGCTCAGCCACTGGAGATGGTGCAGGACAATGAGCTTGGCCAAGACAGAAGATGCACATGTGAGAATGCTCACAGAATAAAAGTCACCGTAACTGAGCCACATTACACTTTTTGATGTGGTTGCAATGATAAAAGTTGCTCAGAATAACTTGAGGAATGCAAGGGTCACCATCCCTAAAATTTAGGGAGTTACTATTTTTGGACCCCAGAATTTGTTCGCGTCATTATCTTCTTCGTTTTTGCACGAGGATTAATTCTCTCGTCTGCACTGAGGTCAAATTTTGCACCGATCATGGAGAATTTTAGACCGGAAGGTTTAAACGAGAAAATTGTTACATGTATGCCATGTGGCACAAATTCCCAAAAGAGAGAGAGAGAGAGAGAGAGAGAGAGAGCATTAAAAAAAAACGTAATAGGCATGAGGGGTAGATCTAAGAATGAAGTTTTGAGGAGCTGAGGGTAGATTGCTGCAAGTATATCAGCTATGGAGAGTACTTCTTCGTCTCTGACTCATGTACGGAGGTAGAGCTTGCTCCCTTCGGTCAACTCTCTCTCTATTCTTAGAGGAAATGCTCTGCATGATGGGCTGATTCCATCGAATGTACAATTCTGTGTTTTCTTTGCACTTCTGCTGAGGCAAGAGCCTCACTGTCCAGGTTTAGGAGCAGCTGATTGCTTCTCCAATGTAGGAACTAAAGAAAGTGATGATCACTCCACACATGAACAATGTTTTCATATCTGATTTAGTGCTATTTGTGGGTTTGTTTTACTGCTGGAATGATGCCAAGGTCAAAGGGTTTGTAGTCCAATTGGTATGGAACAGATGTGGAATGGAATAAGGTTGAGAATAAGTCAAAAAACAGGTGAAAAACAGTAAATACAGAGTTCTGTAGATTGCAATTCTGCACTTGAATTATTGAGTTATGGTCATAGAAAGTGTTTTCCTACTTGGGATGTTGTTCTGGACATGCTGGACAGTAAAAACAGTAAATACAGAGTTTTGCAAATTGCAATTCTCACTTGAATTATTGAGTTATGGTCACAGAAAGTGTTTTCCTACTTGGGATGTTGTTCAGGATATGGTGTACTGTCCTTACGCAGCTGAAATTTGCTCAGAAAAGATGAAAGCCAACTGTTCATAGGTTTTGTACTTTGGAACATTTCATTTTTTTTGTAACTTTCCATCTTTTAATTGATAAAGAAATACAGAAAGGGGCGCCGGACTTCGGGGCCAATCTGGTGTTGAGTGAGGGAGTGAGGTCTCTGTTTGTGTATGTATGTGAAAAGACCAGGTACAAATTGAAGGGACTACCGCTTTATGTGAGGCATAGACCGGTTTCAACTGACTTTCAACAATTACTTGAGCAAGAATGTCCCATTTGGGCGGAGGTTGAAGGCTGCCCAAGTGTATGTTGGTTGCTCTTGATAGATGCCATGGCTGCAATTGGAAAGGATTTAGTCCCCCCCAAGTGTTTGTGCAACAAATAGGAATGGGACACATCAAGGAAGCACCCTAACTGGTTATATATTAAATTCCACATGCATCTATCCCTTAAGGTTTCAGCTGAAATGGGGAGCATTTGCAAGTCATTGCTTCTCTTGTGGTAAATTGGGTCATTTTATGGCAGAATCTCACAAGGAGGTCCACACTGATTTGAATGGTGAATCTAGCATTTGCATGATGGTTCTAGCTTGGATTTAAATATGGATGCTCTGCCTATTGAGGGAAACATGGAAAAAGGAAAACAACTAATTTTGCCATTACTTGTTTTTGAATGTGGTTGGGAAGGGGTGGTGTCTCAATTGCTGCCTCTCATCCCAACCCTCAATTCTCCACCCTCAGATCTGCCCCAAATAGCCTAGAATGGGAGAAAATGAGGCCAACACGGAAGTACACTTGCATGCAGCCTGAAATTGACACAAACTTAACATTTGACAAATTTTCATTTTTCGTAAGGGGCTCTACATGCAAAAATGAGTTGCCTAGCCCCTTGGCCCTATCTTCATTTTTAATAACATTTAATGTTGTGTAGTCTCAATTTTATATTTCTAACCTCTTTGAACTTGAAAGTGTTGAAACTTTCCACAAACCTTAGTCTAGGATATCAAATAATTTAAAACTGTAACCCCCATGACACCAAAATTCATTTTCAAGTGGAAATTCAACATCTTTGACCAAGATTTGTCCTAGATACCTCACTAGCACTTGTCCACAACAACTTTTGCCAATGTTCCCCACTGCAAACGCTAGGATTATCCGTCACTATGGCACGCTTAATCTTACATGTACACAACTTAAGTGTTGCAAATTAAGTATCCAAAGAACATTAAGTTAAAAATTCATGTCCTCATGGCATACCAACTCTCATGTGCCATTCCACTCCATAGCCTCGGATTTTTATTTCATGGCTATACGCCAATGATCATGGTATAATGCCTCTCCAATAGATGTGGGTTTCCTTCTTACCATGGTATGGTTATCAACCCGTAAATTAGTATGTAGGAACTCCCGTGTATATGCCTGATTACAATGAGAATATCATGGCCCTTTCTGCCACTCCCACTCCTCAAGATGCCCTCTATGCCTGTATCAGAAAGGTTTTGATGAACTCATCAAGGAGGAGGCCAATACACTCCCCTACTCATCTTTGGATTAGTCACTAGTTGGGAATCTAGTATTGCTGCTATCTCCTTCTCAAGAGCCTCAAATTGTGATGACTCCACTTGAATTGATTATGGTGACCATGTGTCGCCTAGATCTCCAAGCATGGGGTGCTTCTCACTTCCCTGTGCGCTTGGAAGCTCTACAAACTGCAGATCTTTATTGGTGTAAATGTTGTGAGACTTTGGATCTTAGATGCGATATCCCATTAACTAGGAATTGTAGCCCATGACACTTGTCAAGTAGCCTTGGAATCCATCTAAACCTGCTCTTTTCTTGGGATGTGGATATATATACCATACCCAAAGACCCTAAAATAAGATGCATTAGGCTTAGAGCCAAAGTATGCCTCAAAAGGTGTCATGTTGGCAATTGTTGATGTGGGTGACCTGTTAAGGATATGGACAACGGTTGCTATAGTCTCTATCCAAAGAACTTTGGGGCTTTAGCACGGTCCTTGCCATCTCCACCACGGTCCTGTTCTTGTGCTCCATTCTAGGACGAGGTATTGATATTGACAAATCCGTGATGGATCCCTCGTTCGCATAGAAGCGAGCTACTTTGTTAGAGGTGAATTCCCTGCCTTTATTAGCTCTAAATTTATTAGCTTCCTCCTAGATTGACTTTCCTCAAAGATAAGCCACTCTCAAAAGTTTGAGAAGGCTTGTGACTTTGGTTGCAAAAAAAAGGACCAAGCCATCCTATTGTAATTATCTACAATAAGCATGATATACTTTCTCCCCTTAAGGGATTCTTGACACATTGATTTGCAAAAGTCGATGAAGACAAGCTCCAAGGGGGCCTTTATCCTTTGAGAAGTCTTGTTAGGAATAGAATCTTGCTATTGTTTGCCTTTGATGGAGTATACACAAGGGGTTTGGCTCACTCCAACCTCTGGTAAGCACAAACCATTTGTTCATAAGTTGCCTTACAAAGGTATTTGTGGTTGAAGTGGTCGAATCAAGCATGCCAAATCTTAGGCCGTGCTCTTAAGCATGTAGGCATCAAGCTCCTCTTGTCCATGGCATACCACTTTCCTTGTTTGGCCATCTAGAATCCAAAAGAACATCAAACTCCACTATTAGTCCTAGTCCACAAATCCCTCTCACAGAGAGCAAATGAGTGCCAAGTTTGGGGACGCATAGGGCCTCCAATGTAAAGGCATCGCCTTGCCCATCATGGATGATCTGAATTTCTCCTACACCACAAACTAGGATGGAAGAGTTGTCACCAATATAGACTTGACCTTGTATCTAATGTGACTGGTGAATGCCTTGTTTGGAGGGAGTCGTGGTGGGAAGTGCCACTATGCGTGATCCATTCATGAGCATGTGGAACGGTCAACATTGCATCGTGTGACAAAGGTGTCTCCAATACCTCAAGGTGGAGAAACATTGATGATGTAGGAGTAGGAGCCACTTTAGGAGGCTTAGAACCTTGTTTGACTTCTCCATCTTGCCTTTCCTTCTTGTCCTTTTTGGGGCCGTGCTTCTCTAATGACTTGTCTTGCCACATTTGTGGTAGGTGGAGCCCTTCTCCTTCTTGGATTTGTCGTCCTTTTTCTTCTCCTTACCCTTTTACTTACCCTTTGTCTTTTGACTTGTTAAAGCCTTCGAATTTCTTCTACTTATCCTTTGCCTTTTGACTTGTTAAAGCCTTTAGTAGAAACTGGAGATTAAGTTAGTCTTTGTGATCCAATACCATGGGAACTAGTTCCTCTGACTTAATTGTATCAACTTGCCGTGAAGTGGTCAATAGAAATTAATGTAATATGTGGGTAGTTGTGATAGAAGAGTTATAGCCATATCCTTTGAGGAGATCACTTCCCCCAATGAGGATCTCCATTGCAAATTGTTGGAGTTTGTTTATGTGATCACTGATCCTTCATTGATGCAAAATTGTTCGGATCCAAGATCTGCATTTGCATCTTCAAAGACACCCTCTTCATAGGTGTCATCCTGTTGTATAGCTGGTTCAAGTGCAGTCATATCTGTTGTGCACTGTCACAAGGACATGAAAATTTATTGCTTTGCTTAGCATTCGATTAAAAGTTAATCAAATGTGCTAATGTGACTTGCACATGCGAGGTGCAAGTCAATTATTTCATAGTGTGGGATCCATGCATAGTCACTAGAACGTTTTGTCTTGCTTCGTGTTTCGAGGTTTCAAGGTTTTGTTTCATTTGCTGCCTTGAGGTTTCAAGGTTTTGAAATATTATTTAGAATAGTTAAAATCATTATATGTTAGTAATAGTAGAGGAAGAAATATAGTATTATTAGGTGAAGAAAACATATCCATAAAATGAAAATGTTCATTCCACCTAGGTCCCAAAGGCAAAAGACAAAAGCCTAAAATTAGAACATCCATTTCACCTACTGATTTAGAAATTAGTATTCATGACTCATAAATCAAAATGTAGAGGCTATAATATATATATAATACATAATGTAAAGTGAAAGTAGAAATTGATATTCATGAGTGAAAACCTTGCGAGGGGGTATTTTCATTTGAGGTGAGAGACCCAAGGTAGAGGGGAAGGCGGAGTGTATGGAAGAGGTGGACAATGAAGAGAAGGAAGAGATGAGTTGGAGATGGAGGAGGATGAGGTGGACTAGAAAGAGGTGGAGGAGAAGGTGACAGGGTGTGCAAGGAGAACATAGAAAAAATGTGGGTTATAATAAAAAAACAGACCGCATTTTCTTTTGATAAAATAAAGCTTTAAAAACTATTTCATTTCATGACCTTGTTTTGCGAAACGAAACAAAGTATGAAAAGATGGAGGAGGTGATTATGCACATAAGGAGGCTGGAAAAATTGCTAATTGTAAAAGAAAAACAACCCCCATGTTTTTGTTTCACAACCATGTTTCGCGAAACGAAACGAAATGTTTTGTGTGTTTCAAGGTTTTGTGTTTCGCTAGGATAGAACCCATTTTTTGGTTACTATGGATCCAAGACCCAAAGATATCAGTTGGTGCCAAAGGCAAAATTCGTAATAAGGTACGCTTGACAAGTACTAGGTGGTAACCAATGTCAAATTTGGGCCTAGAACAATTAATCAGCCACTAATGTCAGTGGTGGTAACATTAGAGGCTAGACATTAATTAAATAATTAATGCCAGTCTGAAGGTCAATAATTGCTCAAGGATACTTGGAAGGCAAATTGACATACCTAATTTAATTATTAATTGGTGGAATTATTTTTTTGGACACTAGAATAATTATTAAATTAATTTTTAGAATTAATATTTGGACTATTAATTTAATAAGCTGGATAATGTTGATAAATGGGATTAGAAGGCTGCCACTTGGCAAATGTTAAAGATGAATATGGATTTCTTGCCTTGAAAAGTAAGCTATATTTACAAAATTTTGGGGAGCCTAAAGGAATAGATAATGATGAAAAATGGGATTAGAAGGCTGCCACTTGGCAAATGTTAAAGATGAATATGGATTTCTTGCCTTGAAAAGCAAGCTACATTTACAAAATTTTGGGGGAGCCTGAAGGAATACCAAGATGATCATCCAAACTCTTTGAGCCATTGGAGTCTCCATCAAGATTTGCATGACTTGTAGATGTGTTATTACCATGTGACACTTTCTTTTTTCCTTTTTCATTGTGTGCAACACTAGTAGATGCATTTGGAGATGTGGGCCTACTCCTTAGTCTCCCAGAACAAGGACTGACTATAGATCTACTACTAGATAGTGTCTTTAGTCCATTAAGAGTCCATGATTTCTACTTTTCTGTCTGCAGATGACTATCATGATCATTAATATTATTCAATGCATCTCCACTTAATGCATACCAACTACTCATCTCATGAAAGACAACATTCTTACTTACTTGAAACTCACCGTTATCAAGGTTATAATAATGACATTTTTTCTACATAGTAGAGTGTCCAATGAAAATATATTTTTCAACCTTTAGGTCCAACTTCTTCCTTAACTCATTAGGCACATAGACATATGCAACACAACCAAACACTTTCAAGTGGAATACATCAAGTTTCTTTTCTATAAAACATCCTTTAGGAGTCGTGTCATGAACTACAGTTGTGGGGGATTTGTTCATAATATAGATAGTAGTACGAACAAACTTAAACAAAAAATGGTGGTAGTAAGTATTTTGGTTCATTCATTGATGATTACTTTAGAAAACTCTAGGCATATTTTATAAAAGAAAAGAGACATGTTTGAGTACTTCAAAACTTTTAAGGCTGTCGTTAAAACAAAAATATGCTTGAAAGTTAAGTACTTGAGATTAGATGAAGGGGAGCAATACCTCTCTAATAAGTTTGAGTGCTTTTTTGAGATCTCATGAAATAAAGCAACAATTTACATACAAGTATACATCATAGCAAAGAGATACATTTTGGGTAGTCCTAAATATCTGCGTGCACAATATCAAGTATATTCGTGCTTATATCTCTATCATGCAAAAACGGTTGCCTTGTGTGCTTTCCAAACTGATATACTTCACAAACTTTGTGTAATTTTGCAACCTTGAATGTAGGTAAAGATGTAATCAACCCTATGGAATAGATTAATTTCAGCCTTTGTAGATTTGCATATCCAATACATTTGCACCATATTTCAATGTCTATAACCACACCTTTGCCTTTGGCATACATAGCAACATTCATAGCAAGAATCTCAGTATCCAAAGTAAACATGTGGCCAACTCTACTTCCTTTTGCAAAGTCAACTTGTAATTATTATTAAATTCTTCAATAAAATAACCGTTTATGCTTATATCTCTATCATGCAAAAACAGTTGCCTTGTCTGTTTCCCAAATCGACATGCTTCAGAGACTTTGTGTAATTTTGTAATCTTGAATGTAGGTAAAGATGTAATCAACCCTATGGAATATATTAATTTCAGCCTTTGTAGATTTGTATATCCAATATATTTGCACCATATTTCAATGTCTACAACCATACCTTTGCCTTTAGCATACATAGCAACATTTATAGTAAGGATCCCAGTATCCA
Source organism: Lygodium microphyllum (assembly GCF_053477565.2). Taxonomy (NCBI): domain Eukaryota; kingdom Viridiplantae; phylum Streptophyta; class Polypodiopsida; order Schizaeales; family Lygodiaceae; genus Lygodium; species Lygodium microphyllum. The sequence continues at coordinate 17,581,556 of NC_141146.1, read as the reverse complement.
AAGTAAACATGCAGTCAACTCTACTTCCTCTTGCAAAATTGACTTGCAATTATTGTTGAAGCCTTCAATAAAATAACTGTTTACATTAAATCTAACCTACATCGCTTGCTCCATTTGTCTAATAGATACCAAATTCTTTGTGATGGATGATACATGTAAAACATCCGAGAGATACTTTGTCTTAACATCGTGCAAGGAAAATGAAACTTTTCCAATATGTGAGATTGGATGATATGAATTGTCACCTGTCTTTACATAACTTCGACTTTGTAAATCTTGCATCTCTCCAAACCATTCAATATAGTTGGTCATATGATCAGATGCACTAGAGTCAACATAGAATACATCATCACATATCCCATTTCGTGTAATAGTATTCATCATATGTTGTATTACAAACAAATCCTAAAATTTACCATGATTTTGTCTTGAAGACAATGCATAATTTCCTTGCTACAACTTGCCACTGTGAACATCATCCTTCTTATCAAAACAATGGGCTACAATATGATATGTTTTTTCACAATAATGATAGATAATACCGAAATTATTAGAACCTCTGTTTTGTCATCCATCTCTTTCTCTAGCTTTCCTTGCTCTAGGATTACCATAGCCTCTCAAAATCTACATATTACTAAATTGTTGATTTAACCTGTTTTGCTAATTACCACCACCACAATCCATACCATGGCCTCTTATAGTAGATCTACTACATCTCCTTCCTAAACTTGAGTAAACAGCTTGGGTGTATTCACCATTTCTTTTAGATGACTCACCTTGCATGTTGATCTCTACAATGATAGAGAGACCAACTTGTCAAAATCTAGAAACGGCTTTCGTACATATATAGAAATAATAAAGGATTTCCAAGTCTTCTCATTATTAAGGCTACCCAAAGTAGATGAAACCAAATCATCATCATGAAGTATTGCGTTAATAGCTGCTAAGGAATTTGCAATACTTCTCACTTTGAAAACATATATATTTATAGACATCTTTCCTTTCTTCAAAGTATTTAACTCTTGCTTGAGTTGAGTCTTTGTACCTTTGTATTTACTAAAAACATATTCTTGAAGATTATCCAAGTTGTATGTGAAGTTTTTGCATTTTTGATATAACCTACCATACTATTATCAATGACTATAGACAACCAACACATTATCTTTTTGTCTTTTGCATTCCATTCTTTTCACGCCTTTAATTATTTTGCAGTCATAGAACTACTCAACTCTAGTTTCTTTTCTTCACCTAAAACAAATTCAAAGAGGTATTTTCCAATAAGAAAGTTTGTTACACGGAACTTTCATGATGTGCTCAATAATAAATCGGGTAGCCTTTTTTACCAACTGCTCAATAATACATAGAATTTGCAACGTGTTTATAGATAAACCTTGTGTTTGCTTCTTGATAAACACCTCGTAACTTACAGAATGGGAAAGCTTCTTATTGATTGCTTGCTTTCTTGAATCCTTGTTTTTTTTTCTTCATTTCAACCTTTAAAATCAACCTCTCTTAGTAGTGTCACTTTGAGATCATGTCACAAATCATACGATGGAAAGAGTTGCTTGAGCTATTGCATCGAACACACATCATACACACAAGAAGAAGCTCACTTAAAAACACAAGAAAAGAGATGGAGGAAAAAATGTTTTCTTGCTAGTTTTTTTTTTTCATTTTTCCTCTCATAACACAATATACACAAAGTATAGACAAGATACAAAATAAAGAAAAGTAGCCTACTAAGTCAAATAGTGCATAATTGACTATCCTAATTAACTAGTGCTATAACTATGCCATATGTAGGTAGGTGTAACAAATCAAATATAATAAGTGATAAGTGAGTGGTCATGTGAGGGTCATAAGTAATGATCATCCATGTGCTAAATCTAGAAGTGTGAACTTATCTAACCATGTGGCCTATAATCAATGTCCATCTCAACATTTAACCCAATTATATGAATTTTTTGTAGCTTTCTTACAAGGATTCTTTCCCCAGTTATCACCTCAAAGACTTACCTTGAATCAAGTAGGGGATACTAACCTAGTAACAATAATAAATACATTGGATCCTAACTGAGGGTTGATATAGAACAATTGTGTACTTAGAATTGGATATATTAAGATAATACAAAATGAACTATCTTATTAGTGGTACATTTTAGAAGATTGGATGAAATTTAGCTGAATACAATTAGCGTAAATGACCATTACAATTGGTATTTTAGGAAAGAATATAAGGCTTTTAAGAGGATGGATTAGAAACACATATAATGGATAATGATATTGAGCTTAGTGGAGAAGATAGACTATGACATACTGTGTGTTAAAGAAGACAAGGAGCTACTAGAAATTCTTATCAAGCTAGACTTAAATAAACAAAGAAGTCTTGAGTAGTAGTAGATTTTGAGGGATGTGCAAGATAGAATAAGCTAGCAAGAATAATAGTTAATGAGAAAAGCTCCAAAACTTACATGAGACGATAGAGTAACAAGTGCTTTCACCCCTCACTAACGATGCTCATGGTCGGCAAGAGGTGTAGTTGAGAAAAGGAAAAAAGTCAAATGATGTTTAGAACCTTGGATCTTTGGATGACACACAAAATGTTGTGCGTATTTATGTGTGCCATAAGGACAGGTCTTTGTCTGAAGAAGGTGCTGGTGGTGCACCTTGGAGCTTCAAGGCAAGCTCTAATCCTAAGGCTCGATTATGTGTGCCCCCTAAGCGTTTGGCCTTTGACAAGCGTGGTAAGGTCATTACCCCATGGGATTGTAGATAGCCACACAGTAGCATAGTTGATGTGGATTAGTCTTCAACCTCAAAAGCACGTAGTAATGGGACAAATATCTTCACTGTGTTGGCAGATTTCCTTGATAAGGATGTTTTGGTTCTAAAAAATTGATTCCGCATGAAAAGAATGTACTAGGTATGTCCAATTCTCGTAGGCAAGTTTAATTACACTTGGAAATTTTAATTGATCGTCCGATTCTCAAAGATTTAATTGCATGATGTGCATTTGAAATTGCTTGCACTTCCACGTTGCAATCCTATTGCATAGGTTAAAAGGTGGATTTGTCTAAATGTATCCTGGATTCCCTCGCGAAAAAGAACAACGCATAATGCATTTAGATAATAATCTCCTAGTTGTGATTCGTATGAGATAATCATTGACGTCCATTAGATGTTGTCCAAGTAGTTGCATTGCATGAAAGGGATTTATGTACCTTGTAAATTGCATGCGGTGAAAATTACATCCTAGGTTGGGCTAAGTGTCTAAGGACGAATTAAATCAATAATGGTCACGTGGTATTTGTTCATGCCTGGAGTCTTTCCATCAAAGTTTGTATTTAGGAAAGGATGTATTTTCACACTAAAGCTTGAATTCATTACCTCAAACAAAGGGATCATAGGCATAGTTCTTGGTATAAATCAACGTAAGGTTTACACGAGTTAGCCCTAAATTGTCATAGTACCAAGGGTTTCGACAGAAGCACGGCATTGATTATGAAGAGACCTTTGCTCCTATTGCCGGTTGACTTCCTTTCGGTTGCTACTCGCGCTCGCCGCTCACCGCGGCTGGCTGATACATCAAATGAATGTCAAGAGTGCTTTCTTGAATGGATACTTGGAGGAGAAAGTCTATGTGGAGCAACCACCGGGCTTTCCCTTAGGGAACCCTAGGGATATGATATTCCGCTTGCAGAAAGCTCTTTATGGAATGAAGCAAGCACTGCGGTCTTGGTTCCATAGAATGGATGAGTTCTTACAGACTCATGGATACCATTCTACCCCTTATGACCTGAACTTATATGTTCGATCCACTCCAGAGGGGGCTAGCTATATCCTGCTATATGTTGATGACTTACTCATCACATGTTCAGATTCTGCTGCCATAGCGGAAATTAAGGCTAAGCTTAAAGCTACATTTGAAATGACAGACCTTGGTTTGTTGTCTTATTTTTTGGGGATGGAGGTAGTTCGTTCTGGAGGTTGTATTTTTGTGTCACAGCAGAAGTACGCACTTCAGCTTGTAAAACAATACACTTCGAATCAGACACGGCCAATGGCCACGCCTATTGATCCTACCGTCCACTTGTTAAAGGATACCCTAGGATAGCCCTTCGATGCACATACCTATTATTTTGTTGTAGGAAAACTTCTTTGGTTAATTCACACTAGGCCAGATTTAGCTTACTTAGTTAGTATACTCAGTCAGTATTTCACAACACCTAGGATGTCACATTGGATTGCATGTCTTCGTGTGTTGCGTTATTTGCGGTGTACTTTTTCTTATGGCTTGACATATGGTTCTAGTTTATGTTTGCAGGGGTACACTGATTCTGATTGGGTAGGAGATCCTGACACCCGACGTTCCCATGGCGGCTATCTCTTTATCTTGGGCATGGCTCCCATTTCTTGGTCCAGCCGTAAGCAAGAGACGGTGGCGGCTTCCATGGCCGAGGCTGAGTACCGGGCTCTCTTCGATGGCACCACCGAGGCCATCTATCTGAGGAGTTTACTGGCGGCGCTTCATTTTCCATGTGACTCTCCCACAGTTGTCTACTGCGACAACCAGAGTGCCATTGCCCTTGCGGGCAATCCGATCATCACACCACGGACACGGCATGTGGGAGTCCACTTCCACTTTTCTAGAGAGCAGACTGAGCTGGGCACTATTCGCCTAGAGTTTGTGCCTGCATCAGATAATTTTGCAGATATCTTGACCAAAGCTGTTAACCGGCCGGTTCTTCAGTACCTGCTACCTAGGATCGGCTTGGGTACACCCTCCCCTATTTCTTCAGCTTGACGGGGAGAGGGTGCTTCCCTCTTGCTTTCCCTTCCAGTTTGAGAGGGGGCGGCTCCTACTCTTGATCGTGACAGTGATGATGCTTACAGTTTTTTAGACATTACATTCACTTATTCTTTTGTATTGTATTATGGGCATTTGTAACTTCATCCGCACTATCAGGATGACGTGATTGTAAAAGGGCACTTGGATAAGTGAACTCTTCTCTTGCGAGGGCACTGTCCCAGTGGCACCGTTGCATAGCATATTGCATAAGCATGACATCTTGCATCTCCCTTTGCATTACCCTATGCATTGGCATTCTGTTCATGTCAACATGCATCTGTGCGCATTTATCTCTTTTCGGTCTTTTGGAGTGGTCGACTCTAGGATCCACCATATTCGTAGCATAACACATGGCAGTTCTCCTAAAGGCAGTTTCCCTACCCTTGCTTGCTTGCTTGCTTTGCTTGTCTTACTAAGCCCACCGTTTTTTTTGCCTCTTATATATTCAACACATGATTGGCACATACACTCACTTTTATCATCCTTAGGCACTTATCCTCGTCAGTGCGAGGGATTGGCTTGCTAGTTTTGTGAATAACTTGGGTTTAAAACTCTCTTTATCTTTTCCTATCTGTCACTTAATCAGCCATTGCTCCTATATTACTTATGTATTTTCAAAATACTTTTCAAAAAAAAAGAAAAAAGAAAACAAAACAAACAAGTCCATTGTTGATTCCATCCGTCTTTATAGGCCTCGGTAAGCCCTTGGGAGCACCCTTGGTCCGATGCCCTGACCTCTTTGGGGTGATCACTTGGGGTCCCTTGGTAAGATATCCATCACCTCTGTAGTCTTGGTAGGCCACTGGATAGCCGATGTGCACCTTTTGTCCGATGCCCTGGTTGCTTTGGGGTGGGACGCCTTGGGGTAAATCAAAATTTAGGTTGGTTTACTTTTCTTACCCTATTTTGGGCCTGAGAGGGGGTGTTGTGCTAAGAAATGCACTTAGCCACTTAAACAACCTAAAAACATGCTTATTTTAGGCTTATTTTAGCCAAAACCCTAAAACGGGGAGCGGATCGAGAAAATTAAGTAGGAGAGGATCTAGAACCCTAATTTTCTATAAATTGGTAGCCAGCTCTCCACTCTTTTACAATCTCGTTTTTGTAGGTTTCAGCTGTTACCAGCTTGCTGCCCACACCCCGGTCACGGAGGACATCTCAGGCCTTGCTGTCCATCACTGTTCCCTACAGTCTAGCGCCTGTTTCCAGTCTTCCACACATTGATTGTTGCTGTTTCTGCCTGGCGACTGATTGTTGTTCATCTGCACTGTTGTCGTATAGCTTGCCACGCCAGCAAACTGCTGCGTTTGCAAGCTTCAGTTGCCGCCCTGACAATTTTCTCTCTCTTGTCTGCAGTCGCTGCAGTCTTTCTCTCCTGCAGGCTGTCCTGGCTGCGTTTTTAGTCTTTCTCTCTCCTACAGGCTGTTGTACTTGCGTTTTTAGTCTCTCTCTCCTGCAGGCTCCGTTTTTAGTCTTTCTCTCTCCTCACTGCTGTCTGCATCAGATCCAGCTTCTCACTGCTGTGTTTACTGGTGTTCGATATCTGGAGGCTGCCTTACTGTGATTCGGCATCCGTTCGGAGTACGACACACTCTCCAGCTCATTACCCTTGCTCTGATCCTAGAGATTCAGGAGTTCGAGGTTTAGTATTCATTCACTGCATAGTGTGTTTGCTGCATGAGCATCGTATTATTAGTAGTCATATCATTTCAGTTATTCACTGTGTTCATTGTCTCTGAGTTACTCTAACCCTAACCCTAACTGTTTTCTTTTTATCAGTCTGTGCTTTGTCATATGGTTTCTGTTTATGTTTCTGTGTTAGGGTATTTTTCTTTATACTGCTATGAGCAATTCTAATGTAATCCTTTTATATGCTGATGTAGAGAGTGCTCTACTTATGGAAAAGATGAATCGGCAGAACAATGCATCCAGTCTGTCTTCTAGTGCTTTGCATACTAGGGGCAGATCATAGCTAAAGGGCAAATATGATGGCAAGGGACGCAGTAAATCACATGGCAAAGATGTTAAATGCCATCATTGTGGCAAGAAGGGTTACTTTAAACGTGATTGCTACAAATGCAAGAAAGAGTTTGGAAAAGGCAAGAAGATAGATGATAGCAAGGAAGAGAAGAAGGACAGTCAGCCTAAGAAGAGCAGTGTAAAAATTGAAGAGATGAATGTAGACACTCATGACAGTGACGGTGGGAGTGATGTACTCTTTGTCTCTTCACATTTTGGTGCACATTCTTTACTTGCAGATACAGATGATGACATGCATATCTGGATTCTTGATTCAGACGCTTCCTTTCATGTCACCCCTCATCGTGAGTGGTTTTTTGCCTATACAGGGAATCGACATGGTGTTGTCCATCTTGGGGACAACTATGCATGTGAGATTGCAGGTATTGGCAGTATGCAGTTACAGTTTCAGCATGGCTCTGTCTTTACACTTTAGCATGTACGACATGTACCTCAGCTCAAGAAGAGCTTGGTTAGCACAGGGCAGCTAGATGATGATGGTTTTTATACCACCTTTGGTGATGGAAAATGGAAGATCTGTAAGGGATCAAGAGTGATTGCCAGAGGTTGCAAGAGTGATACTTTGTATCCACTTCATGTATCTAGTATGCGTGACCATCTTGTTGCTGTGACCGAGGAGCCAAGCGTTTCCTTGTGGCATGGCCGGTTGGGACATATGAGTCAAACATGAATGAAAGTGCTTTCTCGTTTGGGTTACTTGCCTTGTCTTTGTTATGCTGATTTTGTGCATTGTGATCATTGTATTTATGGAAAACATGCACAGACGTCTCATAAAAAGTCTCTTTTTTTGAAATCTTCTCCTCTAGAGTTAGTACATTCGGATGTATGTCAAATGCTAGGATTATCTTTAGGGGGAAATAAATATTTTGTCACCTTTGTCGATGATTCTACACGGAAAGTATGGGTTTACCCTATTCGTAGCAATGATGAAGTGCTTGACAAGTTTAAAAAATTATTGGCATTGGTTGAAAATCAGACAGATAAGACACTTAAGTGTCTTCGTTCTGACAATGGTGGGGAAAATGTGTCCAAGGCCTTTTAGGCATTTTGTGACAGCAAAGGGATAGAGAGGGAGCTCACTGCCCCTCATAATCCGCCCCAAAATGGAGTTGCAGAGCGTATGAATCGTACCATATAGGATAAGGTCTGTACGATGGTGTCTCATGTTGCATCACCCCATGGTTTTTGGGCAGAGGCTGTTATGACAACCGTTCATTTAATTAATCAGTCACCAAACAGGTCTTTGGGAAGGGGAGTTCCCCAAGAAGCGTGGTCGGGCAAGCCACCTTCATATGCTAATCTAAAAGTTTTTGCCTGCGAGGCTTTTGTGCACATTCGTAAAGAAAAACGCAGCAAACTTGAGCCAAAGTCCTGCAAATGCATTTTCCTAGGATATGGTGATGAGGGTGAAATAGGATATAGATTGTGGGATCCCGAGAAAAGGAAAGTAGTACACAACAATGACGTTATCTTCTGGGAAGATCACATGCACAAACAGCCCTAAAAGACTGAGGAGGTTTGTAGGGTTGTATTCCGAGAAGAAATACCTTTTGGTCAGCAAAATGTGCCCGCTGTACAACAGCAAATACCTGCTGTAAATGAATCTGTTAATGTAGGAAATGATGCTGGAAATGATCAGCCAGCTATTGCCCATGCTAATGAGCCATTACATGTGCAGGAATAGCCAAGACAACAAGCTGTTAATGCTGATTTGCAGGCTGAAATGCCAAGACAGCATGCTGAAAACGGAAATTTGCAAGAAGAGCTAGCAAACAATGACCATTGGGTTAGGAGATCATCTAGGGCTACTAGACAACCTGAGAGATTTATTCCTGGTGCAAACAATGTGGCTGATTATGTCATGTTGACAGACTGTGGTGAACCGTCTTGCTTCAAGGAAGCAATGGACAGACAGGACAGCAAGCAATGGTATAAAGCCATGTTGTCATAGATGGAATCTCTTGAGAAAAATGCCACTTGGGACTTGGTGCAGCTGCCTAAAGGGCAGAAAACCCTTCCATGCAAATGGGTTTACAAGATGAAGGTCACTTTTGGTTCCTCACCAAAGTACAAAGCAAGATGAACCATCTTGCTTCGAGGAAGCAATGGACAGACAGGACAGCGAGAAATGGTATAAAGCCATGCTGTCAGAGATGGAATCTCTTGAAAAAAATGGCATTCGGGACTTGGTGCAGTTGCCTAAAGGGTAGAAAACCCTTCCATGCAAATGGGTTTAGAAGATGGTCACTTCTGGTTCGTCACCAAAGTATAAAGCAAGATTGGTGGCAAACTCTCCTGTAGTCAAGATGACTACATTGAGAACCATTTTGGGCTTGGTTACATTTGAGCATATGGAGCTCATACAGATGGCTGTAAAGACTGCGTTTTTACATGGTGATCTACATGAAGATATATATATGCAGCAGCGTGAAGGGTTTGTTGAACAAGGGAAGGAAAAAATGGTATGTAAACTCAAAAGGAGTTTGTATGGGCTGAAACAAGCACCAAGAGAATGGTATCATAAGTTTGATACATTCATGCAGTCCCAAGGCTTTCATAGAAGTCAAGTGAATCACTGCTTGTATATCAAGAAGATAGTAGATGACAGCCTGATTATCTTGGTTTTGTATGTTGATGACATGCTGATTGCTAGCAGGGATACTCGTGCCTTGGATTCAGTGAAGCAAAGTCTTTATGGTAGCTTTGACATGAAGGATCTTGGTGATGCAAATCACATTCTGGGCATGGAAATACTTAGAGATAGATCGAAAGGCTTACTCTATCTATCTCAGTAGGAGTATATCCCTAAGTTTTGCAGCGTTTCAATATGAAGGGGGGAAAACAATTGGGGTTCCATTGCCTCCATATGTGAAACTTGGTGCAGAGGATAGCCCTACATATGATGATGTGAAGGCTGAAATGGCCAAGACACCATATGCTTCAACTGTTGGCAGTTTAGTGTATGCTATGGTTGCTACATGTCCTAACATTGCTTTTGTAGTGGGAGTGGTTAGTAGATACATGACAACCCTTGGTAAGAAGCATTGGGATGCAGTGAAAGGTATTATGAGATACCTCAAAGGCACAAAGGAGTTGTGCATCTGCTTTGGAAAGCAGAAGGCATCTGTTGTTGGCCTTACGGGATGCAGACTATGCTAGTCATGCGGGCTGCAGGAAGTTCACTTCTGAGTATGTGTTTACTTTCACAGGAGGAGCAGTTTCTTGGATCTCCAGGCTACGAAAGTGTGTTGCATTGTCTATTGCAGAGGCAGAGTATGTGGCTGCTACTGAGGCATGCAAGGAGGCTTTATGGCTTTCATGTCTGGTGGGAGAGCTTGGCATCACAGAGTTACCTGTTCTCCATTATGATAGTCAGAGTGCTATCATGCTAGCACGGAATCCTATCTTTCATACAAAGACAGAGCACATATAGGTGAAGCACCACTTCATGAGAGATGTACTTGACAGCAAGAGCATTGAGCTTGTCAAAGTGCATACAGATGATAACCCTGCAGACCTTCTCACGAAGGGTCTTCCAGCAGAGCGGTTTGCTCATTGTCGACAGATGATGGGAGTTGGATAGATATATGTATTTCAGCTTTTTACATACCTAGACTTAGCTGATTCTTTTCTCCTCTTAAGGCACATTGCCTTTAGGTGGAAGGTTGTTGGGAATAAAGGCCTCGTGACTTTTAAATGTGCTCGTGTGTGAACAGACCCTTAGTACTTGTACTTACACATATATATCTATCTTAAAACGTAAAGGTACACTCGTTATTGTACCTAGAAACATGCTCACTCTCTACTCTGCTCTCTCTCACTCTCTCTGTCTCTCATTGCGACTAGTGACAGTCTGTCTCGATTTTCTTGCCTAATCAGTCCCTACAGAACAATTGGTGGGTTAGGCTTTAGCGAACGACACCTTCATGTTTCTTAAGGCTGATCTGGATAACATGCAAACAACGATGGCCACATGGGACTTATTTACCCTTGCCTCAGGACTACACAGTAATGCATCTAAGTTGGCCCTTATAAATTGCATTGAGAGTAATGTACAGGCCTTGGGTTGGCAAGGCGAGGTGGTACGTAAAGACCCTGTTTTCAAGTACTTGAGCTATCTTTTGGGAGTGCAGGTTTTTCCCAAAGCGTTAATAGATGGTTTTCTTCGCACATTATGGATAAGTTTGTGTATCGGAAATCACAAGGTTGGCCTTTCCACATGAGATTAAAAATAGCACAGACAATTATGATTTCATATTACCTTCCCTTGCTCCCTTGGCTGATGTCTCATTTACAACAAATCACTTAACCCATCCAGTTTTTACTTTGGAAAAAAGATTCTACTCGGATGGGTATCTCCTATATCTTTTGGCACCATGTTTGCACTCCCAAAAGAATGTGTTATAAGATTCGAGATACACACTCGACCTTATATACTTAAAATATATATGGTGAATATTATGCTGGTGCAGAGAGAGAGCAGATGAGAGAAAAGAAAGATGTAGAGAGAAAGAGAGAGAGATAGAGAGATTGACAACACACTAGGGACTGGTAGATGGGCCAGTCCCCCCCCTTGTGGAGTTATATTATTGATAAGGAGTAAGCTCCTCTGTTGTACATAAACCAGTTCTTGACTTGTAGATCTTGGGAACAAGATCACTGTTCCTTGCACGGTATACAACCGGCTAACATTTGTATAAGTTGGAAGTTGGCACCTTTTGATCCTTCTTGAGTGTCTCCTTCTCTCCTACATAATATGTGTAGGGATTTTCTCTTGGAGCTTGATTTCAGCAGAGCTTCCGCAACACTTTGTGAGACTTGAACCGCCTTCTCTCCTCCTCTTGCATGTATGCAAAGTGATGCTTTCTTCACCTCATCTACACCCAAGGAGAGCCTCTCTTTTATAGACTCCAAGAGCTTCTCTTCTTAGAGAGAGACTATAGTGCCAAGATTGGAAGGGTTGATCTTCATGCAAGATGTGGCTGTTCCAGGACCTACTCTAGAGTACCAATTTTGAAATCTCTCTTTATGCATTGCTCGGATGAAAAAACGTCCAACACAAAAGTTGTAGATCTCGTCGTTTTTGATAACTTTCGCGGGCCGTTTTTAGAGATCGGCTTTCTATCGCGAGATATTTTAAAAAGGGATTCACCATGTCTATTTTAAGAAAAGCAGCTTTTTAAACTCTATTCTTAACTTATGGTCCATGCAACCACCTTGAGCCATAGATAAGGAGAGTTCATTAGATTGCCTTAGGCCTCAACCTTAAGATTGACTTCCACACAAAAGCTTGTGCCATCTTAGACCTTAGAAAGAGAAAATCACTTCTCTTCTCACTTCCAGAGAATCACGTCTCTCATTTTTCTTAGTGAGAGAATTACCTCTCTCGTTTTTCTTAGTGAAATCATTACTTTCTCATTTTTCGTAGTGAAATAATTACTTCTTTCCTTAATTCATTAAGAGAGAAAAGAGCTTACACCTTGACTTGTAAGGGAGAGGATGAACCCAAATGAATGCAATGCTCATTACACACAAGTAGATTTTCCTAGGCATCCCTGGATGCACACATAAATACATATAGACAATACTAATGCACTTCCTCTTCTTAGAACTCAATCCATCTTTATTTATGTGTTAAATCCTTGGTTCTTGTGTACACTCTTACACTTGGCATACACTTCCTTCCCCCTTCATAACTTGTACTGCCTGTACTAGATATCCCCGTCACAGTGCTGTGATCACCCCATTAAGTGATGCACTAGGAATACTGGTCTCTAAATGGTCTCATGGCCATGCTAGATCATCATCAACACTTAAAGAAAAGTGAGCCATTAATTTATTGACATAAATTTACTAAATAGAGAATGCGTAATAAGCAATCAATTTAGTAACATCCCTCTGGCTTCTAAACAGTTTACCTCAACTGTAGAGGGGATACATAGTCCTTAAGAAGATCTGGAAAGTCTTGTAGTTCTCTCTCAGTCATAAACTGAGCGTCCAATGGGAGATAATTCTTAAACTTAACCAAATACTTCGGTATTACCTTAATTGACCTCAGAGTATTGTCCTGATGGTGTAAAATTATTTTAGGCACAAGGAACTCTTCTGTTTCTTCTATGTCAGGTAAATCTTCCTTGATTGGTTCCATTGGAGGTTCTCCAATATAGGGACGAAGCAAACTTATATGGAAAGCATTATGAATGTTCCAATGACTTGGTAGATCCAAACAAAAAGTCACATCGTTTGTCTTATGTGTCATCTTAAGAGGGTCATAATAGCGATTAGAAAGCTTAACCACTTTACCCTTTTGACCTTTCTGCTTCTTCAAGCGAGCCTTCTCAAAATTAAGAAGAACATAGTGTCCCAACTTGAGATCTAACGTACGACGATGCTTATCAGCTTCACATTTATGCTTTTCTTGTGTCCTTTGGATAACAGCTTTTACTTGAGTGAAAGCTCTATCAATGTCTCTAACAAACTCATCCGCTGCAAAGATCTTATCCTTCGTAAGAAGAATGGGTGGTAAATGAGGCTTACTATAGATGATCTCAAAGGGTGCCTTACCAGTACTAGAGTGCACCGTGTTATTATATGCAAACTCTACTAAAGGCAAATACTTTTCCCATTCTTTTTTATTATCAAAGACATAGGATTTCAAAAGGTCCAAAACAGTAGAATTAGCACTTTCACTCTGCTCATCCGTTTGAGGATGATAAGAGATTGAAAACTTTAACCGAGTCCCGAGGTTCTCGAAGAGAGTTTGCCAAAAGAGGTTGGTCATGTAGGGATCTCGATCACTTATAATGGACTTAGGCATATCGTGATGCTTGAAAATATGAGCAATGAATAGGCTTTGATTGTCTTTCGCATAGGTATAAAGTGTGCTTGCTTATTGAATCTATCAATAATAGTCCAGATTGCATCGTTGCCTGCTTGTGTGCGAGGAAGCTCCATGATAAAGTCCATGGCTATACTTTTCCAAGGCTCATTGGGAATAAGTAATGGCTTCAGTAGACTAGGTGATTTATGCCTGTTATACTTTACTTTTTGGCATATCTTGCACTCGCAGACATATCTTTCAATGTCAGCTCTAAGAGTGGGCCAAAAGAAATATCTTTTCAATGCTTGAGTAGTGGGTAGAATACCCCTATGTCTAGCATATGGAGATGCATGTGCTTCATCCATTACCTTGTGTTACAATGGTAATGCTACACAAATTGCTTGATGATGATACAAATAACCATCGTGAATCAAGTAAGGTGTAATCGGCTGACCTAAGTTAAGCTGATCCCATATGGTTTTGAAGTCGGAATCAGTTGCATACATTTTGGGTAAATCTATGAACTCATTATGGTAAACAGTTGTGATTGCATTCACTCGAGGTTGCCGTGATAGAGCATCTGCTACCACATTCTTAGTTCCAGATGTATAAAGGATTTGAAAGTGAAACATAGATAAGAAATTTGCCTAATGCATGTGTTTCTCTGAGAGCTCTTTTGAGTGAGGAAGTATCTTAGACTTTGGTGATTTGTTTTAATAACAAAATCTACACTAAGTAAATAGTGTTTCCATACTTGAAGAGCATGTACCACCGCCACAAGCTCTTTCTCATATACTAGAGCATGTAGCTCTTTCAAAGGCTTGTGTAGTGACGGCAGAGATTGAGTGACGGCAGAGATTGAGACAGACAGTCATTACGCGTAGTGAGAGACAAAGAGAGTGAGATAGAGCAGAGTAGAGAGTGAGCACGTTTGTAGGTACACTGACGAGTCTATACCTTTAGGTTTTTAGATAGATATACATGTGTAAGTATAAGTGCTAAGGGTGTGTTCACACTCGAGCACATTTAAAGGCACGAGGCCTTTATTCCCAACAACCTCCCACCTAAAGTCAATGTGCCTTAAGAGGAGAAAAGAATCAGCTAAGTCTAGGTATGTATAAAGCTGAAATACATATACCTATCCAACTTCCATCATTTGTCGGCAATGAGCAAACCGCTCTGCTAGAAGACCCTTCGCGAGAAGGTCTGCAGGGTTATCATCTGTATACACTTTGACAAGCTCAATGCTCTTGTTGTCAAGTACATCTCTAATGAAGTGGTACTTCACCCGTATGTGCTTTGTCTTTGCATTTAAAGGACTTACAACCAATTCTACTCCTATCCAGGGGAAGTTGAATCTTAGAATTAGGGATTACCACGACCAAGAATCTTTTCTATTTGCACCCATTGGTAACTGTGATATTATCTTAGGTATGCCTTGGCATTATAAGATTAGACCTCTTCCCAATTTTGTTAAGAAGACCCTTGCATTTCAATTCAAGGGTCGAAACATAGTATGCATTGTTAATGCTAGAGATTGGCGTGTGCCAATGGTTAGTCATGTTAGTATTTCTAAAGAAATGAAAAAAGCTATTTCTGCGTATATGACTTTTGTGAGAGAGTCAAAAGAAGCTATGATTCAAGGGCACTTAATGCCTCTAATGAACACAATACCAACTAATGCTTCTAAGTTTCAGACTTTAAAGAACCCCTCTCTTTAATTGATCAAGCCAGACGTGAATTTGTTAAACAATATGAAGATTGTTTTGGTGATTCACTCCCAGGAGAGTTACCTCCTAAGCGCCCAAAAGATCACACAATTGATCTTATCCTAGGCAGTTCACTAGCTAACCAACCGCCTTACCAAGTAAGTGCAAGTAAGTAAGAGGAGATCCTAAAACAAGTAAACGAACTGTTGAAAAAAGGGTTAGTTCAACCTAGCTCTTCTCCATACTGCTCCCCAGTCTTACTTGTTCAAAAGAAAGATGGTTCTTTCCGTATTTGCATAGCTACAGATCTTTGAACAAGATCACAATCAAGAATCGTTTTCCTATCCCAAGGATAGATGATATCTTGAATAAGTTGCAAGGGGCTAGTATATTTAGTCGCATTGATCTCAAAAGCGGCTATCACCAGATACGGATAGCACCTGAAGATGTTTATAAGACAGCTTTTCGTACAATGTTTGGACTATACGAGTTCTTAGTCGTGCCATTTGGTTTGACTAATGCACCCGCCACATTCAATTGAATGATAGAGAGAATTTTCAAACCTCACTTAAAGTTCACAGGTGACTTCTTTGATGACATTCTAATATTTTCACTGTCTGAAGAAGAGCATAGAAAACATCTATCTATTGTTTTTCAAGAGCTTCGTAAGCATAGACTACAGGTCAATGCTAAGAAGAGTGAATTTTTCCTTTCAAAAATTCACTACTTGGGCCATATTGTTTCTCACAATCTCGTGAGAATGGATCCTGAGAAGATTCGAGCCATTGTCGAATGGCCTACACATACTTTTGTACATGAAGTTAGAAGTTTCTTGGGCCTATGTTCATACTACAAGAAGTTCATACAAGGTTTTGCGTATGTTGCATCTCCTCTACATGACCTTACTAAGAAGCAAATGCATTTTCGCTCGGGATCAAGGCAACTACAAGCTGTTGGGAATAAAGGCCTCGTGCCTTTAAATTTGCTCGGGTGTAAACACACCATTAGCACTTGTACTTACACATATATATCTATCTAAAACCTAAAGGTATAGACTCGTCATTGTACCTATAAACGTACTCACTCTCTACTCTGCTCTATCCCACTCTCTCTGTCTCTCATTGCGTGTAACGACTGTCTGTCTCGATCTCCGTGCCTAACTCATCACTACAAACAAGTCTTTATGGGGGGGGGGAGAGGAAGTTCCCCAAGAAGCGTGGTCGGGCAAGCCACCTTCATATGCTCACCAGAAAGTGTTTGGCTACGAGGCTTTTGTGTACATTTGTAAAGAAAAACGCAGCAAACTTGAGCCAAAGTCCTGTAAATGCATTTTCCTAGGATATGGTGATGAGGGTGAAATGGGGTATAAATTGTGGGATCCCGAGAAAAGGAATGTAGCACGCAGCAATGATGTTATCTTCATGGAAGATCGCATGCATAAAAAGCCCGAAAAGACTGCGGAGGTCCATAGGGTTATATTCCAGGAAGAAATACCTTTTGGACAGCAAAATGTGCCCACTGTACAACAGCAAATACCTGATGTAAATGAACTTGTTAATGCTGGAAATGATCAGCCAGCTATTGCCCATGATAATGAGCCATTACATATGCAAGAACAGCCAGGACAGCAAGCTGTTAATGCTGACTCACAAGCTGAAATGCCAGGACAGCATGCTAAAAATGGAAATTTGCAGGAAGAGCCAGCAAACAATGACCATTGGGTTAGGAGATCGTCTAGGGCTACTAGACAACCTGAGAGATTTATTCCTGGTGCAAACAACGTGGCTGATTATGTCATGTTGACAGACTGTGGTGAACCGTCTTGCTTCAAGGAAGCAATGGACAGACAGGACAGCAAGCAATGGTATAAAGCCATGTTGTCATAGATGGAATCTCTTGAGAAAAATGCCACTTGGGACTTGGTGCAGCTGCCTAAAGGGCAGAAAACCCTTCCATGCAAATGGGTTTACAAAATGAAGGTCACTTTTGGTTCCTCACCAAAGTACAAAGCAAGATTGGTTGCAAAGGGGTACAAACAGGAGCATGGGATTGACTTTGATGAGATATTCTCTCCTGTAGTCAAGATGACTACATTGAGAACCATTTTGGACTTGGTTGCAATTGAGCATATGGAGCTCATACAGATGGATGTAAAGACTGCATTTTTACATAGTGATCTGCATGAAGACATATATATGCAGCAACCTGAAGGGTTTGTTGAACAAGGGAAGGAAAAAATTGTATGTAAACTCAAAAGGAGTTTGTATGGGCTGAAACAAGCACCAAGAGAATAGTATCATAAGTTTGATACATTCATGCAGTCCCAAAGCTTTCATAGAAGTCAAGTGGATCACTACTTGTACACCAAGAAGGCAATAGATGGCAGCCTGATTATCTTGGTTTTGTATGTTGATGACATGCTGATTGCTAGCAGGGATACTCATGCCTTGGACTCATTGAAGCAAAGTCTTCATGGCAGCTTTGACATGAAGGATCTTGGTGACGCAAATCACATTCTGGCATGTGAATACTCAGAGATAGATCTAAAGGCTTACTCTATCTATCTCAGCAGGAGTATATCCCCAAGTTTTGCAGTGTTTCAATATAAAGGGGGGAAAAACAATTGGGGTTCCATTGCCTCCATATATGAAACTCGGTGCAGAGGACAGCCCTATATCTGATGAAGAGAAGGCTGAAATGGCCAAGATACCATATGCTTCAGCTGTTGGCAGTTTGATGTATGCTATGGTTGCTACACGTCCTAGCATTGCCTTTGCAGTGGGAGTGGTTAGCATATACATAGCAACCCTTGGTAAGAAGCATTGGGATGCATTGAAAGGTATTATGAGATACCTCAAAGGCACAAAGGAGTTGTGCATCTGCTTTGGAAAGCAAAAGGCATCTGTTGTTGGCTTTACGAGATGCAAACTATGCTAGTCATGCGGACTGCAGGAAGTCCACTTCTGGGTATGTGTTTCCTTTCACAGGAGGAGCAGTCTCTTGGATCTCCAGGCTACAAAAGTGTGTTGCATTGTCTACTACAGAGGCAGAGTATGCGGCTGCCACTGAGGCATGCAAGGAGACTTTATGGCTTTCACGTCTGGTGGGAGAGCTTGGCATCTCAGAGTTACCTGTTCTCCATTGTGATAGTCAAAGTACTATCATGCTAGTGCAGAATCCTGTCAATATCCCCAGTTTATCTCGAGATGAGGACATCTCGATTCCTCCAAAGGAGAGAGACCCTGGATCAAAGAGTATCAAAACTCGTTGATTGTTGAGTGTCCCCCAACCCTTTAAGAGTTGTCTCTTCTTCTCATTTGAATGAGTGTTAGGTTGCACATCCAGAATAGAATTAGGTTGCACATCGGGAATAGTATCAAAACTCGTTGATTGTTGAGTGTCCCCCAACCCTTTAAGAGTTGTCTCTTCTTCTCATTTGAATGAGTGTTAGGTTGTCTCTTCTTCTCATTTGAATGAGTGTTAGGTTGCACATCCGGAATAGAATTTGAGGATGGCAGAGGAGGATCTTTAATCACGTTTGCTTCCTTCCTTTTGTGAGGACAATCAGGCTTTATATGCCCTAACCACAAAGAAAACACATTCCTTCCACTTTGTACTTTTGTATCTCAGAGGGTGAGAGATACTTGCTCTTCTTCTTATTACCCTCCGACCTTGAATATTAGTCATGGGTAGAGGTAGGTCTTCTTCGATTAGTCCTGTCTCTTGGTTGATCATAGAGCTTCTCTTGTCTAGCTCTACAATAACTCATCTCCAACTTTCGAGATGTACCAGGTGTATGCAAACTTTCAGCTATGATGGGAGACTCCATCATGCGAGATAAGGTTTCACATGGTTCTGTGTAAATGAGGGAGTAGGCCAGCTTGAAACTTCATTTTCTTCTCTTCATCTTTGATTTCCATGAAAGGAGTAACCTTGAGAAGAGTAGTCCAAAACTTGTTCACATAACTAGTAACCTTCTCATGCTCTTTTTGGCCTAACTATGCATAAGGAGAGGCAAGCTAGAGAAGTTGAGCAGCAGCATGTGATCAGGACAGTGTACTCCACAGATCCCAGAGACAAATACTAGCGAGGACTATGCATAAGGAGAGGCAAGCTAGAGAAGTTGAGCAGCAGTATGTGAGCATGAAAGTGTACTAGACTGATTCCAGAGAGACTGAACAGTTTCAAATTTGGACTATGCCAATAACTTTAATACGAGATGTCTTTACTAATGAATGAAACAAATAACCTGTTTGGCAGTGCCATGTGTTAGAAAGCTTCCTTTAATTTGATTTTGAACAGGGGTTCTCAACCATTTGGTTGGGATATTGTCGTTGATTTCAGGCAGTCTCTACGGAGGCTCGGGCAATGTACAACGTGGGACTGGCTGGCTTGACATATTGGAGTCCCAACCTAAACATATTTCGTGATCCGAGATGGGGACGAGGACAAGAGACTGCTGGGGAAGACCCTTTACTTTCAAGTGAATATGCCATTGCCTATGTTAGAGGTCTGCAAGGTCAGTTCTATCTAGAAGAAGTGCCTAAGGAAGCAAATACTAGATATTCCAATGCCACGCTACCCCTCAAGGTGTCTGCATGCTGCAAACATTTTACTGCGTATGACTTGGAAGCATGGGGTAACTACACTCGTTACACCTTCAATGCTGTGGTAATTTTCCTTTCCTTTCTCAAGTCAATTAAATGTTTTCTCCGACAATGTGACATTTTTGGCACAGGCGGGAAACTTGCTTGAGGCTTCTCTTTTTACATTCTGCTGGCATACCTTGAAAAGTAGCAATACTGAACAAAATTCTGCTGTCAAAGCTTTCAGGTCAGTCGACAGGACCTTCTTGACACCTATCAACCACCTTTCAAAAGTTGTGTGCAAGATGCTGAAGCCACATGTATCATGTGCTCATACAACCGCATCAATGGGATTCCTGCTTGTGCCAATCGAAATCTCCTCACACAAGTTGCAAGGGAAGAGTGGGGCTTTAAAGGGTTTGCTCCTTCCCTTTTTGCCTATGTTTACTCTGGATCAATCTCTGCATTTCATGTTCACAGTGTCTTTCTGTCAGAGATTGTAAGGCTAATGCGGGTTCCTAAGTAGGGAAATAATACACAGGCAGACATCCAGTTACAGTTTCTAGGCAAGCAGGCAGTCCACAAGAAAGCAGCCAATCAGACTTGTGAGTTAAGCTACTGGGTGACTTGCTATTAGCAAACATGTTCCCTCTTGAACAGGCATGTGGCACTGCTCTTCAATGCAGGCAATTTGTTCTTTTAACTTTTTGCAGTGTGTTCATGATTGGGAGTATATAAAAGGGGCAGAGAATTTTCCAATCAGTTACATAAGACACTCCTGTGTAATTTTCTTGCTTACAAGCACGCAAGTAAATAGCTGAGAAGGGGAAGGGTCTGTGTACAATTCTGACTGCTCAGGAGTTATCAGTTGTTTGACCTAATACTATTGGGGTGGGGTCCAAGGTTGAGTTTTGTAGGTGGTGAACATCCGAAGTCTAAATCTTCTGATGTAAAATATGAGGTGGTGACCCCTCTGTAATTTGCTCTTCAGTGCAGGCAATTTGTTCTTCAAACTTTTTGCAGTGTGTTCATGATTGGGAATACTTTTAAAAGGCCTGGAATTTGCCACATAAGAGGCTCCTGTGTTATTTTGTCGCTTACAAGCACTAGAGTAAATAGGTGGAGAGGGGAAGGGTAGGTGTAGATGGGGGACATTTGAAGATTAAGTCTTTTGATCTAGAATGTGAGATGGGTTAAGTACCTGTATCTATTTTCAAGGTTGATTCTGTTAGCTTGCCTGTGTTAGTTATGTTAGTTTGTCATCTCTTGGTTGTGAGCTCCTGTTAGAGTCTAATGGAGATATAGGAGATCTAGTAGTTTAGGTGCATTTTCTTCAGTTGTCAGCTTTGTGTGTGCATTCCTAGGCCAATTTCTGCTTTCCATAGTCTGCCTACACCTGCTAGACATTGCCATTGTCATTTGGGGTTTTTCCCGGGGCCTTCCTATTTTTTCTCGTATTTTTTAGAGAGTGACCAGCATTTATGGCCCCTACCGGTGTAGGTCGGGCCAATTTGTTGGTCTTTTTGGATATTTATAGCCACACCCCCACTTGGCAGACACACACACTCTTTGGTCTTTAGTCTTCCATTTGCAGGTGCACACTCCGACACTCCATGCTTGGTGCTGCCATCATCATCAGCCTGATTTGGTGCCCTCACTAACGCTTTGGGATGCGTGCAGGGACTGATCAATCCATCCCCATTGTATCAACATTCTTCTTCAATCAGTGCAATATTCTTCCTTCATCTTCTGCTTCCTCTCTCTCTCTCTCTCTCTCTCTCTCTCTCTCTCTCTCTGTGCTTCTCTCTATGTTCGTGTTTCTCTTCCGTTTCGCACTCTCACATGGTATCATCGCCTAAGTGAGGACACAGTCTAGAGATTTCTTGCAGAAGAGTAGGTTTTCATCGTGGAGGAGCGGCCTAGATTTATTAAACACAGATTTTCAGCCTGTGTTTGCTGCATTTACAGCCCGTATAGGTGGTCGAGTGTCGGTTTGACCTTCCTGACAGCCTGTACAGGTGGTCTAGTGCCCGTTTGACCTTTGTGACAGCCAAGCGAATTCTCTAGGAGGCTAGGCGACAGTATCTAGGACCCAACGACAACGTTAGGCGCCAGACGGCCTTTGTTTTCTGCGTTTTGCAGGTGATAGCCCGTACAAGTGGTCCATTGCCCCTTCGACCTTCTTGACAGCCAAGCAACTTCTCCAAGAGGCTAGGCGACAACATCTAGGACTCAGCGACAACGTCTAGGTGTCTGGCAGCCTCTGTTTTCTGCCTTTTGCAGCAAATGCAAATTTGCGTTTTGCAAGTGACAGCTTTCTGGCAATAGGCGATAGCTTCCTGGTGCAAGTGACCCCTTTCTGGTGGCAAGCGATAGCTTTTTCCTGATTGATAGACAACAAATCTAGAGTTTGTGTAGCTGACTGCCTTTTGTCTCCTGTGCTGTCTCCATCAAAACGCAACTTTCTGGGTGATTGCAGGATTGAAGACATCTTACCAATTCACGAGCTTTGATGACTCAGAGGAGGAGCTTTTTTCAAGACACTCTTCTAAGTGGAGACACGATTATTGCGATTATAGTTGGCAAGAGGAGTCCCCCGTTCACACCCGTCCCCCTTCTATTCATCTATTACAGAAGGCTCCATCCAAAGTGAAGATGCCATCCTTGATACCCTCGATATTGTTGGGAATAAAGGGCCATCGTGCCTTTTATATGTCCACGGGTGTGAACACACCCTTAGCACATTGTACTTTCATACATATATCTATCTAAAAAACCTAAAGTGGTACACTCGTCATTGTATCTAAAAAGGTGCTCACTCTCTACTATGCTCTTTTGGACTCTCTCTGTTTCTCTCTGCACGTAAGGTCTGTCTGCCTTGATCTCTGTGCCTAACCAGTCCCTACAACTGGTATCAGAGCTCATGGCTCTCTCAAGCTGTTGAGGGGTAGATCAACAGGTGTAACAGTCTTGTGGACTATTAAGAGGTGCAGGCGACACGCAGAGTCTTGTGTAACAGTCGTGTGGATTGTTGAGGAGTGGGCGACAGCTGCGTGACCAGTCGAGCTGTGTGACATGTGACGGGCTGCACGACGGGGGCTCCATATGAAGTGTGGACCTGCAGAACGATGGGGGTTTGCAGGACGGGGCTCCACGATTGACTTGTGAATGGGCAACGGGGGCAACTAGTTGATGCAGCGTGAGGGACCTGTGATAGGCGCCGTGTTTAGCGGGGCGACCAGCGCGAACGGTGAATAGGCAGTGTCAGTGTCACAGCGCACGACTGAATGGACTTGTCAGAATTTTTCCAAAAATTCAATCTTTTTTGAAATTTCTTTTACCCTCTAACCAAGGTTTTGTGTGCACAAGCACAATATCTCAGATCTGTGCAAAATTGTCCCAGAAATTTGGGGCTTTTCTCGAATTTGGGGATCTCAACACAGAATCAGACAATTTGACTCAGAAATTGCAAAGTCGGTACACATTTGCTCGGGAATTTTGGGGCTTTTCACATTTCAATGAAATTCTTTCAATTTCTCTGAAATTAGTGCACGCAGGACTTGGAAAATTTGGTGATATGTCTAGATTTGGTGTGAGCAAGATGGAACAATGATATTTGTCTCAAAAATTGCAGGGATTTGTGACATTTTGTCCCCGACATTTGGGGCTTTTAATGTACATGTGCAAATTGGGCTGAAATTTACCCAATTTCTCGACATTGATGCACATTGGACCCCGTGCAACTTGGGGCTTTTGCAGTTTGGGCAAAATTTGTGTAGCATTTGGTCATTTTGTGTACATGCAGGTTGAATTCCGCGCAATTTGGATATCAACACTTGGTAAAATTTGGGGGTTTTGCTGAAATTGCTTTATTTTGGAAAAATTAGTTTGTCCTATGCATGACAGAGGAAATGCAGATGTGTGTTTGATGCTTTGAGCACAAAATTTTGGGGCTTTTGACCATTCGTGTCAAATTTTATGCCCATGGGTACATGTACAACAGAAATTGCAGCTGAAATTTTGGGATTTCTCATGTAATGTGATGCACATGCCCTTTGGAACAGCTGTAATCAGTTGGATAATGCAGTAGCACTTGGTTTGGTGCTTCTGAAAACTTAATTATAGATCTGAAATCTGTACTTCTGCATGGTCATTTATTGCTGATTGATACCTGTTTGTTGTCAAGATTGTGGGAGAGAAGGAAGGAGTCTCGCTTGAAGCTTTCTTGCTTGCACAATGGGGGAAGACACACAAGGGTGGAGGCTGAAAACAGTTTTCCTCTTCTTAGTTGTGTAAGCCAAAAGAACTCAAGTACAAAGAGATAGAAGAACCCTAAATATGGGTCTCAAACCAAACTCAACTAACTAAGGTGGCATACTAACTGAGCCACGAACTAGAGTAGATAAGGATAGCTGTCATCTAGCTATTATTCATGGGCGGTGTACCAACCGCATCTACAACTGACAAGTCGGTGACATAAATGCACAACGGTCACCCTGGCGTATCACGAGTGGAGCTCGATATCTCAACACTCCCCCTCGAGCTCAATCCCAATTCCTGCACACCAAGCAGGTCTCTGAACTTGCGCAGCTTCTCTGCGCCCAATGCCTTCGTGAATATGTCAGCTACCTGATCCTCTGTGCTGACATATACTAGATCAATAAGACCTAGTAAAACCCTCTCTCGCACATAGTGATAATGCACCTCAATGTGCTTTGTTCTAGCATGATAGACTGGGTTATTTGCCAAGTGTATACTACTCATGTTGTCACAATAAATGACAACTGGCCCATCTGTAGACTGATGCATATCATAAATTAGCTTATGTAACCAAGCTACCTCACATGCAGCCATTGCTGCACCCCTGTACTCAGCCTCTGTGCTCGACAAGGCAACTCTAGGCTGTTTCTTGCTGCTCCAAGTGACTGTAGCACTCCCAAAAGAGAACACATATCCACTGGTAGATCGTCTATCAGAAATGCTACCAGCCCAATCAACATCAGTTTATCCATGTAACTGTATCTGAACCCCAGTCTCATAAAATAGTCCATACTGCAATGTGGACTTCACATACCTGAGTATACGTCTAGCCGCATCTAAATGCGGTTTCCTTGGAGCCTGCATAAATTGACTTACCAATCCAACAGCATAGCTCAAATCTGGCCTGGTAATAGTCATATAAATCAAGCTTCCTACTATGCGTCTGTACACAGTAGGGTCTTCCAGAAGCTCACCTGCATCTGCGCTCAGCTTTACATTCTACTCCAAAGGAACTGAAATAGGCTTACAGCCTGTCATTGCATATTTGGACAGCATGTCCAATCCATACTGCCTCTGCAAGAGCTGTATCCCACTTGGTGATCTAATCACCTCAATGCCCAAGAAATAACGCAGCTCTCCCAAATCCTTCATCTCAAACTTCTGCTTCAATAGCATTTTCACATGAAGGATATCTTCATCACTGTCACCTGTCATAATCAAATCATCAACATAAATGACAAGTAGCATAATATCTTTCTCTGTTTTTCTCACATAAAGTGAGAAATCTGCCTTGGAAATCTGAAAGCCAATAGTGACAAGATACTGTCCTATCTTGTCAGACCATGCTCTAGGTGCTTGCTTCAAGCCATACAAAGCTTTCTTCAACCTGCAAACAAACTCAGGATGAACAGCATGCACATAACCTGGTGGCTGCTCCATATAGACCTCTTCTTGCAAATCACCATGCAAGAAGGCATTCTTTACATCCTTCTGATGTAAAGACCATCCCTTTGATGCAGCCATAGCAATGACTGCTCTTACGGTTGCCATCCTTGCAACCGGACTGAATGTTTCTTCATAGTCAATGCCATATGTTTGTGCATACCCCTTGACTACTAATCTTGCCTTGTATCTGTTCACAGAACCATCTGCATTGTGCTTCACCTTATAAACCCACTTACAGCCAATTGCATTCTTACCTTTAGGCAAAGGTACCAATTCCCATGTAGCATTTGCTTCCAAGGCATCCATTTCTTCATCCATGGCTTTCTCCCATTTTTCTTTTCCCATGGCTTGCTCAAAAGATATGGGTTCTGGTTCCTGTATCACTTTGACCATATATGCATAGTGAATGGCTGTAAATCCATCATATTTCAGCCTATCCACAGGATACCTAGCTCTGGTAGACCTGCGCAAAGTAGGTTCACTCCCAGGTGCTCTCAAAACATCCCTGGTCTTCCTTACTCCAGGTGTAACAATAGAAGGAATACCCAACTCATCATCAATGCTCTGTTCTGAGCCACTGGATTCACCATCCACATAAGAGTGACCTGCATTCACATCAAACATGGGCTGATCTATCTTCTCTTTTCCTTTTCGTGATACCTGCATACCACTATCTGCATTGCTTTGAGAAGATTCTCCTGATCTCAATCTGCCTGTCCATGGCGAAGAATGTGAACCACTGCTAGAGGACGCTCCAGGTCCACTAATATTTTGTGACTGCTGCTGTGAATTCTGTGCAGCATTACCATTTTGTGCATCTACATCATCAATCACATTTACTGGTTTATACCAGCTACTCATCTCATAAAAAACAACATCTCTGCTCACTGTAAACTTACGAGTAGAAGGGTTATAGCATCTATACCCTTTTTGCTGTAGAGAGTAACCAATAAAGATGCACTTCTCAGCTTTTGGATCCAACTTGGATCTCAGCTCATCTGGCACATGTACATAGGCAATGCAACAAAAAATTTTCAAATGAGAAATATGTGGTTTCCTACCAGTATACCTATCCTCTGGAGTCATTCCATGTATTGCTGCAGTGGGAGTCCTGTTCATTATGTAGATTGCTGTAGCAACTGCTTCAGCCCAATAAAAATCTGGCAGGTCTTTTTCATTAAGCATGGCACGAGATACCTCTCCAATATGCCTGTTTTTCCTTTCTGCAATTCCATTTTGTTGTGGGGTATAACTGCATGAATATTGCTGCTTTATGCCATGCTCCTGCAAGAACTTTGCAAACTCATTTGAGAGGTACTCTCCCCCTCCATCTGACCTCAGGCATTTTATTTTCAGACCTGTTTCTTTTTCAGCCATAGCTTTAAGGGTTTTGAAATGTCCAAAAACTTCACTTTTCTTTTTCATAAAATACACCCAAATTTTTCTGCTATAGTCATCAATAAAAGTGACAAAATAATGACAGCCTCCAAGAGATGCAGCTTTAGTAGTTCACACATCAGAGTGGATTAATTCCAATGGCTTCTCACTCTCTTGAACATGTCTAGGAAATGGTTTCCTTGCCTGTTTTCCAAACTGACAGGCTTCACATACCTTATGCATTTCTGCAACCTTGAATTTCGGCAAACCTGCAACAATATTTTGGGCCTGCATTGATTTAAGTTGCTGTACATTAACATGACCAATGCGTTTATGCCAGATATCAATATCTGCAACTACACCGGTCCCATGTGCAAACATTGCTGCACTCAATTCAGACATGTCTGCATCCAATGTAAACATTCTGCCCTTCTTCTTTCCTTTTGCTATCAAGCGACCTTTATTTTTCATATCCTCAACAAAGCATCTATGAGGATTAAATCTGACTTGCAAGCCCTGTTCAACCATTTGACCAACAGAAACTAGATTCTTGGTGATATTCGGGACATGAAATACATCGGACAGGTATTTCTTTTTCCCATCCTGCATAGACAAAGGAATTTTTCCAATCTGCACAATAGGATGTGCAGTATCATCACCAGTCTCCACAAATCCTGGTTTTTCCATTTTCCTTGCATCCTCCATCCATTCTGCATGACCTGTCATATGGTTTGATGCACCTGAGTCAACATACCATACATCGTTGCTTTCTTCTGCACTTGTCACAGAATTGTTCATGTGCTGCACCATAAACAAATGCTCGTTTCTGTCATCACCCTGTCTGCTAGAAGATGCATAATGCCCTTGTTGCAGTTTTCCATTCATGATGTCATTCTGCTTTTTATAGCAGTCTTTAGCCATATGACCCATTTTACCACAATAGTAGCATTCAACATTACTGTTTGCATTTTGGCCTCTTTGCCATCCACCACGACCTCTTTGGCTCCCCCTGCCTCTAGAGTTACCACGTCCTCCTCCATAGGACTGGTTTTCTTGAGTTTGCTGCATATTCTGATTTTTACCACGGCCTCCATATCGGCCTCCTCTACCTCTGCCTCTACCTCTTCCAGCATTTGAGTAGAAGACAGCTTCTTTTGAAGTTCCTCCTGAAGAAGATGCACCACCATTTCTCTGTTCCTCAGAAATTAGAAGAGCAATCAACTCCTCAAAATCAGGAAATCTTTCACGAACTGAAATGGATGTCCGAAACTGTGCATAATCCTTTCCTAGACCATTCAAGGTCACAGAAACTAAATCATCATCTTCCACTGGTGACCCAATGGAAGCAAGTGCATCTGCTATCTTCTTCACCTTCATGTGGTAGTCGTTGATGCTCATATTTTCTCTTTGTACATTGTGCAACTCTTGCTTGAGCTGCATTTTCGTGGCTTGCGTATTTGTGCTATACATTTTTGACAAAGTATCCCATGCCTCCTTTGGCGTACTTGCATCTTGAATATGCACAATCATAGAGTCTGAAATACTGATAGACAGCCAGTACATAACTTTCCTGGCTCTCTCATGCCATGCTTTGAATGCCTGCATTTGCTGTTGATTGGGAACATCAGGAATAACTGGTTCTTCTTCATTTCCTGCAACAAATTTCCAATATCCTTTTCCCATAAGGAAATTCGTCATTCTAAACTTCCATGCCTGGAAGTTGTTCTTGTCAAGCTTTTCAGTGACAATCTGTGAAAGAGAATCAGACGCCATTACAGAATACTGCAAAAAATTCTGTCACTGCAAAAACCACAGCTTCACCCTCACAAGGGAAAATCTGCAAAACTGGCGAAAGTGGTATATGACCACACAGTCACTTCCTAGTGACGATTTTGCATCAACAGGCAACAGGGATGATTCTGTAACTCCCAATGTCTCTGCGCATAAGCATACAATGCAATTTTTACAGTAACTATTCACCGACCTGTAGAACAGTGGCTGCACAGCATAAAATTGGGCCTTTTCCTGAGTGCGTGCAGAAAACTTCCGCCTCCAAAACAGGCCCCGAAATGGCCTCAAATAAAAAAAACAGGGTCACCAAGAGCTAAAGCTCATTCCCGCAGCATATACTGCCCTCTTGCTTCACCGCGAAGGGCGTCTCAACCTGAGACAATGCACTCTTGCAATTTCCGGCTGTGCTACCTGCAGAGATCTGCTCCCAAAACAGAAAATGAAAGCAACACTACTCCTCTTACCAGAACACCGCGAGCTTGGCTTGCTTTCTTGAGCTCCTTACCACGAATAAGGCTCTGATACCATGTCAAGATTGTGGGAGAGAAGGAAGGAGTCTCGCTTGAAGCTTTCTTGCTTGCACAATGGGGGAAGACACACAAGGGTGGAGGCTGAAAACAGTTTTCCTCTTCTTAGTTGTGTAAGCCAAAAGAACTCAAGTACAAAGAGATAGAAGAACCCTAAATATGGGTCTCAAACCAAACTCAACTAACTAAGGTGGCATACTAACTGAGCCACGAACTAGAGTAGATAAGGATAGCTGTCATCTAGCTATTATTCATGGGCGGTGTACCAACCGCATCTACAACTGACAAGTCGGTGACATAAATGCACAACGGTCACCCTGGCGTATCACGAGTGGAGCTCGATATCTCAACATTTGTACCTTGGTCACTTGGGTGACAGTTCGGGCCTGCATTTGCTGTTTTTTTTTTTGGTCACATTTGGGCTGAAAACAATTGCTGGCAGCAATGACAGCAGTAATTTGATGCATATAAAGAAGCTTGAAGGCGCACATAATTTTGCAGTGTGGCAAAAACAGTGCTACAATATCCTATTACAAAAGAAGCAGGCAAAGCCGATCAAAACTAAAGGAGCAAAGCCTGCGGACATGGATCAGGACGATTGGGATGATTTGAATGAGCTTGCATGCTCAATCATAGAGCTATCGATTTCTGATGCCTTGCTCTTCAACATTAAAGGTTTGGATTCTGTATATGCTATATGGACTAGACTGGAAGAACTATGTGCACAGAAGAGTGCTACAAGTAAAGTGTATTGGCTGAAAAAGCTTATGGATTTGCGTATGAAAGAACGTACAGCAATGTCTACTCACTTGAGTGAGTTTAACTTCATTTTCAGCCAGCTGGTTGCCTTGAAGTTCATGATTGATGAGGAATTTAAGGCTACTTTCTTGCTTTGCACTCTACCAGAGAGTTGGGATACATTTAGGACTGCTATGAGCAATTCTAATGTGATCCTTTTGTATGCTGATGTAGAGAGTGCTCTACTTATGGAAGAGATGAATCGGCAAAACAATGCATCTAGAAGTCTTCCAGTGCTTTGCATACTAGGGGCAGATCACAACAAAAGTGCAAATATGATGGCAAGGGACGCAGTAAATCACGTGGCAGTGGCAAAGATGTTGAATGCCATCATTGTGGCAAGAAGGGTGACTTTAAACGTGACAGCTACAAATGCAAGAAAGAGAAAGGAAAATGCAAGAAGACAGATGACTGCAAGGAAGAGAAGGAGAGTCAGACTAAGAAGAGCAGTGTAAAAAGTCTATTTTTTTGAAATCTTCTCCTCTAGAGTTAGTACATTCGGATGTATGTCAAATACTAGGATTATCTTTAGGGGGAAATAAATATTTTGTCACCTTTGTTGATGATGCTACACAGAAAGTATGCGTTTACCCTATTCGTAGCAAGGATGAAGTGCTTGACAAGTTTAAACAATTATTGGCATTGGCTGAAAATCAGACAGATAAGATACTTAAGTTTCTTCACTCTGACAATGGTGGGAAATATGTGTGCAAAGCCTTTCAAGCATTTTGTGATAGGAAAGGGATAAAGAGGGAGCTCACGGTCCCTCGTAATCCGTCCCAAAATGGAGTTGCAGAGCGTATGAATCGGACCATACAAGATAAGGTCCGTACGATGGTGTCTTATGCTGCATTACCCCATGGTTTTTGAATAGAGGCTGTTGTGACAGCCATTCACTTGATTAATCGGTCACCAAACAGGTCTTTGGGGGGGGGGGAGGGGTTTCCCCAAGAAGCGTGGTTGGGCAAGCCACCTTCATATGCTAATCTGAAAGTGTTTGGCTGCGAGGCTTTTGTGCACATTCGTAAAGAAAAATGCAGCAAACTTGAGCCAAAGTCCTACAAATGCATTTTCTTAGGATATGGTGACAACGGTGAAATGGGGTATATATTGTGGGATCCCGAGAAAAGGAAATTAGTACACAGCAACGACATTATCTTCCAGGAAGATCGCATGCACAAACAGCCCGAAAAGACTAAGGAGGTCCGTAGGGTTGTATTCCGGGAAGAAATACCTTTTTGGACAGCAAAATGTGCCCGCTGTACAGCAGCAAATACCTGCTGTAAATGAACCTGTAAATGCAGGAAATGATGCTGGAAATGATTAGCCAGCTATTGCCCATGAAAATGAGCCATTACATGTGTAGGAACAGCCAGGACAACAAGCTGTTAATGCTGATTTGCAGGCTGAAATACCAGGACAGCATGCTGAAAATGGAAATTTGTAGGAACAGCCAACAAACAATGACCATTGGGTTAGGAGATCGCCTAGGGCTACTAGACAACGTGACAGATTTGTTACTGGTGCAATTAATGTGGCTGAGTATATCATGTTGACAGACTGGTGAACCGTCTTGCTTCAAGGAAGCACTGGACAGACAGGACAGCAAGAAATGGTATAAAGCCATGCTGTCAGAGATGGAATCTCTTGAAAAAAATGGCACTTGGGATTTGGTGCAGTTGCCTAAAGGGCAGAAAACCCTTCCATGCAAATGGGTTTACAAGATGGTCACTTCTGGTTTTCCTCACCCAAGTACAAAGCAAGATTGGTTGCAAAGGGATACAAGCAGGAGCATGGAATTGACTTTGATGAGATTTTCTCTCCTGTAGTCAAGATGACTATATTGAGAACCATTTTGGGCTTGGTTGCGGTTGAGGATATGGAGCTCATATAGATGGATGTAAAGACTGCATTTTTACATGGTGATTTGCATGAAGACATATATATACAGTGGTTTTAGGGTTTGTTAAACAAGGGAAGGAAAAAAGGTATCTAAACTCAAAAGAAGTTTGTATGGGCTGAAATAAGTACCAAGAGAATGGTATCATAATTTTGATACATTCATGCAGTCCCAAGGCTTTCATAGAAGTCAAGTGGATCACTACTTGTACACCAAGAAGGCAATAGATGGCAGTCTGATTATCTTGGTTTTGTATGTTGATGACATGTTGATTGCTGGCAGGGATATCCAGTCATGCCTTGGATTCATTGAAGCAAAGTCTTCATGGTAGCTTTGACATGAAGGATCTTGGTGATGCAAATCACATCCTTGGCATGCGAATACTGAGAGATAGATCGAAAGGCTTACTCTATCTATCTCAGGAGGAGTATATCTCCAAAGTTTTGCAGCGTTTCAATATGGAGGGGGGGAAATCAATTGGGGTTCCATTGCCTCCATATGTGAACTTCAGTGCAGAGGATAGTCCTACATTTGATGATGAGAAGGCGGAAATGGTCGAGATACCATATGCTTTAGCTGTTGGCAGTTTGATGTATGCTATGGTTGCTACACGTCTTGACATTGCTTTTGCAGTGGGAGTGGTTAGCAGATACATGGCAACCCCTGGCAAGAAGCATTGGGATGCAGTGAAAGGTATTATGAGATACCTCAAAGCCACAAAGGAGTTGTGCATCTGGTTTGGAAAGCAGAAGGCATCTGTTGTTGGCTTTACGGATGCAGACTATGATGGTCATGCGGACTACAGGATGTCCACTTCTGGGTATGTGTTTACTTTCACAGGAGGAGCAGTCTCTTGGATCTCCAAGCGGCATGCAAGGAGGCTTTATGGCTTTCACGTCTGGTGGGAGAGCTTGGCATCATAGAGTTACCTGTTTTCCATTGTGATAGTCAGAGTGCTATCATGCTAGCACGGAATCCTGTCTTTCATGCAAAGACAAAGCACATACCGGTGAAGTACCACTTCATTAGAGATGTACTTGACATCAAGAGCATTGAGTTTGTCAAAGTGCATATAGATGATAATTCTGCAGACCTTCTCACGAAGGGTCTTCCAGCAGAGCGGTTTGCTCATTGTTGATAGATGATGGGAGTTGGATAGATATATGTATTTCAGCTTTGTACATACCTAGACTTAGCTGATTCTTTTCTCCTCTTAAGGCACATTGGCTTTAGGTGGGAGGGTGTTGGGAATAAAGGGCCATCGTGCCTTTTATATCTGCACGGGTTTAACACACCCTTAGCACATTGTACTTTCATACATATATCTATCTAGAAAACCTAAAGTGATACACTTGTCATTGTACCTAAAAACGTGCTCAGTGTCTACTCTGCTCTTTCGCACTCTCTGTCTCTCTCTGCGCGTAAGGTCTGTCTGCCTCGATCTCCGTGCCTAACCGGTCCCTACAGATATAAGTGCATGTCTTACCTTCATTACCCAAAGAACACAAACTTGATGGTTCAAACTATTCGTTGTGGTCGTGTAAGGTGGAGTGCACAATCGACACCTTTGATCTTTGGGCTTTTGTTCCATATTCCATTTCCCATCCTAAGGGGGGTCCAACAAATGGGACTTATATGGACCGAGTAGCCTTGTGGGATCGGCTCAACTCTCAAGCCTGCTTCTTTCTATTTATGAGTTTGTAGGATTCTATCCTTGTGCATATTCACAGGTTGAAGACTACGGTGGAAGTGTGGAAGAAGCTTGCATCTTTGTATCAAGACAAGATGTTTGCCCACAAGATTTCCCTTGAGAAGAAGTTGTGGATGCTTAGCCTTGATGATTCCTTCTCTATTAAAGAGCATATCATGAAGATGGAGGACATGAGAGATGAGCTTGCCTCTCTTGGTCGGATGATATCCTCTGAAGACATGGCTATGATCCTTTTGACTCATTTGCCATCTTCTCGATTCAATGTCTTCTATACTAGCCTTATCACATCGAGGACCTAAGAGACACTCTTATCGAAGGAGCTTTCACTGCTTGTCTTGGAGCACGACAAGCATCTTAGAGAGGTTGGGGCTAGTGGCTTTGGCTCCACCAAGGCATTTATTGCAAGTACAAGTGGAGGGAAGAAGAAGAAGACACAAGCCAAGGACAAAAAGCAGGAGGACAAGAAGGATGAGAAAAAGGAGAAGCCCAAGTGCTCATACTCTAGGAAGGGCACTCATCCCGAGGAGAAGTGTTGGCAAAAATACCCCCCCGTTTTTGTGGGCTACAGTACTACTATAAAGGGCTATCGGTTCTACGACCCGATGACATGGAAGCTTGAGGTGAGTAGGTATGTGATATTCGACGAGGCTTTGGTCTTTGAGGATTCTATTGATCGTTCTATTGCGGGTGATTCTTCGCCATCGATTGACCCCCCGTCCCTGCAAACCACCTACCCTTAGTTCCTCTTCTCCCTTTCAAGTTGCCTCTTTGTATCCCTTCTTTGCCTTTGGCTCCTCCCCCTTCTCCTTCTCCATCCTCTACCGTGGCTTCCCTACCACCTTCGATGGATGTGACTACTACTTCTTCGTTGCATACTTCCACCCCTTCGGCCTCCCTTCCGAAGTCTTCTAGGGATGCTTAGCTGTTAGATGGGGAGCCTTCTTTAGATGAGGAGGATTTGCCTTTCCTTGGTGAGGGGGAGTCTCTACCATAGACATGCATTATAGATATCGAAGGCTACTCAGTCCCCCCATAGCAGGATGAGCCTGTTCAGATTCCTTGTTGGTACCAACAACTCGTACGCGATTTAAATGTTTCTCACTTTCTTACTTCTCCTACCAGCCCACGCAAATCAACTTGCTTATAGGCCCAACGGAATAGTTCACTTTGTGTGAACTATGCTTTTATGTCACAGATTCTTTATGATAGTGAGCCTAGTACAGTTGAGGAGGCTCTTACATAGGATATTTGGCGTCAAGCCATGCAGGAAGAGCTCAATTTTATTGAGTGTAATCAGACTTGGGAGTGTCTTGTTGGCTCCCTCATCTGGCTTTTTTACACCTGGCCAGATATTTCTTTTGTTATGGGTTTGTTGTCTTCTTTTATGAAGACTCCCACTCAGGAGCATTGGAGAGTGGCCTTAGGACTTAATCCTACGGGATCATTTATGGAGAATGGGCTACTCTTTCTTGTTGAAGTGATTCTGATTGGGCAGGTAATTTGCACACTCTCATAGATTCTAGAGTTTGAGATCTCAAGGTGTGGATTGTGATTAAGATTGAAAGAGGATGTCTTCAACAGTGCATGTGTTTTACCACCGTTAAAATGAAGAGTAAAGAGTGCCTTTTTCCTAAACTGAATATGAAATACTATGGGCCTTTTCCAGTAATGCAAAGGATCAATCAGGTAGCTTTTAGGTTGAAGCTACCTGATCATTGGAAGATTCACAATGCTTTTTACGTGAGTCTTTTTAGGCCTTTCGGTGGTGGTGCCAAAGGATATTGCTAATGAGAGATAGTGAGAGGTTGAGGAACTAGATATTTTGTTTCCTGAACAAGTATTGGCACATAAGGAAAGGAAGGTCAAGGGTAAACTTTCCTATGGCTATTTGGTGAAGTTTCAGAACTATGCACCACTTGATGTGAAATGAATGGAGAAGGATGACTTAGTAAATTCACATCAGTAGTTGCAGGTTGATGCTTTTAAGCTAGTTTGGACTTTCTATGGCTCAATCAGGCTCAGCAGAGGGCAGATCTGAAGCATTGTCTGATGCTCATGAGGGGGGTGGCGCTTGTACTTTCTTGGTACAGATATCTTAAATTTTCTAGAAGTTATTTACAGATCTTACAGATTCCATCCAAGTACTAAATGTTGACAGTATTTATGCTTTGAGACTTCCATGATCAGTGTAGTGGACACTTGTGTTTCTTCAGGTATGCTCGGTTATTTGCTTGTGAAATAAGTGCCATTTTGATAATGATGCAGTGGCACTGCATGTACGGACATACTTGTGACAATAGTCTTGCTTGGTTACTTGGTTACATGTTTTTGCTATCTGGAATGCCTTCTTGGATTCTATCTGAATGCAATTGGGGTTGATTGCAATGTTTTCAAGAGGGGGCGTGTCACTAGAATATAAAAGAACTTAACAATTATACATAATGTTTGGATGGTTTTTGCTATTTGGAATGCCTTCTTGGATTCTATCCAAATGCAATTGGGGTTGATTGCCATGTTTTCAAGAGGGGGGTATGTCACTAGAATATAAAAGAACTTAACAATTATACATAATATTTGGATGGTGACTAGTTGCATGGTCAGTTGAGAGTATTAGGAGCTTGGTAGCTCAAAGGTGGGATGGAACTATTAGGAGCTTTTTGGCCCAAGAGCAAGACTAAAGAAGCCTTTTAAATGTGCATTTCTAAAGTTCAAGTGAAACTATCTCATTAATATGAAAATTTGGCCTAGTAAGCAGTTGGGATTTTAATTTCCAAGGAGGCCCTTTGTGACTTATGCATTTTCAAGCTACCTCCTCAGGATTGAATGGATTAACAATCAGCCCCTTCATGGTTGAAACGGTTTGTAGGATTATAGAGCATGCAATTAGAAAGCCTATCTGGCTATTTGCAATTCTTTCTCTCTGTGGTTCAGCAGCTATGAGTTTGTTTCAGCTGTTCTCCTCAGTTTTGCTGCAGATTTCTTAGTTCTCAGCTATGGAGGCATGCATGGAGTCACGGCAATGGCCAATCGTCTCCTCTTGGCATGGGGAATCCATTGGGCAGCTCTAGAACTCCATTACTAACAAGAATCAACAGCTTGTGATTGAAAGGGCATGTGGGATTTTAGAGCTGATGCATTTAGAAAACTTATCTAGCTATTGGCAGTTCTTTATCTCTCTAATTCAGCTGCCGTGAGTTGTTTCAGCTCTTCTTCTCAGTTTTGCTAAATTTCTTTGTTCTACATGCATGGGTCTTGACAACAACCAATCGTCTCCTCTTGGCATGGGGAATCCATTGGGCAGATTCATAACTCCATTACCAGGAGGTTTTGCTGTTGATTTAGACCTAAACCGCTCAAGACTGGTTATTAGAGCACCTCGGGTTGAGATCCTCCCTTTTTCTCTAAGATCTCGGTCATAGTGCACTTTTAGGACAATTCTGTGTGGAGAAAGTATCTTTCTCACAGTTCTATTTGCGAAAAATTCCTTTGTTTGTGAGAGGAATAGTGTTGGGATTCATGGGGATAGGCTGAAGTCTTCAGGTGGATGTCTGAAAACTCTAGATTTCATAAGAGAACAGCAATGGAGGTGGAGAAGTCATTGACCACCTGTGGATCAGTTGGTGTCACATGGTACAGGAACACTCTAGCTTTAGCTCTGTGTGGCTTTCAGTAGCTGAATTTACTGTTTTCCTGAATTAAGTGCTTGCTTAATTAAGGTTTATTGCCCTTTAGGATTTCAAAGGCAGTTTTCAGTGTGCATGTGTATCTTTGGGAGAGTGTTGCTAACAAGTTTGCCAAATGGACCTTCAAATACAGCACTCACACACTTTGACTAGCTTGTTTGCCAATATTTGTTGTGACAAGAGATAGCTTGCATCCTCAACTAAAGAAGGTCAAAGGTGGCAGCTAGATCAAACTATCTAACTCTGAACATTGAGTTATTATTCTGTGGACTTATCAGACAAGAACGATACTTCCGCACACAACATTTATCATGTTTCCATGATGAAAGGTGCTGGTAATCATTTACTAGAAGATGCTTGAGCTGTGACAGTTGAACATCTCTCTTTTGAGTGAGAATTTCAGCTGTCCATTCTTAAGCACATCTAGTAGGCATTTTGCTGTTTTATAAGTATTTGAACTTTAGGTGATAAGTCGTACTATTGGCATATGTCCTGCAGTCGATGCCTACCTGCCTATTCTTTGTGCAGGAAACATGCTATCTGCATTTATCCATTCACCTATTGGCTACACTCGTTTGTAGGTGCTGCTTGTTTTAACAATTATTATTTTCAGGAGGAGGGTAATTGTGGAGCCATTCTCCTCCAGTGGTGTCTTTGCATTGCCTTTTCCTTGCATGCCTGAATTTTCTAGAGAATTAACTGCTCTTCTTTCTGATATGCAGATTGACTTTGGATATCTAATATGTTCATGCTTCAGGTACATAACATCAGATTGTGATGCAGTGGCTGTGGTGTATGAATATGTTGGTTATGCTTCAAGTCCAGAAGAGGCAGTGGCAGACTGTTTGAATGCAGGTGGACCATACTAGCTATTCAGCTATTCATGAGTTAAGCTTTGGGTGTACTCCTAATTGTTTTACTATTTGAATGAAATTTGCCTTGGTGATTTGGAACAGGGCTTGATTTGAACTGTGGAACATATATTTCCAGGCATGCAGCAGCAGCCATTGAGAGTGGCAGTCTAAATGTTTCAACAGTGGATCGGGCTTTGACTAACCTGTTTACTGTTCAAGTACAACTTGGTCTGTTTAATGGAGATCCAAAGGCTCAACCGTTTGGATCTATTGGCCTAGAATCAATTTGCAGTATAAACCACCGCCAACTTGCACTTGAAGCAGCTAGACAAGGCCTAGTTCTTCTTAAGAATGAGAATATGACTTTACCACTATCGAAAGGTGGCATTACCAAACTAGCTGTTGTTGGACCCAATGCAAATGCCTCAACTGATTCGCTTCTTGGTAACTATGCAGGTATAGTTTGATTGTCTTAGATAAGAATCATGAAAGCAGCAAGATATCTTGTGTTTATCTTGCCCTTAACACTTGCCAGCAGAGCAAAGTTTGGGCTGGCAGGCAAGGCTTCCTACTTACACAAATTTTGAGAATTAGATTACTGTTAGAAACCTATTGGAAGATTTACACTATCTCATTTTCTATGCTCCATCATGTAAAAAAACAACCCTGTTTTGAGAGCTTTCTACTATCTTATTTTGGATGCTCCCTCATATAAAAACTTTAGTATGTTTTACATTTTTAATGCTCCATTATATAAAAACATTAATGGAGTTCTTTTGTCTTCCTGCTCAATGCAAACCCTTTCTATTTTGTTTGCTATTCCATATTCTCAAGGCTGTGCGATGAGATTGTTGAGTCTTGTACCGAGCCTTCATATGTCCTTGCTTAGGCCCTATTTGGAGATACTTTGTCAAGAAGTCATCAATTAGTTGTCTACGAGCTAAAGGATGCGCCCGTCTGCTTTCTTCTCCTATCTTCTTTCTTCCTAGTCCCAGACGGAGCTTTGGCATGCTCGGTTTGGTCACCTCAACCATAAGTACCTTTGGAAGGTGGTGGTTGGTGAATGATTGGTCAGTGGCTTACCACAGAGGCTGCGGTAAGCCAAATACCATCTTGCATCGAAAACAACTAACAATGCGATTCTATCCCCAATAAGGTGTCTCAACGGGCCAAGGTCCCCTTGGAGCTAGTCTTCATTGATTTGTGTGGTCCAATGAGATAGGAATCCCTCAAGGGAACTAAGTATCTCATGCTTATTGGTGGTGATTTTAGCAAGATGACTTGGGGCCTACATTTCATAGCTTATGTCACAAGCCTACTTTCACTTTTTAGACTAGCTTATATCAATATGGGTGGAAGTTGAAAGCCATCAGAGATGATAAGGTTGAGGTGTTTATCTCGCATGAAATGTCTTGATTTTGTGTAGATCAAGGGGTACACTAGGAATTTGTCAATACCAGCACTCCGTTTAGAAACGGAGTAGTAAAGCGAAAGAACATGACAATGGTGGAGATGGTGAGGACTATGTTGGAGCATTGAAACATGCCTTGGGCTCTTTGGGCAGAGGCCATAGCAATGGCCATACATATCCTTAGCAGATTTTCAATGTTAGTAGTTTCATGCATGACACTCTTTTAAGATGTGTTTTGGTACTAAGTTTGATGTCCTATTTCAGGATCTTTGGGTGTGATGTGTGCATCCACATCTTGTGGAAGGAGTAAGGAAAGATGGATCCGAAGGCTGCATGATAGGTGTTCGTGGGCAACAATTGCCATTTGGAGACTTAGGATGTCTATACCAGCAGAGACGTGCATTTTGGGGAGGAGATTTTGACCTTAGAGGGTAGTGAATAGCACCTTGTTCTTGGAGATTTGGGTGACCGGTGGTCACCATAGCCAGTTTAGGAAGAGTTGTTAGAGACTAAGGCTTTTGAGAAGGAGATTTCACCGCATGGTTCACAACGGTGGCTGATCTAGAGATAGTGTCTACGAGAGAGGAGTAGGGGGAGTATCGACCTCCACCTCGATGGGCTTATTAGACCCTCTGAGATGTAGATATCGAGGGTATCCCAGAGGAGTGGTAGTGGTAGGAAGGGCCATGACGATCTTTTTGTAATCAGGCACATACAAGGGGGTTTCTACCACCAACTATAGGTTGACAACCCATGCCATGGTAGACAGGGACCCCACATCCATTAGAGAAGCATTATGACATGATCATTGGTGTAGAGCCATGGAGCATGAACTTGAAGCCCTTGAGCGGAATAGTACGTGGGAGTTGGTATCACTAGCAACAGAAAGTGATTGGAGTGAAGTGGGTCTTTAAGACCAAATAACATAGTGACAACACTTTGGACAAACACAAGGTCTCGACCAGTGTCCAAGGGATTTGCTTAGGAACTTGGTCTTGATTTTGATGACACCTTTGCCCCTACCACATGGATAGCCACTATTCGGATGCTTCTTGCACTTGCTAGGCATAGGAGATGGCCACTTTACTAATTGGATGTAGGTATTAAGATGGGCTCATTAGACCCTCTAAGATGTAGGTATGGAGGGTATCCTAGAGGAGTGGGAGTGGCAAGAAGGGCCATGATGATCTTGATGTAATCAGGTGCATATAAGAAAGTTTCTATGCACCAACTATAGGTTGATGACGTATATCATGGCGGCAGACAAGGAACCCACATCCATTGGAGAAGCATTACAGTGCAATCATTGGCATAGATCCATGGAGCAAGAACTTGAAGCCCTTGAGTGGAATAGTATGTGGGAGTTGGTATTTTCACTAGCCAAACGGAAGGAAACCAACCGTCCTCATCGGATAGGATGGTAAAATCTGATCAAGCACTTAATTCCAGCAATTAATAATTGAGCATAAATTGAAATGCATAATTTACCTTAATAATCTCGGACATTGGACACCTTGTTGGCCCCAAAATTGGTGCCCCTTTCGGTATCTCTTTAACTTTGATTGCTAGTACAAGTTGAGATTCCACAATCTCCTTTGCTGTTCCAAAAGCCCCTTGTTGTAATAACAA
Source organism: Lygodium microphyllum (assembly GCF_053477565.2). Classification (NCBI taxonomy): domain Eukaryota; kingdom Viridiplantae; phylum Streptophyta; class Polypodiopsida; order Schizaeales; family Lygodiaceae; genus Lygodium; species Lygodium microphyllum. Next base: position 17,540,165 of record NC_141146.1, on the reverse strand, counting down.
TTAGCAAGCAATTTGGGCCATTTGCCCCTTGACTCTTTACCCAAGACTCACACAATTGGAACCACAAATTGACCAAATGCTGCCCCAATTAACAATGGCTGGGTTGGCATCTGAATTCCTTGACAACTGCACTACACAAATTTGAGGTGCCGAATTCAATGTACGACGCCTTCTCCTATTGTCACGAGTCTTGAGGTGGCTGTCAAACCCTAATTTCTACAGAAATTTAGGGTTTATAGCAGAAATTCTCTTAGCAATGCAAGACATAGAAGATGTGGTGGTAAGGTGCTAGAAGATCTGCCAGTGGAAATAGCTCATGATCCGCTTAGGGGTGCTTTGCATGAAGTCAAGAATCGTATTGTCACTGGTCTGGAGTAACAAGCAGGTAGTGTTATTCATTTGCTATTAAGGATACAATGGATCTGGTTTATGGGATACAGAATAGCAGGTTCTCTTCTCTAAAGTGTAGCAGTTGCATTGAAGAGACGAGTGGGTCAAATTTTTGGTCTATAAGGGAATTTGGTCTCTCCTCTATAAAAGAGAAATGAAGGCTCCTCCCCTTTCCCCTCGTATTGTTATTAATGTCCAGCTAGATGGCAGAAAATCTCTTGTTGTAGTCTTGTGCAGCGTGCTACTAGATTGACCTACACACACGTGGGATACTCTACATCCTTATAACCTACTGGCTGCTCCATATACATCTCTTCTTACAAATACTAGATGGTAATTTTAAGTGTTAAAAGAAGAAAGATAGCTTGCCACCCTTAAATGATGGATGGTATTTTGCGCAAGATATATGGATTGAAAATGAGCCATCAGGTGCTTAGATACTCCTATACTTATTGCTTCCTTGATAGTCCTCATAGCCCTAGGTTGGTCAGGAGGTAGAGGTCCATGTGATTGCTCCCCAAGTGTCTATATGACAAGGTCACCTTCAAGAGTTTGAAGCTCGTAAACAAACCCAGACAAGGTTAGAGCTATGGTTTTCAACAACTTGGCTGCATACTGTAGTTTCAATTATCAATCATTGATTCCTTCTTCCTGTTTTTTGTGCACTTGCCACAATAGATCATTCAAACCTCAGAAAGAAAGGGCCTTATCTGGTTTGCATTCCATTAACAAATAGCAGTGTGGGCCACGTTTTGTGGTCAACTGCTGCAAGTTTCTTAAACTTGCAAGTTTCTTAAACTTGCATCTCCTAACGAGTTCCATACCTAAAGAATCTGTTAAGAAAAAGCATGTCAAAGTCTGCTTTAGGAAGCAGGATGAATTGCAGTAGGCTAGACAGATACATTCCTGCAGTGAAAGGAGTTGTAAATTTGAGCATGAATTAGGGATAGATTGTTGAAGACTTCTACTTTTCTAGTTTACTTTAATCCAGTTTTCAGCATCATATGTACTCCTCTTTTCTAATGTTAGTCAATACTGTTTAAGAGAGTGATCATTACTCTCCTTTCTATGTGTATCAGTGCTGCATTCTATGTAACCCACTGTCTTTCTGTCTCTCTTGCTAGTGACTACTTAAGCTTATTTAACGGGTACAGTTGAAGGTACCCAGAGATTGATTTTTATTGGTGTGTTTATTGACATGCTTGAACTTTGCCTCAAAAACATCATGAATTCTTTTCTGGTATAACTGCTTGGCAAATTTTTCGGTCAACAAATAGATAACACCACATCTCAAATGGCATAATCTACTTAATTAATGTTTTAAGTGATCTTTTAATAGGAAGTGGTATTTTGACCCAGCTCGTGATTATTTCAGTACTACTTCAGCAGTTCATATGCTGCACGGAAGTTGAAAATGCTTTTAAAAATCAGTTTTTCCTGTTGATGTAGGCCCTCCATGCAGCATTACAACTCCACTTCAAGGTCTACAAATGTACAGCAATATTATGTTCGAGCCTGGTTGTGTTGATATTGCCTGCACGTCTGATTCTTTATTGCAGTCTGCAGTGGACATTGTATCAATTGCAGATGCTACTATATTATTTGTTGGCTTGGATCAGTCACAAGAGAGGGAGGATCATGACCGAATTGAGTTGGTGTTACCAGGGAATCAACAGAATCTGATTGCAAAAGTTATGGATGCTGCAAAAGGGCCTATTGTACTGGTGATACTGTCTGGAGGCCCTGTTGATATATTGTTTGCAAGGGATGATGCCAAGATTCAGGGGATTATTTGGGCTGGTTACCCTGGTGAATCCGGTGGGCAAGCAATTGCTGAAGTGATTTTTGGAGACTATAATCCTGGTAAGAGGTTGCACTGTATATTCGATCATCTAATACATACATGGTTTTTAGTAAGGGATGTCATGGAATCACATAGATAGGCTTATGTGAACTAAGTATCTGTAGGTGTTCCAAAATAGCCATAAATTATTGAGTGTGAAGCCCCTTGCTTAGGCTGAATGGCAATTGTGGCAACTGAAATGTGGATGGAGCTCTCTTATTGCATGCAAGTTATGTATTCACACATAAGAGAGATGCAAAAGGCCAAAAGGCCAAGATGACCTATGAGACCATCAGCTAGAACCATCTGTAATGTGATACAGTTGTTTGGAAAAGAAACAGTAGACATAAACCTAAAAGCTAAATGGGTGTTGTAGGTGCTAAGATGCCATAAGGTTGGGGTTCATGGGTATACATAATACACAAACATGGTAGTAACATATAGAACTGATATACATATCATCCTAAGAAAACCCTCATTGGTTGTTAACCCCAATGCAAGATGGGGAAAAGAAAATTCAAAAATATAGAATAATGCGGAAAAAGGCAGCCAGACAAAGGAATAAAAGAGGAAATGCCAAAAGTGCAAGGGCGACCGCAAAGGTTAGGTCGAAGGCAAATGCGCATTTTATAATGCAAAGGCGCCATGCTCCCTCCTGTGCGAATTGTAAAACATAGATGGGCATAGGTGAAGGGATAAGGTAACCAGAAGGGAATAGGCAAAGAGGACCTTGGTAAGATTCCCGGTCATGTAAAAAGGGGATGGGCGCCCAAGGGATTGAGGGCTTGCATATAAACTCAAAAAGTGAATGAGAAGCTCATTCTTTGGTGTGTGGCTAAAGTAGTCTTTTCTTCTTCTCTTCTTCTCTCATTCTTGCTTGCTTGTGCGTGCTTGAGAGAGGGAGTGTGTGAGTGTGTGAGAAGGTGAGGGGCCATGGTGGAGAAGCTCTCCATCATCTCCTCTCTTTCTCTTCTGTTCTGTTCTGCTCTGTTCTCTTGTCTTGTGTGCGGCTATGGAGGATGGAGCTCAAAGGAGGAGGCTTGAGGTTGCTCGAGCTCGCATCTCGAATCGTGGAGCTATTGGCTTGCTTGAGGGAGGAGGTCACTCATTCATGCATCAAGGTAAGGTCACTACACCCCTGTAGGATTGAAGGCGTGTCGGCTAGGTGAGAGATAGCCATTTGTGCTCGCTTAAAATGCTTGAAGCAATAAGCGGTCCGTGGGTCTTGGCGGTTGAGCGTGAGCTCCACTTCATTTTGGTTCTGTTGCCGGGACCAGTGGTTTCAAGCTTGAGCACTTGCACGCTTCAAATCGAGCATCGAAGTAGGGTTTCATCTTAGAACCGGTGCTTAATATAGGTAGGAGATTTGGGGTTTTAATCTTAAAAACAAGTAAGTATTTTGGGTTTTTGATGAGTAGGCAAGTAGGATAAATCATTTCAGTATTTGGGTTTTGATTTTTGTTGCATTTAGAGTACGATAGGATCAAGAAATTGAAGTGAATCACTTTAGGGTTGTTGCTGTAAAACAGGCCCAAACAGGGTAGAAATAAGGGAAAAATGCAAAAAAAGAGTTCTTGAGTGTGTTGAGGTCACAAGGGGAGAGATCAGAGAGGTCAAGGTTGAGCGGGACAAGGGTTTAAGACCCCAGAGAGCAAGGGCGAAGCTCATTTTCACCTACAACAATGAGAGAGAGAGCTTGAGAGAGAGAGAGAGAGAGAGAGAGAGAGAGAGAGAGAGAGAGAGAGAGAGAGAGAGAGAGACCTAGAGCTCCTAGTGGGTCGATTGTCTTCCACATGCGTTTTTCGCACATACCAGATATATACAAACCTTGTTCTTTGTCCATACTTGCATTCTGGAAATCCTTGTAGGCTTGCATACTGTAAATCATTGCGTAGAATCGATTCAGTGCTGTCACTACCTTCCTGCCGTTCGGAATCGAACACAGGCAATAGAGTCCAATTTTGGGCAATCGGACACTTGGACCTATCTAGCCCGTCCGATCGGACACTACCGTTCGATTTGAAAAATTGGACCAGGACACTCGGACACATCTTGCCTGTCCGATTGGATGCTCGACTCGTTCAATTCTGAAAATCGAACAACCTATAATTGACCACTTTGGATCGGATGCGAGAATTGGACAAACAAAATCGGATTTGGACGATCGGCCATCGGCCACCACTGACCACCTACAATTGGATGCGAAAATTTGTCGGACTAGTCCAAATCGGACAGTTGGGAATCGGACTACAGGAATTGGACTATTGTCACTCGGACGTCAATTCTGAGAATCGGATGTTGTAGAATTGGACACTCAGAATCAGACAACAAAAAGTTGACAAATCTAGCTCGTCTCGGGCAAAGCAAAATACCTCCTGCAATAGGGGAATCCTCCAAGCCTTACACTATCACCCAGCTGCTGGATGTTGCCACCCTGCCTTGGAGGACATTGCCAGCCTTTGGAGGTCATCCTCAACTGCGGGCTAGACTGTCTACAACATTGCCTGCTGTTTGCCACCATTCCAATCAGTTGCAGCCTGCATTTCTGCTCCTGGTGGACAGCCAGCTGATTTCATCGTCACATCATCATTTTGCTGCGTGACTGGGCTGCATTTTTCAGCTTGCACACCTTGGGTTTGCTGCTTGAAGTCTTCATCAGCATCTTGCTGCTTCTTGGAGGACTGTGTTTTGCTTCCTCCACTACTACCCACATCATCTCATCCTTGGTGGACTATTGTTGTGTTTTGGGATTTGTCTGGAGTACAACATAGCCTTAGAGCTGTTCTTAGTGTCTTTGACACCACTCTCAGCTACCTCTGCCCTGGTCCTTGAGGCACAAAGGTTTGAGTTTGCATCGTCTACATCTCTATACACTCTCCTCTTCATTGAGCATTCATCAACTTTTGTTCATTGTGTTGTTTTCTCTCTTCTCTTGTGTTGTGCAGTCTATTACAACAGTCTTCTACACTTCCATCACTACACCCACTTTTGATAGAGCTCACTTGTCACTCTAATTTCTAGATACCCTAGATACCAATTTCTACAAGAGATGGTTCATGTATATAGAATTGGAGTATATGATGGATTGTTTACTATGGACCCGCTCTTTGGATGAAATCGTGCCAAGGTTGGGAGAAGTTTTGCATGCATTAATGACACATGCCTTCCCTTATAATGTGGCTTCCTCCATTCCACTAGAAAGTGCCTCCCCACAAAACAATTGGTGTGATGAGGAGTGTTGAGAGGCATGCAAAAAGTTAAGGCATGAGATAGCTACTGGGAATAGTACACATAGGCAAGCTCGATTGATCTTTCAATGCCTAGTGTGAAGAAATAAATGAGCATGTTTGGGTAAACTGGAGACAAAGATATACCATTTGTTTTTGGGGTGAGACAACAAGAGAGCATGGGAGATGTTTCAAGAAAGGCAACTGGGTATTCATATCACAACACCAAAGGCATGGTACAACTATGCAAAAAATTATAATGATATAGAAGGCCAGTCCCCTGTATCTCTCCTATAGGGGCTCTATCCATCTTGTAGTTCATACCTTGCTATATGCATGGCGATAGAGGCAATTCATAGATTGCAGCTTGGAAAGGCACAAGATCTTGATGGCTTGGTTGGGGAACATTTTACACGTGAATGTGAATTTTTTGCTCCTTAGTTAAGGCACATTTTTTATTGAATCATGTGTGAGGGCTTTTTGGCAAGTTGGACGGAGCATATCATTTGTATCACTCTTTAAGAGTGGGAATCCTATAGTAATGGAAAACTATGGGACGATCATGATAGGTCACTACTTGGCCAAGATATATGGATGCATTTTTAGAGGATGAGCTCAGTATATGGGTAGAGAGACATTTATAGAGCACAGGGATAGGCAAGCTTTAGGAGGGGGTTTACCACACTTGATCATATATTGACTCTTAGAACTATTATAGAGGAGGGTAGGGCACATGGGAAGAGGAATTATTGCTGCTTTGTGGATTTCTGCAAACCATTCGACATTGTGCCTCGAGCTAGGCTCATGGATTGACTGTAGGATATTGGCACTCTAGAGGATCTATAGTGGGGGATCTATGATAGGGAGGGTGCATGCTCTAGGAGAGCTTTCTGACATGTTGGACAATACCATTGGAGTAAAGCAAGGGTGCCCACTTTCACCTACTCTCTTTGGTGTCTATGTTGATGAGCTCTCAGATTAAGAAGATAGATAAGGGGAACCAAGTGCAAGCTTGGCTGGCATATTGATACCCATCTTATTGATTGTGGATTCTCTCAAGGGCTTGCAGCACATGGATGCATGGAAGCGTTTTTCATGGATAGGAGATTGACAGTGAACCTTCGAAAAACCAAGGTGATGGTGTTGAATATCACATGAGCTTGGATGACCTGAGCAGGACATCGGTTTACTCTTGAAGGAGATATGGTTGAGTACACTAGATCCTATGTATATTTGGGGGTCACATTTACAGGACCTACATTTTCATTGCGAGATGCAATAGTGGCTAGGTTGGATAAAGGTTTTGCAGCAGTTGGAGTTCTCTCTCTATAACTTGGTAAACATGGATTTCACATGACAAGTTATTCGGGAAATTAAGTGCCGCCTTCAAGCATCAATGTTTTTGCTCCTGTCCACGTTTTGATACAGTATTGGCACTCTGTGATTAGTCAAAATTATGTACACCTTTCAATGGAAATAATCTTCGTTGTGTTGAGGGGTTCTTAAATCTGGGTACACATGCACATTTCCAAGCTTGTATAGATTTCATTGAGCTGGACCAAGATTGCTTAGTGGGTAAACTACATAGGTAGCTAGTAGGCTTTAACTCAGTTGCTAAAACTGTCCCAGAGGAACAGCTTACAAGGAAGGTGAGCACTCCAGTTAGCAAACATGGATAGCATGTTAAGGGCCCCAAAATGGAACCTAAAATGAGCCAGACAGGCACAAGACATGATGATGTTTCTGCACAATCAGAGAAGCAGTTCGGTAGTTTTACTTTTCATTTAATTGTGTTCCACATGTCATACATGATATATAGTCTTGTAGACTTCATTGTCTGCAAAAGACATGAAAATTTCTCAATGTTGTATGCTGCTTCATATTCTTCCAGTTTGCTTCACTGGTTGTTTGAGTGAATGTTTGAGTTTCTCACCAGTTCTATATTTGCTAAAAACTTTGAGTTTATGTGGGTCTATAACTGTCTGGAGAGTCGGTAACGTTACAAGTGAGTTGTGCATACCAATCACTGGTTTTAGAAATAAGAGACTTATGCAGTACGTCTTCTGCTTTGCAAGCACATTACTTAAATGAGTTTCTCGAAATCATATTGGATGCTATAAGAACAGTTTATGTAGCTATTCTAAAACTTGTGTCATATCAAATTCTATGTTAATTGTAAACATCTGCTCGTGTGAGGAGATGCCCAGTGTGATCACTCAAATTACTAGATGTTCTGCTCTGTCTGTTAATTCATTGAAGAAGAATGGAAATGGAAATGGAAATGCTTGATAATCAGCAGGTGTTGGTTGATTAACACATTTTTTGTATGAGGATGTCTCATCTTTTTCCTTATACTCAACAAGTTTCCCTTGATGCTAGGTGGACTGCTACCTGTTACATGGTATCCAGCAAATTTTGCAAGTGTGCCGATGACTGACATGCACATGCGTCCTAATCCATCTCGTGGTTATCCTGGACGAACTTACCGTTTTTACGAGGGAGAGACTGTTTTCAAGTTTGGTTTTGGACTCAGTTACACAGAATTTACACATTCAATTGTTTCCGCTCCCTCTGAGATTTATCTGCCCTTTTGTTTGAGTGAGCTCCATGATGAAAGTCCAGTGATGTGTTATGTTCCAGAAGATAAGGCCTTTAGTAAGGCTTTGAATCTTACAATCAGGATCAGCAATGTTGGAAATAGAAGTGGGAGTCACACAGTGCTTGTGTACTCCAAACTTCTTTCAAAATATGATAGCGCTCCAAAACAGCAATTGGTGGGATTCAGGAAGGTGTATCTGGAAGCACAACAGTCATGCCATGTTACTTTGCCATTAGACCCTTTTCAACACCTCAGTGTTGTAGACAAGGACGGTAGAAAGTTGGTGAAACCAGGTCCGCATGCATTGCTACTCAATGCTCTTGATGAGCAGCATATTGTGTATGTGAAGATTGGTGGTGGATCAAGATTGATACCTATTTGATAAAATAGTATAAACTCTTATATCAGTTAAACTATGAAGATAAACAGTAAATGTCCAAGTTACTCGACAATGGACACATGCATTTTTAGAGTAGATTGTAATCCCACGACTATGTAAATACCTCATTTCAAGGTAGCACCCTTGCTGGGGTCTTATGCAGGGCTATAATATTGGCTGATTTGGAGGAGCTTCATGCATTAGTTTTCATGCATAGCTCAATACAAAAATCATTGTACTTCATATATTGGATTTTGTTTATCATTGTAATATTCACATCAGGTCAGAACATACCTATTTACCCTGAACATGTTGAAGGGCAGCAGCTTTGCAGAGAGAAAACGAAGCCCCCTCTCAAATTTCTTCTATTTTGGCAAGTCACAGATCAGTTTCTATACTCTCGGTAAACTTATAAACTGGGCATTGTGTGAAGCGCTTCTTAGACCATTCTTAGATGCTACCTTATTTTAGCTTTGGACATCAGCAATCAAAGTAGATGCTACCTTCTTAGACCATTCTTTCCAAACAAGAGCCCAACTGTTGATAGGAGCATTTGCAAGACATGGTTGAACATCAGCAATCAATGTTGAGCCAGGGTTAAGATTCTGATGAATGCCCTCTTCACAAATGCTTCTGATCCAAAGGCTAATGGTGGGTTAAGATTCGGGTCATTGCAAGGGTCTTTGATCGTTGCATACTTCCCTTTTAGGAGTTTTGAGAATGAGCTTGATGACTCCTTCCTTGATCTTCTTTGATATCTGATCGTCCCAGTCGCATCGAGTTTTGTGTAAGTCGACACAAATACTTTTCACACTTCTCGAAAGAACTTCATTGGTAATCCATCACGTTGAGCGGCCTTAGTTTTCTTCATTCCCACAACCATACCACATACATGGAGGGTAACCAACAATATCTAAAGGGAAAGTAAGGAGTACTTTAGTTGTCTTCTTTTGAAAATTAGCTTCCTAGAAACCTTTACCAATATTGGCATTGCTTGGAAACTTGAACATAAAAGCCATATCAATATCATGGCATTGACTAGTCAAATAGTAATCCCTTTGAAATTAACTTGGTTTCTCCCATATCTTTTGATATAGAGAACACTTGTTTTGAGACTCCAAGGTAATATAACAACTAGTTCCATTAACAGTGAGCCAAGCCTCCTTGGATCCACTTCTTTTCTCCAAGAATAGGCAAATTTGTTAACAACACATTGGAGAAACCTAATGTAAAGTACAAAGTATAAAAGGTCCTATAAAGGATGGTTGAAAACATAATGGTTGAGTGAAAAACCAATTTGGTGAGTAATGCCATACCTTGTGAGGCACTAATTGAAAGAATGTTTGCACAAACACATCCCTCCTTAGCTTGTGAATAATCTTAATATACAGATACTAGAGTCTTTGTAGTGGAACTATCTTGAAGGTCAATGGCCCAATTATCTTTGCAGTGGAACTATCTTGGAGGTCAATGGCTTAACTATCTCAGTACACAGATCCTAGAGAGTCTTTGTAGTGTAACTATCTTGAAGGTCGATGGCTTGATTATCTTTGCAATGGAACTATCTTGGAGGTCAATGGTGGCTTGACTATCTCCTAGTGGTCTAGATGAAGCAAGAAATGATGCTAGCAATTAGATTGGAGCCCAATGAATCTATGGTTAATCTAGAGTCGAGATCCTTCTCAAAATCTTGAGCAACAATGAGAAGGGAGTGCCTCCCCCTAAAAATCCTTGTAACCAAAAGTTATGCCTCTATCCATGACCCAAGCTACTTGTAAAAATCAAACAATGTAACTGTTGGAATTTGAGTAAAAAATAGAGAGTACAAAACAAGTTCTAGAATGCTTTTTTGATAGGTCTCTCTAGTAGGCCGTTTTCCAATATATGAACGATGTTTTTTTCCCAATATCTTGTGAGGTTTGCCTTGAGGAGTTGGGATTCTTGCTAAATGCATAACAAATGGGCATTGGGGAGATTATCGTCAACCCCAATTGCTCACTCTTCGTGGTGATACGAGATATATTAATGACAAAATTTGTGAGATATCTACCGGCAAAGCTCATTAGGAGGCCTATATTATGCTCATTGATTTCGCATAATATAACTCTAATTGCGATTTTTGATGCATCGATATGCATGTGGAAAGTGATTGTTCAATCTGGCACTCTTAAAATTGGTGCCATCATGAGAGCCCTTTTCAAAGCTTCATATAAAACTTGGCATTCCTCTGTCCATTCCTAGGCAACTAGTAGCTTGTAGAAGAGGTTACACTATGGAAGTGTAGTTCAACACAAAGCGATGGTAGTATCTAGTATGTCCAAGGAAACATTGGACACTTTTGTGGTGGGCAGTGTGAGATACATTATCACTTTGATCTTAGTTGTATCTGTTGCAATGTTGTTTTGAGATACCACATGGCCCAAAATGATGCCATGTTTAACCCAGAATTGGCACTTCTAGGGATTCAAGGAGCGATGGTGCTACCAACATCGTTGAAGACTAATTAAAGCTTTTCGAAGTGTTTCTCCTAGCTAGAATGGATATAGAGGTCATCGAGGAATAGCTCAAGCCATTGTCTCAACATATCCTTGACAATAGTACACGAGCCGTTGAAAAGTGGCTAGTGCATTTGTCAAGCTAAATGGCATGATAATGTAGGTAAACACTCTCCATTTGGTGGTGAAGGTGGTCTTGGGACGATCATCACAATGAACATGTTCTTGCCTTTGAGGATAGCATGAGAACATGTATCTTGGTTATGCATAGTCCCAACAAGCTATCGTTTCTTGTGGCTAGATCATTCTTCGTTCTAACATCATGATAGATACATGCATGTAATCCATCAAGATAGGATGACTCTCTTTGTCGTAGAAAAAAATGTGTTAGTGTACTCATCCTTTACCGATTCTTTGACATAATGGATAAGAGCATCATGTTGGGGGTAAAGGTGCCTCTGCCTAGCTGCTCGTGTATTACTACACTGACAGTACCCGTGCCTGCACACTGCAGGCAGTGGGCACCCATCATTGTCACTTCATTCTTTATTCTTTCAATGACATTTGAATAAAGGGAAGTCTAGTCATACATTGTGACTGTTGGAGTTCCCACATTGTATGTGTCTCTCTCTTGCTCTTGCTCTTTCCACCATAGCTCTTGCTTCCGCTCGTACTTCCACTTTAGGGCTCACCTCCCTTCAATTGGTATTAGAGCCTTCTTTATCGAGCTCTTGAACTTGGTCGGGCACACATTCAACATTCATTCAAATACCTACTGCTTGGTCTTTACTCTTGGTAGCCATATCCATACCTTCGAGCTTTCGGTCGCGGTCTCATCCTTCTCGGGCTCGCATTGGGGCTTCTTGGGCACCCTCAAGGCATTCATTTGAAGGCATTGGAGCTCTCTTTTATTACTTTACTTCAGTTCATAGGGTATGAACAATAGGGCAGCCATGCCTCTTTGCTTCTTGTGAAGCATACACCTTCCCGTTGCATTTACCCTTCAAGAGGGAGCTTCCCTGGGTCCTTGGGACCCCGCACACCTAGCCAAAGCTTTGTTTTGCAGATCCCTAGCCTCTCTAGGATTGAAGGCACCATTAGCATGGCTGATCACAAGTCACTTCTCAGCTTCACTTTGGTCCATAGTAACTCTCCCAGGCTTTGGGCACTTGAAAAGGGTTCATCTAATGCATACAAACATGCCTAGAGGTTGGCATTGAAGGCTTTGATCATTGGCATTGGGTTTGGATTGATATACATCAGTTCCAAGACTATTATAATAGTCCACATGTAGTTCAAGAGCAGTGTTACATTAGTATTTGATGTTTATGATTGGTTGGCACTAGTTGTTGATGCCATTTGACACTCGATTGATGCCCAAATGTGAGGGAATGCTATGCATATGTTATGGGAATGATTTGGAGCTGATTTTGACCTTGTTTTATCTCAATTTAGTAGTGATTGTACTGTTGTAATACACCAAGGCTGAAGCTTATTTAGTCACTTTATGCTTTGCCTATAGGTCACGGATGCTTCTTGGTGATTCATATGACTACAATGGATGTATACGGAGGTTGGCGTATGTCTTGTATTGCTCCAAAATGCCTTTTGAGCTTTAATCGAGTTCTGTCTTGGTTGGCATTTGATTGACATTGGTCTATAGTGGCGTGACAGTCATTATGCCTATGGTCTTGCCCTTTAGTGCATGCTTTGAAGCATATGTCAGAAATACATGCTCCTTACATTATCTCTGTTTGATTGCCACTTGGAGCTTCAGTTCGGGCTTCCATTTGCATACTTTGGAGCCCTTGGATGCTATTTGGGTTGTTACAGATTTGACATTGATGACTGTTACTTTTTACATGATGTCTTATGTATTCACATGCTATCTTTGAGCTTGGTTGCTTGATTGACATCGATCCTTCTGCTAGTGGGAGCTTTAAGCTATCTTTGGATATTGTAGAGCTTTTGGGTTATGTAGTTGAGCTTCTTGAGTATATGAGGAGTGGATCTCTTACATGTCTATGCTCTTGATAGATACTTGTCTGCATTGGATGCTTTTGGGCTGATTTGATCCGTCTTCTCAAGTATACACCGACCTTTGTCATGTCTTGGCAGTTATGCATACATCTAGCTTGGCTTACTCTCTATGTTCTTTATGCTAGGGGTTGTATCCTCCTACTGACATCGATTGCTTTGACACATTTAGGTGTTTGGATCATGTTTCTTGGCTGCTACAATGTTTACTACATGCCCGCTTGATGCAAGATTTGACCTAGCAGTCATACTTGACTTTGGATCACTGTTAGCTTATTGTTTACTCTCATTTGTTCCCTACTGAGATTTATTACATCAAGCTGTTTTATGCGGGATGTGATGTATTTACTGACCTTAATCATGTCACTTTGATGTACTTTTAGTACTATTTGGTGGACAACTTGTCATTTTAATAGTTTCTCTTATTTTTAGCTTGTTTTGGTAGTGGTTTTGGCTTGTTTACTACTAATTACAGCAACCTGTTTTCTACATAGTCTACCTCTGTTTGACTCATTATGCTTGGTCATCTCAAAGATACAGCTTTGTTTAACATTGCCAAGTTGGATGGCACCAACTATGGCTATTGGAAGTCTCAAATATGACAAATTTTGGTGCAGAAATTGCACATTAAGCCACTAAGAAACAAGAGTATCAAATCCGAGAACATAAATGATGATGACTGGCCTGATTTAGGTGCAATATGCAAGTCCACTATCATTTTATCACTCTCTGAAGAGGTCCACAATAATGCTGTTGAAGATGAAGATTAGAGTGCATGGAATATATAGGAAAAGATTCAAGGACTTTATGCAAAGCAGAGCCTGCTTTGCAGATGTATTGGCTTAAACACTTGATGGATCTCTACATGAAGGAGAGGACCCCATTGTCTGCTCACTTTAGCTAGTTTCATTATATCATAAAGAATTTGGTCCAACAAGGTATTGAGTTTCAAGATAATCTGCATTCTTTGCTTTTTGCTTGGCACTTTACCTGAGTCTTGGCATGTATTTCAGCACTGCAATCTGTACCAACAAACTTGATGGGCTGAAATTGAAAGATGTAGAGAGTACTCTTTTGATTGAAGAAATTAACATGAAAAACAATGATGCTTCCCGCAATTCACATGCTTTATCTGTTAGAGGTGGTAGAAGTGGCAAGAAATATAATGATAATCATGGGAAGGACTCTCAGAAGTCTCGGTCTAAGTCACGTAGACGCAACAAGTTCCGTTGACTTAAGTTTGATCTTACATGCCATTATTGTGGAAAAGCAGGACACATACTGCCGCAGTGCCATAAGATGCATGATGACAAGTGCAAAGAAAAGGGGAAAGAGAAAGTGTAGGAGAAATCCAATGATGACAGTATTATACTTGCAAAGTCTAGTGTAATGATTGGGGAGATAAATGCCATGCAACCTAAGGAGTACGATGGTGACTACATATTAGCAACCTCTTCATGTGATGCCTCTCAGCTAACCGAGGCTCAGTCTATGCATGCATAGTGTTGGCTCTTGGATTCGGGTGTATCTTTTCATGTGACCCCCTACCGTGAGAGTGTTTTCATACCTATCACAACGTATTTGGTTCTATGCGCTTAGGTAATGATTGAGGTAATGATCAGTCTCTTGATATTGTTAGCATTGGTGATGCCACTATAGTTTTCCTTTGGTAGCACTTTTGTTCTACATAATGTACGTCATTTGTACTTGCACTTACTAAAAGCTTTATGTCTACTAAGTAGCATGATAATGTAAGTTATCATATATGCTTTGGTGATTCTGCATGGAAGATAACTCGGGGTAAGCTTGTTCTTGTAAGAGGTGCCAAGTTTGGCAGCCTCTACCCCTTGGTTGTATCTAGTAGTACTGACCATGTTTTGTCAGTGGATTCTATTCCACATGTATCTCTCTGGCATACTTGTCTTGGGTATATGTTGCTTAAGGAATGAAAATGCTTAGTGCTTTGTAGTATCTTCCGCCTTTTGACTGCTCGCATTTTGAGTCCTGTGATCACTATTTATATGGCATTCAAACTAGAAATTTGCATAAAAAGTTTGATATTCCACGCATGGGTGAGCCTTTGGCTCTTATGCATTCAAATGTATGTGGACCCATGCCCTATTAGTCATTAGGGGGTGCAAAGTACCTTGTCACATTTATTAACGATTATTCACCTAACGTTTGGGCTTATCCCATAAATCAAATTTCTGACGTCTTGGCCATCTTTCAATGTTGGCTTGCTCTCGTAGAGAATTTGTCTGGGCATAGGCTAAAATACCTAAGGATTGATAATGGGGGTGAGTACGTCTGACGTGCCTTTGAGTAGTTTTGTGACGAGCGAGGTATTAAGCATTAGTTAACCGCTCCTTACACCCCTCCTGAGAATGGTATGGCACTGTTGAGTGCATGAATAGGACTATCCAAGAGAGGGTTCGGAGTATGCTTAGCCAAGCAGGCTTACCATGTCATTTTTGGGCTGAGGAAGTCTCTACTACCATGCACCTCATTAATAGGTCACCTTGTAGTGGTATTGACTTCCAGGTTGTAGAGGAGGTATGGACAAGAAAGCCTCCCTCATATGCTTATTTGCATGTATTTGGATGTGAGGCCTTCTACCATGTGCCCAAGGACCAACGCAATAATTTGGAGCCGAAAAGCGTGAAATGCATTTTCCTTGGCTATGGAGATACAGGTGAGATGGGTTACCATTTTTGAGATCCGCATGTGCGAAAAGTCATTTGTAGCTATGATGTAGTCTTCCATGAAGACAAGATGCATAAGCAACTTGAGAAAGTGGTTGAGATATGCAAGATTATCTTTCAAGAGGAGCCCCCTGCTCCCACACAAGCTAGTTAGATGGCTTGCACTAGCAGTCGATGCTCATGGCCAGCTTGAGAAAGTGGTTGAGATATGCAAGATTATCTTTCAAGAGGAGCCCCCTGCTCCCACACAAGCTAGTTAGATGGCTTGCACCATTAGCCGATGCTCATGACCAGGATGTTAGATAGGATGTTGGACATGCAGCAACACAAGATGCATAAGCAGCTTGAGAAAGCGGTTGAGATATGCAAGATTATCTTTCAAGAGGAGCCCCCTGCTCCCACACAAGCTAGTTAGATGGCTTGCACCAGCAGCCGATGCTCATGGCTAGGATGTTAGATAGGATGTTGGACAGGCAGCAACACAACATGCCTTGAGGTGTTCTACTAGAGATAGACGACCTCTTGACCATTATATGCCCTCCATGGATTATGTCTTGGTTATAGATGCGTAGGAGAATCTCTCACTTATGATGAGGCTATGCGCGGGGGTGATTGTCACTCCTGGGAGAGGGCCATTCAATCTGAGATTGATTCATTGCATAAGAATCATACGTGGGACCTGGTTTCCTTGCCTACTAGTGGCAAGAAGGCTTTGCCTTGCAAGTGGGTGCATAAGTTGAAAAGTACCCATGGCCACCCCAAGTCGACATACAAGGCCAGATTAGTAGCTAAGGATTTTAAGCAAGAACATGGTGTTGACTTTGATGAAGTCTTTTCTCTTGGTCAAGATGACTACCTTGTGCTTAGTTCTAGCTTTGCTTGCCCCGCTTGACTTGGATCTTTATCAATTGGATGTCAAGACGAATTTCTTACATGGGGACGTGCATGATGAGATATACATGGAGCAACCTATGGGTTTTGCAGAGCCTGGTAAGGAGCACCTAGTCTGCAGGCTGAGAAAGAGTCTTTCTGGTCTAAAGCAGGCACTTAGGGAATGGTACCACAAGCTCGATGCTTTTATGTAGTCATAGGGCTACAGTCATAGTGCTATAGATCCGTGCTTGTACACAAAGAAAGGCTGTGAAGGTTCATTATTAATTTTGGTAATCTATGTGGATGAAATGCTTTTGGTAGAGAAAGCTCATGATAAGCTAGATGCTCTTAAGGCTCAGCTCAAAAAGAGCTTTGTGATCAAAGATCTAGGACGACATGTCTCTCATATACTTGGTTGCCTATTACGTGTGGTAGGTCTCAAGGACTACTTTATTTTTCAAAGAATGAGTATATCCATAAAGTCCTTGAGGGCTTCCGTATGCAAGATGTTAAGCCTATTGGCTGTCCATTGCCTTCTCATGTGAAGGTATCACAGACCAATTGTTTGCAAACAGATGAGCAGAAGGTCAAGATGGCCACGATTCCCTATGCATTCGCAGTGGGCAGTCTTATGTATACCATGATAGCCACCCATTTAGATATTACTTTTGTAGTTGGTGTTGTGGTATGTTATATGGCTATACCTAGAAAGAGGCATTGGGATGCTGTGAAAAGTATCATGAGGTATTTGAAGGGCATTGTTGATATGTGCATCTTTCATGGCAACCCAGGATATATGAGTTGTGGAGTACAGTGACTCTAACTACGTAGGATATACAAACAATAGGAAGCCCACTTTTGGATATGTGTTCACGTTTATTGGAGGTGCTATTTCATGGATGCCTAGGAGGGTGCAGAAATGCATGGCCCTCTCCACTACAGAGGTCGAATATGTTGTAGCCACTGAGGCTTGCAAGGAGGCCATTTGGTTAGGCCATTTGGTTTGCTGACCTTAGTATGACAGATACTATCCTTACATTGCCTTCAAATTCTTTAAGTGCTATCTAGTTAGCCGAGAATCTAGTCTTCTATGCGAAGATGAAACACATTGAGGTGAGGTATCACTTCATTTGTGAGGTCATTGAGGACAGGACTATTGATCTTGTCAAGATCTCGATTAACCAGAATCTGGCAGACTTGCTCATGAAAAGTCTCTCAATTGAGCGTTTTGCCTTCCTTAGAAAGATGATGGGTGTAGGATGAGATGACATCTTTCTTTATCCTATTGTACCTATGTAAAACTGTACTTTTTTCTTTTTTTCCCTCATCACTAATGCATATTCGTCTTTAAGTGGGAGGTTATTGGGGAAATGATCCTCTGCCTAGCCACTTGTGTACTACTACATTGATAGTAGCCACGCCTACACACTACAAGCGGCGGCAGGTGCCTATTGCTGTCACTTCATTCTTTATTCTTTCAGTGACATTTGAATACCGGTCACACATTGTGATTGTTGGAGTTCTCACATTGTATGTGTGTGTTTGTGTCTCTCTCTCTCTCTTGCTCTTACTCCTTCCACCAGAGCTCTTGCTTTCTCTCGTACTCCCACTTTAGGGCTCACCTCCCTTCACATCACTTGCTAATGGACAATATGTAATGACTAAGCCTAATGGATTGGGAATCTATTAGGGGTTAATTTGTTCCTTGGCACTATTTGTCTTTGCTCTTGTGGAGTTGGTAAGGCCAAAGGTGGTGCTACTTGTGGCTAGCATGGGTAATTGAGACCTTAGCTAAAATTGGGGTTGGGTCTTGGAAGTCTTTATGGAACTTTGTAATAAACAGCTTCATGCCCATAACTCCACAATTTGTGCAAGTGTAGGCCTCATGCACTCTGAAGGGAGATGATCTTTGTTGCAATGGATGCGCTACCTATTTTGTCCCTATGGTGGGGATGACTTAAGGGTTCCTATCATTTTCAAGAGCTCTTGCTACTACTTTTTGAAATAAGTCATTAGGTCTTAGGTGTCACTCATCTTAGCACTTCTTTGGCTTAGTTGAGGATTCTAGTTTGGTGCCTACAACTTTCTTATCTCGATTTCTCTCTTGATGAAGGTCATCAACATGGATTTCTTTGTCAAGGACTCCTTGATGTTGGAGTGGTTAAGACTTGAGTTACCTGCCATGGTTTCAGATATTTCATCCTGGATACCCTTGATGAAAGCCTTGATTACAACCTTAGCAATGGGTCTCTCAACAAGCTAGGATACACTTGAATAGGCTCCTTACTTTGAAGACATAGTCATGTATGCTCCCTTTCTCTTGCTATCCAATGTTCATTAGTCGAACAATGAGGTTATCCCCATAGTTGGCCTTTGTAAAGTGTTTTATAGAAAGATTCTTGAGTAGTATGAATGAGCTTTTTTAATGGCATCAAGTGCAGTGAACTAAGTTTTCCCCTTCTCTTTGAGACACAATCCAAACACCTCTGCTTGTATGGCATTGCGTATAAGGTTGTTTTCCTTGCAAAATTGCTCCAACTATTCCACAAAGCCTGCAAGGGTCATCACCATCGAGGTACTCGTTCAATTATTTGGCAATTAATAGAATTTTTGCATGACCCTTTCTCCATGGGTTATTCCCCATTCTTATTAAGAGGGTCTGAGCTATGCCCATGCCTACTTGTAGCATATCGGAGAGGCCAAATAGCTATCACTACATGAGTTTAGATAATGAATCCTATGAGGATACTATGGCTCTGATATTCAACAACATCCTTTAGATGCTATCCATCTTTGCTTGCATGATCATAAGTTGTTGTTTCCTATCGTTGTTAATGTCCCACAACCAATTGAGAGTGTTTGTCCCTTGGTTCTCAACTCCATAAGTTTTTGTCCCATGGCTTTAGTGGTCATGGTTGAGGTGTCAAAGTCAAAAACATGCTGAAATTTATCGATGATGACCTGGAAGTTGTGTGAGGTTCCACCCAAAGTTTCAACTTTGCCCATTATACTTGGTAGAGTCCCCGTGGTCTTTTAGTTGACTAACTAGATTACTTGGTTGATTAGGTCATGGATAGGGGTATTCTCCATATTGAGGGATTGGCTAGGAGTAGGTACTCAATTGGTAGTGGGAGTTGCAAGCTCATGTTCACTTTGTAGGCACATGCACCTATGTTGTGGTTCCAGGTCCTAGGTTTCCTAAGACCCGATCGACCTTTTATGGTTTTGATGTTTTGATGCCCTACTTATTCTTGATAGTTTGCTTTAATGGTGCCTTGAATATTTTGAAAAGCAATGACTTCATTGTTGAGAGTTTAATTTGTGTTCTTAATAGGTTTTGTGCACTATATGTAAACATGCTTTCCAATCAATTTGTGGTAGGTGCTTAGTACTTTAATTCACAACCATCATTTTCATCCATTTAGTGATTCAAATGTTATTTAGTTTGAATTTTGGAGCTTTGATTGATTTTCTAGCCGAGTTCCCTTGTTTGTGTTCTTTTTCCCTTCTCAATTGTTTTCCTTTTCTGTGATCTTTTCCCCTTTAGTTGTGTTATTTAGCTTAGGTTTGTTTGACTTCCTTGGTTGAATGTGTATGCTCTCATGGTGCAATGATGCATGGATTTTTTGTGGATTGCCTACCTATTATGAGGTACATGGTGTGTGGATGGGTCTCTATGTGTTAACCCAATGGTAATAGATGAGGTGCAGGGGCTATTAGAATGTGTGGGAAAGTGTTCTAAGTCACATGCTTGCATTGGACTACTAATGGTTTATTGTACATGTATTAGGATGTGACGTGTGCCTAAGAATTGTGTGCAAGATGATGTAGAAGGTTAGTGCATGTGCACGTGTGTGCATTGTGCAATAATACATGTGCACGAGTGCACTGTGCATTGGGGTGAACCAAAGTGGTTATATGCAATGATCTACATGTAACTATGGTCTAAAAAATTTCCTAGGATGGTTTAAGGTGGATTGTGTTGAGTGCATGTAACTAGGTGTGGTGTATTGTGTGTGTACATGATGCGCTATGCATTGCCCTTCACTGTGAACCAATCCATGTGCATGTGTGTGCTGTGCACTTTGCACCGTGCATTGAGGTGATGTGTTAGTACACTATGTAATGCATTAGGTTGCAATGAGTGTGGATGGTTGATAAAGTGTGGGTATGCATTATATGTGTGGTATACATGCACTCATATGCACGGATGCAACATGCGCCATTCATTATGCATTGGTCCATGCACTAGTGCTTTGGAATGGTGTAGGTACAACATGTCCTAAGGTGTTGTATAGTGGACTAGGTGTAGGGTGGATAAATTAACGAGACTAATGTATGGGCTGATGCTTGTGTGCCATGTGCCATGTGCCTTGCACATGTGCAGGGCTAGATTTTAAGGTGCTGATAATTGGCTTATAGTGTGGGAGGTGGTGCATGATGGGTGTACTAGATGCGATGGATAGATGCAAGTGTGGGTGTCTTGTGGGTATGTGCGATGTGCATGAGTGCATGAGTGCATTTGCATACTTGTGCACTATACACTAGCTTGAGGCTAAATAGAAGGTGATATAAATAGGGGTGGAATGCAAGATAAATGTCCTGAATGCAGTTGCATGGGTGTACATGAGGTGAAATGAATGTGGGTGTCCCAAGTGCCTATGTGCACTAGAATGTGTGCACTATGCACACATGTGCTATGCACATGTGTTAGTATGCACCATGCACTACTGGATATAATAAAATAGTGTGTTGGTGAGAGGCTAGGGGAGGTGTAGCTATGGCATATATGTAAATTGTGGTGGGTATTCTACACTAAATGCATGTGCTAATGCAGTGAATCATGTGTGTGTTGTCGAGGTGTACATCAATGCACTACAATGTGTATCTTTCTTTTTTCCTTGCTCCAATTGGCCCCCCTTGTGACGAATAGGGTGGGCATTAGCCAAATGAGAGAGAAAAAGAGACAATCAGCAAGTGTATAAGTGTGCATCCCTTTTCTATGTATAAGGGTGGTGTGTGCTAGTGCATGTGTGGGTATGCACTATGTGAGATTATCCTATCAGTGGGGTGCTTAGTCCTAGATGCAAGCTACGTGCACTAGGATGTGCAAGGTTGGCTAAGGATTGAACCTGATGCAAGGATGGGTGCTATTGTATTGTTCATGTGTACACCGTGTGTGTGTGCACTATGCACTAAGAGCAATGTGCACTATGCAATGTAGCTATGGGGCATATGTAGGTTGTGTGAGTGTGTTATGCTAAATGCATGTGCTAATGCAATGAATCGTGTGTGTGTTGTGGGGGTTTATGTTAGTGCACTACAAAGTGTCCCTTTCTTTTTTCCTTGCTCCCCTTGGCCCCCTTGTGAATAGGGCGGGAGTCAACTAAATTAGAGAGAAAAAAGAGACAAGCAACAAGTGTGTAAGTGTACATCCCTTTTCTGTGTATAAGGGTTGTGTGTGCTAGTACATGTGTGGGTGTGCATTATCTTGTTAGTGGGGTGCTTAGCCCTAAATGCAAGCTACATGCACTAGGATGTGCAAGGGAACTTGATGCAAGGATGGGTATTGCTGTACTATTCATGTGTGCAACATGTGTGTGTGTACTATGCACCGAGCAGTGTGCACTATGCAATGCAGTTGTGGGGTATAGGTAAACTGTGGTAGGTGTTTTACACTAAATGCATGTGCTAATGCAACGAATCATGTGTGTATTGTGGGGGTGTATGTCAGTGCACTACAAGGTGTCTCTTTCTTTTTTCCTTGCTCCCCTTGTCCCCCCTTGCGAATAGGGTGGGTGTTAGCCAAATAAGAGAGAAAAAAGAGACAACTAGTTAGTGCATAAGTGTGTATCCCTTTTTTCTACATATAAGACCAATGTGTGCTAGTGCATGTGTGGGTGTGCATTATGTGAGATTATCCTATTAGTAGGGTGCATAGTTCTAGATGCAAGCTACATGCACTAGGATGTGCAAGGTGGGCTAACCATTGAACCTGATGTAAGGATGGGTGTTGTTGTACCGTTTATGCGTGCACCATGTGTGTGTGCATTGTGCACTGAGTGGTGTGCACTATGCAACATGAGTTGTGCACTGAGCAATAGGGGGCTAGTGCACAAGGTTGTTATACAAGAAATGTAATATTCTAGTGAGCTAGAGTGAAGGTGTATTACATCGTGAGTGCACTAGGGTAGAGGTAGGAAATCACATTGATGGTTACTTATGAGTAGGTGCACTAGTGCATGTGTGCATTGGTTTGTGTGCTATTGTATGTGCACTATGTACACCAATGTGTGTACTTATGAATTGTGTAGTGCACTAAGGTGGATGATTAGATGTATTCCAATGGTGGTTTTATGCACAGGGTTAGGTGCAGTGTATTAGGGTGGAATGATTTGTTTGTGTGCTAGGGTGCAACAATGTACTAATTTAGTGCATTGTGCTTGTGTATGTGGGGGGATGTAGCACATTAGATGTAGTGCATTGTGGTAGGCTTAGTGCACCAAGTGTGCGCACTAGAATGGGGTCTTTGTGTGAAGAGGACTCCTCCTACTCGTCAATCCTCCTCCCTTACGAATGGGCAAGTGCCAGTTGAGAGAAAGAGCAAGTGACACAACACATGCATAGCTATAAATGTGTGGAGGTATGTATGTGCGTGCATGTGAGCCAAAGTGGATTAATGCAAGGTGCAAAGTACTAGAGGGCAAGCTGTAATGCAAGGCTTATGTGCTAAGCCCTTATGAGCAAAAGGAGGGTCTAAGATCTCATCATGTGTGACAACATCCTGGAGACTACCCTAATGCGCTATGAAGGTTTCCCCCACCCATTCTCGAGTGCATTGGATTTCCCAACCAACCAATTTTATAATCCACTCCATTGAGAGACATTGGCTCTTGGTACTGTCTTGTTGGTCCACTTCCTCTAGAGACAATGGTTGTTCAACTCCTTTCTTTCCTTCGACTCCACAATCCATTTCACTATAAGAGGCAATGACTATTGCCCACCCTTGGCTCCTCCGAACCTATCTATTACCTTAGCTCACTTGTCTTGCTCCATGGACCCTGGTCCCCTTGATCCTAGTGCGAGGATGCTATACATGTGTACATTATGCACTATACACATGTACGTGTGTATTGTGCATTGTGTATGTGTGTGGAGTGCAATAGCTTGAATACTGCTAGATACTGCCTTCTTTTCAACTTCTCCCTTTGGTCCCCCCTTGCAAATAGAGTGGGAGTCAAGAGGGAAACAAGAAAAAGGGCCTAGTGTATGGTCAATGCATTGAGAGTGTTCGATGCACAATGGTGTGCACTAGTACACGTATGTATATGCGCTAGTGTATGTGCATGAGTGTACTAGTGCACATGGGCGTATGTGCTATGCATTGTGCATTGTACATGGAGGTGTGTGCACACACGACCAAATTTTTTTGTATCACAATTTTTAATAACATTAATAACCAGGAATATTTAATAGGATGTTAGATAACCCATAGATGCAATGGGATGTTAGATACTCGAGGGGTTCACCTTATAGAACATGTAAGACCCGCGAGTTTAAAAGAAAGAGTATTATATTTTCTAAAATTTACACGATTATATTTACAAAAGGGGTTCAAAATTATAATTTAAAAAACTAGTAAATTTGGTAAAGTAAAATGGGTGGTTTTAAGGCCTTATAGCATGTAAAGAAAGGTATTTTTTAATATTCTCTCAATGCACATTATATAGATGATTTCTTATAGATGGACTCTCCACGATTAGATAACCCACTAAGTGTAGCCATGCCACCTTGCAAATAGGGTGGGCTTGTCAAAGAAGCTAGGCTGTTATGTGCCACCACCCACCAACCCCCCCCCCCTTCCCCTCCCCATGTAAGGGCTTTGTAGCTATACCATGGCGTTATCACTGGAAACACCTATATAGGGAGTAGTAGTGACTCTAAGCCCTACTTGGTTTTCACTCTACGTGTGATTCCATATACCCAGTGGTGAACCCTCTTATGTGCAGCATCATGAGGGTGTAGTCCTGGGATGTGCCTATGTTGTACCATTTCTTTGATTAAATAATACAAGAGTATACCTTGCTCTCACATATTTTGTTACCTTTTTCTGCCATGTTGAGTGAGTAACGAGTGCAAGTGCATCACACTTGGTATCAGAGCAACTCTTGCTTGGAGTGAAGGAGTGCTCATGGAAGCAAGAGAGAAGATCCAGTTCCCTAAAGAGAATGAGTAAAAATGACCCACGTCGTGTCACCCCACGTCGCATTGACCTATCTCATGCAATGATCCCCATCGCATCAAACCTAACATGATGCCTCGACGTGGCAACCCTGATACCATCTACCATCTAAAGATGTAACACAGCTTCCTCGTGGCCGACCACCACCCAAAGGCAAAACATGGCTTCCCTGCGTCGACAATCCCACCAACCACATGGAGGACGATAGAGAGAATGTACCCATCCCAACAATGGAAGAGAGGAAGAAGAGTAGAGGGCAAGAATGGAGAGTGGCCCAAGAGGAAAAGGTAGCTGAATTGGAGACGTAGTTGGAGGGCATATCAGGCATGCTAGAGTCAATTTGGAGGAACATGCAAATGAAGGAAGAGGAATAGGAAAGGAGAAGAAAGTTAGAAGTGGAGCAGGTTTATAGAGAATGGGTGTTACAACAACAAGAAGAGGATAAAATAAAAAAAATGCAAGAGGAGATGGATAGATTAGGGAGAGAGGAGACTTCTAGGAGGCACAAGATACAAGAAAAGACAAGGAGAAGGTAGTAGAAGTAGGAAGTAAGAGGAAGGACAAGAAGAAGGACATGAAGCACAATCATAGAGAAGAGGAAGATAGTAACAACTCAAAAGACGACTACATCAAATTCAAGATGCCCCAACTCGCCAAGTACAAAGGAGAGAGAGATGGGATGATCCTGAAGAAATGGATTGCAGAGGTGGACAAATACTTGAAGTATACTCGAATCACCAAAGATAGGAAGGCAGAGGTGGCAACCATCTACTTGGAGGAGGACGCTGCTAGTTAGTACCTGTTGGAACAAGAGTAGGGTCACACCATCTTTTTGTGGGAAGAACTCCAAGAGGAACTCAAAGATTACTTCATTCCAAAGATGGAGAAATTCAAAGTTAGAGATGAATGGAGAAAACTTAAGCAAACACAAGGGAAGATGGAGTACGTCAGCAAATATCGGCAAATCATGCTGCAACTACCCAACATGGACACTAACACAAAATTACATGGATTCTTATTTGGGATGCAAGAATGGGCCATAAGAGACGTAGAGAGGTAGGAGCCAACTAGCTTAGCAGAGGCCATGAGAATGGCCAAAAGGCTAGTGGACTTGGAAGACAGGAGAATAACCTAGGGGAACCAACCTCAACAACAACTCATGGACCTCGAGACCCAATGCCCCTAGAGACCCGTTCATGGACACACGGAGCCAAACTTCCAGGACAACACCAGCCACGTCATATTCTTCATTAATACCAAGAGGAGCAGGAGGCAGATGGGGGAACAACCATACAGGTCAACTCCTAGTGCATCATATGGTTCCATAGGATCAAACACATCATGGTGAAGACCTCCAAGCCCAAACACAGGGATTAGACATTTTAGATGTGGGGGACCACACTATCAAAATAGATGCCCCATGGAAGACACAGCCTCATCAAGCGGGTCGAGGGTGAATGCCACTAGTGCGTATGGAGGAGAGGAACCGCAACCCTCGCGCATCCAAGAAATCAGAAGTGGAAGTGATGAAAGCATGGACCACCCAAGAGTGGGGACAGTTAGTGCGTGACCCTAATGCATGGCGGCCTAGGTAGCAGCAGTCCACCACCTATACATCAAAGGCAGAGTGAGCGAAGGGAATTAAGCTATCATGGTGGACACATGGGCCACTCATAAATTTATCACCCCGGAATGCGTAGGCAAACATGGATTGAAATTGTCTAAGGCTCTGGAAGGATTAATAGTAACATTTCCACAAGGAGAGGGGCCAAAGAAGTGAAACAAGTTTTTGCAGTACAAGTAGAAGCCAGAAAATGGAAAGCAAAACTCAAATTCTTAGTAATCCCCATGGATGATTTTGAAGTTATCCTAGGATTGAAGTTCTATGAAAAATATGTCATTGCAATGTTTGGAAAGGGAGTTAATGAGATGATGCTAGATATGCAAGGAGAATGCGTCAGAGTACCCTGTGAAAGAATGTAGTTGCCAGGTAGGATACCAATCAAAGTGCAAATGAAGGAGAACAAGCCAAATAGTGAAGTTAAGCCCAAATCAACCAGGAGTACCAACCCAAGCAACACTGGGTCAAACCCTATAAGACCATGCATCATGATGTGCAGTGCCAAGCATGTGAAAAAATCAGTCAAGCAAGGAGACATGGTCAACCTATGTATGATTCGACACATTGAGCAAGAGGCCACCAAGAAGCCCAAACATCAAACTACCAGCAGCATAGAAGTGGCAGAGATACTTGAAGAGTTCAAAGATGTAATGCCAGCAGAGCTACCCAAGGGTCTACCACCCAGGAGGGATGTAGACCATAAAATTGAATTCATTCCAGGATCCGCTCCACCAGTCAGAGCACCCTATTGCATGAATCACACTAAACTCATGGAATTAAAGAAGTAGTTGCATGAATTAGAAGAACAAGGTTTCATCCGCCCCAACAAATCCCCCTTTGATGCCCCAGTGTTGTTTGTTAAGAAGAATGATAGGGGACTTAGATTGTGTGTAGATTATAGGGCCCTTAATAAAATCACCATAAAAAATAAATATCCCATGCCCTTGGTGGAGGATCTCTAGATAGGCTACACAGAGCCAAGTACTTTAGCTGTATAGACCTTAGGTTAGGGTACCATCATATCCGCATAGCAAAAGAAGATAACCTTAAAACAAATTTTCATACCCGATATGGTAGTTTTGAATGGTTAGTCTTAGGATTTAGCCTAAGCAATGGGCCAAGCACATTTTGTAGTCTCATAGATGGAGTTTTTAGACCCGAGATAGATGTCTTTGTCATTATCTACATTGATGATCTACTAGTGTATAACAAGACCCTAGAAGAACACAAGCAACACTTACGCTTAGTCTTTGAGAAGTTGTGGCAACATAAGGTACATGCCAAACAAGAAAAATGAGAGTTTGCAGTAAAAGAGTTAGAATTCCCAGGCTTCATTATGGGAGCAACCCGTATCAAAGTGGACGCTAAGAAAGTGGAAGCTATCCAAAAATGGCCAGTACTGAAGACTATAAGGGAAGTGCGGGAGTTCCTCAGCTTCACAATATTTTGTAGAAGGTTCATCAATGATTACAATCTCATCATTGCACCACTCTCCCACCTCACCAAAGAAGATAACACCTTTACATGGGGTAGTGCGCAATAGGAGGCCTTTGAACAGATGAATAAATGCATGAGCCAAACCCCTGTCTTGAAAGTACCAAACTTCAACAAGCCCTTTGAGATATCCACAGATGCATCCGACTATGGCATTGGGGGCGTACTAGTGCAAGAAGGCCACCTTATGAATCCAAGAAGTTCACAGGAGCATACATGAGAGGGAAATCCTGGCCGTCATTCATTGTCTTAGAAAATGGAAGCATCATATTCAAGATAAGCACACAATAGTCTTCACTGACAACATCTCCCTCAAATATTTCCAATCCCAACCCAAGCTATCGGCAAAACAAGCTCACTGGCTAGACTTCCTAGTAGCTAAATTTGACTTGGAGATAAAACACAAGCCAGGATCCACAAACAAGATAGCATATGCCTTGAACTATAAAGCTGACTTGAAAGCCATCAGTTTGGTCAATAGCAACTTCATGGGGCTAGTGAAGGAAGCCTTGGAACATGACCAAGACATGCACAAAATTATACAAGATGTGAAAGCTGACAAGACCCTACATGGAATGTATACCCTCGAGGAGGGAATCCTATTTGTAGGCAAGAGATTATATATCCCCAACAATGTGGAGCTGAAGAAACTCATCCTACATGAAATACATGATGGAAAACTAGGAGGACACAAAGGACAAAGCAAAACACTAGAGGCCCTTAGGAAGTAGTTTTTTTGGCCTAACATGAAAGAAGAAGTCACTGAATACATCAAGACATGTCCTGCTTGCCAACTTGTAAAGGCACCACGCTCAAAGCCAGCGGGATTACTTCAACCTATGCCCATACTGAGCCGCCCATGGGATGTAATCAATATGGATTTCATTGTGGAGCTCCTCGAATCCCATGGGTACACCATCATTTTTATAGTGGTGGACTATTTCTCCAAGCAAGCCCATTTCATCCCTGCCAAACCACCATTGAATGTCAAGGAGATAGTTTGCCTCTTCTTCACACATGTGTTCAAACTACATGGCCTACCCTTAGCCATAGTGTCAGATAGAGATGGAAGATTCATGGGTGACATGTGGAAGGAACTCTTGAAGACCCTAGAAACACAGTTGAGATTCTCATTCTGAAACAGATGGATAAATAAAACGAGTTAACCAAGGCATTGAAGATTATCTCAGGAGTTACGCCCGGGTGGACCAAAAAGATTGGGCCTTGTACCTTGATGTGTTGGAATTCCACTACAATAGCTCCATCCACTCCGCCATGGGTACACGCCCTTTGAATTGGCCACAGGAAAAGAAGTCATCACCCCCCTTTCCTTAGCATCTAGAGCGGCCAAAGCTGAAGATCAAGATGCAGAGGAATTCTTGAAGAAATGGAGAGATACACCGGCCAAGCAGAGCCTAGAACAAAGCAAAATCACCATGACAGAGCAAGCCAACAAAAAGAGAAAGGCAATACTATTCACTAAAGGCGACATGGTCCTAGTCAGCTCTAAGAATATGTCACTCCCAAAGAATATGAGCCCCAAGTTCAATCACCGCTATTACAGACCATACCGCATCACTTAAGTACTAAATGAATTCACATACAAAATCTACCTATAAAAAAGTATGTGTTCATAATGCTTTTCATGCTTGTTTTCTACGCAGGTTCTATCCCGACAACTAATGGGGATGGCATGTACTAATGCTCCATTCCAACGGTCCCTTCAAAGTAGAAGCATTCCTCCGACGCTTGGAACAAAAAGGATACCTTGAGTATCTCAAGGAAGCTGCTTGGATTTCGGAAGCGGAGGCATGCGAACATGACAAAGACGCCTTCGCTATATGGCTCAAGGAGAATCCCACTACTCCTTCCAATGTCCCTTGAGCCTCTCCAAACAAACGGTTCTCAATCGTAGGCCTAGTAACACCTGCAGTCCTCAAATGTACTTGAGTCGAGGGTGGACTCGCATGGTAGCCCAAAAACAATAAACCCAAAGAGCCTTACTAAGTCTAGATGGGCAGGCACTGACCAGCTTGCTAGAAAAAGTTGTGTTAAGACCCCCAAGTTCTAGTGCGGTAGACATTGACTAGTCTGATAGTATAAATTGTGTTAAGACCCCACGATCATCTCACCAAGCCCTAGATCAGCAAACATTGGCTAGCTTGTTAGGAAAAAGCTGTGTTAAGACCTCGGATGAGTCAAATAAATGCTACCCTTAGATTACTGAGGACAACAATCCAATAAGCGCGGGTGAGTGTAAGGGCTTTGTAGCTATACCATGGCGTTATTATCGAAAACACCTATATAGGGAGTAGTAGTGACTCTGAGCCCTGCTTGGTTTCCACTCTACGTGTGATTCCCTATACCTAGTGGTGAACCCTCTTATGTGTGGCGTCACGAAGGTGTAGTCCTAGGATGTGCCTATGTTGTACCGTTTTTTTGATTGAATAATACAAGAGTATACCTTACTCTCACATATCGTGTTACCTTTCTGTGCCGTGTTGAGTGAGTAACGAGTATAGGTGCATCACACCCCCCCTCCCTCTCCCTCTCCCTCTCCCTCTCCCCAGCTCCATGCTAAAAAAAAAGAGACTTTATTTATTGAATGCAACACTCAGCCGAATTAATTATATATTCGAGCAATCTTTAATGGTGTGCGTGCAATTGAAGATAAAATATTGTTTCTTCTCGCCAAGTGGCTGGTTCACGCTCTCCTTTGACTCCTTTTGTGGTAGCTCCGCTCTCCCTTCTTGGCGCTATCTTCCCTTCTATGATGGCCCTTCCATTTTGCTATGGCCTCTTCTCCCTTGGCTTCTCCTACAATGTGGCATTGTGGCGTCTTCTCACTGAGCGGCGGTTGGTGGTGAGGTTTAGATGCGTAGGGAATCAATGGCAGGGATGTTGCATTGTAGCGTCTTGTCTTCTTACTCAGCGGTGGTTGGAGCTGTAGGGAATCAATGGCGGAGATGGGGTTATGGAGGGGAGAGAAAGAGAGTAGATAGAGGTGGAAGTGATCAGAAGGATGGGAGTAGATTGATTTCTTGAGGGTCTGCCTCAAACGAGTTATCCGATGCGATTGTTTGTGGTTGGTATGCTGAAGGCGACGGGCTCCCTGACAAGATTGATACGAAAAACATTGAATTGAGAATCGATGATGATGACGATGATGGTAATGCAAATTCCCAGCCCACATGAGTTGCAGCAAAGCAGATGATGAGGATGATGGTGATCATGACGACCGTGATAAATTAGAGGATGATGACGGTAGAGAAGTTGCCCCCCTGCCCCCCACGACAGCAGCAGGGGATAACAGTAAGGCGATGGCAGGGGCACCAGTGATGACGATGAAGCTACTGATGAAGATGCCACTGTTATGGCAGGGAAGGAGCAGACAAAGTTTATGGTGAGAGACAAGAAAAGCAGCTAATAGCGTTTTGCTTTCTTTAAAAAAATAAAAATAAAAATATAAATAGAATAAAGACACTAGCAATCACTCGTATTTCCTCCTCGGAGTATATACACTCAGGCTAGTTACACACCACCATTGCCTGCCCAATCTACGCCCAGTTGGTGGGTATATGAAAAGTTGACTTGTCCGTCGCCACATGCTTACACACTGTGGGCAGCAGACACTTTTTGTGGTCAATAAGTGTCCATTCATCTTCCTTTTGCAATCGTTTACATGCAGGCCACCACCCATGCATCGGACAGTTCCCGAATCACATGTGAATGAAGGGATGCTATGGATGTTGATAATTATTGACATAATAATTATTATTTGAATGCATGATTAAACACAATCATTGATGCTAAATTTAAAAAAAAAAACGACTAATAAAACTAAAGAAAAGTGACTAATAAAACTAAAAGCATTACAAAACTTTAAAGAAACGACTAATAAAACTAAAAGCATTACAAAATTAAAAAAACGATTAATAAAACTAACACAAATTAGTAATGAAAAAGAGAGTAGGGGAATTGAATCCCTTCACCATGTTGTTGAGGCATGGCTCTACCCAACTCTCAGCAGAAAGGCAGAAAGAGGAAAATTTTATTCGTACACCACCCCTCTTTTCACATTTCCACCTGCAATGTAGATGCTATAGAAGTTTACTCACCGTTGTCTTCGTCGTTGATCTCCTCCGCAAAGTTAGAATCACCAAAGATTGTTATCATATTTGCATTCACCCTCTTTCGAAACATAGCTCAGTAATGTTTTCTCTTCAAGATGCCCTCCCAAGATGGCTTGCCCCTGGTGTTGGCTTCGCTGTTTGAGCTCTTTATATTACTTAGGTGGTACCTGTGTAGTTAGCATAGCAACCTCTGCTAATCCTTTCCTCAAACTATTTTGCTAGCCATGTCTTGATGAGGTGTATTACTTTCTCTTTGAAGTTCCGTTGCCGCTTCACGTATCCATGCATAATTAAAACTACTTCCATGCACAATGCATATATTATGTAGAACAAGGCATGCTGCCACCATCTTCGGGACACTTTGTAAAAGCATGTCACATCTCTTCAACAATATACGAAATCACGCTTTAAGGATGCCAAATGCTCTTTCAGCTGGCATACAAGTATTTGATTATATATAATTCTAATAATAACGTTCTGGAGATAGTCCATCTTTACTACCCTTGAAAGGAGGAAGTATCCAAAAGTGTGTAGGATAAGCACAATCGCCTAGTAGACAATATTATCCCAGAGCTTTGTTTGTGCATTGCTTTCCTAGGTCTAAACGTTGAAAAACATTCCAATCGTTCATAGCCTGCCCAACCAACGTCATAGTCCCAAACAAAACAATTGGTTGCCACACTGATGCATAGAATAATTGAGTGGAAGCCCTTATTAAAATAATCTTCATGGTTCTCTCTTGGGGCAATGATGGGTATATGACTACCATCTATTGCACCAACAAAATATGGTATACCTCCAATGGCCTGAAATGCATTTGCATATTTTTACATTTGTTGTGATGTTGGCCACTTTATGTACATACCATGCAATCCAGATGTGGCCACTACATCGCAAAATTCCAAAATAGCTAACTGTGTAAACGAAGTTGAGACTCTGTATAAATCAACTATAAGTCCCAAATTTGAGCCACTCGCTAGGCGATGCAGAGCCACACAGACTTGCTTCTCCATAGATATTGCTCTTCTATAGTTCGTGTTCTTGAGTCATATTTGTGGTGCTAACTTTGCGACAAGATATTCAAATGTACTCTTGCTAACTCATAACCTGCTTTTAAACATTCGGTTTGAATAACTCCCTAGAAGCCCCTATTCTATAAAAAATTGTGGTCTTGGATAGGCTCAGCATGAGTGTCGATCGTGCCTTCATTGACCTATCCTAGCTCGACGTGCAACGTAACCTCGAGCCATGCACTCCATCAAAGTATGCAATCGTATACTGTCATCGTCCCGTCATCCAAATCACTTAACAATAGCTGAAACATTGCCATGACAATAACTACAACATCGATGACACACATTATCAAAAGACTTTTGTCGTCCATTTGCCTATCAAAAGATTTGATGAAAATTTATGAGACAATTGAAGAGAGATATATAAGTAGATTTAAAAACATTAAAAAAAAAGTTTTAAATTCATCTACTGTTGAAATCATCATTCCTTTTTAAGACTTTTGATTACATCTAATAGACAAGATACAAAGGAGGCAAGTATATCCATGATAACGAGCTTGCGCTCTTCAAATGCTTTCTTTTCCTCTAAGTTTGCTTTTTGGTTGGCTAACATTGATCAAGCGGCGGTGGTACTAGCCATGCCACTGAGAGACTCCTTTATCTTTCTACCCTTGTTATTATGTGCTCCTTGGCTGGTGCTTTGATCTTGCCCAATCTTCGAAGGCTCATTGGATCCAATGTCTTCCTGGGTGTGCTCACTTGGATCATTGGAGACTAATGTAGTGTTGTCTTCCGGAGAAGTCAACCCACCAACAGATGAGGCATGTGTATCACTGATAACATTGACATGATTCTACATATATTCATCCACAAGATCATACCATTGACAAGTGATCTTGCAATCATTGCCTGATATGGCATTGTGGGCCTATCCTTTCTATATGACTCATAAACGCCTTCCCAATGTTTTCTACATGCCTCACCATCTTTGTCGAACCCCAAAAATAGCGATGTTAGCTGTGTGGCTACCTTGGACCATATATCCACTCCTTGCTTTGGTGGCTTTGAGAATTAAGCACTCATGGATCCTCGGATGTGAATGAGCTGTACTGTTCATGCATCCTTCCGCTACACAGATGGTTTTTTTGTGGTTGTTGAATGATCTTGTGTCTTGGGTGCGTCATCCTGATTATTTCCTTTCCGCGCCCTCTTTGGTTTAGGAGATTTTGGTGCACCAGACTTCCATGAAGTTTACTGTGGATGCTGCTTGTTGGCATTCTTGGAATGTGGCACCATTGGTTCTTGGGTCTAAACTAGGTCAACCTCTTCACACGTGTCTTGGATTGCATCACAGGAACTTATTACTTATGGTTCTTGTTGTGGTGGTGTTGAGGGGCCATGTTGAGAACTATATGCAATTGGACAAAGAATTACATTATTGTGTATTGTTGTGGGTCCCTTTATACCTAATTATCTTGGTCGTTGGAATGGTGTGAATTGAGGAGGACAAGGATTGATCAAAGGAGGGCGGTTTGGAAAACACATTTACATGAATACTGCTAACCACACTATGGCTTGGAATGTGGCTTGGAACACCCACACTTTGGCTCGAAAAGTACATAAAATCATTACTGCATATTGCATCCTGTCTCATTTGAGACATGAACTAATAAAACTAATCCATGGGAGTGCTCTCTTGAGAATCCATCGAGCTTCACCTTATGCATGAAAATTGATCCATTATTTACAATATGTGAATGGAAAGACAAGTTTATTATTCTTTACATAATTGATCAATTGTTGTTCTTTATGTAACTTTATGAGACAATCCGTATACAAGATCATTCTATGCATAACTGTACAAGACACATTCACATTCTATACATAACTTTATTTTTCTTTACGTGGC
This sequence comes from Lygodium microphyllum, assembly GCF_053477565.2. Taxonomy (NCBI): domain Eukaryota; kingdom Viridiplantae; phylum Streptophyta; class Polypodiopsida; order Schizaeales; family Lygodiaceae; genus Lygodium; species Lygodium microphyllum. The sequence goes on along the minus strand of NC_141146.1, from coordinate 17,505,208 downwards.
TTTATCAAAAAAATTGTGTATGTATAATTGTCGAATGCATAACTTTATGAGACAATATCAATATATGCATAATAAGTGCATGCATAACTTTACGGGACAATCTGTATACATAATCATTGTATAATTAGGGCCGAATGCGGTTGCCCAAGTCCACCAACACGGGCCAATAGGAAGGGGCCAATATAAAAAAAGTCCTTAGTGTAAACATGATCAAATGAGCTATATAATTAGATCTTATTCATCAATTTGGATGTGAAGTTCTACTTTGGTATGGTCAAACAATTGTATCTAACTACCAAAATATGAACTATAAAGTTAAAGTAGCATTTTGGAAACTAACTACAATATGTCAAAACTTATCAAGCAACTAGAATCCACATAGGTTTTTACAAAAACATAATTTTCTTTGTAAATAGCTAATTTGAGCTTGGCTATACTATGATGCCACTAATCTAATCCAAACATACACTTTTGCATATGCTTTTTTAGTTTAAACTTCTTGGAACAACTATTATCTTAGAAGGGATTAACCAAGTTTCATCTATTGCTTATGCACACATGCCAATCCATATACAAGATCATTCAATGCATAACTTTATGGGACATAGGTTCTTCAAACAACTATTACCTTATAAGGGATTGGCCAAGTTTCATGTACTGCTTATGTCAAACAATTGTATCTAACTACTAAACTATGAACTATAAAGTTAAAAGTAGCTTTAATGGAAACTAACTACAATATGTCAAAACTTGTCAAGCAACTAGAATCTACATAGGTTTTTACAAAAACATAATTTACTTTGCAAATATGTAATTTGAGCTTGGCTATACTATGATGCCACCTATCTAATCCAAACATATACTTTTGCATATACCTTTTTAGTTTAAACTTCTTGGGACAACTATCACCTCACAAGGAATTAACCAAGGTTCATCTATTGCTTATGCACACATGCCAATCCCTCACCAATCCATATACAAGATCATTCTATGCATAACATTATGAGACACATATTCTTGAAACAACTATGTACACATGCCTAAAGTTTCATCTATTGCTTATGTACACATGCCTAAAGATTTCTTAGGAAAGAGAATATGCTTATTTAGTTCTAATCAATGGGCTATAAAATGTGAAAAAGAAAATTTAGCTCCTTTACAACAATAATGTTTAAATAAACATAGGGGGTGTTTCATAATAGATCTACCATTGTTAGTTCACCACCTTATAAAGCTCCTTATTTTCAATACCAAATGGAGAAAAAATAGATTTAAACCCAAATTCAAGAACTTCAACGTATGGATAGGACATGCCCTTATCTAAATTCAAGAACTCCTATATCATGATGCATAGGACAGGCCCACATTTAGATTAAAACCCTAAATTCAGGAACTCCTCTATCATGATACATAGGAGCTCTTTATTTTCAAGACCAAACAGAGAATAAATAGATCATTTAAACCCAAATTCAGGAACTTCAGCTTATGCCTCCTCTATCAATAGAGAATAAATAGATTTAAACCCAAATTCAGGAACTTTAGCATATGCTTCTATAATGATGCATAAAAAATCCTCTATCATGATGCATAGAAGCTCTTTATTTTTAAGACCAAACAGAGAATAAATAGATTTAAACCCAAATTCAGAAACTTCAGCATATGCATCCTCTATCATGATGCATATAAGCTCCTTATTTTCAAGACCAAATATAGAATAAATAGATTTAAATCCAAATTTAGAAACTTCAACATTTGCCTCTATCATGATGCATAGAATCTCCTTATTTTCAAGACCAAATAGAGAAAAAATAGATTTAAACCCAAATTCAAGAACTTCAGCGTATGGACAGGATAGGCCCTTATCTAAATTCAGGAACTCCTCGATCATGATGTATAGGACATGGCCAAATTTAGATTAAAACCCAAATTCAGGAACTCCTCTATCATGATGTATAGAAGCTCCTTATTTTCAAGAGAAAATAGAGAATAAATAGATTTAAACCCAAATTTAGGAACTTCAGCGTATGGGTAGGATAGGTCTATCATGATTCATAGGACATGCCCGAATTTCCCATACAGAAGGCGATCATGCACATTACATGAAACAATCACACAAGAGAGAATATGTCAAATAATTCTTTTAGTATACAAGCTTTTAGTTTATAGGTTCCATAAATTCTATGTATCCTAGCTTATGTTTACAGGTTCCATATATTCTATGTATCATAGTTTATGTTTACATGTTCCATAAATTCTATGCATCATGCTTTATGTACCTTCCATGCAGAAGCAACTACCCGAGCAATGGAGGAGAGAGAGAGAGAGAGAGAGAGAGAGAGAGAGAGAGAGAGAGAGAGAGAGAGAGAGAGAGAGAGAGAGAGAGAGAGAGAGAGAGAGAGAGAGAGAGAGAGAGAGAGAGAGAGAGAGAGCATACCTGTGATCATAGCACCGCCTTTGTTTGCAAACATGCATGGCGAGGGAAAAAAACATTTATACAGCAAACAACATAGATGACCAACAGCAGAGATGACCAATGGCTCATGCAAGGGGCAAGAGAGGGACCAACGCCTTGTGTAACGTGATTGGTAAGCGCGACGAAGGAGCTCATAACCCAGCGTGTGGACGGAATTGGATGGGGGAGCTCCCTTGCCATATGGAACAGTGAAATATGGTAGGGGGAGCATTCAATACCCCCCATGATTGTTGCTACGGGGTGCCTCTAGTGTGTAAGAGGGGGGCGCCCTTTTTTTCTATTTGCACCTACCTTGTTGAAGTTTTTGGAATGTCTATTTGTGTCAACCTCCCTTTGTGCAACACCAAGCCATATTGGATATACTGGATCTGAAGGTCTAACAAGCACAAAGTCATCTTTCTTAACATCAACCATTGGTTCAAATGCATGTTTGGGTCATTTTCTCAGAGGACCACAATAGTGATCATTCAACTCTTCCAATCCAATGAAGTCATCTGCATTATCTACATCTATATTGGTTACATCACTTTGTGTTCTTGGCCAAAAATCTATGAAAAATAAATCTTCTTGGACATTTGGAGTTTGAAGAGCGTAGATCATATGTTTCCAATAATCAATCACTGGTGTTATAAACTTTGTGAACTCTGCTTCAGGTCCTTGTACATTTGACCATATTTCCCAATACTTCTCCCACAATCTTGACATACTGAGCATATACGAATGAGCCCTCTTCACACATAGTGTTTTGCAAGGTGTCAAATGAGCTTCTAGCTCATTGTGCTGCTATGCTATCCATGTTTAATAAATTTTTTAATTCTTTTCATTTTATGCATTTGTGTCTTCAATGATGTTTGAGTTTACCTTTTCTCTATGTTCTCAAAAGAAGATACATTAAAACATGTGAGTATCCTATGCTTATGACTTACTGTATCATAAACCACACAATAATCTCATTGCATTTACCAACATAAAATCTAACATTGAAAAAAAAATGAATACATGCATTTTCATGTGAATCAACAGAAGGAAAGAAAAAAGAAAACCAAACTATCTATTTCTACATGTTTTGGAGTTGATATACGGGCACCTTTCCTATTCCATGACACAAGGCATGCAAGTGATTGTGTGATTGATGTGCTCAGTCCTAGTAATGGAACCAAAATATCTCACTCTATAAGCTTGACATTGGGACTAGTGGGCACATTTTTATCAATTGAAGAGTTTTGATGTAGGAAGCATGCAACTAGCCCTCACCTAATCCACTCACGTGTTGGATCTATGAAGAAGCAATGGGAGAATACACTTATTTATATATACCATGTTGTAGTTGTTCTATTGGCTTGCTTCATTCTCAATTCAAGTGTAGAATCCTTCACCTTTGATCTCACTTCCTTGTTGCCATTGTGATGGAAAGGAGATACTCATAATGAGCCCAAGGAGATGAAGAGAAGAAGAAGGCTTCTCATTCCATGCTCCTCACCCTCTCACATTGTCAACTCACTTATTCTCGCTCTCCTGGAGCACTCACCAAAGAGATAGATTTGAGATAAAGAAAGCAAGATGTAAGGAGGTTTGTATAAGGATGTCCTCACTCCACACATAATCTCACACTCCCTCTTCTTCACACTCACTCTCAAGGTGCAAGAGTTACAAGGAGCTTCGCATAACCATGTCCCTCACTCTACACATACTCTCACACTCCCTCTCCTTTACTCTCATTCTCAAGACACAAGAATTGCAAAGAAATGGACTCAAAATTTTCACGCACATGAATGAATTATTCCATTAGTTTTTATCATTTTTATACATAAAATCTAAGGTTAGGGTTTTCCCATCATCCCCCTTGGATAGCTTGCTCTTTTTGTGGCCTTTTGATCTGATATGCCTCCTATTTTGTGTACCTAGATCTTTGTCTTGATCATAAAATTGGCTTATACAAGTTATAACCTCAACGCGCCATTTTATCAATACAATTTGTACAATTCTCAACAAAACATCCAATGAATTTCACAAATACCAAAGGATTTTTCGTGATGAGTTGATTGGCCTTAGAAACCTTTAGAGCTGGAATCATGTCAGCAAAACTAGGGGAAGGAAAAACCAAAGGAGCTGTTTGCATTTGCAAAGCTAAGGAATCTCACACCTACTTTGAGATATGATTGAGAAGATATTGCATCTTTGATTCGAAATTAGTGGGGTAATAGAGAGCATCATCCTCCAATACGCTAATATGCTCCCTTAGATTGGCGTTCTACTTCTTTAGGGCTTGACATTGTTCCACCCAATAGCAACAATTTCATCTTTGGGTTATCTAATAACTCCCACTTAGAGCCATCGTTAGAACATCAGGAAATAATGGGAGGATTAGTCCATTGTCCTCAACATTGAGTAGCACGCAAGCTCCTCCAACATTGGTGCTTTCCCTTTTGCCTTTCATCAATAAAAAGATCCATTGTTAGGTGGGATTATAGTGAAAGGACTGGGCTATTGCAAGAGGTACTAGATTCAAGTGTTGAACTTGCCAATGAAACATGTCTTCCCAGACTCTCCAAAGTAGAGCACGATAGTGGACCTAGCGAATGCAGACTCGATGGGGACAACAATGGGCTTACCCACACATTAACTAGACCAAGATCCTTAGAAGCCATCAAACCTACTATCAGAAGAGCTTGATGTTGCAACTCTACATCAATGTCCATGCCTTCATAATCAAATTGGGGCAATTAAGAGCAGGGATCTAGCAAATCCACACTGAACTAGCGAATGGATTTTGCCCACTCCTCCTAGCATTTCTTGTAGCATTATCAACAACTTGAGTTCCTCTAGCATCTTTGGCTATATGATAATAGAATTCTCTTCATCCTCTAGATCAATTGCAACCATCTAATTCCACAATACAAATATCTTGATTTATGCAATTTGTAGAGGTGCTTGTAAATTCGGTCCACAAAATTGAGTTGCATCAATTGACAATCCTCCAGGAGCTATGTCACTACTCCTAGAGATCTCCTTGTTGGCAGTGGACTTGCTCCTCGACAAAGTACAATTTTACCATTGTGTTGCTGCTACCAATTGTTGCCACATCACCTCCAGCTTTAGTGTAAGGTCTCCTATCACCCAAGGCTTTCTGTGAGAGGTATGCCATGCATCTTTGGCCACATACAATGCTAAATTTCTTTGAAAAAGTAATATAGGGGCCAATTGAAGAAGTTATTTGGGTAAGTGTCATATCAACAGACATTTTAGTATCAAGAGTAGAACCTATTGCAAAGTAGGGAGTTCCCATTGGGATGGGGAACCATCTCGACACTGCTTAAGACCTTGACCAAAGTTCTTCATAGCAAAGATGGCTGAGTCTCAAAGTTCATCTTACTAGTGGAGAGGAGCTAGCAGGAGCACTAGATATCTTGGGAAGGTCCAAGGTGGAGATTGATAGAGGAGAAGGGATAAGATCCTTAGATAAAAGTTTCTCTTACTTGGTTATGCCTATGCTATTTGGGCTATGTTTCGGGCATACATAGTGATGTATTGACATTTGGGGACCGACTTTGAGCTTGGCTTATACTCCGGATCATTTATTGAGCTTGATCTCGGCTTTGGAAAGCATTTGGATTCTCTGTCTTTGATGCACTTATGGCATGCTTTAGTCTATGCTTGACCGCCTTGACCGCCATTACGGGTTATGTCACCTATGCATGCTAGTTACATTGTTTGGAGCCGCTTGCTCCTGGAGCTTTGTCTTGGCTTAAATTTGGAATCCCGGAGCTTACTTGGGCTATTTTTTGGCTTGCCTGAGTTTATTTTGGGATGTACTTGATGTCTATGGATGCTACATATGGATGCTCTACCGCCTACATGTTCGGGATGTATCATTGATGCTTGATCTTGGACACTTGTCACTAGTGCTTGTACATGCTTTGTTCAAGCTTTGTTTCTTGATATTTACGGCTTTTGTGCAAGTGGGAGCATCTTTGGATGCTTTATCGACATTGAGCAGGTAGATCTTATGCTATTTGAGCTTTTGAGACTATTTGGGATCTCTTACCTTTGGGATGATGCATGGTTCATATGTCTTGGTTCCTTTCGATGATTATGAGATGACTCTTTGACTTGGGTCCCTTTCCTTATGAGCTGACACCTACTTGTGTCAAGTCTTGGTAGTGGCAGGCATACTTTGCTCTGTTGATTGGGGGTTGTGTCTACTTAACAGCAGATATTTCATGACATGTTTGGTTGTTTGATTCATGCTTATCGACTGTCATATGCCTATGTTATGCCCGCATGATGCTGGTTATGGTATTGGCAGTATATGATTGACTTGGGATCCGCTTCTGGCATAGTTAGCTCTCATTTACTCAAATCTTTCATTTATTATAACAAGCTAAAATCTGCAGATTTTGAGCACTTCTCTGAGGATAATGCTTACTATTTGATGTTATCTTGGTCATATTTGGTGGACAGGTGCTTCTCTTGGTAAAATCCACTCTTTCAACCACTTTTAGCAGTGGTTTTAGTGCAGTTTCTACTAATTACAGCAACCTACAATTTTTCATTTTTGCATTGATTTGGGACAGTATGGCTGGTCATCTGAAAGACACATCTCTCTTTAACATTGCCAAGTTGGATGGTACCAACTATGGGTATTGGAAGTCCCAAATATGGTAGGTTTTGGTGTAGAAGTTGCAGATTAAGCCCTTGCGTTTCAAGGGTGTCAAACCTGAGGATATGGATGATGATGTTTGGATGGAAGTTGATGAGCTATGCAAGTCTATCATTATTTTGTCACTCTCAGAAGAGGTCCATCATAATGTTGTTGAAGATGAGAGCCAGAGTGCATGGGACTTATGGGAGAAAATTCAGGAGCTTTATGCATAGCATAGTCCTGCATCACAGATGTATTGGATGAAGTAGTTAATAGACCTTCGCATGAAGGAGGGGTCATCCCTATCATCTCATTTCAGTCAGTTTCATGCTATCATGAAGAATCTGTTGTCACAAGGTATTGAGTTCAACGATAACTTGCACCCGTTATTTCTGTTTGGTGCCCTTCCTGAATCATGGGATGTATTCCGTACTGCCATATGCAGGAACAAGCTTGATGGACTGAAAATCAAAGATGTTGAGAGTGCTTTATTAACTGAGAAAATCAACAGGAGAAACAATGATGCTTCCCACTCTTCACATGCATTGACTGTTAGAGGTGGCATACATGGTAGGCATGATAATGATCATAAGGGCAGGGACTCTCAGAAGTCCAAGTCCAAGTCACGTGGTCGCAGTAAGTCCCGTGGATGGAAGTCTGATCTTACTTGTGATTATTGTGGGAAAGCAGGACATATTAGGGTGCAGTGCCATAACATGCGAAATGATAAGAGCAAGGAAAAGGGAAAAGATAAAGTGCAGGAAAAGTCCTCTGAACGCAACATAGTACCTAGAAAGTCTAGTGTGAAGATAGAAGAGGTTAATGTCACGCAGGCCACTGATTCATATGACGATTACATACTTGCAGCTTCTTTATGCGATGCCTCACAGACTTCTGAGATACACTCTATGTATGCGTAGTGCTGGCTCTTGGATTCAGGTGCGTCATTTCATGTGACACCCTTTAGAGATTGGTTTCATACCTATCGTACTATGTCTAGTTCTGTGCGCCTTGGTAATGAAAGGTTTCTTGACATTGTGGGCATTGGAGATGTTAGGCTGTAGTTTCCTTCTGGCAGCTCTTTTGTTTTGCATGATGTACACCATGTACCTGTATTGACTCGCAGCCTTATGTCAGCTGGACAGCTTGATGATGCGGGGTATTTTGTTTCTTTTGGATACTTTGCATGGAAGATTACTCGTGGCAGGCTTGTACTTGCAAGGGATGCCAAGTCTCGCAGCCTCTATCCCTTACTTGTATCTGGAGCTACATTGGATTATGTTTTGTCTGTGGGTTCTATTCCCCATGTATCCCTTTGGCATGCTCATTTGGGGCATATGTCTCTTAAAGAAATGAAAATGCTCCGTGCTTTGCAATATCTTCCGCCTTTTGACTCTTCGCATTTTGATTATTGTGATCATTGTTTGTATGGCAGGCAGACTAGAAATACGCATAAAAAGTCTTGTAAGAAATGCATGGGTGAGCCCTTAGCTCTTGTGCACTCAGATGTACGTGAGCCCATGCCCTATCAGTCACTTGGTGGGGCAAAGTACTTTGTTACTTTCATAGATGATTACTCACGTAAGGTTTGGGCTCATCCCATAAAGAGAAAATCCGATGCCTTAGACACATTTCAACGTTGGCTTGCATTGGCAGAGAACCAGTCTGGAAAAAGGCTCAAATGCCTAAGGTCAGATAATGGGAAGGAGTATGTATCACATGCTTTTGAGCAGTTTTGTGATGAGCGGGGTATTAAGTGTCAGTTGACCGCCCTTACACCCCACCCCAGAATGGTATGGCTGAGCGCATGAACATGACCATTCAGGAAAGGGTCCGTAGCATGCTTAGCCAGGTTGGCTTACCACAACACTTTTGGGCTGAGGCAATTACTATTGCAGTGCATCTCATTAACTGGTCGCCTAGCAATAGCATTGACTTTCAAGTTGCAGAGGAGGTATGGGCAGGCAAACCCCCCTCTTATGATCATTTGCATGTCTTTGGCTGTGAGGCATTCTGCCATGTGCCCAAGGACAAATGCAATAAGCTGGATCCTAAGAGTGTCAAATACATTTTCATTGGCTATGGAGATGCAGGAGAGATGGGTTACCATCTATGGGATCCATAGGCGCGAAAAGTGATCCGCAACCATGATGTCATCTTTCATGAGGACAAAATGCATATGCAGCCTGAAAAAGTGGTTGAGGTACGCAGAGTTATCTTTCAGGAGGAGCCACTTTCTCTCATTCAGCCCACTCCATGGCTAGCTAGACAGCATGTAGCATCACTTGATGCTCATGGCCCAGATGTTAGACATGCTGATGTTAGACATGCTGATGTTAGACCGGATGTCGGCTAAGCAGCAGATCCTGGGTTGAGGCGTTCTACTAGAGATAGACAACCTCCTGACTATTTTGCACCCTCTATGGATTATGTACTAGTTATAGATGCAGGAGAGCCTCTTACTTATGATGAGGCTATACGCAGGGGTGATTGTCACTCTTGGGAGAGGGCTATGCAGTCTGAGCTTGACTCATTGCATAAGAATAAGACTTGGGATTTGGTTTCCTTGCCTCAGGGTAAGAAGGCTTTGCCATGCAAGTGGGTGTACAAGCTAAAAAGTACCCCTGGACACCCCAAGCCAGCATACAAGGCTCCATTGGTTGCTAAGGGCTTTAAGCAGGAGCATGGTGTTGACTTTGATGAAATATTTTCTCATGTGGTCAAGATGACCACCCTACACTTAGTCTTGGCCTTGGTTGCACAACTTGACCTAGACTTATACCAGATGGATGTCAAGATGGCTTTTCTACATGGGGACTTGCACGATGAGATTTACATGGAGCAACCTAAGGGCTTTTCAGACCCTGGCAGGGAACACCGAGTGTGCAAACTAAAAAAGAGTCTATATGGCTTGAAATAGGCACCTAGGGAATGATACCATAAGTTTGATGCATTCATGCAGTCACAGGGCTACAACCACAGTGCTATGGATCTGTGCTTGTACACGAAGAAAGTCCATGATGGTTCTTTACTGATTTTGGTACTCTATGTGGATGACATGCTTCTAGCATAGGGATAGCTCATGAGGAGCTAGATGCTCTTAAGGCTTAGCTCAAGAAGAGCTTTGAGATGAAAGATCTGGGACATGCCTATCATATACTTGGTATGCACATTATGCATGGTAGATCTCAGGGACTACTCTATCTGTCATCACAAAGCGAGTGCATTCATAAAGTCCTTGAGCGCTTCTGCATGCAAGATGTTAAGCCTATTGGCTGTCCATTACCTTCTCATGTGAAGGTTTCACAGGCCGATTGTCTGCAGACAGATGAGCAGAGGGCAGAGATGGCCAAGATTCCCTATGCATCAGCCGTGGGCAGTCCTATGTATGCCATGATAGCCACCCATCCAGATATTGCTTTTGTAATTGGGGTTGTGGCACATTATATGGCTACACCTAGTAAGAAACATTGGGATGCTGTGAAGAGTATCATGAGGTACCTGAAAGGCATAGCAAATATGTGTCTTTGTTATGGTAGCTAGGATACAGGAGTCGTGGGGTACACTGATCCATTGCAAGAATTCCAACATCTAAAGTGAATATGCGGCCAACTCTACTTCCTTTTGGTACCAATCTGCACTTATCATTAATGTCTTATACAAAACAACCTTTTGCATTGAATCGGACGTACAACCCCTGCTCTACCATTTGGCCAACAGACACTAGATTCTTTGTAATTGATGGCACATGTAATACATCTGTCAGACTCTTTGTCTAGCCATCATACAAGGACAAGGGAACCTTTCCAATGTGTGAAATTGGATGGCATGAATCATCACCCATCTGCACATAACCTAGATTTTGTAAGTCTTGCATCTCTCCAAACCATTCAACATGACTGGTCATATGATTAGATGCACCTGAATCAACATACCATACATCATCATGTGTCCCCTTTCCTGTAATTGCATTCATCATATGCTACATAACAAACATGGGCTCATTTTTGTCTTCATTCTATTGTGAAGACGATGCATAGTTTCCTTGCTGCAAATTACCATTGCGAATATAATCCTTCTTAGCATAGCAATGGGCTGCAATATGGCATGTTATGCCACAATAATGGCAAACAATAGCAGAATTTCCAAAACCTCTATTTTTCCATCCACCTCTTTCTCTAGAGCTCCCCCTACCTCTAGAGTTTCCTTGACCTCCTGAAACCTATATTTCATCAAATTGTTGATTGAACATGTTTTGCTGGTTATCGCCAGCACGTCCCATACCACGGCCTCTCGAAGAGGATCTACCACGTCCCCTTCCTGAACTTGAGTAAAATGCTTGAACTTGTTCACCATTTTTTCAGATGAGTCACATTGCATATTGATCTCTTCGATAATCATGAGAGAGATTAACTCATCAAAATCTGGAAATGGCTTCCGTACATATATTGAAGTAACAAATGATTTCCATGCCTTCTCATTGTTAAGGCCACTCAAAGTGGATGAAACCAAATCATCATCATCAAGAATTGCATCAATCGCTGCTAAAGCATCTGCAATGCTCCTCACCTTCAACACATACTCATTGATAGACATTTTTCCTTTCTTCAAGGCATTCAACTCTTGCTTGAGTTGAATCTTTCGTGCCTTTGTATTTATTGAAAACATGTTCTCAAAAATTGTCCAAGCTACATGTGAAGTTTCTGCATTCTTGATATGTCCCAACACCGTATTATCAATGACTGCAGATAACCAGTACATCACCTTTTTGTCTTTCACATTCCATTCTTTTCATGATTTTAATTCATCTGCACTCCGAGGGATACCCAGCTCTGGCTCCTTTTCTTCACCCGAAACAAACTCATAAATGTCCTTTCCAATGAGGAAGTTCGTCACACGGAACTTCCATGAAGGGTAGTTGTTCTTGTCGAGCTTCTCAATAATGGGATTTCCACTGTTCTCTGCCATTATCACAAACAAGGATACAACACAACAAGCTAGTCTTCTGCAATCTTTCACAACACGTGCACAGCAATACACCAAGCAACCTTTTTCACTAATTGCTCAATAGTACATGTAATCTGCAACTTGTTTGCAAATAAACCTTATTTCCTTCCTGCAAAAACCTCAAAAATTACAGATTCAAAATCTGTAACCTGTGCACCCACTTTCGGTCAATACAGTAGAAATCATAGTGTACCTTGAAACTACTATCTGCAACCTTGCGGCTCTAAAACGGGGCATGAAATGGTCTTAGATGCCCAAAATAACTGCAGGAGAGCCCTAAAGGACATATCTGTAGAACATATAGTGCTCTGCTCGCACACCAATTCCCACAAGAATATGAGATTTTTGCTCTACCCTACTTCCGGTGCCTCCACAGGCACTATCCAAGAGAGAGAGTGGAAGAATAGGAGAGCTTCTTACCCGTTGCTTGCTTGCTCAAACCTTGCTTCTTCTCCTTCACTTTAGCCTTAAAAAAAGCAGTCTCTCTCACTGGCACGGCTTTGATACCATGTCAAGAATTGCGTGATGGGGGAATTTGCTTGAGCTGCTGTGCCAAACACACACTGTATACACAAGATGAAGCTCACTCAAGAACACAAGAAGAGAGATGGAGGCCAAAACGTTTTCTTGTTGATTTTTCTTCTTCTTCCACACACTATACAATATACACAAAGTATAGATAAGATACAACATAAAGAAAAGTGGCCTTCTAAGTCAGACAGTGCATAATCGACTATACTAATCGACTGGCGCTATATCTTTGCTAGCTGTAGGTAGGTGTAATAAACTAAATATAATAATTGATAAGTCAGTGGCCATGTGAGTGTCACAATGACCACCAACATGCTAAGTGTAGACATGCGGACCCATCTAGCCAGGTGGTCCATCATCAATGTTCGCACGTGTTAAGCTTTCCATCTCAACATAAATCTAGTTGTGATAGAAGGAGCACAATTTAATTAGGGCAGGGACTATCATCTAAGAAGGCCAAGGAGGCCACCTTGTTGAAAATGTTGAAGGATTTTTATTGCAATTAGAGGAACTCCATTAGAAACTTAAGCACGCATAAACTTGTGCAGCTCCTGCATGGTACTGACATGAAAATCATTGTTGAAAGTAGGACTAAGGATTTGCTACATTTTTTTTCAAGACATTGTTGTGCCTGCCTCAATCACCTCTTGCATTAGCAAAAGGAGGTGCTCTTGAAGAATTTCTTGTTAGCATATACTATGTGCACTCCCCTTGTATAGCCACATACCCTCTTGCCAAAAACTACTCCACAATCGATCATGACTTTGGATGCACATGTGTGGTTGCCCAGGGAAACTTCACAAAAATAGTTTGTGATATTTGGAGCTAGCCTTCCATGTGCATAATCTTGGTGTGATTAAGGGGAAAATAAAAATGAAATGCCAAAGATGGTCAAATGCCATGGCTGCAAAAAATGCCAAGAGCAAAACAACTTGGCAAAGATGGGGCCAAGAAGAGGGTTGAAGGTAAGAAGGAAAGGATGAAGCCAAAAAATACAAGGTGATAAGAAAGAAAATGGCTTTTGTATGTTGTTAAATCAAGATAAAAAGATGAATTTTTTACCACGAATGCATGTGTGCGACATTGTGCCACAGATCCATGAAGGCATATGACTATTGCACACATTTCAAAAAACCATGCTACCATTGTTGCCATAATGTGTGTCAAAAAATCAAGACACTCAAAGAGGCACCATGTAAGCCATGATGCTCAAACAAAGTGTCATTTGGGCTGCAATTCGAGCTACCATCAAAGTTAGATTGGAAGATTTTCTAGTATGATATGCCCATAGTGCGACTAGAAGCTTAATATCCCAATCCCTTTGGTGATGCTTTATGAGCTTGATCTATATTTTGCATGAGTTTTATTAGTAGATTCAGCCAACACATTAGACTTATGGTGAGGACTTCTTATGGATAATCAAGAAGAATGTCATTTGATGCTTAATGAGTTTATTAAGAAAGTGACCATATCGATCACTAATTCTAGCGGACATCCGTACTAGGTAGAAAGTATCCTTGAAAAGGAAGGTTGCGATGGGCTAAGCTATATTGTCCTTCAGAGGCCATGCCTCTATCCATTTGGTACAATAATCTATATCATTTGCAATATACTTGTTTTGGGTGCAAGCTATAGTAGGCTTGAAAGGGCCCACAAAATCCAAACCCTGTTTATGAAAACGCTCTAGGGGCAAGATAGGGTGAAGAGATAATGAATTCTGTGGATGGGGCTAATTCAATGTTTGGCATGAATTGGATTGGTGAACCCATTTTTGGATATCTCCATGCATAGTTCACTTGCACAATCTGTCTTGTTGAATTTTTAAGACATGAACATCACTAGAGAAGTGTCTTCTTAAAGGCTCATGATGCATTTCTTCCATGAAAACCTCTTCCATAGGTAACACCACCCAATGTAAAACTTTTGAAAATGTCTAATGACAAAGATGACCTATAATGACTTCAAACTGCTAGCTCTAGTAGCGAGCCAACCACTTCTATTGATCCATAGAAACATAATCCAATATTTCACAGGGTTACAAAAGTATCCATTTCTTCATATCAATTTTGGGTAGAGTAGAAAGAGAAGGATCACTAGGTGAAGAGACATCTATAGCAAATACTTGCACATAAGAAAAGTAATCATCTACCCCACCCAAAACTTCATCAGTATCTAGGTGAGAAAGGAAATCAATGACCACATGCTAGGCTTTGGGCCTATGGACCACCCAAAACTCAAACTCTTATAGCAATAAGATTCATTGTTCTATGCATCCTATCACATTTTGTTGCTTTATCAAAAACACCAAGGTTAAATGATCAATATGAAACACAAAAGAGTAAGGTAGTGCCAAAATATTTTCATAGAGTAGAAAATGATTAAACACTCTCACTTGATAACAAAATAATTCTTTTTAGCTAGAGACAACAGTGTTGGCTAGCACAATAACTTGGTTGAAACATCCCTTAGCACCCTCTTGCATTAGGATGCTCTCAATTATGCTAGATCCACCTCTATATCCCATTGAAAAGAAGATTTGTGAACATGGGCAAGTTTTTTAGGGGAATAGCCACATGGGCTAGAAGATGCAAATGGCAACCATGCTAATGGAACTTTTCCAAAAATTGTAGCAATGCTGATGTAGAACTAGTAGTATCCCCTTGATGACCATAGTCACCTTACATGGATTCACTGCAATACCATAAGGAAAATGACATGTCTAAGAAACTTTCCTCCTTTGATAGCAAGAACACCCTTGATAGGATTTAGGCCCAAGCTAACCTCCTGGCATCTAGTAAGGCATAACTGCAAATAAAGGAGATTGGAAAAGGGATTCTTGTGGCCTTGATGAGCACAAATCCAAGCACTCCCAATGGTCAAACCTACTATTACTGATTTTCCATCTGCACAAGGAAAGAAATTCTTGCTACTTTGATGAGCATGGACCAGAACACTCCCAATGGTCGAACCTACTACACTGATTTTCCATCCACAAGGAAAGATGTTGATTTCCATTCCATTAGCTCCAACTCCTTACACGTTGCCACATAATACTATTGATTCTGTAACCACTATCCAACAACACATTCCCTCTTTTAATTATTTTTTGCCTTTCTTGCACTGGGGTTAACATCTATCTAGCATCCAATGCATTTTGTAGTGCCCAACAAGAATGTTTGCATTTGTAGAGAACTTGAATGCATCCATGCAAGTATGAAAAAATCAAACAAATACTTTTTTTTTTTGGGGGCGGGCGGGGGGGGGGGGGGGGGGGGGGATATGAAAGGGGCTACCAATAGCACTCACACTAGCTTAGATTGCACCCCTTCAATTGTGTTGTCCTATTAAGTTCTAGCTCAACTAGGAAAAGGAGGCATAAGCTGATACTAAAGTTAAATGCATCAAGAGGGAGGTTTGAGACACAAGCGAGGAGTGAAATGTACCCAAAAGAAGAGAGCATAACAACAATAAAAGAAAGTAAAAGAAATGCTATTCTTGCATGCCAGACACTTGCAAGAGACATAAAACCAAGTCCAACTTCCATAAGGCTCCATGTCAGCAAATTTTCTTTGCTTATATCTTGCACTCCGCTAACCATTATAAAGCCCCTACCACCTCCATAGAAATAATACATATTAGAGGTAGCTATAACGAAATCCTTTGTGTG
The DNA here is from genome assembly GCF_053477565.2 of Lygodium microphyllum. Lineage (NCBI taxonomy): Eukaryota > Viridiplantae > Streptophyta > Polypodiopsida > Schizaeales > Lygodiaceae > Lygodium > Lygodium microphyllum. The sequence goes on along the minus strand of NC_141146.1, from coordinate 17,488,888 downwards.
TGCGAGTGTTTAGGTTTTATGAATTAGTGTCAAAGCAATTTGTTGAAGATGTTATATTTCTTTCATTTTTTCTAAATGAAATTCAAGATTATTATTACTTTAGGTCAATTTCATAAGGATTTCTTGCTAGAAACTTTGAAGTCATTTGGTCTCTTTTGCCAAAACATAATCTAAAATATAAACAAAAAAGTGAAATGATAATGTATTTTTCATGTATGAAGTCTACTTTGTTGCAAATCTCATGTACTACACACAATATTGTGAAAATCATAGAGCAACACACTACAATCTTTACTTGTAATTCTGTCATGATGCATTCTAGGATGATGTGAAATCAAGTATCCATTGACAACACATTCAATGTAAAGTAAGTAGTTTGAGACTATTCTCATGAGACCAAAGGAGAGAAATAAGAGAAAGTGAGATGTCAAAGATGTGAGCGGCAATAAGATGTGAGATATAGAGATGCATTTTTTGAAACCATAGTGCTACAAGACATAATCAAATGTCAATGTCATGAATCTTGTCAAGGTACATGGTCACTGTCTCAACATTGATAGCATTCAAAACATCCACCTATTGAGGATTTTCCTCAATTTTCCACCTCATTGTCAACATGCATGTGATGATGTATGGCCATGCTATATAGCATAGAATACATCATGGTAATGACATTCAAAACCTTGTAGACAACATCACGATTCTTTATTAATCTATCCAAGATTTGCTAAGAATTTCTTAGCTAACCAAAATCTTTCTCAAATAACCATTCATGATGATATTAATAAAATATTTAATGTGATTGCAAAGGCAAGCATGGTTCTTGAAAAGGAATAAGAAACCATGGCAGCTGGTAGAACCCCTATCTCCTATTTTATACTCTTGAATGTTGTATCCTTCGGATTGAAAAAAAATGACCATTTAATCAATGATTAGCTTGTGCCAATCAAATGAAGGAGGTATCTTGCAATACTCTTGTATTATTTTCAGGCCCTAGAAAAACTATGTATACATCAATGAAGTGCAAGTTTACATGAACCATACCTTTCCAAGTCATGAAGTAGTTTGCCTTCCTATCATACCAATTCATTGCAGATTTGTTGACTTTCCTTTCCATGTTAATATGCATACAATCAATAGCACCCTTGTAGTTTTGAAAGCCTTGAAATTTTTTCACCTAGACTAAATTTAGCTATGACTGTTGGTCATCTAATCATGCTTGAAGTTGCAAAGCACTGCTTCAATAAAGTGGTTTACAAATTTGGACATGGTGGATAGCCCACGACCAAATTACTCTAAAATAAGATACAAGCATTGTATGCAAGATGGAGAAGAGTAAAGTCAACCTTTCTTTCCATTGGGATAACACAATATTTCACTTTTAGCAAAGACTCAAGTATGCTCCCTTGTGGAAGGGAAGGTGTGAAGATGTGCATCAATTGCACATACAAAGTTGGGGGTATATGAAAAAGAGATTGGAAGTGCATGCATTCCTCCACGCATTAAAGTTGATATTTAGGCTATCGATGGATGGGGTGTGGTTTTTTACACCAAAGGTTAAAGTGAGTCAAAGAGAGTGAGCCCAGAGTGGAAGCACGCGAGAAAAAGCAAGAGCTATGGAGAGAGAGAGAGAGAGAGAGAGAGAGAGAGAGAGAGAGAGAGAGAGAGAGAGAGAGAGAGAGAGAGAGAGAGAGAGAGAGAGAGAGAGAGAGAGAGAGAGAGAGAGAGGATGTGGGAACTCCAACATTCACAATGTGAGACTAGCTTTCTCTTATTCAAATATCACTGAAAGAATAAAGAAAGAAGTGACAGTGATGGGCGCCTGCTACCTGTAGTGTACAAGTGTGTGGGTATTGTGAGTGTAACTAATACATTGGTAGCTAGGCATAGGCACCTTTACTCGCAACAACCTCCTACTTAAAGGCAAATATGTTCCTAGTGGAGAGAATGAGAAAAAAACAACGAAGTACAAATGTATATAAGTACAATATGATCAGGAAAGACAATATCTCATTCAATGCCCATCAACTTCCTAAGGAAGGTGAAACACTTTCTATAAGAGCCTTTTCATGTGAGTAGATCTACAAGATTTTGGTCAGTTGAGATCTTGATATAGTCAAAAGACCTATCCTCAATGACCTCTCTAATGAATTGGTAACACATCTCAATGTGTTTTATCTTTGCATGGAAGACCGGATTCTTGTCTTTAACTGGATAGCACTCATAGAATCCAAATGTAGTGTAGGGACCACATTAGTCATAGGCCTAACTAGAGATCCTCCTTGCAAGTCTCGATGGGGCTGCAACATAGTCAAACTTGGTAGTAGAGAGGGCCATGCATTTTTGCACCTTGGATATCCAAGAAACAACACCTCTAGCAAAGGTGAAAACATAGCCAGATGTGAACTTCCTACTATCTACATGTCTTGTATAATCAGAGTCAGTGTACCCTATGACTCTTGTATCCTGGCCACCATAACATATGCACATAGGTACTATGCCCTTTAGGTATCTCATGATACCCTTCATGGCATCCCAATGCTATCTATTAAGTGTAGCGATATAGTGTGCCACAAACCCCACTATAAATGCTATGTTAGGATGAGTGGCTATCATGGCATACATCAAACTGACCATTGCAGATGCATAAGGAATGTTGGCCATCTCGATCTTCTACTCATCAGAATGCAAATAATTAGCCTAACTAACCTTTGCATGAGAAGAAAGAGGGCAGCCAATAGATTTATCATCCTACATATGAAACCGCTCAAGGACTTTCTGGATATACTCCTTCTATGATAGATAAAGAAGCCCCTTAGAGCAATTATGCATCATAACATCCCAAGAATATGCAAGGCCTGACCCATATGCTTCATTCCCAAGGCTCTTCTTGAGCTAAGTTCTCAAGGCATCCAGCTCATCATGAGTGCTCCAAATAATAAGCATGTCATCCACATAGAGTACCAAAATTATAAGGCTACTATCATGAGCTTTCTTTGTGTATAAACACCAATCCATAGTACTAAGGCTATATCACTGTGAATGTATAAAAACATCAAATTTGTGATACCATTCCCTAAGTGCATACTTAAGGCCATAAAGGCTCTTTCTCAACTTGCACATTAGGTCTTCCTTGCCTTTTTCCTTAAAGCCCTTAGGATGTAGCATATAAATCTCATCATGCAAGTCTCCATATAGAAAAGCCATCTTTACATCCATTTGATAAATGTTGAGATCTAGTTGAGAGCAACTAATGCTAGTACCAAGCATAGGGTCATCATTTTGACCATAGGAGAAAAGAGTTCATCAAAGTCAACACCATGATCATGCTTGAAACCCTTTGCTACCAATCTGGCCTTATAAGCAAGCTTGGGGTGTCTAGGGATACTTTTCAACTTGTATACTGACTTGCATGGCAATACCCTCTTCCACTAGGCAAAGGAATCAAATCCCATGTATGGTTTATTTGTAAGGATTCAAACTCTGACTGCATAGCTCTGTCGCATGAGTGACTATGCATAGCCTCATCATAAGAGAGAGACTCACCTACATCTGCCACCATAACATAATCCGTGGAGGGTGTAAAGCATTCAACAAGCTAATGTCTAGCTCTAGTAGAGCATCTTAAAATAGACCAATCTTGTACAACAAGTAGATCCTAGGTCACTGGAGCATCAACTACTATACAGGATATCTAGCTGGCTGTACGGGAGCAAGAGGCTCCTCCTAAAAGATCACCTGCATATCTCAACTACCTACTTATGCTAATTATGCATCTTTTTCTCATGGAAAACTATTGCATGCCTATGGATAACACAGTGATTCTGCGGATCCCATAGGCAATAGCCCATCTCACATGCATCTCCATAACCAAGAAAGATGCATTTCATGGACTTAGGATTCATCTTATTGCACTTTTCCTTGGGAACATGGAAGAATGCCTCACAACTAAAGATGTGAAAATGACCATATGATGGCAATTTCCTAGTCCATATCTCCTCTGTAACTTGGCAAGAAATAATAGTGCAAGGGGACCTATTAATTAGGTATACGACAGTAGTAGCTACCTCAGCCCAAAAGTACTCTGGTAAGTCTGCATGGCTAATCATAATACAGATTCTCTCCTAAATCATCTTGTTCGTGCATTTGACAATAACATTCTAGGGAGGGGTGTAAGGAGAAATCAACTGGCACTTAATACCCCACTCATTGCGAAAGTGCTCGAAAGCTTTCAAGATATACTCATCTCTAATATCAAATCTTAGGCATTTCAGCCCATGCCCAAAATGGTTCTCAACAAGAGTAAGCCAATGTGGAAATATAGACAAGATATCTGATTTCTACTTAATAGAATAAGCCTAGATCTTATGCAAGTAATTATCAATGAAGGTAACAAAGTACTTTGCACCACCTTACGACGACTGACAGGGCATCAAACCACATACATTCAAATGAACAAGAGCCAAAGGCTTACCTATACACTTCATGCTAGACTTCTTATGCATACTACGTGTTTATTTGCCATATAAACAATGATCACAAGACTCAAAACACTTATAATCTAGGAGTGAAAGATATTGCAAATTGGTAAGCATTTTCATTCCTTTCAAAGACATGTATCCAAGGCGATGATGCCAAAGAGATACATATGAAATTGTAGCCACAACCAAAACATGGTCAATTGACCCAAATACAAGTAAGGGATAGAGGGTACTAGACTTAGTACCACGTGCAATAATAAGATTCCCATGGCTAATCTTCTATGAGGAATCACCAAAAGAGACAACATATCTTGCATCATCCAAGGTGCTAGTAGAGATAAGGTTGTTTGTGAGAGCCAGTACATGATGTACTCATGAAGAGTGAACATGCTTCCTGAACCAAACTACAATTGGACATCACCAATACCAAGTATCTCCAAAGGCCAATACATGATGTACATCATGAAGAGTGAACATGTTTCCTAAACCAAATTGTAGTTGGACATCACTAATACCAACTATTTCCAAAGCCATTATCCAAACGGACAAATCCAGTTATATTGTGATAGGAGTGAAACCACTCTCTATGAGGGGTCACATGAAAGGAAGCCCCTAAATCTATTAATCAATGCCAATTATATCCTGACAAAGCATCATTCAACTATGAAACATCCAAGGAAGAGGTTGCCAATATGAGAGCACTAGACACATCATGCTGCACCAGATTAATCTCCTCAATCTTGATGCTAGACTTGCTAAGTATAATGTTGCAATAATCATTCTTGTCCTACACTTTGCCCTTTCCCTTCTGCTTGCATTTGTATTCACATATTTTATGGCGCTCTAGCCAAATATGACTTGCTTTCCCACAATAATGACAACTAAGATCAAACTTACGGCCACATGACTTATTATGAGACTATCCACATATCCTATATTGAGACCTTTGAGAGTCTCTACCATGGCCATTTCCATCTTGCCGGCCTCTCACAATCAATGCATATAACATGCATGAAGCTTCTACATTCTTTTTGTTCATCTCTTCTCCCAAGGGGGCATTCTCAACATCTTGCAATTTAAGCCCATCATTAGCACATTGAGCCATGTAGAAAGTGTCCCATGAATTAGATAAAGTACCAAGCACAAATAAATGATGCAAAGGATCCTTGAACTCAATCTCCTATGAAGATAAATGCCTCATTATGGAGTGAAACTCATTCAAGTATGCAGACATAGAAGTCTCTTCGTTCATGTGAAGGTCCATCAATTGTTTTAGCCCTAATACATTTGATATGTAGGCCCATATTTTTCATAAAGATTCTTAATCTATGTCCAAAGCTCATATGCAGTTTGATTGTCATTTATTACAACATTGTAGTGAACTTGCTTAGAGAGTGATAATATGATTGTGGACTTGCATAGCTTATTCAATTCATCCCAATCCTTGGCCCCAATTTTTTTGGGTTTGGCACCCTCATTTTTGAGTGGTCTAACCTATAATTTTTGCACTAAAACCTATCATATCTAGGTCTTCCAATAGTTGTAGTTAGACCTATCTAGTTTTTCAATATTGAAGATGGTGTTATCATGAGAACCACTAGCTATAATGAGATCAAGAAAGTGCAAAGAAGGGTGAAACATGCTATTGTAGTTTTCTACATATCAGCCCCAAAACCACTACTAAATCAAGTGAGAGACAAGAAACACTGCCAAAGTAATGAGTTGCCCACAAATATGAAGCAAAAGAATATCAAGAGGAGGTGATTGCTCTCATAAACAATGCAATAAGATGCAATTACATCATGCTAAAAATAGAGTATAGCAATAAGAAATCAAAGACAAATATGAGCTATCACTGATAAAATGCAAGTTGCAACTTCTAGGGAAGAATTGCAACTAGCAGTGAGTGAATATACAACTAGCACCGAGAGCTATCAAAGGTCAATTTTTCATACTGAGATATATCCCATAGGAAAAATAATCATGCATATGGTAGGTCTCACAGATAATGGAAGAGACCTACAAGAGGTACAACTAATTGGGCAATGACAACATAAGCTCAATACATAGCCATGTAAGATGAACACATCACTGACAGCAACGGGATTGAGATAGGTGCCGGCCCAAAACAAAGGTCAAGTCAGCCTATTAAGCATCAAATGCATACATATAGGATCAAGAGAGCATGTATATGAAGTCCCACTGTCTCACTTGAACAAGCTCAAGCTCAATAGAATAAATCAAATGCTTTGTAGTACATCCAAGTGTCAAATGTGGTTCAATACATAAAGTGGAATAGTTCCCATTAAGATAGCAGTCAAATGCCAAATGAGCGATGCAAGCTCAATACAATAAGTACATGACATCCAAAGTATTAATACATCCAATGTTGCATCTAGATGGCATGAACCCACAAGATGCATAAACTATCACAAATAAATGCTGCTATATGCTGTATTACACCATGAAAATGATAATCAATGTTGAGTAAATGCAAGCTCAATTAAAGCCCAAAAAGTTCCAAGACATGTATCAAGCATCCCCAAGGTGCTAAGCTAACATTTGGGCATCAATACCAAGCCCCAGAAGGATCAAATGACAATAGGCATATACTGTTCCTAGATAATTGACATTGAGCCCTATTATTACAGCAATGAAATGTCAGAGAAAACTAAGCCAATTTTTTTTTCAAATCAGCTCAATAGCATCTCACATCAATGCCATATCATCCCTCAAGTATTCAAAATCAATACATGTGCATACATGCATCATGAGAAGCATGTACAAGCTCCAAAGATTGAAGTAAATCTTCTTAGACTTGTATGCTAGTAGGTTTGCTATTGTGTATACTATAGATATCAAAGACTATGGAGCTCAAATGGTGCTCACAATCACAAGACAAATGCCAGGGGAGATCCCACAAAGATTCCCAAGTGCCAAGAGCAATGCCTTAAGCTAAAATGAGGTGGGATGGAGCAGTAGAGAGTAGGAAAACTAGGCACAAATCATGCTAGATGTTCCTACTTGTGTGGCTATTGCTACTGACCTTAATGGAGCCTTAGAAAAGGCCCAGGAAACCCAAGGAATATCTTGCAGAAGGCACAAACAAGCCTTGAAGCAATAAAGGTCAATGCTCACCCCGAATGGAAGAAGCCATGTCTGCCATTGATTGTGAACTATTGTAGGTATTTGAATGCAAGTTGACATAATGTCAGATTGAGCTCTTCAATGTTAGTGCAATGGCCTTGAGGCCAGTTGAAGGGAATGAGCCTGGAGTAGAAGCATTTAAGTAGAAGTAAGAGCTATGGTGGAAGAAGAAAGGGAGAGAGAGACACACATGACTTGGGAACTCCAATAGTCACAATGTGTGACCAACCTTCCCTATTCAAATGTCATCGAAAGAGAAGTGACAGTGATGGGCACCCATCACCTAGAGTATACAATGTGCACGTACTGTCAATGCAACCATACATGGGTGGCTAGGTGCAAATGCCTTTACCCACAACATGAATATAATTCTAGGTCACATAAAGAGACACGATTAGAGGGTTATGGAAATGAGCCACACTATTTTTAAGGAACATGATATGATGCTCAAAGTCAAACATCTCCATCTCATCCTAAAATGTTGATAGTATCCAAAATAACCTAATATGTTGTCCAAAGGTAGATTACAAGCGAGCGAGAGAGAGAGATTATCATGAACTTAATTATCATAATGAACTAGAGAGAATGATTGGTGAGGGATCCTACATTAGAGTCCTCTCCAACAAGCTATAAGGAAGGTATTAAAAAGCTAGTATACCAATGCATTTACCTTATAGAATTAAAGGAAGAGAACATAGAATGGACTAAACTAAAGCAAAAGAACATTGCATTCATTTTGGAAGTTTATGGTTAAAGTATAGTGTTATATTCCAAATTTGGATGGGTAAATGTAGTGGGCAAATGTCAAGCATCCAAATAATGATAACATGGTTTAGTTTACAAACTTAAGTACTAGGTTGATTAGATTGTGTAATTGTGGTATAGGTTGCAAGGTTGAAGAAATTGGTTGGGCCCTTGTAGAAAGCTAAATTGTATCTTATTTCAAACTCTCCACATGAGATTGTGGCATAGATAACATGAAAAAATCCAAGCTACAAGATGAGTGTCATATAAATTGTTAGTTATAGCACCTGAACCATGAACTTTGGCATATATTAGTCACATAGACAATAGAAGAATTCAATATAGTGAGACAACAAATTAGTGAACTAGAAGAATTAATCATTAACAAAAAATTCTAGAGCACAAGTGAACTAGTGGCAAATACTTATGATGCACCTATTAGCTGCTGCAAAAGTTGCAATATGGCAAGGTGGTGGAGGGACAAGAGGAAGTGTGTGTGGGCGTGTTGGACTTTGGATGTTGGACACTACAAGAGAGGGAGCTATAGGTGCTATAATACAATGAGGTGGAAAATGTTGGATGAGAGGGAGTTGCAAAAATTGCACAAGTTTGGGGATTAAAAAGACGGTGAGATGAAAATGCATCATGTGAAGGCGACATGTTTGTGGGTTTGGCAAGGATGTGCAAGTTGCAGCTAGTTAACCAACATTATCATGTGAATGGTAGTTGTGAATCATGGAGTACTTTCCTTTCCATTTTCAAACTAAAACAAAGGCTATTTAAAACCCTCCATGAGAAAATCCTTTAAGACAAATCTAGTGTGGTATCGAATTTTTAGTAAAAGGAGGAAACCTTAATAACATAACATTAGGAAAATGGGTCATTCTCAGTAGTAATGAGAGGTAGCCATGTGTAAGCCATCATGTAGTTAAAAACAAAATGCAACTTTTGCTTGTTTATGGGAGTTTGTGAAAGAAAAAGTATGTGTTTGCTATGTGCACCAAACAATTGCTTTATCCTAGTTCAACGAAGGTCCTTTCACCTTAACTTTCTATTCCTGTGCACAAGCCAAGAGAGGAAAGATGTGGGGCATGGCTCGCACCAAAAATGTTTCCCAAGCCAATAAGAGAAATACCTGCATATAAGTGACAAGGCCTTACAAAGTAAAACATGATAGAATTGTATAACACAGTTGAAACAAACACTACACCATACGAAGGGTTTACTAACATCAAATTTTGATGCAAAATGCAAAGAAAGCACTCTATCACCATTTTTACTTGAATGATAGTTGGTGTTTTAGTAGCACTTATAGTGACATGTATATCAGTGCACTTAGTGTTGCATATATCGATATGTTTAGCAACTACATATAGATGGCTATAACAACATGGTAAAATAATTTCTATGGTAAAAGATTTCCCTTTCTTTGCACATTTTGGGGTTGAAATGTATCAAAAGCAAAGATATACATGTAACAAAAGCATTGAGGTAAGAGCACATTGCTTCCCTCCATTTTGCATTGTTTTAGGGTTTTATTGTTTACTTGTTTGCTACACACTCATTTCACACTCTCTTGAAAAAAGGTGTGGCTTCAAGATAAGGTTTCTTCTTTTTTCATACAAGTTTCCATTGTGATGAAAGCTAGATTTTGAGTGAGGAAGTGCGCGTGCACATGCATGCGCTTGCATGCGTGCATGCGCACTTGCAAGTGCACGCGCTTGCATGCGTGCATGTGCACTTGCACATTTGAGCTTAATAGAAGAAGAAAAATGGACAATGTAAGTTGTTTTGCACCATTCTCAACTTGATTTTAGTGTAAATAATGTGAGAGAGAGAGAGAGAGAGAGAGAGAGAGAGAGAGAGAGAGAGAGAGAGAGAGAGAGAGAGAGAGAGAGAGAGAGAGAGAGAGAGAGAGAGAGAGAGAGAGAGAGAGAGAGAGAGAGAGAGAGAGAGAGAGAGAGAGAGAGAGAGAGAGAGAGAGAGATTTACTCAAAATCTGAGGAGGAAAAAAGAAAAAAGTGACAAAGTACAATGTGTAGATCAATAGGATTCTCATATGTAAACATCTTGAAAAGCTATTTAGTGAAGGGAGACTTCAGGTGCAAAGGGACCAAAGCAATGCACCTTCAACATTGACATCTTCATCAAGCGTATGCTTGGCATGCCACATGACTTTTTTCTTCAATATAAAGTAGTACATAAGTATAACTATTTGAAGGTTAATGAGATTTCAAAGTCTAACATTAGTATTTTTAATAGTTTTTACTATATTTAGAGTTGCTTGATTATTTATATTTTTGAAAATCCTAAATTGGGAGTAGGATTAATATTGGGATTAGAATTAGGATTTCATTATTTTTAAAAGTTCTTAGGTAGGATTAAGATTGGGATTAGGATAGCTCTTCAAAAAGGTTTTACTTTTTAGGAATATGACTTAAATTTGTTAAAGGCTTACAATAGTTGTAAGCAAAGGCCACATCTATATCTAGAGTAGACATAAGCTAGATATGAGATAGGATTATACTCGAAGGTACACATTAGAATCCAATTGAGGTTAGACTAACCTACATGTAAACAAAATCCCTACTTATGCTGAAAGTAGATTCACACTAGACTTAAGCTAAATAAACATGAGGGCTTCTCCAGGCTATGCATACACATTCGAAAATCCTATTTTACATAAACTTAAAGGGAAAGAAATGCCTAGTCTAAGCTTGATGGCTAAGATCAATAGATATAAGTTAGTAAACTCAGGCTTAAAGGATGCATGATCTAGTGTATCATTGACCCTCTCATGAAACTTCAAGTTTTAATATTTCAATTGTTGGATGAAGGTAAGCATTGGGAAGAATGCGAGAATGACAACACTTTGAACTTAACCAACTCGATCAATTATCACCATGAAAATTAGCACGTGTGCGCACATGCACACACGCACGCATGCACGTGCACGCACGCACGCACGCACACACGCACACACGCACACACGCACACACGCACACACGCACACACACACACACACACACACACACACACACACACACACACACACACACACACACACACACACACACACACACACACACACACACACACACACACACACACACACACACACACACACACACACACACACACACACACACACACACACACACACACACACACACACACACACACACACACACACACACACACACACACACGCATAGAGGGAAAAGAGTCAACACCACATTGAGAGGGAAACATGTTCACAGGAATTTATTGAAACAAAACAATGAGCACTAAGTGCCTAACCATTTACAAAATGGGATGATTTGCTACAATTCTAAAAATTAGGGTTTTGACTTAAGCTAACAAGCTTAGCTTAGACTAAGCATTTTCTACCATGGCACAAGACAACGATCTCCAATTTGGACAAGCCTCAAGCCAATGTTTCAAAAAAGGGATTTCTCAATTAGAGAATACCTTGCCGATGCAATCAATATAAGAAAACTATTAGATGACAATGTAATATAATCTTAGATCTTGTACACTATTATGAAATGTCTGATGCCTCCCATTAAATCAACTCATATCAGAAGTTAATTTTTATTTGGTGTGACTCATGACTCTATCCATTGTACAAGCATATATGGATATTTAATTAATGATTATAACTAAAAGTTCATGAACCATAGGATGAGGAGTCCTCATAAAGAAGACTGAGGGCCTTTCAACCAATGAGACATGTTTGAAGGTGGAAGGCGAGAGTGGCAAGTGGAGTAGATGAACCATTCACAAATGCTTGAAAAAGACAATCACAAGAGGAGGCATCCATAGAGGGATTGAGCACGAGAGCACAAGCCAATTGTGGATCCAATCAAGCTAGAGATGGAACAAATGATAGACAATCTCCTTCATGAGAATAACCCATATGTTGTTGCCTTGAAGGAGGAGGAAAATTCACCATTCTATGAGGGGTTAAGAATATCTAGGCTAAATTTTTATTTATCATTGTTGAACTTGTAATCTCTCTATGGTTGGATCAATACGAGCGGGACAACTTTATTCAAGTATAAAGTTTGAAGGGGTTCATGCGACAAAGGAAATGGCCCAACGATTCCATGGAAGAAGGGTTGTTAATCTAAGAATCACTAGTCTATATCACAGAGTAATTAGGAGATCAGCATAATGACATGTGATCCCTCAAGCGTCTACAAGATGAGCCTTGAATAACCAAAGTGGTTGCACAAGGTCAAGGGAAGGGCAAGAGGATGGATGACTCCATTGTAAGATTTTAAAAAGTAGATTCTAGATACCACATCATTTAGCCACTATGAAGAAGGATGATTAGATAGGAGGCTGTAAGGAGTAATGAAAGCTAGCAACAAGAGCTTTCAAGGCATCTCACAAATAACAACCCATGTGTACCTAGATGGCCTACATGTATTACCCACCTTCATGATACTCAAGTGGTTGTGTAAGATGAGCTAAGAAGAGCTACGTAAGTAAGCATGTAGGAATGGGCATTCTTCAAGGGTTGCACACAAGAGGTAAGAAATTGTTGGGATGCCTTGTTTTTTTATATATCTTGCATGAGAATCAAATAATTAGGATATGTATTTTATTGTATTTTTTAGTACAATTCATATTTCACCTTGTGGTCTCATAGGTGACGCTTTCTAGTGGAGCATGTAGACCAAAGATAATAACCTTTGGTTGTAGTATAATGGAAAACTTTGAACAAGAAAGCCATTGAAGGCCATGTAAGCAAAGCATGATCCTCAGATGTGTCATGCTATAGAGTGGTGATGGAGAGGCCAAGTACAACTATTTGAAAGGGACCTTCAACACTCATGGAGGTGGATTCCATGAAATTATGATCAAACTTGCGTGACATCTTAGTGATTCCTAAATGCTATGAGCATATGCACAAAATTTATTACCTTCCACTCATGTGATCCTTATTCACTCTAGGGATCTTTCTCATATGAATCATTTTTTTCATAGGTTATATTTTTATCCTAATCAATTGGATGAGAAACAATGCTATGTGGTACAAGTAGCTCTATGCCCTCATAGGTTGTACGAAGAGTGCAACCTACTTGAATCTTTGTTCAAATGGATAGATGACAAAGAGCTAGATGCTCTAAATGAACATGAGAAAGAGTCTACTAAACTAAGTGTTCATAAGGATGAGGATGCGCAAACTTGCTTGCATGGGTGAGGACAAAGACCTCCATGAAGAGGGGTTGAAGCTTTCTCTTGGAGGAGAGCTGCATATACATCTACATATTTTTAATTTTTTTTACCAAATAAAATGGATGATAATCTTTAGATCCCTAAAGCCTTGTACACAAAATAATCCTAAGCATGTTGTGTATTCAATATACTTCAAACATTTTTAATATAATGATTTGTCCTCACAATTCTTTGAGTTTAATTTCATATAAGTTAATCTATAATCCTCAACTTTTTGCAATGGCATGTCTTAGGCAAAGAGTGGGAGCAAGAAAGGGTATTGATTGAGACACAAAGAGAGAGAGAGAGAGAGAGAGAGAGAGAGAGAGAGAGAGAGAGAGAGAGAGAGAGAGAGAGAGAGATATATATATATATATATATATATATATATATATATATATATATATATATATATATATATATATATATATATATATATATATATATATAAAAGTAAGAACACTACATAATTGTTTTTTCATTATAGGTTGCTACTACACTTGTCAACAAGGGTTGATGCTACATAGATGAGGAGACATAGTGCTTTGTGGGGGCAATATGGTACTTTGACTCCATGTAGCAATTAATTTTGATAGTGCAGAGTCTTTGGGGTAGCTTAATTTTCATGTAGAGTCAAAGTAGTTAGCTCATAGCCCTGTACATAGCCAATGCACTTGTGCTCAACACTCCATTTCTTGTAGCCTACATGGCTATAGCTCTTATGGAGGAAAAAATGTTATATTGCCGCCTTGATGGAACTTATCTTAGTGATCCCCCTCCCCTCAACCTTGTAGATCATAAGGTCACCACATGAGCATGTTCTCCGTCAATCTATTGACCCATCATATCCACCCAAAATGACCTCTCATTCATTTTCACATGCACTAGTGGGCTAACGATGGACCTACATGAGCATGGATTTGTGGGTACTAGTACTACTTTGCCACCTACCACACTACACCAAAATCTTGTTCTCCCATCCTTGACTAGCCCCCTAGCAAGACCCTAGCTTGCATCCCCATCTCTATCGTGTTTTGTTAGGCCAACCCTAACTTGGACATGGGATTTGGGACTAGTGGCACATAGATCCCAATTGATAGTGATCACCCTTTCTAGTTTGAGGCTACTATATGCTAGTTGGTCATGCACAATAGAATCCTCAGGATTCCTTTTTTCATGTTGTACTTGATCACCAACCATATACGCTAGTTGGTCATGCACAAGAAAGGTAGGAAAATCATTGCTAGATTTCACAAGCTTGTCATGTAGATGTACCATCATAGCATCATAGAGAAATTGAGAGACCAAGACCCATCCCACAAAGGTTATATAATCTAGATTCTCCATGCTAAGTTTCCATTGTTATCTATTGTTGATATATTTTCAAATGATTACATACAAATGTGCATCTGGAAACACCTAGGCCATCAATTTAGAGGCACATGATGCTACAACAATGGGCTAGGAAAGCTTGGGTGGCTTAATTAGGATCAAAGGAATAAGACTAAGAATAATATAAAGGAAAATCATGACAAGTGGAGGCAACAAAAGGAGGTGGCACATGTGGGAGTTGCAGAAGGCTTGTTATTGCATCTTGACAGTGGTGGCTAGAGGCAAGATCTATAAGTATTATGCTTTATTTTGTTCTACATATATATTATCTACTATTCATTGTATCTATGTTATACTAGTATGGGTGCATTGGTCATTTGATGACCAATGTACCCATAATACTAGAATAGATACATTGGTCATTTGATGACCAAGCCAAAGAAAGAGTGTATAATGTGCCATGGGATTATGTAGTTTGTGGAAAGGCTATGGTTTTAGGGAGAATAGATGGCCAGTTACTATATACTAACAAGCCTGGATTTTATATACTTTCATACAAGAGTTCTTATAATCCATGTTTATTTCTTGTTGCAGTATTAGCCTAAGGAGGAGTTGTGCAATGATGAGATCTCCAATTCTGAATCTTATCATTCTCTACTATATAGATATTTAATTCTAACATTAGGAGTTATATATGTGTGTGTATGTGTGTATTCTACTTTATAGACATTGTATCATTTGGATTTATCTATTCATTTGTTGCTATATCATTAGAAAATTATTATATTTTCTTCCTAATTTTAGGTACTTTGTAGTAACTTTGTTATGCCATAAATTCAAGTTCCTCATTAATATTTCTTGCAATACCACTTTCATTAATGCTTCAAGTTTTATACATGCTTGAGTAGATAGTTGTACATGCATGCATACCAACCACTACACAAGTACGGTAGAGACACACCTTAGGGAGAGTACAAGTGACATAGTAGGTACACTGGACCTCTCATAGGTCCATCAACATTGGTGGCCTTCATGTAACAACAATGATCCACCAATCGCCAACCAACCATCACTCCATATCTCTTTGAGATAGCTTGTCAAAGCATTAAATCCTTCAACATGTCATTCCAAGCCTCTTCCTAGTTCCTCAATATCAACCCACCATCCTTCCTTTGCTAGGACTTCTCATTGGTTGTCCTAGTGCTTCTCACTTGTAATAGTAAGTTACACTTAGTGTGAGTGCCATGGGATGGGATTAACACTCGTCTAGGAGGGGGCCATAATATTAACTCCAAGAGAAATGAACCATAATTTTTGAAAATAAAAAAATTGCTATAAAAATCAAGTGGATGTTTCATTGAGATCTATTTGTTCCCTCTTGTGCAGATTGTACCTAATCTTACAACTTTGTTAAGAAAAATATTAGCCTACTAACAATGTGCTATAGGTATTGAACAATCATCTATAGTGAAATGCATAAAAAGCATGCTCTCAGATATACTTTGATGTTTATCACAAAGGAAAATGACTCGTTCATGTCTAGAAAATAAAGGAAAATTCTTCTTTGGTAAATATGCAATATGTAGGAATTATCAAAACCTCCAAGTACTTTGTTTTCTTATCATATACATGATGAAGGAAAAGATTTCTTTGGTAAGGATGCAATATGTAGGAATCAAATTCTTAGGTATCAAAACCTCTAAGCACTTTGTTGTCTTATGATATACATGAGCTACAAGGTCTAGCTAATGACAATGAGCTACAAAGGTCTAAAAATACTTCATATATGTTTTCTAGATGTGGGTCCTAGTTAAAGCTAGATTCAAAGCCAATAGGGCCACTATTATTCAACATGTTCCATTAGTTAAAGCTAAAATGAGAATCATGGATTCGTCATTGGAAGTGTATGTAGCTAACAAAGGAACAATGCTATTTGGGCTAATGGTTGAATAATTTCCAAATTTCTAAGGCTTGCTTTAGCATAACGTATTTATCATAAAATCTAAGAAATGGAGAAAATACATGAAGCTGCAAGATCTTTGCTTTCAGTTGTAGTAGTAGCCATAGAAGAAGTGTAGACTTTTTGACATGAAGTGCCATCATTCCTTGAGTTTGCTAGAACAGTTAGACTTTTCTACTTTTTGGGATATAGAGTATTCATGACCTAAAGGCTTAGACCAACACATAATTGAGCTAGTCTAGAGTTTGAGATGGTTTTGCGACTAGTTGCTTAGACAAGATTGTTAGTGTAGAGATCCTTGTTTTCCTCCTATTGTGTTGACTTGGGGGTTTTTAGAAGTCAACCACTCAAAGACAAAAGGTGTTTGACCTTTCCTTTCCTTTCTACATTTTTTAAATGTGAGTCTTTTGGACTACACATTTTACATTGCTTCATAGACAAATTTTAACAAGATGGTTCAAAAGCAAAATGCTATTTCACAAAAGATGTTCCCATGTTGAGCACATTTTGGTGCCTTTATTTGCATTGATTTCCTAGTCATCAGCAACCATGCAAGCCAAATGTTATAGAAAAGTGGGAGAGGAGAGAGCAGAGTTAACACCCTCTCCACCAAAATATGGTGGTGAAGAATACAAGAGGTAGGGAGGTAGAATTAAACCCTAAGAAGGATCTATAATAAGAATTAGAGGCTGATTATTAGATGCATTTGCTATTGCTTTACTACACCCTTATGCCAAAAAGAAAGTAAGAGCATAGAGGGAGGGGTAAGGAAGGTAGAAATAGAGAGAGAGGGATAGAGAGAGAGAGATAGAGAAGAAGAAGAATAGAAGGGGAAGGAGAGAGAGATAGAGACAAAGACAAAGACAAAGAGATAGAGAGAGAGAGAGAGAGAGAGAGAGAGAGAGAGAGAGAGAGAGAGAGAGAGAGAGAGAGAGAGAGAGAGAGAGAGAGAGAGAGAGAGAGAGAGAGAGAGAGAGAGAGAGAAGAAGAAGAAGAAGAAGAAGAAGAAGAAGAAGAAGAAGAAGAAGAAGAAGAAGAAGAATAAGAATAAGAAGAATAAGAATAAGAAGAAGAAGAAGAAGAAGAAGAGTATATTAACATCCCTAAAAGGCTAATGTGCTCTATGAGACCAAACCAATATATACAATGACATGTATCTCTCATATTAAAAGGTAAAAGATATGCCTATGAAACTAAAAGTTAGCCATTATTTTGTGTAACAATATGCCCATGGTACAAATGTAAATAATAATAATGAAATAGGGAAGAAAAGGAAAAAAGAAAAAGGGTAAAAATTCTTGTTCCCTTAGTGCAGTATCTCTCTCAGGTGGAGATATAGCTTTATGCGGTTAAGATGCCTCAGCATGTATCTCGCGTGGTGCTCAATGATAACCCTAATCTATTTGTAATAAGGGTGTTTAGTCTCCTCCCAAGACAATGTGGACATCTCGCTTGACTGAGTGCCATGGCTCTATCTAGGGAGATACCTTCTAAAGATGAGGTTGCTCTATGATGTGTCCCTACTGGTTGTTCATCAACAATGGCGGCCAATCTCATAGACCATATGGTAGTGAAAAAGTTGGTGACAAACCTCTATTTTACTAGTGGAGCTAGCTACTGTGGGGGGCTTCTATCTCATAGAATAGTTGCTTAAAACCTCTAAAGCTTTAAGAGAAAGAATCCCAAATAGCTTTGGTCGTCAAACTGCATCACTTAATATAGAAGGTCAAAACCCTCTCGAAATAGATAGTGGTATCTACCTCGAATGCCATAGTATACAATACATCGATAGATGTAATGCCCATCTATCTCAAGCTCTCTCTCACAAAGTTTGCACATGCAATCTTCTATCCCCCTACCTGCCCATCTACCTGTCTCAATCCCTAGTTGATTTGTTGAGATACAAATTTGCTCAATAGCTATATGTAGCCCATGTGATAGCTAGGTATCCATATAGCTCGGTTTAACAATGAAATCATCCTTAGAGAGTTGAAGGAAGTGACTCTAATAGTGTGCCATCCTTGTGTCATGTGGAGAAAGAGGTTTAATGCAAGTCCTCTAAATTTCTAGTCTCAATGTGTTTGCTATGATCGCATGGTTCAACTCCGATCAACTATCTTCAACTGTGGGACAATCCAAGCTATAATCATAGGGGGGATAGTCTATCAATCTGCAAACCATGCAAGCTCATCCATGTATCCATTTGAGCATACCAACAATGTCTATCACCCTTTGGCTAATTGGAGAGATGAAGCCAATGCTAGATGTAGGTATATATCAGTGAGAAAGCTCCCATAATTTATGTATAAAAGTCACTATTTAGAGCATGGCCTCAACTACGATAAGTATTGGCGCCATTTTGGCTCTTCTCATGTGAGTTGAGCTCTTTACTCATATCATACATGATATCATCATGACCAACGGTTGCCATATGTTCACATCCATCATAAAACTCCTTCTTTGGTCCATCATGATCTATCAATCACTCTTTCCTCGTGTGATAGTGGCTTGGGCCACAAATGATTGCCCCATAGAGGAGTGTGGGTGTAATAAATGTATCAAAGAGCTGAAGTTTGGTGATTCACCCTAAAGTCTCTATAGTCCCGCAAGTGAGTTAAAAATAAGCATAATGTCACCTACATAGGGTAGTATCGGTATCAATACCCCAGCTAGAGTGACTCAAGGTCCTCCCTCTCTCAATCAACATAAATTGAAACCTCATCTATATAGAGCCCAAACAAAGTGGGTGAGAGTGGGCATACATGTTTCACTTCAATAGTGTTATTGATTGAGGGTAAGATACCCCCTGCAAGGGCCCATACTCTACGTGTCACTGTCTCATATAGGGCATAGATAGTCCATGATTGTATCTCCTCAAGGACATCGATATTCTATAGCCTCCTCATGAGTCTTGCACATGGCACTGTATCAAATGCCTTACAAATATCTAAAATATAACAATATATATTTTTATTGCATACTCAGTCTTCCTCAATAATCTCCCTTAGTGTGACAATATAGTCGAATGTGGTATATCCCTATCTAAAACCAGCCTAACCCCTTGATCTTATGCCATGCCTCTTAGCCCAATTTCTCAAGACTTGGAGAGAGAGAGAGAGAGAGAGAGAGAGAGAGAGAGAGAGAGAGAGAGAGAGAGAGAGAGAGAGAGAGAGAGAGAGAGAGAGAGAGAGGATAAAAGGAAACAGATAAACACTAGCTCTTTTGAAGGATGAATGGTTTCTCAATGCTACCTATCTCACCCTTCTTGGCAAGAAGACTTCACATTCTCTTTCCAATCTACTACCCAATTACCCTTCATCCCCTAATACTCCATTCCACTCTATTTCCTCCTATCCAGTCTAGGTTGTATTAGTATGAATATGGGTTTCATATTATATGGAAAATGCGGGACTCTTATATGATGGCCTGATAAAATACAAGGTAAAATATAGGGATACATCAACAAATACATCGATAACCGTCATGGATTAAGAGAAAAATTAGTGGTGAAATTCTTTCATATGAGATTATATTTCTATGATATACTACATTATTTAATTGAAAAATACCCCTATAAAAACAAGGAGACTAGCACCACAACTTTCAAGTTTGAATGGTCTCTCTTTAGTGTATTGAGGGACTATTATTTAGGAAAAAAGGTAAAACAAATTATAAATTTTTTAATTACTTAACACAAAGTAAGCTCTATGCCTCGTAAACGGTTTCAAAGCTTAAGTTGAAAAATGAGTTAAAAATAACAATTAAACTTGTAAAAACCTGTCTTAAAACTAATTTATAGATTGAAAATGATAAAAATTGATTAAATATATAAAATATTATTAAAATAATAATTTACAAGTTTAAATTTATGTAATTTAATCAAATTTTAATAACTTAATAATTTTCAAATATTTATGAAATAATTTTAATAAGTACAATTTAAAAACAAAGCAAATAGATGCAACTTTACTTAATGAATTTACTCTACAAGTAGACATGTTTAGGGATAGGAAAAGAGAACAAGTAGGCATGTTTTGTTGGGGTAAAAGGCCTTTGGGCCTGGCCGTGTACATTGTGACTGCCCATTCTTTATTCATATATAATATGATAGTGCAATAAGGCTATCAGTTTAGTTGGACAACACCTACATTGTGTGTGCTCTTCTCTCCCGCATCTTCTTCTTCTCCTTTTCCACTGCCATTGCATCCCCTTCAACTGGTATCAGAGCTTTGGATCAAATCTTGATCGTGGAGCTTGGCCAGGCATTACTTCAACCCGGATTGAAGACCTAGAGCTTGGAGCTTCAATGCCATCCATGGCTTCTTCCCTCTGAGGTAAGATTTCATCTCCCGCCTCTCCCCAGCCCTCATAGGCTCTTTGCAAGTGTTCCTTGGCTTCATTGGGAACCTTGTATGCCCCCATTTGCCCCCTTATCCTTAGCATAACCAGCAAGCCCCACAGTAGCAACTCACATTTTTTTACGTCTGTTTAAAAATCTGGCTCAAAAATCCCATTTTGTCTCATATCTCGGGCATCCGGAACCCGATTTAGGCTAGGTAAGAGTCTATTTTGGGGTTTTGGCATGCTCCAAACGCAATGGTGATGTCAAATCTGCCAAATTCTAATCATAGAATTTTTTGTAATAGATCTGAGTTGATTTACAACAAGAAAATGTCATGCTCTTAGCTTATGTGATGCTCTTGAGGCTTGGTATTTGATGCCCAAATTCTTTGGGGATGTTTACCCAATTTTTTGAGATGCTTTGGGACTTGGTTTGAGCTTCCATGGCTCGATTTATGCAGGGATTTACTGTTGTACATTGTTTAGGCAGCAAGGTTTTATTAGGGATGACTTATGCATAATGCTCTTTGTTGACATTTGGGTGTCATGTTGGATGTATTGATGCTTGGTCATCATGGTTTATGCTCGGATATGCTATTTGAGAGCTATTGAGCCTTGATTTGGATGTGGACACTTCATTGTTGGTTGGGATTTATGCTACCTTGGTTGACAAGTTATTTTACCTCTAGTTTGGTTATGCCTATGGTCTACGGGTGCTCCTGACTACTCGGGATGATATGTTGATGTATTTGGATGATGCCACTTTGATGTTTATGCTCCTGGATGCTTCTTGAGCAAAGAGTAGAGCTCAATACTTGGTTCACTGTCATTTTCTTTGCAGCTGGCATTTCATTGACAAGGTTTATACCCCTTGCTATCTTCCATTGACTTGGATACTACTATGTGGTTTGATGTACTATAGAGTCATGTTTGCTATTATGGTTATGGACTGATTTCATGGCTAAATACCGTGTGCTCTTTTGACAGATGTCTTGGCCTTTACACTATTGTGGTTGGTTATGTCATGCACTTAGCTACAAGTCTTTTTCATGTGGGAGCTTCTACATCCCTAGTTGATGCTTTTGTGCTTCCTCTCTCTAGTGAGGATGGAAGAGTACTTGCAATAGCATGCCTCTACCACTTGTGCTTCTACTGATAGTTGTCTTGATGAGCAGGTTCCCTATGTTGGGATAGCCCTTGACTCCTTGAGCTCCGTGGATACTATGGATAGCCCTATTCATGATGACTTGGATTCCTTGTCGTCTTCTATAGATTCTTCTAC
The DNA here is from genome assembly GCF_053477565.2 of Lygodium microphyllum. NCBI lineage: Eukaryota > Viridiplantae > Streptophyta > Polypodiopsida > Schizaeales > Lygodiaceae > Lygodium > Lygodium microphyllum. Next base: position 17,466,375 of record NC_141146.1, on the reverse strand, counting down.
TACAAATGTATGCTTCCATTGTGGGAAGCTTGGGCATGTTAAAAGAAAATGTTTCAGATGGATTAGAGAGCAGCAAAGACAGAGATGGACTCGACATGAGCAGAAAGTCAGAGATACAAGAGATGTAGCAGGTGTTACCACTCTTACTAGTGGTGAGGTACATGCAGTTACCCATGATGATGCAGTTGAGCATGTACTCTTGGCATCTTGTTTCCCTATAGCTTACTTGCTCAGTGATCAGCAGGCCTATGCATTTGATTGGCTTTTGGACTCTATGGGATCTTGTCATGTTACCCCTCATAGAGCATGGTTCTCTTCCTACACGGAGTTTGACGGATGTATTGATTTGGGCCTTGAGTAGTCTTATGCTATTGTTGGTACATGGGATATACACCTAGCTTTGCCTAATGGGACTTCTCTTATGCTCAGGGATGTTTTATATGTTCCCATGCTTAGTAAGAGCTTGATTTTTTTCAGTCAGTTGCATAATGCAGGATATACTATTTCTCTTCAAGATAGGTCATGGAAGATCTGTCGTGGATGCTTAGTTTTAGCCAAAGGTTCTAGAGTTGGTTCTCATTACCCAGTGCATGTCGCTCATGTGGCAGATTCTATGGTTACAGTTATCCAGATACCACATGCATTGTTATGGCATTATGGCCTAGGCCATATGCACCACAGAGAGATGGAGATCTTGTCTCGTTTAGACTCATTGTTGCCTCCTATGTCACTTACAGATCTTGATGCTTGCCCTGATTGTTCTCTTGGTCCTTGCAGAGCCCCCTTGGCTTATGGTATTCGTACGAGGCATGCTCCTCTAGATCTTGTCCATTGTGCAGTATATGGACCTATGCCTTCCCAATCACTTGGTTAGTTGAGGATGATTAGTTGAGGATGTTTGGCTGCCAGGCATTTGTACGTATGCCACATGAGCATATGTCACGTAGATGTATCCTCCTTGGTTATGGAGATGGTGACTTTAAGGCCTACATGCTATGGGATTTGGATGCCCAGCAGGTCATATGCAGCCGTCATGCTGTCTTCTATGCGACGCACACACCTCTCAGGCAGCTTGATGAGCGTTCAGTATGCTTTATGGCTAATTTTACAACAACTATAGTGCCATTACAACAAGTTGTTTATGCCAAAAATGAGGCACTTATTGGCCTAGATGACATAGCTATGCATAGCAATCAGGGTCAAGATGTTGGTGATCAATTGCTAGATCCCTTACAGGCTCATGAGAGTTGTTTTCTTGTAGTTTTGCAGGCTGGACAGCCAGCCATATGTTAGTCTTCCGCTTCGCTGAGGCCACATGTAGTCTTGAGACCTCGTTGGACGAGTGTCCGGGATGTTGGCTCTCTTTCAGTGATTGACTCTTGAGAGTTTGACTACTCTCCATTGTCTTGTATGCGCCATGGTGATGTTATTCCAACTCTGATGCTTTACAACCGTGCACTGATGAGTTGTGCTTGCTTCATGAGAAGCATTCTTGGATTGCTCCATTGTATGGAGCTGTGGGACCGCTTATCTCCTAGATATCATGGACTCGAGGATGCTTGACTCTTCTTCTGCAAAGGTTCCCAACACTTCTTGCACAGCTCGCTTTCCGATTGGGCGTTGGGTGTGAGATGTCATGATTCCTCACCTTGTCTTTTTTTTTCTTTCTTTTCTTTGTTTTCACTCCCTAGCCACATTCCCCAGCCACATTGGCCTTTTAATGGGAGGTTGTTGGGGTAAAAGGTCTCTGGGCATGCCCGTGTACACTGTGACCGCCCATTCTTTATTCATATATAATATGATAGTGCAATAAGACTGTCAGTTCTTCTCTCCCGCATCTTCCTCTTCTCCTTCTCCATTGCCATTGCATCCCCTTCATGTTTAAGGATAGGAAAAGAGAATAGTAATATCTTTACTTAATGAATTTATTTTTTAAGTAGACATATTTAGTAATACAAAAAGTGTAGAAAATAGTAATAGCTTCAAATTTAGGGGAAAAATCTTAACATTGAAAAAAATTTTACACTTGAAGAATAAGTTGAAGTATATAGATTTACTAATTTAAAATATCACTAATTTAAAATAATAGTCATTTACTAACTTAAAAGATAGGAACACTAGACTTATTGAAATTTATTGGTATTTATGAGGTTCATCATAAATACCTTTTTTGTCTTAAAAATATAGTTTGAGATTGGATTTAATGTAGAATGAAACCTCACATATAGTTTGATTTTTGTCTTAGAAATATAGCTTGAGTTTTGGTTTAATGCACAATTACAATGTAACAAACTCATATCTATGACTAGACTACATGAAGCACACATTCGACTATTGGATTGTAGAATACAGAATTGTAATGTAACTACTCTATATATGATGCACAATCCAAAACATTTAATTATTTTCAAATGATTCAATCCCAAAGTATACAATCACAACAATATTAACTATGACATGACTTGACACAAGTACACAATTGAAAGTGAAATCAAAATGTAACATAATTGAGACAATATTAGATCATGTAACCAAAGAGGATGCTATTTGGTATTTATAACTTGGCAATGCTATTTTATACTCTACTATTGGCTCTTCCTAAGCCAATCTTGGGATTAACAGACTTAGCCATCCAATATCTACATTTCCTTTTAGGATATAATGGGTATAAATTTGTGCATGAAGTACAAAGGTGGTTGTTTATTGTGTGGAATCCCTTTTTTAACTCAATAAATTGCTTGAAAAGCATGTTTACTAGCCCCACATGCTGGCAATCAAGAAACTTTAAGGGAGTTATATCCTTGCATGTGCATGATTTGTGGAATAGCTCCTCTTCTAAGAAGCATTTTGGATGCAACTCCTTGATCTCGTTCAAAATGTATGGAGGTGAATCCTCACATGAGCTATTTTCAAGGGCTTCCAATAATTGAAAGGATTCAACTTGTCCCAATGTTCTAAAGTTATCATCGATGATCTAGCACACTTCTAGATCAATGTGATTATTTGTATTATCCGTGTGTTGAAGTATCAAAATGCAACTTAAATTGGCATATGAACTAGTCTTTACATGTTGTAATAAATAGTTCACAAATTGCAATTACTTTTTCCAACGATCTTCAAATCTTACCATTATTATTTATCCAAAAATTTTAAGTCTTTAGACTACTTGATCACCCAAATTGGAGTTCTATAGTAAAAGTTATGGCTCTACAAAGTGGGGTATCTAGCATGTCCAATCATCACTGCTATTAGGTAGCTGAGAGTTAGGAGTAACTTTAGCCCTCTCTTATCATGATTAAATCAACTCTATACATAGCTGATACACTAAAGAATAAGTATATATATGGACATGTAGATAGATAGAATGGAGAAGAGCTCATTGAGAGCATTGAGAGCTTTGTAATATCCATTCAGCTCATTAGTCTATTTGAGCTATAGCATGTAGTTGGAATGAGTCAGCTCATTGATTAGTCACACTGTGGGTCCAATTGCATTAGTACTTCTTCATTATCATCATACATATGAGTATTTCCTTATCTTGAATCTCAATGCTATATTCATTCTTGTTCTAATGATCTCCTCTTTGTTCATCATCAATGTATCTTGAGCAAGATGATCTTGCTTCTCCTTGCTTGCCTAAAGCATTTAATGTAAGTTAGTTCTTTAGGTGGGAGAGATTTCCTTAGGTGTAGTGTTGAGTACAAGCTTAATGTTACTTTTGGGTTTGGGATAGTCATAGATCCTTTAAATAGTTAACTAATTGATTAGTGCTAAAAGTACTTTTGCATTTGTAAAAGTGATTTTCTATCTCGACCAAAGTACTTTTGTATATAAAAAACAATTTGTTTGTATAAAATGCACTTTTATCAAAGTGCTTTTTTCACTGCATTTATATTGTTTTCACTATTTTGTTGGTTGCAATTAAGCCATATATTTGCCTACCCTTAAATACTGGCAAACTTTTTCACATGGTATCAAAGTTGTTCAAGCTCTTGATGGCCTTCTTTTCCATCCATATAACTATCATATATTTATTGAGTTGTTAGTGAGGAAGAACCCACTACTTTTCATTTTTCCAAAAGTAGTCTACTTCACATAAGGATAAACTGTGATATTCTTCTTCTAATTTAAGCTCTCTACACAAAAAGCTCTCCATTCTTAAAAAATATGAAGTTCAAGTCCTCTAGCTTGACATTGGAAAGTGGTGATAGACTCACCGCTTTCCTCTAGCTTGATAGAGTCACTTCATCAAACTACTCCATATCAATGATGGAAGCACTACTAGTGATTCATGATCTTTGGGATATTGTTGAAGGCAATGAAGATAACCCCAATCAATTCAATGAGTAGGCCAACTATGACAAGAGAGGATTTCTCTCCATCTTATCAAGATTAATGTCTCCAATTATCTTTTTAAGGAGGTCAAGAATTCTACCACACTACAAGACCATTTATGAGTCAAGAATACTTCCTAAGAGTTTCATTTGAGGATTGGAAAGGTATAGGCTTCACCATGTATGAGCTCATGATTACTTATTAAAGATGAAAAGCCTTAATAGTGAGCTGGCTAACATAGATAACAAAATGGAAGAAAATGAATTGGTATAGGTTCTAATGAATGGATTCAATGAAGGCTATACGAACTTGTCCAAAGTTATGCCATCCAAAAGGAGCTTCCATCACTCAATGACTTGCAAAGTGTTCTACTTGTTGCATAGAAATTCCAATGAAAATGCAAGAAGAGGATAAATCAGCAATGAAGGAGCTTTCATGACCTTAGGAGGAAGATGCTCACATCATAAGGGGAAGTTTTGCATCCATTCCATGAGCAAACAACAACCAAGAAGACACCTTAAGCAACTACAACAAGAAGGACAAATCAAAATTACAATGGCATTATTGTAGTCTATATGGTCATTTTGCTTCAGAGAAGCAAAGTGAAAGTAAAGGTAATAACTCTTAAAAAAGGTAGAAGAGGTGGCTAACAAGGTGACTATGCCAACAACAAAAGTAACAACCATAGAGATGCCTTCTTTTAGCAAATGAAGGTACAACTCCAAGTGTGGTTGTCCATGTTAAAAATAATGTGAATCTAATGAATAATCAAATCTTACTATTATTATTTACAGGGAAATTTTAGTTCTTGTAGATGGATTTAGACTACTTGATCATCTAAACCAAAGTTATGTACCAAAAGTTACAGCTCCTACAAATCAAGGTGTCTTAGAGCCTAGTATTAGACCAAAGTGCTTTTGTATATATAAAAAGCACTTTTTTCTATGTAAAATGCACTTTTATCAAAGCACTTTTGTCACTAGATTAGTATTGTTTTTATTAATCTACTAGTTGTAGTTGAGTTGTATATTTGTCTCCCCTTAGTCACTAAATTTTTCAAACCATGTGTTTGTCAAAGGGTAACAATTGATGTTATAACTTTCAACAAACCATCCATTTGTATTAATGGCTTTGAATACTATTTCAAAACTATGTGTTTATCAAAGGGTGACAATGGATGTTGTAACTTTCGAAAAATCATCCATTTATATTAATGGCTTTAAATACTAAACTTATGATTGAAATCAATGTTCAAATAACCTTGAATTTATGCTATGAATTTTCTATTCATGGCTAAATTGTAAAGTCTATCTAATTTTTCTACAAAATTATTTTATTGATTTCAAGCTAATAATTATATGTTAATAAATTATTATAGCATATAGACTAATCATCTTATAAGTAGATATTTTGTAAGAAAAGTATGATAAATGTTAGCCTTTAGATACTAATTTCTAGGATATTTCTAGCGTTGGCATGCTATGCACCAAAAAAACATGAACATTACTTATCATTGCCTTGCAAGAGTATAAAAATATATGACATAGATACATAAGTGTGATAAATATGATGCATCACTATATTCTAAATGTGCTTTGTAGAGAAACCTTCAAGCTAATCCTAAACATGTTGGTATGGGATGCATGTAACATAAGAACAAGATAGTAGTATCCTACGTGTATTTGTTTCTCTAACCCTAAACACATTGGTGGAGAATGCATGCAAATTATTCCTAAGGTGTTAATAAAATCTAATGTATGTTCCTCCCTAGCACATATTCATTCTTTATCCTAAACACGTTGGTGTGCAAGATGCGTGCAAACTGGCACCAAGGTACTACTGATTTTGAACATTATTGTTTATATTATTTGTTATTTACCTATTTCTACTAGCTTATTTTATTTTTTAATTATTAAATTACTTTTATATTTAATTATTATGCAAGCTCAAAGTATTGGTTCTATTGGAAATCATGTTCTTATCAAAATTGCATCATAGTTATTTTATTTCATTTGTTTGAGGATAAGAGTAGTTATTAAGAAGTGAGAAGTATGCATAGAAGAGTACATGGGTATGATATTTCAAGATGGTACCTAAGAGGAGCAATAATAGAGTGGGACAGGAGATAGCTAAGCAAACTAGGCACCATCTTCACTGACCCATGCTCAAGTTCCCTTCATAAATTCCAACTTTCTACATTCTTATCTATAGAAGAGTTGTAGTAGGAATTGCTATCTAGGTTGGAAACTCTTATGAATAAACCCCCACAATAGTAGCCGAATAAAATAAGTTACCTAGAAGAGGGGTTTCTATATGGATTAATTCTTAGCTTAGTCCATTATTGCATGATTTATTGGTTAAATTACAAAACAAGAATAAAGGATACTGTATAATGATTTTGATTAGACATTCAAAAAGATAGCAAAACCAAAAGTTAGGAACTAAATTCAAAAAGTTATGCCAAGGAATGTGTTAAGTTGGGACTATGTTGTAGACATTTTCATGTGTCTATCTTGTAAGTGGATCTCTTGAGGAGAATGGATAGAAACCTTAAGCCTAACCTACTAGGCTAAAGGTCACCTCAACTGAATACAATGAGTAGTTTCCTTTACTTATGATTTTAATCATATTAAATTGAGACCCACATTCTTATTGACCCTGAAAGGGGATCCTAAAGTAGGAATGCAAGAGCCATAGATTATGAATAATAGGAGACCCATCATGGAAAGAACTTTACAAAGGGAATAAAGGATCCTAGGATGGAGCACTTGGATGGATCCTAGCTATCCAAAGTGAGTTAAATTTTGATTGTTGAGAACCCTAGATCCTAGGAAAAAATATCTAAGAATTGAATCCCACTAAAAAAGGAGAAGAACAAGTCTAATAACCCATAGTAGACCACAATACTTATTCCCTTCTCCTAAAGAGACTAATAGAGATCATCTCAAGTTCACGATTGACTAGAAGGTTCAAGGAACCCTTTTACTAGTAGGGTAGTTATCTAAGTTTAAGGATGATTTTGCACTTGAAACGATTGTTTGATGCATAGAAAGTTGTTTACCTTGATAATGTATTTTTCCTAAGAAAACATATTGTGTATCACAACTACAAAAGAGGTGCAACAAATCTTATTTTTAAGAATTAAGATCGAATTGATAATATTCTTACGTGTATCACTTTTGTCACCAACTAGAAAGTAAATGTTTTGGCAGAATGATGAGGCATGGCAAGGATTTCTTAAACTCATTTTCCCCTCAAGAATGCATTCCTCAAACTCTAATTGAAGGGATTCACTTATGTGAATCCTCAAATAGATCTATAATCTGTCACCTTTATATCATGATCAACATTGGACACGAAGTGGTTTGTATTGTTTGATCAACACATATGGTCTCACCTACATTGAAATGAGCCTAAATAAAATCAAATAGATGAAAAATCTCAAAGTAGTTAAACCATTTATCTTTGAAGAATCAAGATTAAATCCCACCCTTCATATAGGTGGATAGTATGAATTTTCCAAAACCACTATGTTTTGATAAAGTAACCCAACTAACTCCACCTAAAAGAGTCGCTATTCTAGGTTGCTCTCATCACCATAAATATTGTAAAGAATGCTATCCAAGCCTTCCATCCCAATACAAAACTTTAGATATCTTTGTTCAACCCCCTGAATATAAGATTATTAATGTAAGTGAATTCCATGGCTAGACCTTGAAAAAATCTCTATCTTGATGTAATGACATCTAACTATTGAAATTTAAATGAAAATATATATCCTCTTTCTTTTCCATTTTGCAAAGAATAATGTGTTTCCTATCTTGTAATAAAAACATGGGAAGATTGAATCTTTGGTAACTTGTATTGAAATACCTCCTTAAATGTAATCAAGTTTCTCCACTTGCAATCAATACCATCAAATTGTAAGAGAATAAATCTCTTCTCAAATGAAACTGCTTGAATTTTATGGCAAAGGGTGAATGTTAAACCCAGTGCAAAGAAAATTAAAAAGATGCAGGGCAAAACAGAAAAAGGTGGCTGACTGAAGAAATAGGAGAAAAAAGGCCAAAAGTGCAAGGACAACCTTAAAAGTTTAGGGCAAGTGCAAAGGAGGAAAGACACATTTTAAATGCAAAGGGCCACCATAAATTTTTGTAAGAGAGTGCTCAGCTCCCTCCTATGCAATTTGTAAATGTAGATGGGCATGGATGAAGGCACAATATAAATAGGAAGGGAATAGGAAAAGTGGACCTAGACTAAAATGACCAGTCATGTAAAAAAGGGATGGGCGCCCAAAGGGGATTAGGGTTTATATAAAAGGAAAAAAGTGAATAAAGAAGCTCATTCTTGTATATGGCCAAAACTAGCTCTTTTTTCTCTTCTTCTTCTTGTTCTTGCTTGTACTTATGCTTGAGAGAGGGAGTGTGAGGGAGTAAGGGAGTGAGTGTGTGAGGGTGAGGGACTGCAGTGGAGAAGCTCTTCATCTTCTCCTCCCTTCTCTTCTCTTCTCTTGTTTTCTTTTCTTTTCTTTTCTTTTCTTTTCTTTTCTTCTCTTGCACACATGGAAATGGGACATGGAGCTTGGAGCTTGAGGATCAAGCTTGCTTGAGCTTGCATCTTGGATTGTGAAGCTACCAGAGAGCTTGAGGGAGGAGGTAACTCAATCAAGAATGAAAGGTAAGATCACTACACTCATAGGTGTGAGAGCATGTACGGCTATGCGAGAGGTAGCCATTACACTTGGCTTGAAATGCTTGAAACAGCAGTCCATGGGTTTTGGTGGTTGAGCAAGAGCTCCCACATTTTGGTTTTGTTTGCTCTAGGACCATGAATTCAAGCTTTGAGTGCGGGGAGTTAAAGAGGTATTTGATCTTCTTTGCAAGTACCTTTTTTGGGTTTTTGGATTTAGGTAAGTAGGTTGGATTAGTGTAAGTGGTTGCTTGTGATTTGGATGCATTTAGGTAAGAAAAAAATAAGGAAAATAGAGAAACACACAATAGGGTTTTTGCTATTAATAACAGGTCCAAAATAGGAAAAAAAGAGGAAAAAGAGAGCTTCAAGGCATCAAGATGGCAAAGAGAGAGAAGGGGGAGGTAAAAGACTAAGCAAAGAGGGGTTTAAGAAGCCAAGAGGGCAAGGGGAGAGCTCATTTGTCATCTTTGAGTTGAGGGAAAGAGCTTGATGGCAGAGAGAGAGAGCTATAGGTTTGGAAACCATTTTGTTCTTGGAAATATTCACCAATTTTCCTTTGAGCCCTGTAGAGGTAAGCTCTAAGTGTGCATTTGTATTGGATAATTGCTCCCAGGGTTATAGTTGAGAGATTGATCAAGGTGCATGTGAGATTCGGCACGATTTTGACCATTTTGGAACTTTCGATGCCACACTCAAACAGAGTCACAATCATTTGAGCCCCACTATCGCTTGAACAATCTGAGTCCTCAATCCATTCGGATGAACAATATTGGTCGGAGTCATAGGCTTGGACTCGGGCAAGACACTAGGCCTCGGACCGCAAAATTCAAACTTCGAAAATAGTCCACACGGACAAAACATTTGGCCTTTGACTATCAAGCGCCCATTCACTCGGGCTGCTCGGACTCAGATGGTCCAAGTCAGACACTCAGACATTGTCACTTGGACAAACTTTGCAAAATCTAGATTTTGGAAAATTGGACCCATCCCAAGGCAGGTAGAGCCTAAGTTCAAGCTAGACGACACCCCTATAGGCCTTCAGACGTATAGAATGGCTCATAGGGCCCCCAAACTCAGGAATTGAGACCTAACAATCCAAAAAATGACTACGATCACTGACCCTCAGTCACGTGTCCCCGATAGAGACCTAGACTAGCTAACCAAACCTACTACTCCTCAGACCACACGTCTAGAACACCATAGAGACCAGAACAAACTAGCTAGAGTAGCCATCACTCACACAAAAGGATTAGGAAAAGTGTGTGTTGCACTGTATTTTTTTATCTAAGTTTACATACTGCATCAATTAAACATTTGATATACAATAGAAAAGCTGAAAGCCTGATTTTGCACAGCATGCATTGAGGAGCACCCCACTAGCATCTGAGTGCGTGCAACATTGAGGATTGTTTTAAATAACAAGAATTTTTCACAATATAAGATAAGCAAAACAAACCTACTAGTAGGAGGAGACCCCCAGACATCAAATAGTAGCCAAGGACACCAATCACCGAATACTTAGAGACTTGAATCATCGAGCCGCTTAGAGAGCAATAGTGATAGGCATGATTACAGACGCATGTTTACTTGACTTGATTAATCTGATCGACACCCTAGTTGCTCAAGAAACTTGCAACATGTTAGGAACCAGCACCAACCCTAAAAATGATGAACTTGACTTGGGAGAATTCCAAGTTGACATCCAAAAAATGATAACCCAGTATAGCCTATAAACTAAAATGGAGCATCAAGATAGACCAGCCGATGATATCATAGCTGATCTTGAAGAAGAGCAGAAGTTGGAAAGGAAAGCACTATAGAGTATAGCTACCTAAAGCCAAGAACAACAAGCCCAAAAGTTGAGGCAAGACATAGAAATGTGTGAAGTCCAACACATCTTAGTGCTCACCAACGGAAATAGGACAGGACCAAATGTTGGGAGTGAGAGAGCACTAGAGGCTGATCTTACACTGCGAGTGAGCTTCTCACGAAGCGACTCTTGGACAACACGATTGCAAAGAGCAAAGCGAAGCAGCTTGGCAATGTAGGACTAGGAATTGCCCTGAATTCTAAAAGTCAAACCAAGATACATGTGATTGCTAAGCAAGTCATCCCGATAATGACCTGTATAGCTTTGTGGAGCAATTTGAGTAAGTATGTGAGGCGAACGGCCTCACGGACCTTGCTTAATATGTGCAAGCTTTCAGACTTTGCCTAGGATACAAAGGATAGACGTGGTACACTAGTCTAGACAATGCCAAATGCAATAACTTCAATAACCTTAGGAGTCTCTTTATTAAGAGATTCTTTGAGGTGGGATACTTGGACAACCTCATTGTTAGGCTGATGAATGTCAATCACACAAAAGGAAAAGGAGGATATCCAAGACTATGTCACCCATGTGCAGAGTCTCTTTAAGAGAATCCTAGCCAAAGAGTGACCTAGTGAACGAGCAATCTCCACTATGTTCATAAGCAAAATCTGAAGCGAAGAGCTTTACAAGGCTTTACTGAGCAACTCAAACATGTAAAGGGGCATGCTAGCTAGGGTCTTCAAAGAGTCCATATGAGTGGATGACCTACTTAAGGCCCAAAAACCAAGACAACATTGCCTCTAGAACCTCAAAAAGAGCCACAACTATTAGTGAAAGATCTAACCAGAGCACCCAAGAGAAGGGAAAGAGTGTCAACTAAAGCTAGGAGTTGACAAACGTGAAGCTAGAGTTGGCTAGGCTTCAAGAGATGATGAGAAGGCCCACATGACCTCATGTGCAATGCGTGCATTGTGGAGGAAACCACCTTTCGGTCAAGTGTATGGATCCTAGATCTAGACCTTGTACTAATTGTGGTACATTTGGCCATGATGTAGTGCATTGATAATTACTAAGGCGATTTCCATACTCACAGCCATATAATCAACCTTATTACCTAGGGAATGGATCGCTACATTTTGAAAGGGGAGCTCCATTAGCTCTTCTAGCACCCAATGATTCAAGTCTAGTTGTCCTTAGGATGGATATCAACCCCATAGGGATGCCTAGACCATCCGAACCCATCATGACCTATCCACCCAGCAATGCTCCGATACATTACGTAGAGGAGCCGAACGAGGACGAAACATACGTGAACCCTTACATCTTATACAATGAAGAGAAAAATCCCAACTTGATGGATTTTAGACTAGTGTCAGTGATGGCATTGGGTAGGGGAAGAGGTAGAGGTCTAGGAGGATAGAACCAAGAACCCATTGCATACTAGACTTGTGGTCACCTAGGGCACATCACATCTCGATGCCCTAAAAGGGAGAAAGCCAATCGAGACAAGGCCCACCTGAGATGCCATGAGTGTGGAATCACACACTTGTACATCAAGTGCCCTAGACGAAAACCTTCCACTAGTTTGGCTATTGTGCCATCTGTACCATTGGGGTTGTTTGGAGTTAAGATACTCGATGGTGAAGCTAGGCCAATTCCGTTGAATGTCATGACTTGAGCACAGGCAAAGAAGGTCTATATTTCATTACCCGGACCTAGCAACCTAGACATAGCTTCAATAGGGAAGAAAAGCCATAAAAGAAGGAAAAAGAGGGCTGAGACAAAGATTATGCTTAAGACAGATAGTACCACCACATTATCAAAGGGAAAGCAAGTCACAATGTAGAAGGAGAGACATTTACTCTGAAGATAATAGAAAAGGAAAGTGTCAAGATTGGAGAATATCCCGATCCAATGCAATAATTAGAAGTGGTTGATAAGGCTAAGGAGTCGGCAAGAGAAGCCCAAGAGCACCTCAAGAATACCAAACCCATCATGGAATACGAGATTGATGAGCTCTCCAGTGTAAGCACACTAGTCTCACCTACGCGGCTAAGATTGAGAAACGCATCCGCACTCCACATAGCACCGCATTGAGAGAGCTAGACACCACAAGTAGGCAGATTGTCCAAGATCATTGGCAAAAGAGAGTAGATCCTAATGAAAACTTGCTCACGATGTTGATATCGGACCCTATGACTCTGCCTTTGGGAGAACAGCTTAGGCAGAATCCAAACCTATGACAAGTGCTGAAGTAGTGGGGTAGAGAGACCTAATGAGCTTGGAGAGACCAACTTACTAGACCATGATATAGTAACGGATATACCCAACTGAACCTTGAACTCAATATCTAAGTCTTACACATAAATGCCTTTTGGGAAGGCACTGAGATGCACACAATCCTACTTGTCAAAGCATTAGAGGATGTCACAAGAAAGGGGATCATGGACATAGGAGTAGGAGCCAATGTACTTAGCCATACAGTCCTTGTAATGTCCCCATTACTTAGTTTATTTTAATAAAAAATGTGCCTTTACATTTTAAAAATTGATTTATGTTGAAAAAAATGGTAAAGATTGCACATTTGAAGATAATTGATGAAGTATTATATGCCAGTTCATGGAAGAAAGGCTTGGGAAACCCTCCCAAGACAAGCTTATTAAAACTATGTTTTTAGTATAGAACAACAAAAAGAACTAGCCTAGTGGATAGTCACTTGACAGTTAAGTGCACTTGGGTGACGACACTGCCAGGATGGGTAACCTCCCAGGAAGCTTTTCCTACAAGCTAGTTGGAGCTTCTCATGCGTAGCCAACGCCACCAATGAAACCTTCATAGCCATTGCCAAGTATGCCAAGGCCAAGATGCCAAGGTCTATTCCTTAGTCATCGTGAGCCTTTGAGTGACACTCTCCCGATGACGTGATGTGCGGTGCTCGCATGTATATTTGTAAATTTTATCTTTACGCTACAAAAACAGAGCCCCCTCTCTGATGTCATTGAAGATGCTAAAAGCAAGTGCTCTCTCTTTATCATCGATGATGTCATAAAAAATGATAAAAGCATGCATTCTCTCCTTACCCTCCCTCCCCCCGATTACTATATAAACAAGGGTAGAGTGTCACGTTAGAAGAACAACCCATGCAAAAGTCTCTCTATTGTGTTGACACGACAAAGCTTTGCTACAATCAGCCAAGTCTCTCTCTCTCCACACCTGCGCGGAAGCACTACTCAAATCCATCAAGCTTCTCCCATGGCTCCCAAGAGACGTCGAGATGCTAAGAAAGATCATGCTCGGAGAACTCCCCAATGCAAGGAAGTAATCGTTGTTGAGGGAACTCAACACGAAGTTGAAGTGCAAGTGAAAGTTACCCCCGAATCCATTCAACCCGAAGGATTGGTTATTCCACAACAAACCGAGGTTGTGGTCATACCCCGTAATCACGATGGATGGCCGAACGGAGATAATCAAGTTTAGTACATAAGAAAAAGATTACTTTTAAGCTATCTACAACTTCCTAATTTTTCTATTGCTTTTTTTCATCTTACGATAAAATGAGGGATAAGTTAGTAATGTTAGAAAAGCATATACGATAAGTCTATTACATAGATTACGATTAGTTAGAACGTACATAAACTTACAAAATCATGTTAGTATTATCAATTGTTTTTTGGGAAAGAACACGGGAATTGATGAGGGGGATAGATTCTATGCACCGCATACATTGACAAGTGTGTTAAAAATGTTTTATGGTTATAACTGCTTTTGGATTTGTGAATGATGAATTATGTCTCTTATGATTTCATGCTTGCACAGTCAGACGAGATGTGGATTGTGGTGGTTCGGGATGTTGGGGTCCCTAACCCAATGCTCACTAACACTCTGCGGAGAAGTAGAACTGAGATTTCCATGTTCAACTAAGTCCTAGGTTTCCCATGGGGAGACTAGATGGTGATGTGCATGGATATGAATTTTGGGCGACTACTAAGAGGACTCCTTCGAGTCTGTTGGAGGAGGCACCTCACAGTCCTGTAGGCTTGGGATAACCCATCTATGGAGACTACCAGGTTTAACATCACACTGGCTAACAGAATGAAGATTAGATCATTTGGAGTGCTAAAAAATTGGCCCTTGAAGATAGCGAGAGTCTAGTTCTTAGTGAACTTCATGGTCATGAAGGGAGTGGACTACTACAACATCTAGCTAGGCCAACCTTGGATGTGAAATGCATGAGTGTGAGAAGATTGGGGCAATGGTCTCATATTCTTAGGCAACAAATTGGAGGTTGTATGAGTTGAGATGGATACGTAGAAGACCATGTTGGTCAACCTAGATGCCATCTCTGCTATCTTGAAATGAGACTCATAGGTTAGGAACTCTTACGGGCCACTAACGAAGTATACTCCAACGAGTGGGATTGGATGCATGTGCTAGCCACCATCAACCTATTGTTCTCAGATGAGGAAGAGGATTATAATCACTCTGCAAGGATAGCCAATGAGTCCCGTAAAGCCACAACATCTTAGCCCTACTATGACGAGTAGGATCCAACCACCGGTATGTCACTCTACATGATGGCTAGAATCTTTAGAAATCAACCAACACCAATGCATCCACCACATGAGCCTCCAATGCTGAACCCACCTATAAACATAAGAGTAGCCACCATCACTGAGATTGAGGAAGAGAATGAGGAAGAAGTGGCACCCACATTCCTGCACAAATCGATCACTGGTCACACAACATATGCCTTTGATGCACTTTTTGATGAGGGAGTTGAATTTAATATCCTTAAATATGATCATGGGACCCTCATTGGTCAGCCCCAATTGTTGCCTACTAATGCTAAACTCAACCCATTTGGGGGATAGTCCTATTCACTGTGCTGGGAAAGTGTAAAATAGTAGTCTCTATCATCGATATTGAAAGCCTACCTATGATCTTCTATGTGTCACCTAACACTAAAGGCCATTAATAAGGAATCACTGCTAGGATGCACATTCAAGAAACAAGCACATTGCAATGTCGATTATGACTTGCAATGCATTCATCTTGCCATTGGCAATGTTTAGATATAGTGACGGCTTTCAGTAAGGGTAGTGTGGCTCCATTGAAGCCTACGGTGCCACTAATAGAAGAACCTAGTACAAGGTCTAAGGAGGGGGGTTGTGACTTGTTCCACCCTACCAAGATAAATCGGCCACAACCCAAAGGAGACACATCTAAAACCATTAAGCACAGCAGCTCAAATGGGTGCCCAAATGACAACTACAGCTACCAAGAAACCAAACCGCATGAACCCATAACCACATAAGCTCACACCCTAGGCCTAAGAGACAAAGTTGGCACTACAGAAGCAGACGAATGGTCAAGCTGCGATGGGTGCCCAAAGATCTATTGGGTGCTCAAGGCTACCATGAGGGAAACAATTGGATTTGGTTGCAAAGGCTAAAATTAATGTAGTCCAAAGGGTTGGTTACAGATTTGCTTGCATTTAGAGTTGCAGAATTTCATAAGGTATGCAAAGCATGTCAGTTTGGTAAGCAGGCAAGACAACCCTTTTCACATGACAGAGATGTAAGCAGAAATATCCTTGATGTTGTGCATACAGACATTTGGGGACCTGCACAAAATGTATCTCTTGGAGGCAGTTCATACTTTATCACATTCATTGATGATTGTTCTAGAAAGCTGTGGGTATATTTTATGAAGGAAAAGAGTGAAGCGTTTGAGCACTTTAGAACTTTCAAGGCTGCAGTTGAAAGAGAAACGGGCTTGAAAGTAAAGTGCTTGAGGTCAGATGGAGGGGGAGAGTACCTCTCAAATGAGTTCAGTGATTTTCTGAGGTCTCATGGGATAAAGAGACAGTTCACATGCAGGTATATCCCACAGCAAAATGGGGTTGCAGAAAAGAAAAACAAGCATATTGCAGAAGTTGCACGCACCTTGATGGCTGAAAAGAATATGCCTAAGCATTTTTGGTCTGAGGTTGTTCATACTGCTGTTTATATTATGAACAGAACTCCCACAGCTGCAGTTCATGGTATGACCCCCGAAGAATGTTTTACAAGTAAGAAGCCTGATGTCTCACACTTGAAAGTGTTTGGCTGCATTGCGTATGTTCATGTGCCAGATGAGTTGCGGAAGAAACTGGATCCAAAGGCTGAAAAGTGTGTCTTTAGTGGATACTCTTTAGAGCAGAAAGGGTATCACTGTTATAACCCTGTCACATGTAAGTTCAGAGTGAGCAGGGATGTCATCTTTGATGAAATGAGCAGTTGGTATGCATCTAGTGGTGATGCATTGGATGATGATGATGATCATGACACTCATGTGCAGGCTGAAAAGCAAGAATCACGGACTCTTAGTGGACCAGAGACATCATCTGGTAGTCCTTGGTCTGGGAGACTAAGGAGTACCTCTACATCTTCAGGTGCATCTAGTAGCACTACAGGTAAAGACAAAGGAAAGAATAAAGTGTCAGATGGCATTGATGCAGTTCTTGATGGAGACTCCAGTGGCTCAGAGAGCTTGGATGATGAGCTTGGTATTCCTTCTGTGAAGACACCAGGTGTACAGAGAGCTCATAATAGTGTAAAGGCTCCATTGAGTGATCCGGTGGTACGCAGATCTAGCAGGGTCAGATACCCTGTTAAAAGATTTAGTTTTGAAGGTTATGCAGCTTACTATTATGCTTATATGGTGAAACTAGTTGAGGATGTTGAGCCCACATGATTTGAGGAGGCTGTTGGTCATGCTCATTAGGACGCAGCAATGGATGAGGAGATGGCTGCATTAGAGGCCAATAAGACTTGGGATCTAGTATCATTGCCGAAGGGCAAGAAAGCTATTGGATGTAAGTGGGTTTATAAGATTAAGCACAATGCAAATGGTTCTATTAGTAGGTACAAAGCTAGGCTGGTTGCAAAACGCTATGCCCAGACATATGGCATAGATTATGATGAAACCTTCAGCCCAGTTGCTAGGATGGCAACTGTCAGATGTGTGACTGCTTTGGCAGTAGCCAAAGGTTGGAGGTTACAGCAAATGGATGTGAAGAGTGCCTTCTTGCATGGTGATTTGCAGGAAGAAGTGTATATGGATCAGCCAGCAGGTTATGAAGATTTAGAGCATCCCACGTATGTGTGCAGGTTGAAGAAGGTGCTCTATGGGCTCAAGCAAGCACCTAGAGCATGGTCTGACAAGATCAGAGAGTATCTTGTCAATATTGGCTTTTATGTTTTTGATGCTGATCACTCAGTTTATGTGAGAAAGGGAGATGCAGGTTTGGTCATCATAGTCATCTATGTGGATGACTTGATTATTACAGGTGATAGTGATAGTGGGATTGCTGAAGTCAAGGACTTTTTGAAGAAGAAGTTTGAGATGAAGGATTTAGGTGAGCTAAGGTACTTCTTTGGCATTGAGGTGATCAGATGTGATGATGGTATATGGCTGTCCCAAAGACAGTATGGCTTGGATATGTTGTCCAAGTATGGTATGACTGCATGCAAACCACTTTCAGTCCCGTTGGAGCAGAATGTGAAGTTGAGTGCTGATGTTGGGGATGAGATAGAAGACCCTACTATGTTCAGGAGGATAGTGGGGAGTTTGATCTAAATGACCATTACAAGGCCAGACTTGAGCTACGTTGTTGGTCTTGTGAGTCAGTTTATGCAAGTACCTAGAAAGTCACATTTGGATGTAATCAGACGCATATTGAGATATGTGAAGTCCACATTACATTATGGACTTTTCTATGAGGCAGGTACAGATGTACAGGTGTTTGGATACACAGATGCAGATTGGGCTAGTAGTATGTCTGATAGAAGATCTACCAGTGGATACATGTTCTCTCTTGGTAGTGCAACAGTTGCTTGGAGCAGCAAAAAGCAATCTACAGTTGCTTTATCGAGTACAGAGGCTGAGTATAGAGGTGCTGTTGTTGCAGCATATGAGGTAGTGTGGCTACAAAAGTTAATGGCTGATTTGGATGTGCAAGTGGAAGGTCCTATTGTGACAACATGAATAGTATACAGTTGGCTAGGAACCCTGTGTTCCATGCCAAGACAAAACATATTGAGGTACACTACCACTTTGTGAGAGAGAAGGTACTAGCAGGTGAGATTGACTTGCTATATGTCAGCATACAAGATCAGATAGCTGATATCTTCATGAAGGCATAGGGTACAGAGAAGCTTCAAAAGTTTCGAAGCTTACTTGGAGTTGCAGAGATGCAGTTGAGCTTGAGGGGAAGTGTTGAGATGACAAGCTCAACACATGTGGACATTGATGATAGACCGCCTGGTTAGATGGGTCCATACATCTACACTTAGCAAGTCGGTGGTCATTATGACTCTCACATGGCCACTGACTCATTACTTATTATATTCAGTTTGTTACACCTATTTACAGCTGGCATAGTTATAGCGCCAGTCGACTAGTGTAGTCGGTTATGCATTGTTTAACTTAGTAGGCCACTTTCCTTTATGTTGTATCTTATCTATACTTTGTTTACATTGTAAAGTGTGTGGAAGAAGAAGAAGAAATTAGCAAGAAAACGTTTTGGCCTCCATCTCTCTTCTTGTCTCTTGAGTGGGCTTCTCCTTGTGCATTCTGTGTGTGTTCGGCGTAGCATCTTGAGCAAGTCCCCCCCACCACTCGATTCTTGACATAGCCTGCAAAACTACAAGAAAATGGCTCTCATGAGCCTGCAAGGGGTCTAGCAACTGACCATCAACATCCTGACCCTGACTGCTATGCATAGCTACGTCATCTAGGCCAATAAGTGCCTCATTTTCAGCATAAATAGCTTGCTGTAATGGCACTGTAGCTGCTGTAAAATCAGCCATAAAGCATACTGAATGCTCATCAAGAGGGCTAAGAGGTGTTTGTCTCTCATAGAAGACAGCATGATGGCTGCGTATGACCTACTGGGCATCCAAATCCCATAATCTGCAGGCCTTAAAGTCACCATCTCCATAACTAAGGAGAATATATCTACGTGGCATAGGCTCATGTGGCATACGTACAGATGCTTGGCAGCCAACATCCTCAAGTAATCATAGGAGGGCTGCATGCCACTCCATGCCTCGTGGGGTGTAATACCATCCAAGGTCAAGCAACCAAATAGACTGCTATCATAAGGGCCTCAGCCCAAAAGCCATAAGACAACCCAGCTGTGGTAAGCATAGAAGCAACCTTTGCCTGTAAGGTCAGACACATGCCATGAGCAATCCCATAATACCGTGGGCACAAGAAATCAATGCCATACTGCTGACAAGAGGTCCAAAAGCTGGGGGAGAGAGCATGACTCTCATAATCCATCTACAAGCACCTAGGCCTGCTACTAGCAGAATCCATAAACTTGTCAAGCATAACTGCAGCATCCTCAATCTGCACCAAGGGAAAAGCCCAAACACAATGGGTAGCATGATCAACAAAGGTCACAAAGTACGACGCTCCACCAAGTGACTGGGAAGGCATAGGTCCATATACTGCACAATCGACAAGATCTAGAGGAGCATGCCTCATACGATCGCCATAAGCCAAGGGGGCTCTGCAAGGACCAAGAGTACAATCAGGGCAAGCATCAAGATCTGTAAGTGACATAGGAGGCAGCAATGAGTTTGAACGAGACAAGATCTCCATCTCTCTGTGGTGCATATGGCCTAGGCGATAATGCCATAACAATGCATGTGGTATCCGGATAACTGCAACAATAGAATCTCCCACATGAGAGACATGCACTGGATAATGAGAACCAACTCGAGAACCTTTAGCCAAAACCAAGCAACGATGACAGATCTTCCATGTCTTATCTTGAAGAGAAACAGAGTAACCTGCATCATACAACTGATTGACAGAAATCAGGCTCTTACTGAGCATGGGAACATGTAGAACATCCCTGAGCATAAGAGAAGTCCCATGCAAAGCTAGGTGTATGTTCCCTGTACCAACAATAGCATAAGTCTGCTCAAGGCCTAGATCAATACATCCATCAACCTCCCTGTAAGAAGAGAACCATGCTCTATGAGGGGTAACATGACGAGATGCCAAACAATCCAAAAGCCAAGCATAGGCATAGGCTTGATCACTAAGCAAGTAAGATGTAGGGAAACTAGATGACAGGAGTACATGCTCAACTGCATCATCATGGGTAACATGTACCTCACTACTAGTAGCAGTGGTATCACCTGCTGCATCTGTTGTATTTCTGACTCTCTACTCATGTCGAGTTTGTCTCTGTCTCTGCTACTCTCTAATCCATCTAAAACATTTCCTTTTAATATGCCCAAGCTTCCCACAATGGAAGTATACATCTGCAGAAGAAGAAGATGATGAAGCAACTAAAGCCTCATCAGTAGGACTATCCAAAGCATCTGAAGAGCTCAAGGAGTGTAGGGCTATCCCAACAGAGGGAACCTGCTCATCAAGACAACCGTCTGCAAGTGCATCAGTGGTAGAAGCATGCTGCTACAAGGACTCATCCATCCGTAACGGAAAAGGGAACATAGAGGCATCAAGCAAAGATGCAGAAGCTCCCACATGAACAAGCCTTGTAGGTAACTACATGACATAGCCAACCACAACAGTGTAAAAGCCAAGACATTTGTCATAAGAGCATATCGATTTCAGCCAGGAAATCAGCCCATAACCATATGTGTAAGCATCTACAGTAGATCAAACCACATAGTAGTATCCAAGTCAATGCAAGACCGATAAGTGGCATAAGATCCTGCAATGGTCAAGCTCCAAGAGAAG